>NW_027507790.1:221921161-223216161 GCF_037356315.1 Lithobates pipiens
TGCAAAAGCAGTTCCTCTCTGAATGTGTATCATAACAAAATTGAAAAAAAAAGTATGACATGTATCTCACAAATACAGTATGCACGTTTCCCAATGTTGTATCTATTTGAAGACCCTACAAGTACAGAAAAATACAGAAGAAAAGTTGTTTATTTGTTAGAAAGTGTACTCGGCTGACAATACACAGCATTTTTGTGGGGTGTCAGCCCTCCCAGTTTTCTTTTGCTAAATTGTTCAAATCTCCACACTACGTTCCCATCACTGCAACATAGACTAATTATTCTGTAGTCCAAAATAGGAACTAGAAGGGCTAATTAGACCCATTGAGATAACTTAGGAAGTGTCACCTTACTGCTTTTCCAGATAGACTGCTTTGTTAATGTGCAACTAACAGAGGCAATGTGGCAGATTTCCATATAAGAAACTGCCACGGATTGCCGCCAGGTGCGACTTTGTGATATGGGAAGTGAGCTATCTGTTCATAGTTAACATCTTTCCCCCTGCACATGCAATGATTACACAGCACAAGCAGGGCCCTCTTTATGTAGGGCAAAAGGGGCAGCTGCTGCAGTCATTGTTGTGGGGCCCAAAACAGTTGCCCCTTAAGCTCACGCTGACCTCAAATCGGGGTCCCATCGGGGGCGGCTCGGAATCCTCGGTCACTCACACAAATACCACTTCTAATATTCCATCCCATGAGTGTTCCTTTGGCAACCATCTTAGTGGAGCCTTCAGAGGTTGTTCTCCTCTAGCTCCTGGCTTTACATCGCAGCCTTCACTAGCTTGGGGGACACCAGTACACAGTGCCCCTGCGCTCCAGGACTGGGAGCTGAACTATTCCACTGCCTCCCCACTCCACTACAGAATGTTGAGGGTATACAATTCAGAGCGGAGGAGTCTGTAACTTCCTTCTCCAGACCTGACCTGCTCCACCTCCTCCAGCTTCCACCCTGCTGACAGTGACTACAGAAGGACTGAGAGTCTGAGGTGAGGGGGACCTGTGGGGTTGTGAGTAGGGAAGTCAGGAAGAGACAGAAGGACAGAGAAACAGAACTGGTGCTGGAGGACATAGAGGAGGGGGAGGTGGCCTATGTGGAGGAGATGGCCCGAGGGAGCAGCTGAGAGGAGGAGGACACAGCTGGGGCTAAGGAGTAGAGACCAGAACATCTCAAGGCTGCACTGACAGATCAACCACCTATCAGTCCCCACACTACATCCTGCATTGACAGCTCTCTCCATTTCTCCACCCTGCACTAACACACTTGCCTCCCATGCTTCTCTACACTGACCGATCTGTCCCCACCATCACACTGCACTGACATTGACAGACCTGTACTGTCCTCCGTGGTGCCCTGCACTGACAACCCCCCCTTTGCTGACCTTCATCAAGAGCTGTGTCCCTTTTCCTGCATTCACTGAAAACTGAGAATATGTGCGGCTGTTGTGACCGCTTTGGTAGTGTCAGGGCTGGCTTAGCCCTTCCTTCTCTGGGCTGGCTGCTCAGCTGTCAGCTAATTGCCAGCTCTCATCCCTCTCCACAGTTACCAGCTGTTCCTGATCCTGCTCGTCTGATCCGCCTACTTAAAGCTGTCCAGCTCACTTCATCTCTGCCTTCACTTTGGTCACATCACAAGAAACCATCTCCTGCGGTTCTGTTTAACCACTTGCTTACTGGGCACTTAAACCCCCCTCAGTCCCAGACCAATTTTCAGCTTTCAGCGCTGATGCACTTTGAGTGACAATTACGCGGTCATACAACACTGTACCCAAATGAAATTTTTATCATTTTTTTCCCACAAATAGAGCTTTCTTTTGGTGGTATTTAGTTACAGCTCGGAGTTTTATTTTTTGCTAAACAAACAAAAAAAGATGCAAAAAAAAAAAAAAAATCATGTTTTAATAGTTTGTTATAAAATTTTGCAAACGGGTCATTTTTCTCCTTCATTGAAGTGCGCTGATTAGGCGGCACTGATAGGCTGCATTGGTGGGCACTGATGGGCTGCATTGGTGGGCACTGATGGGCTGCATTGGTGGGCACTGATAGGCTGCACCGGTGGGCACTGATAAGCATAGTTAAGGCGGCACTAATAGGCACAGATAAGGCGGCACCGATGGGCACAGATAAGGCGGCACTGATGGGCAAAGATGGGCACAGATAAGATGGCACGGATGGGTGGCACGGATAAGTGGCACGGATGGGTGGCACGGATGGGCACTGATAGGTACCACAGATAGATGGGACTGATGGGCACTGATAGGTGGCACTGATAGGTGGCTCTGATAGGTGGCACTGCTGGGCACTGATGGGCGGCACTGCTGGGCACTGATGGGCGGCACTGCTGGGCACTGATGGGCGGCACTGGGGTGCAGCACCTTTGAGGCAGATTGGGTGGCACTGTGGGTGGCACTGTGGGTGGCACTGTGGGGTGGCACTGTGGGTGGCACTGTGGGTGGCACTGTGGGCACTATGGGCACTGACGGGGGGCACTGACGGGGGGCACTTACTTTTGCTTTTATTTTACTTCAGGATGGCACTGCGGGAGGCAGGTGGGCACAGGCAGGTGGCAGGTGGTCCCTTGTATTGATGGCCGTGATCGGGACTGATGTCCCGATCACGGCCGCCGGTGATCGGCTTTTTTTTTCTCTCCTCGCGCTGTCAGCGCGAGGAGGAATAATTGCCGATTACCGGCTCCGTTCTATCACATGATCAGCTGTCATTGGCTGACAGCTGATCACGTGATAAGGGGTCGGGATCGACCCCTTACACGGATCGGTGATCAGGCGAGTCTCACGGACTCGCCGATCACAGAGCGCGCCGCGCGCGCCCCTCAGGGGGCGCGCAGGCCGCTCGTAACCGGGACGACGTCAATAGACGTAGTCCCGGAAATGTAGGTCCGTGCTAATGCCGTCATTTGGCAATAGCGCGGATCTGAAGTGGTTAAAGACTGGTTTGTTGACATCCCTTCTGGCTCCTTATCCTGCTTGTTGTTGCTCCACTTGGATCCCTGACTTCTGGCCTGGCTGATAACCCGATCTGGTTATTGAACTCTGGACTGGCTGACTACTTGATCCAGTTACTGGACTCTGGCTATGCTTACTCTATTTAAATTAATGACAATCTTTAGACATATCAAATAAATCTTTAGCAAACCTACGTTTAAATATCAGTGGCGTGGTCCCTGGAACTACAACACTCACTATGCATCGTCTAATAGAATGAGGGGCACCTATCAGCAAAAGAATACAAGCAAAAGACACGATTCAGGGGCATGTTAGTGGGGTGGGCGGGGCTACTGCTGACGTCCTAAGCATCTGTTCAGCTCCGCCCGCCCACCCGCAAGTCTCCGTGTATATTTTTTAACCACCGCTGAAATAAAGGGCTTGCGCATGCGCCGTTAATATCACGGACTTGGCGCATGCGCAGTAAAGGCCCGCCGTCAGCTGTACAGTGACGGAGCCACACCGGAAGTGACGGGGTGAGGAATTTTTATGAGTCGCAGGAAATTTTACCACACCGGGCAGTTTGATTGACATCTGAGTTGACTCAGATGTCACTTCCTGTCTTCTCTCTCCCATTGCACCTGAGAGAGGAAACAGGAAGTAAGAGGAGTAGAGTGGTGTGCAGGAGAGGAGCAGAGAACACCGGAGAGGAGCACACAGTCAGGTAAGTGGGCTTCGGGTGTGTGTGCGGGTCCTGGGCATACATGGGGACATATATACTGGGCATACAATACATGGAGGTGTATAGTGAGGGCAGGTGACAGCAGACATAGCCTGAAGATCAATCTCATACTAGATGGCATAATAGATTTATTCATGATGATTGGTGTCATGCTGACATCTGGTTTTAATTCATTCCAATCATTGCACGGAGCCTGATGTGTGGAGGGTTCATTCATAAGCGGAGGATTTTTGTTGCAGATGGAGAAATCCATTGCTTTTATCTGTAGACTTTTTATAGTAGATATCTACTGCTAATTATATGCAGATTGCTTTGAGAATTGGGTTATTTAATGGAAGGTGTACCCCAGGAGATCAGTGTACTGGAGGGGGTGATGGACGCAGAGAGGGCATCTTCATTTATAGACGACTGAACATGGCATTTGTCATTTTAAACCCATACATGACATTTATTGTTTATGTGTATATGTTGTGCAGCCTGTTATATGATGTGCAGAGCCTGGTGTATAATGTCCAGCCTGTTATGTGATTTGCAGAGCCTGGTGTATAATGTCCAGCCTGTTATGTGATGTGCAGAGCCCGGTGTATAATGTCCAGCCTGTTATGTGATGTGCAGAGCCCGGTGTATAATGTCCAGCCTGTTATGTGATGTGCAGAGCCCGGTGTATAATGTCCAGCCTGTTATGTGATGTGCAGAGCCCGGTGTATAATGTCCAGCCTGTTATGTGATGTGCAGAGCCCGGTGTATAATGTCCAGCCTGTTATGTGATGTGCAGAGCCCGGTGTATAATGTCCAGCCTGTTATGTGATGTGCAGAGCCCGGTGTATAATGTCCAGCCTGTTATGTGATGTGCAGAGCCCGGTGTATAATGTCCAGCCTGTTATGTGATGTGCAGAGCCCGGTGTATATAATGTGCAGCCTGGTATATGATATGGATTCTATAAGGGGTGTGGCTTATGAGAAGTGGGAGGGGCCAACCATGGAGGGACGGGGTCTTGCGCCCCCCCATCCTAAAACTTCACCAGCCGCCACTGGGCCTCTTCCTCACACAGCATTGACCACTGTTATCTGAGGAAGAGGCCCCTAGAGGCCCCTACGTTATCCTCTGTGTGGGCTTCTGCTCAAAAACCTTATCTTTTACTACAACCTAAAAAAAATGCCCACAGGTGTCACATTTAGTGAATTGACCACTGCCGCCTGAGGAAGAGGCTCCCAGTTGTCTGAAAACATTGCTTCCTTCTTTTGGTGGCTTTCAGAGTCCTGTTTGTTTATCTAAATAAGGTTTCTGGTGATATCTTGGACTGAGTAATGGCTAGCTTCCATGTTCACTCTGATACATGTGGACTTCTTCTTTTGGAGTGTAGTAAAAGATACATTTTTTTTGCATTCCATGTTCACTCTGATACATGTGGACTTCTTCTTTTGGAGTGTAGTAAAAGATACATTTTTTTTGCATAAACCCACACAATGGCCAAATTTAAGAAGCTCATCTCAGCATCATTTATGGACATTACTGCTAATTGGAATTTGTAAATTACTGTGTGTCACAGTGCCAGAAACAGGATCCAGAAATGTAACAACATTGATGGAGGGCATTTCGAGCACCCAAAAGACTAAACAACATCACAGTGTCTGAGACAGGTTCTAGGAATGTTGCACCTAAGGGAACAAACGACCCAATCAATAGTATACCTGCTAATGGTCATATCTTTCTCAATACTGGTAAAAGAAATAAGAAATGAATGAAAATGAAAAATAAATACATTAACCACTTAACAACCGGCCCATAGCCGAATGACGGCTACATGGCGGCTGTTTAACTCTGGGAGGACGTCATATGACTGGGGCACTCCCCTGGGGCACGCACTCGAGAGCATCCGTGTCGACAGGACCCGGCGCATCATGGATCACGGTAAACGGCCGCTCATCGCGGACGTTTACCACGTGATCGCTCCGTCAAATGACGGAGTGATCACTTGTAAACAAGCCGGCGTCATGTTATGACGCCGGTTCCTCCCTCCCTTCCCCTGTACCGATTGGTACAGCGGAGGGGGAAGAGATCGGTGTCAGCAGCGCTGTGGGCTGCATCTGCAGTGCCCACATCGCTGCTCACCGAAAATTAACCCCTCAATTCCCTGCCATTACTCTGCAATACTCTGCAATACCCTGCAATACCCTGCAACACTCTGCAATGCTCTGCAACACCCGCCAATACCCTGCAACACTCTGCAATACCCCGCAACACTCTGCAATACCCCGCAACACTCTGCAATACCCCGCAACACTCTGCAATACCCCGCAACACTCTGCAACACTCTGCAATGCTCTGCAACACCCGCCAATACCCTGCAACACTCTGCAATGCTCTGCAACACCCGCCAATACCCTGCAACACTCTGCAATGCTCTGCAACACCCGCCAATACCCTGCAACACTCTACAATGCTCTGCAACACCCGCCAATACCCTGCAACACTCTGCAATGCTCTGCAACACCCGCCAATACCCTGCAACACTCTGCAACACCCGCCAATACCCTGCAACACTCTGCAATACCCTGCAACACTCTGCAATGCTCTGCAACACCAGCCAATACCCTGCAACACTGTGCAATGCTCTTCAACACCCGCCAATACCCTGCAACACTCTGCAATGCTCTGCAACACCCGCCAATGCCCTGCAACACCCGCCAATGCCCTGCAACACCCGCCAATGCCCTGCAACACCCGCCAATACCCTGCAACACCCGCCAATACCCTGCAACACCCGCCAATACCCTGCAACACCCGCCAATACCCTGCAACACCCGCCAATACCCTGCAACACCCGCCAATACCCTGCAACACTCTGCAATGCTCTGCAACACCAGCCAATACCCTGCAACACTGTGCAATGCTCTACAACACCCTCCAATACCCTGCAACACTCTGCAACACCCGCCAATACCCTGCAACACTCTGCAACACAATACTCTGCAACGCCATACTCTGAGATACCCAGCCATACTCTGAGATACCCAGCCATACTCTGAGATACCCAGCCATACTCTGAGATACCCAGCCATACTCTGAGATACCCAGCCATACTCTGAGATACCCAGCCATACTCTGAGATACCCAGCCATACTCTGAGATACCCAGCCATACTCTGAGATACCCAGCCATACTCTGAGATACCCAGCCATACTCTGAGATACCCAGCCATACTCTGAGATACCCAGCCATACTCGAAGATACCCAGCCATACCCAGCCATAGTCGGTGATACCCTGCAATACACAGCCATAGACATCCCCCCGCCGCCCTCCGGTGCTTCTACCGACTCGCCAATACGATCAAAGCCAGAATCTTTTTTTTTTTTCAGGCTTCCCAGCTTAGAGGTGAGATGTGGGGTCTTATTGACCCCATATCTCACTGTAAAGAGGACCTGTCATGCCATATTCCTATTACAAGGGATGTTTACATTCCTTGTAATAGGAATAAAAGTGATCAAAAAAATTATTTTTGGGGAAAAAAATGTCAAACTAAAATAAATAAAGTAAAATGAACAATACATTTATTTTTATTTTTTTAAATCGCCCCTGTCCCCATGTGCTCACATGCAGAAGCGAAAGCATACGTAAGTCCCGCCCACATATGAAAACGGTGTTCAAACCACACATGTGAGGTATCGCTGCTAATGTTAGAGCGAGAGCAATAATTCTAGCCCTAGACCTCCTCTGTAACTCAAAACATATAACCAGTAAAAAAAAAATTAAATCGTCGCCTTTGGGGATTTTTAAGTAGCGACGTTTGGCGCCATTCCACGAGTGTGTGCAATTTTGAAGAGTGACATGTTAGGTATCTATTTACTCAGCGTAACTTCATCTTTCACATTATGCAAAAATTGGGCTAACTTTACTTTGTTTTTGTTTTTTAAGCACAAAACTGTTTTTTTTTCCAAAAAAAAGCATTCGAAAAATTGCTGCGCAAATACCGTGCAAGATAAAAAGTTGCAACGACCACCATTGTATTCTCCAGGGTGTTTGCTAAAAAAACATATATAATGTTTTGGGATTCGATGTAATTTTCTAGCAAATAAATGATGATTTTTACATGTAGGAGAGAAATGTCAGAATTGTCCTGAGTGCTCCAGAACGTCTGATGACGCTCCCTGCATGTTGGGCCTCTGTATGTGGCCACACTGTGTAAAAGTCTCACACATGTGGTATTGCCGTACTCGGGAGTAATAGCAGAATGTGTTTTGGGGTGTAATTTGTGGTATGCATATGCTGTGTGTGAGAAATAAACTGATAATATGACAATTTTGTGAAAAAAAAAAAAGTAAAAAAAATCTTGATTTTGCAAAGAATTGTGGGAAAAAATGACAACTTCAAAAAACTCATCATGCCTCTTACTAAATACCTTGGAATGTCTTCTTTCCAAAAAGGGGGTCATTTGGGGGGTATTTGTACTTTTCTGGCATGTTAGGGTCTCAAGAATTGAAATAGGCTGTCAGTACTTCAGGTGTGATCAATTTTCAGATATTGGCACCATAGCTTGTGGACTCTATAACTTTCACAAAGACCAAATAATATCCACCAATTTGTACTTATTTTTACCAAAGATATGTAGTAGTATAAATTTTGGCCAAAATTTATGAAGAAAAAATTACTAATCTGCTAAATTTTATAACAGAAACAAAGAAAAATTCATTTTTTTACAGAATTTTCTGTATTTTTTCTTTTATAGCACAAAAAAAAAAAAAAAAAAAAAAACCAGCGGTGATTAAATACCACCAAAAGAAAGCTCCATTTGTGTGAAAAAAAGGACAAAAATTTCATATAGGTCCAGTGTTGCATGACTGAGTAATTGTCATTCAAAATATGAGAGCACCAAAAGCTGAAAATTGGTCTGGTTATTAAGGGTGTTTAAGTGCCCAGTGGTCAAGTGGTTAAGATAAAATGTCAAGATTCATTCGGTAATATATTAACATCTATGTTAAATGGTGCTTACTTCTGCTTGGACTTTGGCTTTAGGATCTGAATAAAAAAAAAAAACTAATAATGCTTTTTTTATATGTTTACTTTTACTCATTTGAATATTATAAAACACATTTGTCAACACAGTCATTTGCTAATGAAAGATGGAGCAGAATCAGTTATTTTAAAATAGCTCAGAAACTCCCACTTGACCTCAGATTGGAGAAGCATCCTTTTTCTACGGTAAATCTGTCAGTTATATACGGAAATAAATATAAAAACAAGACAATAGTATGGCAGATGAGAGACAGATACGCATCTAAAAACAAAGAAACACATTGAAGGATGAGGTGAAAGAGGAAACTTCAACTTGTATGTTGATAGAATGGTGTCAGCTTAACCGACAAGTGATACGCCAACTTATAATGTATGATTAGAGAAATGTTATAAGTCTGCAATAATAAGGATCCATTTGTATGTACCATATGGACACACATGATCATCACAGCTGTACATTGTACATTTTTACCCTGAGTTCATTGGAAGTTCACCATCATAACATTTGCCAACTGTGCATTTATATTTTTTCATTATAAAATATAAACAGCACACAATATATACATAAGTTGTTCATGTTGATGGCTTCCAATGACCTACACTATATTGTCAGTATAGTATTGGGACGCCTGCCTTTACACGCACACAAACTGTAATGGTATTCCAGTCTTAGTCCATAGGGTTCAATATTGAGTTGGTCCACCCTTTGCAGCTATAAGAGCTTCAAATCTTCTGGGAAGGCTGTTTACAAGGTTTAGGAGTGTGTCTATGGGAATGTTTGACCATTCTTCCAGAAGGGCATTTGTAAGGGCATACACTAATGTGGACGAGAGGCCTGGCTCTCGGTCTCCATTCTAGTTCATCCCAAAGGTGTTCTTTCGGGTTGAGGTCAGGACTTTGTTCAGGCCAGTCAAGTTCCTCCACCCCAAAATCGCATCATCCATGTCTTAATGAACCTTGCTTTGTGCACTGGTCCAAATCATTTAGTGGACAATGTGGGGTTGTTATTCAGGGGTTGGGCTTGTCCCCTTATTTCCAGTGAAGGGAACTCCTAAGGCGTCAGCATACCAAGACATTTTGGACCACTTCATGCTCCCAACTTTGTGGGAACAGTTTGGGAATGGCCCCTGCCTGTTTCAACATGACTGCACACCAGTGCACGGAGCAAGGTCCATAGCCACCTGAATGCCTGATGGTGAGAGCATTGGAAATCATGGAGAAACAAAGCATTTTGTAATCTGTATCATTTAAAATTACCCCTGCCTGGGAAAAGGTCATATTTTCTGAGCAGAACTTTTTGCACTTGAGCACCTTGATATTTTTTGATCCCAGAGCACTTTGAAGACACATAGACACTTTAGTTTGAAACTTATGAACTTATTGAATATGGACTTTTAATTGATGTTTGGATGAATTTTTCATTAGTAGTGATTTATTTGAAGATATACATGTTTTAAGTAATCACTGATTATTTACATGAATTTCAATTGCGTGCACGGATGTTTAGCACTTTAATTATATGCATTGGTATTTACATTTCAAGGGATAGCACACTTTTTATTCATGGTGACCAAACTGCATTGCTTAAAAGCATTTGAGAAATGACCAGTCATCGAGCCAACTGTGCTGTCTGGCTTCTATAAGAATCTGGATTGGATGGACAGAAATACAAAACCTTTACAGAGTACATTTTCAAATAGCTCCTATGTATGTATTTCAACTGTATATTTACATAGTTGTTTGCCTAAAGTTGAGCTCTAAAAATGTAGAGAGTAATAAATAACAAATATGTTAAACTTTTCTTTAGTTGTTTGAACTTTATGAATGCATTTCTTTGTGTCCTATCAAACCTGTCATACATGTGAATAATTCTTTTAAAATATTTTATTGATAACAATACAGTACATATTATGAGTACAACTTTTGAAGTTAAATAAGATAGACATAGATATATATATGTGTGTGTGTGTGTGTGTGTGTGTGTGTGTGTGTGTGTGTGTGTGAAAGGCTTCTCGAACATCATATATAGATGAACATATGTTATTTGCTATTTTCTTTATAATTCTTTATATAATAGATATTATTCATATATGATTTTAATCTATCTTTCAAACAATCAACAAATTTAGTATAAAGTTGAATAAAAAAAGTAATTAATTATTTATAGAATAACCATTGTTTGAGTTGAATAACAACAATGTAATCTATTAGTCTATAAGTTAGTAAATAATGAGATAGTTGGATAATGGTTTAATATAACCAGGGCCAAGATCCGGCTATATGGCTTGGCTTATCCTGCAGAAGAAAAAAAGATAAAAAATAAAAAAATAAATAAAAGATTTGACTATCTCAATTATGTATATTATAGGTTTGTTCTAGAGGAAAAATATTTGATTTGTGATAGATTAGATTACAATGTATTCAAATATCATTAAGTCTTTGATGTGAAGAAAATTTTAAAGAGGAAGTAAACTCTCCCACTCTGATGCTTCTTTTCATTTAGTCCATTATAATAAGTAATTATCAGACTATAGCCACTGTAATCCAGCCCAAATCGCATATTACTTACTGTTTAAAGATACTTTAAAAAAACTTGTTTCCAGGCATTAGGCAGCACCATCTTAAGTATTGTTTTCTGAGTCCACAGTGGAGTGTATTTCTGCCCTTACATTGAGCACTTCCTGTACTGTTAACCAAGCCTCCTTCTCAATCCAACATTTCTATGGCAACCCTGCTTCCCTGTTAATAGCTGACTTGTTTTATTTCAAAGTATTTACTTGTTCCGATGTCTAATGTTTTCCTTTGTCAGTCGTATCAGCGTCAGCTGATAAGACTGCAGTAATGGCCAAGTTTACACTGCATGCCGTGTCACATGGTCACATGGGGTGTTGGAGGAAGCTCTGAATGCTTCTGCAGTCTCCTGGGATTACAGTAGTGTGCCGTAGGAAGTCCTGATAACAGATAGATAAGACAGAGAGTGTGCCGTAAATCAGGAGAGATCTGGGCATGCTCAGTGACTTCATTCTAAAGAACAAAAAGGATTACAACAATACTAAGCAAGTAAGGAGATATCTACAAGCAGTATTCATTCTGTTTTTTTTTGTGGGGGAGGGTTTACAACCACTTTAAGAGTAGATGTAAAATAAGTGGAAGAATGGGAAATGGAGGGGGGTTGGAATAAGGGAGAGGTCTCCAGAGGGAATTGATACTTTGGTTAATCATATATTGTTTTATATTAAAACAAGTAATAGTAAATATCAGACATCTTCAGGGTAGTAAAAGTGTAAAATCGAAAACCTGGTGGTAGGTGGTGATTTATCCATGGACGCCAGAAAGGTTGGAATTTGGAAAATGTATCTAGTAAGATCACTTCAGTTTTAGCATGAATCATTGCGTCACTCTGTGTTTGGCTGATACTATGCATAGTGTGGTTGATTTCCAAGATTTTGCTATGGATTGTTTTGTTGCAGTGGTAACATATAATAAAAGTTTGAATTGACGTTGTGTCAAGGTTTGGGGTTTATTATTTAGAAGAGCTATCGTTGGATCAGGGGGTATGAAGCATTCGAAAATGGATGAGAGTATGTTAAATATTTCAGACCAAAAGGTACGTACTATGGGACAGGTCCACCAAATATGTAAGTGAGTACCAGGGTCACTACAGCCTCTGAAGCAATTTGCTGGGTATTTAGGACATGTGAACAATTCAAACTGCGCACATGTTTTAAACAATCATAAACAGATGTCACCTTGATCAATAGATGTAGAGATACAGGAGATGATGTTATATGCACATCTCAAGCTTTCCAAGCTTGGCCCTGCACCTTCCACTTCCCAAGCCCCCGTATTGGTGTTTTAATGTGTTTGATGGCACCACTGACCAATGAGAAAGTTCAGGAGGTAAGGAGGAGGAGGCGGGGGGGGGGGGCAAGTTAAAGGAGATCTTTGGTCAGAGTATACACTTTGATTTTATAACATTACCATTATACCATTGAAAAACATACTCAGTAAGTTTCAGAGGTCACGGAGGCAGGGCTTTTTTTTTAGCTGCGCTAGCCCTGTGTCTTCCTCTCACTGCTGTCACTTCTAATACAGAAGCCCGGCTTTTATATTTAGAAGTGACTGTGCAGTTCTCCAGGCAGTACAGCTGCACTGAATCCTCCCCGCCTGGGTGTAGCAGAGCTCCTGTCATGTGAGGGGGGAAGGCCAATGACATTCCTGGTGCCAGAGGTAGGCATCCAATCAGGCCCGCTGCTTTTGCGTTGACTGCTGCAATTGTCGGCACCCACAGTATCTTCCCTGCAGCTATCCTATCCACACCCCGATTCCAGCAACAAACAGGTCAGTTCCGAATTGATGCCATTGTCTGCAGGAACAGATCCCACCCTCCCCAGATCCCCCATACCATTGTCTGCTATCACTAGATAGCAGCTCCGATGAGTCAAGCTAGCTACCCCCCCCCTGCGCCCCCCCCCCCCCATGGTGAGCCCTCCATATCCCTGCCTGGGATCTTTCTGGACATGAAAGATGAGAATATATTGGGGGATTTGTGCGAAGAGGGGGGATTGAGGGAATTTGTGTGAGAATGGGGGTTTGTGTAAGAATGGGGGATTGGGGGAATTTGTGCGAGGAGGGGGTATTGGGGGGGATTGATGCGAGGAGGGGGGATTTGTGCAAGAATGGGGGATTGGGGGGATTTGTGCAAAGAGGGGGGTTTGTGTGAGGAGGGGGGAACTGGAAAGATTTGTGCAAGGAGGGGGGGATGGGGGGATTTGTGCAAGGAGGGGGGATTTGTTTGAGAAGGGGGTTTGTGCGAGGAGGGGGTATTGTAGGGATTTGTGCAAGGAGGAGGGATTGGGGGGATTTGTGTGAGAAGGGGGGTTTGTGCGAGGAGAGGGAATTGTGGGGATTTGTGTGAGGAGGGGGGATTGGGGGGATTTGTGCTAGGTAGGGGGTTAGGGGGATTTATGCAATGAGGACGGATTTATGCAAGAAGGGGGGATTTGTGCTAGGAGTGGGGATTGAGGGAATTTGTGCGAGGTATGCGCTTGCACTGTATTAGAAACTATACACCGCTGAATGCACTGTGTATATAGGCTACGCTGAATGCAGAGTGTGTATGTATATATATATATATATATATATATATATATATATATATATATATTCAAATATACTACCTGTACTGTCTAACTATCCACTTGCCGATCGGCTCATGCCGATATATATCATCAAAGTGGCATGGGTGCGCAAAACTACGTACCCGTAAGTCGCTGCGTCATCCGCGTCTAGCAGGCGTGCGCCCGCCGCACATTGCGGGAGTGTGCCTGGGGTTCCCGTGGACTGGATGTTTGCTGGTGGCCCGCGATCACGGCATGCAGAGGCAGAACGTGGAGATGCCAATGTAAACAAGGCATTTCCCTGTTCTGCCTAGCAACATGACAGGGATCTACTGCTCCCAATGATCGGGAGCAGTGATCTCTGTCATGTTCTAGTGAGAACATGCTGAGGGAACACAGTTAACCCCTTGATTGCCCCCTAGTGTTTAACCCCTTCCCTGCCAGTGACATTTACACAATAACCAGTGCATTTTTATAGAACCGTTCGCTGTATGAATGCCAATGGTCTAAAAATAGTGTCAAAAGTGTCCGATCTGTCGGCCGCAATGTTGTAGTCATGATAAAAATCGTAGATTGCTGCCATTAATAATTTAAAAAATGTATAATTAAAAATGCCATAAATCTATTCCTTATTTTGTAGATGCGATAACTTTTGCGCAAACCAATCAATATACGCTTATTGCTATTTTTTTTTTTACCAAAAATATGTAGAATACATATTGGCCTAAACTGTGGAAGAATTTTTTATATATATATATATATATATATATATATATATATATAATTTTTTTTTTTTTTTGGGGGGGGGGGATATTTATTATAGCAAAAAGTAAAAAATATAGCTTTTTTTTCAAAATTGTCACTCTTTTTTTGTTTATAGTGCAAAAACTAAAAACTGCAGGAGTCATCAAATAGCACCAAAAGAAAGCTATATTTGTGGGGGGAAAAAAATTTCAATTTTGTTTGGGCACAACATTGCACGACTGCACAATTGTCAGTTAAAGCGACGCAGTTCCATATCGCAAAAAAAAAGACGGTCAGGAAGGGGGTAAATCCTTCTAGGGCTGAAGTGGATATATCAAATACACTGCCTGGACTGACTGAATATAGAGTTTACAATGTATATATAGGTTACCCTGAATGCAGAGTATATATATTATATATACACACACACAGTGGGGACGGAAAGTATTCAGACCCCCTTAAATTGTTCACTGTTATATGCAGCCATTTGCTAAAATCATTTAAGTTCATTTTTTCCCCTCATTAATGTACACACAGCACCCCATATTGACAGAAAAAACACAGAATTGTTGACATTTTTGCAGATTTATTAAGCGCTTCGCGCCCGTCCTATAGTCGACAGACGGCTACAGAGCGGATGCTAACTGCCGGGAGGCTGTTCCTGAACGGCCTCCTGTTTACTTCTGCAATGCGCGCTCCCGCGAGCGGGCATCGGGGAAGTTCTGTGCTGGCCGTGTCCCTCGGACACAGCCAGTCACAGATTGCTGTAAACGGCCAATCACAGCGGCCGTTTACAGTGCGATCGGCATGTCCAATGGGAGATGATCTAAACATAAACATATGAGATCATCTCTCAGCGCCGCTCTCCCTCCTCACACAGACAGCGTGTGAGAAGGGAGAGATCAATGGCTGCAGCGGCCGTAAGTTTAAAAAAAAAAGGAAAAAAAATTGCCATCCGCCCCAGTGCCATCCTCCCCCAGTGCCATCCGCCCCAGTGCCACCCTCACCCAGTGCCATCCGCCCCAGTACCATCCTCCCCAGAGCCACCTGCCCCCAGTGCCACCTGTTAGTGCTATCTGTTCCCAGTGCCACCTGTTAGTGCTATCTGTCCCCAGTGCCACCTGTTGTCAGTGCCATTTGTCCCCAGTGTCAACTGTCATCAGTGCCACGTGTCATCAGTGCCACATAGTGCCATCTGTCATCAGTGCCACATATTAGTGCCATCTGTCATCAGTGCCACGTATCAGTGCCATTTGTCATCAGTGCCACGTATCAGTGCCATTTGTCATCAGTGCCACCTGTCAGTGTCACGTGCCATCAATGCCACTTGTCAGTGCCATCTGTCATCAGTGTCACGCGTCATCGGTGCCACGTATTATCGCCATCTGTCATCGGTGCCACATATTAGTGCCATCTTTCATCAGTGCCACATATTAGTGCCATGTGTCATCAGTGCCACGTATACGTGCATCTGTCATCAGTGCCACATATTAGTGCCATCTATCATCAGCGCCACGTGTCATAAGTGCCACGTATAAGTGTCATTAGTGCCACGTATCAGTGCCATCTGTCATCAGTGCCACGTGTCATTGTCCTGGTGCTCCAGGGCCTTCAAAAGTGTAATAGGTAGTCAACAAGTTAGATGTGTAATTTATGCTCCTAGAACATGTGACGGCGCTCCCTGCATGTTGGGCCTCTCTATGTGTAATACCACACATGTGGTATTGTAATACTCAGGAGGAGTAACAGAATTTTTTTGGGGGGTGTCATTTGTGGTATACACATGCCAGGTGAGAGAAATAACCTATTACAATGACAATTTTGTGAAAAAAAAAATCTTAATTTTGCAAAGAATTGTGGGAAAAAATTACAACATCAAAAAGCTCACCATGCCTCTTACTAAATACCTTGGAATGTCTACTTTCCAAAAAGGGGTCATTTGGGGGGTATTTGTACTTTCCTGACTTGTTCGGGTCGCAAGAAGTGAGATAGGCCACCAGTACATCAGATGTGATCAATTTTGTATGATTCGCACCACAGCTTGTGGACTCTCTAACTTTCTCAAAGACCAAATAATATCCACTAATTTGGGTTATTTTTTACCAAAGATATGTAGCAGTATAAAATTTATGACGAAAAATTAATAATTTACATAATTTTGTCACAGAAACAAAGAAATATGCGTTTTTTTTTCTAAATTTTCAGTCTTTTTTCATTTATAGCGCAAAAAATAAAAACCCCAGAGGTGATCAAATACCAACAAAAGAAAGCTCTATTTGTGGGAAAAAAAGGACAAAAAATTCATTTGGGTACAGTGTTGCGTGACTGAGTAATTGTCATTCAAAGTGTGAGAGCACCGAAAGCTGAAAATTGGTCTTGGCAGGAAGGGTGTTTAAGTGCCCAGTAGGCAAGTGGTTAAAAAATAAAAACTGAAATATCACATGGTCCTAAGTATTCAGACCCTTTGCTGTGACACTCATATATTTAACTCAGGTGCTGTCCATTTCTTTTGATCATCCTTGAGATAGTTCTACACCTTCATTTCAGTCCAGCTGTGTTTGATTACATTGATTGGACTTGATTAGGAAAGCCACAAACCTGTCTATATAAGACCTTACAGCTCACAGTGCATGTCAGAGCAAGTGAGAATCATGAGGTCAAAGGAACTGACTGAAGAGCTCAGAGACAGAATTGTGGCAAGGCACAGGTCTGGCTGCACTTAAGGTTCCTAAGAGCACAGTGGCCTCCATTATCCTTAAATAGAAGACATTTGGAATGACCAGAACCCTTCCTAGATCTGGGTGTCCGGCCAAACTGAGCTATCGGGGGAAGAGCCTTGGTGAGAGAGGTAAAGAAGACCCCAAAAATCACTGTGGCTGAGCTCCAGAGATGCAGTCGGTAGATGGGAGAAAGTTGTAGAAAGTCAACCATCGCTGCCCTCCACCAGTCTGGGCTTTATGGCAGATTGGCCCGATGGAAGCCTCTCCTCAGTGCAAGACACATGAAACCCCCGCATAGAATTTGCTAAAAAAAACAAAAAACACCTGAAGGATTTCAAGATGGTGAGAAATAAGATTCTCTGGTCCGATGAGACCAAGATAGAACTTTTTGGCCTTAATTCGAAGTCACCTGTCCAATACAGTCCCAACAGTGCAGCATGTTGGTGGCAGCATCATGCTGTGGGGGTGTTTTTCAGATGCAGGGACAGGTTGACTGGTTGCAATCGAGGCAAAGATGAATGCTGCCAAGTACAGGGATATCCTGGACGAAAAGCTTCTCCAGAGAGCTCAGGACCACCTACTGGGCCGAAGGTTTACCTTCCAACAAGACAATGACCCTAAGCACACAACTAAAATAATGAAGGAGTGGCTTCACAACAACTCTGTGACTGTTCTTGAATGGCCCAGCCAGAGCCCTGACTTAAACCCAATTGAGCATCTCTGGAGAGACCTAAAAATGGCTGTCCACCAATGTTTACCATCCAACCTGACAGAACTAGAGAGGATCTGCAAGGAGGAATGGCAGAGAATCCCCAAATCCAGGTGTGAAAAACTTGTTGCATCTTTCCCAAAAAGACTAATGGCTGTATTAGATCAAAAGGGTGCTTCTATTAAATACTGAGCAAAGGGTCTGAATACTTAGGATCTTGTGATATTTCAGTTTTTCATTTTTAATAAATCTGTAAAAATTTCAACATTTCTGTGTTTTTCTGTCAATATGGGGTGTTGTATTACATTAATGAGGAAAAAAATGAACTTAAAGAATTTTAGAAAATGGCTGAAATATAACAAAGAGTGAAAAATGTAAGAGGGTCTGAATACTTTCCAGCCGCACTGTATGTATGTATAATATATATATATATATATATATATATATATACGGCACTGTGTAAGCAGCCTTATATAGTGTGGGGCATGGACTTAGTCCCCCTGTGCCATGATTGGCCAAAGGCACCCTGCCTTTGGTCAATTATGGCTCTCGCAGAGGAGCGCGCTATGATTGGCCAAAGCAAGCAGGTCAGGTGTATGCTTTAGCCAATCATCATACAGCAATGCACTACAATTTGCCACAAACGCCCCATAAAATTCACTGTTCGGCGAACACTCGATGTTCGAGTCGAACTTATGTTTGCCTCAAACTCAAAGCTCATTGCTACAAATAAAGGACAAAGAATGGAAAAAAAAGTACCAGAGACCACCTTTGATGCACACAAATATTATGTTAATGAATTTTCCCTAACCATTAAGTGTTTTAGTTGCTAGTAAGCTCTCCATGTGACACTGGTGATTTAGGGGTCAATTCACTAACGTTTACAGCATGCGATAAGGGTATCATGTTACTTATTTGCATAAATTATCGCATGCTGTGAGCTAAGTCCCATTCACAAAAAAAAACGATTATGTGGTATTCCGGAAAAAAATGTGTTGGTAAATACCGCTTAAAAAACTCTTAAGTCCAATTCACAAACGGACCAGAATGTTAAAAAGCATGCAATAATTACCACCAGGGTTTTGCTGGCAGTATCACATGTGCTTTTTGTCAAAAAACTGTTGTTGCTAAGCAGTGGGCCGGGAAGCCAGCCGTTATGTTGATGGGGACAATGTGGAAACCCCCTTTAAGAAGGTGACAACCCAGAGCCCGCCTCCCCCTTATGTGACTGAGTATCGGGTACCCCTACCCATTCACCAAAAAAGTTTCATAAGTAATAAAGACAAGCACATACAATTTTTGACTGTTCCTTTATTAAAAAAATCAAAAAAATTGTGTCACACAATGTGAATCCACCATCAATCACACCGCCTGCAGACCCGAAAAAAAAAAAAGCCAGTAAGCTGGCTGCTTACTGCAGGCTCTGCCATCTGACATTTCTTATATAGGTAAGGGACGGGGTGACCTGGCTATGTCACCTGGTGGCACAACTCCTTATGACATTACTGACCCAGCTTGCAGCAGTCTGTGACGCTAAAAGAGGGTGGGGCCACCCGACCAAGTCACCTGGTGGCCCCACCCCGTCCCCCTTTCCTGACCTGCCAGGCTGCATGCTCGAATTAGAGTCTGGTATAGATTTTGGTGGGAACCCCACGCCATTTTTTTCTTAAATTTTGGCATAGTCAAGATAATGGGATAAGATGGGATAAGAATGACAAATGCTGGGGTCGGAAGGATAGTCTTTTCTATTTGTTAAAATTCAATTTGCAACAGTCATGAGCTCAAAATTGTGTGTGATTGATGACCAAAAAACTAAAACTATGTCCCATTTTCATATACAGGAAAGTCTCTGCCAAGAGGAGGCCATGGAAAGTGGCAGCCAGGAGGAGGCCGTGGAAAGTGGCAGCCAGGAGGAGGCCGTGGAAAGTGGCAGCCAGGAGGTGGCCGTGGAAAATGGCAGCCAGGAGGTGGCCGTGCCCAGTAGCCTGACTGAATCACAGGTTCCTTCCCTTACAATCCAACAAAAAGGCCCAAGAAGGGGAGTAACGTAGAGGAGTCAGTGCTTTCTTTGATTCGGCAGGCTACTGCAGCCCTTTGGACCACCCCCAATCTTCAAGAGGCCTATGCCTGCATGGCAGCCAGCAAAATACAGGAAATGGAGGTGGGTCAACCCCTCATTTGTGAGGAAGTCATGTATCACGCCCTAAATAAGGGGGTGATGGGTGAACTCACAAAAAAAGTCACGTATGTGAGTTGGACCATACTCCTCCTCCACCTCCTGCCACAACTCCAACACCACAGCCACAACCTGCAAGGAAGTGTGGAAGGAATACAAGAGTGTGATCGCCTGGGTTGGATCTGGTCTGGCAAAAGACGAAGGCTGTGGTAAGACCACAGCCTGGGAACATATTGGTTATCTGCTGCTGCTCCTGATCTCTTGGAGTCCTGGACCGGATTGTGCTCCCTATTAAATGGACTCCTCAGGCTACCAATTTGGCCTGTCAAATAATTGATGTCTGCCCTGGGATACAAAGGCTTCACCAATTTCAACATTTTATCCAGCGTTGTCTTCCTCTTTATTTTGTTATGACCCCTAATAAATGTCTAGTTGTTTTTCACAAATACTTGGCTATGTGTTTTAGTTCAAAAAGGAGTTTGTTTGTGAGTAGGCAGGTACATTTCAAAAATGCAATCTCAAATTAACAAGGGACACCAAATGTATTATATCATATATTTATGCTATAAAAAAAATCACTAAAACAGCCATGGCAACACAACTACAAACAACCTTGCCAACACAAATCTTGTTCTGTCGTTATCACTATCAGGAAGCACCAGCCGATGCTGAAGTGAATGCATGTGAGCTGAAAGGGGCTGAAGGAGATTAAAGTGGTTGTAAACCCATTGGGGGGGGGGAAAAGCAACCTGCAAAGCAAAGGCATAATGAGCAAGTATGCATAGCATACTAGCTCATTATGAATAACTTACCTGAGAACGAAGCCCCCAAAGCGGTCCTCCATCTTCATGTCTGCCGCTGCCATGGATCCCGGAGTGACTTCCGAGTCTCGCTGCTCCGGCGTAGCTGTCTTTTTGGAAATATCTCCTAAACCGTATAGGTTTAGGAGATATTTCTTGGACCTACAGGTAAGCCTTAATCTAGGCTTACCTGTAGGTCAAAGTGGTTTGTAAGGGTTTACAACCACTTTAACAGAAATAAAATGAAAAAAAAAATTAAAACAGAATTTAGTGGGGAAAATGCTTACAATTGTTTATGATATTCAAAGGTTTAGAAGACTAAATGTAAACGACTTTAATTTAAATTTTAACCACCAGTCACACAATAGAGTCAGTCTCCATTATAGCCACTAACATAAATAATGCATTATTGTTTAACACAGAGCAGTAACTAGGACACTTTTACTAGCTCATCTTACCAAACTTCATGATGTTTCCCATGAAAATTGTTTATTGTTTTTCTATTACTGTAACTGGTTTGTAGTAATCAGAAGTCATTATGGTGAATCTTTCATAGCGCTAACAATGTACTGGAACATATGCCAGATGTCAAAGTGAATGCAAGTAAGTGCTTTCTCCTGCACTGCAAGCTGCATATAAAACTAACACATAATTACATTCAGTAAATTGACACAAACTCTCTGCAGTGCCTGAATAAACACATAACTCACTGCTCTATCGGAGTTCATCTCATTTTTCAAAATTTTGTGACATCCTGTGTGATTTCCTTAGGAATAGTATGTGGTTGCGTGAGATTTTTAAACTATTTCCAAACATTGTGCGTTGTCGGTTACATCTGTAATGCATTCTTTTTGTTCCTTTGGCATTGATGTAACATTCATGTAAAAGAAATTGCTGCAGAACCTCATAGATAGCAAATTGCAGTATTAGGTGGGGCAGGTGAAACATCTTCCTTCATTATTGAAAGGTATCTATCTAAGCCAGTGGTTCTCAACTCGTGTCTCCAGGACTCATTAACAGGCCAGGTTTGCAAGATAACTGAAATACATCACAGGTGATATCAATTGCATACTCAGTGATTGCTGTAATCTAGTCTGCATCTCCCCAAGGTAATAATTAAAATCTGGCCTGTTAGTGGATCCTGAGGACAGGAGTTGAGAACCAGTGGATTAGACTAAAAGCCCAAATGTATTATATTGAAGCTTACAGGTCCTTAAAGAGGAAGTAAACCCTGATGGGTTTACTTCCTCTTTTTTTCCCTGCAAAGGTAAAGCATAATGGACTACTATGCATCGCATAGTAGCTCATTATGTGTCACTTACCTGACACAGGAGCCAGCGAAGTCGCCGCTGTCCCCTGTAGTCCGCCGCATCCATGTTGCTTGTGGCGTCTCGCAGCTCCGACGAATCACAGCGGCGCAACCGCGATGACGTCACTCCCGCGCATGCGCACGGGAGTCGCGCCTCGCAGCTCCGCCGCTGTCATACGGCGAAGCCGCGATGATGTCACTCCCGCGCATGCGCACGGGAGTCGACAAATTTGGCAAATCCATTCTTGGATTTGCCGCATTTAGTGCGCCTGCGCGCCGCTGTCTACGGCGCATGCGCCGTAGACAGCGGTGCCCATTTTCGGGCAAATATCTCCTAAACCATATAGGTTTAGGAGATATTGCTTGGACCTACAGGTAAGCCTTAATCTAGGCTTACCTATAGGTTCAAGTTGTTTGGAAGGGTTTACTTCCTCTTTAAATGTGGTGGCTGCATTGATTTACTTTTTCTAGGCTTTTTTTATTATTATTTTCAGCTGCTGATCTTATCCTGTTCAAGGATGGCAACGCACACACTTTCTGTATTAGGACAGCAAAAACAAGACCAGACTACAGAATACCACCCCTCTCCTATTGTCCATAATATAGAGCAGTGTTTCTCAACCAAGGTGCCGTGCCACCCTGGGGTGCCATCTGGGTTGCCCCAGTTTGTTTTGGATCAGTGTCATAAATTGCCAGGTGGAGGTGGATTGGCCACCAGCACCATAACAACCTGTGACATTCTAGGGCCAGGATACACCACGTCATTTATTGCTATGGTGGTGGCAGCCAGGGCCCGCACCATGGCAGCGCTTGAGTTTGATCCAGCACAGGCTGCATTCAGGAAAAGACAGAAGCCTTTTCCAGACCACCTCCACAATTAGGCCCCTTTCACACGTGCGGACCATATGTCCGTACTTCATCCATCCATTTTCGGATTAAATACGGACATAAATGCATCCCTATGGGATAGCGGGTGTCAGAGGATGAACATCTGCTGACACCTGATATCATCCATCTCCGTTATGGTCCAATTCTGCAGACAGAGGAAAATCCTGTTTTCTATCCGTCTGCAGAGTGGATCGGATGAACACGGACAGATGGTGTCATGTACCTGGTGGTTGAGCCCACTTATGCAGGTAGCGGCTTCTTATATTCCTTTGGCTCAAGAACCCCTGATAGAGCAGAAAGGGGCTCAGGACTGCAAAGGGGCACAAGTGCCTGACAGGTCACAGGTCTAAGGGCTGATCCGGACTTCAATGAGCTGAGAGGAGCCCAGATGCGGACTGGAGCTGGGACCAGCAGGAAGCAGGAACAGCAGGATAACTAAGAACAGGACCGGAGAGGGAGGTGTATCATAGTCCAGAAGCGGAAGCCGGAAGCTGAAGACTGCAGACAGCAGGGTGGTATGTCCCTGCAGCAGGAACGGCAGGGAGGACCGGACTGGAAGCTGGAGGCAGCGGCAATCGGGAGGTGTTCTGTAGTTCAGGACACAAAGCAGATCTCAGGCAGGCCGGATCAAACACTGGCAGGCAGGAACAGTACCAAAGCAGCAGGCAAGGCATAGTCATGAAGCAAGCCAGGTCATACATTGGCAGGCGGGAACAGTACCAAAGCAGCAGGCAAGACAAGCGTCAAGACAGGCCAGGATCAGAGGCTGGCAGCAATCAGGGAATGGTCAGAGACAAGCCAGGTAACAGAAATCAGATCAGCAGATAGAATAAACAGCAGGGGGACTCAGTAACACTGTGGACCGGACAGCAAGGAGGCATAGTGACAGGTTGCTTGCTTAAATAGCCCCTTCGGCGCCAAGTGCGGTCATACTCGCGCACGTTCGCGTGTGCCCGTTCGCACCATTGCGTACCGCTGTGCGCCCGTTGGCTTCTAAATGATAAGTAAACATTGGCCTGGAATCTGAAGACATTTCAGCAGGAGTTTTATTTCCATCAGCGGCATCAGTCAGAACTTGATGAGACAAAATTTCTTACATATAGTTTGCATGATAGCAGCTGTGTACCGACCTGTGTAAAATGCTCCCATATGGACAATGCAGATATGATTAATGAAGCCATGCACAATTGTTTTAACTGTAGATAAAGTAATGACCCGGAGCTGAAGTACTGCTGGGAGGAGGCAATGAATGTGAAGGAAGTCGTCTATGGGGAGTAGGAGGCAGGCCGGTGGGTGGAGCTCAGGACAAAGCTGGGGGGCGGAGTCAGTGAGCGGCGGTCAGTTGGCGTCGCGGAACACACCAGGCGGTCGATTTCCTCCACTCGGTCTCCAGTTAGTCAGCTCAGTCCCCATCGGTTAACGGTAGTGACAGGTATCATGGGGGACTTGGGGGCATTACTATCGCAACTTCAGGAGGAGGCGGCGGCAAGAGGCACTAATTGGCTGAAGGCCACGGTTTCCAGCCTGATCCAGGGCCCCAGCCAGGCCTCCTCCGGTGTGCCTACAAGCCCTCCTCCTCCTGGTCGCCCACGTGCTAGGAGTTCCAGGCCTCCTGAGCATTTTAGCCCGGCGATATCCAGTGTCCAGGACCAGATTGGGAGCCCTGGTCAGGACCCTCTGACTCCGCCAGCCAAGCGAAAGCCTGCTGCGGCCTGTGCGGACATCAGAAGGAATCCCCACCCATGGGTGGGAGCCTTTTAGCTGGGCCTGCGAAAACCCCCTGTGCTGCAGATGCATGACGGCTGCCTCAGCGGGCTCCCTGCCCATTCGGAGGGTGGCTCGGCGAGGGAGAGATGCCTTGGAGGGTGCCGGCTATGTGCCTGGAACGGCCGGGGCCTGTAATCCAGATGGGAGAGGGAGGAGACGAGCACTGGTGGGTACACAGTGATATCGTAGGGACCTGGACGGCGTGCGGTCCAGATTGGCAGCTTCGGGCGGGCTTCCTCTGCCTGGCCCAAGGCTCAGCATGGCAGCCGTGGGGAGAGGGAGGTGCGTCCCAGTACGGCGCGCAGTGAGGACGTCACTGCAGGGAGCTCAACAGCTGCGGGGAATCCTGAATTGCGGACTACTGACGCAGATCGGAGGAAGGCCGGGAGTTCCAAATAAAGCCTGTTGGAGGGAGAATTGGACGATCGGGAAGAAGGCGAGATCCAAGAGATGGCATGTGGAAGAGGAACTGTGGCTGGCTGTCCAGTGGGGCAGCGGCAGCCAGGTAAGGACCTTTCTGTCTTATCTTTTTCCTCTCCTGTACTTAGCAAGGGGGCTTCTGTGTGCGGGGTCGGGGGTACAGGGGTGTCAGTGGGGCAGGGGAATGACTCAGGTGGGGTGGGTCACAGTCCTGGTTCTATGTCCCTCGGGGTAGCGGGGGCGCAGGAAGTGGGGGTGGTACAAACACTGTTGGCTGTTTTGAGGGGCCTTTGGGTGCTCATTTGAAGGCTGATAACGAAAGTGCAGAATCCGAAAGACGAAAGATCCGACATAAATAAATGCTTTATTTTCCTTTTCGTTGTTACAACAGTTCGATATAGAATAGGAGATTCGACGTGACTCTGACAATAACAATCTGTGTCTATTGAACCTGTGGTCGAATGCGCCTAACCTTACCTCTATTAGTCCAAGATTATATAGAGAAAATATTTGACAGAGAGAAAAGATTCTAAAGTGCTAATTTTAAAGGCTAATATGCAAGTTACTGTCCTAAAAAGTGTTTGGGGACCTGGGTCCTGCCCCAGGACTCATGTATCAATGCAAAAAAAAGTTTTAAAAATGGCAGTTTTTTCGGGAGCAGTGATTTTAATAATGATTAAAGTGAAACAATAAAAGTTTAATATTCCTTTAAATTTCGTACCTGGGGGGTGTCTATAGTATGCCTGTGAAGGGGTGCATGTTTCCCATGCTTAGAACTGTCCCTGCACAAAGTGTCATTTCTGCAGGAAAAAAAGTCCTTTAAAATCACTCGCGGCTATAATGAATTGCCGGCTCCCGCAATACAGAGAACACTCATTGAAAGTCATTGATAAAATAAATAAATAAATAAATAAAAAAGCGTGGGCTTCCCCCAAATTCAATTACCAGGCCCTTCAGGTCTGGTATGGATATTAAGGGGAACACTGCGTCAAATGTAAAAAAAAATTGCCGTGGGGGTCCCCTTAAAAAATCCATACCAGACCCTTTATCCGAGCACGTAACCTGGCAGGCCGCAGGAAAAGAGGGGGGACGAGAGAGAGCCCCCCCTCCTGAACCGTACCAGGCCACATGCCCTCAACATTGGGATGATGCTTTGGGGGTCTGTGACCCCTCAAAGCACCATGTCCCCATGTTGATGGGGACAAGGGCCTCATCCCCACGACCCTGGCCGGTGGTTGTGGGGGTCTGAGGGCGGGGGGCTTATCAGAATCTGTAAGCCCCCTTTAACAAGGGGACCCCCAGATCCCGGCCCTCCCGTTTGAAATGGTAAGGGGGTACAAAAGTACCCCTACCATTTCACAAAGAAAGTGTAAAAAATTGTTAAATAAGACAAACACACTTTTGAAAAAGTCCTTTATTAAAAATAAAAAAACTAAAAAAATATTCCAGCGGTGGTATTCCACTCTTGCTATCCAGCGATGGATGATCATCTCTCCAGCGATGGCTGATCTGATCCAGCGCAACAAATCCATCCATCTTCTGTCTCCACGGAGGAGACACTGCGGAATCCCGGCGGCCTGACGTTTGTTATATGCGGAGGGTGGGGCCACCCGTCACCTGACCCCGCCCCCTCTGACACAAGGGGAAACCCGGGCTTCCCCTGTGACATGCGGGTGACCCCGCCCTCCTCTGCTGTAACGGAAACCTGCGTTACATCAGAGGGGGGCGGGGTCACCCATACGTCATTGGGGAAGCCCGGCTTCCCCATTCGCATCAGAGGGGGGCGGAGTCAGGTGATGGGTGGCCCCGCCTTCCACTTATAACAAACGTCAGGCCGCCGGGATCCCCGCAGTGTCTCCTCCGTGGAGACAGAAGATGGATGGATTTGCTGCACTGGATAAGATCAGCTATCGCTGGAGAGATGATTTTGTACCCCCTTACCATTTCAAACAGGGGGGCGGGATATGGGGGTCCCCTTGTTAAAGGGGGCTTCCAGATTCTGATAAGCCCCCGCCCGCAGACCCCCACAACCACCGGCCAGGGTTGTGGGGATGAGGCCCTTGTCCCCATCAACATGGGGACATGGTGCTTTGAGGGGTCACAGACCCCCAAAGCATCCTCCCATTGTTGAGGGGATGTGGCCTGGTACGGTTCAGGAGGGGGGGCGCTCTCTTGTCCCCCCTCTTTTCCTGTGGCCTGCCTGGTTGCGTGCTCGGATAAAGGGTCTGGTATGGATATTTAGGGGGAACCCCACCTCAATTTTTTTTTTATTTGACGCAGGGTTCCTCTTAATATCCATACCAGACCTGAAGGGCCTGGTAATTGAATTTGGGGGAACCCCACGCTTTTTTTTTTTTTTTTTTAATCAATGACTTTCAGTGAGTGTTCTCTGTATTGCGGGAGCCGACAATTCGTTATAGCCGCAAGTGATTTTAAAGGACTTTTTTCCTGCAGAAATGACACTTTGTGCAGGGACAGTTCTAAGCACGGGAAACATGCCTTCACAGGCATACTATAGACACCCCCCAGATACGAAATTTAAAGGAATATTACACTTTTATTATTTCACTTTAATCATTATTAAAATCACTGCTCCTGAAAAAACTGCCATTTTTAAAACTTTTTTTTGCATTGATACATGTCTCCTGGGGCAGGACTCGGGTCCCCAAACACTTTTTAGGACAGTAACTTGCATATTAGCCTTTAAAATTAGCACTTTAGATTTTGAACGTTGGAGTCCCATAGACTTTAATAGGGTTCTAAAGTTCACATGAAGTATGCTATATACTAGCTCCGTCGAATCTTCTTTATACATTCGACAGACACCATAAGCCTTCAAAGACAGATTTGACCATAATTCATGTGGATTTTCGGACGAATGCAATTTTTGAACGAAAAACTAAATAAATAAAAACGAATTTCGGGAATAACTAAATAAATTAATTTTTCGGACGAAAACTAAATTCCGAAATGAAATATTTCACTCTATACATGTCTAGTAAATTGTACGTTTCTCATAAAACCTTCCACAGCATTGTACAGCATTGTACCTACCTAACTGTCTTCCTCTATATTCCCTTTGTACATGGGCGTCCGCAGAACTTTTTCCAAGGGGGGGCATCATTTTAAGGCCACTTATGCTCCGCCCCTTTTCGACAATCTTATGAAAATCTTTCCACTGGTAATACATATGTGTTATATAACAGATAATTCATCTTCACTTTGTATTGGAAGTTACTCAGGCGGCTGTGTTCCATGCCCATATAGCCTAGAGAATGTACATCTTTTTACATTGCAATACATCTGTTGTGGCCATATTTTGATCTCATACTGTCACTGTATAGGCTGTTTTCATCAAGATAAAAATATGGCAAAAACAGATGTATTGCAATGTAAAAAGATGTACATTCTCTAGACTATATGGGCATGGTACGCAGCCACCTGAGTAACCTTGCGGACGCCCATGCTTTCAAAAACCAGCCCTGGAAATTTTTTTATACCAGCCTCACAGCATTATTATACCAGCCCAACAGCATAATGTCATTATTTTCTTGTTCATGAAAGGGAAAACCATACATTTTACCAGTTAATAGTGGTAAGTGATCAATCATTAAGGGGGACCCCAGGAACTCAGAACGTGGGGGGGGGCCACCTTCTGCAGAAAGAATACTCAAAGGTAAGGGGGTGTGGGTTACTAATATAGGGAGGAAACCCTTTATATCAGTGCCCCTTACATTATCGTATTCACTCCCCCCTTACATCAGTGACCCCCCCCTCCCCGACTGGCCTGGCAGTGCTTTCACTGACATCCTCTCAGGTGCACTGTGCAGGGCTCATTCAGTCAGCTCCAGCTTGGTGGGTCTGGTTTTATCCTATAGTCTCCTGTCCACAGTCCACACAAGTCTGATTTTTACCATGGCCCCCATCCCGGCAGTGCTCCCACTCTTGACTCCTCTCCAGACTCCCTCAGAGACTGCAAACATGCTACAGGAGATGGACAGAGACTGCAGACTTGATGCAAGAGCTCAATGCAGCCTCACCAGTGCCCATCAAATGCAGCCTCACTGTGCCCACCAAATTCCGCCTCACTGTGCCCACCAAATGCAGCCTCACTGTGCCCACAAAATGCAGCCTCACTGTGTCCATCAAATGCAGCTTTACTGTGCCCATCATTGCAGCCCCTCCTGTGCCCCATGTCCCAGTCTGCAGTCCCTATCTGTGGGAAGGTGTGTTGTTGATGCTTGGTACGGTACCTTGCATGCCAGCAGGATATCCATGATGGGCAGCAGCAGGCAGGGTCTGTTCTCATTTTGGATGGGGACGGTGCTCCTTCCAGAGGATCTGTCTGCTGTGAGATGGAGTGGTCCCTGACCACCTGCACCTTCAGCCATCCTCATTTTCCGGCCCCAGTCAGCCTGTCCTCTAGTCCTGGGGAAGTGGAGAGCACTGGGTGGGAGTTGGAGAGAAGGGGGAGCGTACTAGAGAGTAGAGAGTACTGGCGGGGTTGGAGAACACATGGGTGGGGGCAAAGAGCGAGGGGGAGTGGAGATCACAGGGGTGGGGAGCAGAGAGCGCTGGGGGGGCCAATAAGAACAGGGGTAGAGAGCACGGTAGGCTGAGAGCACTGGGGGGGCTAAGAGTGTGGGGTGGTGAAGAGCACTGGGGGGCAGAAAAACAGGGGAGGAGAGCACGGGGCTGGAGAGTACTGGGGGGTACAAAGAGCAGGGGGGAGTGGAGAGCACCAGTGGGTGGCAGAAAGAACAGGGGTGGAAAGCACTGGGGAGCACTATGGGGGGGTGGAGAGCACTGGTAGGGTTGGAGAGCACATGGGTGGGGGCAAAATGCAGGGGTGGAGAGCACGGAGGGTAGAGAGCACTGGGGGGGGGGCTGGAGAGCACCAGGGGGGCAGAAAGGACAGGGGTGGGGAGAATGGGGGGCTGGAGAGCACTGGGGTGGGGGCTGGAGAGTGATGGGGAGAGCTGAAGAGCACTGGGGGGGAAAGAACAGGGGGGAGAGCACGGGGGGAGCACTGGGGGGAGTGGAGAGCACTGGGGGGAGAGCAGTGGGGGGGAGTGGAGAGCACAGGGGGGGAAGAAAAGGGGGGGAAAGAACAGGGGGGAGAGCACTGGGGGGGAGAATAGGGGGGAGAGCACTGGGGGGAGAGCACTGGGGGGAGAGAACTGGAGGGAGTGGAGAGCACTGTGGGGGGGGGGGAAAGAACAGGGGGGAGACCACTGGGGGGAGAACTGGGGGGAGAGCACTGGGGAGGAGAACGGTGGGAGAGCACAGAGGGGAGAGGACTGGGGGGAGTGGAGAGCACTGTGGGGGGAGAGCACTGTGGGGAGTGGAGAGCACTGGGGGAACAGGGGGGGGGGGAACGGGGGAGAGCACTGGGGGGGGGAACGGGGGAGAGCACTGGGATGGTAGCTAGAGAAGGATGGGGAGAGCTGGAGAGCACGGGGGCAGGAGAGTGTGGTGGTGGAGGAGAGCATGGGGGGACAGGAGAGTGTGGTGGTGGAGGAGAGCACGGGGGGCAGGTGAGTGTGGTGCAGTGAAGAGCACTGGGGTAGCAGAAAAACAGGGGTGGAGAGCACGGGGGCTGGGGAGAACTGGGGGGTACAAAGAGCAGGGGGGAGTGGAGAGCACCAGTGGGGGCAAGAAAGAACAGGGGTGGAAAGCACTGGGGACTGGAGAGCACTGGTAGGGTTGGAGAGCACATGGGTGGGGGCAAAATGCAGGGGGAATGGAGAGTACAGGGGTGGGGAGTGGAGAGTCCTGGGGAGAGCCAAAAATAACAGGGGTGGAGAGCACTGGGGGAAGGGGGGGGCTGGAGAGCACCAAGGGGGGGGCAGAAAGAACAGGGGTGGGGAGAATGGGGGGCTGGAGAGCACTGGGGTGGGGGCTGGAGAGTGACGGGGAGAGCTGAAGAGCACTGGGGGGGAAGCAATGGGGGGGTGGAAAGAAGAGAGGGGAGAAAGAACAGGGGGAGAGCACTGGCGGGAGTGGAGAGCACTGGGGGGGGGGGAGAACAGGGGTAAGAGCACGAGGGGGGAGAACAGGGGGGAGAGCACGGAGGGGAGAGGACTGGGGGAGCAGAGAGTGCTGTGGGGGGGAAGGGGGGAGCACTGGGGGGAGTGGAGAGCACTGGGAGGGGGGAACAGGGGGGGAGAGCACTGGGGGGGACATGGGGGGAGCACTGGGATGGTGGCTAGAGAAGGATGGGGAGAGCTGGAGAGTTGGGGGGGCAGCAAGAACAGGGGAGGAGAAACTGTGAGGGGGCAGGAGAGTGTGGTGGAGGAGAGAGGGGGGAGGCAGGAGAGTGTGGTGGTGGAGGAGAGCACTGGGGGGGGGGGGGGGGGCAGGAGAGTGTGGTGGTGGAGGAGAGCACTGGGGGGCAGGAGAATGTGGTGGTGGAGGAGAGCACTGGGGGGGGCAAGAGAGTGTGGTAATGGAGGAGAGCTCTGGGGGGGGGGGGCAGGAGAGTGTGGTGGTGGAGGAGAGCACTGGGGGGGGCAGGAGAGTGTGGTGGTGGAGGAGAGCACTGGGGGGGGCAGGAGAGTGTGGTGTGGGAGGAGAGCACTGGGGGGGCGGGAGAGTGTGGTGGTGGAGGAGAGCACTGGGGGGGGGGCAGGAGAGTGTGGTGGTGGAGGAGAGCACTGGGGGGGCAGGAGAGTGTGGTGGTGGAGGAGAGCACTGGGGGGGCAGGAGAGTGTGGTGGGGGAGGAGAGCACTGGGGGGGCAGGAGAGTGTGGTGGGGGAGGAGAGCACTGGGGGGGCAGGAGAGTGTGGTGGTGGAGGAAAGCACTGGGGGGGCAGGAGAGTGTGGTGGTGGAGGAGAGCACTGGGGGGGCAGGAGAGTGTGGTGGAGGAGGAGAGCACTGGGGGGCAGGAGAGTGTGGTGATGGAGGAGAGCACTGGGGGGGCAGGAGAGTGTGGTGGTGGAGGAAAGCACTGGGGGGGGGGCAGGAGAGTGTGGTGGTGGAGGAAAGCACGGGGGGGGGGGGTGGCAGGAGAGTGTGGTGGTGGAGGAGAGCACTGGGGGACAGGAGAGTGTGGTGGTGGAGGAGAGCACTGGGGGGCAGGAGAGTGTGGTGGTGGAGGAGAGCACTGGGGGCAGGAGAGTGTGGTGGTGGAGGAGAGCACTGGGGGGGCAGGAGAGTGTGGTGGGGGAGGAGAGCACTGGGGGGGGGCAGGAGAGTGTGGTGGTGGAGGAGAGCACTGGGGGGGCAGGAGAGTGTGGTGGTGGAGGAGAGCACTGGGGGGGGGCAGGAGAGTGTGGTGGTGGAGGAGAGCACTGGGGGGGCAGGAGAGTGTGGTGGTGGAGGAGAGCACTGGGGGGGGGGGGGCAGGAGGGTGTGGTGGTGAAGGAGAGTGTGGTGGTGGAGGAGAGCACTGGGGGGAGGGGGCAGGAGATGGGAGTTTATAACCACTTTAAAGTCTATGTAGAGATAAAACTTCTTTGTGGCTTTAGAGAGAATAGGAAAGAATTAGAACCATGTAATATTAGAATAATAAAACCTGTGTAACCAGGAGCCCCTAACTTTATTTAAAAAAGGGAATCCCAGTCCCGATAAATAAATGCAGGTCCCTGCACCCAGTAACCATTTACAAATTATAAGAGAAAATGTATGTGAGTGAAAATTGTAGCACTGAAAGTGTGTAAGGTAAGTGTACCTTGTAGAAAAATGTGTGTAGAAATAACTATACCATCAGATCCAGTTACAGTAGTCTCATGAGAGACTCAGCATGTGAGTATCACACAAGAATAGTGATGCAAGCCTCATGCGATATTAAGTCGCACAAAGTAAAAAGTGATGCAAATCTCACAAAATAGTGAGTCGCAGAGAAAAAAATAAGTGATATAAGTGATAATGCAAAAATCACTATAACATAAGTAAATACAGATCAAAAGATCATACAAGATTTAAATGATTAGACTCTGAGTAGTACTAACAGCACACAATGTTGTATGTATATTGGAGAGGGACTAATCCATGTATCACCAAGATGATATGTATTGTATGACAAGAACAATCCATAAAAAAATGCTGTCAATTCCAAATAAAATGATGGTGAAAAACAAATTATATACAGAAGAAACAAGTGATAGCCAAGGGCCACTACTATCTATTTCTTTATAAACGTTACTTTTATTAATTTATCAAATTGGAAACACAAAAATTATAAGCACATTTATCCCTCGCAATAAAAACCGGCCAATGTTTGTCCAAAAGTGTAAACTACAGCTATCATTAAATGGAACATTAAATATGGGGTTTTCCCAAATATATTTTTTTGGAAACATTTTATTGAGTAATTATATTCCTGGATTGTATGAATGAGTGTATGAATGAGAGTCACAAGAGAGTTGGGATAAAGGCTGGCCTATTTTACACTTTTGGACAACATTAGCCGGTCTTTATTGGGACATGTGTTTATCATTTTTGTGTTTACAATTTGATAAATTGAAAAAAATTTGATTTTGTAAAGAGATACCGTGTTGTGTTCCCTAGTTTTCACTTATTTCTTGTTTAAATAATATGTAAAGGATTAGAAGAACCCTCTGTTAGGTTTTATTTACTGTCTGTGTCCTTGTTGGGTAGAGTCACCTGTTCCTTTTGTCCAGGTGAATGTTGCCACCAGGACAGAAAGTGATGGGAAGCCCAAACGCAAAAAAAAATTTCAACTGAACACAAATATAAGGCAAATATTCCAATGGGGACACCTGTTCCTGTCACACCTATGAGGGAATTTACCATCACTTTAGAGAGATTTTCTCTTTTTATGGTTGAGTGTCCAGGACAGAAAGTGAAGTCAATCTCTCCAATGGGACACAAGCAGCAAGAAATAAAATTATGGGAGGTTCAAACCTACTCTACTCAAAACTAAAAGGAACAGTTTGGGCTATATATATACTTTAAAGATCATTAACCCAATTTCTCAAGTTACCCAGTGTCATGTGTATCCTAAAAGCTCCAGAATATTTATCCAGTTATGGAACGATGATTATACTGTAATAAAAGTTCCAGTGTCTTCTTTTCTCCTTCTATGAGTGTACTTTCTCCTGTGATAATTGCTCTGCTGAGAACATATTTAGTCATTTATACCCATAACATGTACTGTCAAGGACGTTGTTCATCAGAAAGCTGTGTTCTTCATCTTGCATTTCTTCTTAAGTTTAATTAGAAAAGTCTGGGGACAAACAATTCTTGGAAGAGATTTTGGTTCTGACTTTTTAGTTCAGTTATCCCCTTCCCAGCAGTGCCGTAAAAAAAGGAGTACGATGTTAATGGTGATATTCACTGTTGCATGTGATAATAGATTGTATTTTGCTTCAAAAGTACAGCAAAGTCTTGTTTTCAATTTATTCACAGGTAGTAATGAGAAGGAATAGAGATGAGCAGAATTGTTGTGGTTCACAAAGCTGATGATATTGCAGTGCTGGGAAAAGAGATCCCATAGCTCGAATGATATATGATTGGTTTTCTACTTTCTGTACTGGCTTATTGGATCTTTTCTTGAGTCTTTAAAAGGATGAAATAAACAAGTCATAAATCTCAGCAAATAAAGCTAAGTGTGTGATGAAATGTGTAAGCAGAAGTTAGGTTCAGTTAACCGCACGTCAAAGTTATTAGCAGATTCAGAGATACAGGATGCTGAAGTTATAAGCAAATATCAGCTTATCAAGCACATTGAGCTTGGTCATGCTCCTTCCCGAACCTTCCTAATGAACCATTAAAGTGAGTTTCTTCCTAGACTCTAATGTAAACGCAAGCTACTAGAAAATCTGCAGTTCACAACTTTTCCAGGGAAAATAGTACAATTATACACAACCCCATTGGATTGGAAGAGGACTACAGCAACCATTGGTGCCTTCAGGTTTCTTCAGGAGAGCCTTGGCAAAATGCCTACAACTCTTTAAAAATTGTATACAAGTCAGTGGGCGGATGAAGCTTGCCTTTTAGTTACATAAAGCCATATGTTTTCATTATGTACCATTACAGCCTTCTAGCCCCCGGCGTCCTAAAAACCAATGACGTAATGAGGAAAATGTTGGGCACCTGCACTGCACTTCGCTCCCCTGCCCCTCTCTGTCAGCATTGGGTTCACATTAGCTAAATAAGGGAGGGAAACTGAGGGAGAAGAGAAACATTGGAACACTAGTCAGTACCAGTGTGCAAAGGTGTATTAGCTTTGGAAAAATAAATCATCTCTAACATTGGGTCTCCTACATGTGTGAATGTTCCTACATTATGTAAAACTATTAATTTAGCTTTTTACATTTTAGAATGAGGTGCTCCAAGATTGTGCATCATTTTAAAGGGTGCCTTGATTGAAAAAAGGTTGAAAAACACTGCACTAGAACACAGTCTAGTCTAGGTTACAGCTCACTGATCAGAGGCTGGAGAAGGAAAATGAGTGCACAATTAGAATTTTGCACAGTATAAGTATTGTTCTTTAATGTGATAAGCCTGCTCATTTATCTATTTTATGGCCTGTTAGGCAAAAAGGAAGGGATCAAGCTGAACATTTACAAGAAAAAATGAGATTTGCATACAATTCCAGTGTTCCGTGTCTGTGAATCTTCCTGTTTTTTACCCCCATAGTATACTGAGTTTAGATTACCCAGGTTTGTGACAGATGTGTTTTTGAAGTGAGTGGTGCTAGTTTCTGCAGGACTCAGACATTCATTCCTACCTATGTTGGTCAGAGATTTACCTGAAATACCATAGATTGTATCTGTTCAGATTAGTCTCTTGAGGCTTCTGAGAAGGATAGCTGTGTCATGGTCTGGAGTCTAGCTTAGAGACCAGTAGCTATAGCAGTGGAGCAGCATCCACTGACAGGCAGGACAGGTATACAAGCAGATCACCCTGGCTGATGACACGGGTTCATCTGAGGTGTAGGGTCTAAGTACTAACTGGTATTCACCACAGTTTCTGATGGTGGAGAAAGGTTTTTCTGCATGTGAGTAACAGGTCACGGTTCTTGGGATCACCTCATCAGGAGGTGAGCAAGCCAGTGTCTAGGCAGCAGAAGAGATAAGAGTGAGAGCACAATAATCTGGAAAACAGGAAGTGCAGAGATATGGCTTAATCCAGAAAGTCCATGGGATGAGCAAAGAGTTCAAGACAAACAAGGTTAAAGGCAGGATCATTCAAGGAGTTGTCCAGGAGACTGTGTAGCATTCCAGGTGGCTCAGAAAGAAGAGCCATTGCCAGCCACAGCAGAGGTCCCAGGCTCAAGTCAAGGCCCTGACAAGCTGCTAGGAAGCATTTTAACAATAAGGCTTTTTGGAGCTTTGATGCAAATTTTTTTACATTTTATCTCCTCCTGTCCCAACTAACTATAATTTTATAATTCTTCTGTATAGGTCCTCTCCAACCACTGATGATTGATTACAAATGTGATGCCTTTGTTTGCATGCTGCCTAACTGGGAATATATTAAGGCTGCAACAAAACAGCATACAGGGATGGACCCCTGTGAAGGTGACCCTCGTGCCCACACACGACCAGACTTTTCCAGCGGACAAACCGCCGGACTATGGCAGGAGTCCGCCGGACTTTTGAAATGAATGGACTTGCCCACACACGGAGAAAAGTCCGTTCATTGCGGCTCCATGGAGACGGGACTAGCAAAGGAGGTCAATGTCGCTGCCTCCATTGGCAAGATTGACACCTCCGTGTGGGCAAGTCCATTCATTTCAAAAGTCCGGCGGACTAGCACACAGATGGCCAGATTGTCGGCAGGACTGCCGAGTCCGGCGGACAATTTTGAGTCAAAACTTCTTTCTAAGTCCACCGGACTTTTGGAAAGAAAAAGTCAGCAGGAGCCCAAACACGGGCGGATTGTCCGGCGGACTCTGGTCCGCCAGATAGTCTGATCGTGTGTACGCGGCATTAGGCTGACGAACTGGATATCTCCATATCAATTTCCTTTTCTTTCCTTAGTGCCCTAAGAGCTTCAAACTTTGAACAGTCTTATGTATAATAGTGACCAAAATTGCAGACACTTGAAAAACGTATTATGTGTATAATTTGGAGTGATTTACTCTGAAAAGCATTGATTGAATAATATTATATATATTCAAACAGAAATGATATGTGCTTCTATACAAAAAAAAAATAGCATCTGGTAGGATAGCCTTGAGAAACAATACCATCTTTGTACCTTCCTGGCATAGGATGCATTACCATGGATATACTTGCTTCAAATGAAATTCCTGTGAAATGTGAGGGAATAATAAAAGGAAGGTGCTTTGTTTGTAATATTGGCAGTGTCTACACATATGAAAAATGTCAAAGCATCTTGGTCATGGTGCAACAAAATCTGGAGTACTCTGGAATCTGGAAGCTGATATTGAGCTATGAGATTTCAGGAAATGTCCACATCAAACCTGGAAGAGATGGAAAGAAGGTGACTACCACAAATGAACAAGTGGAACAAAGGGTAGTAGCTCTGGGGGAAGATCAGATAGAGAAAATGAAAATACAGTTGTTAGGTGTGGGTAGGATAGGCTTCTCTGAAGACAAGGGTTTTCAGGGATTGTCTAAAAGCTAATAGAGTAGGAGTTAAGCGGACAGATTAGGGTAGGGCGTTCCATAGGATTGGAGAGGCTCTGGAAAAGTCCTGGAGGAGAGCATGGGTGGAGGTGATGAAGGAGCTAGAAAGCAGGAGGTCTTTCAAAGAACAAAGAGAATGATTAAGTTGGTATTTTGAGACTAGGTCAGTGATGTAGCTGGGGGCAGAGTTGTGGATGGCTTTGTAGGAAGTCGTTAATATTTTGAATTTAATTAGTTGGGTGACCGGAAGCCAGTGGAGGGATTGTCAGAGAAGAGTAGCAGACAAAGAGCGATTAGTAAGGTGGATGAGTCTGGCACCTTTTATATGGTATATCTAATAACTACAAACATAGGCAAAAGGTAACCAGGTGACTGGTGAGGATACCCTGTTACCTTAAAGAGGAAGTAAATTCTCATGGGTTTTATTTCCTCTTAATTTCCCTGCTATGGTAAAGCATAATGGGCTACTATACATCGCATAGTAGCACATTATGTTTCACTTACCTGAAAGCAAAGCCTGCTATGTCTCAGTTGTGCCAACTAGCAGGGAGCGTCCATCTTCACCTCTCTTCCTTCTGGGATGCGCGCAGGAGCTGCCAGTCAAGGCATGACCCCGATTGGAAAGGGCACAATGTGCCCTTTCTAAAGGGCGCTTGCACCATAGTCATCGGCGCTCTTTTTTTAGTAAATACCTCCTAAACTGTGGAGGTTTAGGAGATATTTCCAGCGCCGACAGGTAAGCCTTAATTTAGGTGTAGTGCCGGCTTCTGAAGAGCATGCGCTATGTTTCTTGAACGTTAAGGTTACACCTGAACTGCAGTTTGGTTTGGGTACAATTGTTCTAAATTTGGACTTCAGCATCAGTCTGATTGGACCGTAGGATGTTCAGCCTGGCCACAAGGGGCACTGTCTCTTCTGGCAGGCATGGGACCACAGTCTGGTGGGGTGCTTTAAGTTTACTCTCTCTCAGAGCCCGCCCAGTGGGATTGTCACTCTTGCTGTGCTTTCTGAGAGAGGGTACTTAAGATGCGGATGTCACGTGATTCGGGGTTCCGGTCCACAAGTATGTTCTGACTCCATGGTCCTGGTCCTCCTGACCAGCCCCCAGGAAGGCTATTGCCTGGGGTGCGAATCCACCCAACTTATTGTCTTGGGGCTGGCTAGCCCAAGGCAAGGAAACTAAAGAGGGATTCCGAGGTGGTCCGGTGCCATCTCCGGTAGTTGAAGAGGCCCAGTAACTTCATAGCTATCCAGGGGAGGACTCTTCAGAAGAAGGCCACATACGGGTTGGCTTCTTAGCAAGAGCCCAGAAGGGCTGAAGTACATAAATGAATCCAATCTCATGGGTATCGCCAAGCTGGTTCAAAAATCCAGGTATCACACGAGCGTTCCACAAGTGTTAGTGTCCTGAAGTTCTACAACAACGTCTGTGGCAGAGACTTATTCCTGTATGTTCTACAACAACGTCTGTGGCAGACTTGTTCCTGAGTTAAGCACCTTGTTGGCTGCTAGGCCTTGTGAGAGAGGGAATATCCAACTTGAGTGAACATCCAGTTGTGAATGGCTATTCTCTGGATCTAGACAAAGTAAGCAAGTCCTTCATTATTGACTTTGACACTAAGAGTACCTGAACTTCTTTCCTAACCCTCTGATCCTATTTTAAGAGACTGTTCGTTGTCTATGTTTTGCAAATAAAAATCCCTTTATGCGGATTTGTCGTCAGTCTCTGAGTTTACTGGGCCATCTACCACGGGAACCCCTAGACACAAACCGAGGAGAAGAAGGTACGGTAAGCCCAATCAAACCAGCAGCTCCTTCGGGGGTCAGTGCTTCATAGGCTTACCTGTAGGTAAAAGTGGTTTTACAGGGCATACAACCACTTTAAGGGTCTATAGAAAATAACAAGCCATGTAATTTACAATGGTCAAATGCCTAGAAAGCACTACACTAAGCAAGCAGTATTTCAAGAACCATCATATATCAAATATTATGCAATACCGACTGACCTATGTTCGTATATAAAAAAAAAAGTCCAGGGGCCCTCATGAGGACCTCCCAAAAATGTGAGCAGAGAGCGTTTGACAGACTTCGCACACTGGCATCTGGCGGTAAATGGCCAAAATGGTTTTGTTTTTAATACTGATTTAGGGATAAACTTTCCATTTGAAGGGCTCCAGATGTGCAGTAATCGTGTTTGGTAGGAAGTGCAGGGATTTGAGTACAACTAGTGCTCAATAAAGATCTATGGCGAGTCATTGATTAAAGTGGTTCTATAAAGGCTTAAATTGGAGTTCCGGTTAAAAAAAAAAATTTGCTAAAAATACGGCAGCTGCTGACTTTTAATAATCAGACACTTACCTGTTCCAGGGTCCAGCGATGTGGGGGATCGAAGCCCTGCCCGTTTCCCCCTCCGATCGGCGGTGCCGGCATTGTAACTGTGGACGCCCGGCTGTGGCTTCACAGCCGGACACCCACTGCGCATGTGCGAGCCGCGCCGCGCACCCTGACGGGCTGCGCAATCATCTGGGACCTGTGACGTGTGTCCCAGATGATTGCCTGGAGGGAGGGGGCAGAGCTGATCTCCCTTACGGTGCAGAGGGAAGTGATGTAAGGAGCCGAGGTGAGTAAGGAGGCAGATTACAAGCAACGGGCATTAAGAGGTGAGTAAAAAAAATTCTCCAAATGTTTTTTTTTTTTATTTCATGCACATTAATGAAATAATTTTTTTTGGGTGGAACTCCACTTTAAGGTTCTCTGCATTAAGGTAAATAACCTTCTGTGGCCAGGCATAGCTCCCAACTATCCCTGATTTTGAGGGACTGTCCCTAATTTGGAGAAATGTCCCTCTGTCCCTCTTTCCTCCTCATTTGTCCCTCATTTTGGTCTGATCTATATAGATGTATAAAAAAAATGCACCTTTTATCTATGAAAAAGTGTTTTCCAGTGCTAAACCTTTCATCTGATTTCTAAATTGCTGCATTTGTAAATTCCAAAAGCCAATACAAAGGAATAGTAGTGGTAAAAATGCAGATTTTGGTTGAACCAATCTTTCATTTTTTTGTACAATTCTCCTTTAAGGGGGCGTGGCATGGGGTGTGTCCTATGCCTGCATTGCTGATAGGTGTCCCTCATTCCCATCTCAAAAAGTTGGGAGGTGTGCTCAGGATCCCCCCAGCCCCCCCAAATATTTACTGAGCCTGATCTCAATTCGATGCTGTGCCTCTCTCTCGGCTCTCTCTCTTCATAGTTGATCAAATCCTGCTCTGCTTGTGTCTATGGAACCCCTCAGGATCGAGCCCACACAAATGCCCCCATAGAAACCAGATTCCTATGGGAGCACTTGCCAAAGAGAAGGCACAAAAGAGTGCCTGTGGGGGACCCCAGAAGAGGAGAATCAGGGCTACTCAAAGCAGGTAAGTATGGCATGTTTATTATTATTTTATTTTTAATTAAGTTTTAGAATCCCTTTAAACTAATTATTATATATATTTTTTTTAAATCGGAGACTGTTCAAAAACAGACTAGTTACAGAGAACAACCACATCTTGGATTTCCGTGGAAGATTGCATAATCCTGATTTCATGGTTAATACTTGGACAACAAATGCGCCTTATAACTAATGCAAATAGTCCCATGTGCAACTGAGCCTAAGCAGCTTTGGTTGGCAATCTTAAAGCCCAACTCCATGGAAATGAAAAAATCCACCCTTTTAATTTTACTACAGCTGGGATAAATAAATGTTTCCCATGATTTTTATTGTTTTCAACTTTGGCAAAAAGATGCAGGAATCGATGTGTTCATCCTAAGACACAGCATGGGAGGAACCTTTCCTCTCTAGACAATCTTTTCAAACCAAAACTTAAAGAGGAAGTAAACTTAATAAGGCTTACTTATAGGTAGTGTAAATATCTTCTAAACGTGTATCATTTAGGAGATATTTCCATTACAAGCAGCCAGTGGCATCACTGCTTCCAAACCCTGCGCCAAGTATGACGGGTCCTGCCTGCATGCGCTGGAGTGACGTCATCTTGGCTCTGGCCACCCACAGTGCCGGAGCCCACGAACCTGTAAGAAACTCCAGGGAAAATATCAGCCCTCTCAGCGGTGTGCGGGCATCACTAGAAGGCTTCATTCTAAGGTAATATGTGATGCATATTAGGTCATCATACCTTTGTCTTAAAGGTTTTTTTTCTTTCTTTTTTTTTTATACAGAGTTTACAACCTCTTTAAAGATAGCTTATTACTGATGGTAAAGAGGATCTTCAATCTTCAGAAGAAAGAAAAAAAAAATATATATATATATATATATATATATATATATATATATATCCCAGTCTTAGTCCATAGGGTTCAATATTGAGTTGGCCCACCCTTTGCAGCTATAACAGCTTTAACTCTTCTGGGAAAGCTGTCCACAAGGTTTAGCAGTGTGTCTATGGGAAGGTTTGACCATTCTTCCAGAAGTGTATTTGTGAGGTCAGGCACAAATGTGGATGAGAAGACCTGGCTCACAGTCTCCGCTCTAATTCATCCCAAAGGTGTTCTATTGGGTTGAGTTCAGTACTCTGTGCAGGCCTCCTAAACTTGCTCATTCATGTCTTTATGGATCTTGCTTTGTGCACTGGTCCAAATCATTTGATGGAGGGGGGATTATGGTGCGGGGTTGTTTTTTAGGGGTTGGGCTTGGCCCCTTAGTTCCAGTGAAGGGAACTCTTATGCCACGTACAATCAGATTTTCTGATGGGAAATGTAGGATGTGAGCTTGTTGGCGGTAAGTCCGACCGTGTGTATGCTTCATTGGATCGGGTGGGAAAGTCAGCGGGTGAGCCAGCGAACAGGACAGTCAGCAGGTGAGCAGGCAGGCTGGCCAATCAGCGCAGAAGAGAGATGTCATGATCTCTCACCACCCACCCTGCATCACTGCAGTTCCACCCTCCCTGTGCAGCCAGGAGCAGCAGAGACACAGCAAGTGACAATCCACACCTTAGAAGGCAAGTGGCACAGCAAGTGACAATTGTAGCAGGCAAGTGACAACCAGCAACGTGTGGCAAGTGAAAATCCGCAACATGTGGCAAGAGTCAATCTGCAACGTGGGACAGGTGACGTGGCAAGTGACGTGGCTAGTGACAATCCGCAACGTGTGGCAGGTGGCGTGGCAAGTGACAATCTGCAATGTGTGGCAGTTGACGTGGCAAGCAACAATCCGCAATGTGTGGCAGGTGATGTGGCGAGTAACAATCTGCATCTGAAGGCAGGTGACGTGGCAAGTGACATGCTCAGGGCTCCCACTGATTTGGCATTATGGTGAGTTGAACTTCATTTTGTATAACAATGTAATAAAAGAAAGAATGCACTTCAATCATCCTGACACCATAACACCTATAGCGCCATGATGATTGAAGCGTGCACACCAGCCATTGCCCCGATAAATTGCCCGCAAAAAAACATTTTTTCTGGCAATGCCCCTCCCAAAACTAGACTAGACTGGATCCTCCCCTGTGTGAATGGGACCTTTGACATGTCCCAAGGGGTTGTGGGCAGGGAGAGAACTTCCATTGGAATCGCCTAGGTGATTCCAGCAGAAGTGGGAGCGGGCATCTGCCAAACTAGGTAACCCCCCCCCCCCCAAAAAAAAAAAAGAAAGAAGAATAGGGGAAGGGAGGAGGATTCCTAAAAGCAGAACTTCCTGTTTGAAGTTCTGCTTTAATGACTGGCATCAAGTGTGTAGATATTATTTTGTTCATCCCTTTTTATTTAAATGAACTGTTATATCAAAAACTGATAAGAAAAATAATACAATCATTATTGCTTACTTGTATGCACAAGCCTCCAAAGTTTTCTTGCTTCACCATATTGTTTCACATCTTAATAATACATTGTAGCTTCAACATAGTTGCAGTCTGCAAAAGGAAATTTTTCCAAAGTGAAAAGAAAAGATTTCAGAATTAGGAAACAGCGCCCCCTATGGATCAACAATGAGAACGTCATCCTTTTTTTTACATGGTTTCCTTAGTCACACAGTTCAGTCATTTCATTAAGTTATATCAAAGCACTCTTTTGTCCTTGTTTAATATTAAACATAAAAGTGTAAAGTTAAAGTTGTAAGGTTTATTCGTCCTGTCATGTTTTTATTACTGTTTCTTCACTGGGGAGATTCACTCTCTCTATTTTTCCTGGTAACCATTGTCATTGTGATGGAAAGCGAGGGAGAATCCAAAATGTGTACATGTCACTGGAACAGAAATAGAGAGGAAATCAACATTGGCCATCTTGGCTGAGCGACCGTTCAGCCAAGATGGCCACATAAAGTCTGTGTGCTCTGTGTGCACCTACGAGGGATCCCACATTCACACTGTCACCTCTACAGCTCCATTGCATTGCTCCCTTACCCTAAGCCCACGGAGATGTCCAGGAGGATGCCCAGCTGAAAAAAAACGTTTTCCCCACTATGCGATGAGATCTCCAACAAGATGGTGGCGGGAATCTGAATGGCACATCCGGGGCCGGTCACAGATCTGTGCTGTGGATTCACAGCCTCTGAACTCACAGTTACCAGCCCTAACTCGCTCCCTCTCTCTCCTAGTCTGGCCAGACGTTGGCCCAGGAGGGACTCCCAGTCTGACACAAATGGGGGACCCTGCATGGAGGTATGTGGTGCTGATTTACCTTCACCTTCTGAGTCCCACATGCTAGAACCCATATAGAGCCATCTTTACCATGGGGCAAAAGGGGCAGCTGCCCTAGGACCAGTCATTGCTGTGGGGCCCCTTAGCAGCTGCCAGTGGTTTGCATGGAGGGAGACTGTCATGACATTGGGAAGCTCAGCAGCACATATCCAGCGCTGCACACAGTACCCGGCTGAATATGAGGTCGTGGAAAGTTTGGACAGGTGGACAGCAAAATGGCAGTGTAATCGAGGAGGAGAGCTGTCAGCACCAAGGGTTAAAGTGGTTGTAAACCCTCCCTAGTGACTTTTAACTATAGGAAAGCCTAGAATAAGGCTTAACTATAGGTAGTGGAAATATCTCCTAAACGTGCACCGTTTAGGAGATATTTCCCTTGCAGTGTGCCGATGATGTAATCGGTGCATGTGCTGTGAAGAAACAAACCTCCGTGCCGTTTCTTCCCCCAACGTGTGCATGCATGTGCGGGAGTGACTTCACGCGGCTCCAGCCAGTCACAGAGCCAGAGTCCGCGGCCCCAGAAGGAAGAGGGGTGAAGATGAATGCAGCCTGCACAGGGGATAGCGATTGATTCGTTTGCAGGTATGTGTCACATAATGGGCTAGTATGCGATGCATACTAGCCCATTATGCTTTTAATTTGCAGGCTTTGCTGGGAGCAAAAGAGGAAGTAAAACCCATCAGTTTACTTCCTCTTTAAGCAGCAGCTTGCCGTCATGATCAGCAGTTAGATGAGCATTACCAGTGTGTAGTGCTGGAGCTGGTAAGAGCGGAGGGCATGTTGTTTGCTGTTGTAAGAGTGAGCCCATTTGGTATAGCTGGGCTTTGCTTTGTTATTACTGCTCTGTCCTACTCCTGCCTGATATACGAAGACCTAAGGTGGTAACTAACTCCACCGCCTCTCAGACATTAAGCATTCAGCACTGTACTGTAACCTGCCCCCTTCACCAGCTGTGCCACATATGACTCAGAATAGGCAGGCTGGATCAGAATGGGCAGGAGTCAGGACTGTAATGTTTAGCAGTAAGTAGCTGCATTATGTTTCTGTGTGCTTTTTAGAAACTGCATTGCTGAAAGGTTTTAAAGTTTTTAGTTGCTCCTGGCAGTTGTTGCAGAGAAAATTTTATATGTCAAAATGTTTTACATACAAGGGACAGTTTCAATAGACTGTATGGGGATAAGGTGCCTTCAGATTGATGACGTATATAGTATATTTTTATCTCCTGTAGTACATCTGCAGTCTCTGATTATCTCCTGTAGTACATCCACAGTCTCTGATTATCTCCTGAAGTACATCCACAGTCTCTGATTATCTCCTGTAGTACATCCACAGTCTCTGATTATCTCTTGTAGTCCATACACAGTCTCTGATTAGATCCTGTAGTAGGTCTGCAGTCTCTGATTATCTCCTGTAGTACATTTGCAGTCTCTGACAGTCTCCTGTAGTATGTCTGCCACTAAATAATATGCACAACCATTTGGTGTGCCAGGGGCTGCAGTTAAGGCCCCCAGAATCTCATCAGTTGACCATACCGTAGTTTAACATCTATACTGTATAGCCACAAAATAAATGGAGTATATGAGTGTCAGATCAAGACCAGTGTGGCTTAAAGTAGCCATTTCACATGTACTGCAGTTCCTTCTGCCCCTAAGGTGATCCACGTTGCAGGGGCAGTTTGCAGACATTCAGGAGGTGATACTGCATTTGGCTTGTGACTGGGGCGACTGTGACTTCAAAGAGCAAGTTTGATAGGTGACACCACCTGTGAAAATTGACATGTATTGGGGGGCCCAAGAAAATGTTTGCCCAGGGTTCAATCAATATTAAAGATGGTCCTGATCCCATAGCCTCATTTCCTACTGCAAATAAACCTATTTGTAAAACTATGTTGAAGGACATGTTACTGTCACTACACTTTACACTTCAAGCAGACATATTAGCATGCTTTAAGAGGCACTCCACAGAAGTACAACAGCTGGGTCAGAAAGTCAGTTGCCTAAAAGACTCTATGAATGCTTACGTTACATCAAACAATACCATGGTGGATGCACACGTGTCACATAGTGAGGAAATTGCATGGTTGAAATCGAACATGGCGGACTTATAAGAGCGTTCCCTCCGCAACATTCTTAAATCAGAGGGATTCCTGAGTCAGTCCAATCATCTCAACTTCCGCATTATGTGCACGACTTCTTTCTGGCAGTAGTTCCACCACTTTTATCTATGGACTTCACAATTGACAAGATACACTGGGTTCCCAAGCCATCATTCTTGCCTCAAGAGACACCAAAAGATATCCTGTTGTGGATCCATTTCTATTAAGTCAAGGAAAAGATCCTCGCTGCATTTCGCCAGAAGGACAAACTGCCTGAACAAGCTGCCACTCTTTCCAAACGTATCCGTCAATACACTTCAGAGGTGGGAGAACATGCTTTCCATCACAAAATCCCTTCGAAACCACCAGATCAGTTATTAATGGAAGTACCCGGCCATGCTCAAAATTACGTGGGCGGGATCTACGTCTCTCGTTGACAATTTGGAAGATGGCATCCATCTCCTCAAAGAATGGAACATCGTTCTAGCAGACCCCTCACTTTCCTGAAATCCTACGGCGAATGGAAAAAAGTTGCTTACAAATGGTCTGCGGAGAAGAAATTTACATGACCTTGGCCGTTATGTCATAACTACGAATCTCAACATTCAGCAATTTCCCTCAGAGTCACATGTTTGACCCTACATGACTCGGTTTTTCTTAATGATACCCCTTGCTTGCTTTGGGAGATTAGATGCACTTGGTTCATGTCTGAACCCTTTCACCTGTTCCATTTGTTTTTGTGGGTTCTTGTTCCCTTTTTTTATCCACCTAATGTTAATCCTCCATGCTTTGTTTTGGCATCCATCTCAAGTCTTTATGCCCAATTGTGCCAATTTTGCTCTTAATGCTACCCCTGATGTAGATGTGTTCACTCACTGGAATGGTCATAAGGCCTATAGTATATGTGGGGTATTTTTAGCCCTTTAGCACCTGAAAAACGCCTCAGTGTGAAAGGGGTCTTACTGTTTGGTTTACATGATGTCCTCTTTCAAGCATATCACTCCTGTTATCTCCAAGATAGATTGCCTTTGTATTTTTCACATGTGCTACATTGTTTAATAGTGTGTGGCTGCATAGAGATATGTCTAACTTGAACTTGAAGTTTTTAGGGTGCATCTTGAGCCACTTCCCGACCGGTGCACGCCGATGTACGTCGGCAGAATGGCACGGGTAGGCAAATGGGCGTACCTGTACGTCCCTTTAAATTTGCCGCCCTGCCCTGCCGCTTGGGACCCCCATGAGTCCGGTCGCAGGTCCTGTGGACTCGATCACCGTGGGCATACCCGCGATCGTCCCACGGGGTGGCTGAACTAGGAGATGCCGTTGTAAACAGCATCTCCCAGTTCTGCCTAGCAACAAGTGACGCTGATCTCTGCTCCATATGATTGGAGCAGAGATCAGTGTTCACTAAAAGAAAGCCCAGCCCCCAACAGTTAGTAACACGCCCCTAGGAACATTTAACCCCTACACTGCCACCCACTGGTTAACCCCTTCATTTGTATAACAGTGATTGCTGTATAAATGACAATGGTCCCAAAAATGCGTCAAAAATGTCCGATGTGTCCGCCATAATGTCACACTCACAATAAAAATCGCTGATCGCCGCCATTACTATTAAAAAAAATTATTAATAAAAATGCCATAAAACTATCCCCTATTTTGTAAACGCTATAACTTTCGCACAAACCAATCAATAATCGCTTATTGCGATTTTTTTACCAAAAATATGTAGAAGAATACGTATCGGCCTAAACTGAGGGAAAAAATGTTTTTTTATATATTTTTAGGGGATATTTATTATAACAAAAAGTAAAAAATAATGCGTTTTTTTTTCAAAATTGTCGCTCTATTTTTGTTTATAGCGCAAAAAATAAAAACCGCAGGGGTGATCAAATACCACCAAAATAAAGCTCTATTTGTGGCAAAAAAAGGACGTCAATTTTGTTTTTAAACCACGTCGCACAACCGCGCAATTGTCAGTTAAAGTGACGCAGTGCCGAATCTCAAAAAGTGGTCTGGTCTTAAGCCAGCAAAATGGTCCAGGGTTTGAGTGGTTAAAGTGGAACTAAAACCATTGATTTCACGGGTTTTAGAAAAAAACTGTTACATTCCAGGCATGCAGGGCATGCTGTCACATTTGCTTGTTTTCTCAACCAAACTTTTAAGCCGTCAAATGGCTGGTGTCATAACTGATCACATGTACAGCACCATGGCAGTTGCAGATCAAACAGAGGCTAAGATGGAGGCTTTCTTGGCTCAAAAGGATAGAAAGAAGGGTAGAACGGATTTGTTTTGCTTTAATGTCCAACTCCTCTCTCTTTGCCACCTCTCCCCCTTGTGCTGCTATTACTAGCTGTCAAAATTACATTTGTGATTGCTTTGTTATACATAGCAGGAACTGCTGTCAAAATGTGACCCCTGTTTAAAATGACACTTGCAGGCTATCTGCAAGTGTCATTGAATAAATATAATGTAATAATACGTTGCTTCGTTATATTTAATAGCTCAATCATATTTAGCTCAAAGGTATGACCTTCATTTTTTTTTAAAGAAAATTTATTTATATTTAACCCATTATTAGGAATGAGCTAAGGATCGAGCCAAACCCAGTAAGGCCTAAACCTGTGGGAAACTGTCAAAAAAAAATGCGCAAAGGAACAAATTCTAGAATAACATGTATCTTTTTATTTATATATATATTTTTTTTAAATACTAATCAAAAACGGAAAAAAGAAAAAATGTTTAAAATGACTTTGTCTTTTTGTTTAGATTCAATATAATCTAAAATAATTGTGATTGAATATATTGCCAAAAGAGAACATAGCTTCCCCCCCACCAAAAAACAAAACAAAAAACAATGTATGCATTACTTTGTTATTTTAAGTAATGACTAAGTTATCATTAACCACTTAAGCCCCGGACCAATTTGCAGCCAAAGGATCAGGCCCCTTTTTGCAATTCGGCACTGCATCGCTTTAACTGACAATTTTGCGGTCGTGCGATGTGGCTCCCAAACAAAATTGGCATCCTGTTTTTCCCACAAATATAGCTTTCTTTTGGTGGTATTTGATCACCTCTGTGTTTTTTATTTTTTTGCGCTATAAACAAAAATAGAGGGACAATTTTGAATTTTTTTTTATATTTTTTACTTTTTGCTATAATAAATTTCCCCAAAAAATATATATAAAAAAAAAAACAATTTTCCCTCAGTTTAGGCCGATACGTATTCGTCTACATATTTTTGGTAAAAAAATGCAATTAGCGATTGTTGATTGGTTTGCGCAAAAGTTATAGCGTTTACAAAATGGGGGATAGTTTTATAGCATTTTTATTAATATATATTTTTTTTACTAGTAATGGCAGCGATCAGCGATTTTTATTGTGACTGCGACATAATGGCGGACACATCGGAGATTTTTGACACATTTTTGGGACCATTGTCACTTATACAGCAATCAGTGCTATTTAAATGCACTGATTCCTGTGTAAATGACACTGGTAGTGAAGGAGTTAACCACTAGGGGGCTGGGAGGGGTTAAGTGTGTGTGTGTTTTTTAACTGTAGGGGGCGTGGCTTGGCGTCTGACGTCACTGATCGCCTTTCCCTATAACAGGGAACAGACGATCAGTGACAGCCACAGTAGAAACCACGGGGAGAGGTTTGCTTACACAGACCTCTCCTCGTTCTTCAGCTCTGTGACCCGATCGCGGGACACCAGCGGCGATCAGGTCCACTGGTCCCACGGCCGCGGTCACGGAGCTCTCGACCGGGTCGGGAGCGAGCCACCGGCACTTAAAGAGCAACGTACAGGTACGTGCTTGTGCCCAGCCGTACCATTCTGCCGACGTATATGTGCAGGAGGCGATCCTTAAGCAGTTAAATATACAGGCCCATAATGGAAATGTAGAAATCGTTTTAGTCCATGAGGGGTATACAGATACAAGAGGTGAAGTGATTTGAATAAAAGCTTTCATTTGTGTGTAATTTTTCATTGTAAGATGTGAATAAAAACCTATATTTGTAATTAGAGATGATAAAGGTGGATATGATTATCTTGTATGAATATATAGATGAAAACCTGGAGCATAGTTGTTCAAGGGAGTACTCTGTGCATAGAGAAAAAGAGATTCAACCTCCGCATACAGAACAGCTGTGAACAGAAGTCAACGGGAGATAGTTTTAGCAAACTACTTAAGTGGACTGTTAAAAAAAAGGGCTGATTGTTTTTAAATGCACAAAATACAACTGGCTATTAATATTTATAAATAATGATAGTGATACTATAGAATGTAAACCCAATGAGAATCTGTTTGGCTTTAGGGATCAAGAGATACATTTATTTAATTTAGATTCATTTTTGCCTTTTGGTTGAACTCAATGTATATGTGTCTTTCTTGAGCTAACTGTGGCTACTTATGCATTCCACATAAAATATGAAACTTCAAGACAATAAGTCCCGTGTCTTGTCTTGAGTAGTCTTTGGACCTGTAATAATGTTCGCTGGCGTAATATATGTTTGTGACGGACTTCGGACACCCTGTTGGGTATTTCCGCCAAGAAGCTGCTTGCCAAGTCCTGGAACACGAGACCAATGGATCTGGCTATAGAAACCCCAAGGACCAGACAACACCAGTCTTGGAGTACACCAGAAAATGAACTGCTTTATATTCATAACAATGACCTCCTTAGACAGTCCAGCTCCCCCTATAGGACTAGCTTGCATAAGAAGCCACAAGCAATTGGTGACCAGCTCTGGATAACTTAAGAACACATTATAACACAGAGATCTCCAGTCCATGGTTCTCCTGTAGCCCAAAGTCTGTGACAATGTTGTTGGCCTTTATCATGAGTGCTGTAATCCTCACCTCTCTGAAACAAATGTGCCACTGCTGTTTACTTTGATTTGGAGACTTAAATAAACTTTATGTTTAAAAAAAAAGCAACAAAAAACAATAACAAACTTTATACATTTGTACAAATTGCTATTACAGATTTTTATAAATTGCTACTACTTGTACTACAACTACTTGTACTAAGAAACCTCATTACCAATCAATTAACCAATCAGATATTAGGTCTCCTGCACATAGGCAGTAAAAAACACAACTTTTAGAGTAAATTTTTCATTTTTATTTCAACAGAACTCCATTTCAGCCAATGTACCCATGCACATTGCAGCATTTAAGTACATATTTTAGGGCAGCATTCAGGGGCATAAGAAAAATGCTCAAACCTACGTTCAGGGAGGAGCTTACTGGAGTTTACACACGCATGTTCATAAATGCACAATTTAATAAATTAATATTCTAGCCAATAACGTAATTTGGACGCATATGCTTCTAAATGGCACAGTCTTATAAATACACAAAATTGGCATTTTTTATGTGGATTTTTTTCTACTAGCTTCGGGTAGAAAGATCCAGCATAGGTAAGAATATTTTAATATGTCAGTGTGCATGAAGCCTTAGCTTTTAGGAATTAGAGAGAACCTATCAGATGATTTCTTACCTGCCTCAGCCAAGGCTCTTTTCCTATGAAGACAGCTGTGATTGCCCACCTCCTGAAGGCAGTATTCATTTCAGGGCAATGCATATCTGTACAGCTTTAAACAAAGAGATATGCTTGTAGGCAAGTTACCTACAGTTTGCTACTTAGACAGTGGCTGACGCAGACTGGTAAGTGATAATTGTAGTACTTTACTGCTCCCTGGCTTTTTTGGCCCAGCTTATCCTCCTGGTGTTATATAAAGGGGAAAGTCTGGGTCCTGGGGACTGGTTCCACCTCAAGAGAGTGAGGTGTTCACTGCAGAAGAGGACTGCTGCATTATACAGTCCATCGGAGGCATCAGGAGTCCGAATATCTACCAGCTTCTGGAGAACACCTAACATGCCCTATTGCCTTATAGAGGTATGCTTGGGCAGCCTGATAGAGCTAGCTAGAGACATTCTAGACTAGTTCATGTTGGACTGTACTATGCAGATAATTCAAGTAAAAGCTGCATCAACTGTTCTAAGCCTGGTCTGAAGTTCTTTAACCACTTAAAGACTGGAAGGATTTGCCACATCAATGACCAGGCCGTTTTTTGTGATGCGACACTGCGTCAATTTAACTGACAATTGCGTGGTCGTGCGATGCTGTACCCAAACAAAATTTATGTTCTTTTTTTCCCACATAGAGCTTTATTTTGGTGGTATTTGATCACCTCTGCAGTTTTTATTTTTTGCGCTATAAACAAAAAAATACAGACAATTTTGAAAAAATATAAATATTTTTTACTTTTTGCTATAATAAATATCCCCCAAAAAAATGTAAAAAAAAAAAAAAATTAATAATTCTTTATCAGTTTAGGCCAATAGGTATTCTACATATTTTATGTAAAAAATAAAATCGCAATAAGCGTATATTGATTTATTGAGGACCATTGACTTTTATACAGCGATTGGAGATGAAAATAGTCACGGATTACTGTATAAATGTCACTGGCAGGGAAGGGGTTAACATTAGTGGGCGATTAAGGGGTTAGAAGAGGGAAAGGAGAATTATATGTATATGTGATTGTGGATGTAGGAATATGTTATATGTGATTGTGGATGTTTTGTCATGTTTTGTAATGTTGCTTAATTTTTCAATGAAAATTTATGAAAAGATTTGAAACAAACAAGATCCAATTGGACCAACCATTCTCCTCTATGGGTAGTTGGATGTAAACGGCAAATGGTCCGGCAAAAATAAACAGAAGGGGATCCATTCCCCTTCATCTGGCCAGATCAGCGGGCAGTGAGTGGGGTGTAAACAGAAAGCTGGTCCATTTTGCTCAGCAGGCTGATCCCTTCCTGAGCAAAACGGATCCGGCCCGTATGTAAGGGGCCTAACTTACATCAACAGAATTAGAGGTAATGACAGTCTTCATTTTTCCCTCAGTTAATTGTTTTTTTTTTACATTGGCAAATTTTGGAAGACAAGGTTAAATCTCATATTAGCCAAAATAAAACCTGTTGAAGTGCTTCCTGCACACGTAAGAAGTGATATAGAATATGAATAGAAAACACATTTTCTTTATCCTAAATGGTGAAAAGCAGTCTATAAATAATAATACTTGTCCGTAATATGCACCAATGACACATCCTCCTTACTATTTTTCTTTCTTCTGTGTAAAGTTCATTCATTCATGGTTTGTCTCCACAAAGACAACTTTCGACCAATCAGAAGTTTATATTCTGAGTAACATATGAACGCAATACGTGGAGAGCTCATGTTCTTCAATCATCTACAAAAGAGAGTTTGCAAGCCCATTCAGGTTCCATAATAAAAGTGAATGCAATGTGAATGCAAATCCTCCAATTCTCCAAATCAATCATCAGCCAACCCTATTACCTCCTCACTTGTGTGCCCTTTATCTAAAACACATTGTTCTAACCTTCCATCCTGTGTGTTCATCTGAATTCACAGCTGTGAGACATGGCAAAACACTCAGGAAACAAATTAAACATGATTCACATAATTTATTGCATAAAAATTGTGGAGGGCAGGTGTGAATTTGTTCTTTTTTTTAATCCAAAATCAGGTTTTTATGTTTTCTCTTAATGTTAAATTATAGGTTGCAGTCTATCACCAGAGTACTCTTTTTCATAGTTGCCCCATAGCAGTAGTTTTATTTTCTTTTACATATTTAACCTCTTCCAACCTGGTATCTGGGGTATTATGCCCAAGAGGTGGGAAGGTCTGCATGATCATGTGACTACTGTGATTGGCTGTCACAGTGGTCAGCTGATTGGGAGTTCTGCCAGTCTCAAGGATACTGAGTGCTGGTATCCTGTGAAACAGGCATGACCCGGAATGTGTGCACACTGTACACCAGGCACAAGCATAATGTAAAATAATGTAATTTTTTTTTAAGAATAAGTGAATTACAAAAATATAAACACCACCTCCAATATACCAGAACTGCATAAACCAAAACCAGAGAATCTAATACGTGAGTGAACAAACAATGAGCAACTACCTAAACCAAATATATACAGACAGCAGTATATGAGAATCATAGTCGGTGTCAGAGCCAGGGTCATATATGGAAGATCAGGCAGAAGGAGTAGGGAGCAAGCCAGGACAGGGAGAGGGTAAACGGGAGTAGGAACAGGCAGGTGGGTGTGGAATCAAAATGCAAGATCAGTGTGCTGGGGCAGAATCAGGATCAGGAACGCAGGTCAGAGGCACATGGACAAACACCAAGGCAAAGGGAAGTATCACAGGCAGAGCTCAGATACTCTTTCTGCAATGAGCATCAGGTGATGACTGATTACTATGAGCTTCAAGCTGCTGATAGACACCCGTTGGTGGACATCAGAACTGCAGCCTATAGGCCTGAGAGCCACAGTGCCACCAGCAGGTTATACAAGATACAGTTTCCACCACTCTGGAACCAGGAACAGGGTATTATAGCTGAACATTGCACCCAAGAACTAGACAACACTAGCTTAGGAGCAAACTGGAACTGACTTTATTGTAAACTCACACAGAATTTATACCACACAAAATCAGGTAAGAGGTTTATCACATTACCCTAAGCAATGTAAACTGTAAACAGTAATATCAGTACATCACATGAACAGCTAACATAAAAATAAACATATAAACATGCCACAATAGTTTGGTAATGATGTGAAGTGGACCCAATACTAGCAGATAGACAGAAACAATAAGTGACTCACTTTAAGATGGGGATTCACACCTAGGAGGCAGTGGCACACAATGGGGAATTATACAATGAGAGAAAGACAGCTTAAAAAACAGATTTACACAAAGCAGCTGGAAACACCAACATCAGGTTGTTTGAACTGATTATAATCTTCTGCCTAGAGTCCCTGTGTCTAGGGGGGGGGGGGGGGGGGGTTGAAGCAGTCATTGCTGGTTTTGGCACAGATATCCCAAATATGTATCTAGGTCCTAGGTTCCAAGAGTCTGTTTCGGGGAGATATGGACCCAAATATCGAAGCAAAACCACTCCAAGGGTCCCCAAGGCACACACCTCACGAAGAATAGAGCCCCCTCAAAAGTCAGGGCCCATAGTCAGTAGCCAAGAGGCTACCCTGAAGTTCCCAAGTCTCCTCCAAAAGCTCCTGTCGCAGTTGGGTCTGTCACAAGTCAATATTTAGGACAATACAAGGTTACTTTTCAAGGTAGAGGGGACCTGCCTTGTGAAAGCAACAAGAGAGGATGGCTAATGGCTATGATCCTACATACAGTGGGGTCATATAGGAGGATAGTAGCCTCCCTCTAGTAGGAAGTCAAATTACAGCAGCAAAAAAAAAATATGAATTTGGAGATTCGGAGGAGACTAATAGAAGGGTCTTTTTTGAGTAGCATACTTGAATGATTAGAATACATACTTGAATAGATATTTAAAAAAGCAGAGTTTAATGTCAAGTTTAAAGCAGAACTTTACCCATAACAACTTCATAAAAAAAATGTTCTTTGGTAAGGAAAATACATTCTACAGTAACAATTATGCTACCAAAATTAGTGTGTTCTGTAAATGACCTCCAGCATTGCTACTGTTTCTTCTTGCTGGAGGCGCAGAGCCCCTGAACAGCATTAAATCATAAAGCGGAACTAAACCCATTGATTTAACTGTTTTAAAAAAAAACTTTATATTCCTGGAATGCCAGGAAAGCTAATGGTCACATTTGCTTCTGTCCTCAACCAAACTGTCAAACCATCAAATGGCTGGAGTCATAACTGATTACATGGGCAGCACCATGGCAGTTGCAAATCAGAGACTAAGATTGCAGCTTCATAGGCTGAAAATGATAGGAGGTTTTAGTTCCACTTTAGGCTGGGTTCACACTATAGCGATGCGGGAACGCCGCAAATCCTCTGCGTTTTCCCGCATCGCATGACTCCCGCCGGCAGTTCACACTGCCCTATGCGGACTTCTGGGAGTGTCAATGAAATCTTAATGACACCCCCAGATCCGTCCGCATATTGCAGTGCGATCTGCACACTCGCACAGGAATCGGATCGCATGGTGTGAACACCCATGCGATCCGATTCTGCTGCGGACCAAAAAAAGGGTCCCGTGCGAGTTTGCTGCGGGAGCGATGCGAATTCAGCCATACTATCTGTATGGCTGAACTCGCATCGCTACAGAGATCCGATGTGATTTGCACTGCAGTGCGGTGCGAATCACATCCGGATCTCCCCCCCCCCCCCCCCCCCCCCCCCCCCGCAGCAGTGTGAACCCAGCCTTAACAAGGACACAGTTACATCAAAATATTGATCTTAATACTAACATTTTGGGAAAATAAGTTTTTACCGTCTCAGGTTGGAGTGTTTCAGATTTTATGTCCTCCTCCGGGACTAATAAATAAACAGAGTCCAATCTTAATCTTCTATCTTAACAATAACTCTGTAACGCTGTAAATCTTTCCAAAAAGATGACTGAAATATTACTATTGTAACAAATACAAGCACATTGTCATAAATAATACAAAATGTAGTTACTGGCTTGATGTTAAACCTCAAACAGATCCAAGCATTATATTTAATAAGCAAGGCATCTAGAAATACATTTTATATAAATGTATTATTTGTCAGCAGTAAATAAAATTCTCAACTCATGTTTTAGCAATTGCAGAATCTTAAATCCCCCCCCCCCCCCCCCATGCTGACTGTAACCCATTAGTAAATATATTTGGTCAGTTAAGACTTGAGACCTTTTTCAAATGCCTTAACGACTCCAATTCCGGAAGGTTTACCTCCTTCCTTATATAGGCCATATTTCGGAATATGGCACTGCGTTACTTTCACTGACGATTACACATTGTGACGCTGTAACCAAATAAAATGTATGTCGTAGAGCTTTCTTTTGGTGGTATTTGATCACCTCTAGAGTTTTTATTTTTTGCACTATATACAAAAAAAAGACTGACAATTTTGAAAAAAAAAATATAGATTTTTTTAATTTCTGCTTTAAAACATTACCAATAAAAAAATGTAAGCAATCTAATTTCTTCATCAGTTTAAGCCAATATGTATTCTGCTACATATTTTTGGTAAAAAAAAAAATCCCAATACATGTACTGTATTTATCAGCGTATAACACGCACTTTTTTCCCCTTAAAATCAGGGGGAAATCGGGGGTACGTATTATACGCCGATCCCCGCCCTTCCTAACCTTTTCTGCCGCTCTCGGTGGCTTTTAGGTATTTTCGGCCGTTTTTGGATATATTTGGCCACTCTCAGCTATTTTCAGCCATTCTCGGCTATTTTCGGCCACATTCGGCCATTCTCGGCGGCTTTCGGAAAGCCGCCGAGAACAGCCGAGTGAGGCCAAAAATAGGCAAGAAGGGCCAAAAATAACCAAGAACGGCCGAGTGCGGCCGAAAATACCCGAAAGCTGCCGAGAGCGGCCGAGAACGAGCGCTGCCGAGTTACACAGGACATCCGCTCTGTAGCTCGGCGGTGCCATTTTTAAAATGGCAAGGAGACAAGCCTGCAAGGCTGCAATGGAAGGCTGCAATGCAAGGCTGCAATGGAAGGCTGCAATGGAAGGCTGCAAATGACTGGCAAGGCTGCAAATGACTTACAAGGCTGCAATGCAAGGCTGCAAATGACACTGATAAGGCTGCATTGATGGGCATTTAAACGTAAGTTTTTTTCCTTAAACTTCCCTCCTAAAAGTTTTTTTCTTTTTAATTTCTCTCCTAAACTTGGGGTGCATGTTATACGTCGATAAATATGGTATATTGATTGTTCAGCAGACTAGGTCTGACGTTCTTCCCGACAGACTTTCGGCGGAGTTCTGATGGACTTTCTGAACGAACGGACTTGGCCACACACAAACGGACTAAGTCCGTTCGAAAGTCCGTTTGGTTTGAACGTGATGACGTAAACGGGACTAAACAAGGAAGTTCAATAGCCAATAGCTTCCCTTGCGTCATATTTGGTGCGTCAGACCAGCACACAGACGAACGGTTTTACCCATTTTAGTCCGTCGGAAATTGAGTCCGTCGGATGGATTTGAAACATGTTCTATTTCTATGTCCATCAGATTTATTTATTTTTTTAAACGATCGGACTAGCCCACACACGATCGGATTGTCCAACGGACTAACCCCTTCGGACCTAGTCTGACAGAAAGTCCTGTTGTGTGTACGCGGCATAACTGACATGTTTGACACTAATACAGTGATTAGTGCTAAAAAATATGCAGCGTAACTGTACTAATGACACTGGCAAGGAAGTGGTTAACATCAAGTTAGATCAAAGGGTTAAATGTGTTCCTAGGATTGCTAACTGGGGGGGAGGTGCTTTGACTAGGCGAATGTAAAGATCTGCGTTCCTGCTTAGTAGGAACACAGGATCAGCACATTTCCTTCTCACAGAACAGCGATCTGCCTTGTTTACATAGGCAGACTGCTGTTCTGCCTTTCTCCTGAACGATTGGTGGGTCCCAGCAGACATACCATCAGCCAGATGCGCTGATTGGCTTCCGCTGTGTCCAACCACAGTGATAGTGGGTAGCAGGCAGCGCGCACGCACACCCCAGACCCTGGAGTGTCAGATCACGCACCAGGTACATGATCTGGTACAAAGCAGCCTCCCTGCCACAGTAAATCTATGGTGGGCTGTCGCTAAGCGGTTGAAGAATATGTGACCCCAACCAATAAAGTCTCATATAAGGCTTCATTCACATGGCTGTAAAAAGGGCATTTACAAGCATTTTTTATTTATGGACCTGAATGCAGCTGCATTGTTTTAAATTGAGGTTTTCAAACAGGTGTGTAAACATGCACTGCGTTCAGATTTGTAACCCAAAATCCCAAAATCCGCATCTGAGGACATGCATATACATGTGTTCCAGATGCCGGTGCTGGGGAAAAAAAACAATTGTATGCAAATATTTACTAATCATTACGCAGGAACTTTTGTGCTAGAAAGAAAACATGTAATAAGATCAGTAACAAGTTTATGTCTATGAGAATTTAGCTTAAGTGTTAAGCAAAACTTTAATAATCCTCTGCGCTCCTATATCATAAAAACAACTGTGAGTGTAAAATCCCCCCTCCCAACTCCAAAAACTACTGTGCACTACAAGCACCTACTTAAGGCAAAACTTCACCTGAAAGGGTCTTCTCCCCCCACTGCCATATTTGACACTTTTTGGAGGGGAGCAGGTATCTGGTTTTGACAGGTACCCGCTGCCACTTACAGTTAGATGAGCCAGAAGTTCGACCCCCCCACCAACCCGTCCCCTACAATCCTCTAGGACACATCACCAGTCCAAGAAGACTGAAGACCATTCACATGCACATGGACAGTAGGAGACAGTTTCCCTCAGTTAAGATGCCGGCGCCTGCACCCAAAGCCAATTGAAGAAGCTGATTAAATTCTGGCCATTCATTTCTGGGCACATACTGCACTAAATGTTCAGATTTTTCAGGGCTCAGTCCCACCTCCAGAAATGAGGAATGTCCACACATTCAACCTTTTCATGTTTTTTACTGTAGCAGAGGAACTGCACAACCTTCACCTCTGCCCTTTCAGTAACAATATCCATACATCTGCAGGATACTAACATCAGGTGGCCACTCAACTCTACCATAGTCCTCACTCTAAGTCCCCTAAAAGTGGGTTCTCCACCTGAGCCTGTTACAGGCCTACCCCAAAGGGCTCACTTCCTAAGGCTACAAGCTTATGTATCAGTATACAAAGGGTAGCCTATTCCCATCACCCTCTAACCCAGGCTCTTGTGGATCAAGATATAAAGAACTGATTGCCCACAGCCACTATCCCACCCTCTAACCCATGCTTACGAGTAGTGGGTGCTGATGATTGCTGTGTCACTAGCAACCATCGCTGTCACTGGCACATTGCTTACATGGCTAGCATTCCCTGACCATGTAAGCAAAGGGAATGCTAATATATATATGCCAAATATAGTGCCTGGCCATATTTGGGCAAATTAATTATGTCATTACTATCACTGTCTCTTCTCTTATATAGCTGATGACAGCTTGAGTTTGCGGTGAATTGGTAGGTGGCAGACATTGTAATTGAAGATGGATTACACAAGAAACATTTTTGGATGTTTATTTTTAATTAAAGTAATACTAAACGCACACTGTTTAATTTACATGTCCCTTTCTCTTTCTGTATGTGAATGATTGGCACTGTGATTATTTTAATTAACAAAACATTTTTAAAAAGGACCTTTTTCCTATCAATATACAGCTGTCACATGGCCCAGATCTTTCCCAGCCTGTCTGCAGGGAAACATAGGCAGGAGGAGCTTCTAGTACTCTGCTACTGATCTCATGTTCCAAAATAAAAAAAAAAAGCCTTTGGTATACAGAGTTAAAATAAATAATTAATATTAATAAATAGTTTAAAATCACCATACAAATATACAGTTTATTTGAAATCAAATCTTTATTATTATTATTATTATTATATAGGATTTATATAGCGCCGCAGTTTAAAACAGTGCTTTGCAACTTGAAGGTAGACAGTACAAAATACAATACACTTTAATACAGTAGGAATCAGAGGGCCCTGCTCCTTACAGCTTGCAATCTAAGCCCTTGTACACACGGTCGTAGATTCCGATGGAAGTGTGTCCTATCGGACCCTTTTGTCGGATATTCCACTGTGTGTGGTCTCCATCGGACTGTTTCCGTCGGAATATCAGACGGACCAACTTTTCCAACTTGCCGGTAAAATTTTCCGACAAAATGCTCAAGCGGACATACTCTGATCATGTGTAGCCTACTCCGAAAGTGCCACACATGCTCAGATCAAATTCCTAGACCAAAGCTATTGGCTACTAGCCTGAACGTAGTCCCGTCATCACGTTATGTACAATCGGTGTATTCACCGCTCCAAAAGCGCTGCAAAGAAGCTGCTTGCAGGACTTTTTTTGACGCCCTGCCAGCGCAGTGCCTCAGTGTGAAAGCACTTGGGCTTTTACATTGGGATTGCAGTTGCGGCTTCTTTCAGGCGCTTTTCAGGTGCTTTTTTTTAATGCTAAAGCGCCTGAAAAAGCCTGAAAAATGCCCCAGTGTGAAAGGGGTCTTAGGGTTGCATCAATACCACTTTTTTAAGACTGATACAAGTACTGATACTCTTTCAAGTATTTGCCAATACCCATTACCGATACTTTTTTAATGTCATGTGACAGTGGCACTAATATGCAACACTGAGGGGCACTGATAGGTGGCACTGATGAGGAATGGATTCAGTATTTTTTTATTTATTTATTTTTTACAATTCAGTTTTTCACAATTATTGTTTTAGTCATTTTTTACAATGCTTTTTTCTTGGGGGGGGGGGGGGGGGGAGTGGATGGTGACAGTGTTTTTTTTTCAATTTTCTTCTTTTACTTCTTTCTTTTTTTTTTCTTCTTTTTTTTTTCATCAGCCACATTGGGGGGGGGGGGGGCTTTGGTGAGATATCAGGGGTCTAAAACAGACCCCTGACATCTCCCCTTTGAGACAGGGTAAGGGACTGAGGACACAAATTCCCTAGTCCCTTTCTCTGCAGCCTCAGCTGCACTGAAGATGAAGGAACAGAGACAGAGGCTGTTCTTTTATAAACTGAAGCAGAGTAAACAGTTTATGATACTCAGTTTTAACGGACATATTCTGTTCATCAAGAAAAGGAAGGAGCCGGTAAATTACATATTTAATGGCTCCTTCCTCCGCGCTCCACTCTGACAGATCTGGAACGGGGGACCGGAGGAGGACACAGGGGACCTCGAGAGCACAGAAGGGACCCAGAGGAGGACACGGGAGGGGGACCAGAGGATGACAACAGAGGACCTGGGGAGCTGGGAAGGTTACAGGGGACAGTCGGGGGGGGATCAGTGCAGTGGTGGGTTGGAGTTACAATCACGATCTCCCTGTGTGGCTTTCAATAAAGCAGCTGAAACCCGCAGGAGGGGAGAGGAGGGAAAAGCATCTGTCAGTTGCTTTATTGAAAGCCACACAGGGAGAGATCAGTGATTGTAACTCCCACCACTGCACCGATCATCTGTGAGTTTTAAACCACATTTTCCATTGTTAATTTCAAATGTCCTTATGGCTTATTGTTTTTTTTTTTTTTTTTTTGATGCTTGTTTTTACTTTGAGCTCCAACAGATGAAAGTATAACAATGTATATTTGTACACTTTAAAATATATTCAAATCAGTATGGATTCAGAATAAAATCTCACAAAAATTGCAGAAAATACAACAAATACTCATCATCTTTGAAAAGACAACCCCCTTAATCAGATATTTCAATACTCTGTACAGAATATACATTCATGGCAAAAGTTAATTTTTTTTTAGGTAGAGGATAGGCTTCCCTCAAGAGAAGGTTTTTAGTATTACTGGATGATGTTACATGTGTGTTGGAGTTAAGTTTTACCTTGATCCACAGTAAAAGTGACGTAACTTCCCTTCTCTTGAATAACAACCAGTGAGGTCCATAAGGATAAAATCCACTAATGCCTTTTCTAATATTCCCAATAGACTTGTCTGTCTAAAATTCTGTCTGTAATCATAGCTAAAGGTCAGCCTGCCATGTACATTATTAGATGTACTGTTTAAATATGTTCTTTATTGGCTTCTAATGTGGATAGGATGCAACAAAAACAGATGTCAACAGCTGTTTATTCAGATCAGTTTTGGCTCGTTCCCATTGTCAGGCTCTGCTTCCCAAAAACAAAAGTGCATTTCTCCTGCCGGTAAGCTTATATTAATGTATACGTATTTATATAACTATAGTCACAACACATAAGCAACATTTCATAGGACAAAATGGAGAAAGAATTAACTGTGGTTTTGAAAAAATGCAAAGAGTGGTTTGGATAAATAGAGCAATTCCTATCATACAGCAGAAGTTTCAACACTGGAGGTCTTTATTTTTAAGGTATTTATGCTGTCAGGACTATGTGGGGCTTCCTTCACAGGCTACAAAAGAGTAGCTAATATAATAAATCCGGATAAAACTACTACTTTGTAATATATACAGTATGTGATTAAAGTGTTTCTAAAACCAATACTTTGTTTTAGATGGAGAAAGGTAGTGGTAAAACCACCGCCTGTGTTTTCAATGTGTATATTCACCCTCCCCATTTTTCCCGGTGACCAATTGTCACTGGGGCAGAAAATAATGGCAAATCCTAAATTTTATGGCTGCCACTTCAACATGAGTGCATGCGGTTGGGGTGTGGTGATGGGGTTATTAGGTTATGGGTGGGATGGGAAATGGCTGTGTGGTTAAAACAGGTGGCAGGGAGGTGACATATTGAATGTGGCTTGCTTTTTTAGACATTTTGGAAATCTTACAGCATGTCTAAACGTAGCCTAATGCCACATACCCATGATCGGACATTCCGACAAAATCCATGGATTTTTTCGGACAGATGTTGGCTCAAACTTGTCTTGCATACACACGGTCACACAATGTTGTCGGAAATTCTGAACAAAAAGAATGCGGTGACATACGTCAAGCTGAGAAAATTGACGTTCAATAGCCAGTGCGGCTCTTCTGCTTGATTCCGAGCATGCGTAGGATTTGTGTACAATTGTGTACACACAATCAGAATTTCCTACAACGGATTTTGTTGTCGGAAAATTTGAGATCCAGATCTCAAATTTTGTGTGTTGGAAATTCCGATGGAAAATGTCCATGGAGCCTACACACAGTCAGAATTTCCGACAAAAAGCTCCCAACAAACATTTTACGTCGGAAAATCCAACCGCATGTACGCGGCATAATTCTTATAAACAGAAAAACGAAAATCATAACTTGCTTAAACAGTGTTCATTTGACATGTAGGGGTGACATTTGTGTTCGCTACTACAGTGGGTTTGTGGCAAACCGCAAACTTTTGACCAAAATGTTTTCAGGTACTTTGCCAGAAATAAGCAACATGTTATGTGTCTATGTATTTTGATTATGTTTTTATTGTATTTAATAATAAAAAAAATTCTTCTTTTTTTCTTTTGAAATTGTACTCTATACATTTTGTCTCTTTTAAAATCACGTTGTTTTTGCTTGTTTGATTGATGGGCACCACAATAATCCCATTTCCCCAACTACTCCATCAACATGTTATAATGTGGTGCCTTTTGCCAGTTCAGCTGAGTTACAATAACCAATAAGTTGAAGGAACTAATAACCCAGAGGCCTTTCTTAAAAAGGCAATATAAGTTGGAGCTTTTGGGAGAGCTATCAATTCTGTGTATAGGGATACTGTTTTTTTTCTTTATTGGCGTTGGTACATATCTAGAGGAGCAGCCAAAACCTTCATGGCCAAGAAACCATGATGGTCCTCCCTAACCCACACTTCCATCCGAGCCCCGGGCTTCCAATTTTGGGAGCGTGTCCATGGATATCCTCCCAGAATCCTGCTTCCTGCATGCCCCCTGGAACCTGTATCCAGCACAACGACAGAGGCCCTTTACCATGTGATCAGTTTATCACATGTAAACAGACTTGCTGTTTATCAACAGCCCTTTTCTCCCACGACATGTTTGTGTGAGGAAAGAAGAGCCGTTAACCATCAAGAATGTCAGTAATTGTAAATTTTAAGGAGGACTCTGATGGGGACATCTGATGTAAAGGAGGACTATGCAGGGGCGTACTAAGTGGGGGGGGGGCGGGGGGGCGGGCCGCCCCGGGTGCCACACACTGGGGGGGTGTCAAGCCAGCGCCCCCCCCCCCAACTGAAGTGTCAGACAGCGCCGTGCCTCGGGTTCGCAGCCCACTCAGAGAGAGCCCGAGGCACTGGCAGTGGGCAGCATTGCAGGGGGGGGGGGGGGGGCGGTGCGAGCAGCACCCGAGTGGAGTGACATCAGCTCAGTGACCCGGCACAATAATCCCCTTCTCTCTGTGGTCGCGTCACGCGGCCGTTCTGATCAGTCTCGGGCAGCGGCTGTCACTCACAGCCGAGCAGAGTGGAGCCGCCTCCCCCTCCTCCATGCACAGCACTGTGTAGACAAGGAGGGGGAGGCGGCTTCACTCTGCTCAGCTGTGAGTGACAGCCGCTGCCCGAGACTGATCAGAATGGCGCGACGTGAGTCAAGCGACCACAGAGAGAAGGGGATTATTGCGCCAGTTCCCGGATCACTGAGCCGACAGGTGACACTCCACTCGGGTGCTGCCCACACCTCCCCCCTGCAATGCCCCTGCCTTGGGCTCGAGGTACACTATGGGTCCTTAGGGGAGGCTGTGCACTGTAGGGGGGTTCTTTACTGTGGTAGGTCCTGCACTGTAGGGGGGTCTGCACTGTAGGGGGGGTCCTGCACTGTAGGGGGTCCTGCACTGTAGAAGGGGTCCTGCACTGTAGGGGGGGTCCTGCACTGTAGGGGGGTCTTGCACTGTAGGGAGGTCCTGCACTGTAGAAGGGGTCCTGCACTGTAGGGGGGTTCTGCACTGTAGGGGGTCCTGCACTGTAGGGGGTCTGCACTGTAGGGAATCTGCACTGTAGGGGGGTCCTGCACTGTAGAAGGGGTCCTGCACTGTAGGGGGGGTCTGTACTGTAGGGGAAGATTCGGCACTGTAGGGGGGTCTGTACTGTAGGTGAGGATTCCGTACTGTAGGGGAGTCTGTACTGTAGGGGGGTCTGCGCTGTAGGGGGAGGGGTCTGTACTGTAGGAGGGTCTGCACTGTAGGGGGGGGGGGGTCTGCGCTATAGGGTGGAGGGGTCTGTACTGTAGGAGGGTCTGCACTGTAGGGGAGGATTCTGTACTGTAGGGGGGTCTACACTGTAGATGGGGGGTCTGTATGGTAGGGAGGGGGGTCTGCACTGTAGGGGATCTGTGTAATATGCAGAGGGTCCAGAGCTGTGAGGGGCTGTGTAATGTAAAGGAGTGCAGAGGTGCAGGGTGCTGTGTAATGTAAAGGGGTCCAGAGGTACAAGGGCTGTGTAATGTAAAGGGGTCAGGAGGTTCAGGGTGCTATGCTATGTAAAGGGGTCCAGAGGTACAAGAGCTGTGTAATGTAAAGGGGTCCAGAGGTGCAGGCTGCTGTGTAATGTAAAGAGGTCCTTAGGTGCAAGGTCCTGTGTAATGTAAAGGGGTCCAGAGGTACAGGGTGCTGTGTAATGTAAAGGGGTGCAGGGCGCTGTGTAATGTAAAGGGGTCAGGAGGTTCAGGGTGCTATGTTATGTAAAGGGGTCCAGAGGTACAAGAGCTGTGTAATGTAAAGGGGCCCAGAGGTGCAGGCTGCTGTGTAATGTAAAGGGGTCCAGAGGTGCAGGCTGCTGTGTAATGTAAAGGGGTCCAGAGGTGCAGGCTGCTGTGTAATGTAAAGGGGTCCAGAGGTGTAGGCTGCTGTGTAATGTAAAGGGGTCCAGAGGTGTAGGCTGCTGTGTAATGTAAAGAGGTCCTTAGGTGCAAGGTCCTGTGTAATGTAAAGGGGTCCAGAGGTGCAGGGTGCTGTGTAATTTAAAGGGGTCCAGAGGTGCAGTTGTGGAGAGGGGGGGTACACAGTAGTGACAAAAAGATATTGAAGGATGCAGAGGTATGCAGGGGACACGGTGGGTGTTTTTACATTTTATGGTGGACGGGGGTGCCAGATATAGGATCCGCCCCGGGTGCCAAATGCTCTAGGTACGCCCCTGGGACTATGATGGGGACATCTAATGTAAAGGGTGCCCCTGACAGCGACATCTAATGTAAAGGGCGACTCTGATGGGGGCATTTGATGTAAAGGAGGACTCTAATGGGGACATCTAATGTAAAGTGCGACTCTGATGGGAATATTGATGTTAAAGAGGACTGTGATGGGGACATCTGATGTAAAGGAGAACTCTGATGGGGACATCTAATGTAAAGGAGGACTTTAATGGGGACATCTGATGTAAAAGGGGCTGTGATGGGGACATCTGATGTAAAAGGGGGCTCTGATGAGGACATCTTACTTAAAGTGGTTTTATTTTATTTTACTTGAAATGTGGATGTGATTGGCCTGCTGTGATGGGCACAGTGGGGCTGCATTTGATGGACACAGTTTTATCCAGCAGTAATGATACACAATCACCTAATAAATGGCTATTTACAGTCTTCCATTACTAATTTCATTTCATTTTTCGGTTTGTTTGCACCCCCCTCTCTTAAAACACAGTGTAGCTAGATGGGGTGGAAGGAAAGTCAGATGTTCTTTAACCACTTCAGAACAGGCTCATAGTATATTTACTGCTACAGGGCGGCTTACCTGTTTAGGATTGCGTATATACACGCCATTCTACACTTCCGCCTGCAGTGGGCACATGCACGCCACCGGAAGACCACTTCTGCTGTGGATATTCACAGCAGAAACCCATCAGCGATAAAAAACACAGAACACCTTTTAAAATATACCCAAGACACCCATTATTAGAAGTGATTTATTTTTACAAAGTAAATACACTCTTGCATGCTCGTACTGACCGGTATGCCAGCATTTCTTCTCCTTCATTTTCTATCCCTATGCAGCTAATGTGACGCCATTGTTCACAGAGGGGTGGGGAGGTCAAACAAGGATGCTGTGTGGGTGCCCCAACATCCTTCTTATCAACCAATGACACTAGCGGTTGTTGGGATGCTGGCGCCTGGCCCGCATGGTGCCCAAGGTTGTAATGTTGCACATTGACAACCTGTGGCTTTGTGTAACACAAAGCCAGTCTTGATCCATCCTTTGACTTGTATACAATTTTTGGGCAATTGTTTGTCATTTTTTTCAAGGCACCACATGAATAACCTAAAAGGCATCTTAGCACCTAGATGAAAAAGGCGGCTTTAACTGCTTCAGCCCCAGAAAATTTGGCTGCTGAATGACCAGGCCATTTTTTGCGATTCGGGAATTGCGTTGTTTTAACTGACAATTGCGCAGTAATGCAATGTTGTACCCAAAAAAAAATGACTTCCTTTTTTTCCCCACAAATAGAGCTTTCTTTTGGTGGCATTTGATCATCTCTGCAGTTTTTATTTTTTGCACTATAAACAAAAAAAGAGCCACAAGTTTAAAAAAAAACACAATATTTTGTACTTTTTGCTATAATAAATACCCCCATTTTTTTTTTAAAAAAAAAGCTAATTTTTCTCTCAGTTTAGGTTGATATGTATTCTTCTACATATTTTTGGTACTAAAAATTGCAAAAAGCGTATATTAATTGGTTTGCACAAAAGTTATAGCGTCTAAAAAATAGGGGATAGATTTATAGCATTTTTATTATCATTATTTTTACTAGTAATGGCGGCGATCTGCGATTTTTATCATGACTGCGACATTATGGAGGACACATCGAACGATTTTGACACATTTTTCGGACCATTGGCATTTATACAGCGATCAGTGTTATAAAAATGCACTGATTATTGTATAAATGCCACTAGCAGTGAAGGGGTTAACACTAGGGGGCGATCAAGTGGTTAACTGTGTTCCCTGCTACGTGTTATAACTGAAGGGGGATAGGACTTGCTAGGAGAAGAGATAGATTGGTGTTCATACTTTGTATGACCATACGATCTGTCTCTTCTTCCCCCAGAGAACCGGCATTTCTGTGTTTACCCGAAGAGATCCTGGTTCTCTCCATGTCATGAGAGATCGCGGGAGCCCCGCGGTCATTGTGACTGCCGGGCACTCACATCAGCTCTGGGAGCGAGCAGTGGGCGCGGGAGCCTCCGGCGGCGCGCGTGTGCCCCTAGCGGCCACAAAAAGAAGCAACGTAACATGATGGAGATTCGCACAGCCGAGCCATGTTGCGCAGTACAACAGCTGGTTGGCAAGCGGTTAAGGTATGGATTGGTATATAAGTGGATACACAGAACCTTTAGGGGTTGCTTTACTAAAGGCAAATAGACTGCTCACATTACAAAGTGCAGTTGACTTCTGCAAGTGAAATTGTTCCAGAGCTTAGTGAATGAGGAAAGCTTCACTTTGCAAAGAATACCCAATCACGTGCAAGGAAAATAAAAAAGATAAAATAAAATAAAAAGCATTTTTGCTTGCACATGATTGGATGATGGAAGTCAGCAGAGCTTCTGCTTATTCACTAAGCTTTGGAGCAACTGCACTTGCAGAGTGCACAGTCTACTTGCTTTTAGGATATCATCCTCTTTTTTTTTTTTTACATAGATTTGCAGATATAGTTACCTATTACTATGAAGGGGTCTTTAAAACAGATTGTATTGCAACATTTTTGTAGCTGTAGATTTTTCCATACCATACCATTCCATGCTATATTTTGCTGATTGTGTATTACTAAATAGAACTTGTGCTAGATGGGATAGTAAATAACAAATAATAAATGATAAACCGCAGCAGCTATTACAAAGGTGCTAGAACCTTAAAAAAATGAATACATAAATTACTAGCGGTAGTAGAATATAAAACATCAACATGATAATGTGCTTAAATTATTGACCGTGACAATATTGACAAGTTCTATATATATGATGAATAAAGTGCTAAGTGCTCCAAATGCACATTCTTGTGCGTCATGGTTGAGGATAGGATTTCTCAAGATAGGATTTGTCAAGTGTCACACTTCCCTCTTGTGACCCCACTCACCAGAGTTAATGGACCCTCAGCTTTGCAGTCTAGGGTTTTGATTGTGCATTTGACATGACCATTCACAATGGGAAACAGAGATAAAAAAGCCAATAGTCAAGTACTGCCAATACTAATTAGCAGTACTTCACTATCGGCTTTTTTATCTCTATTTCCCATTATGAATGCTCTAATTCGGTCCATCCACATGGATATCTGCATGGAAGCTTCTCTAAGAGACCATTTTTTACACATCAGATCTTTTAGATCACAGCCCTATTGACCCCTAGACTGCAAAGCTGAGGGTCCATTAACTCTGGTGAGTGGGGTCACAAGAGGGGAGTGTGGCACTCGAAAAAAACTATCTAGAAAAATCCTATCCTGAACCACAAACCACTAGAATTTGCATTTGGAGCACTTAGCACTTTATTCATTATATCTATAACTTGTCAATATTGTCACCAGTGGTGGCCCATGCATTGTGGGCGCATGGGCGCCGCCCCCACTGCCACCTCTGCCACCCTCCCTATTCATGTGCCCGGCTCCTTTCAGGATGCTGGACACTTGAAATACTATGGCAGGAATAGGCGGAAGTGTGTGCATTTTTCAGCACGTGAATAGAGCCAGAGGCTCTAATAGGCTTCAAAATAGGGTGGGCTTGGGGCGCAGAGCACTGCATCCCGGTCCCACCCTGTTGTGTGGCATAGCAAATGAATTTTCGCTATTTTCGCACTAACGTTCCTCCCTGCCAATCAGCAGGCAGGTCACTGAGACAGATTGGCCAAAGCATGAGGCGATCCTATTTGAGACAGGGCAGAGGAAGCCTAAGGACCCATGAGGACACAGGAGCCGCAGCCGCCACTTCTCGCCACTACAGAAGAGGAGGAGGAAGCCCATCACTCTGTAAGTGCCACCGGACCGCCCATGCGGGGCGGGGGGTTAGTGAAGTGACAGCCAAGCTGGGGATGGCTACATTTGATGGGCACAAGTGCCTGCATATACTGGGCACAGGTGGTTGCATTTGATGGACACAAGTGGCTGCATATACTGGGCACAAATGGCTGCATTTGACGGACACAATTGGCTGCATATATTGGGCACAAGTGGCTGCATATGATGGGCACCATTGGCTGCATATACTGGGCCCAAGTATCTGCTTATGATGGGCACAAGTGGCTGCATTTGATGAGCACAAATGGCTGCATATAATGGGCACGAGTGGCTGCATATACTGGACACAAGTCAAGTAGATGCATATGATGGCACAAGTGGCTGCATTTTACAGGGAAAAAATGGCTGCATATGATGGGCACAAGTGGCTGCATATGATGGGCACATGTGGCTGCATTTGATGGGCACAAGTGGCTGCATATACTGGACACAAGTGGCTGCATTTGATTGGCACAAGTGGCTGCATTTGGCGGGCACAAATGTCTGCATATGATGGGCACAGTGGCTGCATATGATGGGCACAAGTGGCTGCATTTGATGGGCACAAATGGCTGCATATCATGGGCACAAGTGGTTGCATATACTGGGCCCAAATGGCTGCATATGATGGGCACAAGTGGCTGCATTTGATTGGCACAAGTGGCTGCATTTTATGGGCACGAGTGGCTGCATATGATGGGCACAAGTGGCTGCATTTGATGGGCACAAATGGCTGCATATCATGGGCACAAGTGGTTGCATATACTGGGCCCAAATGGCTGCATATGATGGGCACAAGTGGCTGCATTTGATTGGCACAAGTGGCTGCATTTTATGGGCACGAGTGGCTGCATATGATGGGGCACATGTAGCTGCATATGACGGGCACAAGCGGCTGCATATGATGGGACACAGTGGCTGCATATGATGGGCACAGTGGCTGCATATGATGGGCACATGTGGCTGCATATGATGGGCACAAGTGGCTGCATTTGATGGGCACAGTGCCTGCATATGATGGGCACAAGTGGCTGCATATGCTGGGCGCAAGTGGCTGCATATGCTGGGCACAAGTGCTGTATATGATAGGCACAAGTGGCTGCGTATGATGGGCACAAGTGGCTGCATAAGATGGGGCACAGTGGCTGCATATGATAGGCACAAGTGGCTGCATATGATGGGCACAAGTGGCTGCAATTGATGGGCACAGTGGCTGCATTTGATGGGCACAATGGCTGCATGTGATGGGCACAGTGAGGCTGCAATTGATGGGGGGGTGTTCAGTATTTTTCAGTTTGTTTGCGCCCCCCCCCCCAACAAAAAAAAATGTTGACCATCAGCCACCGCTGATTGTCACGGTCAATAATTTACAAGCACATTATCATTTTTTTATTCTGCTATCGCATTTAATTTATGTATTCACAATATTTTGCTTGTTATTTTCTTGAGAATTTTATACTAATGTTATAATATGGGATTGATTTATATCAATTACTGTTCATTCTTTTATTTTTATTTTTTTTTAACCACTGTTATGGCAACAAAAATTTGTTAAAATCTGATTGTTTTACAAATCAGTATCTACTCTATCATCAGATGGAAATGTTCTCATTGCTTAGTTTTACACCAGCCTGAACGAGAAGGTGGTAAACAATAGCTTCATAGGAAGCTGTCAAATATAAAAAAAAAAAAAAAAAATATATATATATATATATATATATATATATATATATATATATATATATATATATATATATATATATAAAATGTGAAAATCCCATGTATTGAAAAAATAACTTGAAATGGAATATTAATTATGGGTTTAAAGGAAGATATTGTATAAAAATGGTAACGTGCAAGAGCGTAGGCAAGAAGGGCGCCAAGAGGTGATTAGACAAAAAGGAGAGTAATTATTATTCTTCGCTACAATCAATCACATGAGCACAATTGTAACAATAAATGATGTGCTGGGAAATCAAGTTGTAATTTATTTGACAACCTCTATCCTTCCTACGTATAATGTATTAATCATGTTAAGTTTATTTTTATAGTTGTGTTTTTTTTAGGATATTTATTGAATATGTTGGACCTCTCAAAGTTACACCTGTGGGAGGCACAGTGGTGTAGTGGGTAGCACGCTCACCAAGCAGTAAAAAGGGTTGCTGGTTCAATTCCCAACCAGTTTGCATGTTCTCCCTGTGCCCGTGTGGGTTTCCTCTGTGGACTCTGGTTTCCTTCCACACTCCAAAGACATGCTGGTAGGTTAATTGGCTTCTGTCCAAAATTGGCCCTAGTATATGAATGGGGACCTTGAATTGTTGGCTCCTTGAGGGTAGGGACCAATGTGAGTGTGCGATTTACAATGTACAGGCATAGGGGCAGTTGTAGACACTCACTCAGGTTGGACTGGTGTCTTTATTCAATCTTACTAACTATGTAACTCACTTATAAGCCCCATACACACTGTCAGATTTTCTGCTGATTTACCAAAACCATGTAGTGTAAGGGCCTGTCTGATTGCATACAAATTGAAACTCCTAGGGTTTGACCTCATATTATATGGTTTTGGTAAATCTGAAGAAAAAAATCAGCAGAAATTCTGATAGTGTGTATGGGGCTTATTCTTCTTTAACATGCCACAAGAGAAGGTGACCCAATTAAATAAAAAGTCAACTAGTACTTCTATCCATAACTGAGCCAGGAGCCAAAACCGCACCCCCCCCCCCCCCCCCCCCCCATGGACCACAGTTGTCATCATCAGGAAGCCCACTTTATGAAATGCCAAGCCACTGCTGAAGTAGATATATGTAGACAAGACATGGCTGCAAAAAGGTTTCAGGAAATCAGTGGCAATAAGGCCTCATTCACATCTTCACATTCCAGGAATGCACAAAAAAACGCGTGCTTCTGCATGCATTTCTGAGTGCGTGGAAAATGCTCAACAAATGCGCTATGTACTTAAGGTGCCATTATTTCTTAATCAATCAAACACGGCAACGAAATGCGTGTCAAACATGCTGGAATGCACAGTAAACAAAGGAGCCAAGGTCTGCTCCCAAAAAGGCTTCAGGAGATACTTTGTTGTGTGTAGGGTTGTCCATTCAATTGAATGGGCAGCTCGACACTGTAATGCAAAAAACTTGCAAAACAAGTGTAGCACCCTCTAGGTGCTAGAGTAGGATTTTTTGTAGGGTAGGCAAATTTAGGCAGGCCTGGTTGGCAGTCAGGCCTGTTTGTTTTGATCTGGTCTGGGCAGGGAGTGGCTCAGATTAGCAGCTGGTGACTCACAGGCAGCATCACTGTGACCTCCCTCTTCTTTCTAGAGCTTTTTGTAAAGTACTGGAAAGAGAGGAGGAGAACTTGGATTGGCAGGGGGCAGGCCTCCTTAAGTACCCATTAAGTACCCAGGGTCAGCCCAGCTGGGGGGGGGGGGATTGTTCATATATAGTTTGTCCCAGCAAGTTCTGCAAAATTCCATTGGGCATCCTATACTTGCTATACCCCATCCAAGTTCAAATCCCTCAATAAAACATATCAACAAGAACATGACCTGTTTTTCTGTATTGGAGTGTCTTAGAGGTGAACACCGGGCTGGGCAGGGTGCCAGGTGGGGCACCACTACATTTGCTCCTTCCAGGACCACCTGTTCATGGTAAACTGGCAACCATTGCCCCTAGCAACCAAAGTTGAGCGAGCCGGGGAACTGGGCTTTGTTCTACCACCATTGATGAATTAAACCCAGGGGAAACGCTTATGTGCTCTGCCTGCTATTCAGTACTAAAGCAACAAGTGCCATTGCCCATAGCAATCAGCAGGAGCCATTTGTCAATTATTGCTACCTGTTTGCTCAGTTGGCCCAGTCGGTGCTGGGATGGACACTTGTGCCAATCCTGCAATACAGGAACTGTCTATTATGTGCTGTCACCCATGGCAACCACGCCAGGTAACTGCACCCATGGATTACAAATATGTCCAGCTTTCTGCTATTACTGAATATCTAACTTTGGATTATGAATATGTCCAGCATTTTTCTAATGCTGGGCATCATGAACTTATGTTTCAAACTCCTGCTTTAAACAGTAAAGTGTGCCTGGAAGTGTCTACTGTTGCCCAGGGTGATCGGTGTCAGCCCACGGGTGCCTGCGGATGGGACTGTGCTACAAGTGTTCCCTTCAGTGAGGCATTGGTTACAAACTTTATTGTTGCTACCGCGACTACCGAAAAAGTCAGTGGTCATTAGTTCACAGTTACTCAGACACAGCGGGTACAAACAAGGCCAAGGATAAATCCCAGGGAAAAAAACAAGCTTAACTTACCGACCAGCCTGCAGACAACCAAATAACCTGTTTAACAGTATGCTTTAAAGAGGAAGTAAACCCTGATGAGTTTACTTCCTCTTTTTTTCCCTGCAAAGGTAAAGCATAATGGACTACTATGCATCGCATAGTAGCCCATTATGTGTCACTTACCTGACACAGGAGCCAGCGAAGTCGCGCTGTCCCCTGTAGTCCGCCGCATCCATCTTGCTGGTGGCGTCTCGCAGCTCCGCCGCTGTCATTCGGCGAAGCCGCGATGACGTCACTCCCGCGCATGCGCACGGGAGTCGACAAATGCGGCAGCTCCATTTTTGGAACTGCTGCGTTCAGTGCGCCTGCGTGCCGCTGTCTACGGCGAATGCGCCGTAGACAGCGGTGCCTGTTTTCGGGCAAATATCTCCTAAACCATATAGGTTTAGGAGATATTGCTTGGACCTACAGGTAAGCCTTAATCTAGGCTTACCTGTAGGTCAAAGTGGTTTGTAAGGGTTTACAACCACTTTAAAAGCAGGAATTTAGTCTGCACACATTTGCAAATGCATGTGTAAGTCACAGAGCCTTGTCAAGGCACCCTAATTTCTAAGTGTCCCCACAGTGGAGGCACATGCATTCGGATGGATAGGTGAGAGCAAGTGGACTGAAGGGGAGTCACCCCTTCTTAAAGGTACAGGAGCACATTGAACACCCAGCATATAGCACAATGGCTGCAAAGGTGTCAGTGCATTGCCTGACCAAAAAACATGACAGTGATACAAAAAAGACATCACTTGCTCCCATCTATAGCTGGCTATCGCAATAAGAAGCATTGGAAGGCTAACAACAGGTACAAACAAGGCCAAGGATAAATCCAAGGAAAAAATCAAGCTTAACTTATGACCAGCCCACAGACAACCAAAATGTAGTGTTAGGCCGCAAACACACGGGCGGATTGTCTGCCCAACTAAGTTCGTCAGACAATCCGACAGACAGTCCGTCCAACTTTTAAATGAACGGACTTGACCACACACGATGAACAGACAGTCCGCTGAAAGCTTGCGCGATGACGTGTACAGCACGTACGACGGGACTAGAAATACGACGTCCAATACACTGCAATGCAACCTTCGGCCGTGTAAATCCTTTCTGAGCATGCGCCATACTTAGTCCGTCCAACTTGCCTACTCACGAGCGGACTGTCCGCTGAAACCAAGTTTGGACGGACAAAATTACGGAAATTCCGAAAGACTTAGTCCGTCAGACTGTCCGCTGAAAAAGTCAGCTGAAGCCCACACACGAGCGGATTGTCCGCTGAAACACGGTTCAGCGGACTAAGTTGGGCAGACAATCCGCCCGTGTGTACGCGGCCTTAGGTACCACAGATTCCAGGGTGCCTTGACGAGGCTCTGTGGCTTAAGCAAGCATTTGCAAATGTGTGCAGACTAAACCCCTGCTTTTAACGCATACTGTTATACAGGTTATTTGGTTGTCTGCGGGCTGGTCGGTAAGTTAAACGTTTTTTTCCTTGGATGTATCCTTGGCCTTGTTTGAACCTGTTGTAAGCCTTCCAATGCTTCTTACTACGATAGCCAGCTATAGATGGGAGCAAGTGGCATCTTTTTTGTAGCTCAGGCACAGCAACATGCCTGGTCAAGTCCTGCTAGTATCAGCATGCCTGCTAACTTCATTAGATCTGACAAGGGGTTACAGCAGCACACTAGGGGGAGGGCCTGCCTATCAGTTTCATAGACTCCAGCCTGTCTGGAAGCGAGGGGGCAGTACCGGAAGGCCGCAGAGGGCCTGGAGGCATCCCTGAAAGGTGATACGTCTCCATCAGGGAGGAAGGGGGAGGAAGGAAGAGACTGCCTGACCCGCATTTCTATGTGTGAGGGACTGTTGGTGTGTACAGCCCACCTTGGAATTGTCCACGTAGACTACTGTGAAGGTTGCAGAGTATGTGTATTCCTTTTCTCCCTGACTTTGCAGGATCAGACTGGCCTGCCACCCTGGTTGTGTCCAATGCATGAACCTTTCCCTATTGCAAGGACAGTGAGGGTGAGGGTGAGGTCTGACCCCTACTTTAACTTTTCTAAGGAGCCTGTCAGTCCGGGAAGGGGCCCCTCCCACCAGGAACTCTGAAGAGAACTGTCCACTGCTATTGATTTATGTCTTTTTGTGATGGCTCTGTACAGCATGTGATGTCTCTATACAGCATGTGATGTCTCTGTATGGCATGTGATGTCTCTGTATGGCATTTGGTGGCACTGTACGGCATGTGATGTCTCTGGACGGCATGTGATGACACTGTATGGCCTGTGATGGCTCTGTACGGCATGTGATGGCTCTGTACGGCATGTGATGGCACTGTACGGTATGTAATGACACTGTACGGCATGTGGGGGTGCAGTAGGGAATGCGGTGGCGCTGTAGGGCATGTGGGGATGTTGTACGGCATGTGGTGGCTCTGTACGGCATGTGATGAAACTGTATGGCATGTGATGGCTCTGTACAAACTGTAATAACACTGTACGGCATGTGATGGCTCTGTGCAGCCTGCAATGACACTGTACGGCATGTGATGGCTCTGTACAGCATGTGATGGCTCTCTACAGCATGTGATGACCCTGTAGGGCATGTGATGGCTATGTACGGCATGTGATGGCTCTGTAGGGCATGTGATGGCTCTGTAGGGCATGTGATGGCTCTGTAAAACATGTAATGGCACTGTACGGCATTTGATCCTGTAATAATCTATTTACAATGAAGGGAACATTATTATTATAGAGGTACTAGGTAATACACCAATTATGGGGGAGCAAAGCTCTGTCCATGTCTGAGGAGCTCTGGGCTTCAGTATGAAAATACAAGTAGATGTGAATGGAAGGCTTTATTGTCTCATGTAAAAATCCAGATAGTTAATAAAAGGATTCATTGACAATGTTAACTCTGATTTTATTTCATTTTACTATACCAATAATGAATGGAACACCTGTGTGCTGTCACTTCCATATGTGTATTCTGCTTTAAAAATATCTTGTTTTCACTACATAGTAATATGTAGAGGTTATTTACATACACAGAACTATAAGTGACTTCTCCTACCTTAGTCGCTGAAGTGCTGTTATCACTGCTGATTCTTCTGATGATCAGAACAGACTACAAAGGAGGGAGGAGGGAGTAAGGGGTAGGTGGGAGGAGGGAAGATGACATAGGGGGAAGGAGGGAGGGGGGAGCAGCTATGCTCTGTAAAGTCTTGGGAACGAGCAGAGAGAGGACATCAATCAAGCAAAATGACAGCAAAGTGGGTGGATCCAGACTCCAGAGCCAGATCATTGTCGGTATTACACTGTATGAAAGTCTGTAGCCCCCTTCCACTGGTATTTTGCTAAATTTTAACAGAATGGAGCACTTTTGAGAGGGCTGGAAAGGTCTGTAGATATCAGCAGCTCACATAGTATAGGTTTACGCAAAAAAAAAAAAAAAAGGAAACCCATACTTCTCTTTTAATGTCTATTTCACTAAATGTTGTTGCTTTTAAAAGGATTAGCATAGTAATTTGCCCCCTCCCCCTGAACCACACAAAAATTTCAAACATTTATAACATGCTTAAATATTTATAATGTCAGCACTTCGCAGAAAATAACATAACTACATTTCTGCCTAAAGGCTCTACTGTGTTCTCACTAATTAAGATGGGAGCTTTGTGGTCTCTTTTTGTCCACCTTACCATAACCTGTCTAAATGAGCCTGTAAAGTGCATAAAAAAATAAATAAATAATATAAATAAATCATGATCTTGATTTTTTATGATTACAAAAAACCACATCAAACACAAAAAAAATCTCACAAAACCAATGGATTTTCAAAATGACAATGTATAAATCTATTCTAGTGATTTATGAGTGCAACAAGCACAGGATGGCTAAACAACGCAAATATGAAAATTGAAGTAGATCTAATCCCTAACTATATGTAATTAATTTAAAACGTTTTATAAATGAAATACTGTTTTCACCTTTTCTCATTCTACTTTGCTCTCAATGATGTTGATCTCTTCTGGCTTTTTTTTAGCCAGATCATGTTTACATGTACTTGCGCCAGTATTGGCTGCCTATTACTGCTCTGGACCGGCTTCCTGACAGTGACAGTAGTGGACCATGTCTGTGCAAAGTGCGTTGGCACTGCGGATGGTAGTCTCCACAAAGGGTGCAAGTAACAGGGTGACAGTGCAGGAGCACAATTGGAAGATATTTGGCACCCATAACAGGAAGTGCCTGAACAGGGACCTTCAAGATTGGATCACAGGGTATAATTTTTAGATTTAAAAATTATTAAAAAGATTTAAAGGGTATAATTATAACAGGGTATCATTTTTAGATTTAAAAATTATTAAAAAGGGTATAATAAAATACATTTGTTAAAACAGGGTATCGTTTTTAGATTTAAAAATTATTTAAAAGATTTAAAGGGTATAATTATAACAGGGTATAATTTTTAGATTTTAAAATTATTTATAACAGGGTATAATTATAACAGGGTATAATTATTAGATTTAACAATTATTAAAAAGGGTATAATAAAATAGAATTATTAAAACAGGGTATAATTTTTAGATTTAAAAATTATTAAAAAGGGTGTAATAAAATATAATTTTTAAAACAGGGTATCGTTTTTAGATTTAAAAATGATTAAAAAGATTTAAAGGGTATAATTATAACAGGGTATAATTTTTAGATTTAAAAATTATTTATAAAAGGATATAATTATAACAGGGTATAATTAGATTTAAAAATTATTTATAACAGGGTATAATTATAACAGGGTATATTTTTAGATTTAACAATTATTAAAAAGGGTATAATAAAATATAATTATTAAAACAGGGTATAATTTTTAGATTTAAAAATTATTAAAAAGGGTGTAATAAAATATAATTTTTAAAACAGGGTATCGTTTTTAGATTTAAAAATTATTAAAAAGCTTTAAAGGGTATAATTATAACAGGGTATAATTTTTAGATTTAAAAATTATTTATAACGGTATAATTATAACAGGGTATCATTTTTAGGTTTAAAAATTATTAAAAAGATTTAAAAATTAAACACCTGTATAAATGAAATACTGTTTTCACCTTTTCTCATTCTACTTTGCTCTCAATGATGTTGATCTCTTCTGGCTTTTTTTTTTAGCCAGATCATGTTTACATGTACTTGCTCCAGCATTGACTGCCTATTACTGCTCTGGACCGGCTTCCTGACAGTGGCAGTAGTGGACCATGTCTGTGCAAAGTGCTTTGGAACTGCGGATTGTAGTCTCCACAAAGGGTGCAAGTAACAGGGTGACAGTGCAGGAGCACAATTGGAAGATATTTGGCACCCATAACAGGAAGTGCCTGAACAGGGACCTTCAAGATTGGATCACAGGGTATAATTTTTAGATTTAAAGCAACTATTGAAATTTCCTCAATTTATTTAAATTATATGGGATAAAAGAGAAGTATGGGGTTATGTTTTTTCCAGGATTACTTACCTAGCTGGATGCACCATCTGTCCCCCGATGCCTCTAAGACTGAGAACCGAGTGATCTAACACCGCAGATCACTCGGTTCTCACAGCTTTCCTCTGCTCTGACCAGCCCCCCCCCCTCCCCTCGCACGCTCATGCTCACTGAAGCACTGGGCTGTGGAAGGGGCAGGTGCAGTCGGCTCACTGAGAGACTGAGCCAGGTCCTCGTCTAGGCATGTAAGCGGATCCCAACTGCAATGGACCAGCTCTGTGACGTCAGCAAACAGCGGACTTCATCTCCCTGTCTGCCAAAAAAACGGATCGCAGGAGTGCAGAACTAACTGCACTCCTGTGATCCTCTGGAGAAGTACAGCCCAAAGAGATTTGGCCGTACTTCTCCTTTAAATGATTTTAATTGATCAAATAATTTTCGTTGTGAAATGAATGCAAAAAGTGCAAAAAAAAAACAATCTATACAAATAATGATTAAAAAGAAAAACTGTCTGTATACCAAATCTTAATGAAGAATAAAATTGTTCCTTTCTTTATCATTTTCAGCTGTTACATCAAGACCCTCTTGCATTACATTTGAAAAATGTGTTCCGTCACACTTGATGAACAGAAACCAACGGAGATACACAACTAACAGCAGATCCATTAAACAGAAAATTGCTAGTTCTCTAAAAATAGCTTCGGGGTACCATGAAATGAGTGCACAGAAAGATTTATCCCTGCCGTTGTGGTTCCCCTGTTATGTGTAAGAATGAAGCATTGAGTGACTCCCACTTGCGTCAATACACCCACACAAAGCATAAGTCACCCCCTACAGATTCACAGTCATTAAAAATATAAGACTTCCATTTTGAAAGAAAGACTTGAAAAACTTTCTAACTATAATAAACTTGAAGGAAAACTTTTTTTTTAATCATTTTATTTATATTGTTTTTTTTAAAAAAAAGAAGGAAGTACATAGAAATAGCAGACATGTCAAAAGTGTGGCCTACCTCAAATACTGCATTTCAGTATACAAAGAGCTGAATATTACAAGCCAAATACGGCAGTAACAAGGTTGAGAAAAGAAAACTCAATAAGTAAAGAGGCTAGGAGCCTAATTACAGTATAAGAGAGGTGTAAGGGTATATAAAATAAATACACCAGGGGTGCATAATCAGCCACAGTATTGGAAAAGAGAAAATGTCAAGAGGGAAGATGGTTGGGGCAGGAAGCTTGAGAAGGTAGAGGAGAACCATATTCAGACCCAAACCTCCCAAACCTTATTAAAGTGGTTGTAAACCCTTACAAACCACTTTGACCTACAGGTAAGCCTAGATTAAGGCTTACCCGTAGGTCCAAGAAATATCTCCTAAACCTATATGGTTTAGGAGATATTTACCTGAAGACAACCACCGCAGGCGCACTGGGTAAGCCGCAGATCGCTGCGATATGCCACAAGTGTCCCCGTGCGGGTTCCCGTGCGCATGCCTGGGAGTGACGTCATCGCTGCTCCGGCGAATCACAGTGCCGGAGCAGAGAGACCCACGGAGACCCACCAAGAAGATGGACGCTCGGAACTACAGGGGACTTCGCTGGCTCCTGTGTCAGGCAAGTGACACATAATGGACTACTATGCCATGCATAGTAGTCCATTATGCTTTACCTTTGCAGGGAATCAAAGGGGAAGTAAACCCATCAGGGTTTACTTCCTCTTTAAATTGTGAAAGGGTGTTACTTGTGGTACCACCTGTACCAGTAAGGTATTCCATTCAGCTATAATATTCAAAAGTTGAATCTCAGAAGGTGGATCAGTAGACAACCAACATAATGGGATAGCTCTCTTAGCAGCTAAAAGAATATAGGCAAATTTACTGATTCCGGAGAAAGGATGACCCAGCAGATAGTGGATTTTCAAAATGATAGTTACCTGGCTATTATGTTGACCCAATGGCTTTAATATGTTCTGAATAAATGACCTGGAACAATAATGAAATGGAGTTCTCATTTTTTTCTTTGCTATAGCTATGGACTTGTCAGTGACATTGACAGCTAAGAGCAGTCATTCTCAACCAGGGCTCCTCTAAACTAGAGTTTACAAGGTGTTCCTTGATCTGTCACTGATTGATCTCCCATTGATGATGTCCTGATAGTTCTGGGACCATATTTTCATATATCTGTAAGAGTGATATTCTGACTACCACTGTAAGGGAGGCATTTGCCCCCCAATTAATTGATTTTAGCAGGGGTTTCCTGAAAACGTAAAATTATTTCATAGGTTTATCTGGAGTACAAAGTTCCAAAAATAATGGCATAGAGATTAGAGACAACCAGGAAAATAGCATTTGGAAAAACAACGATGGCAGATATTTTTTTCTCTCATAGGACATGTTTCTCTTAACAATCACCAAACTTTCATCTGGTTTTCCATTCAGGACCATACCTCCCATTCTAGGGTGACAAATGTTCACTAAGTATACTGTATATGTGAAGGAGCAGCGTTGTCACCCTAAGTTGCTCCCCTAATTTGGACAACAAGTACCTTTCCCTTTCCTCCTCACCATTATGTAAGGAGGAACTGTGTAGTTCATAAAAGAGCCCTGATTTCGTTTTTTGTTATTTCAGGAACCTACAGATATAGCACCCTGATGTTTAGGCAGGGTTTTTTCCTAAATTTACCTGCCAGGTGTAGTTACCTTGGCTCATTGTTAGGGATCAATTGATTTCACCATAAGTCTAGAATTGCTGCACTTCTCTCTCCTGCCGCTGGGTGGCTGGGTATCTGGTGGCATTAGATAGGACAAGGGCAAAGCAAAGACAGATTAGGAGTATATGGGGTATCTCAGCCAATAAGCAGGGGTTTTCTTAAATCCCTTGGCCTGCTGGGAGAACCTATATATATATATGGGTAGAGTCAGGTGATCAGTGTTCTGTGCAACCTGGACGGCTCTCTGGGTGGACATGTGCTGTAATGCCCGTGCTGCTAGGCCTGAGTTTGGGCCTATCCCGAGGCTCGCACATGCGCAGTGCGTGACCGACTGTGAAGTCATAGCCAGGCGCTCACAGTAACAATGCCGGCGCTGTGGAGAGGAGGGGGAGAGGAGCGGGGCTCAGTGGACTGTAGGTGAGTGTCTGATTATTAAAAGCTAGCAGCTATACTTTTTGTAGCTGCTGACTTTTAAATGGGTGGAACTCTGCTTTAACGGGAATGTCTCTGCGCTTGCAGAAAATGTTCTTAGGTAAAAAAAAGAAAACTAATCCAGACACCGCATCTAAGGACTGGCAAGTTGCAATATATTTTGGTTTCTGATTTTAGATATATTACAATGATAACACTATTATATGGACCTATAGCGAACATACAAGATAGGAAATCAATTGACAATGGTAATATTTATGACATCAATAAGCAGTCTTACATTTTTAGTCTGAATTAAACTATATTCTAAAGACTATCGGCCAGTTTTTTGTTTTTTTCAGGCAGGTATCTCACTTTTATTACAGGTTATTTATTAAAATCCCTTCAGGTGGGTTGTGCATATTCAGAACACATCTACAAAAAATTATTGCTTGGCAAAAATGTTAGCCAGTGAATGTTGGTAATATAGCTTCAGTTCGACAATTTGTAATTTTTGCTTATTTTTACGTTTGTGTAAAATTAAATGCTTAAAGTGTTACTAAGTGGGTGCAGTCCTTTTAACTCCTGTTAATTTCCTCAAAACCATATTCTGCTGGGCTTGATTCACACTAATGCGTTTTTTGATGCATTTTGCAGAAATGCAGGGACATTTTTTAACATGGGTTCCTATGGAACATGTTCACATCAATGCATTTTAGTGCCTCTGCGTTTTTGGAAAGGGTCAGGGACTTTTTTACCGCAAAATGCAGCATTTTGCATGTAATAGAATTCAATGGACCCGCATCCAAAATGCAAGTACTGCGATTTTACTGCAATTTTGCCACGATTTGCATTTTTTTATTTCTTTTTTTTTTACAATGTATATAGCTGGTTGCTAAGGAGAGGGCCAGGAAGCCGGCCGCTGTGTCCTTGGCAACTGATGAGTCATCAGCTGTCAGCTGACTTCCCGCTGAATATAAAAAAAAAAAATGCCAGCTAAAAATAAAAAAAAATTGAGAAAAAATAATTGCGTGGGGTCCCCCCCAGATCCATACCAGGCCCTTGGGTCTAGTATGGATTCGCAGGGTACCCCCATGCCAAAATAAAAAAAGATGTGGGGGTCCCCCAAAAATCCTTACCAGACCCTTATCCGAGCATGCAGCGCGGCAGGTCAGGTAAGGGAGGGGACAAGCAAGCACCCCCCCCAACCATACCAGGCCGCATGCCCTCAACATGGGGGGATGGGTGCTTTGGGACACCCCAAAGCACCTTGTCCCCATGTTGATGAGGACAAGGGCCTCTTCCCATCATCCCTTGCCCGGTTGTTGTCAGGGTCTGCGGGTGGGGGGGCTTATCAGAATCTGGAAGCCCCCTTTAACAAGGAGGCCCCCAGATCCTGGCCTCCCCCCTGTGTGAATGAGTATGGGGTACATCATACCCCTACCCATTCACCTGGAAAAAAGTAGTGTAGTGTTAAAAAATACAGTAGACAGTTTTTGACAAGTCTTTTTTTTTTTAAATCTTCTTCGCCGCTTCTTCCTCCATCTTCTCCCGCATCTTCATCCTCCGGTCTTCTCCCTCTTCCACTCTTCTGTCTTCTGTGTCCAGTGTGGGGGTCCCCTCCGAATCCATACTAGACCCAAGGGCCTGGTATGGACCGGGGGGGCCCACATCATTCTTTTCTCTATTTTTTATATTTTTTAGCCGGCATTTTTTTTTTACATTCAGCAGGAAGTCAGCTGACAGCTGATGACTCATCGGTTGTTAAGAGCGCGGCGGCCAGCCTCCCAGTCCTCTCCTTAGCAACCAGCTAGATGCAGTGTAAAAAAAATGCAAATCACGGCAAAATCACAGTTAAAAACACGTGTCCAAAAACATGGCAAGCGCCGCAAAAAAGCACTGCAGAAACTCTCAAAAGAAACATGCATAGATGTGAATCGAGCCTTAGCGTCTCAAAATAACATACATGTGTTTTTTGCTTTCCTTTCTCTTTTTTCCAAGTCCTGTTTTGGTTGTGTACCCGTGTCGCATATTTGGTTCCTTGAAGCAGTGGCCAGCACACAGGAATGAGATCACGCCCTACAGGAAGTTGCTTGTACCCACCACCTTTCTCCCCCCCCCCCTCCCCCCTCCCCCCTCACAGTGTCACTGATTGCAGTGATCATTTATTTACTGATCACTGCATTTAGTGCCAGTTGTGACCTTCTAACTTCTTCTTGGTAACTTCTTGCTTTCTTCCCACCACCATGCCCTGATCACTGTTCTCTGAGGAAGAGATTATCTTTATTTGCAAATTAAGAAACCATTCTTTTTTTAAACAAGAGGTGGGGTTTGTGTTAATTTAGACAGGACCCAATTTACCTACCAGCGTGTTTTTAGAGTGTGGGAGGAAACCGGAGTAACTGGAGGAAAACCATGCAGGCACAGGGAGAACATGCAAACTGCAGGCAGTTGGTGTCATGGGCGGGATTTGAAATCTGAACCAGCAATCCTTTTTGCTGCTAGGTGACAGTGCTAACCACTACACCACTGTGCTGCCCAAATATATATATATATCTATAGATGTAGGTTCTTCTGTTCCCCAGCAGAGAAAAGTTGGGTAGATGCCACACTCCCAATTCTGAAGGCATAATAATGGTCTAGCACAAGGGTCTTCAAACTATGGCCCTCCAGTTGTTCGGAAACTACAATTCCTATCATGCCTAGTCATGCCTGTGATTGTCAGAGTTTTATAATGCCTCACGGGATGTGTAGTTCCACAACAGCTGTAGCTTGAAGATTCCTGATCACTCTAGCATGTCTTGAAATAAAGTGTTTTTTCATGTGCCTTGTATAATGCCCGGGAAATATCGTTAGGAAAATACAAGTGGGTCATGGCACATCTACATTACAAATCTCTGTACAACTCAATATTTCTGCAACATAGGTAATAGGAAGACGCACTTGAACAATTCATTCAAATTATAGGAAATCCAACAGGCACTAAATCTAATTTTTTTAAGATCTAACTGATTACAGTGTATGGTCACCTTTAAAGTTCAAGATCGGAAAATATAAATTTATTGGGTTTAGAAACACTTCTCTGTTCTTTGTAAAGTATTGAAAGATTTGGGGAAAAATAGAAAAAACACATTTCAAAGATATATTAAAAGTAATATGAATAATAGGAATGAGATTAGCATCAAAAGGGTTAATTAATTGAGAACACTACTAGTTGCCTAACAAGACACATCCAATGAGATGCAATTAACCAATTGTATTGGGCATGTGCTATTATCAATGAGAAAACTGCAGTTACCCTAGCGGCAGTTGCAGTTTACATATTTATTATTGTTTTGCGCTTCAAAGTCCACCAGTTCACACGTTCCATTAATGATTTTTCCAGCGCACCAATTAAGGTATGAACTGGAGCGACACATTCTTCATAGTAAATCACCCTCCAAAGTCTCACTTTGCAAAGAATACCAAAACAAATTAAGTAAAATTAAAAAGAAACAGCATTTTTGCTTGCACATGATTGGATGATGGAAATCAGTAGACCTCATTTACTAAGCTCTGGAACAAGTTCCCTTGCTAAGTGCAACATCCATTGCAAAGTGAACAACCTAGTTGTTGAAAATTAATCGCAGAGTGTTCATCCCACGGCACCACAACATTCCAACCCCCAATCACATTTGCTGTTAATTAGTTCTTCCTGAATTTGTGATGCTCAAGTGTAGGCTTTTAGTATCTCGTATATTATTAATTTACCAGGTGGGTTGGTAGGCATCTTAAGTGCATCCTTTAAACTTCTACCCAAGAGAAAGTCAGGAGGTATTAATTTGTATTTTGGCCAAATATGTAACTACCACCAGTTCTATGGGCTTTTATGTTTGGTGAGCCCTACTCTACATATATTGTCATGTCCCTGTCATATAATTTATTGTATTCCTTTTGCGCATTTTGCTTTGTATACTTGCTCTCTCTACTGGCTAACTTTCACAGATTAAGTTTTCTTCTGGTAGTGTACTAAACCCACAGAACCAACATAATACAAATGGGTCACGTTGTTCTCCAGCTAGACTTCATCTTATCTTCATGGACTGTGGAAAGACACTACAAGACCCCCCATTAAGGCTCATATCTAGGGGGGTTTTGTTCTGAACACAGAAATTAATCTTCTATGCTATCAGTGACAGTTAATTTTGCGTGTGTTAATCTATTTGTTTTTTGTTCATGTTTTCTCCACGTTCCCGCTATATCTGTAAAGCTACAGAAACATAACACGTATCACAAGTACAAGAAAGGGATGCTTTATATGGGCCACTTGAACTCAGTCCCATACCACATCCAGGTAATTCATTGCCATCTGCCAGTTTTATACTCACATATCGCTGATCCAGGGAGACATCTGTCATAAAGCCGTAGAGCTGTTTGTTAAAATCTTCTAAAATGGGTCTAGACTTGTACTATGCAGTCTCTATTCAGTCTATGAGGAGGTAATACTCTTCTAGAACAGTGAGTACAAGCTCCCCATGGGATTGAATGGAGAGTCACCCACAAGTGGGAGCCAAGCTTGTAATCATTTGTCAAGCAAGTTTTAGTGGCAACATCTTTCTGAATTGGGAACAGATGGGCATGAGGTCAGAGGCAGGGCAACTTAAAGTATGGACAGACAGTGGTGTACCTAGAAGGGGTTGGTCCTCACCAAATACCATCACTAGAGGGTGGCCCTGTGTGCCCACCAGTGTCCAGGGTGCCGAAACCTTGTTCCAGCATCCAGCAAGCACTAAAATGAGCCAAAACTGTCAGAGTAATCTCAACCCAACAGTTGAACTATAATTCTGGCTCAATCAAGAGAGAGAGCTTAGCCTGATGTTGGGAGAATTATTATTTTTGTCACAGCTGGCCACTAACCACCAATGCTGGGGGTATTACTTTTGCAGCCAGCCACTGACCACCAATGTTGGGGGGGGGGTTATTGTAACATTGTAACATTGTATTGTAACAGCCAGCTACTGATCACCAGTGCTGGGGAATTATTTTTACAGCCAGCCACTGCCCAGTGCCCACCAATGATGGGAGGGTTATTTTTACAGCTAGCCAATGACCACCAGTGTTGTGGGAGTTTAGTTTTTTTAAAGCTTGCAACTGACCACCAATGCTGGGATGTTAAAATTTTTACCATTGACCACCATTGAAAGGGGGTGGGGAGAGATTTTTGCAGCCCCTTACACCAATTCTTGGGGTTATTATTATTATTATTATTATTATTATGGGTAGTATTACTAGTAGCTTGTCACAATATGTTGACCAGTTTCTTCAGCCACTTGCCCAATCCCTCCAGTCCTACATTAGAGATGGTACCCATTTGCTGGAATTGCTGTCTCCCTACTCTTGGGAGCCCAGTTATCTCTGGGTCTCCCTAGATGTCCAATTTTTGTATACTTCCATACCGCATGATGTGGGATTGAGCACCATACAATCCTTTTTGTGTCAGGACCCTATGCTGAACCCCAGGCAAGCCTCCTTTATTGTTGAGGCTACCTCTCTCGAGTCTCACTATTTTAAATTCGATAACAATTTTTTTCTTCAAGTGAATGGGACTGCTATGGGGGCAAATTTTGCACCTTCATATGCCAATCTTACTATGGGGCATTGGGAATCCTTGCACATATGGCAAAACAATCCTTTTCTCTCCCACATTGTGTTCTATGGTCGTTACATAGATGATGTGATTATTATTTGGGCTGGCAGTGCATCTTCAGTCTTAGATTTTGTTACACATTGTAACAATAATAATATGGGCTTACAGTTTACCTCTGTTCTGGATAAAGATAAGTTAGCTTTCCTTGATTTGGAATTATTTTCTGTTGGCAAAGATATTCATGCCAAGAATTTTACCAAACTTACTGCAGGGAACTAATTTCTCCACTATAAAAGTTGTCATCATCCCCAATAGCTCAACAATATACCTAAGAGACAATTTTGCAGACTGGAAAAGAATTGTACTAGAATTGATGATTACGATAATCAGAGTAAGACTTTAAAAGCAAAATTCCTTGATAAAGGGTTCCCAGTAAATCTTGTGGAAACAGCATGTTCTCAATACAAAAATACAACTCCCTCTTCATATACCTCTATCCATGGTAGTAAAAATCTTAATGATTTACGCTTCATCACTCAATTTCATTCTCGTCATAAACAGATGGAGAGTATTGTACAGAGACATTGGCCCTTGCTGCTTCAGGATGAGTATCTCCTTCCTGTTGTTCCCAATAGGCCAAAGTTTGCGTACAGAAAAAGCACCTAATATTAAGAGCAAAGTGGCACCAAGTAAACTTAAAGAGAAACCTCCTCCCTCTGGTAGCTCTATTCCCACTTGTCTAGCTATCTCGGGTATGTACCAATGCTGCAAACCATTATGCAAAACCTGCCAGTTTGTGAGACATGGCCAGAAGGATTTTGTTGTAAAAGAAAAAACATACCCTATCAAGGGTTTTCACACATGCTCCACTGACCATGTGATATACTGTCTAACATGTCCTTGCGGCCTGTTTTATGTAGGGAGAACCATTAGGCCACTTTGCAAGCGTTTCGGCAAGCATCGCCATTTCATCTCCAGTGGATTAGATAATCACAGTGTTCCTAGGCATTTCCTCAAGTACCATCAAAAATCTACAGATGGTTTAAGGGTCTGGGTCATTGAGACAATGCCAAAGAACCTCCCCTCAGCCGAACGTTTCAGAAAACTCTGTCATAGAGAAATGTTTTGGATTTTTACTTTAAATGTTCTTGCCCCTGGAGGGTTGAATGAGGACTTTGAAACTAGTGCCATTCTCTAGATTCCTCCTTTCCTAATATATTTGTGCAGGATTTTTTATTAGTATATAATTTTCTATTAGTATATTATTTTAAATATGGTAAATATTTTTAAATAATTTTAACCATTTCGGTATATATTGTGGCAGCACGCAGGTAAAGTCACCTGGTTGTATCCAGGATGGGAAATATGTGTGCCCTAGATTCAGGCTTTATGCAGACTTTTACAATTAGAGGGGAAGAGTTAATGAGCCCAGCTGAAGTAAGACCTCTACAAAAAAAAACCAGCATGCTTAGGGAGATGCTCCATCCTGGAACCAGTTTTGTGTTGTATAGACTGGGGAGTGTGATATCTGTTCTGTGCGGTGAGTTAACGCCTGTGTGGCAAACCTCTACAACAGAGACAGGGACTGGTGCAGCACAAGGCTGCACTCAGTTGTTAGACAGGGAATCTAAGTGTGTAGTTAGAGGTCAAGCTGACCAGGATTTATTTTCATGTTTTATTTTTATTTGGCTGTTATATGTATCACTGCATGTAGCATAAATAAACCGCATCTTTTGTTTTTTGCACCTACAACGCTGTCTGCTGTGCCTGATTTTGTGTTGTGAACCCATCCAGGGGGTCACACACACCCGCTGCCGAGCTAACCCCTCACAGTTGGTGGAGAATGCGGGCAGTTTTTTTTCAATTTTTTTAAAGGCCAGCATGGAGGAGATACTGAGACAGCTGGCTCTAGCAAATGCAAATCAGCAGCAAACAAATGCGGCTTTACAAAAGAGCCTTGCAGCTCAACAACAGAGCCTTGCAGCCCAGCAGAAAGCTCACCTGCAGAGTCTGGAAGCTCAGCAACAAGCACAGCAGCAATCTGAAGCCCGCTTTATAGACCTGCTGCAGAAGCAAGAGCAGAGTTTTCAACAGAAAATAGAGACATTAATACAGCAACGTCCGCAGACCAATGAAGCTAGTGGTTACAATAATACCACATCCTTTGGTGTGAGCCGTTTATTGACAAAAATGACTGGAGAGGATGATCCGTAGGTGTTTTTGACCACATTTGAAAGGACTGCTGAAAGGGAAAAGTGGCCTAAGGAGCAATGGGCTGGACTGGTGGCCCCTCTGTTAACTGGGGAATCGCAGAAAGCTTATTATGACCTAGAGCCTGACCAAGCAAAAGACTATGTGGTGCTACAAACAGAAATATTGGCACGGCTGGGTGTCACCCTGACCGTCCGGGCTCAGCGTGTGCATAATTGGACTTTTCAGGTTGGAAAACCCCCCAGGTCTCAAATGTATGATCTCATTCACCTGAGCAGGAAGTGGCTGCAGCCAGAGACTTTGACCGCACCAAACATTGTGGAACGTGTTGTTATGGATCATTTCCTGAGAGCTCTTCCTACTGCCATCCAAAAATGGGTAAGCCATGGACACCCAGAAAATGCAGATAAAATTGTGGATCTGGTTGAGAGGTACTTGGCTACAGAGAACCTGGCCACCTCTTCCAGGGACTCACGGACTTTCCACCCTAAGACCAGATCATCCCCAGTGGCGGGTAAGATGACTCCAAGGGGTGAGGGTGGAGAGAGTGAGAGGGTGGGAGTTCTACCTAAGGTCTGGCGGGAGCAGCCCAGGAAGCCCATGCTGCAAGAGACAGCAAAAAAGATTATTTGCTACCGCTGCCGGCAAGAGGGACATATTGCAGCCAATTGCCCCATTGTGGATGAGCCTATGCAATGTGACTTTATAAGGGAGAGACGTCAGTCGCTGTTTGCGACAGTTGCATGCACTGCCATTCGGGGACCTGAGAAACATTTATGTAAAATGTGTATTAATGGTAGAAATGTTGATGTGTTGCTGGATTCAGGTAGCCTGGTAACATTGATAAAAGCTGAATTAGTTACTACAGAGGTCTCTGGGAAGAACAGGGTGGCTGTTATTTGTGTGCATGGGGACACCCGAGAGTATCCTGTAACTTCAGTGTTTTTTGAGACCCCCAAAGGTAACCTCTCTCATCAGGTGGGGTTAGTGTCTCACTTACCACATGATGCTATTGTGGGAAGGGATTTTCCATAATTCTGGGAACTCTGGGATTGTCCTGAGCCCCCCACTGGTGCCCCTATAAACCAGGAAGATGACCAGAATTCCTCTGGGAGTGGTGAGGACTCTCCTGAATTTCCCTTGTCGGTATTGGCGGGGGAAACTCGAGAAACTGGGGAGGAGCCAACATCCTCAGATGAAAACATGCCGTCTGTGGAGTTTTCGGATCTTGAGGTTCACAGGGAAAATTTTGCCACAGAACAGTTAAAAGACCCCACCCTAATAAAGGCACGGGAAAATGTGGTGAAAATAGATGGCGAGTTAGTGAACCCAGATAAGACTTGCCCTTATCCTTACTTCACTATGGAAAGGGACCTGCTCAGGCATGTACTGGCCATCGGGACTACTGGGAGTTTCCCGGTGGACCGATGGCTCAGTGGGCCACTCTGATGTAAGAGGGCTGGTGATGGGACACTCTTATGTAAGGGGCTGCTGATGGGACACTGATGTAAGGGGGCTGGTGATGGGACACTCTGATGTAAGGGGGCTGCTAATGAGACACTCTGATGTATGGGGGTGCTGATGGGACACTCTGATGTAAGGGGGTGCTGATGGGACACTCTGATGTAAGGGGGCTGCTCATGGGACACTCTGATGTAAGGGGGCTTCTCATGGGACACTCTGATGTAAGGGGGTGCTTATGGGACACTCTGATGTAAGGGGGCTGGTAATGGGACACTCTGATGTAAGGGGGTGCTGATGGGACACTCAAAATGTAAGTGGGCCGGTCTGGATGAAGTCCAGGGCCAAATTTCTGTCCCAGTCCAGCCCTGGACCTGCTGTATCGAGTGGCTCAAAGGGCAGAAGAAACCATTGAGCAACTTGTAGTGCCCAAACCTTACAGGAAGTTGGTGTTAGAATTGGCTCATGGGCACATTCTGGGAGGTCATCTGGGGACAGAGAAAACCAGAGAGAGGGTATTGCAGAGATTCTATTGGCCTGGGGTCATGAAGGAAATAGAAAATTATTGTTCCTCCTGCCCTGTGTGTCAGAAGTCGGCACCTATGCCACATTTCCGTAACCCGCTGGTACCTCTTCCTATCATTGAGGTCCCCTTTGAAAGGATCGCAATGGATTTGGTAGGTCCGATAATGAAGTCCGCCAGGGGGCATCAGTACATTTTGGTTATATTGGACTATGCCACCCGTTATCCGGAAGCAATTCCTCTCCGAAATACCTCGGCCAAAACCATAGCCAAAGAGCTATCTCTTGTTTTTAGCCACGTGGGTATTTGTAAGGAACTGCTTACGGACCAAGGTACACCCTTTATGTCCCGGGTTATGAAAGAATTATGCAAGTTGTACAAAGTGACGCAATTGCGTACATCTGTGTATCACCCCCAAACAGATGGGTTGGTTGAAAGATTCAACAAAACCCTTAAACAAATGTTAAAGAAGGTGGTGGATAGAGATGAAAAGAATTGGGACTGTCTAATACCCTATCTAATGTTTGCCATTAGGGAGGTACCCCAATCCTCTACGGGTTTCTCACCCTTCGAGTTGCTCTATGGGAGACACCCAAGAGGGCTGCTGGACATCGCCAAGGAAACTTGGGAAAATGAGAGTTCTCCTCACAGGAGTGTGATTGAGCATGTCGCCCTGATGCAAGATAGAATTGCACAGGTAATGCCAATTGTAAAGGAACATTTAACCCAAGCGCAGTTAGCACAGCAGAGAGTGTACAACCGTGGGGCCAAGACCCGTACTTTTTCCCCAGGGGATAGGGTCTTGGTGCTAGTCCCTATGGTTGAAAGCAAATTTCTGGCCAAATGGCAAGGTCCATATGAAGTAATTGAAAAAATTAGTGAGGTGAACTACAGGGTTAGACAGCCAGGAAGGCGAAAGCCGGAGCAGATCTATCACGTCAATCTGCTGAAAGCCTGGAGGGATAGGGAATCCCTAGTCGCAGAGACTTTGTCACAAGTACAGCCTGATTGCTTAGTTCCTGAGGTTGGAATAGCAGACACCTTATCGAAACCCCAACAACAGGAGGTTAAAGAGTTTGTACTTTGTAACAAAGAGATTTTCTCTGAGCTTCCGGGACAAACATCTGGCGTAGAGCATGACATTATCACCCCGCCAGGAGAAAGGGTAAAACTAAAACCTTATAGAATACCAGAGGCCCGACGGGAGGCAATACGTGGGGAGGTTCAAAGGATGTTGGAATTGGGTGTGATAGAGGAGTCCCAGAGTGACTGGTCAAGTCCTATCGTACTAGTGCCCAAACCTGATGGGAGCTGGCGGTTTTGTAACGATTTTCGACAATTAAATAAAGTTACAAAATTTGACACCTACCCCATGCCGCGTATAGATGAGTTGATTGATGGCTGGGAACAGCCCGATATATGACAACTCTTAATCTCACCAAAGGGTATTGGCAAATTCCCCTGGCCGAGTCGGCCAAGGAGAAAACTGCGTTTGTAACCCCAGATGGGGCATTCCAATATAAGAGAATGCCGTTTGGGTTACAGAATGCACCGGCAACATTCCAGCGGAAAATGGATAAGATTCTGAGGCCCCATCAGAAATATGCTGCAGCTTACCTGGATGATGTGATTATCCATAGCACAGACTGGGTCTCACATTTGCAGAAAGTACAAGCAGTCCTAGACTCTATCCAGGAAGCTGGGTTTACGGCCAATCCAAAGAAGTGTACCATTGGACAGGAGGAGGCCAAATATCTTGGGTACACTATTGGGAGGGGGGTGATAAAACCCCAAGTCAATAAAGTCGAGGCCATACAGAGTTGGCCACGTCCCAACAGCAAGAAACAGGTACGAGCCTTTCTGGAAATCGCTGGCTATTATCGACGATTCATTCCCCATTTTGCTTCTCAGGCTGTGCCCCTCACCAACCTGACAAAAGGGAAAGAGTCTGTCATGGTTAAATGGTCCCCAGAGGCTGAAGAAGCATTTCAGTCCTTAAAAACAGCCTTATGTAGCCAGCCAGTGTTGTACTCACCAGACTTCTCTAAGGACTTTGTTGTACAAACTGATGCATCAGACGTTGGGTTAGGAGCAGTGTTATCCCAGGTCTGGAACGGGGAAGAGCACCCAGTCATTTACCTCAGCAGGAAGTTGAAGTCCCATGAGGTAAATTACGCCACGATTGAGAAGGAATGTTTAGCAGTGAAGTGGGCTCTAGATTCCCTTCGGTACTATCTGCTAGGTAGGCACTTTGACCTGGTGACTGATCACGCTCCTTTAAAGTGGATGGCTCAGAACAAGGAGACCAATAGAAGGGTAAATAGGTGGTTCCTGGCCCTACAAGAATTTAACTTTACAGTTAAGCATCGCCCTGGTGTTAAAATGGGGAATGTGGATGCTTTGTCTCGGATACATGCGTGTCTGACTGCTTGTGTTACAACCCCAAGGTTGAAACAAGAGGGGGGGGGGGGTATGTGGCAGCACGCAGGTAAAGTCACCTGGTTGTATCCAGGATGGGAAATATGTGTGCCCTAGATTCAGGCTTTATGCAGACTTTTACAATTAGAGGGGAAGAGTTAATGAGCCCAGCTGAAGTAAGTGGGCTCATTAAGACCTCTACAAAAAAAAACCAGCATGCTTAGGGAGATGCTCCATCCTGGAACCAGTTTTGTGTTGTATAGACTGGGGAGTGTGATATCTGTTCTGTGCGGTGAGTTAACGCCTGTGTGGCAAACCTCTACAACAGAGACAGGGACTGGTGCAGCACAAGGCTGCACTCAGTTGTTAGACAGGGAATCTAAGTGTGTAGTTAGAGGTCAAGCTGACCAGGATTTATTTTCATGTTTTATTTTTGTTTGGCTGTTATATGTATCACTGCATGTAGCATAAATAAACCGCATGTTTTGTTTTTTGCACCTACAACGCTGTCTGCTGTGCCTGATTTTGTGTTGTGAACCCATCCAGGGGGTCACACACACACGCTGCCGAGCTAACCCCTCACAATATATATTTTTTACATTTTTTTAATATATTTAGCTAATATATTTATACATATTTTTTTCCTTAGATATATATTTTTTAAAATATTTTTTCCCTAGATATTTTTCAAAATATTTTCTCTTTGCCCCTTTATTCCCTTTCTTCTTTTGCCCCACCCTTTTTTCCCCTACTCCCGCCCCTTCAGTCTTATATATGTGTAGTCTTAAAAATGATTGAAGATTTTGTAAAAATATTGATTCTCATTTTCATTTTATGTTTATTTTTATTTTTAAATGTTGCTTATTGGTGGTTGTTCTGTATGAAATCATATATATTTTTTTGTTTGGATAGGGATTTTGTTTCTGTTTCTCCTCCTGTCCTATACCTTTACATTGTGATAACGCTCCATTTACATATTCCCGCCACTAAGGTCCGCCCAGGTAGTATAAATTAGTCCCATACACACACAGTCATCAGGTTGATAAAGGAACCAATGAGATGTTCCGAAACGTGTCCCTCTTTGATGACTGCTTCCTGTTTTGCTTCCTGTTTGTGGTCCACGCTGGTTGCTGGCTATTGTCTCCTGCCGCTAACGTCACTTCCGGGATCCTCGTGTTTTGAGACTGTGATTGTGGGCTGGCCTGTCAGTTCTCTTGGAGCTCCCTGCTGGTTTTCCCGTTGGCATTCCCTGGACCTCCCTGCTACTGGACACACACAGCCTAAAGAACTTGTATATGCCAGTGACCACTGCATTCATGTCAGACCACCTACATGGATATTAATGATATGCTCTGCCAGTCTACATATCTTGTAAGTGTTTTTAACCCTTTTTGGGGAAATTAAACAGCTTTTAATTCTACACTTAAACCTCATACACACTATCAGATTGTCTGCTGATTTTTTCCTTCAGGTTTAACAAAACCATGTAGTATAAGGGCCTGCCTGATTGCATACACATTGAAACCCCTAAGGTTTGACCTCATATTATATGGTTTTGGTAAATCTGATGGAAAAAATCAGCAGACAATCTGATAGTGTGTATGGGGCTTTAGAGGCGCCTTTTCTTTGTTTTTTTGATTACTGCCAAAGACACAGATGCTGGTGACATCCACTTTATAGGCAATGCCTGCAGGTGTGGCATATAAAGATCCACCCCGGGTACCAAATATGCTTGGTACACCACAAGAGATAGATTATTAAAAGACTTGAATATGGGGGCTATGAACATGGCAAGTTACAAAAGGGACAGGTGAGTTTAAAACTGTCAGGGGGTGGAGTATAAGATTGGGGCAAGGTCTGTGGGTAGAGAAACTATCAACATGAAAGTACCTGTACCAAACATACAGTTACACTTTACAAGTTGCTACCATTTTTACATAATGCATACATTGTCCTTTTTTTGGCACTCGGTTATATTAGATTCTGAAGCATAGCAGCTTTTGTTCTCTGGAGAATAGAAATAGCAATGTAAATCACATCAAAATCATTTTCTGAGTGGTTAAATGCAAATTATAATGCTCATATGCTAAATGAACAGGTGTTCCTGTACCATTAGTGGGGGAAATATTGTCTCTCCAGCACAAAGAACTTCATATTTTAGCAGGATGCTGTTTGGCACTCCTAAATTGCAGTTGCTGGAAATAGAGAAAATATTCAGTATTATCCCAATGGCTGCTTACATTTGGCATGGCATTTGTCATGGCATTCTCACACCACATTACACAAACATGAATGCTGTCATTAGTCATTGAAGCTTCATCCCCGTTCATTTGCTCTCTGCTATCAATGGCTCTTCATAACCTTGTTTACAAGTAAGCTTTCAGAATTCACAGGATTAGAGGTATCATTGTTACTTGACATGGAAGGAGACCTGAAGGAGAATGGCAGGCTGCGATGCTTTAAAGGGATAATATAGTGTTTTTTCAGCAAGTATAAATTATTACTGCATTATTTACAGTATTTTTGTATGTGGTTTTCAAATTTTTACATGAGTATTTGTTTGTTCTGCCATATGTTTTTTAACTGCATTAAAATGAGTGTGTTGTACAATAGCACCTTTAGAAGGCAGACAATCAATTATCAACATCTTCCTCCTCCATTCTTTACTGCTATTGAGATATCAGCCTTATAAGGAGTACATTGTTGTCAACCATTCGGCCGATCCATACACTTGCACTGTAAGAAGGAAGGGTAAAGCACAACTACTGCATTGCACTGTATAACTAGAAGCCGAGCCTGCATATACAACATGGCTGCCCCTTATCTAATTACAGTCAAAACAATATTCTTAAAACATAAATGGATAATTGACATGACTAGGGTACCTCACATGCAATCCTGCCACTTAAACACTGACTGCTACCCAATCCCCCTCTTTTACCCCAACTTAAGCTTACAAGAAAAAAACATTGATACCAACGTTGGAGTAAAAAAAATGGCTGCCTTTGCTCCTTTATTACCGTAAAACAATAACAAAACATAACAAAAAATATTCCTTAAAAATAGGAAACCAAAAATAATAAACAAAACACCAGAAAGTTAAGATTGACGATCCTTGGAGGCCCCAATTATCAATTATACATTTCGTATCTGTGTAAGTACTTACACAGTCCCTAGCACCACTCCGACTCAGGGGACAAACCACAATCAAAAGTTACCACACTTTAACTTACCAGTTAATCCACTCTAACTGGCATTCCACCGGAGACTCCATACCTTAGATGGGCCCCCAATCTTATAAGCATACAGTTTGTTTAACCACTTGGGATCCGCGCTATTGCAAAATGACGGCAATAGCGCGGACCCACATTTCCGGGACTACGTCTATTGACGTAGTCCCGGTTACGAGCAGCCTGCGCGCCCCCTGAGGGGCGCGCGCGGCGCGCTCTGTGATCGGCGAGTCCGTGAGACTCGCCTGATCACCGATCCGTGTAAGGGGTCGATCCCGACCCCTTATCACGTGATCAGCTGTCAGCCAATGACAGCTGATCATGTGATAAAACGGAGCCGGTAATCCTCCTCGCGCTGACAGCGCGAGGAGAAAAAAAAAAAGCCGATCGCCGGCGGCCGTGTTCGGGACATCAGTCCCGATCACGGCCAGCAATTTAAACGGACACCTGCCCCCTGCCAGTGCCCACCTGCCACCCGCAGTGCCATCCTGAAATAAAGTAAGTGCCCCCCTGTCAGTGCCACCCAGCAGTGCCCATAGTGCCCACAGTGCCACCCAGCAGTGCCCACAGTGCCACCCAGCAGTGCCCACAGTGCCACCCACAGTGCCACCCAGCAGTGCCACCCACAGTGCCACCCAAAATCTGCCTCAAAGGTGCTGCACCCCAGTGCCGCCCATCAGTGCCCAGCAGTGCCGCCCATCAGTGCCCAGCAGTGCCGCCCATCAGTGCCCAGCAGTGCCGCCCATCAGTGCCACCTATCAGTGCCACCTATCAGTGCCCATCAGTCCCATCTATCTGTGGTACCTATCAGTGCCCATCCGTGCCACCCATCCGTGCCACTTATCCGTGCCACCCATCCGTGCCATCTTATCTGTGCCCATCTTTGCCCATCAGTGCCGCCTTATCTGTGCCCATCGGTGCCGCCTTATCTGTGCCTATTAGTGCCGCCTTAACTATGCCTATCAGTGCCCACCAGTGCAGCCTATCAGTGCCCACCAATGCAGCCCATCAGTGCCCACCAATGCAGCCCATCAGTGCCCACCAATGCAGCCTATCAGTGCCGCCTAATCAGCGCACTTCAATGAAGGAGAAAAATGACCCGTTTGCAAAATTTTATAACAAACTATTAAAACATGATTTTTTTTTTTTTTTTTTGCATCTTTTTTTGTTTGTTTAGCAAAAAATAAAACTCCGAGCTGTAACTAAATACCACCAAAAGAAAGCTCTATTTGTGGGAAAAAAATGATAAAAATTTCATTTGGGTACAGTGTTGTATGACCGCGTAATTGTCACTCAAAGTGCATCAGCGCTGAAAGCTGAAAATTGGTCTGGGACTGAGGGGGGTTTAAGTGCCCAGTAAGCAAGTGGTTAAACTGCCTCCAAAGACCCCAACCATAATAGCATGAAACAACATAGATAAGCTGAACCACTCCGATGTAGGGCAGGTGGGAGGGAACATTCTTCCCCCACGTATCTTTACTGGATATCTCATGTTCCGTCAGACTTTCTGAACGAACGGACTTGGTCACACACAAGCACACCAAAGTCCGACAGATTTGAACGTGATGACGTATGACCGGACTAGAATAAGGAAGTTCATAGCCAGTAGCCAATAGCTGCCCTAGCGTCGGTTTTCGTCCGTCGGACTAGCATACAGACGAACAGATTTTTCTACCAGACTCGAGTCCGTTGGAAAGATTTGAAACATGTTTTAAATCTAAAGCCCATCTGATTTTTAGACAGCAAAGCTCCAATGAAGCCTACACACAATCGAATTGTCCGTCAGATTCATTCCGTAGGACCTTGGCTGTCGAAAAAGTCCAGTCGTGTGTACGCAGCATTAAATGTTTTATGCATAATTAAGTTACAAAAATAAATATCAACAGCAACCTTATCAGTGCCCATGAGTGCAGCCTCACCTGTGTTCATCAATGCAGCCTCACCTGTGCCCAATAGGGGTGATCTCAGATGTTCGAGTCGAACGTAAGTTTGACTCGAACATCGGGTGTTCGCCTGTTCGCCGAACAGCGAACATTATGGGGCATTTATGCCTGATGAATGGGTCTATTTATTTTTTTGATATTATGTAATTAAAGTTTAGGACCCAATTTTGGAGATCCTTGTGTGCTGGTGACACTTCCTTCTCATGATTGCAGTCGGTTTCAGCCGTTGGTCATTTCAGCACCCAATCTAAGATACAGCTGATGTCTGAAACGGATCAAGTGTGGCCAGAACAGCAGCCGCTTGGGCACCACATGCTTGACCAGACATACAACGACCTGCCATGCAGTCAGTTGGCAACAGCACTTGAAAGACCCACATCAAAGAAAAAAGCTGACTTTTCCTTGCTCCTCATCTGGGATCTCCAACCCTACTATACCTCCAGTCCTCTCAAAAACCTGCATTGAGAGGAATGAAGGTATAGCAATAGGTGTCCCAAGTACTTGCAGCCAATCTGCTAGCACTATATCACCACCTGATTTTAACAGGCAAATGTCCCTACCCCATTTGCTGAACTGTAAAAAGAAATTCGGTACCAGCCATCCACAAGCTCAGCATCTAAATGCTAGCTTGGGCAAATTGCTAGCACTGCAACTGCAGCCTTTATAGCTGGTAGACTCTGCCCCCTTTTATTAATTTGTGGAATGTGCTGTAACTCAGTGGCAGGTTCCAAAACACCATTTATTTTCACAGAAGGCCATTCTGGCTCTCTACCCTCATGTGGAAGGTCAGCAGTAAGGTTCTTCATAATACGGATGACTCATGGTCCAGCAGGCATGGGCTGGAACGTTACCTTTCCTTCACGGTGCACTGGGTAACTCTGCTAGCAGCTAGGAAGGATGCAGGACAGGGTTCAGTGTTGTTGGAGCTTGTTCTGCTGCCACGCCTCCAAAATGCTTGTGGTGATTCTGACACAGCTCTCTCCTCCACCCCCTCCTCTTCTTCTTCCTTTATGGCCTCTTCTGCAGCTTTGTCCTCTGAACCAGCAGTGCTCCGTAAGCGTTCAAGGGGCTACGCAAGCAGTCAGGCCAAAAGATGTCATGCAGTGCTTGAGTTGGTCTGCCTAGGGGACAGGAGCCACACTGGGGCAAAGATTCTGTCGGCTCTGCAGGGGCAAGCTCAGAGGTGGTTGACACCATGCCAGATTCAGCTAGGAATGATTGTATGTGACAATGGCGCCAACCTTCTCTCCGCCTTCTGACAAGGGACACTTGACCCATGTTCCATGTTTAGCACATGTCCTGAATTTGGTGGTGCAGCGGTTCTTGAGCAGGTACCCAGTCTTACAAGATCTCCTGAGACAGGCCAGAAAAGTCTGTGGTCATTTCCGCCGGTCAACCTGCCCACCAACCGCCTCATTTGTGACATGCCCACCAGGTGGAAATCAACATTGGCAATGCTGCAGCAGCTACACACACAGTAAAGGGCCATCAATGAGTACCTGTGCGAGTATGACACCAGGACAGGGTCAGAGGAGCTTGGTTTCTTTTCGCCATGCCAGTGGCTACTGATCAAGGATGCATGCATTGTCAGGTCACCGTTTGAGGAGGCCACAAGGAAGGTGAGCAGCAACAATGCATGCATCAGTGACAGCAGCAACAATGCATGCATCAGTGACACTGTCCCTCTAGTCTTCCTGCTGGAGCGCACGCTTTGTGTAATCATGGACAGGGCATTTGAGGCAGAACAGCGGGAGGAAGAGGAGGATATCCTTACCTCTCAAGGCCCCCTTTATACAGATAGCATTCCTGTGGGCCCGGCATACACACAAGAAGAAGAGTAGGAGGAGGAGGTGGATTGTGTTAGCATGGATGTAGAGGATAACACTCAGCAGCAGTCTTCAAGGGATGGTTTTCAGTCCCCAGAAACCCAAGGAGTTGTACGTGGTTGGGAGGAGGTAGTTAACGATCATGTGATCCTTAGTGACCCAGAGGACTGAGAATCGAATTCCTCTGCAAACTTATGCTGCATGGCCTCCCTGATTCTGTAAAGACTACAAAAGGACCCTAGGATTCGTGGTAGCAAGGTGAGGGATCATTGCTGGCTGGCAACCCTTCCTTATCCACGTTACAAGGGTAAGGTTGCAGAACTCATCCTGCCTTTGCAGGGGGAGCAGAGGGTGAAACATCTTCAGGAGGCCTTGAAGAAAGGTTTGTGCAATGCATTTCCAGACCCTGGGAGGTTACAATTTCCTGGTGCTGGACAACGTGTTCCTGAGGCTTCGTTCAGTCAGAGGAAGAGTGGTGGAGAAGGTGGCCGGCTGACTGATGCCTTTAAACAATTTTTCAGTCCTCAGCGCCAAGGTCTGATCAGTTCAAGCAACCATTGCCAGCGTCTGCATTACATGGTGCAGGAATATAGAGGGGCAAGAGCAGACTTGGAGACCTTCCAAAAAAGCATCCACTGGGTTACTGGGTCTTGAGGATGGACCACTGGCCAGAACTTACTCAATATGCAATTGAGCTACTGGCCTGTCCTGCATCCAGCATGCTTTCTGAACGCACTTTCAGTGCTGCTGGAGGGTTTTGTCAGGGTCGTTACCTGGATGGTCGCGGTGCTGCCCGTGTTGGTGCGCGCCGATGTCCTGCGGTGCGTGCTGGGGTGCGTGTTCCTGTGCGTGCGGTGTTGCGCGCTCCTGTGGGCGCTGGTGCGCGTCGGTGTGTGCCCTCACGTGCCCCTGCTGGCGCTGGTGCGCGTCAGCGCGCTGTGGTGGGCACTTCGGGTACCGCTGGTGTGTCTGCCGGCGTTCGGGGGCGCGCGCGCGCCTATGCGCGCGCCCGCGCGCGCCGGCGCGCGCCCGTGCGCGGTGCTTGGCGCCAAACGGCCTATTTAGGTCTGCCACTGACATCTCCCAGGTGCTGCCTGATCAACAGCTTCTCGGTTCCTGTCCCGTTGTTCGTATCCTGTGTTCCTGTTTGCTTACCTCCTGACGACCCGGCTTTCCCTTGACACCGCTGACCTCTGCCTGCATCTGACCTCGGCCTGTTTGACCTCTCTTTTGCCTGCTCCTTCTGTGCCTCTGCTGCCCGCCTGTTGCCGTACCCTGCCTGCACCCGGACTTGCCTGCTCTGCTCCTGTTCTGTACCCAGTTGCCTGTGTCCTATCTACACACCTGCTGCCAGAAGCTTTCTGCAAGTTCCTGCTCCTGGAGCCATATCACAGGCTCTCTTACCACTCCGCACTCTCAGCCACCTGTCTGCTCTATCAGGGGTTGTAAGTCGGACACGTACGGGAGACCTCCCTCTGCCCAAGTGGACTCATCGGTTCGGTAAGTGCCAGCCTGACAGTATCAGGCAGCCATGACTGAGTCCGGGCAGGGGGCCTCCCCTATGGATGAGTTATGCAGACATTTGGCCGGTCTGACCCAAGCCGTGAAGAGTCTCCAGGATGGCTACTCGAGGTTGGAGGAGCAAGTCCAAGCCTTGTCCTCCTCATCTAACCCTCAAGGAACCTCCCCCACCGGTCTTTCATCTGCACCCTCCGTAGTGATGCTTCCTCCAGAGCCAAGGGTACCTACACCCGAGAGGTTTTCCGGCGATCGCACCAAGTATCGTGCGTTTCGCAACTCCTGCGAATTGTACTTCGCACTGCAGCCCCGGACATTCTCTCTAGAGGCAACCAAGGTGGGCTTTGTGATATCCCTGTTGTCCGGCGAGCCTCAAACCTGGGCCCATCGTTTATTGGAGCAGAAATCTGGAACCCTGGATAGCCTTGACAACTTCTTCTTGGCCATGTCTCAGCTCTATGAGGACCCTCAGTTGACTGCGACTGCAGAAGCCGCACTACACTCTCTCCAACAAGGTCGCAGAGCGGCCGAGGACTATGCAGTGGAGTTTCGCCGTTGGAGCTCCGACACGGATTGGAATGACGCCGCCTTGCGTCACCAATTCCGGATGGGACTTTCTGACCCCCTTAAGGATGAGTTGGCACGGGTAGGAATACCACAAACCCTGGATGAGTTAGTCAACCTCTCCATTCAGATTGACCGCCGGTTAAGGGAACGCCGGTCGGAGAGGTCCTCCAGCCACTTCCGTCCCACCTGGGTGCTCCCCAAGGTTCCCAGTTCTGCTGGTCAGTTCTCTTCTACCTCTTCTGCTCCCGCTCAGGAAGCTCCGGAACCAATGCAGCTTGGGTTACTCCGGCCCTCGTTGACCCCTGAAGAAAAGCAGCGCAGACGTACCCTTAACTTATGTCTCTACTGTGGTGAACCTGGGCACTATGTCAGGGCTTGCCCCAACAAGACACGTAAGTGTGTTTCCTCTTCCTTCACGTGTGCCTCTGTTCTACGAAAACCCAGTTCTCACCTTGCCCTTCTCCTCACTTTGCAGCTTCCAGGAGGGAGTTTTCCAGTGTCAGCCATCATTGACTCCGGAGCATGCAGCTGCTTTATCGATCTGACTTTCGCTGCCAACCATCACATCTCGCTCATACCCAAGGCCCAGGGGCTTGCTGTACATCTAGCCGATGGCTCCGCCCTTAGTTCCGGTCCTGTCACTCAAGAGACTGTTCCTCTGCTGGCTACTATGGGCACCTGTCACCAGGAGCACCTGCGTCTGGATGCCATCTCCTCCTCCTTGTTTCCAATTATCCTGGGGATACCCTGGTTGCAGGCCCACAATCCAAGCATTAACTGGGCCACAGGAGAAATCAAGTTTCTCTCCGATTACTGTCAACAACACTGCTTGGCCCGACCGACATGCAACTCCTCTTCACTTCTCTGTTTGGATGTCGATCCAAAATTGCTTCAGACCGTTCCGGAACCCTACAAGGACTTTGTGGATGTTTTCAGCAAAAAAGGCGCAGATATTCTTCCCCCCCACAGGCCTTATGACTGCCCTATTGAACTGTTACCAGGTACCGAAGTCCCCTTTGGGAGAATTTTTCCATTAACGGAACAGGAGTTGACGAAAACCTAAAGAAAGGGTTTATCCGTCCGTCTACTTCCCCTGCCGGTGCTGGCATTTTTTTTGTCGAAAAAAAGGACCATTCCTAACGTCCCTGCATTGACTATCGGGAATTGAATAAGATAACTGTCAAAAACCGTTACCCTTTACCCCTAGTACCCGAGTTGTTCCAGAGGCTGGGGTCTGCAGTCATCTTTTCGAAATTGGATCTTCGCGGAGCTTACAATTTAATCCGTATCCGAGAGGGAGACGAGTGGAAGACAGCGTTTCGTACTCGTTTCGGGCACTACGAGTACCTTGTCATGCCCTTCGGGCTGTGTAATGCACCCGCAACCTTTCAACATTTTGTCAACGATATCTTTCGCGACTACCTGGACCTATACGTAATTGCATACCTGGACGATATCCTAATCTTTTCCTCATCCTTGGAAGACCATCGTAGACATGTCCGTAGTGTGCTAGCTCGTCTCAGGGTACACGGGCTCTACACGAAACTCGAAAAATGCGAGTTTGAACGCCAGTCCATCCAATTCCTGGGCCTGGTTATATCTGTGGAGGGCATCAAGATGGACCCCCAATAAGTATCTGCCATCCTGGACTGGCCTGCACCTGTGGACAGGAAGGGCGTACAACGTTTCGTCGGTTTTTCCAACTTCTACCGGAAATTTATCAGGGGCTTCTCTGCGATTATTGCTCCCATCACCGAACTGACCAGGCAGGGTACCCGATTCTCTTGGACCCCTGAGGCACAGCTGGCCTTCGAAAAACTTAAGATGCTGTTCACCTCTGCCTCTATTCTAAAACATCCGGACCCAGCCTTACCCTTCGTTCTTGAAGTGGATGCTTCGGAAATCGCTGTGGGGGCGGTGTTATCTCAACGGCAGGGTGCCAAGGCCCTTCTTTTCCCGGTGGCGTTCTTTTCTCGCAAACTGTCATCATCCGAAAGGAACTATGATGTTGGGGACCGAGAACTTCTGGCCATTAAGGCGGCTCTGGAGGAGTGGCGTTACCTATTGGAAGGTGCTGCACATCCCATCCTGGTTTACACCGACCACAAAAACCTGGAATATTTGAGAACTGCCAAAAGACTTAGACCACGGCAAGCCAGATGGGCTCTTTTTTTTTCCCGGTTTCAATTTCATATCACCTATAGACCTGGTTCTAAGAATGTCAAGCCGGACGCCCTGTCACGTATGTTTTCTATCCCTGAAGAGACTCGGCCTCCTGATACTATTCTCCCTTCTGGGAACTTCTTGCTCCTCCAAGGGGACCTTATCTCCCGGATCAGACAGGCTTCTGTTGGAATGCCCCCGAGCCCCGAGGTCAGCTGTAGTGAGGGGTTGTTCTGGCATAAAGGCAAGATTGTAGTCCCTGAAGCCATGAAGGTAAACGTGTTGGAACTCTGCCACGACCATAAGATGGCCGGACACTTTGGTACCCGGAAGACTGCCGAACTGATTCAGCACACCTTTTGGTGGCCTCAACTTCTTAAGGACTGCAAGGATTATGTGGACTCGTGCAGCACTTGCTCCCGAAATAAAAACAGCCGGACGCGGGCTTGGGGCCTACTGAAACCTTTACCTGTCCCTGAGAGACCGTGGAAAATGATTTCGATGGACTTCATCGTGGAACTCCCCCTTTCCGAGGGGTTCTCTACTATCTTTGTTGTCGTAGATAGGCTGTCCAAGATGGCCCACTTCCTCCCGATGAGGGGCACTCCCTCGGCTATGGAGACGGCCAAGATCTTTGTCAAAGAAGTTGTAAGGCTGCATGGGATCCCGGCAAGTATTGTTTCTGACCGAGGCGCCCAATTCACCTCGAGGTTTTGGAAAGCGCTCTGCGGGTCTCTTGAAATTGAACTGGCCTTTTCCTCCGCTTATCACCCCCAGACAAACGGACAAACGGAGAGAACCAATCAGTCCCTGGAGCAGTACATCCGCTGTTTTTTTTCCTTCTCGCAGGATGACTGGGTCTCGCTACTACCCATGGCGGAGTTTGCTTATAACAACTCCTTGCACTCCGCCATCAACCAGACACCGTTCTTTGCCAATTACGGCTTCCACCCAGCCTTCTTGCCCAGCTCAGTCCCAGAATGCCTTGTTCCGGCAGTTTCCGAGACATTGGACTTCTTTTCTAAAAACAACCAACTCCTAAAGGAAACCATGGCCCGGTCCCAGGAATGCTATAAACGGGCGTTTGACAAAAGGAGACGGGGAGAACTCGTTCTGGCTCCCGGCAGCCAAGTATGGTTATCTACAGTCAACCTTAAGATGGCCTGTCCTTCCAAGAAGTTAGGCCCTAAATTCATGGGCCCCTTTTCTGTAAAAAGGAAGATAAACGAAGTGGCATATGAACTTAACGTGCCTGACTCTTTTAGAGTGCACCCGGTCTTTCACGTGACCCTACTGAAGCCCGTTACCCCAAATCCCTTTGCTGACCGCACCACCGACCCACCCGAACCTGTTATAGTGAACAATGAAGAGGAGTTTGAGGTTGAAGCAATCCTTGATTGCAGGAAGAGGGGTAATGTAACCCAGTACCTCATCAAGTGGAAGGGTTATGGACCTGAGGACAACTCCTGGGAACCCGAGGACAATCTACATGCTCAGGAACTTTTGCGGGCCTTCAAGAACCGTCAGGTTTCCAGATCGGCTCACCTGGGCAGCCGGAGTCTGCCCTTAGGGAGGGGGCACTGTCAGGGTCGTTACCTGGATGGTCGTGGTGCTGCCCGTGTTGGTGCGCGCCGATGTCCTGCGGTGCGTGCTGGGGTGCGTGTTCCTGTGCGTGTGGTGTTGCGCGCTCCTGTGGGCGCTGGTGCGCGTCGGTGTGTGCCCTCACGTGCCCCTGCTGGCGCTGGTGCGCGTCAGCGCGCTGTGGTGGGCACTTCGGGTACCGCTGGTGTGTCTGCCGGCGTTCGGGGGCGCGCGCGCGCGTGCGCGGTGCTTGGCGCCAAACGGCCTATTTAGGTCTGCCACTGACATCTCCCAGGTGCTGCCTGATCAACAGCTTCTCGGTTCCTGTCCCGTTGTTCGTATCCTGTGTTCCTGTTTGCTTACCTCCTGACGACCCGGCTTTCCCTTGACACCTCTGACCTCTGCCTGCATCTGACCTCGGCCTGTTTGACCTCTCTTTTGCCTGCTCCTTCTGTGCCTCTGCTGCCCGCCTGTTGCCGTACCCTGCCTGCACCCGGACTTGCCTGCTCTGCTCCTGTTCTGTACCCAGTTGCCTGTGTCCTATCTACACACCTGCTGCCAGAAGCTTCCTGCAAGTTCCTGCTCCTGGAGCCATATCACAGGCTCTCTTACCACTCCGCACTCTCAGCCACCTGTCTGCTCTATCAGGGGTTGTAAGTCGGACACGTACGGGAGACCTCCCTCTGCCCAAGCGGACTCATCGGTTCGGTAAGTGCCAGCCTGACAGGTTTATAACGGATCAAAGAGTGCGCCTGTCCACAGACTCCTATACTCCCTCACTTACATCTTCAATCTCTCCCTCTCTAGTGGCACCTTCCCCTAACCTCTAAAACATGCGCATATGCCTCCCATACTTAAAAACCATCACTGGACCCCACCAATCTAAACAACTTAAGACCCATCTAATTGCTCCCATTCACCTCTAAACTTCTAAAACGCTTAGTCTACAACCGTCTTAGCTCCTACCTCAGTGAAAATAACCTTCTTGACCCATTACAGTCTGGCTTTTGCTCGCAGCACTCCACGGAAACTGCCTTTGTAAAACTCACTAACGATTTACTAACTGCTAAAACCAACAGCCATTACTCCATACTTCTACTTGTTGATCTCTCTGCGGCCTTCAATACTGTTGACCACCTGCTTCTTCTCAATAAACTACATTCCCTTGGCCTCCGAGATTCTGCACTATCCTTGTTCTCTCCCTATCTACCACAGCGCTCCTTCAGTGTCACCTGCAACTTTGTCTCCTCATCTCCATTGCCCCTTTCTGTGGGGGTCCCCCAAGGCTCTGTTCTTGCACCCCTTCTCTTCTCTATCTACATCTCCTCCCTTGGTCACTTGATAACTGCCTATGGCTTCTTATACCACTTATACGCCAATGACACCCAAATATATCTGTCTACTCCTCACCTCACTCCTTCAGTCTCCTCTCGCATTACTAATTCACACATATCAGCATGGATGTCGCACCACTTCCATAAACAAAATCTCTCTAAAACTGAGCTATTAATATTCCCCCCTGCAAGTGCCCCCCACCATGACTTTTCCATCAAAATCAACAATGCAACCATCAGTCCCCCCCTCACCACAGGGTACTAGGTGTAATCCTAGGCTCTGACTTGTCATTTCAGCCCCAAGTCCAATCGTTGTCAAAAGTTTGTAGAATTCACCTCTGTAACATCTCTAAAATTCGCCCCTTTTTAACTAATGAAACCGCCAAGCTCCTCATTCACCCCCTTGTTATCTTTCGCCTTGACTATTGCAACTCCCTTCTTATTGGCCTACCTCTCCATAGGCTATCCCCTCTTCAGTCTCTTCAGTCTATCATGAATGCTGATGCCAGACTTATGCACCTTACCAACCACTCGGTGTCTGCCAACCCTCTCCTCCTATCCCTACACTGTCTCCCAATCACTCAGCAAATTCAACTCAAAATACTAACCAGTGTAACCACAACATACAAAGCCATTCACAACTCTGCCTCGAGCTACATCACCAATCTTGTCTCCAAATATCACCCAAATCATCCATCCGCTCTTCTCAAGACCTCCTACTCTCAAGCTCTCTCGTCTCCTCCTCCCATGCTCATCTCCAGGATTTCTCCAGAGCCTCTTCCATCCTCTGGAACTTAACCTCCACTGCTCCAGCTATCCCCTACACTCGCTACCTTCAGGCAATCCCTGAAAACTCATCTCTTCAGGGAAGCCTACCATGTCTCCAACTAATCTCCTACCACTTCCATCAGCTCATTCCCCACAGTTACAACCTTTTGTACCACCTGCCCCACCCTATTAGATTGTAATCTCTTCTGAGCAGGGCCCTCTTAATCCTCTTGTATTTTATTGTATTGTAGCTGTATTGTCTCCTTTTATATTGTAAAGCGCTGCATAAACTGTTGGCGCTATATACATCCAGTATAATAATACTAATAATAGTCTTGGATCAGGAGCTATCAAGCACCTGATGCTGATATAACTGATTGAATTTGCTATGGATGTGGGATCCCTTCAAGACTGCCTATGCTGACTATCCTTTTCCTTCCTCAATCTTGATGATGCTAGCTTCCAACCATATTTTTGGTTTAGGGCACCACTACCCAAGGTTAATTTTTCTGCCCCTGTTTAACAGGGGCATGCAATTACAATTTTTGATCTAATATTTCACAGCAGGGCCAATTCCTGCGCCCAACAAGACTATCTGTGAGGGCTTACAATGTTGTGGCACTGCCACCACCACCAATACCCAATTTTTCTGCACCTGTATAACAGGGGATGTAATTAAAATTTTTGATATAATATTTCACAGCAGGGCGCATTCCTGCGCCCAACAAGAGTATCTGTGAGGGCTTACAGTATTGTGGCACCACCAACACCTAAGGCCCAATTTTCTGCAGAGTATATAGTGCAGACCGTATAGTATACATTCAGGTCCATAAATAAGTTTGTGTCCCATAGACTTTAACAGTGTTTAGGTGTTCGAACTAATTTTTTGCCTGTTCACATGTTCTGCTGCAAACTGAACCAGGGGGGGGCGTTCGGCTCATCCCTAGTGCCCAACAATGCAGTCTACCTGTGTCCATCAATGCTGCTTCAACTATGCAAAACCCCGAGGTCTTAATATAGAATTTGATCTTAACTGTTTTATTAATGACTTTTAGCATGCATGATCTCTTATTCCTACTCTCTTACCATATTACTGTTCCTCTCTCCTCCCTGTTTATGTGATTTAGATCATGTGCAATTCATTCGCCAATTTCCGGTGTACGTGTATTTTTTGTCAGTTATGTCTCCTTTTACCTATATTGTCCTACTGGAATTTTTTAAATGGTCATTGTGTGTTTTTACCTCTCTCTAGTAACACACTCAGCTGCTTTTATTTAATATTTTGCTTTCTAGTATACATATACATTTTAATCCATGGCTTTTAACATATCCCATTAATTATTTTAATATGTTCTTTTCAACCTGCCATTAGTTTTATTCAGCATATATCCCCATCCTATTATTAATGCGTGAAGCTCCAACATGTGTATTATGATTTGTTTACTTTTTTTTTGGGCTAAATATCTACAATAAAATGGCCACCAGCAGTTTTTCCAGCCTTTGAGCCACTATAAAATGGCTGCCGAATGGATATTTACATCATGTTTGGTAAATATCTACTTGAAAATAGCCACTGGTGAGGCGCATGCGTGGAAGCGTCCAGGATGGCCGCATAGACCGGGAGCTCCGCGCCACCCTGGCCTAATGTCCGCCGCCACGACCTTCTGAGCCCTCGTTTCTGCCGGTAAACGGTCGCATCTGATTGGGGAAACCTCAGGCTTCGCACGAATGCCCGGCTCTAAGTCCCGTCGGAACCCCAAACCCGCGCTTTCTACAGCGTTAGCGATGTCAGGCCGATCCAAGATGGCCGCCGTTACCTCACAACACACAGCCTGCAATGAGGATTCCATAGCGGACCAGGACCACACAGCTAAGCACCTCTCTTCAACTTCAAACGGCACAGTGAGTGAAACTCAACCCGGAGCCCCATCCCCAGCATCCACTGACCCCCTCTTGAGACATATTGGGGGGGAAAGTAATCCCTCCACACAGCATATGTTACCTATCAGCTTTGCTCCATGGGACATAGTTCCTAGAGATTTGTCTTCTCCTCCCACTGACTTTGCATCCATGATGAACGCATTCTCTCAAATGTTGTCTAGAGGTTTATCTCAAACTGCTACACAGATCACAGCTTCCATTCATGCTGATCTGCAACAATTAGGAACCAGGATTGATGCAATAGAGCTACAATCGGATCAGTCATGTCTACGTATTAACCAAAATACAGCCAGGATACAAGAACTTCAGGATCATTTAGAAACAGCCACAGCTAAAATTGACGACCTCGAAAATAGGTCAAGGAGATATAATTTCCGTGTCAGAGGCATTCCTGAATCTATCAAGGACACTCATCTCGCTATCCAAGACCTCATCAAAAGTTTAATTCCCACAATCTCACAGGATCGTCTAGAATTAGACAGGGCTCACAGGGCTCTGCAACCTCTTCGCTCAGATGGACTTCCTAGAGACATTATAGTGAAACCTCACTACTACTCAGTGAAAGAAGAGATAATGAGAGTTTCCAGAACCTCAGATTCTCTGACATTTCAGGATCATTCCATACAAATTTTTACCGATTTGTCACCATACACAGTCCAAAAACGACGAGCACTTAAACCACTACTTCAAGTTCTGACGAGCAGAGAAATCCCTTACAGATGGGCCTTTCCTCTCCGCCTGAATTTCTCATATAACAATAAACCATACCACTTCTCGACGTTCCAAGATGGAGAACGACTTCTGCTTCAATTGGGATTGATCAACCAGGAACTCCCTCAGACTTCTACACCGAAAGGAACCTCTTCGTCCAAACGCCCCTCACCGACCAGCCCCTTGACGCAAATATGGCAGAAACAGATGCCCAAGAGATCGAGGGAATCTCCACCAACCTGAATATATACCTAATCTGTCCAATTTTTGTTGAAAAATTGACTTCCTTACGGTTTGTCCTCAGGGCCGAACCTTTACCCGGTGTCACGTACCTTTAAGCAGAGCCTGGAGTGCAGGGAGTGGCCTCTCGTAGACCTCTGACTCGAGAGACCCTGGTAGTGGTGACAGGGGCTCAGGAGCACAGAGGGGCACAAGTGCCTGACCGGATAGCAGGTGGTAGAGGCAGAAGACTGTTGAAGGAGGAGGTGTATTGTAGTCCAGTGTCTGAATGCAGGCAAAGGTGAGATAAGTTCCAGCAGACAGCAGAAGGGTTCCTGTAGTCCAGCAACGGTATACAAGTGATTGCAGGAAGTGACAAACAACGGAGGGGTATTGTAGTCCAACAATGGATGCAGGTGCAATGGATATGCGGAAGCGGAAGAGTCCAGTAGTCTGCGGCCAGAGATAGAAGGCTACAAACGCAGAAGGAGTACAGCCAGATATTGCGGAAGACTGGGAGGTGTCCTGTAGTACAACAGCAAGCAACTTACAGTTGACGGATGGTGTAACAGTCCAGGTCAGGCACAGGCGGGCAGATCAGGTACAGAAACGGAATCCAGAAGAGTAGTCGGGTACAAGCCAAAGTCGGGGGGCAGGCAGCAAACAGCAGAGTCGGGAACAAGCCGGGTTCGATACGGATCAGGGTACAGGTACAGATACAGGTACAGGTTCAGGTTCAGATTCAGATACGGATCACCAGGACGCACAGGAACGCTGTTGATCAGGCAGCAAGGCAGTGAGGCATGGATCCAGTTTAAATAGCGCTATTGGCGCCAATTTGCGTCAAACGGCCGCGCGCGCACCCGCGTGCGCGCACCCGCGTGCGCGCACCCGCGCACCGCCGATCGCGGTAACGCTCCTGGAACTGGGCAAGAGATCTTCTGCGACTTTCGCCGCTCGGACGTCCGTGAGGAGGATCTTCCTGACATTGCCCCCCCCCAATGGGCAGCCTCCGGATGCCCAACTGGGACATCTTACCTGGGTGAGATCTTTTAAATGCCAGAACCAACCTCTTGGCGTGGATGCCAGTCTCTGGTTCCCAGGAGTTCTCTTCTGGACCATACCCCTTCCACTTCACCAGATACTGTACCTGGTTGCGTCTCTTTCTGCAATCCAAAATTGCTTCTACTTCAAACTCCTCTTCACCATTAATAAGCACAGGTTCAGGAGGGCCCACGTTCCGATCGGTGAAGGGATCCTGGATTGAAGGTCTTAAAAGGGACACATGAAACACTGGGTGAATACGCAGCGATTCTGGTAATTTCAGCTCATAAGCCACATTGTTAATTTTCCTGGAAATTGGGAAAGGACCCACAAATTTTGGGCCCAGTTTTCTAGATGGGCATGTTAATTTTAGATTCAGAGTAGATAACCAAACCAAATCTCCGGGTTTTAGGTCGAGCTCCCCTCTTCTCTTTCTGTCAAAAACTGCTTTGTTGCGTTCTTGAGTTCTTGCCATCGTTTCTTGAAGCAACTTGTTATTGGTGCAGAAAAAGTCCAAAGTTTCTTGAACTGCTGGAACCGTGCATTCTGGGATATTGGCTGATAGGAACTGAGGGTGAAAACCATAGTTCGCAAAGAAGGGAGTTTGATTAGTTGCAGAATGAACAGAGTTATTGTAGGAAAACTCGGCAAGTGGTAAAAGGGATACCCAATCGTCTTGCGAAAAAGAAGAATAACACCGCAAATATTGCTCAAGGGTCTGGTTTGTTCGTTCGGTCTGGCCGTTGGTCTGGGGATGATAGGCAGACGAAAATGAAAGATCAATTTTCAAGGACTTACATAAAGCTCTCCAAAATTTTGATGCAAATTGTACCCCTCGGTCGGAAACAATGTTCGCAGGTATACCGTGGAGTCTTACAATCTCCTTAATGAAGATCCTTGCGGTCTCAGGGGCAGAAGGTGTACCCTTCATGGGCAGAAAATGAGCCATTTTGGATAATCTGTCGACCACCACAAAGATAGTGGTGAAGCCTTCTGACGGAGGTAATTCAACAATAAAGTCTATGGAAATCATTTTCCAAGGCCTTTCCGGGATGGGGAGTGGTTTCAGCAACCCCCAGGCTTTGGTCTTGCTACTCTTGTTCTGGGTACAGGTAATGCAAGATTCAACATAAAGTTTACAGTCTCTTAGCAGCTGAGGCCACCAGAAGGTGCGTTGGAGAAGTTCGGCGGTCTTGTGTACCCCAAAATGACCGGCCAATTTGTGGTCGTGGCAAGACTTGAGAACAGCAACCCGTAGTTGTTGGGGCACGTAGATCTTGTTTTCATGCCATAACAAGTTATTGCTAGAGAGTAAGGTGGTGTTTGAGGGATGTGGAGCTGACGATGAAGCCTGCTTAAGTTGGGATAGAAGATCTTCCTGGAGCATAAGGAAATTTCCGGGCGCAAGGATGGTGTCTGTGGGTTGAAGAACTTCGGGTTCACTGAACATCCGGGATAGCGCGTCGGGTTTGGTGTTCTTTGATCCGGGCCTATAGGTTATGTGGAAGGAAAATCTTGTAAAGAACAGTGCCCATCTGGCCTGACGCGGCTTCAGCCTCTTAGCAGTCTTTAAATACTCTAAGTTCTTGTGGTCAGTGTATACCAGAATGGGATGGGCTGCTCCCTCCAGGAGATAGCGCCATTCTTCAAGTGCGGCTTTGATAGCGAGTAACTCCCTGTCCCCGACATCATAATTCTTTTCCGCTTCAGACAATTTACGTGAGAAAAACGCCACTGGGTGTAATAAAGCCTTTGGGCCCTGTCTCTGAGAAAGGACTGCTCCCACTGCAACTTCGGATGCATCCACCTCAAGAATGTAGGGTAGCGCAGAATTAGGATGCTTCAGGACAGATGCTGACACAAATTGTTCTTTAAGGGAAGAAAATGCGGCTTGTGCCTCCGGAGTCCACTGGAACTTGATACCTTGTCTCGTTAATCTGGTGATTGGAGCGATGATTGTAGAAAATCCCTTGATGAATTTTCGATAAAAATTCGCAAACCCCACAAAGCGTTGAATTCCTCTTTTATCAGTAGGGGCTGGCCAGTCCAGGATGGCCGAAACTTTTTGCGGATCCATCTTGATTCCATCTACCGAAATAATCAGCCCCAAAAACTGAATGCTGCGACGTTCAAATTCGCACTTCTCAGGTTTTGCGTACAAGCCGTGTTGGCGAAGCCGAGTGAGAACCCTCTTAACGTGTTCCCTGTGAGCTGGCAGAGAGGGGGAGAAAATTAAGATGTCGTCCAGATATACTAAAACAAACAGGTCGAGAAAATCTCTAAAGATATCATTCACAAAATGCTGGAAAGTCGCAGGAGCGTTGCATAGCCCAAAGGGCATTACGAGATATTCAAAATGTCCGAAGCGGGTGCGGAAGGCAGTCTTCCATTCGTCCCCGCTTCGGATACGGACCAAATTATAGGCTCCGCGAAGATCCAATTTTGTGAAGATACGAGCTGATCCAAGGCGCTGGAATAATTCGGGTACCAAAGGCAGTGGGTACCGGTTCTTGACTGTAACTTTATTTAAGTCCCGGTAGTCAACACAAGGGCGGAGAGAATGGTCCTTCTTTTCTACAAAAAAGATTCCTGCCCCAGCTGGGGACGTAGAAGGACGTATGAACCCCTTTTTTAGATTGTCATCAATGTAAGTCCTGAGAGTCTCCAATTCCACTTCTGTTAAGGGAAATATTCTCCCGAAAGGGATTTCGGCTCCGGGAAGGATCTCAATTGGGCAATCGTAGGGTCTATGAGGGGGAAGTGTTTCTGCCCCTTTCTTGCTGAACACGTCCAGGAAGTCATGGTAGGTCTCAGGAACGTGCTGGCGAGTCTCAACATCGGTCTTCATACACATTAAATGGGGTGAAACCTTAGTTGATTCTTGAAAGCAGTGTTGACGACAGTAGGGGGAGAAAAAGAAAATGTTTCCGGTGGACCAGTCTATTTGCGGGTTGTGTGCCCGAAGCCAGGGCATACCCAGTATGATAGGGAAAAGGGGAGATTCAATAATGTCCAGGCAGAGTTGTTCCTGATGGTTACCGGAAATAGTAGCAGTCAAAGGACATGTCTCTTGTGTCACTGGTCCTGATTTGATAGCTGACCCGTCGGCAAGGTGTACAGACAACCCTTTCGCCCTGGGCCGTAAGGGCACTTGGAACTTTTGGGCAAACGATAAGTCCATAAATCCACTGCACGCTCCAGAATCAACTATTGCGGGGACTTGAATGTTCCCTCCGGGTAGCTGAAGAGAGACGGGAACAGCCAGGTGAGTAGCATTACTAGGCACAGCAGGTAAAACAGGAGAAGATACATAAGAGTGCTTACGGAATTTGGCAGGACAGGATCTCACGTAATGTCCGGGTTCTCCACAGTAAAGACACAGATTGTTGAGCTGCCGGCGTTGTCGTTCCTCGGTGGTGAGCGTTGGTCTAAGTAAGCCCAGTTGCATGGGTTCAGGCGTGTCAGCAGCAGGATGTGCAGGGGGATTAGGTACACGGGGTAACATCCAGACTGGTCGGGACGGCCCGGCAGTGCGTTCTGTTCTCCGTTCTCTCAAGCGTCTGTCTATCTGGATGGAGAGGTTGATAAGGGCTTCAAGAGTTGCTGGAACACCCACCCGGGCCAATTCATCTTTTAGAGGTTCAGAGAGTCCCATGCGAAACTGGTAGCGCAGAGCAGCATCGTTCCAGGTAGTATCGGAACTCCAGCGCCGAAATTCAGACGCGTAGTCCTCTGCCGCTCTGCGGCCTTGCTGAAGAGAATATAAAGCTGCTTCCGCTGTGGCCGCCTGTTGAGGATCCTCATAGAGCAAACCCATGGCTTGAAAAAATGTATCCAGGTTATTAAGGCAGGCTTCCTTTTGCTCCAAAAGGCGGTGGGCCCAAGCCTGGGGCTCACCCAGTAGAAGGGAGATAACAAAACCCACCTTAGTGGATTTTAGAGAGAAAGTTCTGGGTTGAAGTGCAAAAAACAATTCACAGGCATTGCGAAAAGCTCTATACTTGCTGCGATTTCCCGAAAACCTCTCCGGAGTTGGGACCTTGGGTTCTGGGGGCAACATAACCACTGATGGCGCAGAAGAAGTTCCCGACACGGTAGGGCCTGTGGTAGATAAGACCTGGACACGCTCTTCCAATCGAGAATAGCCTTCTTGTAGAGATTTAACAGCCTGGGTAAGTCCAGCAAGATGACGGCATAAATCATCCATGGCCGAATCTCCCTGCGTGGGCTCAGACATGGCTGCCTGATACTGTCACGTACCTTTAAGCAGAGCCCGGAGTGCAGGGAGTGGCCTCTCGTAGACCTCTGACTCGAGAGACCCTGGTAGTGGTGACAGGGGCTCAGGAGCACAGAGGGGCACAAGTGCCTGACCGGATAGCAGGTGGTAGAGGCAGAAGACTGTTGAAGGAGGAGGTGTATTGTAGTCCGGTGTCTGAATGCAGGCAAAGGTGAGATAAGTTCCAGCAGACAGCAGAAGGGTTCCTGTAGTCCAGCAACGGTATACAAGTGATTGCAGGAAGTGACAAACAACGGAGGGGTATTGTAGTCCAACAATGGATGCAGGTGCAATGGATATGCGGAAGCGGAAGAGTCCAGTAGTCTGCGGCCAGAGATAGAAGGCTACAAACGCAGAAGGAGTACAGCCAGATATTGCGGAGGACTGGGAGGTGTCCTGTAGTACAACAGCAAGCAACTTACAGTTGACGGATGGTGTAACAGTCCAGGTCAGGCACAGGCGGGCAGATCAGGTACAGAAACGGAATCCAGAAGAGTAGTCGGGTACAAGCCAAAGTCGGGGGGCAGGCAGCAAACAGCAGAGTCGGGAACAAGCCGGGTTCGATACGGATCAGGGTACAGGTACAGATACAGGTACAGGTTCAGGTTCAGATTCAGATACGGATCACCAGGACGCACAGGAACGCTGTTGATCAGGCAGCAAGGCAGTGAGGCATGGATCCAGTTTAAATAGCGCTATTGGCGCCAATTTGCGTCAAACGGCCGCGCGCGCACCCGCGCGCACGTGCACGCGCGCACCGCCGATCGCGGTAACGCTCCTGGAACTGGGCAAGAGATCTTCTGCGACTTTCGCCGCTCGGACGTCCGTGAGGAGGATCTTCCTGACACCCGGGCCGGGTTGACCATAGGTCCTGTTTTTCCTGGTAACTTCTCCAGGTGTTTTCCCACAGAAGACATTATTTTTTCACTTTTTTTTTTTTTTTGTTTCTTTTTTTGCTTCTAATGTGGAAAATTTAATAATATTTTTCCTTTTTGACATATACTTTTACTGTATTGCCTGTATTAGCCTCCTCTTCCTCTATAATTTTATTATTTATTTCTCTCTCCAACTGACCTTTTGGCTTTATATTTGATGGTTTTTTTTTCTTATAATGGCTCTTTTTGCCATTAAGTCATGGTCACACATTTCGTAGAGTAGGAGGGGGGCAGTTGCTCATTATTTATATATCCCCTATGTTTATTTTAGTCTGGGCTCAGATTATTTGTTTTAGTGCCTATGAGATAATCAACCTCTGCGGCGGGGTTGTCCAGGGTGGGTACAATGCACCCCCCTTTTTACTTCGATAGGAGAACTTACTCTCCTACCGGGGTTCGTTTACAGCGTCCCTTTTGGGCCGCTTTGGGATTTTTTCCCTTTCTATTTTATTTATTGTATACATTACTCATTTTTTTTGTCTTGAATTGTTATTTTATATAATGCATATTCTGATGTACTTCTATTTTATTTCCTCTTTTTCTAACTCTATTCTCTCCTTACCTTCTTCTTTCTCCCTTCCATCCTCCCTTTTTTACCCTTCCCAGTCTAACCACATCCTCCTTCCCATCTCCCTTGTACAGGATCAGGGCCTGGTTGGATTCTCCTCGTTTTTTTCTCACAAGCATATCTTCAGAAGAACAGGTGTCATCTCCTATCTGCCAGGGATCACTACAAAGACAGGTACTCCTTTTGCACATAGCATTAATTTTTCCATGCTCTTCCTATGACCTCTACCTCACCGGTACAATCTAATCTCCGTATAATGTCCAATAATGTTCAAGGCCTTAATTCCCCAGTGAAAAGGCGTAAAATCATGCAACAATTTCATGCCCACAAAGCTGATGTTATCATGATGCAGGAGACACACTTCCCCATTTCTTATAACCCCATTTTCCTACACAAAAACTTTTCTCAATTTTATCTGGCTAATGCTTCAAATAAAACAAGAGGGGTTGCGATTTGCTTTGCCAACAAAATTCATTTTCAACATTCCAAAACTATTAGAGACCCAGAAGGCCGTTACATCCTGGTCTCTGGGACAATTAATACAGTAACATACACGTTTGTTTCCTACTGTGCTCCAAACTCCCGCCAGCACCATTTTTTTGAAAAGACTCTCATGATGCTGAAATCCCATCTGAAGGGAATTATTATCCTGGCGGGAGATTCGAACATCCCATTTGACCTTTCCTCAGACAGATCTAACCCTACGAAACCAATGCCCAAAAGACCTCCTAAATGCAGTCTTAGGGTTGCACATTCCATCCAATCAGCAGGCCTGATAGACATATGGAGAGAAATGAATCCCCGATCCAAAGACTACACTCACTTTTCTATCCCTCATAATACATTAACCAGAATAGACCATATCTTTATTCCTCCACAATTCATCTCTTTGGTTGAATCCTCAAAAATGTATGATTCCTCTCTCTCTGACCATTCCATCGTTTTATTAATTATTCGAGGGGGAGGAGGAGATAAACGACCGTTCCAATGGCGGCTTAATGAGTCTCTACTAAACAATCAAGCTCACTGTGCGGTATTAGAATCAGCCCTTTCGGACTACTTTACAGACAATAATACAGATTCAATTTCGCCAGGCTCCCTGTGGGCGGCACACAAGGCGGTCATGCGGGGTAAAATAATTCAACTCTCAGCCCGTCTCAAAAAGGAACACTCCGCAGAGCTTATACGACTCAAAGAGGAATTCCGAACACTTAGCAAAAGTCACAAACGACATCCTACCCCAGATAGCCTGGCTGAACTTGATAGGGCACGCATTGCACTTAATCTTTTACTCACCACCTCTGGGGAAAAACATCTGCGATGGACAGGAGCTCGCTTCTATTATCAAAAAGATAAAATAGGTGCCAAACTCGCGAGTAAATTATGTTCTCGAACTCGCACCTTGGTCTTCCCCAAAATTAGACAATCTTCGGGTACCCTTACACAAAATCCGGTAGAAATATTGAAATCATTTCATGATTTTTATAAAAACCTCTACACTGAGACAACTCATACACATTCCAAAGCTAGGAAGCAGTTCCTGGATCACCTCGATCTACCATACATACATCAAACTCATAAAGATCTAATGGATGAATCCTTCTCCCCTGCCGAAATACTTGACGTCATAAAAGCCCTTAAATCAGAATCTGCACCAGGCCCCGACGGTTTCCCAGTTAGATATTATAAGACTTTTGGATCAAAATTAGCTCCCTACATGGCCCGGTTCTTTAATTCTCTCCGGGATGGAGCCCCCCTCCCGAATGATTCTAATACCGCATTTATCTCTGTTATTCCGAAACCTGGTAAAGATACTTGTGAAGTGGGAAATTATAGACCCATTTCGCTGATCAATAAGGATCTTAAAATTATGACTAAGATATTAGCCAACAGAATGTCCAGTTTTATATCTAACTATATCCATAAGGATCAGGTGGGCTTCATCCCGGGGAGACAGGGAACGGATCAGGTGAGAAGGGCAATTGACTTAATATCACTCTTGAAATCGCAATGGGACGGGGGCCCGGCACAAGAAGGCCTTCTGCTGTCTTTGGACTTGCAGAAGGCATTTGATACTGTATCATGGCCATATCTGTTTGAAATTCTCACCAGATGGGGTTTCGGAGCAAATTTTTTGAACATTATACAATCCCTATATTCAACCCCCTCTGCTCAAGTATGTCTATTAGGCCATCTCTCTCAGCCATTAGATATCTGTAGAGTACTAGATAGGGTTGTCCCTTGTCACCGTTAATCTTTACTATAGCTATAGAAACCCTAGCCATCGCCATTAGAGCAGATATAAATATTAAAGGTGTTCGCTGTGGTTTAGAAGAGCATAAATGTGCTCTCTTTGCTGATGATATGCTTATATTTCTGACCTCGCCCCTAATCTCCACCCCCAAATTACTTCATCTTCTTCGGGACTTTGGAACTATTTCAGGTCTCCAAGTTAATACCTCAAAGTCAGTTGCTCTCAATATTTCAGTTCCCTCATTAACTATCTCCCGACTTACGCCCTTTTTTCCCTTCTCCTGGGCTTCAGATAGGATTCCCTATTTGGGTATTTCTCTCACCAAATGTGTCAGTACCTTATACAATGCTAATTATCCACCCGCCTTCAGATCTTTAGAAGCAGATCTTACTAAATGGTCTAAAGAAGGATTGTCTTGGCTGGGCAGGCTCAATGCAGTTAAGATGAACTTATTTCCTCGAATTTTGTATTTATTTAGAGCCCTCCCCATACCTATTAAAAAGTCGACCCTCAATAAATTCCAATCAAAAGTGGTTGGATTTGTCTGGGGAAAACAGGGACATAGACTAGCGCGTGACATCCTGTTCCGCCGGACAAACCAAGGTGGCTTAGGTCTTCCTAACTTCTTTTTATATTATCAAGCAGCACAACTAGCACAATTTTCAGCAATATATTCTAAAACCAATAGTCCAGATTGGGTTTCTATTGAGAACCAGGCAGTACCTGACTACACATTAGATCATCTACTATGGAGACCAACAAAGCAAAGACCTACCATATTGTCTCCCACGCTTTCTCAATCCCTAGCACTATGTGATAGACTATACAAAAACGAACACCTGATTTCCCCACTGAAACCTCTCGTTCATTTATTTCATAATCCTGATTTTCCTCCTGGTCTGAACATCCAAGATTTTCAATGGTGGTTGAACAAGGGCCTTTTCAGAATTGGACATTTCATTACACCAAATGGACCCATTTCAATGGGCCACTGCTACTCCAAACTAGAGATGCCCGATTCAGAACAATTGAGACTCTCTCAGATTAAACGTTTTATACAATCTCTTGAACTTGATAAATCAAATAGTTACCAGGTTACGATTTACGAGCAAAGGTGCTTAAAACAAGGCCTCCGCAAAGGAGGTATTTCCCTCATCTACTCGTCCCTGGCAGATAGGAATGATAAACCGACATATGCTCGTTCTTGGGAGGAAGACTTGGACATCCAACTAGATACGGAAATGTGGTTTCAAGTTTTTAGACGATCATCTAAAGGTATTTTGAATATTTCCTTAATCGAAGCTAATGTCAAAATTCTAACGAAATGGTATTATGTTCCTGTGAGACTTTCAAAGATGTACCCAGAGATTTCACCGCTCTGTTTCAGAGGATGTGGTCATTTAGGTACTATGATACATATTTGGTGGACGTGTCCCCGCATACGAAACTTTTGGAATAACTTTATTCATCTAGTACGGAAGGTCACGAAAGCCCCAATTCCACTAGATCCTTCATATATCCTTCTGAACCGCAGGTTACATAATACCCCTAAACATACTCTACAACTAATCTTTTTTATGTGCTTGGGAGCCAAGATTTCTTTAGCAAAAGCTTGGAAAACTTCTAGAGTTTCTCTCGGGGCTACCAGGCACAAAATCTCCTGGATTATGGTTCAGGAACAAATTGTAGCTAAATTATGGAATACCACACAACAATTTGAATTGATATGGGATCCATGGGCCCAACACATCAAAGTACAATTGTTTCCAGGACACCTTCTGTCTTAAATTTTACATGGATGGAGCCAGGACCCTGAATCCTGTACAACCCTCCCTTCCTTACCCTCCCTCTTCTCTCCTGAATACACGTTCTTTTTTTCCTTTTTTTTGCTTTTCTTTACGCAGGATTTCTAATATTTAGTTATTGATCCGATGTTACCTTATTCTACTGCATTAATCCTCAGTTAATCTTTGTGGTTCTGACCGGAGTTTACTAGTTCCAAAGAGATTATTTGGTATAGACTTGGGAATTCTAAGGTTTGACCGTTCGCTTCCCTCCGGGGAGCACAAATTCTGGGTGCTGTCCGGGGGTTTGAAGGGACGGAGGTGGGGGGTTCTTCGGCGGGAATTCCCCGAGCTATCCCACTCCACAGTGTGAGCCCATTGGGGTGAAGTGGTGATCTCAGGGGTTTCCGTAGAAGTTGCCGCTACGTTTACGAATTAAATCTTCTACCCCCCCCACTCAAGCTTTAATTAAGTTTTTGTTTTTTTTCCTTTCCATTTCTCTCTCTCTCTCTCTCTCTCTCTCTCTCTCTCTCTCTATATATATATATATATATATATATATATATATATATATTTTTTTTTTTTTTTTTTTTTTTCCTTATTTATATATTATTAATATAAATTTCATATTTGTATTTTACGAAGTCTCTTAATGAATAGATAACAAACATACGGAGAGCAGACTGGACTATAGCGATTTCGTGAAGGTCTTATTTACTTACTCCTAGGCTGTCTGCCTTATAGAAGTTTTTATGGAAATTTATTTTCCATATAATGCTTTTCGTTTTTTTTTTTTAGAGGTTGTAAATCTAAAAGAAGTGCATCCTTACTTTCCAAGTCTTTCATGTCATATAATAGTCCCAGATATAATTGTATAAGATACCTTGTATAACTTGTCTTTTACTGATTGATGAATCCTGCCTTATTTAAACTTTATGTCTTTTCTGTTATGTTTTTGCTTTACATCTATTTTTTGATGATACATGATGTATTTATCAAAGATTTAAATTCAATAAAAATTATTGAAAGAAAATAGCCACTGGCTGACTTCCAGAGCCATGAGAAAATGGCTGCCGGTTTACTTCCAGCGACTTTACCTACATTAAATGGCCGCTAAATGACAACTAAAATGCTCGGATCTGTTTACTTATTTTTGGCCAAATATCTACAAGAAAATGGCCGCCAGCCTTTTTCCGGCCTCAGAGCCACTAGAAAATGGCCACCGACATCTATCCAGCCTTTGAGCCACTAGAAAATGTCCTTCAAATGGATGTTTGCATCATGTTTGGTAAAGATCTATTTGAAAATGGCCACAGGCTGACTTCCAGAGCCACGGGAAAATGGCCGCTAAATGACAATTAAAACACACATAAAAAGACACTTCGCAATGCCTCTAGTTATCCCCTGATGAAGTCATGTGACAGTGATGAACACGTGCGGGAACACGAGGCATCGGAAGTGACGTGGGCGAGCTCGCAGCTCATTTGTTATATACCTGTTTGATACTTCTAATTGTGAGTACCTTGATTTTACTTTTACTGTTTTATCAATAAACATTTGGAAATACTGCACTATTGTGCATCCCTCTTTACATCCCCCCATGCCCCATTGCGAGGTTCATTGGATGCGGACACACCAAGGACAATAGGGGGACTCTGATTCCAGACTAGAGGCACACACCGGTGGAGCCGGATACGCTATACTGGGAGGCTGCCAAGAAACACATTGAGATATACCCACATGCTGTTACCCTACAGCGGTAAGGTAAGGGTACATCTATACATTACTCTGCACAGGAACCAGGAAGTCACCTATCATTAGCACTTTATGCCAGAGCACCAGCACTTTGTCATTTTATGCTGACACTGCTGATATACAGCCACTTATCTACCTTGCACCTTATATGGACACTACTTATCTTTTTTGCTTTCACCTATAAGAACATTTGCAGCATATACCTATATGGAGGAAACTTTTTTGTATGCTTTTATATTCCTTTTAGGGTTTTACCTGATCCTTCAGGATTTATTCCAATAGTAGTGCACCTCCTTTTTGAGCACCGTTTTTTCACTTCATGTGCACACCATATGGATATATTTTCTATCACTGTTCTGCGAAGAATCTTTTGAGTGTTTGATAAAGGTTTATTGTCTTATTGATACACTTTTATAGTTTTATCTGAAGAAGTCGCAGGGCATGTGATTTCCTATGGATATATTTCCTATCACTGTTCTACGAAGAATCATTTGAGTGTTTGATATACTTTTATTGTCTTATTGATACACTTTTATTGTCTTATCTGAAGAAATTGCAGGGCATGCAACATGTTTTTATACTGCCTAGGACTGGATATATATTGACCTTTGAACATTGCCTCTTTCAACCATATCTTTCATTGAGCACCTTTGCACTTTATTGTGCACAGTATTTAGGTTCATAGCACAGCACTACCTTCACTTTATATATAAATATAATTCAACCCCCCACTCAGAGGCAGCCCACCCTCCCCAGCCCTCATTTTCCACCCGCATAATGCAAGTAGGCGAGTGGAAATTTTGAGGGCTGTATAAATGAATGAGTACACCCCTTTTGAAAAGTAAGATTTTAATCCTTATCTCAATGAACACAAGGACAATTTTCAAAATTTTAACAAAACTGAGTTTTATAGAACATTTGTTTTTAGCGCATTACTTGGAAGTAAGGTTAATAATATAACTTAGATTACAAAATTGTCAGTTTTACTCAAATTAGTTGATGCAAGAATGTGTACACCCCACAACAAAAACTACTAAATGTAGTGTTTTGTATGGCCTCCATTATTTGTAAGGACAGCATTAAGTCTTCTAGTCATGGAATGAACAAGGTGGCGACATATTGCAACATCTATCTTTTTCCATTCTTTAAGAACAACCTCTTTTAGAGCCTGGATGCTGGATGGAGATTGATGCTCAACTTGTCTCTTCAGAATTCCCTATAGGTGTTTTATTGGGTTCAGATCAGGAGACATACTTGGCCACTGAATCACTTTAACCCTGTTCTTCTTCAAAAATGCAACAGTGGCCTTAGATGTGTGTTTTCATCCATTGTCATGTTGCAAAAGTGCACGATGTCCAAGGGCACGGAGTGATGGTAGCATCTTCTCTTTCAATAAAGAGCAGTACATCTGTGAGTTCATAATACCATCAATGAACAGTGGACACTGCCACCGCCATGTTTCACTGTAGGCACCATGCATTTTCCATTGTACTCCTCACCTTTGTAACGCCATACAGTTTTGAAGCCATCAGTTCCCAAAACAATAATCTTGGTCTCATCATTGCAGAGTACAGCGTTCCAGTAGTCTTCTTCTTTTTCAGCATGGGCTCTTATGGTCAGTAAGAATAAGAACGGGCACAGTGGTACCTTCAAGGAGATGTCTCCATTCTTTCAGGGCTAAAATGATCGCCAACAGCTCTCTGTCACCAATCTCATAATTGCACTCAGCAGGTGACAATTTCTTGGAAAAGTAGCCACACGTATGCATAGCGCTCTCAGAGTCAGGACGTTGAGACAGAAGGGCGCCAACTCCCGTCTCAGAAGCATCAACTTCTAGGATAAAAGGCAACGTAGGATCAGGATGTGCCAACACAGGAGCAGAAACAAAGGCAGCCTTGAGAGTCTCAAAGGCCTTAATGGAATCCGGAGACCAACTCTGTGGCTTACCGTCCTTTCTGGTCATATCAGTCAGAGGCTTGACCAGAGACAAGAAGTTACGAATAAACTTCTGATAGTAGTTGGCAAAGCCCAGGAAACGCTGCAGAGGACACAAACCCACGGGTCGAGGCCACTGTAGGACTGCCAACAGTTTCTCTGGGTCTATCGAAAAACCAGCAGTGGAAATGACATAACCCAGGAATGTAACCTGTTCATGATGGAACTCACACTTCTCCAGTTTACAATAGAGATTGTTCTCTCTTAGTTTCTGAAGTACATGACCGACATCTGTGTGGTGGCTCTCCAGGGACTTGGAAAATATGAGGATATCATCAAGATAAACCACCACACACAATTGCAACAAATCTCAGAGGACATCGTTAATAAATTCCTGTAAAACTTGGGGGGCGCTACAAAGGCCAAAAGGCATTACCAGGTATTCATAATGGCCTGTTCTGGTATTAAATGCAGTTTTCCGCTCGTCGCCCTCCTTAAGGCGCACGAGATTGTATGCCCTCTCAGGTCAAGCTTTGTGAAAACCATTGCTCCCTTGAGGCAGTCAAATAACTCCGTAATCAATGGAATCAGATAGGCATTCTTAATCGTGACTCGATTGAGACCCCTATAATCTATACAAGGTCTCAATTCACCACTCTTCTTTTTCACAAAGAAGAAACCAGTACCAGCAGGAGATGAGGACTTGCGGATGAAACCTCGAGAAGTGCGTCAGCAACATACTCCTCCATGGCCTTATTCTCCAAGACCGACAAAGGGTAAACCCGGCCACGAGGAGGTAGGGCACCAGGTTGAAGGTCAATTGCGCAATCATAAGGCCGGTGTGAAGGCAAACTACCAGCTTGACCTTTATCAAAGACATCGCCAAAATCACACTACTCCTCTGGCAAGAAGGGGAGTGAATTGGTGCACAGGACCTTGGATACCTTCAGGAAGCATGTCTCACTGCATTGTGGTGACCAGGAGAGAACCTCAGCATGGAGCCAATCAAAAGAGGGGTTGTGCCTCTGTAACCAAGGATAACCAATAACCAGTGGAAATCTGGGTGAGGAAATAACTTGGAATTGGATTATCTCATGGTGAAGAGCCCCTACAGCCATGGGCAATGGAACCGTCTCATGAGTCACATGGGCAGGCTGTAAAGGTCTCCCGTCAAGAGCCTCAATGGCAAGTGGAGTGTCACGCAGCTGCAGCGGAATCGAGTGCTGCAAAACAATGTAGCATCAATGAACAGGCCTGCAGCCCCAGAGTCGATTCGAGCCTGTATCTCGATGGACGACTCAGCCCAAGAAAGGGTGACCAAAACCAGAGGCTTAGCCTTCTGGATAACTGGGGACGAAACAACACCACCTAAGGTCTGTCCATGACAGGACCTCAAGGTTCGGGGGGTCCCTGGACGGGTAGGACAAGACTTTGAAAAGTGACCTGCCTGGCCACAATAAAGGCACAATCTCTCCCTCCTCCTAAAGGCTCTCTCATCCGCAGAGAGACGCATGAAGCCCAGGTGCATGGGTTCTTCTTCACTGACCAACTCGGTACCAGGAGGCATGGGAGGTGAGGGAGGCATGAGTGGGACTGCAAAGCTCGGAGACAACCATAAACGAGGCTTCCGCAAGCGCACCTTAAAAGAGAGTCTTTGAGGATGTCAATGAGTCAATGAGTCAATGAGGATGGCAAATGTGATCAACCTCTCCAGCTCAGTGGGTATATCTCGAGCTGCTATCTCATCCTTGATGGTATCCGAGAGACTATGAGAAAAAGCAGCCACGATGGCCTCATTGTTTCAAGCAACCTTTGCTGCCAGAGTACGGAATTCAATGGCGTAGTCGGCAACAGTTCTCGTACTCTGTTTGATGGACATGAGGCACTTGGCAGCAGAAACTGAGCGTGCGGGGACGTCAAAAACCCTTTTAAAGGAGGCCACAAACTGAGGGTAACTCAAGACAACAGGTTTTTGCGTCTCCCATAGAGGGTTAGCCCAGGCCAAGGCTCTCTCAGAAAGCAAAGATATCATGAAACCTACTTTGCTTCTGTCCGTGGGAAATGCCTGGGGCAGCATTTCGAAATATATCTCAACCTGATTGAGAAACCCTCTGCATTGAACTGGATCGCCCCCAAATCGCTGGGGAAGCGGAGCAGAACCAGACATACCTCTTATAGAGGTAATACTCAAGGCGGGTGCCTGCACAGAGAGTGGCGCAGCAGCAGGGACGGCCTGCGACTCAGGTTGTACCGGAGCAGCCACCGTGGGGGATTCCAGGTGAGCCGTGCGATTCAGGAGCGTTTGTAACGCCAATGCAAACTGATCCATGCGGTGATCTTGCTCACCCAATCTGGAAAAAATATTACCAACAAGTGGATTGACTGTATCTTCTGAATTCATGGCCTTCGCCCAGATCGGGTAATCAGCCAGGCCGGAAGTCAGGGATCCAAGGAGAGCAACCGCAAGCAGGATAAGAAGCCAGGTGGGATGTCAGCAAGCCAGTCTTGAAACAAACAGCAGGAGATGGTTCCCTGTGATGTGACCAACGCGAAGGCAAATGAAAAGTGAGCAGGAGGGCTTTAAATAGGCAGGTCAGACGAGCATCATCAGGACTGGCTGGTAACTGTGGAAAGAGAAGAGAGCTGGCAAATAGCCGACAGCTCAGAGGAGGAAGGGCTAAGCCAGCCCTGACAAACCCTCTATATTTGCTCTCGTAAAGTCTTCTTCTCTTGATAGTAGACTTTGACAATGATACTCCCACCTTCTGGAGAGTGTCCTCCACTTGTCTGGATGTTGTGAATGGGTTTTTCTTTACCATAGAGAGGATCCTGCGATCATCCACCACTGTTGTCTTCCATGGACATCCAGGCCCTTTTATGTTGCTGAACTCACCAGTGCGTTCCTCTTTCCACTGAATGAAACAAACTGTTGATTTGGCCACTCCTAATGTTGCTGCTATCTTTCTGATGGATTTGGTTTGTTTCTGAAGCCTTACAATGGCTTGTTTCACCTGCGTGGACAGCTCCTTAGAACGCATGATGTAGGTTCACAGCAATAGATTCCAAATGCAAATAAACTCCAGACCTTTTACCTGCTTAATTGATGAAGAAATAACGAAGGAGTAGCCCACACCTGACCATGAAACAGCTTTTGATTCAATGGTCCTACCACTTTTGGTCCCTTGAAAAAGGGGGATGGCTTTTCTTAAGAGCTGTAATTCCTAAACCCTCCAATTTGGATGTATGTACCCTCAAATTAAACCTGAGAGTGTGCACTTTCAGCCCATATCGATTATATAACTATAGCTTGAATATGTGTTGGTAAAAAAACTAAAACTGTGCCTATGTCCAACTATATATGTGGACCTAACTGTTAGTTGAATCACTTGATATATATTGCCTTAATAATATAATTTCCATGAAGCAGATGCCCATCTTATAATTTTATTTGGACTACAGATTCCACTTAAATCTGTGAGAAAAGAATTTCCCTCCTGGTACACTATGTTTTACAGCTTTTAGCAAATGGTTAGAAGAAGGATAAAAAAAGGAATATGACTGGTAATATTTTTTCTAAATGTAATTTTTATTCTTCCCAGTAACCATAAATAGTAGACATGTGCACACTCAAATATTTTGTTTGGGAATTTCGTTTTCGTTCGAAAAATAAATTTATTTAGTTACTCCCGAAATTTGTTTTTATTTATTTCATTTTTCGTAAAAAATTTGTCCGAAAATACAAATGAATTAAGGTCGAATCTGTCATTAAAGGCTTATGGTGTCTGTTGAATGTTCAAAGAAGATTCGACGGAGCAGCTAAACTGTATGACTCCATATAGTTTAGCTGCTCCGTCAAATCTTCTTAGAACTTTCAACAGACACCATAAGCCAAAGATTCGATGTTTGTATGTTTTTCGCTGCTTTGTCAAATCTTTGTGATTCATGTTGAATGTATATAGTTCAAACAGAAAATGGACTGGTGATAGTGATCACTGATCATCAGACAGGTAACAAGATAGGGTATATAGAATCTATATAGAATCTCAATCTGTATTATAGAATCTATAATACTAAATCCCCCCCCCCCCCCCCCACAACACGGGCAGCCTCTGAGGCTATTACAACGCTAGCAACACTAGTATCACTATCAAGTTCACAACACTAAAACAATAGCAGCAGATTATTATGAAAAAGTTAAGTTGAACTGTAGCTTGCTTCGCTATTGTTCTGCTGCTGTGCTTATGCTTAATTGCTAAATAATTCAGGTTCTCTGACAAACGGGCCAACTAAGATTGACTCTTCTGAAATGATTCAGTGTCTGTGTCTCTCTCTGCTAGCAATCGTAAGTGTTAGTAAGTTGGCTGTATCTGTGTACTTAGTTCTAGCTATTTTACTGCTCCTCCTCTTTGGTTACAATCAGTCAATAACATTCATCATCATCATTATTTTTATTTTACTTCCCCCACCCAATTCCAGCAGTAATCTTTTCTTTCTCTGTCGAATCTTTTCTCTCTGTCAAATCTTTTCTCTCTATGTCGAATCTTTTCTCTCTGTCGAAACTTTTCTCTCTATGTAGAATAATCCTGGTCTAATAGAGTTAAGGTTTAGGCACATTTGACCACAGGTTAGATAGACACAGATTGTTATTGTCAGCTTCCTGTCGAATCTCCTATCTATATCGAATTGTTGTCCCAACGAAAACAAAGCATTTATTTATGTCGGATCTTTCATTTTTCGGATTCTGTACTTTCGTTATCGTTTGTTAAAACAATAACGAAAATACTTGAAATTCGAACGAAAATGCATTGGGACGAAAACGAATGCACATGTCTAATAAATAGTGCAAAATGGCTGATAGATACAGTATGGAATTTCTATAGTGGCCTGATCATTGTAAGGATAAGTTACTGCTTGTTAGGGACATAGAGTGAAGACATAAAGTAATTTCTTTCATATCATAGAAGATTATAATACTCAGGCTCGGGCCACACAATGAGAATCTTTAGATGAGTGAATTATGATCAAGCCTGTTAGATAGAAGAGTTATTCAGATTTCTATTTCCTTTTCTGTCAAAATGTTCTCATCCAGTCTACAGACTGATAGGATAACCCACTGTACAGCAGAGCGATTAAAAAGTCATCCCTTGAAATACCACCTTGTCCCCATCTTTCATCTATATTTTAAAGACCCTGACCATCTTTCTAAACTCTGTTAATATTTTTGATTGAAACTTACAGAGTATTGATTGTATTGTATGCTATATTTTATTGACATGCACTACATATTTTTGAACATGTGTATGACAATAGAATATAGGTAGCAGCACATATAATTTTTTGTTAGAGGAATTTAAAATATATTATGACTGAACTACTGGAAAACAGAGGGTTTGATTTCTGCCTAGCTAACATAGGCCATATAGGCATAGGGTGGTAAGGCCTCCAAGGGCAGTACAATGCCACCCACAATATTCCAGTGGCTACTCTGCCTGTCAGGTTCACTTGTCAGGGAACACCAGTGCAGGGAATTAACATTTAAAGGAGTTGTAAAGTCTGACGTTTTTTTTTAACTTAACGCATTCTATACAGCTACCCCAGCACCCCCTGATACTTATCAGAGCCTCATCTCTGTCCAGCAATATCCACGAGCGTCTCAGCCATCTGAGACTCTCCCTCCTGATTAGCTGAGATGCAGCAGTAGTGCCATTGGCTCCCACTGCTGTGAAAGTCAGTCAACCAATCGGGAGAGAGAGGGGGTGGGGCCGGGCTGCAGCTTCCATATCTGAATGGACACAGGAAGCTGTGACTCAGCTCAGGTGCCCCATAGCAAGCTGCTTGCTGTGGGGGCACTCGGCAGAAGAGAGGGGCCAGGAGCACAGAAGAGGGGCCAGAGAAGAGGAGGATCCTGGCTGCTCTGTGCAAATTCACTGCACAGAGAAGGTAAGTATAACATGTTTGTTATTTTTATAGAAAAAATAACAAGACTTTACAATCACTTTAAAATTAGTATTAGAAATATTATTACCATCAGGATATTTTTATGAATTCATATTTGTTATCGATCTTACACACAATTACTCTAATACACTGAGGGCAGCACAATGACTTAGTGGTTGGAACTTCCGCCTTACAGCATTGGGTCATCAATATGAATCCTAACCAGGACACTATATGCATTAAGTTTTCTCCCTGTTCATGCGTGGGATTCTTCCCACAATCCAAAAACATGCTGGTAGGTTTATTGGCTCCAGTCAAAAAATTGCTCTAGTATGATATTCTACTGAGCCCACCAAAGATCCTCACCATGTGTCCCAACAGCAGATAAAGAGCTTTGAGTCCCAGGGAAAAAAAGAATAATACAAATTTCTTTAAATAATTTTGTTTTTTAAATGCTGATGTTTTGGAACTGAGGACTTATGAATGATAACACAAAAACATTTCTTTTACTGGTTGGTGTTTGGCTGAAGCCATTTATTATCAATCAGCTGTGGGTAGAGACTACCCAAACGACCCTGATCAAAAGTTTACATACCCTGGTGATTTTGGCCTGATAACAAGTATACAAGTTATCACAAAGGGGTCAAATGGCTAATAAAGTTAACCATCCTCACCTGCAGTGGTGGCTGGTGAAGTTTTAGGATGGTGGGGGGCGCCAGACCCCATCCTTCCTTATTGACCCCTCCCAATTCTCATAAGCCCCACCCCTTATATAATCCACCCACTCTGTCCTTTTATTCCATTTGCTTCCACCCATAGTGTCAGGAATATACAGCTCAGCATCACAGGACAGAGTATACTCTCAGCCTCACAGATCAGGGTATATAGCTCAGCCATACAGATCAGGGTATATAGCTCAGCATTACAGAGCATTAGATATAGGGTATATAGGTGAACATTAGAGGGCTCAAAGCTGGCACTTGCATCCCCTCCACATGGGGCTCTTAACTGTAACTTGAACCCCCCTGCACAGGGCTCACAGCTCACGGCACTGGTACTTGCACACACCACCCCCCCATCAGGGCTAACAGCTGGCACTTGCACCTCCCCCATGGGAAGTCCAGCACTTACCAGGCTAAAGAGCATCCTCTGTGTATCCACTCTCCTCCACACTTGGGCAGCAGCAGCGGCGGAGGTGTCCGCTCCTCCAATGCTTCCTCCGCTTGACAAAGCGCCGCTAGGCATCCAATAGGTTTGCCTGGTGCTTTGGCCAATCAGGAAACAGGTCTCACGACCTGCCTCCTGATTGGCAGGGAGGCACTGTATTATGAAAATAGCGAAAATTTATTTGCTATGGTCCCACAATTGGGTGGGATCAGGGCGCACTCTCTGCACCCCTAGCCCACCCTTTTTTTAAGCTGATTAGAGCCTCTGGCTCTAATAACGTGCTTAAAAAAAACAAAAAACCCTCCCACCCTCACCATAGCAATCCATGTGTCCGGCATCCTGAAAGGGACTGGGTGCATTGATAGGGAGGCGGCGACGCTCTACGCGCCCTCAATGCACGGGCTGTCACTGCTCACCTGTGATCTGTTTGCTTGTAATTAGTGTGCGTGCATAAAAGATCAAGGAGTTTCTGGACTCTTGTCAGACCCTTGCATGTTTCATCCAGTGCTGCACTGACGTTTCTGGATTCTGAGTCATGGGGAAAGCAAAAGAATTGTCAAAGGATCTGCGGGAAAAGGTAGTTGAACTGTATAAAACAGGAAAGGGATATAAAAAGATATCCTAGGAATTGAGAATGCTGATCAGCAGTGTTCAACTCTAATCAAGAAGTGGAAAATGAGGGGTTCGGTTGAAAACAAACCACGGTCAGGTAGACCAACTGAAATTTCAGCCACAACCTCCAGGAAAATTATTCGGGATGCAAAGAAATACCCACAAATAACCTTAGATGAAATACAGGACTCTCTGAAAACGTGGTGTGGCTGTTTCAAGATGCACAATAAGGAGGCACCTGAAGAAAGATGGGCTGCATGGTTGAGTTGCCAGAAGAAAGCCATTACTATGCAAATACCACAAAGTATCCCACTTACAATACGGCAAACAGCACAGAGACAAGCCTCAAACCTTCTGGCACAAAGTCATTTGGAGTGATGAGCCCAAAATGTAGCTTTTTGGCCACAACAATAAATGCCACATTTGGAGAGGAGTCAACAAGGCCTTTGATGAAAGGTACACCATTCCTACTGTGAAACACGGAGGTGGATTGCTGATGTTTTGGGTATGTGTGAGGAAAGACTGGGGTGGAGGGGATATAAAAGTGTTATTAAACCCAAAAACAAAACTGTAATATATTGCAGCTTACTAATTCTTAGATATGATGACTGAATTCATGTTGTTTTTTTCCTTTAAGTGTTATTAAACCTTCGTTTTTTATGTCTGTGTTGAGGCGCTAGCTTGATTGCACATATGTTGATACAAATTTCCGCATACCGTGCATATAAGAATCAATTTACCATCAATTTACCAATAAATGCATCCATTACCAATTCCATTCCAATTCTGAACCAATGAAATGTGAAAAATGAAAAATGTCCTTCTGTTAATAAATGGTTATATAAATCTTCTAATCCACTTCTTGCTTTCACCACATGTGCTTAAAGTTCATGCTTTGCCAAGTGTTTCAGTGCTCCACTAAGTGGATTAGAAGATTTATATAACCATTTAATAACAGGATATTTTTCATTTTTCACATTTCGTTGGTTTTTATATATTTTTTTTTGCTTTAACTATGGAATTAGTAATGGGTATTTATTGGTTAATTGATTCACATATGCACTGTATGCTGGTGGATTTATTGGTAAACTGATTCTTATGCCGCGTACACACGGGCGGATTGTATGGCGTACTTAGTCCGTCGAAACACATTTCAGCGGACAATCCGCTCGTGTGTGGGCTTCAGCTGACTTTTTCAGCGTGCAGTCTGGAGTACTAAGTATTTCGGTTTTTTCGAAATTCTGTCCGTCGTACTTTGGTTTCAGCGGACAATACGGTCGTCAGTATGCTAGTTCGACGGACTAAGAATGGCGCATGCCCAGAAAGGATTTACACGGCGGAAGGGTGCTTTGCTGTGTCTTGGACTTCCTATTTCTAGTCCCGTCGTACGTGCTGTACACGTCATCGCGCAAGCTTTCGACGGACTGTTTGTGTATCCGTGTGTGGTCAAGTCCGTTCAGTGGAAAGTACGACGGACTGTCCGTCGGATTGTATGACGGACTAAGTACGCCATACAATCCGCTCGTGTGTACGCGGCATTATATGCACTGTATGCTGAAATTTGCATCAACATATTTGCAATCATGCTAGCGCCTCAACACAGACATAATACACTATATTTTGGGCATGCACCTAAAATTGATGGCGCAGCTGAGTGGGTAACACTGATAGGAATTGCATATTAGGGGGCGCCATTTTTCTTTCTTTTAAAACTTTTCTTTTGTTTTTATTAAAATAAACATTGCACAGAGAAGCCCCAATCCTCTTCTTCCATGGTTCCCCACATGTGCTCCAGGCCCCTGTTCTTCAGTGGGAGACCCCATCAAAAGTTGCTCCTGAGCCACCCTGTCTGCGTTTATTGACACAGAGCTCAGCTCAGCTCTGCCCCCTCATCCACTCCTGTGTCACAGCCAATGGCTGTGCCAATGGCTCCAGTGGCTATCAATCTGCCCAATGAGGAGGGAGACAGCTCCAAGAGCCACTGTTCTCGTGCACATTGATGGATCAGATTGGACTCAGGTAAGAAAAAGGGCTTGCTGGAGGGGAGCTGCAGCACAGAATTCATTAAGCTGAAAAACCTTAAAGCTTTAGAACAGGGGTCTCAAACTGGCGGCCCTCCAGCTGTTGCGAAACTACAACTCCCATCATTCCTCTGCCTGTGGGAATCATGCTTGTAACTGTCAGCCTTGCAATGCCTCATGGGACTTGTAGTTTCACAACTGCTGGAGAGACGCCAGTTTGAAACCCCTACTTTAAAACCACTTTTATTTTTACTTGGTAATCCAGCCAGTAAGTCTGTTATTTTTCAACTTTCTTTAACAGATCAAGCTGTCCAGTAAAGTAGAAGTTAGAAGGTTGAGACAAATCATTTGTCACTGACAAGGGTGCTTGCAATGGTCAGCTTAAATTAATTTATGTATAACCTTTATCTCAATGACTGTCGGAGGGTGTCTCTATTGCTCTTCCAGTCAATGAGGAGACACCCTGGCCGGGCCACCAGGTAAAAATAAAGGGGAAAAAAGCCTAAAAAATAAAATAATTGAAGCCACCACACTTTAAGATCCGTCGAAAAGTCTGGTCGTGTGTATGCGGCATTAGCCGCAATATATTCCATTTTGGGATTTAATATCACTTTAAAAGAAATCTGTTGCATGCAGTTAAGCTTTATATCAGAACTTTTCCTTTTATTTTGCTGATTTATTTTGTGGTTTTCCACATAATAGCTTTCAAATGTTGGCAAGAAAGTCAAGTTAAACTGCTGGGAATTAGTGAAATGCTCTTGAAAAGCTACATTTGCTGTTGTTTTCATGTTGTTCCTGATTCATGAGCTGACATGTTGCTGCAGAGGCGGCTCTTTAATTAGGCAAATTAGGCGATTGCCTTAGGCCTCGCCCACAGGAAGGGCCTCGCCATCGAGCGATTGCCTAATTTGTCTCTGAGGTGTTGTGCTGCACTGTCTGCTGCTGTGTGGAGTGTCTCTCAAACGGCGGGGTGAGCGAGCGGCGGGCGCGCTGCACACAGCTGCAGACAGAGTGAGCTCCGCGGCGGTGGATGAGGGGGGTGATAAGAGTATGTCCGACTGTCTAATATGCATGGCTTAGGCTGCCTGTGTGTCCAATAGCAGCAGCGCTGTCCTCCGAGTCCTAGCCCTTCCTTCCCCTAACGGCGGCCCCATTGCATGCCGGGAATTGTAGTTCTCCCACAGAGCACAGGCACATAGACTTTAACATGGCCGTCTGGTGCCTGTGCTCTGCAGAGACTACAACTCCCAGATTGCACTGCAGGGCAGAGCTAGAACATCATGTGTTGCTTCTCCAACTGAGTCCTGCTGCCTTTACCAATTTGTCACCAAGGCGAGGAGCAGGATCATCAGGTACAGTTTATATATAGGTTTTTCATATATATATATATATATATATATATATATATATATATATATATATATGAAAAACCTAACAACAATGCACCCCCACCAAATCTAAGAGTCCAAAGGCCATATTAACTCTGCATTGACAAGACAGTTTTATTTTCACACATTCTAAAAATAACTTTTCATCTGCTTTACTGAGGATGCTTTACAGTGGCTGTGTTTGATGGCATGGTGGCTGCAATTGATGGCACAGTGGCTGGGTTTAATGGCACAGTGGCTGCAATTATTGAGCACAGTGGCTGCGTTTGATGGCACAGTGGCTGCATTTGATGGGCACGGTGGCTGTGTTTGATGGCACAGTGGCTGCGTTTGATGGCACAGTGGCTGAGTTTGATGGGCACAGTGGCTGCGTTTGATGGCACAGTGGCTGCGTTTGATGGGCACAGTGGCTGCGTTTGCTGGCACAGTGGCTGCATTTGATGGCGCAGTGACTGCATTTGATGGGCACAGTGGCTGAGTTTGATGGCACGGTGGCTGCAATTGATGGCACAGTGGCTGCATTTGATGGGCACAGTGGCTGAGTTTGATGACACGGTGGCTGCATTTGATGGGCACGGTGGCTGTGTTTGATGGCACAGTGGCTGCAATTGATGGGCACAGTGGCTGCGTTTGATGGCACAGTGGCGGCGTTTGATGGCACAGTGGCTGCGTTTGATGGCGCAATGACTGCATTTGATGGGTACAGTGGCTGAGTTTGATGGCACGGTGGCTGCAATTGATGGGCACAGTGGCTGAGTTTGATGGCACGGTGGCTGCAATTGATGGGCACAGTGGCTGAGTTTGATGGCACGGTGGCTGCAATTGATGGGCACGGTGGCTGCAATTGATGGGCACAGTGGCTGCATTTGATGGGCACGGTGGCTGTGTTTGATGGCACAGTGGCTGCGTTTGATGGCACAGTGGCTGCATTTGATGGCACAGTGGCTGCGTTTGATGGGCACAGTGGCTACGTTTGATGGCGCAGTGACTGCATTTGATGGGCACAGTGGCTGAGTTTGATGGCACGGTGGCTGCAATTGATGGCGCAGTGGCTGCATTTGATGGGCACGGTGGCTGCATTTGATGGGCACAGTGGCTGAGTTTGATGGCACAGTGGCTGCAATTGATGGGCACAGTGGCTGTGTTTGATGGCACGGTGGCTGCTTTTGTTGGCACGGTGGCTGCGTTTGATGTCGCAGTGGCTGCGTTTGATGGGCACAGTGGCTGCGTTTGATGGGCACAGTGGCTGCGTTTGATGGCACAGTGGCTGTGTTTGATGGCGCAGTGGCTGCGATTGATGGGCACAGTGGCTGCGTTTGAGGGCACAGTGGCTGCGTTTGAGGGCACAGTGGCTGCGTTTGAGGGCACAGTGGCTGCATTTGATGGCACAGTGGCTGCGTTTGATGGCGCAGTGGCTGCATTTGATGGGCACAGTGGCTGAGTTTGATGGCATGGTGGTTGCAATTGATGGTGCAGTGGCTGCATTTGATGGGCACAGTGGCTGAGTTTGATGGCACAGTGGCTGCAATTGATGGGCACAGTGGCTGTGTTTGATGGCACGGTGGCTGCTTTTGTTGGCACGGTGGCTGCGTTTGATGTCGCAGTGGCTGCGTTTGATGGGCACAGTGGCTGCGTTTGATGGCACAGTGGATGCGTTTGATGGCACAGTGGCTGTGTTTGATGGCGCAGTGGCTGCATTTGATGGGCACAGTGGCTGCAATTGATGAGCACAGTGGCTGCGTTTGAGGGCACAGTCGCTGCGTTTGAGGGCACAGTGGCTGCGTTTGAGGGCACAGTGGCTGCGTTTGATGGCACAGTGGTTGCGTTTGATGGCACAGTGGCTGCGTTTGATGGCGCAGTGGCTGCATTTGATGGGCACAGTGGCTGAGTTTGATGGGCACAGTGGCTGCAATTGATGGGCACAGTGGCTGCGTTTTGGCACAGTGGCTGCGTTTGAGGGCACAGTGGCTGCGTTTGATGACACAGTGGCTGTGTTTGATGACACAGTGGCTGCGATTACTGGCACGGTGGCTGCTTTTGATGGCACAGTGGCTCCTGTATCATTGTCCGCCCACAGTCTCTGACCATTTCCTGTATCATTATCTGCGCACAGTATCTGACCATCTCCTGCATCTTTGTGGCATGATTGTCTGTCAGCACCCTGTCAGTGGCTCCAACTTTTCATACCGTGTTAGCCAGGTAAGAGTTTGCTTGTTATTACCATAATAAAACCGTCTCCTGTATCATTGTCTCTGCAAGTCTCTGACCGTCTCCTGTATCCTTGTCCACACACAGTCTCTGACCGTCTCCTGTATCCTTGTCCACACACAGTCTCTGACCGTCTCCTGTATCATTGTCCACACACAGTCTCTGACCGTCTCCTGTATCATTGTCCACACACAGTCTCTGACCGTCTCCTGTATCATTGTCCACACACAGTCTCTGACCGTCTCCTGTATCATTGTCCACACACAGTCTCTGGCCATCTCCTTATTCATTGTCCACACACAGTCTCTGACCATCTCCTGATTCATTGTCCACACACAGTCTCTGACCATCTCCTGTATAATTTTCCGCAGTCTATGACCATCTCCTGCATGATTGTCTGTCAGCACCCTGTCAGTGGCTCCAACGTTTGATACCATGTTAGCCAGGTAAGAGTTTGCTTGTCATTACCATAATAAAACCATCTCCTGTATCATTGTCCACAGTCTCTGACCCTTGCCTGTATCATTGTCTGCACAGTCTCTGACCGTCTCCTGTATAATTGTCTGCATAGACTCTGACCATCTCCTGTATCATTGTCCACACACAGTCTCTGACCATCTCCTGTATCATTGTCCACACACAGTCTCTGACCATCTCCTGTATCATTGTCCACACACAGTCTCTGACCATCTCCTGTATTATTGCCCGTACACAGTCTCTGACCATCTCTTGTATCATGGATGTGAGGTCGGTGACTGTCCTTTAGCTGGATTGGACTGTCTCTTAGCTGGGCTGTCTCTTATCTGGGACTGTCCCTTAGCTGGATTGGATGGGTCGGACTATGTCTATCAGCTGGGTTGGACTATGACTATATCCCTCAGCTGGGACTGCTCCTTAGCTGGATTGGACTTGTTGCATTAAACAGGTTATGTTTTAGAATATGTTGTAAAATTACTTTTTTTTTTGTTTTATACTTTGTTGACAAATTAATTTCACATTTATGAGACAGCACAAAGGATAATGAGTAGGCAGCTGCACAATTTGATCTATATCTGTGTGCGTGTAACATATATACCCACCCACCCTATGTTTAATGATATTTGATTAAAGAATAATTGGCTAGAGAAATTTATAGAAACGGTGAATTCATAGTTCATAGGAATTAAGTTAATATATGCATTCATACAGTTAATTTTTATCATTTTTATAATATTTTTCCCATTATGGGCGTGAGTGGGGCCTCATGTCTAAGTTTTGCCTAAGGCCTCAGAAAGTCTAGAGCCGCCTCTGTGTTGCTGGATATAAATCAAATGTGCAGTTGTAAAACAGGGCAGCTCAAATGATCACATTCTACATTCTAACTCAATCAAGGCAATTTGTCTAACTTAAAGTCAAGTTTTGTGGTCCAAAATTTTATCTTTGATGTCAAAAGGTTAGTTGCATTGTCTATAATTGTTGGATGAATACAAGTCTAGGTTTAATTCTAAACAGAGGTTTTGTTTGTAAATTGAGATTATAATTGATAAGGTTGAATTGCAGTTTATGTACTGTTCTGTCTATATTTACCTTTCCGGTGGCCCGTGTCTTCAAACCCTAGCAGTTTGCTGTTCCCTGGTTGCTGTAGGTATTCCACACCTCCAGATTAGTGAACGCTTATGCCGCGTACACACAGTCGGATTTTCTGACGGAAAATGTTTGATGGGAGTTTTTTGTTGATCATTCCGACTGTGTGTAGTCTCCATTGGACATTTTCCATCGGAATTTCTGGCAAACAAAATTTGAGATCTGGATCTCAAATTTTCCAACAACAAAATCAGTTGTCGGAAGTTCTGATCGTGTGTACACAATTCCGATGCACAAAGTTCTACGCATGCTCGGAATCAAGCAGAAGAGCCGCACTGGCTATTGAACTTCAATTTTCTCGGCTCGTCATACGTGTTGTATGTCACCGAGTTCTTGACGTTCGGAATTTCTAACAACATTGTGTGACTGCGTGTATGCAAAACAAGTTTGAGCCAACATCCTGTCTGAAAAAAATTCCATGGATTTTGTTGTCGGAATTTCCGATCCTGTTTGCATGGCATAAATCTGCAGGCCTCTTAATGGCCTGGCCATCACTACAGGACATACAACCTGGTGGGAGAAACAACAGCATTAAGCAGGGGGAGAACATATTCAACACACTCTGAAGTGGCAGTGTCAAGAAATATGAAGACGCAGACAGCCAGAAAGGCAAGTATATTAAGATGACTACATTTTCAAAATGAAATCTGGGGACACCCTACTGACCTACTGATTTTATTGGGAGTGAGGCAGGGGTGGAGAAGGGTAGCAATAATAGCAGCACGTGAAGCACGTAAAGCATGCTACACCAAATTTTGGGTGTGGCCAAATTGTACTAACAGTGGAGAGGCTTAAATGGGTTGTTGTGTGTCAAGAGTCCATAACACGCACCACCCCCTTGCCAGCTCCAGGTCCAAATGTACACTGCAAGTTACGATCACTATCACAAAGAAGAGCAAAATGGCAAATAATCCATATCATTACCTCCTGTGAAAAAGTCTACACAAGCCAATAGGGGAAGTAGCAGGTAGACCATGTGATATCAGCATGTGGCATCATCAATAACCCTGGACACAGCAGGGAATAGACACCCAGCTCCCTCCTGCCTCCAGATCCAGGCTACAACAGACTTGTTGAGAAGACAGATTATCCTGCAGCCACCTGTGCCAGGGACACCATTATTAACCACTTCCAGTAGGGCGTATGTGTATATATATATATATACATACTGAAAGGAAATGGTGAATACCAGGATCATGGCTGCAACTGTAGCCGTGCTCCTGGAACCTCTTTTTTTTCCAGCCAGCGACCAATTGTCCTGTACAAGTGATCTGGGCAGCTTTAGAGCTATCACTTTTACGGTGCTAGAAAGGACTAATTGACCCCTGATGTCTTCATAAAAAGTATCTGTCACCTGCCAAATGCTATCACAAAGGGGTGTGTTCATCCCTTTGCAGTAACAATAAAGTTAAATGAATAAAAAAGCATAAGAAATTAAAATAAAATAAATACAAAAAAAGTAAAACATTTAAATTAATAAAATGAAAAGCACCCTGCCCCCCTGTGCACACACATAAATGCAACCATAAGGTATCGCCATAAAGTATAAAAAAGATATAAATAAAAATAATTAAAAAAATCTAAATTTAAAAAATAAAAAGCACCCCTGTCCCCCTGTGTACAGCCATCAAATCCCCTTTAAAAGTGCTAGAAAGCACTACTAGACCCCTGAAGTCTTCATAAAAAGTACCTGTCACCTGCCCAATTCTGTCATAAGGGGGTGTGTTTACCCCTTTGCAATAGCAATAAAGTTAAATGATTTTTTTTTAAACAAGTGTTAAAAATTTGAATAAAATAAAAAAAAAAAAACTAAGAAAAACTAAGAAAAATTAAAAGCATCCCTGTCCCTCTGTGCACACACAAAAATGCAAACATAAGGTAATGCCATGAACCTCGGCATGAGAAAAATAATCCTAGGGTCCTAATTAATGAACGGTTAACTCTCTAAACTGATAACCTGTAAAGGCTTAAAACCCCATTGTACGGGCATGCTCAATTTTAAATCTTGACATGTTTGGTATCTCTTTACTAGATGCAACATCATCTTTTATATTTTACAAGAAAATTGGATGTTACATTGTGTGTGTGTACAATAAAATTCATTTGGGTGTATTTTTCCCTTAAAATTTGCATTTGATAAACAGCTACAGAAATATCGTTTGACATAAAAAACTGCAACAGCCACAGTTCTCTTCTCTAGGGCCTCTGCTTTCAGAAAAAGTATAACGCTTGAGGATTCTAAGTATTTTTCTAGCAACATTTTTACAGCTTCCCATCCGCGCTATAGCTGATTGAAGGCTGCAGTATGGACCTACATTGGCCAGGAGGTCGTCAATAGACATCACTACCATTGCTCAATGCCCACGTGCTCTGTGATCACTGGCCCCTTACCACATGATCAGCTGTCTGCCAATGACAGCTGATCACATGATGTAAACAGAAGATCGGTAATCATTTTTTTTCTTCTCACGCTGACAGCATAAGGAGAAAAAAAAGCCCATCACCGGCTTCTGTGCAAGGGACATCGGTCCCGAAGAGGAAAAGGCACAGCCACCTCATCTGTGCCCATCAGTGCCACCTGACAGTGCCACCTGACAGTGCCCACAGTGCATATCAGTGCCACCAATCAGTGCCCACCAGCAGGGGAGTAACTATAGGGGGTGCAGCATTTGCGACCGCAACTGGGCCCTGTGCTGCAGGGGGCCCATGCAGCCCCCTCTACATATGGCCGGCAGCAGCATAGGCAGCTAGAGATACCAGTGCACCATGCACACGGGTGGCTGGAGGTGGAGGGTGACTAGCAGAGCTCCATGCTCGACTATCGCACTGGCTGCTCTTTAGTTGTGCATTCCCTGCATGACCTGTGTCCTCGGCTGGCTCCTCAGAGTGCCCCTCTCCTGCTCCATACATTGCCGCTCAGTCCGATGTCTGTTCTCCCCAGCCAGAGTTCCGCCCCCCCTGAGTCTGGCCCACACTGCACTGCATACTTCTCCCGGGTAAACAAACTTTAAGCACACAGATGCAGTGCAGCCCTATGAGAGCCGGCTCCCCGGAGGACACTGCAGGCTTGTCTGCCAGCCCCCCTCCTCCCCGTCATACACAGATGATGAAAGGTCTTTCTGGGAGATATGCTGAGCACACTGGATGGAGCCCAGGCCAACATGGATGAGTGCACAGCCTGCAGCTTGGTCATGGTGAGTGAGAGGACCCCATCCACCACACACCATTACTTACCCCCTCTATCTCCCCCTGGGGACAGGGGCCCCTTCTCACGTGGGGACAGGGACCCCCATCTCCCCTGGGGACAGGGACCCCTTCTCACCTGGGGGCAGTAACTTCATCTGCCCTGGAGAAAGGGACCTCATCTCTTCTGGGGACGGGGACCCCATCCTGCCTAGGGACAGTCCCCCAATGGGGCACCTAAAAATAAAAATAAAAAATAATAAAAAAAACTACTGATGCCAGTGGTGGAATTAGAGGGCTCACAAAGGTCATACCTGTGACCACGCCCTGGAGTTCCACCGCTGGACTCGGAGGGAAGGGCCCTGGCTGGGGTTCAGGGGGGCCCTTCATGGTTTCTTGCATCGGGGCCCTGAAGGTTCTAGTTACGCCACTGCCCACCAGTGTATATCAGTGCCACCTATCAATGCCCATCAATCAGTGCCACTTATCAATCCTCACCAGTGGTGCCAATCAATGCCTCATCAGTGCCACCTAGCAGTGCTGCCCATCACTGCCACTCTACAGTGCCCATCACTGCCACTCATCAGTGCCACCTATTCCTGCCCTTCAGTGCCACCTATCAATGCCATTCAGTGCCGTCCAGTGCCACCCATCAGTGCCCACCAGTGCCACCTCATCAGTGCCCACCAGTGCTGCCTATCAGTGCCCATAAATGCAGCCTATTGGTGCCCATCAATGCAGCCTATCAGTGCCCATCAGCGTAAATCAATGAAGGAGAAAAATTACCTGTTTGCAACATTTTATAACAAAATATATCTGTTTTGTATTTATTTATTTTTTTTTAACAAAAAATAAAAAACGCAGAGTTGATCAAATACCACCAAAAGAAAGTTCTCATTGTGGAAAAAATTATAAATCATTTTGGTACAATGTTACATGACCGCGCAATTGTCGTTCAAAAAGTGACAGCGCTGAAAGCTAAAAATTGGTCTGGGCAGGAGGGGGTTTAAGTGCTCAGTAAGTAAGTAGTTAAGATGTATGTAAATTTTTAAAAAAAGCACTTACAAAGGCTACAGCTTATATATGTATGCTGAATATAGTAAAACGGGTAGTTTGCTAGGGAATGTACATTCCAGCATCGGAATTTGCATTAGCTAATCAGTGAGAAGCATAATATAAAAATATAATCTTTCCTTAATAATTATCAAAACCTACTCACTGTTAGCATTTTAGATAGATACCATTTAAGAATAAAATCACATCAAGTGCAAACATCTATCATTAAAAGAGACTGTAAAAAGCCCCAGTATGTAAAAAGCCTCAGTGAACCATGTTTGGTGGTGGCGGAGGCAGTGGGTTTCATGCTCTACTTTACATACACCATGTTGTCAAAAGTATTGGGACACCTGCATTTAAACACATATACTTTAAAGAGGAAGTAAACTCATCAGGGTTTACTTCCTCTTTAACAGCATATGAATAAATTGATAATTAGTATAGTTGGGAATAAGTGAAAATCTATAGAATTACAGGCTCAGGATTCATTGTTCCCAGAACATGTATTTACCATCAAACTGAATATTTTACACAGCAGTACAGCCTGGTATAATGGAGTAAATGCACTTTAAACTTAAAAATCAGTGATGTAGGCTGTATTTTCTGCATGTTTTTCAAGCCCAAGGCACTTATTACCAAATGACAAATGAGAAATTAAGCAGATGTTTAGACTACTGTGATGACATGTGATATTTACAGAGATTCATAAATGCATTAAAATTATTTTTGTCAATAATTTCATCATGTGAAAAGTAAAGTATTGCCAAAGTAAACCACCATAGGGTCAAAGAGTTTGAGAATTTGCTAGAATGTGTTTCAAACCAGAGAGCCATGCCAATGACCCGTCTGGATGATGTTTCTTTTATCTAGATTTCTAGATCCATTTGAAGACGATCGTGTCAAATGTGCACCTGTATGGTTAAAGAAAATGATGAGCGGGTAGGTAGGGGAGGTAGGAAATGCACCAACTATTTTAAATTATGAAAGTTTATGAATTTTCAGTGCAGAATAATAATGCAGTTTGAGGAAAAAATAATAGTAATAGGTAACAAGTTAAGACCTGCTCTCCTACATTATTAAGGCTGAAGTGTAGGCAAAGTTGTTGCGTCATTATCCAGGTACTGGTAATGTACCTCTAGTGATGTTTGCCCCACAGGTCGCTGCTGCTTCTTTTTTGCTGCTTCTTTTTTGAAAAAAAGTTACATGCAGGCTTTGATGGTGATGTGACTGCTGAGGTTCCAGCAGTGAAATTGACAGTTGGGGCTGGAGTACAGCAACCACAGCGGATTACTTGGTGTGCAGCTCCTCCATTCAAAAAACATTTGGGGTTATTTACTAAAGGCAAATCTAGTTTGCACTGAAAGGGCACTTGGAAGTAAAGTCGCTGCAGATCTGAGGGGGACATGCAAGGAAAATAAAAAACAGCATTTTAGCTTGCACATGATTGGATGATAAAATCAGCAGAGCTTCCAGTCATTTCAGATCTTCCCCTCAGATTTAGAGAGACTGCGATTCCAAGTGTACTTGCAGTGCAAAGTGGATTTACCTTTCATAAATAACCCCCATTGTATTCTTTTTTGAAGAGCATCAATGAACCTTGGCTGCCCATGACCCTGATGCTGGTTCACCTGTTTTCCATCGTTGACCACTCTTGGTAGGTTCTGACCACTGCAGACTGGGAACATCCCACAAGAGCTGCAGCCTTGGAGTTGCTCTGCCCCAGTCATTTAGCCAATTACAATTTGGTCCTTGTGAAAGTGGCTCAGATCAACACATCAACTTCAGGGACATGTTAACTTCTTACCTAATATATCCCACCCATTGTCAGATGCAACAATTGTAATAAAATAATCAATGTTATTCACTTTATCTGTCACTGATCAGTGTATATATGTACTGTGTGTGTGCATATGTGTGTGTGTGTGTGTATATATATATATATATACACAATGCCTCAAAAAAGTAGGTACACATTTTTGTAAATATTTTATATCTATTCATATGATAGCACTGAAGAAATGACACGTAAAGTAGTGAGTGTACAGCTTGTATAACAGTGTAAATTTGCCGTCCCCTCAAAATAACTCAACACACAGCCATTAATGTCTAAACTGCTGTCAACAAAAGTGAGTACACCCCCTAAGTGAAAATGTCCAAATTGGGCCCAATTAGCCATTTTCCCTCCCCGGTATCATGTGACTCGTTAGTGTTACAAGGTCTCAGGTGTTAATGGAGAGCAGGTGTGTTAAATTTGGTGTTATCGCTCTCACTCTCTCATACTGGTCACTGGAAGTTCAACATGGGACCTCATGGCAAAGAACTCTCTGAGGATCTGAAAAAAATAATTGTTGCTCTACATAAAGATGGCCTAGGCTATAAGAAGATTGTCAAGACCCTGAAACTGAGCTGCAGCAAGGTGGCCAAGACCATACAGCTGTTTAGCAGGACAGATTCCACTCAGAACAGGCCTCGTCATGGTCGATCAAAGAAGTTGTCATATCCAGAGGTTGTCTTTGAAAAATGGACATGTGCTGCCAACATTGATACAGAGGTTGAAAGGGTGGGGGCTCAGCCTGTCAGTGCTCAGTGTATATGCTGCACATTGCATCAAATAGGTCTGCATGGCTGTTGTCCCAGAAGAAAGCCTCCTCTAAAGATGCACAAGAAAGCCCATAAAAAGTTTGCTGAAGACAAACAGACTAAGGACATGAATTACTGGAACCATGTCCTGTGGTCTGATGACCAAGATAAATTTATTTGGTTCAGATGGTGTCGAGCGTTTGTTGCGGCAACCAGGTGAGGAGTACAAAGACAAGTATGGTGGTGGTCTGGGGCTGCATGAGTGCTGCCAGCACTGGGGAGCTACAGTTCATTGAGGGAACCATGAATGCCAACATGTACTGTGACATACTGAAGCAGAGCATGATCCCCTCCCTTCGGAGACTGGGCCGCAGGGCAGTATTTCAAAATGATAATGACCCTAAACACACCACCACTGCCTTGCTAAAGAAGCTGAGGGTAAAGGTGATGGATTGGCCAAGCATGTCTCCAGACCTAAACCCTATTGAGCATCTGTGGGGCATCCTCAAACGGAAGGTGGAGGAGCACAAGGTCTCTAATATCCACCAGCTCCGTGATGTCATCATGGAAGAGGACTCTAGTGACAACCTGTGAAGCTCTGGTGAACTCCATGCCCAAGAGGGTTAAGGCAATGCTGGAAAATAATGGTGGCCACACAATATATTAACACTTTGGGCCCAATTTGGACATTTTCACTTAGGGGTGTACTCACTTTTGTTGCAAGCGGTTTAGACATTAATGACTGTGTGTTGAGTTATTTTGAGGGGACAACAAATACTCACTGTTATACAAGCTGTACATTCACTACTTTACATTGTAGCAAAGTGTCATTCCTTCAGTATTGTCACATGAAAACATATAATAAAATATTTACATGTGAGGGGTGTACAGTGGTATATATGTATGTATATATATATATATATATATATATATATATATATATATATATATATATACAGTAATGGAATAAATTTATTATTTTCTTTAAAATTCTACAAACAATACCCCATAATGACAACGTAAAAGAAGTTTGTTTAAAATCTTTGCAAATTTATAAAAAAAAAACATGTACATAAGTATTCACAGCCGAGCTAATGGGCAAGGTTGACGCTGCATTGATGGGCACTGGTGAAGCTGAGCATATGGGCACTGGTGAGGCTGCATTGATGGGCACTGGTGAGGCTGCACTGATGGGCACTGATGAGGCTGCGCTGATGGGCACTGATGAGGCTGCATTGATGGGCACTGCTGAGGCTGAACTGATGGGCACTGATAAGGCTGAGCTGATGTGCACTGGTGAGGCTGCATTGATGGGCACTGATGAGGCTGCATTGATGGGCACCGGTGATGCTGAATTTATGGGCACTGGTGATGCTGCATTGATGGGCACTGGTGAGGCTAAGCTGATGGGCACTGATGAGGCTGAGGTGATGGGCACCGATCAGACTGCATTGATGGGCACTGGTGATGCTGCATTGATGGGGACTGTTCAGGTTGCACTGATGAGCACTGGTTGATGGGCACTGATGAGGCTGTATTGATGGGCACTGGTGAGGCTGCATTGATGGGCACTGATGGGGCTGTGCTGATGGGCACTGATGAGTACAATACACTATTCAAATGTGCTTTAAGATGCATGGTTTTCTCTTTTATGAACAAGAAAAAAAATTATGTTATGCTCTTGGGCTGGTATAATAATGCTATGGGGCTGGTATGAAAATATTGCAAGGGCCTATTTTTATTCCTAGTCCAGCCCTGGGGCTATAGTATGCAGTTTGTACACATCACCACTCACTCACCAGGCAATTGGCAGAACTTAAATGGCAGAAACCAAATGAATAATTAATTGGGATGAGGGGGGCCGGTTACACCTGCTTTAGCGTGGCCTCCATCCAGTTCCAGGTTTCCGGCTTCCGAGTCTGCTTTAAAGCTCTCCCCTCCGCATTTGCTGTGCTGCAATCTGACGCCTGTGGGACAGCACAGCAACAGGCCGCAACAGTGGCACACACTCCACGGCCAGCTCAAGTGAGCCCTCAGCCCAGACTCAGTGTGCTGTCACTGTGGCCCACTGGACAGCACTGAAACAGGCCATAGCCCAGCCAGGCAGCAACCAGCAAGTGAACCTAAATGCGCCCCCCATGATACTGGGCTTGGGCTGGACTTTATTTAAAATGTGGGAGGGGTTTTCAATTATACCTTTGAGCTAAAGCCCCTGGTCTTTTTCCCACCTAGCAACACCCCTGCACACACCTGTCTATATAAGGTCCCACAGTTAACAGTGCATGTCAGAGCACAAACAAAGCCATGAAGTCCAAGGAATTGTCGGTAGGCCTCCAAGACAGGATTATATCGATGCACATATTTGGGGAAGGGTAGAAAGATTGAATTATTTGGCCTAAATGGCAAGTGTCATGTCTAGGGGAAACCAGGCACCGCTCATCACCTGGCCAATACCATCCTTACAGTGAAGCATGGTGGTGGCAGTATCATGTTGTGGGGATGTTTTTCAGCGGCAACAACTGAGAGAAGAGTTAGGATCAAGGGAAAGATGAATGTAGCAATGTACAGAGACATCCTTGATTAAAACTTGGACCTGGAGCGAAAGGTTCATCTTCCAACGGACAAGGATGCTAAGTACAAAGCTATGAAAACAAAGGAGTGGCTATGGGACAACTCATGTCCTTGAGTGTCCCAGCCAGAGCCGAGACTTGAACCGATTGAACATCTCTGGAGAGATCTGAAAATGGCTGTGCACCAATGCTCCCTGTTCAACCTGATGCAGCTTGAGAGGTCCTGCAAAGAATAAGAGAAACTGCCCTAAAATAGATGTACCAAGCTTGTAGCATCATACTCACAAAGACTTGAAGCTGTAATTGGTGCCAAAGGTGCTTCAACAAATTACTGAGCACGGGATTGTTTTAGTTTTTTATTTTTAATAAATTTGCAAATATTTCAAACAAACTTTTTTCACATTGTAATTATGGGGTATTGTTTGTAGAATTTTGAGGAAAATAATGTCTTTAATCCATTTTGGAATAAGGATGTAACATAATTAAATGTGGAAAAAGTGAAGCGCTGTGACTACTTTCCAGGTGTACTATAGATACAGTATCTCAGAAAAGTGAGTACACCCCTCACATTTTTTGTAAATATTTTATTATAGCTTTTCATGTGACAACACTGAAGAAATGACACTTTGCTACAATGTATAGTAGTGAGTGTACAGCTTGTATAACAGTGTAAATTTGCTGTCCCCTCAAAATAACTCAACACACAGACATTATTGTCTAAACCGCTGGCAACAAAGTGACACTAGACACCATCTGAACCAAATAAGTTTATCTTGTTCTCATCAGACAACAGGAAATGTTTTCAGTAATTCCATGTCCTTAGTCTGCTTGTCTTTAGCAAACTGTTTGTGGGCTTTCTTGTGCATCATCTTTAGAAAAGGCTTCCTTCTGGGACGGCAGCCATGCAGATAAATTTGTTGCAGCATATGGTCTGAGCACTGACAGGCTGACCCCCCCACCCCTTGAACCTCTGCAGCAATGCTGGCAGCACTCATACGTCTATTTCCCAAAGACAACCTCTGGATATGACACTGAGCACGTGCACTCAACTTCTTTGGTCGACCAAGGTGAGGCCTGTTCTGAGTGGAACCTGTCCTGTTAAACTGCTGTATGGTCTTGGCCACTGTGCTGCAGCTCAGTTTCAGGGTCTTGACAATCTTCTTATAGCCTGGGCCATCTTTATGTAGAGAAACAATTCATTTTTTTAGATCCTCAGAGAGCTCTTTACCATGAGATGCCATGTTAAAACTTCCAGTGACCAGTATGAGTGAGAGTGCTAACACCATATTTAGCACACTTGCAACTCATTCACACCTGAGACCTTGTAACACTAACGAGTCACATGATATCGGGGAGGGAAATGGCTAATTGGGCCCAATTTGGACACTTTCACTTAGGGGTGTACTCACTTTTGTTGCCAGCAGACATGAATGATGCAGTAGACATGAATGGCTGTGTCTTGGATTATTTTGATGGGACAGCAAATTTACACTGTTATACAAGCTGTACACTCACTACTTTACATTGTAGCAAAGTGTAATTTCTTCAGTGTTGTCACATAGATATAATAAAATATTTACAAAAATGTGAGGGGTGTACTCACTTTTGTGAGGTACTGTATATACTGTGTATATATAAATATATATATATATATATATATATAGATATATATATATATATATATATATATATATATATATATATATATATATATATATATAGATATATATAGATAGATATATAAATATATCTATATATATATATATATATATATATATATATATATATATATATATATATATATATATATATATATATATATTATATTTATACACACACACACACACACAGTATCTCACAAAAGTGAGTACACCCCTCACATTTTTGTAAATATTTTATTATAGCTTTTCATGTGACAACACTGAAGAAATGACACTTTGCTACAATGTAAAGTAGTGAGTGTACAGCTTGTATAACAGTGTAAATTTGCTGCCCCCTCAAAATAACTCAACACACAGCCATTAATGTCTAAACCGCTGGCAACAAAGTGACACTAGACACCATCTGAACCAAATAAGTTTATCTTGTTCTCATCAGACCACAGGAAATGTTTTCAGTAATTCCATGTCCTTAGTCTGCTTGTCTTTAGCAAACTGTTTGCGGGCTTTCTTGTGCATCATCTTTAGAAAAGGCTTCCTTCTGGGACGGCAGCCATGCAGATAAATTTGTTGCAGCGTATGGTCTGAGCACTGACAGGCTGACCCTCCACCCCTTCAACCTCTGCAGCAATGCTGGCAGCACTCATATGTCTATTTCCCAAAGACAACCTCTGGATATGACACTGAGCACGTGCACTCAACTTCTTTGGTCGACCAAGGTGAGGCCTGTTCTAAGTGGAACCTCTCCTGCTGTATGGTCTTGGCCACTGTGCTGCAGCTCAGTTTCAGGGTCTTGACAATCTTCTTATAGCCTGGGCCATCTTTATGTAGAGCAACAATTCATTTTTTTAGATCCTCAGAGAGCTCTTTACCATGAGATGCCATGTTGAACTTCCAGTGACCAGTATGAGTGAGAGCGATAACACCATATTTAGCACACTTGCAACTTATTCACACCTGAGACCTTGTAACACTAACGAGTCACATGATATCGGGGAGGGAAATGGCTAATTGGGCCCAATTTGGACACTTTCACTTAGGGGTGTACTCACTTTTGTTGCCAGCAGACATGAATGATGCAGTAGACATGAATGGCTGTGTCTTGGATTATTTTGATGGGACAGCAAATTTACACTGTTATACAAGCTGTACACTCACTACTTTACATTGTAACAAAGTGTAATTTCTTCAGTGTTGTCACATAGATATAATAAAATATTTACAAAAATGTGAGGGGTGTACTCACTTTTGTGAGGTACTGTATATACTGTGTATATATAAATATATATATATATATATATATATATATATATATATATATATATATATATATATTTATATTTATACACACACACACACAGTATCTCACAAAAGTGAGTACACCCCTCACATTTTTGTAAATATTTTATTATATCTTTTCATGTGTTCACACCAATGCGATCCGATTCCTATCCGAGTTTGCATATATCGCACTGATTTGGGGGTGTCATTACCCTTTACCTGACTCTCCCAGCAGTTTGCATAGGGCAGCATGAACTGCTGTCGGGAAACATGCGATGTGGGAACCCGCAGTGGATTTGCGTCTCAGCAGTGTGAACCGGCCTTTAGATGGGTTCCTATTGAAAGTATCTTTCAAAAAATGACATGAAATCTGACTTGTATCTTAGGCAGACTTCTGGGAAAATTGGTGAGCCACACCCAGAAGCAGTAAATTATGTTTCTGGAGGGTGGTCAGTACACATTCTGTGTACAGAAAACTCCAGGTAGCCATATTGCATTGTATTCTCAGAAAATTACAGCGGCAGCAGATTGAAAAGAAAAGGTCATTTTTAATAACATTCAATTACAAAATTATTACTGTCACAATCATTTTTGCTATATTATTTTTTCTTTATTTGCTATTTATTTTCCCCAGGAAACTGGAGTTACCCTTTAAAAAATGAGATGCTGTAAGCTGTCTGCTTTATAAAACTTGACAAATGAAAGTGGCATTACAATTACTCTCTTACCGTTTGCGGTAGTGTGTGCAGTAGAAGAAATTTGTAAAGCATCCTAAAGGTCCATGCCAAGCACAGTGAAGTGAGTGGGAAAAATGTAGGTTATTGCTGTTATTTTAAACCTTCTGAATGAATAAGTGGTACAAGTGGTTTGCAGTATATTATATGATGGGTATTTGTATTATCCTGGTCACAGGAATGTGTGGTGCATGAGAAGTCTATCCACTAGAGACCCGATCTCTTTCCCAGAAATAAAGACTGCAATCTGCAGTGCTGATGAACCTTTTTGGGTTAAAGAACATGGGAAAATGTAACACTATTTTCAGTGGTGCCAACAGAAATAATTTACAATTGGTCACAAAAACATAAGTTTAGTCACTCGGACCTCTTTAGCAATTAGTTTACACATAATAGCTAAAAACTAGTGAGGAGCCCAACAAACCTGGGTTGGGTTTCGGTAAACAAGACTAAAGTTTGGTGCTAAATCTGAACCCCAGTGAAATCCAGAAATGACTTGCTGGCTGTCCAAATTTTTTTTTTTCTTTCAGTGCATTGAAAGGAGTGATTTGGGGAGATGGGTTTGGAATTTCTGCAGAGTGGGATTTGTATAAAAGGATAGAGTTTTTTTTCATCTTTGGGAAGAATGTTGGCCTTCATAGGGAGTTTATGCTTAAAAAAATGAGCATGCAGATTAGTGCAGGATTTTATTTAGAGTGAAGGGAGGGGTATTTTGCTGACACATAATGCTTACACACTGCGGGAAGGGGGGGGCAATTTGACACCTTTGCCCTGGGCTGGGACCTTGCATCGCAGGATGACACGATCAATGATGAAGCCCAATTACGGGGAGCAACACGTCTAGGGAGGAGCTGCATGGTGATGAGCCGGCTGGGAAAATAATTTTAAGCGCTATTAATTTTACTATCTTCTAAGTGTATTTTATTGCAGGGTATTTTAATAGAGGTATAAAACAGAGTATGCTCTTTTGCCTTATATGATATGTGAGCTTCAACTGGAGGAATTCTTGAGCAGTGGACTGGTCTATTGGGAATCAAGGAGGAGACGAGATTTATCTGGGTTGGAGTGTGATGAGCATGCTGTTGAGGAGAGCAGGCATCTTATCTGGTGAAGGATATGCACCACGCATGAAGAGTAAAGACACATGATGTTTTAATATATTTTCACGTTCATTTTTCATGTTATTAACCACTTTAGCTCCAGAAGATTTTACCCCCTTCCTGACCAGAGCACTTTTTGAGATTCGGCACTGCATCTCTTTACCTGACAATTGCGTGGTCATGCGACGTTGTACCCAAACAATATTGACATCCTTTTTTTCCCACAAATAGAGCTTTCTTTCGGTGGTATTTGATCACCTCTGTGTTTTTTTTTTTTGCGCTATAAACAAAAAAAGAGTGACAATTTTGAAAAAACACATCATTTTTTACTTTTTGCTATAATAAATATCCCCCAAAAAATATATATAAAAAAAATGTTTTCCTCAATTTAGGCCAATATGTATTCTTCTACATATTTTTTGGTAAAAAAAACAAAAAAAAAACACAATAAGCGTATATTGATTGGTTTGCGTAAAATTTATAGCGTCTACAAAATAGTGGATAGTTTTATGTATGCCATTTAAAAAAAAAAAAATTTTTTTTTATTAGTAACGGTGAAGATCTGCGATTTTTATCAGGACTGCGACATTATGGCAGACACATCGGACACTTTTGACACTATTTTGGGACCATTGTCATTTATTCAGCGATCGATCTGTGCTATAGAAATGCACTGATTACTGTGTAAATGACACTGGCAGTGAAGGGGTTAACCATTAGGGGCGATGAAGGGGTTACGTGTGTCCTAAGTAAATCACATGACAGCAATCACCGCTCCTGATGACAGAGAGCAGTGATCTCTGTCATGACACAAATCAGAACGGGGAAATGCCCTGTGACACGATCACTGGGAGACCGGCGGACATGGAGTCCCGCGGGCATGGTCACGCTGTATGCGGTGGGAGTGCACGCGTGCTACCATTTGCCCACCGCTGCCATTGTGCCGACGTATATCGCCGTGCAGCGGTTGGCAAGTGGTTAATTTTCACAGAATTATTTTCATTACTTAATAGGACACATTTATATGTAATTGTTGGATACTTGTATTATCTTTTTTTTGGGACTTGGGAATTGTTCATATGTGGATTTTGTGTTTTGCATTACACTGCATTCATTTTAGGTTAATATTTTGGTGGAGGGAAAACATTGTACAGTGTCTGCTTTTGCAACACACATTTGATCTACATTTTATTATTTATGATTTTGTGCTGATTGTATTTATTATTTTATAAGCAAAAAACTGTTAACCGGGAACCTGTCAAGGGGACCAATCATAAATGACTAATTGAAGGTCATAGATTCTATTAACAGGATGCCTTTTAATCCAAGCTTGCTAATGGCAGATCGTAAAATGCTTGCCTGGTATGTGATTCACTGATTTCACAATACACATCTGCAGGCTAGATTTTTAATTACACAGAGTTAAGTTTCATATGACTTTCATAACGCTGGCAATATTTGAGATCTCATTAAAAACAAGTCTACACTACTGTAGACAATAATGGTAATTTCACCCTGCTGCTGATAGAAATCACAGGGCCCCGTACAGCCTACCTACCAACCCCACCACCCAAAAAAAAATATCGAATTATATTTTTACCAAAATGCCATGGCTAGAACGTTATGCTTTAAATCCATGGCAGAAATGATACCCTACTTGAGCAAGATCCATTCAAGTGAATAATGCTGCTCTGCAAGTGACTTACAACCGTGTGCACACAGTTGGGGTGCGTTAGAGAGGTGTTATTGCAGGCAATATGCCTTCCAACCACCTGTCAAGTGCTTTCTGAAGAGCAATACAAATGGTGAATGCTTTTTCAGAGAGCAAAGCACTTATTTCTTTTACATTATTTTTTATAATTCTTTTTTATTACTTTTTGTTTATTTTTATTTTTTTATTTTATTATTTACATTTTTAACTGCCATTTTGATGGGCTTTTGTAAAATTACAGGGGTCTAAACAGACCCTTGATGTCTCACTTTTGATATGAAGAAAGGGATTGAGGACAGAGATTCCCCAGTCCCTTTCTCTGCAGCCTCAGCTGCACTGGACAGTAAATGAATGGGAAGTGCTTTGTGCTGAGCGACTTTCTGTTCATTCACACACTGAACACAGGAGTGATTTACTAAAACTGGTATACACAGAATCTGGTGCAGCTGTGCATAGTAAACAATCAGCTTCTAACTTTAGCTTGTTCATCTAAGCCATGGATATCCAAACTACAGCCCTCCAGCTGTTGCAGAAGTACACTTCCCATGAGGCATTTTAAACTTTGAAATTCACAGACATGACTAGACATCATGGGAATTGTAGTTCCTGAACAACTGGAGGGTCATCGTTTGGAGACCCCTGATCTAAGCTGTGACAATAAAGGTCTGGAGGGAGGGTCTGCTGAAAACATCATATATGCTTTAGCACTCCTACTTCCCACCCTTTAACCATTTTGCTGCTACTGACGTAGAAACGTTGATGGCTTTGGGAGGTTTGTAAATCTGACAATCCAACTCTTGAATGTCCGATAGAAGTGATCCACTTGCATACTTCCCCCCCCCCCTCCCCCCCGCATGTGCCTCCACCATATTTTCCGAGGCTTCTAGTACCAATCGGTGGACTAGGAACCAGCATGGTAGATGCCACAAGGGGGAGATACGGGAGAGATAAGGGAGAACATGCAGCTGACTCTGGAGCAAGTGTGTGGAGACAGGAAGTGAATGAAAGTGACTGGAGGAGATCTGTAGCAATGAGATACAAGAGATCAGGATACACAGGCACAGGGATCACGGGCTAGCTGAAGATCATACAGCAGCCATTTGCCATTACTCCTTTGTTTATATAGGGTATTTGGTGCCAGTTCTGGAATTAGATGCGTGCGCACATTTGCCTGCATGTGCAGTTGTCTGCCAATGATTTTCACAAACGAGCATGTCCATGCAGGATACTGGCAAAAGTTCCTCACCTACGTAATGGCGTGTAGGCAGGTCAGGGTGACAGGATGGTCATCACACCTTCCATGTTTCCCTCCTTGTTAACTCTCGGTTCCTCGTGACAATGTACACTGTCTCTGTAATTTGCATTTAGGAGAGACATGCTGAGCCCACATCCACCCATCCTCGTTACCTCACACCAAGTAACGGGATGGGGTTCACTTCACTTAACTCTTCCGTACCTGGGCACAGGCTGGGGACCTCTGCGATGAGAGTTCACTCCCGTTGCTATGGAAGACAGACTACTCATGGAGAGAGCACCGACAACAACAGAGGTTATCCTACCTATCTCAGGCACACGCTTAATGAAAGGCAGCTTGATAGACCTCTAGGTAACCACTTGCATCTTCACACTGTATTAACTTTTATACTGATGCCTTCAGACCCCAAAGAAACTTAGTGACCTGAACTGTGGAAAGGTGATGGTTGCTTGCATTACACCCCTTTAGTATCTTCAGACCAGACGGGAAGGTTTAAAAGCTTTAGTGCAAAATCAACATGCCAAAGTCTAACATGCCAGAACAAGATTTTCCTATATCCCTAATCCTAACGCTATGTGCTGCCCTGGCATATCTGCAAAGGTAGAGTCCATGTACAGACAGGAGTCCATCAGTGGCATTTCCCAGCAGCTGGTATCTTCAGAGATGAGCCCCAGGTACAAAGGACCTTCTACAACATGGCAGTAGCAGGTGACATTCTTGTACTCCTCCCGGGTGCAGCTTTCTGATCTTCTCCCTCCACGTGATTCTCTTGCAAGCTCTCGGCTACCACCCAGCACTCTCTCTACTTTTTCTCTTCTCTTCCAGCTCCAGACCAATGTCTTAAGAAAGGCATTAACCCTTACCCTAACATCTGGGACAATACCTAACTACCATGATTTGAACCCGCGTACAGGTGCCCACACACCTTTGTTCTGGATGGAGGCCTGACAGCATGTCCAACTTTCTTGTAATCTTGTAATGTATTAGGGAAGACCATGGTTTGCCTATAATTCTCAGTTATTCACTACTCATTATACAAGCGAAAGCAACAGTCTCTGTGTGCAATTTGTTAAATGCGCCACATATTTTCTCAGCAAAAGACAATTGCTCACAGATGGAACCCATTTTCTTACACTCCATAACCATTCCAATCCATGTGTTTGTCAACTTTATTCACATGTCCTTCAGATACTCTGCGTCACACTTTTATATCTATTGCTGCAACAGCCATTAATTCAATTGTTCTTTGGCAGATTATCAGGTTTTTTTTTCTCTTATAAAGTCTGAGGATTAGGAAATATTCACTTATATAAGATTTGCAAACAGGAGGACATGCTTTTTTTTTCCAAAAGGAAAACTAGCAAACATTTAGGGTTAACTAAAGATTTGGCAAAACAATGATTGAGCAAATTTCCCATTAAATTTTCTAAAGTTAATCATTCTCAGGTCTTTTGGAAGGAACTTGTATTGTGACTGAGAAAATTTTGCCCCTCCCGGGCCAGGCGAGCAAACAGATACAGTGCCTTGCAAAAGTATTAACCCCCCCCCCCCCCCCCCTTTGGCATTTTTCATGTTTTGTTGCCTCACAACCTGGAATTAACATGGATTGTTTGAGGATTTGCATAATTTAATTTACAGTACATGCCCACAACATTGAAGATTTTATTTGTTGTTTGCTTCACAATAAAAAAAAATATATATAGGACAAAATAACAGAAAAAGTCAATGTGCATAACTATTCACCTCCCTAAAGTCAATACTTTGTAGAGCCACCGTTTGCAGCTATCAAAGCTCTGAGTCGCTTTGGATAAATCTCTCTGAGCTTGTCACATCTTACCACTGGGATTTTTGCCCATTCCTCCTTGCAAAACTGCTCCAGCTCCTTCAAGTTGGATGGTTTGTGCTTGTGAACAGCAATCTTTAAGTCTGAGCACAGATTTTCTATTGGATTGAAGTCTTTGACTAGACCATTCCAACAAATTTACATGTTTCTCCTTAAACCACTCAAGTGTTGCTTTAGCAGTGTGTTTAGGGTCATTGTTCTGTTGGAAAGTAAACCTCCGCTCTAGCCTCAAATCACACACAGCATGGTACAGGTTTTGATCAAGAATATCCCTGTATTTAGCACCATCCATCTTTCCCTCAACTTTGACCAGTTTCCCAGTCCCAACTACTGAAAAACATCCCCACAGCATGATGCTGCCACCACCATGTTTCACTGTGGGGATGGTGTTCTTTGGGTGATGTGATGAGTTGGGTTTGAGTTTCCCACATGCCTTTTCACAAACTCAAAACGTGCCATTTTGTTTTTTTGCTGAAAGTATTGGCTTTCTTCTGGCCACTCTGCCATTAAGCCTAACGCTATGGGCTTATTGTCGTCCTATGCACAGATACACCGGTCTCTGCTGTGAAACTGCAGCTCCTCCAGGGTTACCTTAGGTCTCTGTGCTGCCTCTCTGAATAATGCCCTCCTTGCCCGGTCCGTGAGTTTTGGTGTGCGGCCGTCTCTTGGCAGGTTTGCTGTTGTGCCATTTTCTTTCCATTTGGCTATGATAGATTTGATGGTGCTCTTAGGGATCATCAAAGATTTGGATTTTTTTTTTTATAACCTAACCCTGACTTGTACTTCTCAACAACATTGTCTCTTACTTGTTTGGAGAGTTCCTTGGTCTTCATGGCAGTATTTGGTTAGCGGTGCCTCTTGCTTAGGTGTTGCAGCCTCTGGGGCCTTTCAAAAAGGTGTGTATATGTAATGACAGATCATGTGACACTTAAATTGCACACAAATGGACATCATTTCACTAATTATGTGACTTCTGAAGGTAATCGGTTGCACAGAGCTTTTTATGGGTTTCATAACAAAGGGGGTGAATACATACGCACATGCCAATTATCTTTTATTTCTGAAAAATAGTTTTATGTATATATTTTTCTTATTTTAATTCACCAACTTAAAATATTGTGTTCTGCTTCATCACATATAATTCAGATTAAAAAAACATTGAACTATGAATGGCTGTAATGTAACAAAAGAGGTAAAAAGCCAAAGGGGTGAATACTTTTGCAAGGCACTGTAGCTACCTACTTCTGAGCTGTACATGTTGCTAATGCACTTGCTGGATGGGAGCACTAAGGAATGCATTTATGAAAAATATTGCAGAACTATTCATCTTGTGAAACTGCTTCCATATTTTCTCTATGCGAAAGGGAAAAAATATCAAATGAACTCAGGCTACTTCCTCTTCAACCTGAAGGTTATTCATTCATACAAAACAGAATGAATCAGGAAAATATTGCATTATGTCCACTCGATGGAACTCAAAATCATAGGATAGCTATTTTCTATAGTCCTCCGCTCTATCTATCGATCTAGTGTTCATAATGTGCTATTTTCCCAAACCACACTATTTGTTATAAATAAATAACATTCCAACTGTAGAGGAAATAGGAGACCATTCGATTTCTCCCCATTTGGATGGAATGAATATAAGGGCAGTTTTGATGGACAAATAGCCAAGCATTTTTTTTTATAAATAAATCACACAGATAAGACTTACAAAAGATGAGTCTCACGCTTTGTGCATTCTTCTGGGAAAAGTAGTGAACAATCTACATATGCAGGTGGCAGAGATATCTGTGAGGCTCTGCCTATACCCAGATTATCAATGCCATGGTTGTAGAAGGGAAAAAAATAATTATTTGGTAGTTTTACATCACATCAGACTAGCAAATGAAATAAAAAGTTGTATCCAAAATTTAAAACTGAACTCCAGGCAGAATACAGGACTCATTATTGCAGCTCTGTATTCCTTAACACATTATTATTATTTTTAATTTTTTTTTTACACAATCAGTGTAAGTACCTGAATTTGACTGCATTTTGCAATCTCCTATTCTACAGCACCTGTTGGGATAGGGAGTTGTGCTGTAAAGCTTATATTCTAACAATGTAATAAATTATCATACATCCGCACATTTTATAATTACTGTACGTAATTACATATCCATACTGCAAAATTATTTGGATATAATCTTAACATCTTCAATGTATTGAATAAATATATTTTTTTCCCAAGCCACATTAATATCTATTTTCTTTATGTCCTTCTTTATTATTTATGTAGATACCAAGATGACATAAGACATAAAGCAGATCCCTGATATTTCCTGGAACTACACTCGCATATCACTGATAACATTGGCTTTCCCTACTTACTGACCGAAGTTCTTTATGGTTTTGTAGGCAAACACTAATAAATACGTACAGAAAATATATATACTGTATATATGATTTTAAAGGAAGGAATTTTAATTTTCTTACTTAGTTTATAATCTTATCTTATCTTGTTATCAAATTGTAAGTAACAAGAGATCTGTATAAGGTCAGATGTATGTGTAGACCTTTATGTGAATCCAGAATCTTTGGCTTTCCCACATTGCTTAAGCATCAAAATAGTCATTTCCAAAGGTTTATGGAATGATAACACGACAGCTGAAAATAATAAAAAGCGAGGAATTGAGTATAGTTAAGCTTAAGGGAACCTATACTTCAAAAAGGGAACTACCCTTAGATGGTAAAGGGGCATAGCTAAAAGTTATAATCCCCTGGTTAACAATTTAATGGTCCTCTCCAGCCAAAATGGAAGGTTAAAGGACAGGTTCACCGTTTGACAAAAAAGAATAAATGCAAATTTTTTTGCAGTGTACGGGCTTGCTTGTACTTCGTAGGAGGAAGCCAATATATTCTGACAGGAAGAATGAATGAACTATCGCAGTGTTCACATCACCGTGGAAGTTCATTGAAAACTACAGGCCGACAGCAGCAAAGGCTGCCAGACCTTGCAGTTTTACATTCACATAAGGATGTGAATGAGTGACGCAGCCGGGAGGGCGGAGTGTGACAGAAAGCGGAGGGAGAAGATTCCTTGCTATCTGTCCTAGCGGGGCAGTGGGAGGTGTAGTGGCCGGTGCATAATATGTTACATGTTTGACTCCGAATGTGGGTGTAACATGTTATGAAAGGTGAACTTGCCCATTAAACCTAAACTAGCTAGTAGTAATTAGTAGTAATAGTAATGGTAGTAATTGGTCACAGTTAACTAGACTTGTCCTGTAATGTTCAAGATGCTTCACCATTCATCCAAGTGGCTTCTCAAGTTTTAATAAGTGTCAGGAACAGCTATTCTCAACCAGGGTTCCCCAAAACCCTAGAATTCTTCCAGAGGTTGCTAGGAGTTCCTTGGGTTGTAGATGATTAACATTCAATTTGATAATGTCTGCCTAGGGACCAACACCATTTGGTGGAACTTGCGGTATGACAACAGTGATCTTTTTTAGCTGTCTGTTATGGTGACATTCTAACCACCAATGTAAGGGGGGCTTTCTTTTTACTTATTGCCACTGTAAGTGGCATTCTTCCCATTGATCCCTGATGAGTTGGTTTTTGCAAGGGTTCCCAGAGACATAAACATTTTTTCAAGGGTGCCTCTCGGGCAATAAGGTTGGCAAAGGCTGGTCAGGAACATATGACAGTATTTAATACCACACAAATAACTTATTCACCTTAATCCTATCACAATGGAAGGTGCTAGGGCAGATGTTGATTGTCCAAGAACAGCAGAGGGGTGTGAAAGTTGATAAAACTTCCCTGTTTAATAATTGAATGACCAAGGGCCATGAAGGCTGGGACTGTTGTTAATTGTTTTATTTGCATGATTGAAGGTGTGGATTGTTGCATCAGGGTAAGGGCCATATACTGTATACAGGTAGCAGATTGTGTCAAATTCCCCTGCCCCCTTAAAACGTTGTATTAGGGTCCCTTAAAGGAAGGTTGTGCCTTTTCATCACCCTGCAGTTTTAGGCCCCTGAGTTTATCGTTTAATTAGGTAAGTGTGTAGAGCCAAAAAGGAGAGTTTGGTCTTCGGGAGTAGAGAGGGTTCCCATTGAAATGGAGAAAAAAACAAAACGGGTCGTGTCATGTTCTGTGAGTACCCTTTTGGGAAATGTCCTCCACCTGGAAGCCAGAGGTTCCGGGAAAGACAAGTTAAGAGTAACCTCTTGAAAGAGACTAAGTGAGCAATTAATGTTACCTGAAGAAAAACAAAAAAACATTTGTTTGTTGGAAAAGCATTGTTAACCACCAGCTATGGAACATCTTATTGAAATGACTGTTATGTTGAAAGTTGCTTGTCATAAAGTTTAAAGCCGGACCGACATTCGGCCAATTCAGCAGGGACTGGCCGAATGTTGATCTATGTATGAGAAAGCTGAGTGCACCCAAGTCGATCCATCAATCAACTTAGGTACAACCAAGCCTGTTGTTTTTTTCACATCTGATTACTGCTGGTGGATATAGCTGCTAGCAGCAAGCATTGTGTTCTCCCCACCCCTTCCCCCCTACTGGCAAAATAAAATAGAGCTGCAGGAGGGGTCCCCCCCATCAACACACAGTGTGTTGATGGAGGAATCGAACGATTGTCTATCCTTCCACCTACAGTGGAAGGAAAAAAGATCAAATCATCTACGGGTGGCCTATGTTTTTTTAAGTGAACCTGACTGGGCATTGCTGTGTTGGGGCTGGGAAGTAAAGGGAAAATGTTGAGTTGGGCTCTATCTGTACAGCAAGTGATGGTGTGGCCAGTGTCTGCCCTGTCCTTGGAAAAGGATTTGAGTGGGGAAACTAGAAGAAGCCAGCCTATGGACTGTGTGTGGTTTGTCTTGAAGGAAGAAGCTCCCCTACACCAACTGTGCTTTGGTGTCACTGACCACCTGTAACACAGAAGTAGGGATAACCTCCTAGTTTGCGCATATAAAGCTTCACACCGGAGCAAATAGTGACATCATTTGGCCCCATTTATTTATTTGCCAGGAATAACTGTTCATGTAAACAAAATGGATAGTTTAAAAAAAAGTGTGGACCTCCCCATAATTCATACCAGGATGTCTCTTGTGTGGTATGAATTTTAGGGGAGGTGGCTAAATTAAAAGAAAATTAACCACTTGACCACTGGGCACTTAAACACCCTTAATAACCAGACCAATTTTCAGCTTTTGGTGCTCTCACATTTTGAATGACAATTACTCAGTCATGCAACACTGGACCTATATGAAATTTTTGTCCTTTTTTTCACACAAATAGAGCTTTCTTTTGGTGGTATTTAATCATCTCTCAGTTTTTTATTTTTTGTGCTATAAAAGAAAAAAGACCGAAAATTCTGCGAAAAAATGAATTTTTCTTCGTTTCTGTTATAAAATTTAGCAGATTATTAATTTTTTCTTCATAAATTTTGGCCAAAATTTATACTACTACATATCTTTGGTAAAAATAAGTACAAATTGGTGGATATTATTTGGTCTTTGTGAAAGTTATAGAGTCCACAAGCTATGGTGCCAATATCTGAAAATTGATCACACCTGAAGTACTGACGGCCTATTTCAATTCTTGAGACCCTAACATGCCAGAAAAGTACAAATACCCCCCAAATGACCCCTTTTTGGAAAGAAGACATTCCAATGTATTTAGTAAGAGGCATGATGAGTTTTTTGAAGTTGTAATTTTTTCCCACAATTCTTTGCAAAATCAAGATTTTTTTTCCTTTTTTTTTTTCCCCACAAAATTGTCATATTATCAGGTTATTTCACACACACAGCATATGCATACTACAAATTACACCCCAAAACACATTCTGCTATTACTCCCGAGTACGGCGATACCACATGTGTGAGACTTTTACACAGCGTGGCCACATACAGAGGCCCAACTTGCAGGGAGCGCCATCAGGCGTTCTGGAGCACCCAGGACAATTCTGACATTTCTCTCCTACATGTAAAAATCATAATTTATTTGCTAGAAAATTACAGAGAACCCCAAAACAATATATATTTTTTTTTAGCAAAGACCCTGGAAAATACAATGGTGGTCGTTGCAAATTTTTATCTCACACGGTATTTGCGCAGCAATTTTTCAAACGCGTTTTTTTGGGGGAAAAAACTGTTTTGTGCTTAAAAAAATACAAAAAAAACAGTAAAGTTAGCCCAATTTTTGCATAAAGTGAAAGATGAAGTTATGCTGAGTAAATAGATACCTAACATGTCACTCTTCAAAATTGCACATGCCCGTGGAATGGCGCCAAACGTCGCTACTTAAAAAATCCCCATAGGCGACGCTTTACATTTTTTTTACTGGTTACATGTTTTGAGTTGCAGAGGAGGTCTAGGACTAGAATTATTGCTCTCGCTCTAACGTTCGCGGCGATACCTCACATGTGTGGTTTGAACACCGTTTTCATATGTAGGCGGGGCTTACGCATGCGTTCGCTTCTGCATGCGAGCACATGGGGACAGGGGTGCTTTAAATTTATTTATTTATTTTTTATTGTTCATTTTACTTTATTTATTTTAGTTTGAAATTTTTTTCCCCAAAAATACATTTTTGATCACTTTTATTCCTATTACAAGGAATGTAAACATCCCTTGTAATAGGAATATGGGGTGACAGGTCCTCTTTACAGTGAGATCTGGGGGTCAATATGACCCCACATCTCACCTCTAGGCTGGGAAGACTGAAATAAAAAATAAATAAATAAAAAAAAAGATTCTGGCTTTGATCGTACTGGCGAGTTGGTAGAAGCACCGGAGGGCGGTGAGGGGTGGGGGGCGTCTATGGCTGGGTATTTCAGGGTATCACAGAGTATGGCTGGGTATCTCCGAGTATGGCTGGGTATCTCCGAGTATGGCTGGGTATCTCCGAGTATGGCTGGGTATCTCCGAGTATGGCTGGGTATGGCAATTTATGGCAGGGTATTGCAGAGTATTGGGGGGTACTGCAGAGTAATGGCAGGGTACTGCAGAGTAATGGTAGGGTACTGCAGAGTAATGGCAGGGTACTGTAGAGTATTGGGGGGTACTCCAGAGTATTGGGGGGTACTGCAGAGTAATGGCACGGTACTGCAGAGTAATGGCAGGGTACTGCAGAGTAATGGCGGGGTACTGCAGAGTAATGGCGGGTACTGCAGAGTAATGGCAGGGTACTGCAGAGTATTGGGGGGTACTACAGGGTAATGGGGGGTACTCCAGAGTATTGGGGGGTACTCCAGAGTAATGGCAGGGTACTGCAGAGTAATGGCAGGGTACTGCACTGCAGAGTAATGGCGGGGTACTGCAGAGTAATGGCGGGGTACTGCAGAGTATTGGCGGGGTACTGCAGAGTGTTGCCGGGTACTGCAGAGTATTGGGGGGTATTGCAGAGTATTGGGGGGTACTACAGAGTAATGGCGGGGTACTGCAGAGTAATGGCGGGGTACTGCAGAGTAATGGTGGGGTGAAAGCCTGAAATGAAAAAAAAAAAAAAGATTCTGGCTTTGATCGTATTGGCCAGTTGGTAGAAGCACCGGAGGGCGGTGAGGGGTGGGGGGGCATCTATGGCTGGGTATTGCAGGGTATCACCGAGTATGGCTGGGTATCTCCGAGTATGGCTGGGTATTGCAGGGTATCTCCAAGTATGGCTGGGTATGGCAATTTATGGCAGGGTATTGCAGAGTATTGGCGGGGTATTGGCGGGGTATTGGCGGGGTATTGGCAGGTATTGGCGGGTATTGGCGGGTATTGCAGAGTATTGGGGGGTATTGCAGAGTATTGGCGGGTATTGCAGAGTATTGGCGGTGTATTGGGGGGTATTGCTGAGTATTGGGGGGTATTGCCGAGTATTGGGGGGTACTGCAGAGTAATGGCAGGGTACTGCAGAGTAATGGCAGGGTATTGCAGAGTATTGGGGGGTACTGCAGAGTAATGGCAGGGTATTGCAGAGTAATTGCAGGGTACTGCAGAGTAATGGCAGGGTATTGCAGAGTATTGGCGGGGTATTGGCGGGGTATTGGCAGGTATTGGCGGGGTATTGGCGGGTATTGAAGTGTATTGGCGGGTATTGCAGAGTATTGGGGGGTATTGCAGAGTATTGGCGGGTATTGGCGGGGTATTGGTGGGTATTGCAGAGTATTGGGGGTATTGCCGAGTATTGGGGGGTATTGCCGAGTATTGGGGGGTATTGCAGAGTATTGGGGGGTACTGCAGAGTAATGGCAGGGTACTGCAGAGTAATAACAGGGTATTGCAGAGTATTGGGGGGTACTGCAGAGTAATGGCAGGGTACTGCAGAGTAATGGCAGGGTACTGCAAAGTAATGGCAGGGTATTGCAGAGTAATGGGGGGTACTGCAGAGTAATGGTAGGGTACTACAGAGTAATGGCAGGGTACTGCAGAGTATTGGCAGGGTATTGCAGAGTAATGGCAGGAAATTGAGGGGTTAAATTCGGTGAGCAGCGATGTGGGCACTGCAGATGCAGCCCACAACGCTGCTAACACCGATCTCTTTCCCCTCCATTGTACCGATCGGTACAGAGAGGGGGAGGGAGGAACCGGCATCATAACATGACGCCGGTTTGTTTACAAGTGATCACTCCGTCATTTGACGGAGCGATCACTGGACCCGGCGGTCACGGATGATCTCGTGTGCACGCCCAAGGGGGCGCGCGAGAGCAGAATTCTGGGAGGCCGTTAATCAACGGCCTTTCAGAGTTAAACAACCGCCCTGAAGCCGTTAATCGGCTATGGGCGGTTGTTAAGTGGTTAAAAGGAAAAAAGCATGCCACCCCCCCCTCCCCAAAAAAAAAGCATACAGCCTGGCAGGCCAGGAAAGGGGGGACAGGCATGCAAGTCTCCCCACCCCCAAACCATACCTGGCCTAATGCCCCCAACATCCAGTGTTAACTTTTTATGCAATCCTGTTTTCAATTATGACCTACCAGGGGACTGGTGAGGAGAGCAAGGCAGCTTTTGTTATTTTAGCCTTAACTGGGATTTTTTTCTTAAATTCTGTGTTAAACTTCTGTGTTAAAATTCTGTTTTAAATTCTGTGTTGGGCCTTCAGGATTTGTGCTAGTAGAAAACAGGAAGTATGTTTGTAGCATTTTAAAGCAAATTGGGCCAAGCTTTAAAAAACTTTGTTGCTGTTCTCTGAATCCTTAAGGTTTCTGTGGAAACATGTGTTTTCCTTTGAAATTTAGCTCTTTTTTTTGTTTTTTTAGCTTAATTATGTAACTAGTGTGACTGTGTACATAACTTTACAAATGTTTGCTAATGTTTTAAAACTTTACTGCTACAGTAGGGAAATAATTCTTTGATCCCCTGCAGATTTTATAGTTTTCCCACTTACAAGGAAATGAAGGGTCTAGAATTGTTATCATAGGTGTATTTTAAATGCTAGAGACAGAATATAAACCAAAAATCCAGAAAAAAAACACATGATACAAATGTTTTAAATTAAGTTGCAGTTCAGTGAGAAAAATAATTATTTGACCCCCTACCAACCAACAATAATTCTGGCTCCCACAGACTGGCTACAGGTAGGTGCTCATGTGGTACATAGACTAGTCCTGTCAATTTAAGAAGGTGCTCCTAACTCATTATGTACATAAAAGACACCTGTCCACAGATTCTCTTCCTACCATTCAAATCTCACCATCATGGGCAAGACCAAAGAGCTGTCAAAGGACGTCAGGGACAAGATTGTAGACCTTCACAAGGCTGGAATGGGCTATAAGACCACCAGCAAGAAAGCTTGTTGAGAAGGAAACATCTGTTGGAGCAATAATTAGCAAATGGAAAAAAATTCAAAATAACCATCAATCGCCCTCGGTCTGGAGCTCCATGCAAGATTTTGCATCAAAAGATGATCATAAGAAAAGTGAGGGATCAGCCAAAAACAACATGGGAGGAGCTTGTGAATGATCTCAAGGCAGATGGGACCACAGTCACCAAACAAACCACTGGTAACACGATACACGCCATGGATTGAAATCTTGCTGTGCCCGCAAGGTCCCCCTCCTCGAAAAGGCACATGTACAAGTCCATCTGAAGTTTGCCAATGGTTCAGAGAAGGATTGGCAGAAAGTGTTGTGGTCAGATGAGACCAAAATTGAGTCATTATCATCGACTTGGCATTAACTCGACTTGCCGTGTTTAGAGGAAGAAAAATGCTGACTATGACCCTAAGAACATCATCCCTATAGTCAAGCACCAACGTGGAAACATTATGCTTTGGGGCTGTTTCTCTGCTAATGGTACAGGGTGACTTTGTAAAATCTTGGATGAGAACCTTCTTCCCAAAACATACCGCCAATGCAACAAAGGTGTGGCTTGAGAAGAAGCATATTATAAGGTCATGGAGGGGCCAGACGTTAATCCTATAAAGAACTTATGGAGGAAGCTGAAACTTTGAGTTGCCAAGAGACATCCAAGAAACCTTAGTGATTTAGAGAAGATTTTTAAAGAACAGTGGACCAAAATCCATCCTGAGGCGTGTGCAAACCTGGTAACCAACTGCTAGAAACGTTTTACCTCTGTGCTTGCCAACAAGGGTTTCTCCACCAAGTCATGTTTTGCTTGGGGATCAAATACTTATTTTACTCACTGAACTGCTACTAAATTTATAACATTTGTATCATGTTTTTTTCTGGATTTTTTGTTGATATTCTGTCTCTATCATTTAAAATACACCTATGATCAAAATTATAGACCCTTTTCTTTGTAAGTGGGCAAACTTACAAAATCTACAGGGGATCAAATAATTATTTCCCCCACTGTATGTCATTTATTTATATTTGTGTAATATACTGTTACTGTACTAATTGCTGCACTAACACTATAAGGCTGGCCATACATTATAACATTTTTGTACAATTTTCCTTTTGATTTACCAAAACCATATCAGGCAGTGGCGGCTGGTGCTCCAGCAGGGGGCAAACCAAAACCCTCTTGATACCCCAACAAGGGAAAATAAATAATACATGAGAAATACACATAATAAAATCAGTATATACAGTAAGGCACGATATAAGTCATGCAGTGGTATCTATTGGTGTTGTCTGTACAGTCAAAGTTTCACAGCTAACTTGGCTTCTTCAGGACCCAGACATATGACAGAATTTTTGAGTTACCTATAAAATAGTATTAGTAATACACATATATATATTGTACAGCTGATATAATGTTTGGCCAAACATTGCATCATATACTCCTACCAATAGAACCCAGCACAAGGTTGGCCAGCCTGAACGCCTCAGGCTGGCACAGAAGTATACCAGGCCATTGAAAACCACAGCGCAGATGGTAAAAACAAGACATCAAATCAAAGGTCTGAATAGTAAGATGTACATATAGCCAAAGGGAAAATCCAGCTTTATCACTATCAACTTACTTTAATCTGACAGCAGTATAGTATAGTATATGGCAGCAGGTAATTTAGCCACAAAGCAAGGACAGCAAGGTATGTCAGCTTCAATATGATTTCTTAAAATAAAGATTTCCAGTGTAACTTTGAAACGCAACTTTGATACGACTTTTTTCCGACTTAAATCCATGGATCTAAGTCGTATCAAAAGTCGCACCAAAGTAGCGCAGGCACCTTTTCAAAGTCTCTGAGACTTTAAGACGCACTGATTTAAATGGGTGCCATTGAAAAGGATGGGGTGCGACTTGTCATGCGACTTTGATTTCCAATGTTACATGACACATTGCACAAGTGTGAATGGAGCATAAAGCACACATGTGACCTATGATCAGACTGAGCCTGTGGCAGGCGCTGGGTAAGTATAGAAACTTTTATTATTATTATGACAGTTTAAGTGTAAGAAATACTAGGGACAGGATAAAGGATTCCAAAACGAGGACCAATATTTGACTTTAGGTCTGATTTAAACTATTGAAAAAAGAATGGTGTTGCGCTCCACACAAAATTAATTAAGTCTAATAACAATAAATAAATAATCGCATACAAAATCTAAAAGACGCACCTATGCGATTAAAATTAATTTAAATTATATCTATAACCTATGTGCATAAAATCATTCAGAGTGATTAATGGGATATTCAGAATATACACATATTCCTAGTGTTATTCATACTACAATCAATAAAGAAATTCAAATAATCTATGCAATCGTAATACAGTGCAAGTGAAGTAATAAAAAGCGAAAACGCAGGTACTAATAATATCAATCCAGAAAGTTGTGAAATCCAAAATGTGTCTCAATCCATAAAAGTGCCAACGTATATACAGAAATTGTGTAAGGGTAAAATACAGCAAATAAATAAACGGAGAGGTGTGTATAAAAATATATCAAAAATTATATAAATAAACCTAAATATAAAACACAGTCCAAGGAATTTCTTAAAGTGTCTCTAATTGTCGTAAAAACTAACAATCCATATCAGTTCATGCAAAATAAAGTGAATCCACACTGTGCTGTGTACAAGGTTAATTCTGTGAATGAACACGGGATAGTTCCACCGGTGATCTTACAGTTCCTCAAAGTGGGTGCTCACACACTGAGTGCAGTGGGTACCTTACCTCACTGCTGTCAGTTAGACAGCAATATGCTCCAATATTTACAGTGTATATCCTCAGTTAGGGTGTATATCCTCAGTTGATATAGGTACAACAGTATGCTCCAATGGTTTAAGGTGTATATCCTCAGTTTGTACAGGCACCCCAGATAATTCCCTCCAGGTACTCCGCAATGGATCACAGATCAAACCCGGAAAAGAGAAAAGGGGCTCCAATAGTGAAGTAATGTCACACAAATTCTTTATTATAAAAAGGACCAAGTCCTGGGTACTCACATTTAAGTAATACAATTAAAACGTTACAGCTAAAACAACGAACGGCCTCCTCGTTCGTACCCCTGACGTCGCTTCCGGTATCCTCCTAGGCAAATCCTACGCGTATCGTCATAACCATACTAGCTCTCTTTGCTTTACCATTGTAGCGCGAGGATAACCAACAATTACCATTCTGATTTAAACTATCTTTAGTTTTTTTAGTTTTTAATAATTCGTGATCCATACCCCTATTCCTTCCCCTAGATTACCTAGCACCATATAATTACCACTTTTATATACTGATTTAAACTATGGTTTATTTTTAATTATCAATTAATGCATAGCATAAGTCAGCAGGACATAGTGTTCCCACAGCAGTGTCATAAATAGTCGGTAAAATCAAGGACATTGTTTAGCTCTCCCACATGCTACCAGAACCAAAAAATATTGTAGCCGTAAAATACAATAAAATAAGAAAATGATAAAATGCTGAATGTCATAAACAGAAAGAATATAGGAAGGTAAATAAAATATATATCTATTTTTAATGTACATATGGTTACAATGAAAGCATGTATGATTTTTTTTTTAATTCCTGAAGTGTAGAAGAATATCTACTTTAATTCTGTCTACATACAGTACATACTTCTAAAATGCCACTGTGCCTGATTTTGAGGGACTGTCCCTGATTTGGAATACTCCATATTCTCATTGCATATGTTCCTGCAAATGCTCTCAAGGATTTGGGTGCTGCAGTAACGGCCAGTTGGAAACTAGTTTGGAAAGTCACAATGAAGATATTTGCCAGCACACCATGGATCCACAAGGTAGCATCCAAGCGGGTTTTTTTTTGTGTGATCACATCACAGAGCAGTGCAATGTTTCGGTATCACATGCCTGAGGAAGGGGTCTTGTGATCACATGCCTGAGGAAGGGGTCTTGCATGATTCCGAAATGTTGCGCTGCTCTGTGATGTGATCATACAATAAAATCCCATTTGGATGCTACCTTGTTGATCCATGGTGTGCTGGCAAATATCTTCATTGTTCCCCATTTGGAACTCTGTCCATTTATCCCTCATTTTGGTCTGATCTATAAAGTTGTGTGTAAAATGCACTATTTATCTTTCAAGTGTTTCACAGTGCTAAACCTTTTATCCCATTTCTAAATTGCTGCATTTGTAAATGTCAAAACCCAGTATAAAGGAATAGTAGTGGTAAAAAAAAAAACACTTGTGGGTTTAACTAATCTTTTTTTTATATAATTCTCCTTTAAGATGGTGTGGCCCTCATTCCCATCTAAAAAAGTTGGGAGGTATGACTATAAGGGTCCCTGACCATCAAACCTATATGATCTTGTTGGATATCCCATTCTAAAACCATACACAGCAATGTTTATGACAACTTTCGATCTTCTGGGAAGGCTTTCTTCATGATTATGGAATATTTCTGTGAGAATGTATGCCCATTTAGATGAAAGGTCAGGTACTGATGTTGAATAAAAAAAGACCTGACTAAGAATTGGCACTCCAATTCATCCCAAGGGTTTTCAGTAAGGTTGTAGTCACAGTCAGGGCTCTGTGCAGGTCCCTCAAGCTGTACCATATCAAACTCAATACACAATGTCTTTATGGAGCTGGGTTTATATACACTGTTATAAGATTGGAAGTACACAATTGTCTACAATGTCTTTTGTATGATGAAATATTTGCAGCACCCATCACTGGAAAAAGCAGAACTCGCAAGTTACTAGGGGAAGAACCCTAGGGAATTCCAGGATAGAGAAGGATCTAGGGGTCCTAGTAGAAGACAGACTGTGCAATAGCATGAAATGTATAGCTGTGGCAAGCAATGCCAGCAGAATATTAACATGCATTAAAAAGGGAATTTACTCCAGAGATAAAATCATAATTCTGCCACTTTATAAAACTCTGGTTTGGCCATATCTGAAATATTCCATCCAGTTCTGGTCACCAATCATCAGAAAGGATGTGCTGGAGCTGGAGAGAGTCCAAAGAAGGGCAACTAAATTAATATGGGGTTTGGAGGACCTCAATTATGCGGAACGACTACTAAATTTCTTCTCCCTGGATAAGAAATACTTGATAGGAGATATGATAGCAATATACAAATATCTCAAAGGTGACCCCAGCTTAAGTATGTTCAACAATATCAGATTTTCTGCTGATTCTTTCCTTCCGTTTTACCAAAACCATGTAGTGCAAGGGCCTACCTGATTGCATACAAATTGGAAATCCTAAGGTTTGACCTCATATTATATGGTTTTGGTAAACCTGAAGGAAAAAATCAGCAGAAAATCTGATAGTGTGTATGGGGCTTAAGAAGACACGGGGCCACACAATGGGACTGGAAGAGAAGCGGTTTAAAATTGAGCTACATAGGGGTTTTTTTACGTTCAGGGCGGTAAGGATGTGGAACGCTTTTCCACAATCGGTGGTGTCAGGAGGGATAGTTTTAAAAGACTCTTGAACATGTATCTTAGCAAACACAAGATACGGGGGGATATGGGAAAAATAATTGTAATTATTTTATTAAAATGTATCAAAAAATACATAATCCAACAAAACCTTTGATTCCAAACTTTCACACTTTTTAACATACAAAAAACAAAGACCAAATAAAACAAAAATGTACATATCTTCACAAACCCCATCCACCTCCTCCCATTCCATTTTATTTCACCCCCTCCTCCATATAATATTTATATAAACAACAAAAAACACCCACAATTAATAAAATAAAAAAAAAAGACAAAATACAAACTCTCCCTTAACCCTATCCCTATAGTTTCTCCTAGGACTCTCCTTTATGCTCACCGTTCACCAATATCTCAATTCCTCTGAGAAAGAAGGAAGAAAAAGGTTATTTAACATAATCACATCATTTGTTTATATCCAGTATTTCCAGTGTCTGAAACACCTAATATCCTGCGCTTTTACAAGACCAAAATTCTTAACATCACATAGTCCATAGAAGTATAATGGGGGAATACGGGAAATGATTTTCTACACACACCTACACAGGTTGAACTGGATGAACGGATATCTTTATTCAACCTTACCAACTATGTAACTATGTAACTCAATCATTGAGAAGGATGCCTGACTGGCTGGACTGCATGGAAATTATGAATGGAAAGTATCGTGAGATTTTGCATTGACTTTTAGTTAACTGAGAGGTGCAACTAAAAACTAGGGATGGCCTTTATGCTCGGGTCGAACATGAGTTCGTCTCGAGCATTGGCTGTTCACCCCTTCCCCGAAGAGCGAACAATTTGGGATGTTCGTGGCTAATTTGAAAGCTGCGGAACACCCTTTAAAAGTCTACGGGAGAAATCAACAGTGCTAATTTTAAAGGTTTATATGCATGGTATTGTCATAAAAAGTGTTTGGGGACCCGGGTCCTGCCCCAGGGGACATGTATTAATGCAAAAAAAGTTTTAAAAACTGACGTTTTTTCAGGAGCAATGATTTTAATAATGCTTAAAGTGAAACAATAAAAGTGAAATATTCCTTTAAATTACGTACCTGGGGGTGTCTATGGTATGCCTGTAAAGTGGCGCATGTTTCCCGTGTTTAGAACAGTCCAAGTGCAAAATTACATTTCTAAAGAAAAAAAGTCATTTAAAAGTACTATCGCTTGTACCGGCTATAATGAATTGTCGGTCGGGCAATACACATAAAAGTTCATTGATAAAAACGGCATGGAATTTCCCCACAGGCAAACCCTGAACTAAAATTAAACAAAAAAATGCGTGGGGGTCCCCCTAAATTCCATACCAGGCCCTTCAGTTCTGGTATGGATATTAAGGGGAACCCCGTGCCAAAATGTAAAAAAAAAAAAATGCAGTGGTGTCCCCCCAAAAATCCATACCAGAACCTTATTCGAGCATGCAGGAAAAAAGAGGGTGGTATGAGAGAGCACCCCCCATCCTGAACCATACCAGGCCACATTCCCTCAACATTGGGAGGGTGCTTTGGGGTAGCAGCCCCCTCAAAGCACCTTGTCCCCATGTTGATGGGGAGAAGGGCCTCATCCTCACAACCCTTGCCTGGTGGTTGTGGGGGACTTATCAGAATCTGGAAACCCCCTTTAATAAGGGGACCCCCAGATCCCGCCCCCCTTTGTGAATTGGTAATGGGGTAAAAATGTACCCCTACCATTTCACAAAATGTGTCAAAAAGGTTAAAAAAAGACAAGAGATGGTTTTTGACAAGTCCTTTATTAATCTTCTTCTTCCATCTTCTTTCTTCTGGTCTTCCTTTGGTGTTCTTCTTCTTCCTCCATCTTCTTCATCCCCCACTTCTTCCTTTGGTCTTCTCAACCTGCATCTTCCTCCAGCTTCTTTGATGGGTTTTGAGGGGGATCCCACACCATTCTTTTTTTTAATTTTGGCGTGGGGTTCCCCTTAATATCCATACTAGACATGAAGGGCCTGGTATGGAATTTAAGGGGGCTCCCCCGCATTTTTTTTTTAATTTGGTTCGGGGTTCCCCTGTGGGGAAATTCCATGCCATTTTTATCAATGAACTTTTATGTGTATTGCCAGACCGACAATTCATTATAGCCGGTGCTAGCGATAGTACTTTTAAATGACTTTTTTTCCTTTAGAAATTTAATTTTTCACTTGAACTATTCTAAACACAGGAAACATGCACCACTTTACAGGCATACTATAGACACCCCCCAGGTGTGTAATTTAAAGGAATATTACACTTTTATTGTTTCACTTTAAGCATTATTAATATCACTGCTCCCGAAAAAACTGCCATTTTTAAAACTTTTTTTGCATTGATACATGTCCCCTGGGGCAGGACCCAGGTTCCAAAACACTTTTTATGACAATGCCATTCATATAAGCCTTTAAAATGAGCACTTTTGATCTTTCATGTTCATGTCTCATAGACTTGAATGGTGTTCGCGTGTTCAAACAAAGTTTTTGCCTGTTTGCATGTTCTGGATGCAAACCAAACAGTGGAGGGGCGGTGTTCGGCTCATCCTTACTAACAACCACTCAAAATCCACCTCTAGGATCTGTTGCTGAAAACTGTCCCCAAATGTGTTGCGTAAACCACTTGCAACCATTTACTAGTACAACATTTGTGTGGAGTCAATCACAAATGCTTGACTCAGTGGCAGCCGTCTCACATGGAGCTAGAAGGGACCCTGATGGGATCACAAAATAGAAAGAAAAGCAGCGCCATCTAAGTGTAGCAATGAGTAAACCAGTCGTGGAGCCATAGCAGATTAATTTGTTTATACAAGCGCTACCCTTTTGTGCACTTATGAGTTGCCAATTTTCAATTTTTGATAAAAGTTTTTCTTTCTATTTTATGCTACCACAGTTTTTCTGGCAGGGCATGTGACCTGATTTTTCCCTGGTGCAGTTCGGTAACACTTAAGCCCCATACACACCCATCAGATTTTCTGCTGATTTTTTTCCTTCAGATTTACCAAAATCATATAATATGAGGTCAAACCTTAGGAGTTTCAATTTGTATGCAATCAGGCAGGCCCTTGCACTACATGATTTTGGTAAATCCGAAGGAAAAAATCTGCAGAAAATCTGAGTGTGTATGGGACTTAAGAGCCGGTTCACACTGCGGGCGATGCGAGGCGACACGACTCGCCTCGCTCTCGCAAGACGCCCCCGTTCTGTACAATGGAACCGTTCTGAGAGGAGCGACTCGAGTCGCTCCGACTCAGAAAAAAGGTTCCTGTACTACTTTTGGGCGACCTGGGGGCGACTTGCATTGACTTCTATACAGAAGTCATCTGCAAGTTGCCGCTGAGGTCGCGGCAGGTCGCGGCGAGGCAAGTCGGTGTCGCCTCGCATCGCCTGCAGTGTGAACCGGCCCTTAGGCTCCATCTACACTACAGCTCGTAAACTTGGGTTTAGGAGCTTGTGGCATTTTTTGCCAATGCTCCTAAACTCAACCTCCATGTACACACAGAGTTTTAGGATCATTTAGGAGCTGCTGTAGTTAGGGGACCTCAACCTCCCTCTCCTGAATGCAGAAGAATCACATTCAGGATGAGAACATTTTGACCACCGGCCACAAAAGGTAATTTCCCGCTGCCGGTGGTCATCATAGTCTATGTGTACATGAAGCCTTACAGGTCTGCCTCTCCACTGGAAGCTTGTAATTGGATGGTAATTTAGAAGCAGCACACTGATTACAATAGTTTATCTCTCTGCCACTCTGCTCTCACATCCTATCCACATGCTCGCTGCATTGCAGAAAGGCTGGTTGGCTTCTTATGCTGCTTTCCCCATCCCTAGCTTAAGCTCTGCTGTACAAGGGCTGAAACATGCTGATACCAAGTTCAATTCAGGTATGTACTGCTTGCATTTCCAAAAAATACTTTCAGGATCTATTAATGAACAGAGCTGTATTGGATTGTGCCTTTTATAGTTCAGCTTTATCTGATTATCAGAGGTGATGATATTAATATACAGTAGATAAACTTGAAAGCCACAGACCTTATCTAAAAATTGTGGTCACACTGCTCTGCCACAAACCACACCAATGATTTCAATGTTACCTCACGGTTCTGCCAAAAGGAAATGTTTTCAGTGAAAGCTGATGTACATGAGACGTGAACAGTCACTTGGCAAATAATCGGCCTAATTCCACACACCAGACTGCATTCTCCTGTGTTTTCAATGCAAGTAAATGCAGTTCATGGTGGATGAGAAATGACATTGTTTCATGTTTCTGTGCAAAATACGAATAGTATATTAATAATTCTGACTTTTAATAAAATAATAGCTACAAACATGAAGAATAAACTGCCATGTGCCACTCTTACCTGAAAAATGTTAAAGTGTTACTAAACCCAGGAGCTTGCATTCACTATATCTGGTCTCCCACAGTACCCAGAACATAGAAATGCAATTTATTTAGTAAATATAAACTTCTAAATAACTTTTCTCATCAACAGTATATAGCAGGCTTGTGACTTCTATCAAGGTTTGGTTAAAACTTGTAAGATTAGCTTCCATTCTCCTTAGACTGTACTATGAGGCTGCAGTGGCTTGCTATTGGGTGCACTGGTCAAGAGGGAGGAGCCAGAGGTGCCAGCGGGGGACCTGAGAAGAGGAGGATTGGGTTGCTCTGTGCAAAACCATTACACAGAGCAAGTAAGTTTGACATGTTTGTTATTAAAGGTTTGTCTTTTTTTTTTAACCACTTGTCACCTGCCGTATAACAGAATGACAGCTGCAAAATGGCTTGGTTATCCTGATTGGACGTCATATGACGTGATCAGGAAAATAGAGCCGTCACGCAGCACGGTGATCGGAGGTGATGTGTGTCAGTCTGACACACCGCAACTCTTAACTTATGGGGGAATCCATAGTGGAGAAGGATCAGGGGGTTTTGGTAGATCATAAGCTCAATAATAGCATGCAATGCCAAGCTGCGGTTTCCTAAGCGAGCAAAGTCCTTTCCTGTATTAAGAGAGGTATGTACTCCAGAGAGAGAGAGATATCATTTTGCCCCTGTTCAAATCATTAGTAAGACCTCATCTGGAATATGCCGTTCAGTTTTGGGCACCAGTTCTCAAAAAGGATATCGGGGAACTGGAGAAAGTGCAGAGAAGGGCAACCAAACTGATAAGAGGCATGGAGGAACTCAGCTATGAGGAAAGATTAGAGGAACTGAATTTATTCACTCTTGATAAGAGGAGATTAAGGGGGGATTTGATCAACATGTACAAATACATAAGGGGTCCATATAGGGAACTTGGTGTCGAGTTATTCACTTTACAGTCAACAAAGAGGACAAGGGGGCACTCTTTACGTCTAGAGGAAAAGAGATTTCATCTCCAAATACGGAAAGGTTTCTTCACAGTAAGAGCTGTGAAAATGTGGAATAGACTCCCTGCAGAGGTGGTTCTGGCCAGCTCAGTGGATTGCTTTAAGAAAGGCCTGGATTATTTCCTAAGTGTACAGAATATAACTGGGTACTAACATTTATAGGTAAAGTTGATCCGGGGAAAATCCGACTGCCTCTCGGGGGATCAGGAAAGAATTTTTTCCCCTGCTTTAGCTAATTGGATCATGCTCTGCTGGGGTTTTTTGCCTTCCTCTGGATCAACTGTGGGTATAGAATTGGGTATATGGGCTGGTATGATATTATATATATATATATATATATATATTTTTTTTTTGGTTGAACTGGGTGGACTTGTGTCTTTTTTCAACCTGACTAACTATGTAACTATGTAACTATGTAACTCCAAACGTGATCAGCTATGACCAATCACAGCTGATCATCGCATGAACCAGGAAGTGCAGGTAAATGTCATTCCTCGGTTCACACTAACAGAGAGAGCCGATCGGCGGCTCACCCTGTCGGGGGGGGGAGGGGGTCTGTGCCGATAATCAGCACATTGATTATCAGCACAGCCCCATGAAAAGGTGCCCATCAGCTGCCAATCAATGCCCATCACCTGCCAGCCTGTCTCCCTCTATAAAGCCTGTCGGTGCCCATGAAAGTACAGATCAGTGTGCACAACAGTGCCCAAAAAAGTGCCAATCAGTACCCCATCAATGATGCCTGTCAGTGCCCAATCAAAGTGCCAATCAGTGCCACTCAGTAAAGCCTGTCACTAGCTCCTCATCAGTGCTGCCTTTCCAGTGCCACCTATAAGTACCCATCAGTGCTGCCTATCAGTGCCATCAGTGCCGCCTATCAGATCCATTAGTGCTGCCTATCATTGCCCACCAGTTTTCTATTTTTTTGTTTTGTTTATAGCGCAAAAATGTAAAACTGCAGAGGTGGTCAAATACCACCAAAAGAAAGCTCTATTTGTGATAAGAAAATGATAAACATTTAGTGTGAGTACAGTGTTGCATGACCGCGCAATTGTCATTTAAAATGCGACAGCACTGAAAGCTAAAAATTGTCCTGGGCAGGAAGCGGGGAAAGTGCCTGGTATTGAAGTGGCTAATAATATCTCTGTACCTATTGAATATAGTAGCGATTCAAAGTGAAGTCTGCAGCCTTTAGCATGCCAGCTACTGGTTGCAAGTGGTACATGTGAACTATTCACATGCAATAGTTTATTTCTACCTAACTGAAAACGAAAAACAAAAATACTGTATGTTGGCCATGAACACATTTTTGTTCATAGGGATTAATGGGGAAAAAAAATAGTATGGGAACATCAATATTGAGAATTTCAGCCCTTTTAGCCTTCATATACCCTCAAACTTCGAGGTATTAACAAACAAATACTTCTCAATCAATGCATTCCAGTCTTGTTTCATAACTAATAGCACATGTGTGGCTGATTCACATTGTGTTAGTAAACTGGGATAACTGTTTATATAGAGGGCCGGACTCCCAGTGACTCACTGTATTATTTCAGCAATGGATACATTCTCCAACATCCTGTCTGATGGTAATGGAGCAGCTGGGTTCTGGTTAAATCGTAGTGTACTGTATATAAAACATTCCCTTATATACAAAGGCCTTCAATGTGAAACTCAGCACTGTATATGGTTACATCTGTGTGACACACAAAATAAAGCTTACTAAGGAAACCCGCTTTACCGATTAACCACTTTCAGACCGGACCATTTTGCTGGCTTAAGACCAGACCACTTTTTGCGATTTGGCACTGCGCCGCTTTAACTGACAATTGCGCGGTCGTGCGACGTGGCTCCCAAACAAAATTGACGTCCTTTTTCCCCACAAATAGAGCTTTCTTTTGATGGTATTTGATCACCCCTGTGGTTTTTATTTTTTACGCTATAAACAAAAATAGAGCGACAATTAAAAAAAAAAAAAACGCATTATTTTTTACTTTTTGTTATAATAAATATTCCCCAAAAATATATAAAAAAAACATTTTTTTCCCTCAGTTTAGGCTGATACGTATTCTTCTACATATTTTTGGTAAAAAAAATCGCAATAAGAGATTATTGATTTGTTTGCGCAAAAGTTATAACTTTTACAAAATAGGGGATAGTTTATGGCATTTTTATTAATAATTTTTGTTTTACTAGTAATGGCAGCGATCAGCGGTTTTTATTGTGACTGCGACATTATGGCGGACACATCGGACATTTTTGACACATTTTTGGGACCATTGCCATTTATACAGCAATCAGTGCTATATAAATGCACTGATTCCTGTGTAAATGACACTGGCAGTGTAGGGGTTAAGTGTTCCTAGGGGCGTGTTACTAACTGTGGGGGGGCTGGGCTTTGTGTTAGTGAATCACATGGAGCAGAGATCAGTGTCACTTGTTGCTAGGCAGAACGGGGAAATGCTGTTTACAATGGCATCTCCCTGTTCAGCCTCCCCGTGAGACGATCACGGGTATGCCTGCGGCGATCGAGTCCGCGGGACCTGCTACCAGACTCACGGGGGTTCCAACCGGCATGCGAGCGTGCCGCCGGCGGCGTGCAAGCGATGCCAGGGCGGCATATAGAAATGGAGGTCCCTGTATGCCAATATGCCTGCCCATGCCATTCTGCTGACGTACATCGGCGTGCGCAGGTTGGGAAGTGGTTAAAGGCAAACCATCACAGAGATACAATGTAAATGTTGTACCAATACATAAAATTGAATTGTCAAGGGTCACAATCAGGGGCGGACTGACCATTCGTCCACTCGGCACTGCCCAAGGGGCCCCAGGCCACTAGGGGGCAACATCAAGGTTGCCAGCCTCAGTAAAAACAGGGACAGTATGTAAAAATCTGTGTTTTTTTTTTATATCTGTCTCTGAAATGTCCCTTGCTGACATCCTTTTGGTCTAAAAATCCTGAGATTATAGCTGCCCCACCTCTCCAGTACCTTCTCAGCCAATAGAAACATGTCTGTGCATACTGTGTGTACATGTATGTGTATACTGTGTGATTGTATACTGTGTGGCCCCATAATCTCTGATTGCCTGGGGGCCCCATAATCTCCTATTGTCTGGGGGCCCTATGAGTTGTCAGTCTGCCCCTGGTCACAATTCATTTCTTTAAACTGGAGTAGCATGTTCTTGGTCCTGCTTTTAAGCTGGCCACAAGAGTTGTGGCCTGAAATATAAACGTGGTTTGAAATGAAGCTGTTTCCCGAAACCAGTTACTCAACACTTGATTGTTATTAAAAAATAAAAAATAAATAAAAAGGTCTTTACAAACATGTCATACTTGCCTCCACTATGCAGATCATATTGCACAGAGTGGCCCCGATCATCCTCTTCTGGGGTCCCCCTTCAGCTCTCGCGGGCTCCTCCCCGCAGCAGATAGCCCCCTAGGAGAAGCGCTCTCCCAGTGGATTACCTTGCAGGCCCCATTCCCAAGTCCAGTATTTGGCATCCATAGCCGCCGAATGCAGGACTTGGCCCCGCCCCAGCGCTCACATCATTGGATTTGATTGACAGCAGCTGGAGCCAATGGCTGCACTGCTATCAATCTATCCAATCAAGAACCGAAAACCCCGGGAAGAGGCAGCGTGTCCCCGCTGGTGAATTTCGAGGGCTCAGGTAAGTAAAACACGTAGGTGAAAAAAACACGTAAGTTTACAACCCCTTTAAAGAGGAAGTAAACCCTGATGAGTTTACTTCCTCTTTCATTCCCTGCAAAGGTAAAGCATAATGGACTACTATGCATCGCATAGTAGCCCATTATGTGTCACTTACCTGACACAGGAGCCAGCAAAGTCACCGCTGCCCACTGTAGTCCGGCGCATCCATCTTCTCGGTAGGTCTCGCTGCTCCGCCACTGTCATTCGGCAAAGCCGCGATGATGTCACTCACGCGCATGCGCACGGGAGCCGACAGGCGCGGCAGCTCCGTTGTTGGAAATGCCGCGCTCAGTGCGCCTGCGCGCCGCTGTCTACGGCGCATGCGCCGTAGACAGCGGTGCCTGTCTTCGGGCAAATATCTCCTAAACCATATAGGTTTAGGAGATATTTCTTGGACCTACAGGTAAGCCTTAATCTAGGCTTACCTGTAGGTCAAAGTGGTTTGTAAGGGTTTACAACCACTTTAATGACGTGTGTAGTAATTGCTGCATGGTTGGATGTAGCTGCATCAAATGTGGATCACTCCTTGGACTTTATGGACTATTCTATTTGCATTACTTCTTTGCCATAACCCAGACTGGCCTCTCCTGATTGCACCAAATACCACCTTAGTTCTTGCTGTGCTGTGTGGTAGAGCTGTGTATATCCCAGACCTGGATGGACAGAAATAGAGTGCCTTAAAAAAAGTATTCATACCCCTTCAAATTTTCCACATTTTATCATGTTACAGCCAAAAACGTAAATGCATTTTATAGAGATTTTATGTGATAGACCAACACAAAGTGACACATAATTGTGAAGTGGAAGGAAAATGATAAATGGTTTTCAATTTCTTTTTACAAATAAATATGTTAAAAGCGTGGCATGCATTTGTATTCTGTATTCCACATTTTATAAAACTAGCTTTCACTGCAATTACAGCTGCAAGTCTTTTTGGGGATGCCTCTACCAGCTTTGTACATCTAGAGAGAGACATTTTTTCCCTCTGATGAAAGTGATGACTGAAACGCGTCAGGGTGTAGCCATGCAGCTTCCCTACTAGACGAATGAGCGACACTCTACCCTTCCCAGGAACACCACGGTGAGCGGTGCAAGGTTAGATTGGATCGCGCATCTTATGCATTTTAAAGATATGTGCTAAACAAGATGATAATTTTGTGAGTGTTGATTTTGGGAATTTTTTTAATAAATAAAATATTGTGGACGGAATTACGCTATGTAGCTTTATTGTTTTTTTACATGTGCAAGCTATATTGGGGACGTGTATTTAAGTGAGGAGACGCACCCAATGACATAACAAGCACTTAAACCAGCGGAATCTAATATATTGGGGACGTGTATGCAAGTGAGATGGTGTACCTGGTTATAAGCGTTTAAACCAGTGGAGTCTGGTAAGTGCAATAACCATAGGGGATGGCACAGAAGGTGTGGTGAAGGAGTAATTATTTGTGTGGTGAATCACCTATCAACATTTGCTGCAAGACCTTTTTATCCTCACTTAACAATGAACTGCACAAAATTTTTTACACAATTTAATGAACTGTTCCGGTATTCATTTAATTGATTAACTTTTTATTGTGAAATATTGCGATCTGTGCTGGATTACAGCGAGGAAATTTTTATAGTGTTTTTATAGCACTTTTATTTTATTTTACCTGATTCAATTATTTTGTGTATAAAAGAAAACATGGTGTGTTTATAGACAAGGGTCATAAGTGTTACATTAATTTAAGCGCTGCTAGTGTTTTAGGAAATTAACCTTTGTTGTTTTCTCTTTGGCATATTGTAGACATTTTTGCCATTCTTCTTTCAAAATAGCTCAAGCTCTGTCAGATTGGATGGAGAGCGTCTGTGAACAGCAATTTTCAAGTCTTGCCACAGATTCTCAATTGGATTAAAGTCTGGACTTTGACTGGGCCATTCTAACACATGAATATGCTTTGATCTAAACCATTCTATTGTAGCTCTGGCTGTATGTTTAGGGTTATTGTCCTGCTAAGGTGAACATCCACCTCAGTCTCAAGTTTTTTGATGACTCTAACAGGTTTTCTTCTAAGATTGCCCTGTATTTGGCTCCATCCATCTTCCCATCAACTCTGACCAGCTTCCCTGTCTCTGCTGAAAAAAAGCATCCACACAACATGATGCTGCCACCACCATGTTTCACGGTGGGGATGGTGTGTTCAGGAGGATGTGCAGTGTTAGTTTTCTGACACACATAGCGTTTTGCTTTTAGGCCAAAAAGTTCCATTTTGGTCTCATCTGACCAGAGCACCTTCTTACACATGTGTAGCCATGGTGTTAGCACTACTGACAAACAATTCGCCAAATCACCCAGCTGCCAGACTTCATACATCCTTTCCAGAGACAATAAACAGTCTTTTGCGAGCTTTGTTTTTGTTGTTTTATTGGGGGGGGTACATCTTGGATAGGGATAGGGATATGGGATGCCCATGGAATTAATCATTGCCATCATATTTAAATAATTCAATACACTTTGAACAAAGTTAGAGCCTGAAGATTGAATCTGCATGTTAGACTAAGTATACATCTGCTCCTGCATCTCCATGCAGGTAACTGTTCCTAATGCTGCGTACTCACAATCGGACTATCCGGCGGACTTAGTCCGGCGGACAAACCGCCGGACTTTGCAGCGGAGGTCCGCTGGACTTTCGGAAAGAGCGGACCTGCCCACACATGACCGGACTTTTCCGGTGGACAAACCGCCGGACTATGGCGGGACTTTTGAAATGAACGGACTTGCCCACACATGGAGAAAAGGTTGTTAATTTTGAACGCGGCTCCACGTAGACGGGGCTAGCGAAGGAGGTCAATGTCGGCGCCTCCATGGGCGAGATTAACACATCACTGGCTCCGTCACCTGGTATGGACTTAAAGAGGAAGCCCTACGCCGAAAAATCGGCATGGGGGCCCCCCCCAAAGTCCATATCAGACCCTTATCCGAGCACGCAGCCCGGCCGTTCAGGAAAGGGGGTGGGGACGAGCGAGCAGCCCCCCTCCTGAGCCGTACCAGGCCACGTGCCCTCTGATCCAGGACTCTTCACTATCCTCCGTGTGCATGATAAAGACTCTGCTAATGACCATGTAGAAGCAGAGTTCCCTTACAGATTCCCTGGCACCTCCAGCCATCCACTGTGGTAACACTCACCGACCTTCCAGCCCTGAGTCCTTGATGAGGAATTTGTCTGGACCATGCATTCCGACAGCTTCTCCTGCCCCTCTGTTCCAGGAGTTCTCTGCCACCGACCGCATGGTGACAGAGACATTGCCAATGACACTGTAGAGGCAATGTTCTTTCACAGCTCTCTTCGGGCCTTCTCCTGTGATCCGTACACCCCTCCCCCCCCCCCCCCAGATGGTGGTGTCCTCCTGCTGCTGTCTAGCACTCCATTCCTCACTTCACCCAGCTGACTTCTCCTCCCCAGTAGCATGTGACCTCAGCTCACATAGGAGGCCCGCCCCCTGCCAACACCAGAAAGGGATTGGTCAGGGCTCCCACATGTGCTGCCTGCCACTTCAGCTCTCGGCCCAACCTCTCCTCGAGAACATTCTTCCTGGAAGCAGGGGAGGGGCCTCACAACTGGAGTACAGGTGATCACACCCACTGCTACTCTGACCACTCCCAGTCCCCAGATCAAAACAGGCTTTCAGCATAGGCATACCTAAATTTGCCTGCACTGAACATACCCTAATACTATAACCCTTACTAACACCTACCTACTGGTAGAGGGTGCTACACATGTTTGCTGTGTCCCCCACCTGGCTTCTCGCAAACTGCAAATGGGACTTCTTATGGCTTTCTTTCAATAATAGCTTTCTTCTTGCCACTCTTCCATAAAGGCCAGATTTGTGGAGAGCACAACTAATAGTTGTCCTGTGGACAGATTCTCCCACCTGAGTTGTGGATCTCTGCAGCTCCTCCAGAGTTACCATGGGCCTCTTGGCTACTTCTCTGATTAATGCTCTCCTTGCCCAGCCTGTCAGTTTAGGTGGACGGTCATGTCTTGGTAGGTTTGCAGTTGTGCCATACTCTTTCCATTTTTGGATGATGGATTGAACAGTGCTCCATGAGATGTTCAAAGCTTGGGATATTTTTTTATGACCTAACCCTGCTTTAAACTTCTCCACAACTTTATCCCTGACCTGTCTGGTGTTCCTTCATGACGCTGTTTGTTCACTAAGGTTCTTTAACAAATCTCCTGAGGGCTTCACAAAATATCTGTATTTATACTGAGATTAAATTACACACAGGCGGACCCTATTTACTAACTCATTGACTTCTGAAGGTAATTGGTTCCACTTGATTTTAGTTAAGGGTATCAGAGTAAAAGGGGCTGAATACAAATGCACGCCACACTTTTCGGATCTTTATTTGTTAAAAAAAAGTTGAAAACCATTTATTATTTTCCTTCCACTTCACAATCATGTGCCACTTTGTGTTGGTCTATCACATAAAATACATTTATGTTTTTGGTTGTAACAGGACAAAATGTGGAAAATTTCAAGGGGTATGAATACTTTTTCAAGGCACTGTATGAATCCTTTGGCAGGTAAAACAGCTCCCAGTAATGTATTTTATCTTTGTACATAAAGTAAAAAAAAAGGACATTGTGGAAACCCTAGTATTGTGGCTGTAACTTGGTCCAGTGGGAGTGGGTAAGTTTAGACAAATGCCTCATCCATGTGATCTGCTTGTCTAAAGGTTGTCAGACATTCAGGTCATGGGATATCCACGGATGTTAATCAAAATCGATCTGACTTGTAGATTATTCAGAATGTTTCATGACTCATTAATGTGGCTTCTTTAGTGTAAATAACACCAGGTTTATTCTTTGTCAGTTAAGCCCTTCTGAGTCACCCTAATCCAGTTATTACAATGCCAATAATACAATTCAGGTATTAATTAAACTTGCATACCTGGAGGTGTGGATTGTTTTAAAAACTCGATTCTCTTTGAACAGGAGGCAGATGGCATTACATCGCTGGAGGTAGGGTTGCCACCTTTCCTTCGAGCCAAACCGAACACTTTAGCAGCGCAGCAATTTTTTATATTTTTTTTTTATGGGCGAATGCTGCGGACTCTGGTGTAAAGGGGAACTCTGATGTAAAGGAGTTTCTGCTCACCAAAGCTCCCACTTACTTTAGAGTTCCCAGCATTCTCCCTTAAATTATGGTTCCCTAAGCCTAACACAGTACACACTACACAAACACTGGCTAGGCACAGAGTTAACCCTTTGATTGCCCCTGATGTCACCCTTTCCCAGCAAATGTCATTAGTACAGTGACAGTGCTTATTTTTTAGGCACTGATCACTTTATTAGTGTCACTGGTTGCAAAAAGTGTCAACAGTGTCAATTGGTGTCAGAGCGTTCACCACAATATCGCAGTCCCCCTATAAGTCACTGATCACCACCATTTCTTGAAGAAAAAAAAAGTATATAAAAAATATCCCATAGTTTGTAGACGCTGTAGCTTTTGTGCAAGTCAATCACTATACCCTTAGGCTGCTTTCACACTGGGGCGGGAGCAGCGTCGGCGGTAAAGCGGCGCTATTTTTAGCGGCGCTTTACCGTCGTTTTAGCGGCGGTGTGCGGGCGCTAGCGGGGTGGTTTTAACCCCCGCTAGCGGCCGAAAAGGGGTTAAACCCGCCCGCAAAGTGCCGCTGCAGCGGCGCTTTACCGGCGGTATTGCCGCGGTGTCCCATTGATTTCAATGGGTAGGAGCGGTATAGGAGCGGTGAATACACCGCTCCTTCACCGCTGCAAAGATGCAGCTAGCAGGACTTTTTTCACCGTCCTGCCAGCGCATTGCTCCAGTGTGAAAGCCCTCCGGCTTTCACACTGGAGTTAAAGGGGCCGGTTTTTTTCAGGCGTTACACAGGCGCTATTTTTAGCGCTGTAACGCCTGAATACAGCCCCAGTGTGAAAGCAGCCTTATTGGGATTCTTCTTACCAAAAATAAGTCCCAGAATACATATTGGCCTAAATTGATGAAGAAATTCGATTTTTCCATTTTTTTTTGTGTTGTTGCTATGTTTTATAGCAGAAAGTAAAAAATATTGTTTTGTTTTTTTCAAAATTGTCAGCCTTTTTTTTGTTTATAGCGCAAAAAAAAACAAAAAAACACGCAGAGGTGATTAAATACCGCCATAGGAAAGCTCTATTTGTGGGGGAAAAAAGAACATATATTTTATTGGGGTACAGCATCACATGATCGCGCATTTATCAGTTAAAATAACGTAGTGCCGTATTACAAAAAATGGTCAAGTTGACAATGTATATGTAAACCCTCACCTTGTAAACAACCCACTCAATTTAAAGCGGGATTCCACCCTAAAGTGGAACCTCCGCTGATCGGATCCCTCCCCCCCTCCGGTGTCACAATTGACACCTTTCAGGGGGGAGGGGGGGTGGAGATACCTGTCAAAGACAGGTATTTACACCCACTTCCGGGCATAGACTCCCGTGGGAGTCTACGCCATTTCCTGCCCTGCCGCGCTGTCTGCTGGGACACACACGGGTCCCAGTGACAGCGCAGAGAATTCCTATTGCGCGACGCGGCTCGCGCATGCGCAGTAGGGAACCGGGAAGTGAAGCCGATTCGCTTCACTTCCTGATTCCCTCACCTAGAATGGTGGCGGCAGCAGCCGAGAGCCGAGCGATCGATCGGCCTCGGCTGCCGGCATCGCTGGAACCCGGGACAGGTGAGTGTCCATTTATTAAAAGTCAGCAGCTGTAGTATTTATAGCTGCTGGCTTTTAATATTTTTTTTTTTGGTGGAATCCCTCTTTAAAATAGAAAACAAAAAGGGCAAAACATTTGTGTATAAAAAAAACATATAACACAATGTTATAATTGATAACATTATATTTGTTCTCACCTGCAAATGGAGGACAGGGAGCAGAAACAGGGGGGGGGGGGGGGTGGGCATATCAGGACACGTCTGATTGTTGGACAAGAGCAGGCTGAGTTCCCAGCACAGCTAGAGAACTGACCGTGCTGTGCTCTCACGCATGGTGTGGTCAGTTTATTTTAATAGGAAACCAGAGTGACTGACAAGAACACCAAAAACACCGGGGATTTCACAGAAAGGAAGCAATACAAAAAGAACAAGATACTTTTTCATACAAGTGCATGGCACATGGGGTTGCATGTCAGATAACTTTGTTGGAGGGAGTGGGGGTGGGGTGACAGTCATTAAATCTTCAATAAATGCACAAGTTTATATTGAGATTTTGGACACTTTTCTTCAATTCATCAATTGAAAGGATGTTTGGTGATAATGACATCATTTTTCAGGATGTAATCTGATGTAGATGTTTGTTTTAGAACGGCAAAGTTCATAATGATTCCATAATATCTTCCTCAGAATTGAGTGATTCCATTTTTTTTTTTGCTTGATCTGCAAAAACCGTTGCAACTGACCACAGTTTTCTTAATTATTTTTTTTTTTTTTAAGTGTTTCTTAAAGCCAGAAGATTGGAATGTTAAATGAAAATAGTTTTGAGGCATTTCTGTAATTCATTTTTCTTTTACACAATTAAACAATTGAATAAAAATGAGTGGTGATTCCATACTTTTTACCAGGAGTTGCATATTTAATTTTCACTGGTTTTGATATTTATGGTTATAAGTAGCAGCATTGTTTATAATTGTTTTTTATTATTTGGAGAGCGGGAGATCACTATTATACAAGAAGATATAACAGTTATGAGTTATGAATATTTATGTCTCCATGGCCAACCACTAGGAGGTTTATTGGCAGTAGTACATGTTGGGGAACTGTATAAATAATTGGGGTGATCGTGTAAAAGTATTTTTCAGGAAAGGAGGCTTTGTGCCTCCCTGGCTTGTATGGGGTGAAGCCTAAGAATGGAAGGGAGTCTGTGGCCTGGAAGAGTCTGAGCTACCTTTACTGGATCATCTGGACAGTGAAGTGCCCTCTCGAAGAGTGTTCTGGATAGTTGGGTACAGGTTTCTGCAGGAGGGGTTCCTGTCTACTTACTCCAGAGGGTTCATGTGATGTATGAAACTTCTCTACAGTCTGCAGAATATAGAGTTCCCCTTGTTCCTTATGCCAGACCAAAAGTCCGTAGATGCCTTTTGGTCTGTTTTGAGTGTTCTATGGCCTAACCAACCTTTCTCTCTCCCTGTGCCTAATAAGCTATGTTAGGGTTTCTAAATGATTTGTTTGTCTATTTAAAGGGGAATCCTAAAATCAGTGCACAAGGGGTTAACACTGCCTCTGTTATATATAGAGAGAACCTTTGACTTCCAGTGCAAAATGTGGGACTAACCTGGTACCATGAGGCATCTATAATGCAGCCATTGTAATTGGGCTGTACATTTAAAATACAATTAGTTGTAAAAAAAAAACCACATTCCAATTTTAAATATAAAAAAGGCTTATACAATTGACATATGAGGAGTACAAAACCCCTTTTGTTCTGCTGTCGCTAGAAACCTATTAGTACTTCATTTTATGCTAATCACAATGCAAAGATTTCCGTAGGTGGGACAGCAATTGTTTTCTATGCATTTTAGATCTATTCACTTTCACAGGAGACTATGGATGCTGATTGTCACATTGTGGCTTTGATCAAACACCCAGGAGATATTTATGCGAAAAACAGAGAACCAAGGCCAGGCATACATGGTTCAGCAGGAACCGGACGATATTGGAACCGTTAATGGGCAGGCTGAATGTACCAAGTTGATGGATCAACTTGGGAATAACTAGCCTGTCGGATTCTCTTGCAATTATCACTAGCCACTAGCAATACTCACTGTTTTCTCCCGGTAGGGACAGCTTCCCCCACTTGCCCCTGCTAGTAGTATTAAGTTACTGTGTTCCTTTGTGGTTGTCAAGCAGTTAATCTGGGTACTGAGCTGTATTTGGCTGTTCTTAAAATTGTAATACACATTTGGCAAACCATTCTTGCTCAGTATTTAACTTTAAAAATTTATACCAAATAAAACCCCACGCTTGGTTGTTTTGAAATGGGAAAAGGTTGCCGCACTTTTAAAAAGCCCAAACACATGACTTCCACAAAAATGAAACCAACATAAAAGTGTGCAAACCCCCTGAATATTCAAAGCGTCCCAGAGGACACCTGTTACGGGGAAGCGCGTCGGGCGGAGCCACATCTCTGATGTCATTACACAGGTCGGCTGGCGAGGGCCGCGATTGTGTTTGTGGAGTGTCAATATCGCTTTTAAATGGTTTCATTAATGTAAGTGCATTACCTTTTTATAAATAAATACTTTGCTGACATACTACACGATGAAGCTTCTTCTATGTTCTGCCCTCTTGTGAGACTTGTGTTGGAAGCCATTAATCTGTTTGTGTTGGTTGGACCATTGGATGTGTCTTGCCGTGACACTAGTGCCGGTATTTCGTTGACAGCAGTGGCGGCCCATCCATTAGAGGCGCATGGGCACAACCCTCCCTGTGTCCGGCCCCCTGATCTACTTACAATAGCGGGGTTTTTTTTTTGAAGCATGTGATTAGAGCCAGAGGCTCTAATAGGCTGCCTGCAAAAAAAGGGGAGCTCGGGATGCAGAGCACTGCACCCTGATCCCACCCAGTTGTGTGACAATAGCGAATTAATATTTGCTATCTTCACACTGATCTTCCTCCAAGCCAATCAGGAAGCAGGCCTTGAGACCCGTCACCCAATTGGCTGAAAGGACAGGCGATCCTATTGAATGCCTGGATGGAGGAGGGAGGAGCCACATGGCGGAAGCTGCCAAAGCCGAGGAGGAAATGACACAGGAGCCGTTGTCCACAACCCACCCGCTGCCCACCGCCAAAGCCAAGGAGGAGAGGACACAGAAGCCACCGAACCAGAGGAGGAGAGGACACAGGAGCCGCCACACTCTGCCCGCCACCGAAGCCGAGGAGGACAGGACACAGGAGCAACCGCCCGCTGCCCACTGCCAAGGAAAGAAGGACACAAGGGCCCTGACCACAACCTGCCCCCCACCCGTAGGAGCCCACAACCTGGCCACCACCTAGATGGGGCAAGTGTCAGGGAGGGGGAGTACCCCCACCGATCGACCAACTGGGGGGGTGGTTTTTTCGCCCCCCCCCCCCCCCAGAAAACATAACACAAGCTGCCACTGATTGAAGAGGTCATACCTTTGTCTGCAAAATCTGAGGAAGAGAGCAGTGGCTCTTCTTACAAGAGCATGTTTGATCTCTATAATTTGAGATCAACGTTGTCCAGTAAATGGTGTGATCATATGTGGGGATTGTACCTCCTGAGCACCTTAAGTCTGGAGTCACACTAGAGTGATTTGAATGGCAGTTTCCCCACATCCAATTCGCACAGCAGGAGACTGTGACTGGCTCTCTATGGAGCTGGTTCACATATCTCCGCAGCGGCTCCTGTGTGATTTGCACAGGAGCCCTGTGCATCTTTTGGTCGTGTTCAAGTCCAAATTCAGCCAAAAATTCGGGTTGAAATCAGACCTGAAATGGTGAACAAGGACACAGTAACAGACTCCTGCTGTGAGCCGCTGTGTGCTTATATGTGAACGCAGCCTGACACTGTCTTTGTTTATCACCAAACACTAATAAAGAACTTGGATCATGATCTGAGGATTTGGACTAATTTTCATTTATTTGTTTAGACTTTGTAACATTTATTAGTGATTGGTATAAATTGTACAAGATGTATCCAACACACGATGTACAATGTCCTCAGCGTCGGGCTCATCTAGGGTCCTATTTGCACATGTTCTGGGCTTGCCTGAATATCTGGTTGGAAGTATTTGAAGTTATTAATCTTAGGCTGCAGTTGACACTTTTGGCTTCCCCGGAGTTTGCACTCTTGGGAATTCATGAGGATGAGCAACGGTTCTATCATACCAAATTTTTAACCTCCTATACTACGCAAGAAAATAAATCCTTCGTAAGTGGACCTCCTCCACTCACCCTGCAGTGTCCTCCTGGGAAGCGATGGTAGATGCTGCTTTATCCATGGGTAGACTTATGTATGAGAATCATTCTGGGTTGTTCCTGGAAGTATGAGAAAGTTTGGCCTTTTTGGACCTCAAGTTGAACGCTGTTGACTATCTCTGTCTTTCTCATTGTTGCTAGACAAATAGAGAAAAGAAAAAAGAGAGGGCGCACCAACCCCTCGAAACACGTCAGCAGGTAGTAAGTGGTGCGACCCCTGGAGAGTCCTGTTCGCCTAGTATTGGATGCTGCTATTTGATGACTACTTTTACTGTCTTACCGCAAGATTTTATATGATCGTTTGTGAGTAGTTTTCTTTTTTATGTCTTCAATAAATACATATTTAAAGGATAATGCACAAGGCCGGTGCGCCCTCTCTTTTTTCTTTCCTCTCTTTGACTTCTGGGGTCCCCCACTCTTGAGGGCAGCAAGGCCAGTGTTGATTCCATAGCCGGTCTGGTGTTCCGCATACACGCAGGAATGTTTTCGTTTTGTTGTTGCTAGACAAATACTGTAGACTGATGGTTTACCTGCTATCATTCTGTCTCTCATGTACATGTGCCGGATTTTATATTTCATTTGTTGCATGATTGTTTCGATTCATGTAAGAGGTATACTCATCATGGCTTTGTAGGGTTGAGTTTTGTAGCCTTGTATTCAACTGGTACTTAGATATGGCATTGTACTCTGTTTATGTGACTAACTATGCTGTATTGTTTCTTTTTGTACAATAAAGCACTCCTAATTTATAAAAAATGAATAAACTTGAATATGCAGGGGGTTTGCTCAATTTGGTTCACTATTTAACCACTTCAGCCCCAAAAGGTTTACTCCCCTTCATGATCAGGCCATTTTTTGCAATACAGCACTGTGTTACTTCAACTGACAATTGTGTGGTCATCTGACATTGTACCCAAATAAAATTGATGTCCTTTTTGTCCCCACAAAAGAGCTTTCCTCTTGCAGTATTTGATCACCTCTGTGGTTTTTATTTTTTGCGCTAGAAACAAAAAAATATTTGAAAAAAAATATTATTTTTACTTTATACTATAAAACATGTAAATAATGTTAAAAAACATTTTTTTTCCTCAATTTGAGCCAATATGCATTCTGCTACATATTTTTGGTTAAAAAAAATCCCAATAAGTGTATATTGATTGGTTTGCACAAAAGTTATAGCGCCTACAAACTATGGGATAGATTTGGTGATTTTTTATTTTTTTTTACATTTTTTTACTAGTAATGGTGGTGATCAGTGATTTTTACTGGGACTGCGACATTGCGGCAGACAAATCTGACACTAAGTGACACTTTTTTGGGACCAGTGAAACTAATACAGTGATCCGCGCTAAAAAAAATTCACTGTCATTGTGTTAATGACACTGGCAGGTATGGGTTAACGTTGGGGCAATCAAAGGGTTAAATGTTCCCCTAGGAAGTTCTTTCTAACTTTGTGGGCAATACTTTGATTGGGGGAAGACAGAGATCTGTGTTCCTGCTTAGCCAGAACACAAGATCTCCATCATCCCCTCTCACACAACTGTTGTCTGTCTTGTTTACATAGGCAGACTGTTGTTCTGCCTCTCCTGAGAATGATCGGCGTGTCCAAAAAACAGATTTCTTAGACACACCATGCATTGCTCACAACTGTCCCTGATTTTGAGGGACTGTCCCTGATTTGGAACAAAGTCCCTCTGTCCTTCTCATTTGTCCCTCATTTTGCTCTGATCTACTGTATATAGTTGAATATAAAATGCACTATGTATCTTTCAAAAAGCGTTTCACAGCATTTATTTCTAAATTGTTGAATTTCTAAATTTCAGTATAAAGCTAATGTAGTGGTAAAAAAAAGCACTCGTGGGCTTAACCAACAATTATTTTTTATCTAATTCTCCTTTAAGGGGCGTGACAGGGTGTGTCCTATGCCTACATACATTTGCTGGTAGGTGTCCCTCGTTCCCATCTCAAAAAGTTGGGAAGTATGCACCATGTTTATATACATAGGAAAGGCAAGCAATCATTTATATTGGCTCTGGTATTTCTTAATTATGTCTATGGAGGCGTGCACGTGCGCCACCAGACCCAGTGCACTAAATCCCATACAGGTACGTGATTTCAAGCAGGAGGGCTGCCCTGCCACAGTATATCAGCATGGGGCTGTCCATAACAGGTTAACTTTGCTTTGTATTAAAGTGGACTTGCTATTCAGTAGTCACCCCCATATAAAGACCTATAAAAAAAATACCATATAATAATTAAAATACATACAATAATTAGAATTATTATATTTATCCTTTATTATAAAAAATGAAGCGAATTACGCCTTTATTAGTTGCTCTCTATTCTATATAAGCTGCAATTACTGTTACGTTGATTATATTAACATTTATTTCCTAGAAAAACCCATGCTTTTTTTTTTTTTTACACAAAATGTAAAACCAGCATAGTTTCCCTTTTGACTGCAGGCACAAAACGAAAGGATTTGCTCCATAATATATATGTTGTCTGCACACAGCGATTGCTGGTTAATTCCATATTGTGGCTGGTCCCCGCATTATGGTTTACCTCGAATGATACAGCCCTATACAAGCTTAGAAAGCTCTGCTGTTGTATTTTTGTTGCAGCCTCTGGCTTGTTCCTCTCAACAGCAATTTATGTCTAATCAGGTTGTCCTGTGCTAAATCCATGTCTGCGCTTTCATGGTAATTGCTGACACCAATTGAACCCCACTATTAGAATGGATGCAGGCAGTAGCTGCATAGAGAATTCAGCAGACCACCTTCTCCCGTAATGCAGCTCATTATACTACCGCTACTGGCATCATCTGTATCCGGTCAAAGTGGTCATTTATTAAAAATCAGTACGAGTTTTTATTTAGTTAGACGTTACATCCGTACACTTGTTTAATGAGTGACCTCACAAGTAGACGGGTGACCCCATGTGTATGCAGATTGAGAATAAACGAAAAACAATTTGGTACATTGAAACATCGCGGCTGTGCATGACTCAGGATATTTATTTCAGAAGCTTGAGTCATTAACCTGGCAGGCAGAGAGTCATTACCTACCAGTCTGATCTAGACATTATTGTTCTCTTTATTTTTGTTTTTGAACACGGACGTACAATCTTAGTTGTCTTTATTGGCCCTTGTACACACGGTCGGACATTCCGACAACAAAATCCATCAGATTCAGTCACCAATTGGGTTTAGCAGAGTGATTTCAGTCGGTCTACTCTTATCTTTATTTAGCAAGTGTGGGGTATTTTTGGTACAACCAGGATAGTTTGATTTATTCCATTTAGTATTCTTTGTATATGTGTTGGGTATTTTTTTCCCTTTTTGCGTATTTGATGCATAGTTGTGTACTGTCGCTTTTTTTTACTGTACTTTTTCACTTTTTTTCTTTGAAGAAAAATGCAAATGAATGAGACTAATAAAGGGCCATTTTTTGGTACAAGAACAGGTTTAGGATAGAAGAAAGGGCTTCCCTAACCTCCAGGAGACACATTTAAAGTCCAGTGCACCATTTAAAACCAAAAAAAAACACCAATACTCCTCCTTCTCCATCCATACCAATCCATTTTGCCAAATAGTCAAATTTTTCCTAAATATTCAAATTTTCAATGATATTTCATGGGTTTGGAATTTCCTACTCCCTTATCATCGGGCAACAGAACACAGGAGGAATGCAGTGAGTCACATGCCACATCATACCTCAATTTAATTCCCAATACCCAAATGCTGCGACTGGCAAGGAAGGGAAGGTGAGAATGTGCTACTGGTGGGGCAACCAGGAAAGTGAACGTATTGTTTTTCCCTGAGTAGTTTCTAAAACACTAACTTGCATTATTCACATCAAGCTGATCTCTATTACATGTGTAAATATAAACACTGAAGAGACTATGGGGTTGATTTACTAAAACTATGCAAAATCTGGTGCAGCTCTGCATTGTAGTCAGTCAGCTTATAACAGTGATGGCAAACCTTGGCACCCCAGATGTTTTGGAGCTACATTTCCCATGATGCTCATGCACTCTGCAGTGTAGTGGGGCATCATGGGAAATGTAGTTCCAAAACATCTGGGGTGCCAAGGTTTGCCATCACTGGCTTATAACTTCAGCTTTTTCACCTTTGACAAAAAAAAAAAAACCTTGAAACTGATTGGTTTCTATGCAGAACTGCACCAGATCTTGCACTCTCCAGTTTTAGTAACTCAACCCCTATACATTTCCTTTAATTATGGATACTTTCAATAAATTTTAAATATTCATGATAACAGCCTATCATTACAATTTTTCAAATTTATGTGGCTTAGGCATATTTAAGGATACCCACCTAGCAATCTTGTCTTTGCAGCCAGTCTGCTAGCCAAACAAATTACAATACAGAATGATCTGGAATATTGGTCTATCCAAAGTTTTCTGAATTTGTTTTTCTGTACTAGAACACAAATGACCTGTTGGGCTAAATCTGAAATGCCAAGAGCTATATACCTTCAATGGCAGGCTTTCAAATTTATTTATAGAAGGAAGCTCAGGATTAGTCCTAATAATCTCTTATTGATTTCAAAGGTGGTTGGGACAAAATAACACTTAGCACCATTAGTAAGTTTGTGTTTATGCTTAATGTTGGTATAGAAACCCAATCCTTTTCCATGATTGCTACTACAGGACCCTGAAAGTGTCTCTTAGTTCTAATCAGAAGCTGTGGTAAACAGACCATTTCCTGCTTGGAATCCTTGATTGGCAATGGCTCGGAGGCTAGGTGCCATAAACATTAACATCACAGGAGAACCTCTAAAAGGTTCTCATTCATGGAAGTGGAACCAGTGCCACCAAATTATGCATCATAATATGTGCAATTGTATACTGTATAGCATATGATACATAACATCTGAAATTGTGTGTACAAAGCCAACTTCCAACTTTTTTTTTTTGGTTCCACTTATACTGTGGGAGGGATAGTTTTATTTCCACTGCTCAAACAGAACACTAAAGGTAAAAGTCCCAAACAAGGATAAAGCTGTACCACAATTCAATGTACTGTATATGATTGTATTGTAGTCATGAAGGCCCTTCAGAAAAAAAATATGACCACATGCAAAAAACATACCCCCGTCCATTAAATTATTATATATATATATATATATATATATATATATATATATATATATATATATATATATATATAGATACACACACACACACATGTATACACACACATCCACACACAGTATCTCACAAAATTGAGTACACCCCTCACATTTTGTAAATATTTTATTATATCTTTTCATGTGACAACACTGAAGAAATTACACTTTGCTACAATGTAAAGTAGTAAGTGTACAGCTTGTATAACAGTGTAAATTTGCTGTCCCCTCAAAATAACTCAACACACAGCCATTAATGTCTAAACCGCTGGCAACAAAAGTTAGTACACCCCTAAGTATAATGCCCAAATTGGGCCCAAAGTGTCAATATTTTGTGTGGCCACCATTATTTTCGAGCACTGCCTTAACCCTCTTGGGCATGGAGTTCACCAGAGCTTCACATGTTGCCACTGGAGTCCTCTTCCACTCCTCCATGATGACATCACGGAGCTGGTGAATGTTAGAGACCTTGTATTCCTCCACCTTCCATTTGTGGATGCCCCACAGATGCTCAATATGGCTTCGGTCTGGAGACATGCTTGACCAGTCCATCACCTTTACCCTCAACTTCTTTAGCAAGGCAGTGGTCTTCTTGGAGGTGTGTTCGGGGTCATTATCATGTTGGAATACTGCCCTGTGGTCCAGTCTGCAAAGGGAGGGGATCATGCTCTGCTTCAGTATGTCACAGTACACGTTGGTGTTCATGGTTCCCTCAATGAACTGTAGCTCCCCAATGCTGGCAGCACTATGCAGCCCCAGACCATGACACTCCCACCACCATGCTTGACTGTAGGCAAGACACACTTGTCTTATACTCACCTGGTTGCCGCCAAACACGCTTGAAACCATCTGAACCAAATAAGTTTATCTTGGTCTGATTAGACCACAGGGCATGGTTTCAGTAATCTATGTCCTTAGTCTGCTTATCTTCAGCAAACTTTTTCCAGGCTTTCTTGTGCATCATCTTTAGAAGAAGCTTCCTTCTGGGACAACAGCCATGCAGACCAATTTGATGCTGTGTGAGGCGTATGGTCTGAGCACTGACAGGCTGATCCCCCACCCCTTCAACTTCGCCAGCAATGCTGGCAGCACTCACACGTCTATTTCCCAAAGACATCCTCTGTATATGACGCTGAGCACGTGCACTCAACTTCTTTGGTCAACCATGGAGAGGCCTGTCCTGAGTGGAACCTATCCTGTTAAACCACTGTATGGTCTTGGCTACCGTGCTACAGCTCAATTTCAGGGTCTTGGTGATCCTCTTATAGCCTGGGCCATCTTTATGTAGAGCAACAATTCTTTTTTTCAGATCCTCAGAGAGTTCTTTGCCATGAGGTGATGCAGTGAGAGCGATAACACCAAATTCAACACACCTGCTCCCCATTCACACCTGAAACGTTGTAACACTAATGAGTCACATGACTCCGGGGAGGGAAAATGGCTATTTGGGCCAACTTGGACATTTTCACTTGGGGTGTACTCACTTTTGTTGCCAGCGGTTTACACATTAATGGCTGTGTGTTGAGTTATTTTGAGGGGACAGCAAATTGACACTGTTATACAAGCTGTACACTCACTACTTTACATTGTAGCAAAGTGTCATTTCTTCAGTGTTGTCACATGAAAAGATATAATAAAATATTTACAAAAATGTGAGGGGTGTACTCACTTTTGTGAGATGCTGTATATATCCAATATAATGCATTCATTACTGCCTCACACTCTGTAAATATAAAAATAACTAAAACACTGATATAAAATCATCAGTCTCAAGAGACCTAGGTCTTCACTGACTTTTGATGCCACCATCCCAAACTGGTATTATAATTCAGTATAATTGTAGAAACACACAGAAAATATTGCTATGATTTTCGTATCAATATTAGCTAAAGTTGTTGCAAAGTAAGAATCTATTGAAAGGCATTGTGCACTTTCTGATGTATTTGTTGTTTTAACTAGGTATTAGTGTGGGTATATTCCCTTTGTTGTGTTTTCCTTACATTGTAACGATGGGATCACCTGTTTTGGCACCACTTTGTAGTGTCATGGCTGATCGACTCCCCTATTTCCATTTATTCATTCACCTAACTTGTCCCTTTTTGCTAAAGAGACAAGACAACTTATTCCAAGTCACACAGGTCACACAGCGCCCAATGCATGCCTCGCTCTGTAGTGCATCACAAATGTGGAAGTTCTAATGTAATTAAAAAACATCTTCCAGCTGAATGGCGAGCTCTCCGTGTGTCTGTGAATCTTTTACCTGCTTGCGTCTGTGTCAGAGCTAATGTCTGTGTAGCTCTCACCCTCCCCAGAACTAGACAGAGACCCAGGAATTGTGGGATATTAGTTTGTTCACAGGAAGTGTCATGCCTCACACCACAGACAGAGGCCATGCATTAACCTGAGCAGTGCCATGCCCAGGTTTCTCATGACAGAAACTGCTAACACAGGAATGTAACTCTTCTATACAAGGCAACAAATGACACCGTGAAATTACATGGTCAATGCACATCCTTTGCAGATGCAGGTAGGAAGCTACAATTGTGATTGTGATTCAATGGAAATAAAGATTCAAATATAATAACATTTACAAGAATCTGAACATTGCAGGAAAACTCCCTTATAATAATAAAAAGAAGTTGGAGATGGTGTGTATGGGGGCCCAGCTTATTTTTACATGGCTGGCTGGGACCCCAACTTTACTTACGGGGTTGCAGAGTGTCTCCCTGGTGTTCGGTCCAAAACCACATACTGTTACATGCATGGATGTCAGTCCTAGACCTTTCTTCCACATCATCCTGGTCACTTCACACATTAGCAACAATAAAGAATAATTCCCAGCTCAACTTACCAGCCAGCCTGCAGCAAACCTAATTGTCCTGTCTAAGGCCGCGTACACACGGGCGGATTGTCTGGCCAACTAAGTTCATCAGACAATCCGACAGACAATCCGTCCTACTTTTGAATGAACGGACTTGACCACACAGGATGAGCAGACAGTCCGCCGAAAGCTTGCGCGATGACGTGTACGGCACGTACGACGGGACTAGAAATTCGACGTCCAATACACTGCAATGCAACCTTCGGCGTGTAAATCCTTTCTGAGCATGCGCCATACTTAGTCCGTCCAACTTGCCTACACACGAGCGGACTGTCCGCTGAAACCAAGTTTGGACGGACAAAATTACGGAAATTCTGAAAGGCTTAGTCCGCCAGACTGTCCGCTGAAAAAGTCCGCTGAAGCCCACACACGAGCGGATTGTCCGCTGAAACACGTTTCAGCGGACTAAGTTGGGCAGACAATCCGCCCGTGTGTACGCGGCCTAAGAGTTCATGTTAAAAACAGCGGTTTAGTTTGCACACATTTGCAAATACATGCATAAGCTGCAGAGGCCATACCACGGCACCCCAGTATTATCTGCAGTCTTAACTCTATACAGTTTGAGAGCCTCCATAGTAGGAGCACATATACTGTATATAATAATGGAGAGATTGAGGGTAGGCATGCCTGATGGGAGCCCACCCCTCCTTAAAGGCACAGGGTAGCACTGGACACCCAACAAATAGCACAATGGCAGCATAGGCATCCAGTGTGCCGCTGCCCCCTCACCAAATAACCAACTGTACTAACAAATAGCAACTGCCCCAACCTAAAACTGGCTTTAACAGCAAGGAGTACATGGAAGGATGATACATGTCAAAACAACAACAAAGTAAAATTCCCAGATTACCTTACCAGTCAGCCTGCAACAAACTGAATTGCCCTGTCTTACAGTTCATGTTAAAAATAGCGGTTTAGTTTGCACACATTTGCAAATACATGCACAAGCTGCAGAGGCCATACCATGCCACCCCAGTATTATCTGCAGTCTTAACTCTATACAGTTTGAGAGCCTCCATAGTAGGAGCACATATACTGTATATAATAATGGAGAGATTGAGGGTAGGCATGCCTGATGGGAGCCCACCCCTCCTTAAAGGCACAGGGGAGCACTGGACACCCAACAAATAGCACAATGGCAGCATAGGCATCCAGTGTGCCGCTGCCCCCTCACCAAATAACCAACTGTACTAACAAATAGCAACTGTGCAAACCTAAAACTGGCTTTAACAGCAAGGAGTACATGGAAGGGTGATACATGTCGAAAAAAAAAAAAATATATATAAAATTCCCAGATTACCTTACCAGTCAGCCTGCAACAAACTGAATTGCCCTGTCTTACAGTTCATGTTAAAAACAGGGGTTTAGTTAGCACACATTTGCAAATACATGCACAAGCTGCAGAGGCCACACCATGGCACCCCAGTATTATCTGCAGTCCTAACCAAATGTTGAGATTCTAAATATTGCAGGGAAACTCCTTTATTATAATAAAAAGAAGTTGAAGGTGGTGTGTATGGGCACCCAGTTTATTTTCATATGGCTTACTGGATCCACCTTTACATCCAGGGTTGCAGAGTGTCTTCCTGGTGTTCTGCCCAAACCCAGATACTGTTACATGCATGGATGTCAGTCCTAGACCTCTCCTCCACATTCTACTGGTCACCTCACACATTAACCCCTTCACGCCTGGAGTACTCACACATAGGTCTATGTTGTACACACGGTCCAAACAGGAGCTCCAGAAATATCCAATTGGAGCCCCTGGGATATGGGGACCTGAGCTACCTGATGGTACATGAGGGGGTTCCTCCAGGCAGAGGACTCATTTTCTTTCATCGCCACCCACTCCAGAGCTGAACAGGCTTGTAGTAGTAAGGCACATAATTTCCCCCATACATTGGTTGTACCCAACTCTATATTCCTGTATACTCCTGTAGGACATTACGCAGAGCTAAAAAAAATTCTTTGCTTCTCAAAATGAGGAAACAGTCCAACAAGATGGTGTCAAATTTCCAATATTGGGGAAGTAGAACACATCAATCTCTTACATAATTGCATCTTGAAAAACAGTTGAAAAGCAAAGTGGTTTTTACGACCCGATAACAGTCCATACCTTCCCAAAAACAATGGGCAAAGTCCCACACAGCCCCTCGCTTGAAGGAGAGAGCACACCAAACCCCTCAACTCTCCTCTCCTTGTGTCTCCAACGTAATATTTGCTGTAAATGAAATACACTATATTACCAAAAGTATTGGGGTGCCTACCTTTACATGCACAAGAACTTTAATGACATCCCACTCTTAGTCCCTAGGGTTCAATATTGATGTGGTCCACCCTTTGCAGCTATAACAGCTTCAACTCTTCTGCAAAGGCAGTTTAGGAGTGTGTCTATGGGAATGTTTGACCATTCTTCCAGACAGGGGGGTACAGCCATTACAACTGTAAATGGCTCCGGGCCCAAAGAAGGCAGGAAAAGTGAAGAGGAGCCATGCTGTGCATTATAGAAACGATCTTGCAGCGGTACTCTCTGTCATTGAGCTCAGACATCAATCTTTTTACTGCCACCTCTGGCTACTATGTGCATGTGCACCCCTCGTGTACTGGGCTTTTCTGTGTCAGCAACATGTCAGCTTTGTGAAAACGAGCTGAGATCAGGTAGGTAGAAATTCTTTACAAGTACAGGCTGTGAAGGAAATGGAGGGGGGCTGTTTGTGTACGGGGGGGCACAGTGGCTGCGTTTTAAAAAAACATTTTGGCACCAGCCGACACTGTATAGGCTGGCATTTATACAGGTGTGTGTGTGGGGGAAGGGGGGCTGACATATATACAGGTGTGAGGGGACTGACATATATACAGGTGTGAGGGGGCTGACATATATACAGGTGTGTGGGGGCTGACATATATACAGGTGTGTGGGGGCTGACATATATACAGGTGTGTGGGGGCTGACATATATACAGGTGTGTGGGGACTGACATATATAAAGGTGTGGGGGGACTGACATATATACAGGTGTGTGTACAGGTGTGTGTGGGGGGGCTGACATATATACAGGTGTGGGGGGACTGACATATATACAGGTGTGTGTACAGGTGTGTGTGTGGGGGCTGACATATATACAGGTGTGTGGGGGCTGACATATATACAGGTGTGTGGGGACTGACATATATAAAGGTGTGGGGGGACTGACATATATACAGGTGTGTGTACAGGTGTGTGTGGGGGGGCTGACATATATACAGGTGTGGGGGGACTGACATATATACAGGTGTGAGGGGGCTGACATATATACAGGTGTGAGGGGGCTGACATATATACAGGTGTATGGGGACTGACATATATGCAGGTGTGTGGGGGCTGACATATATACAGGTGTGAGGGGGCTGACATATATACAGGTGTGGGGGGACTGACATATATACAGGTGTGTGGGGGCTGACATATATACAGGTGTGTGGGGGCTGACATACCCTGTTTCCCCGATAGTAAGACACCCCCGATTGTAAGACGTATCGGGAGTTTCAGAGGGGTCGGCTAATATAAGCCGTACCCCGAAAGTAAGACATATGTCTTACTTTCGGGAAAACACGGGGGTATTGCCGCCTCCCTCTCATCTAGCTGCGCGCCGCCTCCTGCCCACGTCCGCACCGTCCCCCTCTCCATACGTCGCCGCGTCTGCCATTTCCCTCTGATCTTAATGAGCGCCGCCTCCTGCCCACGCCTGAGCTGTCCCCCTCTCCATACGTCACCGCGCCGTCCCCTGCACTTGTCACTGCCGCCTCCTGCTTAAAATATGGTAATGCACACAGTATTAATCATACATCAGTAAAACATACACACTGGCATACTGGGGTATCATCTGCTGTATGTAACCCAGTGGGTATCAGCAGGTGTCACACTGGATTAAATACAGCAGGTGGTACTGTATCACACATAAATCTGTTTTATCCTCCAGTATTCCACTGTTCGTTCTTACCATTTTTCATTGTTTTACATGTTATGCAATGTTGTAACAAGACATTCTTGGCACTTCCTTTTATAAAACTGTTTTGTGGTGAATACAATACTGTTCAGGTTGTTAATAAATGTTAATTTTATGGTTAAAACTAAAAATTCGACAATTTTTTTCCAATATAAGACATACCCCGAAAGTAAGACATAGTGGGGCTTTTGGGGATAAAAAGAAAGTAAGACACTGTCTTACTTTCGGGGAAACACGGTATATACAGGTGTGTGGGGGCTGACATATATACAGGTGTGGGGGGCTGGCATATATACAGGTGTGAGGAAGGCTGACATATATACAGGTGTGGGGGGCTGAGTGCATACAGGTGGGGTGCCCATCGTGCGGATTCGGTAGGATGGTCTGTGGCCCTGGGGAATATTGGTTAGGCTTGGGGGGGGAGGGGCAGGCCTAAAGCTGTGTAAGGGGCCTAACATTTTTTGATGGCTTCCCTGCTCCCAGAAGCACATTTATGAGGTCAGGCATGTGGACCAGAAGGCCTGGTTTGCAGTCTCCACACTAATTAATCCCAAAGGCATTCTGTCGGGTTGAGGTCAGGACTCTGTGCAGGTCAGTCAAGTTCCTCCACCCCAAACTCGCTCATCCATGTCTTTATGGACCTAGTGTTGTGCACTACTCCAAATCATTTGGTGGAGGGTGTTATATGGTGTGGGTATTTTTTTCAGTGGTTGGGCTTGGCCCCTTAGTTCTAGAGAATGGAACTCATGAGCGTCAGCATACCAAGACATCTTAGATAATTTCATGCTCCCAACTTTGTGGGAACAGTTTGGGGATGGTCCCTTCCCATTCGAACATGACTGCGCACCAGTGCAAAAAGCAAGTTCCATAAAGACATGGATGAGCAAGTTTGGAGTGGAGGAACTTGATTGACCTGCACAGAGTCCTGACCTCAACCCGATTGAACACCATAGGGATGAATTAGAGCTAAGAGTGCGAGCCATGTCTTCTCGTCCAGCATCAGTGACATAGTAGGTGAGGTTGAAAAAAGACACAAGTCCATCTAGTCCAACCTATGTGTGTGATTATATGTCAGTATTACATTGTATGTCCCTGCATGTTGTGGTCGTTTAGGTGCTTATCTAATAGTAATAAGTAAGAGCGGCAAGGATGTGGAATTCCCTTCCATATGTGGTGGTTTCAGAGGGGAGGATCAATAGTTTAAACCAAATTCATTTCACTTTCAGTCCAAAAAATGACAGAACAGAAAGAAAAAAATCACCTCTATGAAGGCACAGACGGTATGTAAAGTCCAAATAGCTGCTCAATAAACCCAATGTATTTTAGTGGAGGCAGCGTAGGAGCAGGAATCTTTCAGCAGCAATCCAACACGCCTGGCTGGGTGACAACTAGAGCTTTGCAATCAGGAAAGTTCACAGTCCGCTCTGATTGCACAGCTAGCTGGGATTCAGCAAGGAGACGTGCTTAATTGCTCCAGAGAGTTTGCAGCCTATAAAGTAGGTCTTTCTTTTAAGCCTGTGGCCTAGAGTGGAGGGGTTTTGACCCCATGCATATCTTGTGTGGCAACAGCCATGGCCAGCAGGCATGCAGACAGAATTGTGTTCTGTACAATTCAATGGCCGGTGCCAATGCCAATTGTAACCACTCAAACCAGTGGTTCCATGTGAATAGGGCTTCTGGACACAGACAAGTCTGTCCGATTATGGGCGCGCACAAACCTGACGCAGCTAATCACCCAGTTTGTGTGCGGCAATAGCACAGAGTTCTGCTGAGTCCAGGTACAGAGTTTAGCCACATGGAAATTCTGTAGTCCATCCTCCTCTAGCCACCTGCCTGAATAAGCAATAAGACATTTATAGATCATAGTTTTTCATGCAGCCTCCACTGAAATAAATATGTTTTGCTGAGAGTTCAGCTAGACTTTTAAAGTCTGCCAGATCATCTTCTTGTGGCCGACAGCGGACTACATTTATCTGGAACTGCAAACGTACCCTCTCTCTTCTTTTACCATCCCTGTGTTCCTCTAGTGCTGGGCTTGAAATGACTTGCATCATCTTCCTGTGTAGTGATGGACGAACTTCCGACGGGACGTTTCGCGAACGCGGACCACGAACGCGGCCGATAGTTCGCAAACAGGAACGTTCGCGGCGGGCCCCATTGACTTCAATGGGAGGCGAACTTCGCAAACCTACAGGTCAAATTTGCAGCCACAAAATAATTAATAGCTGTGCAAACATAGTCCCACCACATGGCCAATGACATAACACATGTATGAGGTGAATCTGGGATCGACAACTACAAGCATTCTTTTTTTATATGGGAAATTGTTGTGACAATTCAGGACTGTGGAGCGCATGAAGGCAATGGAGGAGAGGGAAGGTCAGGGTAGGCAAAGAGGGTGCAGGAGATGATCACCAGCAGCGTGACATACAGCAATGACACCTGCACTGTGATAGAGTCATCTGACAACAGCACTGTGATAGAGAGCACTGACATCAGCAGCGTGACATAAAGCACTAACACCAGCACCGTGTTATACAGCACTGACAGCAGCACCCTGATAGAGAGTACTGACATCAGCACCGTGATATACAGCACTGACACCTGCACCGTAAGCAGCCCCAGGAGGAAGTCAGCATAGCACAGGGATGGTGGGAGCCCCTCATAATGAGCATAGCACAGGGATGGTGGGAGCCCCTCATAATGAGCATAGAACAGGGATGGTGGGAGCTCCTCATAATGAGCATAGCACAGGGATGGTGGGAGCCCCTCATAATAAGCAGCCCCAGTAGAAATATGACACCGCTCAACCTCTTCAAAGAGGAGGGTACGGGCATATAGTACGGTGTGCTTTTTTTGGACAAGGAAGTGAGCCAAATGAAGAAAGAAGGTCTCTGTGCTCGATAAAAAAAATTGTTTATAGACATATACATGGTCTACTGGTCACATGTGTTGAATTCCTCCGAGATCCATGCCTCATTCCTTTTTAGAAATGTGAGGTAGTTAACACTGTCGTGAGCTAGGCGAGTACGCTTATCGGTCACGATCCCCCCTGCTGCGCTGAACGTCCTTTCGGACAGGACACTGGATGAGGGGCAAGCCAACAGTTCCATTGCAAATTGGGCAAGCTCTGGCCAGAGGTCAAGCCTGCCCACCCAGTAGTCCAGGGGTTCATCACTCCTCAGAGCGTCCACATTGGCTGTTAACCCGATGTAGTCGGACACCTGACGGTCTAGGCGTTCCCTGATGCTGGATCCGGATGACACCTGTCGATGGGTCGGCTGAAAGAATGACCTCATATCCGAAGTCACCAACACATCTTCAAACCGGCCTCTTCTTGCAGGCGCTGTTGGATTGGTACCCGCATCTCCTTCTCTGGGAGTGGGAATTGCTCCTCTGCCAGCGTACGCAAAGGCAGAATGCAGCATTTCTCGAAGCAAGGCCTGGAAGTGCTCCATTCTGCCAGCCCTCTGTGACAGCGGTAACATTTCCGCCATTTTGTGTTTGTACCGGGGGTCTAAGTACGTTGCCACCCAGTACTGGTCCTTGACCCTTATGCTTTTTATACGGGGGTCCCTATTAAAACACTGGAGCATGAAGACCCCCATTTGCACTAAAGTGGAAGTGGTGTGGTGGCCTGGCTCCTGCTCATCATCCAGGATAATGTCGTCCTCTTCATTCTCCTCTCCCCATCCACGCACAACAGGGATCCCAGAAAGATTTAAAGCATGCTCTTCTTGCTCCTCCTCATCCGCCCCGGCACCATCCTCCTCTGACTCCTCTTCAGACTCCTCTTGTTGACTTGTCTCAGATAGAGTAGCCCCCCCTGGGAATTCATCCAGCATTGCGACTTCCTCATCTTCCCGCTCCTGCTCCTCCACAGCTTGATCAATGACACGACGCAATGCACGCTCCATAAAGAAGGCATAAGGTACCATGTCACTGATGGCGCCATGGCTGCGACTGACCAGTTTGTTGATCTCCTCAAATGGGCGCAGAAGTCTGCATGCATCGCGCATGAGCAGCCACTGGCGCGGCGAAAAAAAAAACAGCTCCCCAGAACCTGTTCTGCCGCAGAGTTCATACAGGTAGACGTTAACTGCACTTTTCTGCTGGAGCAGCCTATCAAGCATATAGAAAGTTGAGTTCCATCACGTCGGGCAATCGCAAATAAGACGTCTGTCCAGCAGATTGTGTCACCGCTGAATGTCAGCAAGGCGAGCCATGGCCGTGTAAGATCTTCTGAAATGGGCCGAGATTTTCCTTGCCTGACGCAAGATGTCCTGGACCCCAGGGTATTTGACAAGGAATCACTGCACGACCAAGTTTAAGATGTGTGCCATGCATGGTACGTGCGTGATTTTGCCCTGTTTCAATGCGTTAAGCAGATTGGCACCGTTGTCACACACCACTTTACCAACTGTCAAATTGAGTGGTGTTAGCCACTGATCTGCCTGTGAACGCAAAGCTGAAAGGAGTACTGGGCCAGTGTGGCTCTTGGCTTCCAGGCACAACAGACGCAACACGGCATGGCAACGTCTCACCTGGCATGTCGAATAGGTTCTGGGGAGCTTGGGCGGCGCAGCGGAAGAGACGCTAGCAGCGGAAAAGGAGGAGTCAGCCGAGGAGGAGAGGGAGGAGGATGGAGTAGGAGGAGGAGGAGAAGAAGAGTCAGGCCTGCATGCAATCCGTGGCGGTAAAACCAAATCTACACGGGTGCTACAGGTTACATGCTTAACGGCCGTCAGAAGGTTCACCCAGTGGGCAGTAAAAGTGATATACCTTCCCTGCCCGTGTTTGCTAGACCACGTGTCTGTGGTCAGATGTATCTTGGCACCGACACTGTGTGCCAGAGATACATTCACTTGCCGCTGAACATGGCCATATAGCTCTGGGATGCCCTTCTCTGAGAAATATTTCCTTTCTGGGACCTTCCATTGTGGTGTTCCAATGGCCACAAATTTGCGAAAGGCCTCCGAGTCCACCAGTTTATATGGCAGTAGTTGGCGAGCTATGAGCTCTGACAAGCCAGCAGTCAACCGTTGGGCAAGAGGGTTATCCGGCGTCATAATTTTTTTACGCTCGAACATTAGGCCCACGGAAGCCTGCCTTTTTGCAGAAAAACGTGAGCTTGGCGTGATGGAAGGTGGAGTGGAGGACAATTGTGAGGAGAGAGGAGAAGGAGAAGTAGAAGACGAGGCTGGACGGTGAGAGCCTGGAGTGTGGCTTTGTGTGTACCGTTGCTCCCACTTGGCTCGGTGATGGCTGCTCATGTGCCTTCTGACTGCAAAGATTGCAGATGGCAATGCTATTGTCAGCAGCGGACACGTTAAAAAAAGCCCACACTGCGGAGCCATGTGCCGGTATCCTGGGAGCGCCAGATGTGACCGTACATGGTGGATGACTCGCTCCTGATACATTTTCAGTCTGCTTTGTCCCTCCTGTGCAATGTAAGTTATTCCTGCTTCTCCTCCCTATCTGCTGGTCCATATCTCCCTCTGAATTACCCTCCTCTTCCTCTCTTGTGGGCACCCACGTGACATCACTAGACACGTCATCGTCGACGTCACCTTCCCCACCGCTATAAGTAGAGATCTCGGAGTAGGCAGCAACACCGGGGACCAACCTCCTCCTTGGGCTGATCTGGGTACTGTCGTCAGACTGCTGAGTAGCGGTTGTTGCTGCCTCCTCTTCCTGATCCAATACCAAGAGTGGCTGCGCATCAGAAATGTCTTGATATGGATCGGAAAATAATTCCTGTGACTCAAGCGGAAGGTATGTGGTGGTGGTGGTGGTGTTGTTGGTGGTAGTGTCTTTGGGGGTGCACATAGCAGAGAGTGAAGAAGAGGGTGCAGATGGAGAGGATGAGGAGGGTGCAGAAGAGTAAGGCTGAGTGAGCCACTCAACCAAGTCTGGTGCATCCTTTAAAGTAATTGAACGCACCTTCTGCAACTTCCCACTTTGGTTCAAGCCTGTTGCTCCTGCCCTACCCCTACCACCCCTGTCATTTTTTAAATGACCCTGTGACAAAACTCTCAGTCCCTATACTGATGAAGGACTGCTGCAGTATAGGGCAGCGGTCAGCAGTAGTGCACCTCAACCCTATGTATTTTGGACCTATACCAGTCCTTATAGAATAGCAGACTGTACCTCACTCAACCCTATGTACTGTAGTACCCTATACCTTACCAGTCCTTATAAGGACCTTTGTGGAACAAGTAGGTTGTGTGTGAGTGATTAGCAGACTGTACGTCAGTCCCTATACCGATGAAGGACTGCTGCAGTATAGGGCAGCGGTCAGCAGTAGTGCACCTCAACCCTATGTATTGTGGACCTATACCAGTCCTTATAGAATGGCAGACTGTACCTCACTCAACCCTATGTACTGTAGCACCCTAGACAGACCAAGTTACCAGTCCTTATAAGGACCTTTGTGGAACAAGTAGGTTGTGTGTGAGTGATTAGCAGACTGTACATCAGTCCCTATACCGATGAAGGACTGCTGCAGTATAGGTCAGCGGTCAGCAGTAGTGTACCTCAACCCTATGTATTGTGGACCTATACCAGTCCTTATAGAATGGCAGACTGTACCTCAGACTGTACCTCACTCAACCCCATGTACTATAGCACCCCACACCAGGTTATTACCAGTCCTTATAAGGAGCTTTGTGGAACAAGTAGGTTGTGAATGATTAGCAGACTGCAGCAGAAGGGCAGCAGTCAAGTATAATATTCTTTCTATATTTGGAAGAAAGAATATTATACCTGTACAAGCCTATTACCATACCACTGATACCAGTCCTGAAAAGAACCTTTGTGGACCTAATATAGTAACAGCTACTGATTAAACTGACCCTCACTGCCTCACACACTGCTTCCTGCCTGTCCCTATATAAACTGACAAAACAGAGGCTACTGGAACAATAACTGGAATAGCTGATAGTAACAGCTAATGACTAAACTGACTGTCCCTACAGCAGACACACCGTCCTGTCCCTTTCTCTAAACTGACAAAAGACACTCAGGCTGCTGCAACAATCAGTAGCACAGCAAACCTATATACACCTAACACCTATACCAGTCCTGAAAAGAACTTTTGTGTACCAAATAGCTAGCGATTTGGGTCACTGCAATTTCTCCCTGCTCCACACAGCAACCTCTCCCTATAGTGACATACGAAAGAATGTAAAATGGCCGCCGGATCGGGTCTATTTATAAGTTAGGGGGAATGTCCAAGTGTCCATGTGCTGTAATGTCTCAATTGGCTGTCCTGTACCCCATGATGGATGTGTCATCATAGGTCAAAGTTCTTTTACACAGTAAACACGGAAGTCCGCCGGGTGAACGGCGCCAAGAGTCCGCCGAACGGGCGGACCGCGAACAGCCGAAATTTCGCCGCGAAACGACCGCCGGGCGAACCGTTCGGCCATCACTATTCCTGAGCCCAGCAAAGAGCAGGGTGGGGGACTGTAGTCTCCTGAACAGACATCCTGATTCTGCAGAACTATCCCTGGACTACACATCCCAGCATGCCATCTGCCCCAAGAACAGAACTCTGGGAGAGGCTTTAACCACTTCAGCCCCAGAAGATTTGGCTGCTGAATGACCGGGCCATTTTTTGCGATTCTGCACTGCATCGCTTTAACTGACAATTGTGCAGTCGTGCGACTCTGCCCCCAAACAAAATTTATGTCCTTTTTTTCTCCACAAATAGAGGGACAGAGTTTTCTTTTGCTGGTATTTGATTGCTTCTGTGGTTTTTATTTTTTGCACTATAAACAAATAAAGAACGACAATTTAAAAAAAAACACAATATTTTGTACTTTTTGCTATAATAAATATCCCCATTTTTTTTAAAAAAAAAGCTAATTTTTTCTCAGTTTAGGCTGATATGTATTCTTCCACATATTTTTGGTAAAAAAAAATAATAAAATTTGCAATAATCGTATATTGATTGGTTTGCGCAAAAGTTATAGCGTCTACAAAATAGAGGATAGATTTATAGTATTTTTATTATTTTATATTTTTTACTAGTATTGGGACTGTGACATTATGGCGGACACTTTTGACACATTTTTGGGACCATTGTCATTTGTACAAATGCACTGATTACTGTATAAATGTCACTGGCAGGGAACGGGTCAACCTCACTGGCGGTATGATTATTTCAGATTTTAGGTGCTGAAAACGGTACAATTATTTTGCATGAAAAGTTGGCGTTTTATATTGTAGGCCTGTAATTCTTAGGAATTACTCACTTAAATCTGTCCAAACCAGAGTCTAGCAGAAATCCTGGGTATGATAAAGTTTGAAAAATGAAATCATAAATTATAATATAATAAATAACTATAAATAATTATACCAAATAATAATATAACAATAATAAAAAATATTCAATAATGTAATCAAATCAAAAACACTGAAATTTGCTCAGTATTTGATGACGGATCTCCCCACAAATCACTATCGTTCAATTCTGCGAGTGATTACAATTTATTATCGCTGTTTTCTAGCTGGTCTAAAACCTCTTTTGATGTAAAGGGACAGTTTTGGTTGCTATGGAAAATCTCCAGTTTCCAAGCATAAAGAACAGTTTTTATAATATAAAACTGCATGCAGGACACTGGGCAGACCACTAGGGACAAAGGGGATGTGAAATAATTACATACAGCAATGTAATCTGTAAGATTACATTATACTGTATATAATGTGTGTGTTTTATTTTTTGAATTTGGCGCCGTTCTCCACCCCCGTGCGTCCAAACGCTCGCAGGGAACGGAGCCCGGCGATGTGATTGATCGAGCGGAGGACGGCTCGCTCGTACAGCAGGGGGACATCGCTGGATCCAGGGGACAAGGTAAGTAACCTCTTCCTGGATTCAGCAATGCGGTCCCGAGTCTGTCTCGGGGTTACCACTAATGGTACAAAATTTTCACCCCCAGCCAGACTCAGGATTACCGCCGGGGGGGTTAACACTATAACACTAGGGGGCGATCAAGGGGTTAACTGTGCTCTCTGCTACGTGTTTCTAACTGAAGGGGGAGAGGACTGACTAGAGGAAGTGACGGATCATGGTTCCTAGCTAATAGGAACACACGATCTGCAGAGCAGAACAGGGATTTGTGTGTTTACACACAAACCTCCGTGTTCTGCCTCTCGTAGTCCGTCAGACTACTCGATCGTGTGTGGGCTGCAACGGACTTTTGATTCTCAAAAGTCTGACGGACTTTAGAAAATGGAACATGCTTCAAATTTTTCCGACGGAACTCCGTCGGACCCAGTTCCGATGTAGAAGTCCGCTCGTCTGTATGCTGTTCCGACAGACCTAAAACGACGCATGCTCTGAAGCAAGTACGAGACGGAAGTGCTCGGTCTTGTAAAACTCCAGTTCGTATTGGAAGTAGCACATTCGTCATGCTGCAAATTCTGTGCTCGTTTAAATGTTGCGCATCTTCTTTATAATGCTAGAAGAACGAAGTCTTTATTTATAATGCTAGAAGAACGAAGTTGCTTTGCTGCTCATATTCACTCACAGAGTTCTCACAAAACACATTTCTGTCTTATTTCTCCTCATCTCATGAATGATCTTGTTTTTATTTTAAAGCCCCATCTCATTAATAAGGTTTTTTTTTTGTTTTTTTGTTTTTTTGGTATTTTTTTTTTCTTTTTTCCTCCATATTTTTCGTATAATTCTTTACCAATTTTTTTCTTGTGATCTCCATATTTAATTATTCTGTCAAGTTAACCCCAAAAACCTTTATTTTTTTTTGTAATTTTTTTTTTTCATTTTTTCCTCCATATTTTTCGTAAAATTCTTTACCAATTTTTTTCTTGTGATCTCCATTTAATTATTCTGTCAAGTTAACCCCAAAAACCTTTATTTTTTTTTTGTTATTTTTTTTTTCATTTTTTCCTCCATATTTTTCGTATAATTCTTTACCAATTTTTTTCTTGTGATCTCCATATTTAATTATTCTGTCAAGTTAACCCCAAAAACCTTTTTTTTTTTTTTTTTTCCTCCATATTTTTCGGATAATTCTTTACCAATTTTTTTCTTGGGATCTCCATATTTAATTATTCTGTCAAGTTAACACCAAAAACCTTTATTTTTTTTTTGTGTTTTTCATTACCACAATAACCTTTTTATTTTTATTCTGGTGACAAGTTACCACAATAACATTTTTATTTTTTTTGTAACCTCAAGGAGGTTAGTGTCCCTTGTTAATTTCACATTGTCTTTTAGAAATGTATTTGACCAAAAAACACATAGGCAATTATATTTTCAAAAAAAAATATCCATTTATTCTGGTTCAACAAAAAAAAATGAAGGCAACACTGGAGAAACTTGTGACATTTGTGTAGCCTTTTGGCCCCAGGGCAAACATTAAACTCTGTGGAAAAGAAAATTCAAATATTCAGAAATACAATATGGTCCCAGAATCCCTGACATCAAGAGCAGCATCAGATGGTATATATGTCCCCAGGCTGTGGTACAACAGGCTGCGTCTTTGGTCAGACCAGAGTGAAGCCAGGTCAGCACTTTCTTCTCTTCGCTCCAACCTTCACTGCACCCTTCCCTGCAGACTTCCCTGTAGCCTTGCTGGGAGGCTGTGTCTCCGGTGGTGTACTTGTGGCAGGAGGAGGAGGAGGAGGAGGAGGAGGAGGAACTTGATCCACAATATCGCTGGTGGCAGTTAATTCGCCACTCAGCCCCTTCTGCAAGGCCAAGAAAATTAGTCTCTCACACTGGAGGCGTTGGCCCATCTCCAATTGCTGCAGACGGCTGGCGATGTAGCAGCCATAGGCCTCTTCAGCTTCAGGGGGGCTCTTTAACACATTAGTAGCCTCTCGAATGAGGCGCAGGGATTCCTCCTGTGTTACTGTCATTTTCTTTGGCCTTTTTGCTGGAAGACGGAGGGGGGGCACCTGTGATTGTGTCAGTCTTCTACTGGGCCCGGCCACCTCCTGGCTGACAGAGGGCACGGCCTCCTCCTGGCTGACAGTGGGCCCAGCCTCCTCCTGCCTGCCACTTTCCACACCTTCCTCCTGGCTGAGCTCATCCTGTGTATAAAAAAGGGACATTGTTTTAGTTTTTTGTTCATCAATCATAAACATTTTTCAGCTCCTGACTTCAAAATTCTGTTAATACATATAAAAGAGTATCATTATGACACCACTATTTCTTGTTTCTGCTGGTGACAAACATTTGTGGCTACTACTGTAAATTGATATGTCAAAATTTTTTGTTTTTTTTAACATCAATAATAGCGTTTAAATTATAACATCTAGTTAACATCATTAATATTATGAATATCACTATTTATTGTAACAAAATACCTGGCTCCAGCTGGGATGGAAGGCTCAGCTTGCTCATCAGCCTCTGCTGAGGTGGAGGGAATGCTGCAGGGAAGGGTGGAGGGAAGAGTTGAAAGCGACTCCCTGGCTTTACTCTGGTCGCCAATAAACCGTAGTTTGTCAAAGTACCACAGCCTGGGTACATACACAGCACCTGGTGCTGCTCCTGATGTTTTGGATTTCTCGATTTTCTTAGTCTCCTTTCGGTACATATTTCGCAATATTTGAATTTTCTTTTCCACAAAGTCCACGTCTGCCTCTGGGATCCAAGGCTGCACAAATGTCACAAATTTCTCCAGTGTTGCCCTCCTTACTGGTTTATTATAATAATCAATGTGCTTGGCATGCCACAGATTTGTCAGCTCTTTGTATTTGTCTATAAATAGACTCAAAAATTCAGGATCCTTAAATTTCTGATTCATTTTTCTGAAAGACAATACACAAGCCAAAAACAATAATGTTAGCTCAGACTCTCCTAATCTTAGCCCAATATAGACCCCAATCTCTAAGCAGGATATGCCACTTATTTGGGGAATTTGTTTAAACTTACCTTCGTTTTGCTTGCTCCCAACTTCCGTTCCTATTTTCTCAAAAGAACATACGACATGTGCATTTTGTCGTAATATCCAGTGCGTACGCGTAGAACTACGCCTGCGTTGCCCGCCCATGACGTTCTTTTGGTCAAGTTTTTGTTTTCCCGCCCCTTTCTGCGCACATAACGTACGAAAGAACATACGACATGTGCATTTTGTCGTAATATCCAGTGCGTACGTGTAGAACTACGCCTGCGTTGCCCGCCCATGACGTTCTTTTGGTCAAGTTTTTGTTTTCCCGCCCCTTTCTGCGCACATAACGTACGAAAGAACATACGACATGTGCATTTTTTCGCAATATCCAGTGCGTACGCGTAGAACTACGCCTGCGTTTCCCGCCCATGACGTTCTTTTAGTCAAGTTTTTGTTTTCCCGCCCCTTTCTGCGCACATAACGTACGAAAGAACATACGACATGTGCATTTTTTCGTAATATCCAGTGCGTACGCGTAGAACTACGCCTGCATTGCCCGCCCATGACGTTCTTTTAGTCAAGTTTTTGTTTTCCCGCCCCTTTCTGCGCACATAACGTACGAAAGAACATACGACATGTGCATTTTTTCGTAATATCCAGTGCGTACGCGTAGAACTACGCCTGCGTTGCCCGCCCATGACGTTCTTTTAGTCAAGTTCTTGTTTTCCCGCCCTTTTCTGCGCACATAACGTACGTACGACATGTGCATTTTGGCGTACGATCCAGTGCGTACGCGTAGAACTACGCCTGCGTTGCCCGCCCATGACGTTCTTTTAGTCAAGTTCTTGTTTTCCCGCCCTTTTCTGCACACATAACGTACGTACGACATGTGCATTTTGGCGTAATATCCAGTGCATACGCGTAGAACCACGCCTGCGTTGCCCGCCCATGACGTTCTTTTCCAAGAATATTTCCCGCCCCCTTTTCTCTACGGTGCGCAGTAGGAGAAACATGGCGGAAACACAACAGGTACTTGATATTAACGACTCCAGTAGTCACGAATCCCCGGAGCCACAAACGTCCCAATCCGGAAAGAGGAGATTTAGGGCCTCAAATATGGCATTTGAAGAGATGGTGGAGATGGTGGCAATCTTGCGAAGTAAGGATTATGATGGCAAGCATGGACCATACACCCATCCGAACTTGCGCAAGGCCAGAATCATGGCCAAAGTAGTTAAGACCCTGCACAATCGTTTTGGGGTACGACGGTCAAAAGACCAATTGAGGAAACGGTGGTCCGACCTTAAATTGAGGGAGCCGGATCAGTACAGAAGGATCAAGAAAGTTCTTAAAAAAAGTAAGTACTTGTCGTGTGTTCCTATTTTATGATTATTGCATACTGATCCATATGCTTTACCTTTGTACAATGTAAAAAATTGCTGCTTTCATGTTGGATACAGTAATATTCATATCGTTATTAACAAACCCTCGTAAGTTGTTCGTGGCAAACCTCGTTTATGATACAGGGTTTAATCCTCATTTTTTTTGCTGTGTAATTTTTAGGAACCAAAAAAAGATTAGGACATTGTGGTTTAGATGTGTTTCAAAATACAATGACTAGAAAAGAACATTCAGTGTAATTGAAGGAGAGGACACTGGGTAAAAACACATCTGCACTCATGAGCAAAAGTGTGGGACACCAGAGAACATTTATTAGGGTAAACCACACATGGATCTCGTGCCTGGATCTCATGAAGAATCGGATTGACAATATGCAGCAGGAAATGAAGAACATGATCGATATTTTGGGGAGAATATAATCCGTTTCTCCATAATATCGATCATGTTCTTCATTTCCCTTGTTTTACTTAAAAGATTGTTACTTCCTAAATTATCAATATTGTGGCTGATTGTTGTTACATTTTTCATATTTTTTTAAGAAAAAGAAAACAAAAAAAAAAAATGTTTTTAAAAAATTCTAAAAAAAAGGAAAAGAAAAAATGTTTTTCAAAGAAAGTTAAATTAACCCAAAAAAATATATATATAAATATTCAATGGCACATGTGAATGTGGCCAAATTAAAATTTTGAACAATCAACAATGTGTGGCGTATTCTTTCAATGCTCAATACCAGTTTGTGAAAAGTGATTTTGTGTATCCAGTGACAATGGGCCTTATTTTATTAATGAAAATACACTTGGCACTACAAGTGCACTAGGATAACATAGGAGACAGCACAAACCAAAAGCAAGCAAGAAAACAAAATTCAGATTTGATGTTCTTTTATTATTTTACTGGTTTTAAAAATTAAAGATTCTGTGGCATTGCAATGGCCCCCCTACCGTTAAAATAAGTGACATATCTTTGACGAACTTCACGGGCACTTTGGGGGGCCAAGCCAGTACGGCCAGTATCCAGGCCTGTCAGAGATTCAGGAACAAGTCCAGCCTCAGGCACTATTGTTGACAAATAATTTGTAGAGTTTTTATTTAAAAAGTTGTGCAAAATGCAGCACGTAAGTACTACATGGTTCAGTTTGTATTCCGCTAGGTTAATAGGAGTCAGAAAAACACGGAACCGGCTGGCCATTATTCCAAACGCATTTTCCACAACTCTTCTCGCTCTGGCCAGCCGGTAGTTGAAAACCCTCCTCTCCGGGGTGAGGGTTCTTTGGGGGAATGGCCTCATGACGTGGTCGTCCAGAGCGAAAGCTTCATCAGCTATGAAGACGAAGGGGAGTTCTTCAACATTCTCGGAATCAAGTGGCAATCCCAGTCCACCTGTCTGTAGACGGCCGTAGAACTCCGTCTGGGCAAAGACTCCTCCATCAGACATACGGCCATTCTTCCCCACATCCACATACAGAAATTCATACTGTGCCGACACCACCGCCATTAACACAATACTGTGAAACCCCTTGTAGTTATAAAAGTATGACCCCGAATGGGGTGGTGGCACAATGTGGACGTGCTTCCCATCTATCGCACCACCGCAGTTCGGAAAGTCCCAACGGGTGGCAAAATGGGATGCCACAGTCTGCCATTCCTGTGGCGATGAAGGAAACTGGGGAGGCAAAGCAGAAAAAACAAAAATAAGTACTTTTGCACATTAAACATTGTACATTACAACACAAACTTTATTTCCCGCTTCTGCCTAGTCACAGGACACCGATCGTCTGCTCCCTGTCATTGGGAGCAGTGATCAGGGTCAGGTCACTGCTAGCCCATCCCCCAGACAGTTAATAAACACTCACCCAGAACACACTTTAAACCATTCCTCAGCCCCCTTGTGCTTAATAACACCTTTACTGCATGTGACATTTTTACAGTAAACAATACAATTTTTTACAGCATTGATCACTGTATTAATGACAATGGTCCCAAAAATGTATGGAAATTGGCCAATGTGTCCGCCATAATGTGGCAGTCACAAGAAAAAACAAAAAAACGGTTAGCACCGCCATTACTATTTTCAAAAATGGCAAGATTTTACAAATGCCAGCAAAATAGACCATATTTACGAAACGATAGAACTTTTGCACAAAACAATCAATAAACGCTTATTGCGATTCATTTGAACAAATTTGTTTACTAAGAATACGTATCAGCATAAAATGATGTCCAAAAAAATCAGGGTGATATATTTTTGGGCCTATATTTCTTAGAGCGAAAAGTGAAAAATAATGCCCCGTACACACGAGAGGGATTAAGTCTGACAGACCTCCAAAGGAGTTCCGCCGGAGTTCCGCCGGAGTTCCGACGGAGTTCTGGCGGACTTTTCGACCGAACGGACTTGACCACACACCATCACACCAAACTCCGACGGAGTCGAACGTGATGACGTACGACTGGATTCGACGTAGGAAGTTCCTAGACAGTAGCCAATAGCTGCCCTAGCGTCGGTTTTAGTCCGTCGGAGTAGCACACACACGAGCGGATTTTTCAAAGGGGACCGGGTCCGGCGGAGTTCCGTCGGGAAAATTTAAAGCATGCTTCATTTCTAAAGTCCGTCAGACTTTAGCTTCGCTAAAGTCCGTTGCAGCCCACACACGATCGGATAGTCCGCCGGACTCAGTCCGTCGGAGTTTGGATGTCGAAAAGTCCGCTCGTGTGTACGGGGCATAATGCATATTTTGAAAAATGCATTTTGGTTTTGTTGGTGGTTAATCACCAAAAATCAAAAAGCAGAGGTGATCAAAGACAACCAAATAAAACATCTATTTGTGCTAATAAAATGAAGATAATTTACTAGGAGGAGCCATGTTACAAGGACGCACAATTGTCAATTCAAACAACGCACTGCCAAATCACCCAAAAAAGGAGGTCAGGAAGGGGGAAAATCATTCCAGGGTTGAAGTGGGTTAAAAATACAATATATAATTCAACATTAATTTAAGGACACACAGACTAGTTGGAATTATATTAAGTGGGGGGGGGGGATTCAGTTAAGGGGACACAGACCATTTGGAATAATCTTTAAATGTTTGGTTTTAGGATAAAGCAATACAATGGAGCTGACAAAAGACATTTTAAGTGACTAGACTAGGTGGATATGGGCCTACCATAGCATGTTGGTAAGGTTTAATGAAGGCAAATATGCATGAAAGACAAAAAAGGAGCATTAAAAGATTACAGCATGCATGAGGACAAAGGGGACATTCACAGCATATTGCAATCATGGTAATTAGAGATTGAGGAAAGAAATACAAGGCATTAGCAAACATTAAAGACAATAAAATGTGATGTTAAATGATAAATCTTACCTTAATATAGTCCTCCTGCAGGACCTGTATGATGGCAGAACAGGTCTCTGGAATAATGATCCCCAGAGCCTGGGGGGAGATGCCTGTCGAGAACTTCAGGTCCTGAAGGCTTCTCCCTGTTGCCAAGTAGCGCAACGTGGCGATGAGCCTCTGCTCCGGAGTGATGGCTTGCCGCATGCAGGTATCCTGCCTGCTGATATAAGGGGTCAGCAAAGCCAGCAGACGGTGAAAAACGGGGTCCGTCATCCGGAGATAATTCCTGAAATCATCAGGATTATTCTCCCGGATCTCACGAAGCAAAGGCATGTGCGAGAACTGGTCATGCTGGAGCAACCAATTCTTCGTCCATGAACTCCTCAACACCCCGTCCACGGACTGTTCTTGGGTTGAAGAATGAACTACAACACCAAGCACAAGCAAAGCACGAACTCGACGACGAGTACGTACACGCAACATGGCTTCAAAACGGTCGGCTTGTCAGAACGAACTTAACAGAAGTCACTGAAGAACAGCAAGGCCTGTGAAGAGCGAGCTGAAAGTCAGCGAGCGCAGTAGATCGCACTGCAAAATACAGAGACGAACTGACTACACGCACTAAAAAACAGATACAAACCTCACAAGCACAAACTGAAAAGCAGTGAAAAACGTTCTGAAAAATATGAGTCTGAAAAACGCGAATCGTCTCTCACCAAACTTCTACTAACACGAGATAAACACGAAATTAGCAGAAGGAGCCCAAAGGGGGGCGCACTTGGTATTGAACTTCCGTTTTATAGTCTCGTCGGACCTGGTGTACGTCACCGCGTACCAGACGGGCGGACTTTAGTGGGATCGTGTGTAGGCAAGTCCGTTTCCACGGAACTCTGTGGGAACTCCGGCGGAACTCCGGCGGAGCTCCGGCGGAAACTCCTTCGGACTTAAGTCCGCTCGTGTGTACGGGGCTTAAGGATTACAACTAGCAAGGCACAGCTATTTTGCTTTGGCCACATACCACCGTGTCACATTCAGGATTCTTGTTCTATGAGCTCCAACTTGCCGGTGAAGATCATTGCAAAGCCTTGCATCCTGGACGTTGTTATACTATTGCCATTTAAAGGGACATACCTCTAAGATCTAGAATACAGTCTCTCATTACGATTAAAGGTATAATAGGCCAACCTGGATTTCCCCTTTTTGTAGTAATAGTTTATACAGCAACTAGTGCTGTTCTTTAGATATTCATTCTTTTATTGTCTATTCCTATGTGCATTGCTTTTTTATACCTTCGCACATGCACCGGGCCCTGAGCGATGCTGCGGTGGCACGCGCACACTCCCTAGACGGCCGGGAATCAGAAGATGTCATATGACGCCCACCCAGGATGGGAGATCCCATCTGTGGGCGTCATATGTCTAATGGCTGGGGCTGAAGTGGTTAAAGGTACATACAATATGCCTGAACCTAGAGTGTCAGGAGGGCTGGAGATTTCACAAGCTCAAAGTGGCGCAGATGAACATGCAATTCTAAGAAACCCCCAAGGGGGGGGGGAATGCTACATTCTCAACAGGGACACAGACAGCTTTTAAAACCCAACAGAAGTCCAAAGCGTTTGGAGCTCTGTTTCAAACCATAAGAAATCTGGCTGCAGCTTTTAAGTCTTACAAATGTTCTCAGTGTGTGGCCATTGTTGATGACCTTTCAATCACAATGAACATGAATGTGAAGTTAATGACTGGAGGAAATTGCAGCTAGCTTACATGATTTTCTAAAAAATAAAATGTTGGTTTGTAATGATTCCCAGCAGCACAGTGACTGTGGGCGCCTCATCTACAGGATGCATTTTTAGTATATTTAAACTCAAAAAGGATAATATATTGCAGCTTACCAGACCTTAGAAATGGTTGTTGAATTTATTCTCTTTTTTAAGGTTTTATCTATTAATTTCAATGGGTGAACTTACTAGTAACATACTTCCTGTCCTAGGGTGACAACGTTCACTCACTGTAATGTGTCTATGAAAGACCCGTGTTATCACCATAGGTTGCTTATTTCTGATGTGGGCTACACAAAACCTCTCCTTCTCATTATTTCCATAACATTTGGGGTGGGGGGGGGGGTCTGTAGCCCAAAGTGAGAACTTGCAGGGCTGATAACACTGCTTTAGGTGCAGCAAATGAGTGCTTCTAGCAAACTCAGTCCTGCCTGATACTTGAACGTGGAGAAACCTTGGGATTAGCGTTTGAGGTAAGGATCATGGTTAGAGGTTAGAGGGTAAAGTTGTACTCCGGGATAAGGAATATTGTCTAAATACAAGAGTCATGTATATTCTTACTTGAATCTTGGTGTGCTTTGTGTATTCTTCCATGTCAGTGCAGTAATCCAGTGTGAGACTTTACCTCTGTGCAATAGTTTCCTATAATAAAGACCAGTCGCTGCTACTCTCTCTACTTTTGCAGGGTGACTGGTCTTGTCTCCACTCCCTCCTGTAGTTTTTAACTGGCAACTTGTAGGGAGTGGAGCTACCAAGCCCCTTCCACCAATGCCAGAAGTCTGCCAAGCAAAATAGGTAGAGTTGGAAGCTCTGATGCAGGAGGAGAGCTATTATGTAATCGGTATTGCTGAATTTTGGCTTCATTCTTCACATGACTGGGCTTATAATATTCCTGGCTATGCACTATTTTGTAGAGACAGTGTAAAAAGGAAATGTGGCAGGGTCTGTCTCTATGTGAGAAGTGATCTCAAAGAGAGTATGAATGAGGATCTAATTGATGGAGAGTGTGATGCAGCTGAAGCGTTATGGGTGGAACTACATATGTGCATAGTTCAAAGTTAATCATTGGAGTTTGTTATAGGCCACCCAGTGTTAATGAGGAGGTGGAGACTCAGCTCCTTGCACAGATGGAAAGGACTGCAAGGCCTGGGATGGTGCTAATAATAGGGTATTTTAACTACCCAGAAATTGACTGGAGTAATGGCACTACTGGAACAGTTAAAGGGGAAACATTTATAAACCTATTACAGGACAATTTTATGGTCCAGTTCATTTAGGCCCTAACTAGGAATGATGCTCTGTTGAACCTGGTAATCTCAAATCATACAGAGCTTATTACTAATGTTCATATAAAAGGACATCTGGGTAACAGTGACCATAACATGATTTCATTTGATGTTAGATGTAAGCAAAAAACAAATACAGGAAAGATAAAAACACTTAACTTTCAGAGAGCAAATTTTCCAAGGATAAGGGCTTCTTTCCAGATCTTAGACTGGGAGGGAATTGTCGATAAACACAGAACAGAAATAGTAATTCTTCAAAAAGACTGTTTGTGAATTCACTGCAAAGTATATTCTCATGGGCAATAAGTTTATGTGGCTCACGACCAAAGTTAAAAAAGCTATAAACAATAAGAAAAGAGCTTTTAAAAAATATAAAAAATGAAGGAACACTATTATCGTTTAAATGTTACAAAGAATATAACAGAATATGTAAAAGGAAATCAAGGACGCAAATTTAAAAAACGAATGACAGATTGCAAAAGATAGTATGACAAACCCAAAACAATTCTTCAAATACATCAATAGTAAAAGGTCAGGTCTGAGATTGTGGGCCTTTTACAAAATAATCTTGAGTGGATGACCGGGGACAAACAAAAGGCAAATGTATTAAATAAATACATTTTCTGTGTATACAAAGGAGCATGGGGGAGCTCAAGTCCATAATGGGGATGGTATTAACACAGCCTCAAATGATCCACAATGGCTCAAAAGTGATATGGTCCAGAAATATATTTAGACAGACTAAAGGTAGATTAAGCATCTGGACCAGATACTTAATAATTGAGCTCTGTCATTTCAAAGTCATTGTATCTCATTTTAGGGACTCATTAATGACAGGAATAGTACCACTGGATTGGCGCAGGGCCAATGCAGTGCCTATATTTAAAAAGGGAACAAAGTCTTTACAAAGTCTTTACAAAGTCTTTACCAAGTACCGTATATACTCGAGTATAAGCCGAGATTTTCAGCCTCTTTTTTGAGGCTGAAAGTGCCCCCCTCGGCTTATACTCGAGTCATCGCCGTCTGCCTGCCCGATCAGCATGTCGAGCAGACAGACGGCGGCCATTCTACTATTCAAAAGCCGCGCCTCCGTCTGTGATAGGCGGAACACTCAATTTCCCAGCAGTCAGTGGTCCGCCTATCACGGACATCCGCTCATCCTCATACTACGGACAAGGATGAGAGGATGTCCATGATAGGCGGAACACAGACTGCTGGGAAATTGAGTGTTCCGCCTATCACAGACGGAGGCGCGGCTTTTGAACAGTGGAATGGCCGCCGAGGCGCCGACGAAGAGCGGCGATCCTGGCATGGCAGAAGGACGGAGGCTCGGGACGGGATGGAGGCTCGGCTCGGGACGGGACGGAGGCTCGGCTCGGGACGGGACGGAGGCTCGGGACACAGGTAGGCTGGACACACAAGGCTACACGGACACACACACAGGGATGGACGGACACACACACAGGGATGGACGGACACACACACAGGGATGGACGGACACACAGGGATGGACGGACACACAGGGATGGACAGGCATGTCTCACCCTCGGCTTATACACGAGTCAATACGTTTCCCAGTTTTTTTTGGGTAAATTGGGGGCCTCGGCTTATATTCGGGTCGGCCTATACTCGAGTATATACGGTAACTATAGACCTGTTAGTGTAAATTCTATAGTTGGGTAAATACTAGTGAGTTTAATAAAAGTCCAACATAGATGAGTTCTTGCTGGAAAAAATATTTTAAGCAACCGACAGCATGGGTTCATGAAGGACAAAAGTTGTCAAACAAACCTTTTATTAAGAGGTCAGTAAAACATTGGACAGTGGAGTGGCTGTGGACGTGTTATACTTGGATTTTGCAAAAGGGTTTGATACAGTTCCTCACACAGCTAATGGGTAAGGTAAAGTCTACAAGCTTGGCAATATCAGTTTGTAAATCGATGCAAAACTGGCTAAAAAAAACGAATTCAGAGAGTAGTGGTTAATGATTCATACTCTGAATGGTCTAAGGTTATTAGTGGTGTACCCCAAGATTCAGTGTTGGGACCCTTACTTTCCAATATCTTTATAAATTATATAGGGTTTGGGATTAAAAGTACAGTTTCAGTCTTTGCAGATGACACCAAACTATGCAGTGGAATAACGTCCTTACAGGATGTCTCCAACTTGTAAGCCGACCTCAATGCACTGTCTACTTGGGCGACTATGTGGCAGATGAGGTTTAATGCAGATAAATGTAAAGTTATGCACTTGGGGGCAAAGAATATGCATGGATAAAACTTACTAGGGGGAGTACAACTGGAGGGATCCATAGTGGAGAAGGATCTGGGGGTTTTGGTAGATCATAAGCTCAAAAATTATTATACAGGATTTATATAGCGCCGACAGTTTACGCAGCGCTTTACAACATTAGAATATCATGCAATGCCAAGCTGCGGTTTCCAGAGCGAGCAAAGTCCTATCTTGTATTAAAGTGGTTGTAAGCCCTCCCCACAACTTTGTTCCATGTAAATCAACATAAAAAACCCTAATGAACACTGCTTGTAGATCTCTCCTTACTTGCTTAGTATTGTTGTAATCCTTTTTGTTCTTTAGAATGAAGTCACTGAGCATGCCCAGATCTCCCCTGATTTATGACACACTCTCTATGTCTTTTCTATCTGTTATCAGGACTTCCTACGGCACAGCACTGAACTCCCAGGAGACTTCAGAATCATTCAGAGCTTCCTCCTACACACCATGTGACCATGTGACATGACATGCAATGTAAACTTGGCCATTACTGCAGTCTTATCAGCTGAAACTGATAAGACTGACAAAGGGAATCATTAGACATCGGCACAAGTAAATACTATGAAATAATACAAGTCATCTATGAAAAGGGAAGCAGGGTTGCCGTAGAAACATTGGATTGAGAAGGAGGCTTGGTTAACAGTGCAGGAAGTGCTCAATGTAAGGGCGGAAATACACTCCACTGTGGACTCAGAAAACAATACTTAAGATGGCGCTGCCTAACTCCTGGAAACAAGTTTTTTAAAGTTTCTTTAACCACTTCCCGACCAGCGCACGACGATGTACGTCGACAGAATGGCACGGGCAGGCATATTGGCGTACAGGTACGTCCAATATTCAATGCCGCCCTGCCATCGGGAGTGCGCCGCCGGCGGCGTGCTCCCGCGCTGGTCGGGACCCCCATGAGTCCGGACGCGGGACCCGCGGACTCGATCGCCGCTGGCATCCCAGCGATCGTCTCACGGGACGGCTGAATGGAGGAAATGCCGTGTAAACAGCATTTCTCCATTCTGCCTAGCAACTAGTGACGCTGATCTCTGCTCCATGTGATTGGAGCAGAGATCAGTGTTCACTAAATGAAAGCCCAACCCCCCCCCACAGTTAGTAACACACCCCTAGGAACACTTAACCCCTACACTGCCACCCCCTGGTTAACCCTTTCACTGCCAGTGTCATTTACACAGGAATCACTGCATTTATATAGCAGTGATTACTGTATAAATGACAATGGTCCCAAAAATGTGTCAAAAATGTCCGATGGGTCCCCCACAATGTCGCAGTCACAATAAAAATCGCTGATCGCCGCCATTACTAGTAAAAAAAAAAAAAAAAAAATAATAAAAATGCTATAAAACTATCCCTATTTTATAAACGCTATAACTTTTGCGCAAACCAATCAATAATCGCTTATTGCGATTTTTTTTACCAAAAATATGTAGAAGAATACGTATCGGCCTAAACTGAGGGAAAACATTTTTTTTTATATATTTTTGGGGGATATTTATTATAAAAAAAAGTAAAAAATAATGCTTTTTTTTCAAAATTGTCGCTCTATTTTTGTTTATAGCGCAAAAAATAAAAACCGTAGAGGTGATCAAATACCACCAAAAGAAAGCTCTATTTGTGGGAAAAAAAGGACCTCAATTTTGTTTGGGAGCCACGTTGCACGACCGCGCGAATTGTCAAGCGACGCAGTGCCGAATCGCAAAAAGTGGTCTGGTCTTTGACCAGCAAAATGGTCCGGTCTGCAAGTGGTTAAACAGTAAGTAATATGCGATTTGGGCTGGATTACAGTGGCTATAGTCTGACAATTACTTATTATAATGGACTAAATGAAAAGAAGCATCAGAGTGGGAGAGTTTACTTTCTCTTTAAGAGAGTTATGGACATCTCCCAAAGATAATACATAAAATCTGGCCTGTGGGTCCTGAGGACAGGAGTTGAGAACCACTGGATTAGAGGAACTGAATGTATTCTCTCTTAAGAAGAGGAGATTAAGGGGGGATATGATCAACCTGTACAAATACATAAATCCATATAGTGAACTTGGTGTTATTCACTTTAAGGTCAACACAGGGGACAAGGGGGCATTCTTATGGTTAGAGGAAAAGAGATTTAATCTCCAAATACAGAAAAGCCCCGTACACACGAGAGGACTTATGTCCGACAGACTTCCGAAGGAGTTCTGCCGGAGTTCTGCCGGAGTTCCGACAGAGTTCTGACGGACTTTTCGACTGAGCGGACTTGGCCACACACAATCACACTGAACTCCGACGGATTCGAACGTGATGACGTACGACTGGACTCGAATAAGGAAGTTCATAGCCAGTAGCCAATAGCTGCCCTAGTGTTGGTTTTAGTCCATCGAAATAGCATACACACGAGCGAATTTTTCGGAGGGACCGGGTCCGGCGGAGTTCCGTCGGAAAAATTTGAAGCATGTTCCATATACTAAAGTCCGTCAGACTTTGGCGAATCAAAAGTCCGTTGCAGCCCACACACGATCGAATAGTCTGACGGAATCATTCCGTCGGACTTTGGATGTTCAAAAGTCCGCTCGTGTGTACACGGCAAAAGGCTTCTTCACATTAAGAGCTGTGAAAATGTGAAATAAACTCCCTCCAAAGATGATTTTGGTCAGCTCAGTAGATTGCTTTAAGAAAGGCCTGGATTCTTTCCTAAATGTAAATAATATAATTGGATACTGACATTTATAGGTAAAGTTGATCCGGGGAAAATCTGATTGCCTCTCGGGGGTCAGGAATGAATTTTTTCCCCTGCTTTATTGCTGAATTGGATCATGCTTTGCTGGGGTTTTTTGCCTTCCTCTGGATAAACTGTGGGTATAGGACTGGGTATATGGGACTGTATGATATTATCCGGTTCCCGACCAGTTTTACTGTGACAGGTTTACTCCCCTGTGCAAACCTCCGTAACTGTACGTTGGGCCTTTAAGACGCTGTAGGAGGTGCACATGCCCAAAGCGTGTGCCCAGAGCCGATGCGAGTGCCCGGCGGGCGCGATGGGCGCAGGGCACCTGTGATCACTCGTGACAGAGCGAGAACTGGGATCTTTGTATGTAAACACACGCATCCCGGTTCTCTCAGGGGAGAGGAGAGAGATTGTGTGTTCATACTAAGTATGAACACCGATTTCTCTCCTCCCCCTAGTCAGTCCCATGTCCCCTACAGTTAGAACACATCTAGGGCACACAGTTAACCCCTTGATCGCCCCCTAGTGTTAACCCCTTCTCTGCCAGTGAGATTTATACAGTAATCAGCGCATTTTTATAGCACTGATCGCTGTATAATTGTCTATGGTCTCAAAAATGTGTCAAAAGTGTCCAATTTGTCCGCCGCAATATCGCAGTCCCGATATAAATCACAGATCACCGCTATTAGTATTAAAAAAATAAAAATAAAGATGTCATAAATCTATCCCCTATTTTGTAGATGCTATAACTTTTGTGCAAATAAATCAATATACGCTTATTGCGATTTTTTTTTTACCAAAAATATGTAGAATACATATTGGCCTAAAATGAGGAAAAAAATTATTACTTTTTTTTTAAAGTAGGATAATTATTATGGCAAAAAGTAAAATATATTGGGGATTAGTTATGAAAGGCAAATCCACTTTGCACTGCAAATGCACTTGGAAGTGCAGTCGCTGTAAATCTAAGGGGTAATTAGTGGAAGCTCTGCTGATTTTATCATCCAATCATGTGCAAGCTAAAAAGCTGTTTTTTTTTTTCATTGCATGTCCCCCTCGGATCTACAGCGACTTTACTTCCAAATGCACTCTTATGCCGCGTACACACGAGCGGACTTTTCAACATCCAAAGTCCGAAGGACTGAGTCCGTCAGACTATCCGATCGTGTGAGGGCTGCAACGGACTTTTGACTCGCCAAAGTCCGAAGGACTTTAGAATATGGAACATGCTTCAAATTTTTCCGAAGGAACTCCGCCGGACCCGGTCCCCTTCGAAAAATCCGCTCGTGTGTATGCTACTCCGACGGACTAAAACCGACGCTAGGGCAGCTATTGGCTACTGGCTATGAACTTCCTTATTCGAGCCGAGTCGTACGTCATCACGTTCGAATCCGTCGGAGTTTAGTGTGATCGTGTGTGGCCAAGTCCGCTCAGCCGAAAAGTCTGTCAGAACTCCGTCGGAATTCCAGCAGAACTCCGACGGAACTCCTTCGGAAGTCTGTCGGACATAAGTCCTCTCGTGTGTACGGGGCTTTAGTGCACTTTCAAGTGCACTTGCAGTGCAAAGTGGATTTTCCTTTAGTAAATAACCCCCACTGTGTTTTTTTTCCAAAATTGTGGTTTTCTTTTGTATATAAAGCAAAAAATAAAAACCTCGGAGGTGATCAAATACCACCAAAAGAAAGCTCTATTTGTGAGAAAAAAAGGACGTCAATTTTGTATGGGCACAGTGTCGTACAACCGTGCAGTTGTCCGTTAAAGCGTCATAGTGCCGTATCGCAAAACATGGCCTGTCATTGAGGAACCAAATCTTCTGGTGATTATTTTTTATTTATTTATTTTTATGGTTGAACTAGATGAACTTGTGTCTTATTTCAACCTGACTAACTATGTCACCATGTAACTATGTAGCTATGCTCTCTGCACATGCCATGTAAAGCCCAGTGATAATATCACTGCTACTTTTACAAGGTAATAACCGGGCTTTCAAAGGCAATACACATATAGTCCAAAAGACTATCATATGAAAGAGAGTTCCCAATGGGTATTAAAAAGAAAGTTAAAAGTTGAGCTCGAAGACACTTCACCACACGATTCCCAATCAGAATATCATGCAGCCTACATATATGCCCTCGTGACGCTGACCACCAGAGACACTGCCACCTTAGATGGAAAAAATGCCTGCTTACCAGCAGTACTGGACCTCTTTTTTACAAATGGCCAGTAACGCTTATGACTGATTACCCTGCCAGGGCCCTTAGACGGTGTTCCTGCAATCTCTCATTGGGCCATAAGAGTAGTCATCCGATTGCAGTGTCCATGTTGTCAGGCTCAAAAACAAAAAATGCTCCACATAGTGTTAAATCCAATGGCACTTTATGGTGGAATTACACTCACATTTCAGTAGATTACATACTTGTGGTATGCGATGACAACAGCGCATCCTCCTTGGTAAGTGTTTTGTCACAGACTTACGTCATCCTGGGGCACGGGCAGCGCGCTGCACCATTGCATCATATAGAATAGTACAAAACCAAGCCTCGATTTGGATCCCCAGTGCTCGGCTGGACGCCAACCAAGCCTTGTTCGGCTTGCATTCCGATTCCTTGTAGATTTAATCACTTTAAATTGCACTCTACATAAAACATATCCAAATATTGTAATCGACCACCCACACATCATCACATAGGATGCTATATTCCAGTGATGGCAAACCTTGGCACCCCAGATGTTTTGAAACTACATTTCCCGTGATGCTCAACAACTATACTGCAGTGCATGAGCATCATGGGAATTGTAGTTCTAAACATCTGGGGTGACAAGGTTTGCCATCACTGCTATATTCTATTTCCATCCAATTCTCAGATGAGTATTGATATATATATATATATATATATATATATATATATATATATATATATATATATATATATATATATATATATATATATATATATATATATATATATATATATTTATATATATATATGCTATAAGCAAATATTAATTATTTTCTTGAACGTGCAACGTGCTGTGTATCCTACCACAGCTTGGCAGACTTTTTCCATATATTTGGACTTGTCCCAGTTGGCGTGATATTTTTACTTGAGGTGTAGCCCACTTTCAGATAGTGAGATTTATTCTGCTCTTTCTGGTTACGTCTTTGAACCTTTTTCCGTGTCCTGAGGAAGCCTGTATGGCAAAACGTGTAGATGCGATGCACAAGGGCTCAATGTACAAAGTGTATCATTTTATATGATTTTTATCTATTTTTGGACACTGTTATGATACTATGTATTTTTCAATAAACTTTTTTTTTTGTTACTTTCTCATTTGTTTCCATGCCTTAAAAGTCCGTCCTGTTGGTACCTTTTGGTATCCTTTTTGTTTCCCTTCAAGGGCAAAAAATATATTGTATTCTGCGTGACACATAGATAAAACTAGCCATGTCTACTTGTAAAATCAAAATGGAAAATGAAAAAGAAAAATTAAATAAGCCCAAAATTGGAATAGTAACCAAATATACAGTGGTGTGAAAAAGTGTTTGCCCCCTTCCTCATTTCCTGTTCCTTTGCATGTTTGTCACACTTAAGTGTTTCGGAACATCAAACCAATTTAAACAATAGTCAAGGACAACACAAGTAAACACAAAATGCAATTTGTAAATGAAGGTGTTTATTATTAAAGGTGAAAAAAAATCCAAACCATCATGGCCCTGTGTGAAAAAGTGATTGCCCCCCTTGTTAAAACATACTATAACTGTGGTTGTCCACACCTGAGTTCAATTTCTCTAGCCACACCCAGGCCTGATTATTGCCACACCTGTTCACAATCAAGGCATCACTTAAATAGGAGCTGCTTGACACAGTAAGGTCCACCAGAAGATCCTTAAATGCTACACATCATGCCGAGACCCAAAGAAATTCAGGAACAATTGAGAAAGAAAGTAATTGAGATCTATCAGTCTGGAAAGGGTTATAAAGCCATTTCCAAAGCTTTGGGAATCCAGCGAACCACAGTGAGAGCCATTATCCACAAATGGCGAAGACATGGAACAGTGGTGAACCTTCCCAGGAGTGGCCGGCCGCCCAAAATTACCCCAAGAGCGCAGCGACGACTCATCCAAGAGGTCACAAAAGACCCCACAACAACGTCCAAGGAACTGCAGGCCTCACTTGCCTCAGTTAAGGTCAGCGTTCATGCCTCCACCATCAGGAAAAGACTGGGCAAAAATGGCCTGCATGGCAGAGTTCCAAGGAGAAAACCACTGCTGAGCAAAAAGAACATCAAAGCTCGTCTCAATTTCTCCACAACACATCTTGATGATCCCCAAGACTTTTGGGACAACATTCTGTGGACCGATGAGACAAAAGTGGAACTCTTTGGAAGGTGTGTGTCCAAGTATATCTGGCGTAGAAGGAACACTGCATTTCATAAAAAGAACATTACACCAACAGTAAAATATGGTGGTGGTAGTGTGATGGTCTGGGGCTGTTTTGCTGCTTCAGGACCTGGAAGACTTGCCGTGATAAAAGGAACTATGAATTCTGCTGTCTACCAAGAGATCCTGAAGGAGAATGTCCGACCATCTGTTCGTGTACTCAAGCTGAAACGACCTTGGGTTCTGCAGCAGGACAATGATCCTAAACACACCAGCAAGTCCACCACCGAATGGCTGAAGAAAAACAAAATGAAGACTTTGGAGTGGCTTAGCCAAAGTCCTGACCTGAATCCTATTGAGATGTTGTGGTATGACCTTAAAAAGGCAGTTCATGCTCGAAAACCCTCTAATGTAACTGAATTAGGACAATTCTGCAAAGATGAGTGGGCCAAAATTCCTCCAGGACGCTGTAAAAGCCTCATTGCACGTTATCGCAAACGCTTGGTTGCAGTTGTTGCTGCTAAGGGTGGCCCAACCAGTTATTAGGTTTAGGGGGCAATCACTTTTTCACACAGGGCCATGATGGTTTGGATTTTTTTTCACCTTTAATAATAAACACCTTCATTTACAAATTGCATTTTGTGTTTACTTGTGTTGTCCTTGACTATTGTTTAAATTGGTTTGATGTTCCGAAACACTTAAGTGTGACAAACATGCAAAGGAACAGGAAATGAGGAAGGGGGCAAACACTTTTTCACACCACTGTATAGGTATTTGCTGGAGTCCAGAGAGCCCTCCAGGATCCAAACAGTGACATCCCATGAAAAAGTCAAAACATCAAACTTCATACATTCCCACTTAGAGCATATCCCCCCCTCCCCGGTAATGAAACACACTGCATTCTAACTATAAGTGTAGTGTGAGGCTACAATATAAGGTTAGCTTTCGGTGTTAAGAAATCGGGTTAAAGCTGTGCAGCTCTAGCTTTGTTGAGAAAATGACAATCACCTCCAAGGAAACAATAAACATTGTATGGAGTTTAGCAAACTCTTGCTGACTTTCTTTCTCTGTAATGAAGAAATTGCTTTTCGTTTCACCATGTCCTTTCTAATGCTGGTTTCTGAATGGTAGGGTCAGCCTTTATTATACCCAACTGAACAATCTCAGTATTGCAAAGAGAAAAACTACACTGTCTGCATACTTTTAGGAAAGGATGAGCCCTAGGGAGCATCTATAAAAAATAAAACGTCTATTATATCAACCCTTATGTCAATTTAGACTCTTGGGAAAAGAATAACACCAATCACACAGGCACGAGGTGAAATTTCTGGGGGCAATATATAGACTGTGTACAAAATATGTCCAGTGTGTCGTACGGAAGGGAAGTAACTTTAGATGATTTATTTTTTGCCAATTTTAGAAAATGGTAGCATCTGAAGATTCAAATTGCCACACCTAAAAAATGCTTCATTTTCCAACCACACTCCCTCTGCCCATCAAACTTTAGCTTTTTTTTTTTTTTTTAACTAATCATTTAAAGAGTAATTCCAAAAACGTTCCCCTCTGGGTCATCTATGTACATTACACAGATTGTAACAAACTTTGTTGCAGATTTCTACATTTTTGTTATTCTGAATAAATCCCTGTGTGTTTCTCTGTGTCCATGTGCCCAGTGAGTCTAATGGGAGTGGTTTCACAAGTAGCAATCAGCTGTGCACCTGCAGGGCTCTAATGAGGAAAATTGCAGAGTCTGCATGACTTTAGATGTGATTTCCTGTTGGGAATCTCTAATCAAAAATTATTTTTTTCTTTTGCAGGGGATGCTTAGTATCTGGCTTGTATTATAGTGCAGACTTCTGGAAAAATCAGTGAGCCAATCACTTAAGCAGGAAATTATGTTTCGGGGGGGTGGGGGGGGGGGGAGAGCATTCTGTGTACAGAACACCTCCAAGTAGCCATATTGCATTGCATTTTACAGAAAATTACAGCGACTGCAAATTGAAAAGGAAAGGTAATTTTTATTGACATTCAATTACAATACGGCTTGTGTCGCAATTGTGTAAGCTAATTTTAATTTATTTTTTGCTATTTTTTTGGAGTTTAACCACTTACAATACAGGGCATTTTCACTCCCTTCCTGCCCAATTTTCAGTTTTCAGCGCTGTCGCATTTTGAATGACAATTGCGCAGTCATGCAACACTGTACCCAAATGAAATGCTTATTTTTTCCCCCCAAATAGAGCTTTCTTTTGGTAGCATTTGATCATCTCTGCAGTTTTTATTTTTTGCGATATAAACAAAAGAAGAGTGACATGTTTGAAAAAAACACAAGATTTCAGTTCGTAAATGTGGTTGGCTGCTTTGCTGTGGACACTGGTTGTAAGAACCTTTCTTTGAGTAGAAGGTCAATTTTGTTCTTTCAATATGTGGCTGTAGTTGGGATTTAAATTACATTACTTGTGTATCAAATATATATCTTACATCTTTTTTTTTTTCTTTTTAGCAAATGTAGATGCATTTAGATCTGCATTAGGGCCTCATGCACACAGGGCATTAACAAAAACGAGCTGCAAAGCCAGTACCGATGCCAGGAAAACGTGCTTTTAGAATCCTTAATGCACGTTTAGCAGTTAGTGTTTAGCTGAGTTTTTTTTAAGAACACTGCCCCTTTCTATTTCCCACACCCAAATTACATAACTTCAGCTTAAAAACGATTGGCACGGCTAAACACCATATACAGTGTTAAACACGCATTTAGCCACAGTTTTTACAGAGGTAACATAGTTACATAGTAGGTAAGGTTCAATAAAGATAGGTGTACGTGTGTCAGTGTCTTTAATTGTTTCCCATATCCCTGGATGTTGCATTCTTTAAGATGCAAGAGTTTTTTAAAAATATCCATACTCCCCGCTGCCACCACCAATTGTGGAAGAGAGTTCCACATCCTTATTGCCCTGACAAGGCAGTTTTAGATTAAACCGCTTCTTCTCCCAATCTCATTGTGTGGCCTTGTGTTCTCTTACATCCCCTGAGACTGAATATTTTTTTTCTTATGCTGGGATCACCATTGAGGTATTTGTAAATTGCTATCATCATGGGCATCCGCAGAACTTTTTTCAGGGGGGGGGGCATCATTTTAAGGTTACCCATGCCCCGTCCCCTTTTGACAATGTCATGAAGGAGAGGGGCTTAGCTACAGCTCGCAAGAATTTTTTCATTCCAGGCGTGTGCTATATACAGGGTGGAGATTCCATGCGTGTGCTATGTACAAGTTGCAGAAACCAGGTGTGTGCTATGTACAGGGTGCAGACAGGCGTGTGCTATGTACAGGGTGCAGAATCCAGGTGTGTGCTATGTACAGGTTGGAGATTCCATGCATGTGCTAACTACAGGTTGCAGAATCTAGGCATGAGCTATGTACAGGGTGCAGAACCCAGACGTGTGCTATATACAGGGTGCAGAATATAGGCGTGTGCTATGTACAGGGTGCAGAATCCAGACATGTGCTATATACAAGGTGCAGAATATAGGCGTGTGCTATGTACAGGGTGCAGAATCCAGGCATATGCTATGCCAGTGTAGCGCCGGCTCCTGATGGGCATGCGCTATATATTTTTGAAAATTAATATTCCTGAAACCACAGTTGGGTTTTAGGGTTTATTTTGTTAAATTATGGTTTCAGTACCAGTCTGGCTGGATTGCATGGAGTTCTCCTTGGCCACAGGTGTCGCTGTCACCGCCGGCAAGTAGTAGAACGCAGTTTAGTTGATAGTATTGCGTGCCACGTTTTTTCGGAACCAGCCCAGTGGGAGTGTTCTCCGGCTGTGCACTCTGGGAGGTGGTATTTAAAGCGGGGTTCCACCCTAAAGTGGAACTTCCGCTGAGCGGAACCCTCCCCCCCTCCGGTGTCACAATTGGCACCTTTCAGGGGGGAGGGGGGTGGAGATACCTGTCAAAGACAGGTATTTACACCCACTTCCGGGCATAGACTCCCGTGGGAGTCTATGCCTCTTCCTGTCCTGCCGCGCTGTCTGCTGGGACACACACGGGTCCCAGAGACAGCGCGGACAATTCCTATTGCGCTGCGCGACTCACGCATGCGCAGTAGGGAACCGGGAAGTGAAGCTGATTCGCTTCACTTCCTGATTCCCTCACCTAGAATGGTGGCGGCAGCAGCCGAGAGCTGAGCGATCGATCGGCCTCGGCTGCCGGCATTGCTGGACCCCGGGACAGGTGAGTGTCCATTTATTAAAAGTCAGCAGCTGTAGTATTTATAGCTGCTGGCTTTTAATATTTTTTTCCCCAGTACAGTCCCGCTTTAAGGTACTGAGATCATGTGCTTCGGGATTCCGGTCCAGAAGATATTTTCTGTGCGTTTGGTCCTGGTCCTCCTGACCAGCCCCCATGGCCCTCCTGGCCTGGGGTTGTGGATCCATGCAATTCCGAGCCTCGGGGCTGGATAGCCCGAGGCGAAGTAACTGCAGGGTTAGGCCTGACTGGATATCGAGGCCTGAGGATTCAAAGGTGGTCCAGTGCCGTCTCATTAATGGAGAGGCCCAGCAACTGGAGAAGCATCCAGGGGAGGACTCTTCAGGAGAAGGCCATGCACCAGGCTGGTTTCTCTGAAGGAGCCTGGAGGTTGAAGGACACTTCATGGATCTACACATACGGTATCGCTGGGCCGGCTGAGAGATACTGGTACCGGGTGATAGTTCTCTAAATTTGTCTATGTCCCTTGGTTACGCTCAAGTCTGTGGCAGAGACTTTTCTCCAGTATTTCACATTCAACTCTGTGGCAGAGACTTTTCTTTACCTAACACCCTACCGGCTGCTGGGCCTGGTGAGAGGAGGTCTATCCAGAGGTTGTGAGAATCCAGCTGTGAAATGGTTATTCTCTGGATTTCTTCTACAAGAGACCTTCTATTTTTGCAGTTCAAAAGTACCTGAACTTCCTCCAAACCCTCTACCCTAAACTGAGAGATCTTGTTTCTATTTCAAATAAATAACCCAAAAGAAAATCCAGTGTCAGTTTCTGCATTTCTTTGGGCCATCTACCACGGGAAACCCTAGACAGAGATGAGGTCAAGAAGGTAACGGTAAGTCCAATAAAACCAGCAGCTCCTTCGGGGGTCAATGCTACACCAGTATGCATACCCAATCAGGGCCGGTGCTATCACTAGGCAAATTAGGCAGCCGCCTAGGGCGCACTGCTGCCTAGGGCGCCTGACCACTGGTGTTCCTACTCTCTTCTCTCTGCAGCAAGCAACTAAGTCTCAGCATCAGCAGGCAGCTGCCACTCCATTCGCACATAGTGTCAGGGGTGATGGAGAACTGTGTCTGTGTCCAGAATGAATGGAAGCAAGCAAACATTTATTGATGGGCGCTGCTGCATTTGATGGGCTCTTCATTATAAAGGTGGGGTATAAAGGGGTATAAATGGACAGGGCAAAGGGGGTGGGGTCAGGGGTGGAGCCAAAGGGGGGCATAAATTAGGTTTCGCCTAGGGTATCAAAAATCCTTGCACCAACCCTGTACCCAATCCCCCACCAGAGCTCTCCCCCCACCCCCCCCCCCCCACAGAAGAGAATCATCTATAATTCACAGTGGCAGGTCTCTTGGCACGGGCTTCTGTTAATACACACTGCAGGCTTGAGAGGCTGTGTGGATAGCCCGCTCTACCCCCTCCTCTGTTGTATACACAGAGCTGGGAGAGCAGGAAGGGTTTTGTGTGTGCTGACTCCCAATGCTAGAGGCTAGTGCTGGAGGTGGCAGAAGCTCAGGATGATGAAAAGCCTACAGGCTGCCGCCCACAATGCAATAATCCTTCCTGTGCCGGGTGCTGGTACATGGAGAGCGTTCCAGCACCCGGCACCAGCTGACAGTCTACATGCTGCGCTCGGGTGAAAAACGTGTGCTTGGGCACAACCCGTGCACAGGCCTATGGCGGACACCTTGCCAATCCCTGATTCCTGGGGGGGGCACTTGCTCCCCCATGCTCTTACCTGCAGATGCCCATGGCTATCATGTCCCCTCTCAAGCGTCTCTTCTCCACCGAGAATAAATTATAGGGCTTCTAGTCGTTCCTCGTAATTGAGGTCCTCCAGTCCCCTTATTAATTTAGTTGCCCTTCTTTGGATTCTCCCCAGCTTCAGGACATCCTTTCTGAGGACTGGTGACCAGAACTGGACAGAATACTTCAGATGTGGCAAAACCAGAGTTTTATAAAGTGGCAGAATTATAGTTTTATCTCTGGAGTATATCCCCTTTTTGTATGCATGCTAAAACTCTGCCAGCTTTGGTAGCTGCAGCTTGACATTGCATGCTGTTGCTCAGTCTGTCATCTTACTAGGACCCCCCGATCTTTCTCCATCCTTGATTCCCCCAGAGGTTCTCCACCCAGTGAATAGTTTGCATTTATGTTTTTCGCCCCAAGTGCATTGCCTTACAATTCTCCACATTAAACCTCATTTGCCATGTAGTTGCCAACCCATTATTTTGTTCAGGTCTTTCTGTAAAATTTCTATATCCTGATGTGAATTTATTGCCCTGCTTTTTTTTGTGTGTCGACTGCAAAAACTGAGATTTAAGGATTTATTTACTAAAGGCAAATCCACTGTGCACTGAAAGTGCACTTGGAAGTAAAGTCGCTGTAGATCCGAGGGGGACATGCAAGGAAAATAAAAAACAGCATTTTAGCTTGCACATGATTGGATGATAACATCAGCAGAGCTTCCACTCATTTCAGATCTACCCCTTAGATTTAGGACAACTGCACTTCCAAGTGCACTTGAAGTGCAAAGTGGATTTACCTTTTCGTAAATAACCCCCTTAGCTATTTATCCCTTTCTCTCGGGTCTCCAAACCATGGCCCTCCAGTTTTTCAGGAACTACAATTCCCATCATGCCAAGTCATGTCTGTGAATGTCAGAGTTTTACAATGCTTCACGGGACGTGTAGTTCCGCAACAGCTGGAGGGCCGTTGTTTGGAGATCCATGCATGAAAAACTTAAACAGAATTGGTCCTAGGACAGAGCCTTGGGGTACCCCACTTTCCACTCCTGACCAGTCTGACTACACACTATTTATCACCACAATAACAGTGACCAGTAACACTGTTCTTCTTAACACACTGACCCTGGGTTTTTTTACAGCTTGAAAATGCCACAAAATGCTCCTAAAAGCTTATGTGTTGTACAGGACGCCAAGGTTGGGTCCTGGATGGGTGCTATATTGCACCAATATTTGAGGTATGGTCCCTTTAAGGGAAGTGCGGTATTCAGGGGGTCACCCAGAATGGGTGAGGAATTCCGGGAGTAGAGTCAATCAGGAGAGGACTGACTCGCAGTCCTCTGTCTTAATAGAGAGTTATTTGGGACCCGGAATTTGGGAGGCTCTGAAGTGATATATTCGGGTGGGAAAGAGCCTCCACCCCTGACCACAGGGATTCAGCACACAGGGGGTTAAAGGCCTCCAGGAAATAGCTCATAAAAGACAGAAAGTAGTGAGAGGTGGTGGTGAGGAGGACTAGGTGATTACACCTGGCGTGTGGAGCTGTGGAGCTGTGGAGCTGTGGAGCTGTGGAGCTGTGGAGCTGTGGAGCTGTGGAGCTGCTAAAGATTCAACAAGGACTCTTTAAATTCTGCGGTGAAGACCTCGGCCACAAACTGTATGTGCCCTTTCTTTATTTTTATGCTGATAAAGATAAGCGGACTTTATTTTAGATTTTTGTGCTGTATGCTGAATGAAGCTTTATTGTGGATTTGCTTACAAATAAAAGCCTTTTTGTTTAAAGTTTAAATGGTTTATGCACTTGGTCCCGTGGAGCTATTATCCCCCAAACTTTACAGTGTGCATGGACACATAGAATAACATAAGGAGCGTTTAAGCTGCAAATAAAACCTGCCAGATGCGCTTAAAAACGGCAGAAAAGATGCCCTGTGTGCATGGGGCCTAATACACAAGTTGCTGTTCGTAAGAAAATAAATCAGCACAGAATTGTATCTTGATGTAAGTCTATAGATTATTAAAAGCTAAAAACTGTTTACTTGTTTTTACTATTGTCAGCACATTCTTCTTTAAAACAGTTATGTCAGGTTTACTTGCAGGAATCATGCCACACAGAAGTTGCGGTTTTTAATATAAAGAACGTTAAGTGCGTTGTTCTTCCATTAAATAAACTGAACCCTTTCACAGATGAGTCAAACAAGTGCAAGCCATTACTTCTTCTACACTGAGATAATGAAGGTCGAAATCTGCTGTGCTATAGTGCCTCCTTGTGGTATAAGAATATAATGCAGCATACTCTTACTGTACTGGAAGCATCACTGAAGTCTGAAGTTTCAAACATTTATAAAAGTAATGTTAATTGTGAAGATTATTTTTTTTTACGCAGAACTGAGGGTCTCTGATTCTTAACAAAGTTCCTCTGTCCTTCTTTCCTCCTCATTTGTCCCTCATTTTGGTTTGATCTACATAGGTGTGTGTGTGTGTGTGTGTATAGAATGCATTTTTTAAAATCTTTTAAAGCGCATTTCCCAGTGCGAAACCTTGCATCCAATTTCTAAACTGCTGCATTTGTAAATTTCAAAAGCAAATATAAAGGAATAGTATTGGTACAAAAAAAGCACTTGTGGGTTTAAATTAAAAAAAAATATATATATATATATATATATATATATATATATATATATATATATATATATATATATTTTTATTTTTTTTATTTTTTTGAGGGCGTGGCAGCATGTGTGTCCTAGGTCTACATAATTTTCCTAATAGGTGTCCCTCATTCCAATTTCAAAAAGTTGGGAGGTATGTTGCAAGTGCAAGCCAGAAGGCATGTCATTTGTTCTTGGATGTAATAGAAATGTTGAAAACCCCCAGTGTGGGAAAACTGATGAATTTTGCTTTTGAAATTTATTTTAATAAAATAAAAGTCCTTAAAGCTTTACTGTTTGATGCTAGTTCTCACAGTGGCTATAGGATTATTACTTATACTTTTTTGTATCTTAATAAAATATATATTCTGTATATAGCCTATTGAAATAATTTAATAATATATTTTAATAATCATAACTCATATGCAGTGTGAAATTTTCCACATTTTGTCATGTTACAACCAGAAACGTAAATGTACTCTATTGGGCTTTTATATAATAGACCAACACAAAGTGACACATAATTGTGAAGTGGAATGAAAATGATAAATTATTAAAAAAAAATTTTTTTACAAATAAATATCTGAAAAGTGTGGCATGTATTCTGCTTTTGCAAACTCTAATGCCGCGTACAAACGACAGGTTTTTCAGTCAGAATAAAACTCTGACGGTTTTTCCGACTGAGTTCCGCTGAAACGGTCTATTTCTAGGTCCATCAGAATTTTCTAAAAAAAAAAAAGTCAGCTGAGGCACACACACAATCCGAATATCCGATGAAAAGATTCTGTCTGACTTTTTCTGCCGGAAAGTCCGACCATGTGTACACAGCATAACAGGTTTTCTTCTAAAATTGCCCTGTATTTGGCTCCATCCAACCTACCATCAACTCTGACCAGCTTCCCTGTCCCTGCTGAAGAAAAGCTTCCCCACAACATGAGGCTGCCACCACCATGTTTCACGGTGGGGATGATGTGTTCAAAGTGATGTGCAGTGTTAGTTTTCTGCCACACATAGCGTTTTGCTTTTTCGGCCAAAAAGTTCAATTTTGGTCTCATCTGACCAGAGCACCTTCTTACACATTTGCTGTGTCCTCCACATGGCTTCTCACAAACTCCAAACAGGATTTCTTATGGCTTTCTTTCAACAAAGGCTTTCTTCTTGCCACTCTTTCATGAAGACCAGATTTGTGGAGTGCACGACTAATAGTTTCTCCCACCTGAGCTGTGGATCTCTGCAGCTCCTCCAGAGTTACCGTGAGTCTCTTGGCTACTTCTCTGATTATTGCTCTCCTAGCCTGGCCTGTCAGTTTAAATTGGCAGTAGGTGTCACTGTCACCATCAGTGGGCGTGGAACAGCTGCAGGCTAAATGTATTGAATACCGCCTCTTGCTCAGAAATTGTTCAGTGGGTGTTATTTCCATGCTGTGCATTCTGAGAGAGGGTATTTAAGGTACCGACGCCATTTTTCTGGGTTTTGTTGTTTTCTGGGGTCTGTGATCCCAACCCAAGGGCCCGCCTGGCCTGGGGTCTGTGACGCATGGTCCTGCGCCTCTGGGCCTGCTGGCCCGAGGCTCTGCAACTGAGTGTGTAGGCCCAGGAATGTCTTGGGGCCTACTGATCCAGGGGTGGTCCTGTGCTGTCTCGCCTGTGGGGAGATGCCGAGGAAAGCTGAAGGATCCAGGGGAGGACTTTTCCAGTGGAGGACCGAGCGCAAGGCTGGTGTCTCTGGAGGAGCCTGGAAGCTCAGTTTGAGGACACATCCCAGATCAATATCCTTGAGAGTAGGGGGAGCATACTAGCACCCCCTACATATGGGAATAGGGACAAGGGAATTTCAGTTAGATTTTATAACAGTAATTAATTGGTTACTTACCTGGTCACCTGATCAATCCTCCAGAATATTCTACAGTTACATCAGGTGATCCAACGAACCTATGAAAATAAACAGAAGGTTATAAAAGGAAAACAACCAACGAATTTCTTCAGAACGACGGTTGCAGCAGAAGAAAAAGGCGCCCGCCCTCCCCTCCTAATGTCGCGGTCCTCCCCTTCCCTCCCCCGTTTTTACTTGGTAGCCATCTTTTATTTTTCATTGTTGGTATAGTGTTTTGTTATTACTTTATGGGTTCGAGCTTTCAAAGCTGAACCTTTTTTGGTATTTTATAATCCAAAGATGATTATAAAGGTTATATCGTCAATGTGTGCATATTTTCAATGTTAAGTTGGCTAATATGTATATCGTCATGCCAATAAAATAAAGGGCCGCGGCCATTCATACCACAGATGTGAGTTATTAGCTTTATTTTATTTAAAGTCATTAAGAAATTAAATTTGTCCTCTAGTCCCATACAGTATCGCGGGGTCGGCTGAAAGAATCTGGTACTGTATGGTAGTTCTTCCTAAAAACTCTCAAGTATCTCTAAGTTTGTTAACAAGTCTGTAGCAGACACTTTGTTGTGCATCTACTTTCAAGAACTGCTAAGTTTCATTAACAAGTCTGTGGCAGAGACTTTGTTTGGCATATCAGCGGCTGCTAGGTCAAGTGAGTACACCCCTGAGTGAAAATGTCCAAGTTGGGCCCAAAGAGTACAGCCCGAAGCAAAAAAAAAAAAAATACAGTGTAGGGCTGGCATGAAGAGGGACACAGGGAGCCGGGCAGGTCTGGGTTAAAGCTGGTTGTTAGGCAACATGGGACTGCAAGGGATTGGGCAGTCAGTGTGGGGGAGGGACTGCAGTAAGCTGAGAGTGAGAGAGGAAGGGGAAACTGGACATCCAGTAAACACATGAGGAGGAGAAGCATTTCGTTCCTTCCTCTGCGGCTCCATTATGTCAGAATCCAGGCTGGCAGAGCAGCTCCATGCTAAGGCGGATTCCATGGGGACTGAGTGGCTGCAGAGCCAGCTCGCAGCCATGCAGGGGAGAACTTCCACATCTCCAGCCAGTACAAAAGGGAGACGCACTCGGTGGGCATGCCCCCGGAGCGGTTTAGCCCCTCACAGTCCCCACAAGCTCAGCGCCATTCAGGAAGCCCGGAATCAGACCCTCCAGCCCAGCTGGCTCAGGTGCTGGCGCTGGGAGGAATCCCCATCGGGGGCGGAGCTCTGAGGGATGGGGACACAGTCCTTCACCGTCCCTGGTCCCGACAAGGAGGACAAATCATGTCAGTGCGGCTGCCTCCCAGTTGAGTGTCGCAATGGGAGTGGCAGCTCAGCGTGGGAGGAATCACCTCACAGGTCACAGCCAGTCGAACAGAGCGGCCTAATCACCCCCAGATCCAGGTGGGAGCAAAGAACCTCCAGTATTGGACAAAACAGCAGGGTCCCTCTCACCTGTGGGGAGTGAAAAGGAGCCACACAGCTATGGCTGGGCACGCCGGTCCTATGGAACAGAGACGCAGGATAGACAGCGCAAGGAGAGACAACCTGACTCCAGACGATCGCCATGATTCCTCGCTCTCGGAGGGGGAGCTGTCCAGTGGGGAGAATGAGATAGACGTCGTCAAGGGTGGATTCTGGAACGGCGGCTGTGGGATCCAGCCCTGGTCGGCACAGTGGTGTAGTGGGTAGCACTCTCACCTAGCAGTAAGAAGGTTCGCTGGTTCGAATCCCAACCACGACACTACCTGCCTGGAGTTTGTTCTCCCTGTGTCTGCGTGGGTTTCCTCCGGGTACTCTGGTTTCCTCCCACACTCCAAAGACATGCTGGTAGGCTAATTGGCTTCTGTCCAAAATTGGCCCTAGTATATGAATGGGGACCTTGGATTGTGGGCTCCTTGAGGGTAGGGACTGATGTGAGTGTGCAATGTACAGGGATAGGGACAATTGTAGACACTCACTCAGGTTGAACTGGATGGACTGGTGTCTTTATTCAACCTTACTAACTATGTAACTATGTAACTATGGTCGGCCTAGTAAGTCCATGTCTGACGTCTCATCTTTGCAGCTTTCTGTGTCCCCTGTGTCGGGTTATAGATGTGGGCAGGGCCCCGGGTTGGTTCTGGTATCCCCACATCTCTAGTGGACGGGGCCTCTTACCACCCCCCCACCCCCACCTCTGACGTCAGGCCCAGGGCCTGCTGTGATGGGAAATTCCACAGCTGTACATGACCTTTAAGTCAGGCTGTGTTCTTTGTACAGCGCTTTGATCTGTGTTCATCTGCAAGCTCTACATTTTGAGGGTCCTTTGGGTGCGCACCTCAAATCTGCCGTGCGGGAAAAAATTTGGCGGGGGGAGTATGTGGAGATCTTCAATTATATTATTATGCCCCTTGAAAAATGTAACCTGGATAAGGTAAAACTGGGAGAGTCCAAGAAAGAAGATGAAGAAAAACATTGGCATTTAGTAATTGGCTCTAGGCCTTCGCCGTCTTTGCGAGCGTTATCGGGGAAAAATCCCCTGAGAATTGCTCCCCACTTTTTTGTTATCTGGACTCCATCAGCGAGGCCCAGAGGGTTTATGCGGGCGTGGCTTAGCTGTGGTATTCCTCTTGCGGCAGACAAAATGGAAGGCTATAAAGTTCCTGGATATAGTGATTGACTCCTGTGCAATGGAGTGTCGTCTTCCTGACGACAAGTTACATGCTCTGAAGGAGGAGGTTCGTTTCGGGATTTGGCAAACACAAGATTCAGCTGTGAGACCTACAATCGCTCCTCGGTAAGCTTAATTTTGCATGCCGGATCATGCCGATGGACAGAGTTTTGGAGGTTAGCTCACCCAGGCATTTTATTCAGCTGAATAGGAAACATAGGGCAGACCTTCTCGTGTGGCATGAATTTCTGGGCAATTTTAATGGCTGATCTATGTGGACGGAGGAGCCGTTCAGCAACTACATCCTGCCCCCGGCTCCACTGGCTACGGAGCATTCTTAGGGGGCCAGTGGAGTGATGAAGCAGGTTTCCTAAAGAACTTTAAAGTACTTCTGGAACTTTTTACAGTGGTGTTCGCTTTTGGGGAGAATTGTTTCACAACAAAAAGGTTGATCTCCACTGCGACAACTTAGGTATAGTGCAGGTGATCAACTCCCTGTCTGTATGCTGTGCATATTCAGGGAGTGGAGAATATGTTGGCTGATGCTCTCTCTCACTTTCAGTTGGACAGTTTCCAGGAGTTGGCACCTGCCGTGGAGCAATAGGGAACCCCTTGTCCTCTTTGGTTGTGGCGGATTGCATTGGAATCGCCTCTGGTTTGATTCAAAGCTCCTTGAGCGTGTCGACATGGTCTTTCTACACTAAGGTCCAGAGGGTATGGGGGGAGCTACTACAGCTGGTGGGAGTTTGACATGTACAGCTCTGAGGTCAGAGATTTTCTGGTAAAACAGGCCCTGAGGGGATATCATAAGGGTGCTCGGAGGCCTGACGGCCACCGGCCTATTACGTTTGACATCATGCAATCTTTTTTTTTGTAGACGACGACAGTGTGTTTGTCCAGTTTCGAAACTTTGTTATTCTGGGCGGCTTTTGCTTTGGCCTTTTATGGAGCCCTCAGGGTTGGTGAGTTAGTTAGCATGTCCAAAGTTGCCCATGGGGGATTGTCGTCGGCAAACGTCCACTGCGATGGCTCTTCTCTCATACTGTTTATCCGAGGATCTAAGATGGATCAAGCAGGGAAGGGGGCGCACATTTGTTTGCTGCAGATTTCTGGTTCGCCCATTTGCCCTGTTTCGGCTGTGGTGGAGTGCTCGCAGCTTCGCCCAGTAGTAGCTGGATCCTTTCTGGTGCATTTGGATGGTTCGGCTTTATCTAAATGTTAAAGTTTGTGGTGGTTCTGTGGCACTGCCACATGGCTGCTGGTCTTTTAGCCAGTAGCTTTTCTTCTCATTCCTTTCAGCATAGGGGTGGCCACTGAGGCTGCCCGGTGGGGGTTGGATAACGCAGTTGTGAATTGGATCGGCAGGTGGGAGTCTGACAGGTTCAAAATTTATGTGCGTCCACATTTGATTTAATACCCCCGGGTGCACGGGGGTGTCTTTATGTTATTCCTAATCCATATGTAGTGGTGTGTCGTTTTTGGTTATGTTCTGTGTTGTGTGTGTTTACTGTATTTTCTTTTCGGATCAGGCTTGCCTTGTGTGGATCTTGGGACACTTCTTTGTCCATTGGGGGGCCAAGAGGACCAATGTCAGGCCTAATGGTCACCAGCTAGGCTTCCCCAGGTCTGAGGCTAGCATGAGGTGGATAGGGGTTTCCGTGGTTGTTATGGAGCAGGGTGGTTCTGGAGTTAAATAGGGTTGCAAGATGGGACAGGCCCCCCCGACATTTTGGTCTTGCATGCGGGAGGCAATGATCTAGGAGTTTCATCCAGCTGACACCTCATACGAGATGTCAAGTTTGACGTGCTCCAACTGCAGTTGGCCTTCCCTCATACTGTGGTGGTGTGGTCTGATATGGTAGGTCACACGACCTGACATTTTGCCAGGTCAGTGTCAAAATTTAACGGGGCCAGAGTGAAGGTTAACACGGAGGTTGGGAGGTTTATAGCTCGAACTGTTGGCTTTGTATTACGGCATTGGGAGCTGAAGGTGGATACGTGGCAGTATCTCTGCAGTGATGGGGTCAATCTGAATGCAGTGGGCACGGATCTGTGGTCCCTGCGTTTGCAAGACAGGGTACAGAGGGCATTGCGTTTTTGGCAGGGCACAAAGGTGTGAGGCCTCACACTTTGCGCTGTGGCAGTTGGGTCTTTGGAGGCATTTTTAAATAGCCTGCTGTGTATTAGATGATTGGGAACCATCTAAGGTATGGGTCCCAGGTGGTATGCCAGTTATGGGATTAATTGGTAGTTACAATGGTGTATCTGCAAAATGTGGTCCATCCCCAAGCCAGTGCAGTGCATCAGGGACCGTTGGGAAGTAGTTACAAGCAGGTAAAAAGAAATGTTTTTGGCATTTAGTGCCTCCAAGGATTGGCAAGCAAAAAATGTTTTATGTTTTGTTGGTATTATTGGTTTACTTAACTGTTAAAATTTAATAAAGGGGTCGAAAACGGCAATTTTACTCCAACCTCGGTGTTAGAGTATTTTTGGCAATCTTAGTGGGAGCAATAAGATAGGGGTACAGTATTTCAGGATAAAGGGTCAGGATACATCTGGGATACCCTTTTCAAGTACAGCCCGAAGCAAAAAATAAATAAAAAAATAAATTTTAGGGTTTGGCATGAAGAGGGACACAGGGAGTCAGGGCTAAAGCTGGTAACATGGGGCTGCAGGGGATTGGGCAGTCAGCGTGAGGGAGGGACTGCAGTAAGCTGAAAGTGAGAGAAGAAGGGGAAAAGGACATCCAGTAAACACACAAGGAGGAGAAGCATCTCTCTCCACCCTACATCGGATTGGTTCTTTCTGTGCTTGTTTGTTTGTGGTTTTGGTTTTTCTTTCTTTTTCTTTTAGGGTATGTGTGGTTGGGTCTTTGGAGGCATTTTTAAATAACCTGCTGTGTATTACATGATTGGGACCCATCTAAGGTATGGGTCCCAGGTGGAATGCCAGTTATGGGATTAACTGGTAGTTACAATGGTGTATCAGCAAAATCTGGTTTGTCCCCGAGCCGGTGCGGCAGGGACCGTGGGAAGTAGTTACAAGCAGATACAAGAAAAATGTTTTTGATACTTAGTGCCCCCAAGCAGGGGCGTAATTAGAGCGTTTGGCACCAGGGGCGGATCCTACACCTGGTGCCCCCCCCCCAACTTTTAAATGAAAAAACACCCACAATTTTTTTTTCATTTTCTCGAGAATATTTATTGCACAAATTTGTAAACTTTCCATCAACTTAAAAAAAAAAAAACATTGGAAAATAAGTTATTAACTTGCTTAAACTTATTTCAATTATTTATAACATTTACTGAACAGATAATACTGCTTTTTTTTTAAAACAAAAAACAGATCCAAACTCCAAAGTGACCGCTCAGTCTATATTGAAAGGAGTCATTCACATCCTCTGCCTTCGAGCCTTCAGTTCTGCAAATTGATCAATGACTGCATCAAAGTTAATCGTCTTTGCATATTCATGTTCAATTGAAAGTATGGCCAGATTTGTCAATCTTGTCCCACTCATGGTAGAGCGGGAGTCGTTTTTTTATTAATTTTAATTTTGAAAAACTTCTTTCACATGAAGCAATGCTCACACAGAGAGTCAAAAAGTATCTAAAACACAGTGGCCTGGATTCTGCACCCTGTATACAGCACATATCTGCATTCTGCACCCCGTATACAGCACATATCTGCATTCTGCACCCTGTATACAGCACATATCTGCATTCTGCACCCTGTATACAGCACATATCTGCATTCTGCACCCCATATACAGCACATATCTGCATTCTGCACCCCGTATACAGCACATATCTGCATTCTGCACCCTGTATACAGCACATATCTGCATTCTGCACCCTGTATACAGCACATATCTATATTCTGCACCCTGTATACAGCACATATCTGCATTCTGCACCCTGTATACAGCACATATCTATATTCTGCACCCTGTATACAGCACATATCTATATTCTGCACCCTGTATACAGCACATATCTATCTTCTGCACCCTGTATACAGCACATATCTGCATTCTGCACCCTGTATACAGCACATATCTGCATTCTGCACCCTGTATACAGCACATATCTACATTCTGCACCCTGTATACAGCACATATCTGCATTCTGCACCCTGTATACAGCACATATCTATCTTCTGCACCCTGTATACAGCACATATCTATATTCTGCGCCCTGTATACAGCACATATCTATATTCTGCACCCTGTATACAGCACATATCTGCATTCTGCACCCTGTATACAGCACATATCTACATTCTGCGCCCTGTATACAGCACATATCTATATTCTGCACCCTGTATACAGCACACGTCTGGATTCTGCACCCTGTATACAGCACATATCTGCATTCTGCACCCTGTATACAGCACACGTCTGGATTCTGCACCCTGTATAAAGCACATATCTGCATTCTGCACCCTGTATACAGCACACGCCTGGATTCTGCACCCTGTATACAGCATATATCTGCATTCTGCACCCTGTATACAGCACACGCCTGGATTCTGCACCCTGTATGCAGCACATATCTGCATTCTGCACCCTGTATACAGCATGTGCCTGGATTCTGCACCCTGTATATATCACATATCTGCATTCTGCACCCTGTATACAGCACGTGCCTGGATTCTGCACCCTGTATATATCACATATCTGCATTCTGCACCCTGTATACAGCACATATCTGCATTCTGCTCCCTGTATATAGCACACGCCTGGATTTTGCACCCTGTATACAGCACATATCTGCATTCTGCTCCCTGTATACAGCATGCGCCTGGATTATGCACACTGTATACAGCACACGCCTGGATTCTGCACCCTGTATACAGCACATATCTGCATTTTGCACCCTGTATACAGCACACGCCTGGATTCTGCACCCTGTATACAGCACATATCTATCTTCTGCACCCTGTATACAGCACATATCTATATTCTGCGCCCTGTATACAGCACATATCTGCATTCTGCACACTGTATACAGCACATATCTGCATTCTGCCCCCTGTATACAGCACATATCTACATTCTGCACACTGTATACAGCACCCGCCTGGATTCTGCACCCTGTATACAGCACATATCTGCATTCTGCACCCTGTATACAGCACTCGCCTGGATTCTGCACACTGTATACAGCACCCACCTGGATTCTGCACACTGTATACAGCAGCCGCCTGGATTCTGCACGCTGTATACAGCACATGCCTGGATTCTGCACCCTGTATACAGCAGCCGCCTGGATTATGCACCCTGTATACAGCACGTGCCTGGATTCTGCACCCTGTATACATCACATGCCTGGATTCTGCACCCTGCATGCATCACATGCCTGGATTCTGCACCCTGTATACAGCACATGCCTGGATTCTGCACACTGTATACAGCACATATCTTCATTCTGCTCCCTGTATACAGCACACACCTGGATTCTGCACCCTGTATAAATCACATATCTGCATTCTGCATACTGTAAATCATATATAACTGCATTCTGCACCCCCCCCCCCCAATCAGGTCAGCTACACTATACACATGGCAGGAGGAGGGGGTGATGGACACAGCAATCACCCTGACCCCCCCCCCCCCATCAGGTCAGCTACACTATACACATGGCAGGGGGAGGGGGACACAGCAATCACCCTGACCCCCTCCCCCCCTCAGACCAGCACAGGGCAGGGGTAGACACAATCCTCCAGCCAGACTCTTCTTACATCACCCCCCCAATCAGGTCAGACAGCAACACAATAAACATGGCAGGGGGAGGGACATAGCAATCACAGTGACCCCCCACCTTAGACCAGCACAGGGGTAGACACAATTCTGCAGGGCAGGCTGGCAGCCTCTTTTTACATCAATCCCCCCCCCCGCTCACCACCTCAGGCTCTGTCGGCTAGGGAGGACTCCTATTCACTGTGTGGAAGCAGCCACCCCAGCGGAGAGAGATGAGACAGACACACACAGGCAGCAGTGGTGGGTGGAGGCGGAGCTAGCAGGAGGGAATACAGTCACTCACTGGACAGTCTGGAACAGTTCATTGCGGCCACGACACTGGGGGGTGTTCTAAAAAAAACTAAAGTGAAAATGAGCAACCACTGACAGCAGGGATGCCCTTGGGATGATCAGACAATGTCACCCCGACTCGGATGCGGAACGCACCCCCATAGCAAAGTCACTCGGCCAATGACACCCCCCCAAAGTGTGGCATCTGGGGCGGACCGCACCCCCCACCCCCCTATTGGTACGCCCCTGCCTCCAAGGATTGGCAACCAAAAAAGTGTTATGTTTTGTTTGGTATTATTGGTTTACTTAACCACTTGCCGCCCGCCTTATAACAGATACACGGCGGCATAGTGGTTTCAAAATCCTGACCGGATGTCATATGACGTGATTATGATTTTGAGCCGCTGGCGATCGTTGTTGCGGGGTGTCAGTCTGACACCCTGCAACTACAATCTCAGTAAAGAGTCTCCGACTGAGACTCTTTACCACGTGATCAGCCGTGTCCAATCAGGGCTGATCACAGTGTAAATAGGAAGAGCCGGTGATCGGCTTTTCCTCACTCGCGTCTGTCAGACACGAGTAGAGGAGAGCCGATCGGCTGCTCCTCTGACAGGGGGGGGCCTGTGCTGATCGATTATCAGCGCAGCCCCCCCGAGGATGCCCACACTGGACCGCCAGGGATGCCACCAGACAACCAGGGATGCCCAGGACAAGGTATGCCACCCTAGACCACCAGGGATTCCAGTCAGTGCCACAATGCCAATCAGTGCCCATAATGGATGCCAATCAGTGCCCAAAATGGGCATCATTGATTGGCATGCATTATTGTTTGGCACTGATTGGCATCCATTAGTACAGTATAATATAATGCCGCCTATCAGTTCCCATCTGTGCCGCCTATCAGTGCCCATCCGTGCCACCTATCAGTGCCCATCCATGCCCATCTGTGCCGCCTATCCATGCCCATCTGTGCCGCCTATCCATGCCCACCAGTACCGCCTATCCATGCCCACCTGTACCGCCCATCCATGCCAATCCGTGACAGCTATCAGTGCCAATTTGTGCCACCTATCAGTGCCCATCCGTGTCGCCCATTAGTGCCACCCATCAGTGCCGCCTATCAGTGCCCATCAGTGCCGTCTATCAGTGCCTCATATCAGTGTCCATCAATGCCACCTCATCAGTACCACTTCATTGGTGCCACCTCATCTGTGCCCATCAGTGCCACCTTATCATTGCCCATCAGTGTAACCCCATCAGTGCCCATCAGTAAAGGAGAAAACCTACTTATTTACAAAGTTTTGAAACTGAAACCAAAAAAAACATTTTTTTTTTAAATTTTCGGTATTTTTTTATTTGTTTAGCAAAAAATAAAAACCGTAGAGGTGATCAAATACCACCAAAAGAAAGCTCTATTTGTGGAAAAAAAAATGATAAAAATGTAATTTGGGTATAGTGTAGCATGACCGTGCAATTGTCATTCAAAGTGCAACAGCGCTGAAAGCTGAAAGTCCAAAACTGCCATTTTACTCCATGTATTGTTGGCAATCTTAGTGAGAGCAATAAGATGGGGGTACAGTGGTTCATGATAAAGAGTCAGGATACATCTGGGGTACTTTTTTTTTCATGTTAATATTTTATGTGGCCACCATTTTCCAACACTGCATTAACCCTCTTGGGCATGGAGGTCACCAGAGCTTCACAGGTTGCCACTGGAGTCCTCTTCCACTCCTCTATGACGAAATCATGGAGCTGGTGGATGTTAGAGACCTTGCGCTCCTCCACCTTCCATTTGAGGATGCCCCACAGATGCTCAATAGGGTTTAGGTCTGGAGAGATGCTTGGCCAGTCCATATCCTTTACCCTCAGCTTCTTTAGCAAGGCAGTGGTCATCTTGGAGGTTTGTTTGGGGTCGTTATTTTGATGGAATACTGCCCTGCGGCCCAGTCTCCAAAGGGAGGGTGATCATGCTCTGCTTCAGTATGTCACAGTACATGTTGGCATTCATTGTTCCCTCAATGATCTGTAGCTCCCCAGTGCAGACAGCACTCATGCAGCCCCAGACCATGACACTCCCACCACCATGCTTGACTGTAGGCAAGACACACTTGTCTTTGTACTCCTCACCTGGTTGTTGCCACACATGCTTGACACCATCTGAACCAAATGAGTTTATCTTGGTCTCATCAGACCACAGGACATGGCTCCAGTAATCCATGTCCGTAGTCTGTTGTCTTCAGTAGACTGTTTGCAGGCTTTCTTGTGCATCATCTTCAGAAGAGGCTTCCTTCTGGGACTACAGCCATGCAGACCAATTTGAGGCTGTGTGCTTGTTATAGGGTTGCCACATCATCCCTTTAATTCAGGACACACCTTAAAGATGAAGTAAACTCTCATGAGTTTACTTCCTCTTTCATTCCCTGCAAAGGTAAAGCATAATGGACTACTATGCATCGCATAGTAGCCCATTATGTGTCACTTACCTGACACAGGAGCCAGCAAAGTCACCGCTGTCCCCTGTAGTCCGCCGCATCCATTTTCTCGGTGGATCTCGCTGCCCCGCCACTGTCATTCTGCAAAGCCGCGATGACATCACTCCCGCGCATGCGCACGGGAGCCGCCACCCGCGGCATATCGCCGTTGACCGCAGCGCGCTCAGTGTGCCTGCGCGCTGCTGTCTACGGCGCATGCGCTGTAGACAATGGTGCCTGTCTTTCAGCAAATATCTCCTAAACCGTGTAGGTTTAGGAGATATTTCTTGGACCTACAGGTAAGCCTTAATCTAGGCTTACCTGTAGGTCAAAGTGTGTTGTAAGGGTTTACAACCACTTTAATTACACAGGTTCTGTGGCTAATTAAGGTGGTAATTAAACTCATTTGGTGCCTTATCTGCCTTAAATCAGCCTCAGAACCTGTGTAATTAATGTGTCCTGGATTAAAGGTATGATGTGGCAACCCTAGCAGCATATGGTCTGAGCACTGACAGGCTGACCCCCCCAACCCCTTCAACCTCTGCAGAAATGCTGGCAGCACTCATACATCTAAGCTAAGCATGTGCCCCCAACTTCATTGGTCAACCATGGCGAGGCCTGTTCTGAGTAGAACCTGTCCTGTTAAACCGCTGTATGTTCTTGTCCACCGTGCTGCAGCTCAGTTTCAGGGTCTTTTCAATCTTCTTATAGCCTAGGCCAGTGATGCCGAACCTTGGCACCCCAGATGTTCTGGAACTACATTTCCCATGATGCTCATGCACTCTTCAGTGTAGTGAAGCATCATGGGAAATGTAGTTCCAAAACATCTGGGGTGCCAAGGTTCGCCATCACTGGCCTAGGCCATCTTTATGTAGAGCAACAATTCTTTGCCATGAGGTGCCATGTTGAACTTCCAGTGACCAGTATGAGAGAGTGAGAGCAATAACACCTAATTTAACACACCTGCTCCCCATTCACACCTGAGACCTTGTAACACTAACGCATCAAATGACACCGGGGAGAGAAAATGGCTAATTGGGCCCAATTTGGACATTTTCACTTAGGGGTGTACTCACTTTTGTTGCCAGCGGTTTAGATATTAATGGCTGTGTGTTGAGTGATTTTGAGGAGACAGCAAATTTATACTCTTAGCCCTTGTACACACAGTCGGACATTCCGATGGAAAATATCGATCATATTGTGTTGTCGGATAATCCAACCATGTGTGGGCTCCATCGGACTTTTTCCGTCGGAATGTCCAACCAACAAAGTTTGAGAGCTGGAGTCTAGCAACCAATGCAGCGCGCAGCAGAGGCGGCTAGCCATGGCAGGCATTGGAGTGTGGACAGGGCAACTGGGTCTCGGAGCAGCGCATCTGCTAAGTCAAGTGAGTGCCACAGCTTCAGCACCCCTCCTCTGCAGCAGTTTGCAGTGGCGGGGTGCGGTGCCAATGTAGTTATGGGATGCTTACCAAATTAGGAGCAGTGGGCTCTTTTTTTCCCCACTTTTCATGTGCATAGCGTTTGAGGTGACATGTTGAGCTCAGTGGCTGAATTCCATACTACATTAGCTTCTCTGCATTTATACAGTGCTCACAGTAAGTATTCACAGCGCTTCACTTTTTCCACATTTTATGTTACAGCCTTATTCCAAAATGGATTACTTACCCTCCTTTCAGAAAAGGCTTCATCCTGACAGATCTCCCGCAGAAGTCGGCAGGAGAGGGGAGAACCCTGCAGAGCTGTGGGGATGAAGTGTGGCGGGAAAAAGCACAAGGAGGCTGGAAAACACACTGGGGGGGGGGGGGGGCAGTAGAAAGAAGCTGCATAGGAGAAGCTGTGGGGGTGGCTGCATATAAAGGAACCGATCTCTCACACCCCCCATACCTTTTCTCCTCCTGCAGGAATTCAGCGGCTGCAGGAGGAAAATGGAGAGATTGGTTCCTCTATGCCAGTTTTTCTCAATCTTTATCCACTCAGGACACCATTCAAGAATACCCCTAGGTGAATGTGGCTGCTCTACAACCACCTCGCAACTGTGTTTTTCGGCAGGCAGTTATAGCATAGTGGTGATGGAGTGATAGTGGTTAAAACAGGCAGTGAGGAGACAACACATTGCCTCTTTACCGCCTATCAAATGCCTCTGAAAAAGCGATCTGAGCACAAATTGCTTTTCAGAGGAACAACATTTTCTTGCTGGTACTATGAACAAGCAGTAAAAAAAAAAATCAATTCTGATTGTACACACATAGGGGGTCAGGATTAAAAGTAATGTGCATACATACACACGCATGTAAATACACATGTGAGCACATACATGCGCGCGCACACACACATGTATAAACACATATAGTATCTCACAAAAGTGAGTACACCCCTCACATTTTTGTCAATATTTTATACACTGTAGTAGTGAGTGTACAGCTTGTATAACAGTGTAAATTTGCTGTCCCCTCAAAATAACAACACACAGCCATTAATGTCTAAACCTCTGGCAACAAAAGTGAGTACACCCCTAAGTGAAAATGTCCAAATTGGGCCCAATTAGCAATTTTCCCTCCCCGGTGTCATGTGACTAGTTAGTGTTACAATGTCTCAGATGTGAATGGGGAGCAGGTATGTTAAATTTGGTTTTCTCACTCTCACTCTCTCATGACCCTGTAACTGAGCTGCAGCACGGTGGCCAAGATCATACAGCGGTTTAACAGGACAGGTTCCACTCAGTACAGGTCTCGCCATGGTCCACCAAAGAAGTTGAGTGCACGTGCTCAGCGCCATATCCAGAGGTTGTCTTTGGGAAACAGATGTATGAGTGCTGCCAGCATTGCTGCAGAGGTTGAAGGGGTGGGGGGTCAGCCTGTCCGTGCTCAGACCATATGCCACACACTGCATCAAATTGGTCTGCATGACTGTCATCCCAGAAGGAAAGATGATGATGCACAAGAAAGCCTGCAAACATTTTGCTGAAGACAAGCAGACTAAGAACATGGATTACTGGAACCATGTCCTGTGGTCTGATGAGACCAAGATAAACTTACTTGGTTCAGATGGTGTCAAGCATGTGTGGCGGCAACCAGATGAGGAGTACAAAGACAAGTGTGTCTTGCCTACAGTGAAGCATGGTGATGGGAGTGTCATGGTCTGGGGTTGCATGAGTGCTGCCGGCACTGGGGAGCTACAGTTCATTGAAGGAACCATGAATGCCAACATGTACAGTGACCTACTGAAGCAGATCAAGATCCCCTCCCTTCAGAGACTGGGAAGCAGGGCAGTATTCCAACATAACGACCCCAAACACAGCTCCAAGACGACCACTGCCTTGCTAAAGATGCTGAGGGTAAAAGTGATGGACTGGCCAAGCATGTCTCCAGACCTAAACCCTATTGAGCATATGTGGGACATCCTCAAACGGAAGGTGGAGGAGCGCAAGGTCTCCAACATCCACCAGCTCTATGATGTCCTCATGGAGGAGTGGAAGAGGAATCCAGTGGCAACCTGTGAAGCTCTGGTGAACTCCATGTCCAAAAGGTTTAAGGCAGTGCTTGGAAATAATGGTGTCCACACAAAATATTGACACGTTGGGCCCAATTTCGACATTTTCACTTGGGGTGTACTCACTTTTGTTGCCAGCGGTTTAGAAATTACTTTTGTTGCGTGTGTAGCACTGGTATTTTTGCCTGCTAATGTAATGCAATGTTAATCTATGAGCAGTGTTATACTTTAGTATTTGGCGCCATCTAATGGCCTACACAAGAAATGGACTTCAATTATTTTCCTTTTCATGAACATGGAGAAATGTTACAGGAAGTGACTGTTTGTTTACATTATACAATGACCTACCTACCCAGAATGCCAAGTGACTTACCCATGAATCTTCAGTACTGAATTGCATGCTGGGTAGGATATAAAAGATCCTGCATGGCCATTTTCTTGCTCTTCTAGACATGTGGCCTGCCTGCAAGGAGCTGTGGGTGTGTGTGTGTCCCACAGCACTGCGGTCTGCTCGGTGCGGAGCAACATTTTGAAGCCAGAGGAGGGCTTCACACCACAGCGTGCTGGAGCAGCAGTGTGTTGGATCGGGAAGGATCCAGAGGCACCCTGACAGAGGTAACTGAGGACTCCTGGTGACTTTGTGAAGCAGAACAGCGTGACGACGTGGCCGCAGCAAATAGACTGAGGTTTTGTAGAGTGGAGACATCCATCTGTTTGGACCCGGTTTGGTGAGAGGGCTGCCGCCCATAATACTTAATGCACCTATTACACCTAGACTTTTCAACACAGTGTTGCTGGGACCTGTAGTCCCACGGAGGAGATCTTATTAAAAAAGGACTGAGTTTTTAAACAGGCCTCAAGCCTACCCTTCACTGTACTACTGACACTGTGTTATTCAAAACCAATTGCTCCGGAGGCAGTTACAGGTGTACTACACTACAAGAACAGTTCTAGCATTCACTTTACTTTAACCCTTGTTTGTTCAACTGTTGGAATATAATTTCTAGAACACAAATAGCTATCAGAAGACTAAAGACTGCATATTTCATTGCAAGCCCTTGCATTTTATTAATGCTAAGGTGGGACTGCATTATAAAGTAGGGGGAGCTCCCTAGTAATTGTGTTGTACTTTATTGAATAACTTTGCATTTCATTGGTCACCAGAGTGTGCTGGAAGTGGGAAGGTGCCCAGAGTTAAGGCGTTGTCACTCTGAGCACTAGTCCCAATTGGAGACACATTCTCAGGGATCATCTAAGACAACTTAAAATGTACAAACTTGTGAATACCTATTGTGCTGTTGCATTATGTTTGTGTGACAGTGCAAATACTGTAATTACTATTTTATACCAGTTCCAGTAAACATACGTTCCTGGTTAAGTTAAGTACAATTGGTGTGGAGTGCTGTTCCTTTTCCAGTAGGTGGAACATCGGAAACCCAGGTAATAAAGGTATATTGTTGTTATATTGCACATTGTGGAGTCATCCTCTATTGTTAGCTTCACACCAACACTGCACCACAGCTGTGTCAAAGGGATTGAGCTAAGTCAGGGGGGTTTAATAGCAGAGTGCAGGCCCAATAAAATTCAGCAGCTCCTTCGGGGGTCAGCGCTACATGTGATTTTGAGGGGACAGCAAATTTACACTGTTATACAAGCTGTACACTCACTACTTTACATTGTAGCAAAGTGTCATTTCTTCAGTGTTGTCACATGAAAAGTTAGAATAAAATATTTCCAAAAAATGTAAGGGGTGTACTCATTTTTGTGAGATACTGTACATACATACACACACAAATACATGTACACACACACACACATATATATAAAAACACATACATACAGATAGCCTTTTGAAAAATGGCAGTCTTTTACTTTACTCTTCCTGCCGGGTACTGCACTGTAGGGGGAGGCAGAGAGCACAGCACACACTGTGCTTTCACTTTGTAATCAGTGTGAAGAGCTCCCTGCAGTGCCAATTTACAGTTCAGCTGAGGATCGAGGAGCTCGGGCTCAGCCGCCCATGCCGCTCCTCCTATTTAAGCATACAGGGGGCCCGCATGCAGTGTTGACTCCTGCAACCCCTGCACTTCCGCATTTGGTTTGGTTGCCAAAATCTCCGACCGTGTGTACGTGGGCTAAGACAAGTGTGTCTTGCCTACAGTCAAGCATGGTGGTGGGGGTGTCATGGTCTGGGGCTGCATAGTGCTGCCAGCATTGGGGAGCTACAGTTCATTGAGGGAACCATGAATGCCAACATGTACTGTGACATACTGAAGCAGAGCATGATCCCCTCCCTTCACAGACTGGGCCGCAGGGAAGTATTCCAACATGATAACGACCCCGAACACACCTCCAAGAAGACCACTGCCTTGCTAAAGAAGCTGAGGGTAAAGGTGATGGACTGGCCAAGCATGTCAAGCATGCCAAGCATGTCTTGAGCATCTGTGGGGCATCCTCAAATGGAAGGTGAAGGAGCGCAAGGTCTCTAACATCCACCAGCTCTGTGATGTCATCATGGAGGAGTGGAAGAGGACTCCAGTGGCAACATGTGAAGCTCTGGTGAACTTCATGCCCAAGAGGGTTAAGGCAGTGCTGGAAAATAATGGTGGCCACACAAAATATTGACACTTTGGGCTCAATTTGGACATTTTACTCGGGTGTACTCACTTTTGTTGCCAGCGGTTTAGACATTAATGGCCGTGTGTTGAGTTATTTTGAGGGGACAGCAAATTTACACTGTTATACAAGCTGTACACTCACTACTTTACATTGTAGCAAAGTGTCATTTCTTCAGTGTTGTCACATGAAAAGTTAGAATAAAATATTTCCAAAAAATGTAAGGGGTGTACTCATTTTTGTGAGATACTGTACATACATACACACACAAATACATGTACACACACACACACATATATATAAAAACACATACATACAGATAGCCTTTTGAAAAATGGCAGTCTTTTACTTTACTCTTCCTGCCGGGTACTGCACTGTAGGGGGAGGCAGAGAGTACAGCACACACTGTGCTTTCACTTTGTAATCAGTGTGAAGAGCTCCCTGCAGTGCAAATTTACAGTTCAGCTGAGGATCGAGGAGCTCGGGCTCAGCCGCCCGTGCCGCTCCTCCTATTTAAGCATACAGGGGGCCCGCATGCAGTGTTGACTCCTGCAACCCCTGCACTTCCGCCTCTGCTGTGAATACTTATTTACATGTGTGTGTTTTTTTTTTTTTTGGGGGGGGGGGGGGGGTTCAGCTTTTTTATTGTTATTAAATTTGCAAAGATTTGGAGTATTGTTTGTAGAATTTTAAGGAAAATAATGAATTTAATCAATTTTGGAATAATGGCTGTAAAAAAAAATAAAAAAAATGTGAAAAAAGTGAAGCACTGTAAATACTTTCCAGATTCACTGATGTGTGATATATGACCACTCATGAAATGATGGTCATATCTCTCTGGTAAGCCTTCACTAGTGGTACACACGGTGGAGAGGGATCTTTGGGGATAAGCACATAATGCAGAATTTCTTTGTGTTTCATGGTGGCAAATAGGAAGACTTTATTTTTTCACTTATACTGGAGTGATATATTATATTTTATACTATGAAAAGTTGACTTACCCTACGCTCACACTTATGCACTTTTTTGTGTGTTTTCTGTTTTTCAGAAACGCACTACGGTCTATATAACATGATTTCCTATGGTACATGTTCACATCTGTGCGTTTTTCATCCAGTGCATTTTTGGAAAGAGTCTGGGACTTTTTTTCCTGCAGCAGATTGTGTTTTGCATGTAATAGACTTCAATACAGTGTTGCAAGTGTTGTGTTTTTGATGCTTTTTTAATGTGTTTTGTGGGAGTTTTTTTCCCCTTTACAAACACTGTATATAGGTGGTTGATAAGGAGCAGGCTGGGAGCCCACCGCCACATCCTTAACAACTGATGAGTCATCAGCTGTCAGCTGAATGTAAAAAATAAATAAATTGCCAGCTAAAAAAAAATTGCCAGACCCTTATCTGAGCATGCAGCACAACAGGTCAGGAAAGGGTGGAGATGAGAGAGGGTCCCTGAACCATGCCAGGCCACATGCCCTCAGCATTGGGGTGGTGCTTTGGAGCAGGGGGCTCTGCATGTTGATGGGGACAGAGGCCTCTTCCCCACAACTCTGGACTGTGGTTGTGGGGGTCTGTGGGTGGGGGGGGCTTTAACAAGGGGGCCCCAGATCCTGGCCCCATGTGATGAATGAGTATGGGGTTCATAGTACCCCTAAACAGTCACCAAAGAAGTAGAGAAGAATAATAAAGACATTACAAGAGTTTATGACAATTCCTTTATTAAAAAAATAAAAAAATGATGTCCCCCCCATGTAGATCCATTGACGCTCTGACCCCACCCCATGCAGCCTGTATGCGCAGGAGGGAGTGGCTGTAGTCGGAGCTGGGATCTGAGTCGGAGCCCTGCCCTTGACCTGAAAATGCATGGTGAGCCCAGCTGGCCAGGTATGTTCCCCCCCCCCCCCCCCCCATACACTGACTGACTGCTATCCTAAACCCTGAGTTGTTGTTCAACTGTAAAGCTGTGCATTGCTGACAGATCAGTGCAGTATGTCCGCAGACTGTGACCAACTCCTGCAGCATGTCTGCAGTCCCTGACTGTTTCTTGTAGTATGGCTGCTGTCTCTCACCATCTCCTCTAGTATGGGTATTAACGTGCCGCTTCATTCGCTCAATTATTTGGGATTGCTTCACTGCTCAGTGAGTGGTAATGATGTGCAGTAACCTCTAGCAACCAATCAGTGAGCGGTAATGATAAACAGTAATCTATCGCAACCAATCAGTGAGCAGTACTAATGTGCTATAACCTCTAACAACCAATCAACAAGCAGAATTTATGTGTTGTAACCTCTATCAGCCATTAGTGAGTGGCAATTATAGGCTGTGTCCTCTGGCAACAAATTGCATTTGTTAAAAAATAAGAAATAAGAAAAAAGAGCTGCGCCAAACAAAAAATTACACCAATAAAAAACAAATCGATAAACTATAAACAAAAGTCCATGAAAAGTTTGTGTTATTGAAGGAAAGAAGCCGATCGCACCACAGTGATTCCACACTTCCTTATCACTACTGTGCCCAGCCACCGACAAATAAATGCTCTTACCAGACGGTAAAGCATAAGGAGCGTTTATGATCTCAAGCTACTGACAGCTCCCCGCCTTCACCGAATGCTTTGCCAATCAGGAACAAACTATCCATGTATTGAGGATTTTCATGACACTCCGCATTTTCATTAGTACCCAATATACAAGTTCAGAATGTAAAAAGAAAGAAGCTTCCCATAGTGTAAAAAACTTCAGTACTCGTTTAATTATAATAGAAATACACTTACATAAAACCAAGAATGATCGCACATAAAAAACAAGCCGGCCAGCAAAACGAGAGCCTGTCCTCCTCTCATAACACGTGGTGACGTCACAGCGTGCCCTCCCATACACGTTTCGTCATATGTGACGTTTTCAATGGGGAATTGCTTGCATGATCTGCTGCAGTAAACTGATTTTGAGGCTACCTGGTATTTTTTTTGTATGTCTCAGAATGGGGGGGGGGGGGGGGGGAGGTAGGGGCAAGAAAATGTGTGCCCAATGTCTAATTAAAATCTAGCACTTCGAAAAACATCCTTTCTCCTGCCAATATCTCAATATCTGAAGTAAAATGACACTGGATTTAACATCTGTATTTTATTTAGAGTTAAGCTGCCTGTGGATGGTACCAAGTCAGCAGGTGACCATACTGGCCTAAGGAGGTATGTCAATGCATTAAGCAGCATTTGAAATGTCTCTTTGAGCCCCACACACTTTCCCCTCACAGCATGACATTTGCTAATTTAGTGTCTCCTGTTACAACTTCATAAAGAAAAGAAAAAAAAGAAAGGGACAGACACAATGCAACAACATGAGTACCAAAATCAACAAATGAAATTTTACTGAGAAGTGGTGGGAGATCTCTTCAATAGGAACAGAGACAAAAACACATTTTTAGCAGCATGGGGTAGTGTAATGGCCTTTCACCCTGGCAGGGGGAGGGGCGGTAAAAGCGATCAGTTGAGTCTTGAATTGACCACCAACCTAAAAAAGGGCATGTTGCATTCAATGGGCAGGGCGATTGAGGCCACACAGCAACTGCTCTGCATGTAAGGCAAGTACATATGAAAAACGGTCCATTTCGAATCGCTGTTCATATAGGTGTCAGGGGCTGATGCACATCAAACAAGCCTTTATAACTACTAACAGTACTTGTGACAGCTGCACCCTACATCACCTGTCATTACAAGTGCTGTGCATACTATTGCCGCTATATAAATATCCTATATAATAATAATTAGAGTACAGGCATCCCAGGGACAATCTCACCAATTTAATCACAGACCGATCTAAAAATGTGACACACATAATAACTCTTCCACACTCTTGACAATAAAACATTTGTCCTTGATTTAGGCTCACAATTCCTGGGTGGGAACCTTCACCACCTAATCAACATTTTGCTGGATTTTTCTAATAGTCTCCTGATTGCAGTGATATAAGGAGGGGTACATTGTATCTCCTTACTTTGCTGAATATGATATCCTCTATTTGACACATTAATATGTTTATCTTGCATTTTTGATATGTGTTTGATAGGCCCTTCCGGAGTCATATAATAAGAAATTGCTTATGATAGCAGAAACACACTGCAGAGGCAATATAGAAGGCTTTAATATGTCCCTATAGACATTCATTGCACGTAGCATGCTGAGCCCTCTATGGCACATGGCACAATATACTGTGCAACTCTACTCCATTAGATGCCACATGTTTAGGCCCCCTTCATATCTCTGTGTTGTCTTGTGTTCTAAGTATTTTGTTTAGCAAAAAATGCTGACTTTAACATATGGGTGGAAAATAAAGAATATTGCCTAGATGACAAGGGGTTAAAATAAGATTAGATACTTATCTGGTGTTCAGGGCTGCTGGTTTTTATGGGGCTCTGTCCTGCCTTCCTGATGGGACCCCCTCCAACCCCGCCTCTACCCCCTGAGGTGCAGCGGAACAATGCCACTGACTTTAACCACCGACAAATAAAAAATAAGGCGCTCCTATGCTCCCAACTCCTGGGGCCCCTCTGTTGACGTGATGGGGCTCAGGGAAATGTAATATAAGGCCCCTTTCACACAGGGCGCTAGCTCAGTGGGATATTGATCCGTTGATCCCCGCTGAGCAGGCGGATGACAGGTCCATCTCTGCTCACTGTGCAGGGACGGACCTGTCAGAGACCCACTGATCTCTATGGGAAGAGCGGATGAAAACGGACAGCATGTCCTTTTTTCATCCGATCGGATCCGCTGGACAGATGGCGAACGTATCACAATCCGTCTGTTTTCAGCGTTTCTTGTCGGGTTGGATGGCAGGCGGGTGTCAGCGGACATATCTCCACTGACAGCCTCCTACCCATACAAATCAATGGGTGGCCCGCTCGGATCTGCCTGTCCGTTTTTTAGGTCTATCTTGTGAAAGGGGCCTAAGTCTTGGTAAGCAAATAGGAGTGGGGGTGTGCCTATCTCTCAATTGTCCCTGATTTCGAGGGACTGTCCCTGATTTGGAGCAATGTCCCTCTGTCCTCCTCATTTGTCCCTCATTTTGGTCTGATCTATATAATTGTATATAAAATGCACTTTTTATCTTTCAAAAAGTGTTTCCCAGAGCTAAACCTTTCATCCAATTTTTAAATTACTGCATCTGTAAGCCAATATAAAGGGATAGTTTTGTTTTTAAAAAAAGCACTTGTTGATTTAATTAACCTTTTTTTTGGGGGGGTTAATTCTCCTTTAAGGGGGTGTGGCAGGGGGCGTGTCCTATGCCAACATACTTTGCTAGTAGGTGTCCCTTATTCCCATGTCAAAATGTTGGAAGGTATGGGTGTTGTCTAGTAAAATCCATTTATTCATATAGGCAGAAATGAACCATAAAGCTGCTCGGCCCCCCTGTTTAGCTAATGAGGCCTGGGCCCAGTACAAGAGGACCAGTTGTACTGCCTTATCAGCGGCCCTGGTGGTGTTTGAGACCATCGTTTAATTTGGGGATATCCTGATACACACCTCAACCTTCTTCCAAGTTACTGCAATAAACTTGAGCTTATTAAATTGATTGACATCCATCTTTTACGTCTTGAGGAATGAACCACGCTTGAAACTGAATGTGCCTGGCAATATAATGGAAAGTTAGTGGGCTTAAGGCATTGGCAGTGTAGCTGTTGGTCATCTGAAGATCAATATTTATCGAAGATCAGTACTAATAATGCTATACAATCATGTGCAACAAACATCCTTTTGTTATTATTTTCCTAGAATATGATTTTTTATTTTTTTTTTGCAAAGTACATTTTCACATTGTTTCATCTCATTTACTGAGCTAAGAGAAAATGTACTTTGCAGGAAGAAAAATGAATGGGTTAACACATGCATTGCGTTTTGTTCTCAATGACACCCAAATGCATTTCTACAGTAATCAAAAAAAACTTGTGCACTAAGAGTCTATTCAAAGTGAATGCTTTAACGAGATGTCCTTGTCTTTTAAAAATAATTCATGCACATCCACTACTTAATGGCTCAGCATATTTTTATGAAAGTATTTTTTTTTACTGTGTTTTTCTGCCTCCTTGTAATGTCCTCAGTAATCTTCTGAACCTCTCCTTTTCCTCCCTCACTTCCGTTTATTCGGTCCAAGCGGTGCACATTATTTGTGGGCATGTGTGTTATTCTATGCACATCAGAGAGGAGTAACTAGAACCTTCAGGGTCCCAGCGCAATAAACCATGAAGGGCCCCCTGACCCCCTTACCTCTGAGCCCAGTGGCGGAACACCAGGGCCCGGTCGTAAGTGTAACCTTTGTGACCCTGGTAATTCCCCTACTGGTGTCAGTAGTTATTTATTTATTTAAAAAAATTTTACTATTTTTTTTCAGTTATTTTTTATTTTATTTTTTTATCATTTTTAAAATAAGCCTGTTCGGGGGCTTTGGTGAGATATCAGGGGTCTAAACACACCTCTGATATTTAAACTTTGAGAAAGGAGATTGAGCCTCAGCAGCAAAGAATGAAGGGGTGAGAATAGCTCTGTACAGAGCTTCCCATTCATTCACAAACAAAAGCAGAGTTTATTCACTTCAGGTATGAATGAACAGAGTCAGCGATTGGTACCAATTACTGACTCTATCATTTCAGATAAGGAAGGGGCCAGTAAAAGATATATATTTACCTGTCCCTTCCCTGCTCTCCATCCTGACATGGTAGCAGCTGGAGGAGGGGGAGGTTTCAGGAGGCAGTAGAGGGGACCAGAGAACAGCACAGGGGGTGACCAGAGAAGAGCACAGGCACTGGAGAAGAGCAGGGGGAGGAGGTGGGACAGGACAGAAGTTGCTGGGAAGATCACAGGGGGGCCTGGAGAGAGCAAAGGGACCCGCAGAAGGAAGGAAGCTGGACAGGAGGGGCGGCATATAGAAGAATCGATGCCCTCCACATTACTCCTGCAGCCACTGAATGCTGGTTGGAGGGAGAGGAGCATTCATAAATTGCAAAAGGAACAAGGAGGGCATCGGGTCCTCTATATGCCACCCCTCCTGTCCAGGTGTAGAGGGGAGTCACACAAGCCCCCTGGAGCATGGGGCCGGGTTGCAATGGTGACCCTATAGTTATGCCCCTGATACACATTACAAATCCCATAATCGATCTTGGGTGTATGAAAAGGGTGACTCTGCTCTTACTTACAGTGTGACCATGAAGAATGAGTGTAGTCACCCTCCAACAAGAAGTCGGATCACATTAGGAAAAATAAAAAAGGAATTTGTAGGAGGCTGGGAGCAATAGAAGGCACTTTTTTGAGTTAAGAAATAAATACTTGAACATAATATATTTATTAAACCAGAGATTAATGTCACTTTATTGCCAAAAAAATGTGTACATTTCTGGGAAGTAAAGATATAGCAGTCATGACACTGTTAGGTTTTATATTAGGCTTTCTTGGCCCAGCCTCTTTTGGATGATACTTATAAACACTAGGGGGCACAAGGACATCAGTTACACAACTAAGACTATTCAGTGGTGCCACGATATCAGCATGGACAATTAGAGAGCATTGAACATGGCTTGTATAAATAGTGCAACGCGCCAAGGGCTCAGCATTAGTTATGCAGACACGTGGGCATACCGTATGTTACAACTTTCTGAGCTGGGAAACATTTTTTAGCACAAAAATAGGGGGAAAAAAAAAACATTTTAAGCACAGGATAAATGCTGAGATATACAGTCTATAAAAAAGTTGTGCACAGAGAGTGATGAAGGTTTAGAAAAGATCACAAATGCTTTTTTCAGCACTGCTTTTCCATTTATAACAGCACTTGAATATAACAAATGCAATCATTTGGAGGACCAACACACACTTTAAGGCAATAAAACGTTGGTTGGCAAATTAGCACTAAACACTGGTTTTAAAAAAAATCTCAAAATTCCTTTTTTTTGTTTTTCTCAAAACAAATAAATAGCAACAGAGGGGGGGGGGGGGGGGGGGGGATGGGTGATTTCCACAATTTTGACAATAAAATATGATAATATATAGAGAATTATTTGCATAAAAATTGCAAATATGCATACAAAATACTTTCAAATAATAAAATAAAAAACACTGAATGTGTACTTGGTTAAAAAAAAAGCAGAACTTCATATTAAATACTTACAGTAATTTCCGTTTCCTTTCACCAATCTATGGCTACATACATGGGGCATCTACTTGAGCCCACAGGACCAGTGCAAAGCTATAAAGAGTTGACACCCACACAACAGCCCATTCCCTGTACATCCTTAGAAACAAACTAGTTGGGTTTAGTATGCTGCCATGGATTTGAGCCAGGAAAGGAAAATTACGATAATTATTTGATACAATTTTCTGCTTTCCTGGTGCCAACATGGCACTATATATGTGGTGGTAGACCAATAACTAGCTACCAGAGTGGGAAGCTCAAGCAAACCCTACTTTACAAGAAAGTGAGCAAGCTACCACTGTCCCACCAAGGTCAGATGTAATGAGGACTACTAAGCTATCTTCGATCTGGATGTATTGAGGGAGTACTTAACTTAAGGTTGGTCAAAGCATTCCCAATGTGGGATAGGCAAAACAATAAACACAGGCTTGATGCAACAACAGCAAAGCTACAAGCTCAAAGAGTCTGCCCAAGTGTTCTTATACCAAAAGCTACCTTCATATGAGGCTGAATGTCCACCTGGTAGAAAAACAATTGAGAACCATCCTTGATACCTTCCCCATCCACACCAACACCCAAATCTCCAGGACAGGCCTGAGGGGCGCTCCCCCTCCTACATGAGGGCACAACCCAAAAGCCCGCCCCGAACACCCAGATGTCAGTGCCTAACAATAAGGTACCATGAACAGCAACCAACCAGTCCTGTTGCAAGTGTACTATTACAGCTATAGTCACCTCAAGCCCCAGGTAGAACATAGAGAAAGTGAGGATAGAAGCCTAAGGGGATTGCTCTTGCCTGGCAGATCTGAGAAATGGTTGTCTGCAGGCAAAGCTCGGGAAGCACTCATAAACTTAGTAAAGTGTGTCCTGTCAGGAAGGAATGAATCCTAATCCTTAAACCATGGGGTTTGGATGGCAGTCTGAGGAGTCGCCTCGACATGGTGGAATTAGAAATTAGAGCATCTTGAAAATCGAGAGGAAAGTAGAGGCTCGATCCTGAGTGCATCCAATCAACAAAAGGAAACTTCCTTTGGATGAACTAGAGGCAGACCGAAGAACTTGATAAGGATGTCCTATTTGGGGAGACAGATAGAAACCACCATAAGCAAGATGAAGAATTGGGTCTCTACAACCTTGTGCAAAACTCATGATGGGTTCCATGCCAGACAGGGACACCAGACTGAAACACTCGTCTTACTATGTGAAGAATATGAGTGACCTAGGATAGCAACACTAATAGCCCTAACAGTGCTGGGAGCCTAATTCCAACCTAGGCCCGGCTGCATGCGAGGACTTTTCCTACAAATAATCTCCTGGACAGGAAGTCATGAGGCTTACACCCAAATAAGTATGCATCACTTGTCCAGTGATATATTTAATGTAACACACTACACTGTTACTGATTGAAAGATGTAAATTAACCACAAGTTGGCAGTGTTCTGCAGTTCAGTTATTTAAACTTTAGTAAAGTACAGCAACGCATTGTATGCTGATGGCAGGACTCCTGTACCGAGACAAGCTGAATACAGACTACATTTTCTAGAAGAGTTGGCAAAGGGTTGGGAGCCTATATAAATGAAAGCCCGGGAACTTTCAAGGAAAGAAGGAAGGAGACTGTGAGTGGGTGAGGACATGTGTGAGATGGCAGTGTTGGACTTGGAGGACCCAGGCCTAGTTTGGTCATATCAGAGAGCTGGAAAGATTGCAGATTGCTGGCATAACCGAGAGGCAGGAGAATCAACCCTGCAGGCAGCTATATTGTGGTATCATCTTTGGCAGATGTTCTACCACAGAGTGACTGAAAGAATAAGGGGACCTTCCAACTGAGAGGCCTTCCTTCTCTCTGCTGAGACTTCAGACTGGGTGAGAGGGTTCCATAACCCAAACCATCACAAGCTACAAGTAATTCTGTTTCCAGTTGTTTCACTTCAGTACACCTTGCATCACAGCTTGCCACACTGAGACAGAGTTCCTATCCCATTCAGTACTGCTGCCTCCTGATTAGTGTTTAAACTATTGCTCTGAAATCGCAGGACTCGCACTACTTCAATTTCCTGGCATTGGACCAGTGTGCTGTCTATCATAGGATCCGGTCAGGGAGGTGGGACTTTGTTTGACAGCAGCTGACGTTTTAGCTCCAAGTGGTGTTACGGCGGGAGATCCTCTCTGTGGGATGCGGCCGGCTCTCCTACCGATTCCACCCTGTTATCCTCATGCAATGTTTTCTTTTCATCTACCACATAATTTTGTTTAATGGCTGATCATTTCTGGCAGAAGCAGTGTGGCCTTTCTACGGGGCATCAGAGTGGCCCAGGGGGAAATTGCCTCCCTGCTCTCTGGCCCAGTCCACCCTTGGTCAGCCTAGAACAATAAGGAACACCAGAATGCCTTCGATGAGGCAAATGAGGGAAAGAATAGGTCAGGAGGCACTGATCCCACATAGTCACCAGAGCACCCACTGCATCCACCAGAGGACCACTGTACCCGAGACAAAAATGCCTAGCCTTTAGTTTGAACTGGGGACAAAGTAGTCAACCTCTGAAATATCCTACCTATGACACACCTCCCAGGAATAGCTCCAGGGGTCAAAATCTCTCACAGGTTAGGCACTGCTGTCTGGCAGAGTCTGCCTGCCATTGTGTATACCTGAAATGTACCGATCTGTTGGAAACAGGAAATGGTGCTTGATGCAGGGTTTGCAGCTATGTACATCCTGTTATGCAATTCTAGCCTGTGGACACCCTACAACTCTTTAAACCATTTTCCTACACTCTTCTGCTTGTATCCAACTCCTGGCAATCATCTCACTTTGCCAATTTCCAAGATGGCTTCCAAGCAATTTTGCCCAGCTCCAAGATGACCACTGACATCCATCTACTTCACCTGCTCAACTTTATGCATCATTCCCTTGAATGTAAACTTTTAGCTTTTCCTTCTACAATGGCCACTAGAATGCATACTGGAACATAGTGTAGCCATCCAAGAGGAAATTTTATCACACAACTTATGAGGACATTCACACATAAATTTTGAGAAATTAGATAACATACTTGTCTTGGAAATGCGGTGTCACAGTTCCATGGATCCACTCACTTCTTGGGAGGCATGCTCCAGACAAGGAGAGCACTTCTGAGGAAAATAGGCAGGGACTGCGCTACAAGATAAGCTGAACCTGCTCAGAAAACCACCAAAGGTAATGGGGTAAGGGTTTCTTTCTCTTCATATTGGCTGTGTGTCCTGCAAGGACAAAAACGTAATGGGCTGTTGTGTAAGTATAAACTCTTTATAGGGTTGCACTGGTCCTGTGGTCAGAAATAGGCGGAGCTACTACCACATTTATGCTGCCATGTTGGTGCCAGGAACATACACTATAGAGTGGGACCCTAAGCAAGCAGCTAAATGCTCTCCTAGTGCTATTGTGGGCAGGATTACAGGCTAGGGTTGCCACCTTTTCTTCAAGCCAAACCCGAACACTTTAGCGGCACAGGGCACATTTTTTTCATAGTATACACTATAGGATTATAAAAGACCTGGGACACCTTTGGGTGACCCCCAAGGAAAGTGGTAATGCAGTGCGCTGCGGCAAACAGTGGGTGTGGCCAAACTGCTCTTGCTAACATCATGCCCCCCCCCCCCAGTGATGCCAAACCTACCCTCAGAGAGCAAAGGGCAACAGATTTTTGTGTTACTATCTAAGCTACTTGGGGAGCCACAGCCCAGTCTAAATAATGTGTCTGGGTTTCAGGCAGACTGAAACCCGGACACAGGATTCCAAACCCGAACTGTCCAGGTGAATCCTGGACAGGTGGCTACCCTATTACAGGCGGATTGCATAAAGACAAGTTCAGGTACCTACATAGTTTTATTTAAAACAAAAAAACTGCTGAATCATACTTGCTAGCAAGAGAATGACATCCCGCTATTCTGGCTAATGAGAGAGTATCTCCATTATAGTAGGTTACTGGTTTGTTAGCCACTTGCTGTTGCTGGTGAGTTGTTGTCAAGGATCCTATTGCTCTGCCCCACTTTCATGCATTTTTTTATGTCTTCTGTTGAACTGCATGAGGTTATTCTGTAGTATGCTGACATCTAGTGGCAGCTTTGAGACACTGCAACGTGTTGGTACATTCCTCTGTCCTCTCCTCCAGTTTAATGCTAGCTGGTTTAGTTCTAGCTTGACCCTCCCCACTTCTTACATGTTCTCTCATTCAGTGATAGTGATGGAAGAGACAGGACTTAGTAAAGTCATTGTCTTCTTACACTTTAAAAGACTGGGAAAAAATCCTCTGTACTGCAATTAGCTGACGTAAAATTGTATTGGATTTGACTTCTGTGTCATATTGAAGAGTTAAAGTGCCTGTGGATGGTGCAAAGTCAGGAGAACACCATAGTGTCTGAACAGACTGAGTCTAAGCCCTTGTACACACGGTCGGACATTCTGACCGAAAATGTCCGATTGGACTGTGTTGTCGAATAATCCGACTGTGTGTGGGCTCTATCGGACTGTTTCCGTCGGAATATCCAATGGACAAAGTTTTAGAGCTGGGCTATAAAACTTTCCGACAACATGATCCGATCTGACTTTGTCCAATTGTGTGTAGAGAATTCCAATCGGACAAAGTGCCACGCATGCTCAGATCAAATTCCTAGACCAAAGCTATTGGCTACTAGCCTGAACGTAGTCCCGTCATAATGAAATAACGCCATCACTTTACGTACGATCGGATTTTCCGAAAACTTTGTCCGACCGTGTGTATGCAACACAAGTTCCATCGGATTTTGTTGTCGGAAAGTCTGACCATGTGTACAAGGGCTAAGGAAGATATAAGGATATATATATACGGTACATAAAGTGGCATTCAAAACAGAACACCTACAATGGTTGTGTATGAGACAATTCAGCATTGGGCCTGATGACCACTGGATTTTTACCCCCCGTTGCATGAGATCCACAGGTTTGGGAGAAGGGCATAGGTGCACCATCCAGCCCCTCTGCTAGCAGACTGTTAAATTTTATGAGAGGCTGAAAGCTGCAATGACTAATTCCAATGTTTAGGCCAGTATGCGTCCAGGGACAAATACATACTTGCCAATAGTCCCAATTTTCACGGGACAATCCTGATTTTGGGACCCTCGTCCCAATTGGAGCATGTCCCAATTACATTTCCAGGATTTTGCCTTTGTCCCAGGAAAATCTGGAATGTTTTAGGGAAAAACAGCCGGCGGGCTACAAAGAGATGGCAGCCGCTGCAGCCGCAAGGACTATTTCCCGTGTGTTCAGTGGAGAGGGAAGGGGCAGCCAATCGGCTACTCTCTTCAGTGTACAAGTAGACAATTCTCTTGTACACTGAAGCCTATTGGCTGCATGGGTTGATCGGAGGCCTCTCCCCTCTCCACTGAACACACACACGAGAAAGCTGGGAGCTGTAGCTGCCACTGCTGGGGGTGTACAGATCTGTAAGGAGGGCTCCACTGCTGCCAGCTGTTGGGGACACTGATGTAAGGAGGGCTTCATTGCTGGGGGACATAGATCTGCAAGTAGGGCTCCATTGCTGGGGGACACAGATCTGTAAGGAGGGCTCCGCTGCTGGGCACACTGATGTAAGGAGGGCTCCACTGCCAGGGACACCAGATGTAAGGAGGGCTCTACTGCTGGGGACACCAGATGTAAGGAGGGCTCCACTGCCAGGGTCACTGATGTAAGGAGGGCTCCACTGCCGGGGACACTTATGTAAGGAGGGCTCCACTGCCGGGGACACCAGATGTAAGGAGGGCTTCACTGCCGGGGACACTAGATGTAAGGAGGGCTCCACTGTTGGAGACACCAGATGTAAGGAGGGCTCTGATGCTGGGGGCACCCGATGTAAGGACGGATTCTACTGGGGGCACCTGATGGCATCTGGTGGCAGGTGACACGCTCAGGGCTCCCACTGATTCTGCATTATGGTGAGTTGAATTATTTAATTTTATATTACATTATAATAATAGAAATAATATGCTTCAATCATCCTGACACTATAACAACCATGGTGTTGGGATGATTGAAGTGCTAGCACCAGGTGTTTGGAGTATCTTTATTTGCTGATTGATAAACCTTCTGGAATAAACATATTTATATTGTGTTGTAGGACCTGGGCCTGCTGTCCCTCTCTCTCACTCCCTCTCTTTCTCTCTCCATCCCTCGTTCATCTCGGACTCTAATCACACCCCTTCGAGCCACGCCCCCTTAAGCCACTCCCAATATTTTACTTAAACCATGCTGCATTTTTCTTTCGCTGCTGTGCCACACCTACAAACGAATGGAGCTCCCCCTCATTAGATTAAGACTCCGCCTACAGGCAAAATAGTGTCCCTATAAAGTTTTTTACAATGTTGGCAACTATGCAAATACCCAGAGCGCAGACTGCTTGCCTTCATCCCTGGGCACATTCTGCTCTAAACAATAGTACCACATACCTCCCCACATTTCGAGACAGGAACGAGGGACACCTATTAGCAAACGTATGTAGGCACAGGACACGCCCCCCGCCACACCCTCTTTAAAGGAAAATTAACCAAAAAAAAAGTTAAACAAATCAACAAGAGTTTTTTTTTTTTTACTACTACTATTCCTTTATATTGGCTTTAAAAATTTACAAATGCAGCTATTTGGAAATTGGATGAAAGGTTTAGCACTGGGAAACACATTTCCACAGATAAAAAGTTCATTTTATATACAACTATATGGACCAGATACAAATGAGGGGGAAAGAGGGTCAGAGGAACATTGCTCCAAAACAGGGACAGTCCCTCAAAATCAGGGACAGTTGGGGAGCTGTTGTACTGCCCAGCTGCATCAGCTATAAGCCTCTCATAGAGTTCAATGGGCTGCCAACAGCAGTGCGTGTGCTTTCCACCCAGTGGCGTAACTAGAACCTTCAGGGCCCTGGTGCAAGAAACCATGGAGGGCCCCCCTGACCTCCAGCCAGGGCCCTTCCCACTGATCCCAGGGGCAGGAGGACCTGGATAGGAGGGGGAACAAATCCCCTCCATTTTCCTCCTGCAGCCACTTAATGCCTATCAGAGGGAGAGGAGGAGAAGCAGACTTTTAGTGGCTGCAGGAGAAAAATTGAGGGGATTTGTTCCTCTAAATTCCCCCCCCCATCCGGGTGTTCAGGGGCAACATGTGTGCTATTGCAATTGTGACCCCTGTAATTACACCCCTGGGATGAGTGGCAGCGGTGGTGGTGGGGGATGAGATTAGTGCAGAACTGGTGGCTGGGGAGGCATAGGATCAGTGGCATTAGTGGTGGTGGGGGATGGGATGAGTGGCAGTGGTGAGGGAGAGATGGGATGAGTGGCAACAGTGGGGGGATGGGATCAGTGGTGGTTGGGTGGGGATGGGATCAATAGCAGCGGTGGGGGGATGGGATGAGTGGCAGCAGTGAGGGGAGATAAGATCAGTGGCAAGGGTGATGGTTGGAGGGGGATGGGATGAGTGGCAGCGGTGGGGGAGATTGTAAGGAATGAGGGGCAGCGGTGGTGGGAGGATGGGATCCGTGGTAGTTGGGGGGGGGGGGGTGAGATGGGATAAGTGGTGGGGAGGGGAATGGTATCAGTGGCAAGGATGGTAATTGCAGGATGGGATCAGTGGCAATAGTGGTCATGGTGGGGTGGATCAGTGGCAGCAGAGGTTGTGGGGGGAGGGGGAAATCGGTGGCAGTAGTGGTGGTGTGGGGGTATCGGTGGCAGTAGTGGTGGTGTGGGGGGTATCAGTGTCAGTGTTGATATTGAGGGATGGGTGCCACGCACTTGCAGATCACTTGGTTCCCCCTCCTTGCTCGGTCTTGTTTGGGCGAGCAGAGAGGATGGGGGCGTGGCCTGTGAGTGAAGGCGGAGCCAGAGAAGATAGGCGGGGACTTGCTGTTAGGGCGGGATCAGAGGATGGGTGGAGAGGATGGGTGGAGAGGATGGGCAGAGCGGACTGGGACTCCATGTGAATGACTATCTCCCAGGCGGCGGGCCCCCCTACAGTAGTGGAACTCAAGGGCCCAGTCGCAAATGTGACTGGTGCGACCCTGATAATTCCACCACTGTTTCCACCCACACCTAACAACCGGAGCCTCATGCACTGGGACTGAAAGGTGCATGAGACTTTACAGACAGCTAGGTTAAAGAGGTTTCATGTTATTTGCTTTAAGCTTCAATAGAGGATATTTATTTATATAGTGCTTTCAATTTACACAGCGCTTTACATATATAGTACACATTCACATCAATCCCTGCCCTCAAGGAGCTTGCAATCTAAGGTCCCTAACTCATTCATACATACATATATGTCTTACTAAAGATGGCCTCCCATGTCCTCCCTCCGCAGGAAATGGATGGTGGACATACCGGAGCTGGATGACGATGACTGGAGGGAGGTTTGGGATTTTCCGTTCTCCCCTTTGGTTTCAGCCAGGGACAAATTGGTCCAATACAAAATTGTACACAGAGCCCACTACACACCCCACAGACTGCACCAGATGTCGCCGACGCATTCCCCGGCATGCTGGCGCTGCTCTTATCGGCCAGGAGACTTCATTCACATTTTCTGGGCTTGTCCAGCGATTGTATGCTACTGGAAGGAGGTTCTCCTGGTGATAGTTAAGACTACTGAGATTAGTATTCCTTATGATCCTAAATATTGTCTGCTGGGGTTAGTGGAGCAAATGTCGATCCTCAGGGCTAGGAAAACACCCTGTTATTGTACTATGCACGCAAGGCCATCACCATGACCTGGAAACAACCGTCTCCCCCCTCTATCAAATTCTGGAAAAACCTGGTGAACGCTAGCTTGCCCCTCTATAAGGCCACATACTCGAGCAGGGGTTGCCCACAGAAATTTGAGAAGGTGTGGAACTGCTGGTTGGATGATAACACTACGGCAACGGATGTCGTGAATAACCCATAGTTCCTTGTTATGGTTATAGTATGATTATAGGCTGACCCAACTGCTCCTATGACACCTTATCCGGTCATTATAACACTTAGCACAGATTCTCCTGCAATACCCTCTCCCCACATTGGGGTATAGATAGACAAGGTTATGTTCGTGTTGATTTGCCCTGCTGCGGCAGGTTGCTGCATCAGAGGCAGAATGTATGTTATGTGCTGTGCCTTTTGTGGCCTGTTGCCGCATTTGGAAGTTTGCCCCTGTGTGGGAAATGTTTGGCCCCTGCGTGGGCACTTCTGTATGCCAAAGAAAAACTCAATAAAAAAGATTTTGCAAAAAAAAAATAAAAAAAGATGGCCTCCCATGAAGAAGAGCTCTGAAACGTGAACCCTTTGGAATGTCAGACCCTACTATTTCCCCAGCATCCATGTGTACACAGCCTTGGATCGGTGAGCAAAGGAATGTATCTACTTTTTTTTAAAAAGGTGCACATAATACACATCTATTACAGAGGCAATTTTTATAAAATCTTGGCCATTGTGTAAAAAAACAGTGATAACTAGTCTAAAAATACCCGCATTGAGGAACATGGAAAGCTGTTCCAGGGCGATAAGAGAAAAGGCTTTCCCATATAGGAAATTACTATGCAGTCCTGAGGAAAAGCTTCTGCTGATGCAGCATTTAACAAGCCGGTAGAGAGAAGCACATGGGCTGAAAGGATCGCAGCGAGCAAACAGAGACGGCGGACTCTCCTTTCATATAGCTCTCATTCATCCTCCATCCTCTCATTCATTTCATAATCCATTCACTCATAATTTTCTATATACAGATCCATGTGTTTGCTGGCTCCTGAAATGTGCATATTGGCTATGAGATCAGCCTGACTTTTGCTTAATCTGTCTATAGGGAGAAAGACAGATAGTAAGATAAATGCTGAAGAAGGCTGGCTAGGGATAGGGTACTAGAAAAAAAATAAAAAAACTTTTTCTTACCTTATCTATACAAAAGTGCAAACAATATCACTAAATGTAGAAAAATGTAAAATAATGCATTTGGGTGGCAAAAATATGAATGCAATCTATACACTGGGGGGAGAACCTGGGGGGATCAAGGATGGAAAAGGACCTGGGGGTCCTAGTAGGTGATAGGCTCAGCAATGGCATGCAATGCCAAGCTGCTACTAACAAAGCAAGCAGAATATTGGCATGCATTTAAAAAGGGATCAACTCCAGAGATAAAATGATAATTCTCCCGCTCTACAAGACTCTGGTCCGGACGCACCTGGAGTATGCTGTCCAGTTCTGGGCACCAGTCCTCAGGAATGATGTACTGGAAATGGAGCGAGTACAAAGAAGGCCAACAAAGCTAATAAAGGATCTGGAGGATATTAGTTATGAGGAAAGGTTGTGAGCACTGAACTTATTCTCTCTGGAGAAGAGACGCTTGAGGGGGGATATGATTTCAATTGTATAAATACCATACTGGTGACCCCACAATAGGGATACAACTTTTTTCGCGGAAGACAGTTTAATAAGACTCGTGGCCATTCACCAAAATTAGAAGAAAAGAGGTTTAAGCTTAAACTACGTAGAGGGTGCTTTACTGTAAGAGTGGCAAGGATGTGGAATTCCCTTCCACAGGCGGTGGTCTCAGCGGGGGGGCATTAACCACTTGAGATCCGCGCTATAGTCAAATGACGGCTACAGCGCGGATCTCCTTTTCCGGGACTACGTCTATTGACGTCGTCCCGTGCACGAGCGGCCTGCGCGCCCCCTGAGGAGCGCGAGCGGCGCGCTCTGTGATCGGCGAGTCTATGAGACTCGCCTGATCACCGATCCGTGCAAGGGGTCGATCCCGACCCCTTATCACGTGATCAGCTGTCAGCCAATGACAGCTGATCATGTGATATAACGGAGCCGGTAATCGGCTATTATTCCTCCTCGCGCTGACAGCGCGACATTAAAAAAAAGTAAGTGCCCCCCGTCAGTGCCACCCAGCAGTGCCCACAGTGCCACCCAGCAGTGCCCACAATCTGCCTCAACAAAGTTGCTGCACCCCAGTGCCACATATCCGTGCCCATCAGTGTCATCTACCAGTGCCCAGCAGTGCCACCCATCAGTGCCCAGCAGTGCCACCTATCAGTGCCCATCAGTCCCATCTATCAGTGGTACCTATCAGTGCCCATCCGTGCCACCCATCCGTGCCACCCATCCGTGCCACCCATCTGTGCCACCCATCCGTGCCACCTTATCTGTGCCCATCTTTGCCCATCAGTGCCGCCTTATCTGTGCCCATCGGTGCCGCCTTATCTGTGCCTATTAGTGCCGCCTTAACTATGCCTATCAGTGCCCACCAGTGCAGCCTATCAGTGCCCACCAATGCAGCCTATCAGTGCCCACCAATGCAGCCCATCAGTGCCCACCAGTGCAGCCTATCAGTGCCGCCTCATCAGCGCACTTCAATGAAGGAGAAAAATGACCCCTTTGCAAAATTTTATAACAAACTATTAAACATGATTTTTTTTTTTTTGCATCTTTTTTTGTTTGTTTAGCAAAAAATAAAACTCCGAGCTGTAATTAAATACCACCAAAAGAAAGCTCTATTTGTGGGAAAAAAATGATAAAAATTTCATTTGGGTACAGTGTTGTATGCCCGCGCAATTGTCATTCAAAGTGCATCAGCGCTGAAAGCTGAAAATTGGTCTGGGACTGAGGGGGGTTTAAGTGCCCAGTAAGCAAGTGGTTAATAGTTTCAAAAAACTATTAGATAAACACCTGAATGACCGCAACATACAGGGATATACAATGTAATACTGACATATAATCACACACATAGTTTGGACTTGATGGACTTGTGTCTTTTTTCAACCTCACCTACTATGTAACTATGTAAATAGTTGCTATATACAGTACAATATACTCACCGGCCAATTTATTAGGTACACCTTGCTAGTATCGGGTTGGACCCCCTTTTGCCTTCATAACTGCTTTAATTCTTCATGGCATAGATTCAACAAGGTGTTGGAAACATTCTTTAGAGATTTTGGTCCATATTGACATGGTAGCATCACGCAGTTGCTGCAGATTTGTCGGCTGCACATCCATGATGCAAACCTCCTGTTCCACCACATCCCAAAGGGGCTCTATTGGATGAGATCTGATGACTGTGGAGGCCATTGGAGTACAGAGACCTCATTGTCATGTTCAAGAAACCAGCGGTGAGATGATTTGAGCTTTGTGACATTGTGCATTATCCTGCTGGAAGGAGCTATCAGAAGATGGGTACACTATAGCCATAAAGGGATGGACATGGTCAGCAACAATACATTTAAACAATGCTCAGTTGGTACTAAGAGGCCCAAACTGTTCAAAGACAATATCCCCCACACCATAACACCACCACCACCAACCTGAACCAAGCTGGTGGATCCATGCTTTTATGTTGTTTATGCCACATTCTGACCCTACCATCTGAATGTCACAGCGGAAATCGAGACTCATCAGCCCAGGCGACGCTTTTCCAATCTTCTATTGTCCAATTTTGGTGATCCTGTGTGAATTGTAGCCTCAGTTTCCTGTTCTTATCTGACAGGAGTGGCACCCAGTGTGGTCTTCTAATGCTGTAGCCCATCTGTTTCAAGGTTCAATGTGTTGTGCATTCAGAGATGGTATTCTGCATACCTTGGTTGTAACGAGTGGTTATTCGAGTTACTGTTGCCTTTCTATCATCTCTGCTCATTCTCCTCTGGCCTCTAACATCAACAAGCCAGTTTTTGTCCACACTGGATATTTTTCTCTTTTTCAGACCATTCTCTGTAAAACCTAGAGATGGTTGTGTGAAAATCCCAGTAGATCAGCAGTTTTTGAAATACTCAGGCCAGCCCGTCTGTCACCAACAACCATGCCATGTACAAAGTCAATTAAATCCCCTTTCTTCCCTATTCTGATGCTCGGTTTGAAATTTAGCAAGTCATCTTCACCACTTCTAGATGCCTAAAAGCATTGATTTGCTGCCATGTGATTGGCTGATTAGAAATCTGTGTTACCAAGCAATTAAACAGGTGTACTTAATAAAGTGTCCGGTGAGTGTGATCCACTATGATCAACCCAAATCGATTGTGTATCTGGTATAAATGCTCAAATTTTTCCAAAGGTATTATTCATGTGCTCCATACAACACCAAATAAAGTCTACTGAGTGTTCACAATAAAGTGTATGATTTCTCCACCTTGTGTCTGTATAGTTTTTATCCAATATACACTACTGTGTGCTCTATCACCAGTCACACCATCCGCTTACCTATGGATATTGGCCTGTGATATCAATAGGTCACTGTGCGCCTTGCACTTTAACAGGATTTTCACTGCCTCTGATGTCGCGTACACACGATTGGACTATCCGGCGGACAACCCGCCGGACTTTGCAGCGGATGTCCGCCGGACTTTCCAAACGAGCAGACTTGCCCACACACGACCGGACTTTTACGGCGGACAATCCGCTGGACTATGGCGGGAGTCTGCCAGACTTTTGAAATGAACGGACTTGCCCACACAAGGAGAAAAGTCTGTTCATTATGAATGTGGCTCCAGGTAGACGGAACTATGTCGGCGAGATTAACACCTCACTAGCCCTGTCGCCTGGTATGGATTTAAAGGGTAGCCCTATGCCGCTCAGGAAAGGGGGTGGGGATGAGCGAGCGCCCCCCCCCCAAGCTGTACCAGGCCGCATGCCCTCAACATGGGGAGTGGTTTGGAGAAGGGGGGGCATTCTCTGGGACTGTGACATCATAAGGGGCAGGGTCACCATGTGGCATCACCCCGGTAACCCTGCCCCTTGTCCCTATATAAGTCACCGCACAGCACATTACGGCCGGAGACAGCATCGTGTCAACATCTGAAGAAGGAAGAAGAAGAAGGCGGCGGCGACAGTGACAGAAGACCGGGCCAACGCTAGTAAAAGAGCTGGAAGAAGAAAGCAGAGGAACGGCAAGAAGAACCGAAGAGCGGGACAAAACCCCCGAAGAGCGGATCAAGACCCCCGAAGTCGGAAGAAGACCCCTGGACGGCGGCGGCGACTAAGGAGAAAGCCGGGCTCCTCCGCTAGTAAGAGAGCTAGCAGAAGATAGCAGAGGAGTCCAGCGAGAAGACCCCATCAAGACGGAAGAAGACCCCCACAGCTGTCTAATAAAGTATTTTAAAAACCTGCGTTGTGTTTTTTTTATTTACACTTTTTTTCCCCAGATGAATGGGTAGGGGTACATTGTACCCCATACTCATTCACATAGGGTGGGGGGCCAGAATCTGGGGGCCCCCTTATTAAAGGGGGCTCCCGGATTCTGATAAGCCCCCCGCCTGCAGACCCCGACAACCAACGGCCAGGGTTGTCGGGAAGAGGCCCTTGTCCTCATCAACATGGGGACAAGGTGCTTTGGGGTGGGGGCCCCCCCTTCCCTAAAGCACCCCTCCATGTTGAGAGCACACGGCCTGGTACGGCTCAGGAGGGGGGGCACTCGCTCGTCCCCATCCCCTTTCCTGACCGGCCGGGCTGCGTGTTCGGATAAGGGTCTGCTATCGATTTTGGGGGGACCCCACGTCGTTTTTTTTTGCGTAGGGCTTCCCCTTTAAATCCATACCAGATGACAGGGTTAGCGAGGTGTCAATCTCGCCGATGGAGGCGGCGACATTGACTTCCTTCGCTATTTCCTTCTACCTGGAGCCACGTTCAAAAAACGTTTTCTCCATGTGTGGGCAAGTCCGTTCATTTCAAAAGTCTGGCGGACTAACAAACAGACGGGCGGATTGTCCGCCAGACTGCTAAGACCGGCGGACAATTTTGAGTCAAAACTTCTTTCTAAGTCTGCCGACCACACATGGGCGGATTGTCCGATGGACTCTGGTTCGCCGGATAATCCGATCATGTGTACACGGCATGAGTATCACAATGTGGATGGGTGCAGTGGCAATAACACACACAGTCCAGATGCAATTGAGAGCATATTGAAGTCAAAGTAGAACAGTTCACAACAAGTCCGGCAGAAGTAAGCCCAACTGGGAACACTCACTAGTAGGGCAGGGTTCAGCAGAGCTGACAGCATCTGTCTTTAGAGATGAAATGTGACTTTTCCAGTACAAGTGGGCAGGTTTCCAGGAAGAGTGATGGATCCCTAGGCTTTCCCTGCTCATCTGAAACCTTTCCCTGCTGCTAAGACTGTCACCGATAGACAGGTAATCTTTCCCTACATGATCCACACGCTAAATGCGCACCAAACCCAGGAGCCAGGGCCTTAAATTGACTCTGCCTAACCCAAGATGGGTATGTATCCCTATACTAAACACATTAAACTGCATCACATAGGTGTGAGCCAGCTACATGTCAAAGAATTCGATTTTCGCTCAGTACATTTTTTCATGCACTAAAATTCATGCGTTTACTACTGCAAGACAACAGACAAGTGTAAAAAGTCCCAGAATATAAATATGGATATATCAAAATGTGTAGTTCCACTTAAAACGAGGATGGCATTGCATGGTATATAGATAACCACTAGAGGGCGTTTTTGCACATTTGTATATGAAATACCATTTATTAAAATATTGCAGAAGCAATTAAAAATGTTGCACCAAAATTTCTTTAAGGAAAATGTTGCAATCATACTTAAGAATATGTAGGAATAAAAAAATCACTGTAGCTTCCCTTTAAAGCTGAATGACTAATTTCCCTAAGAATGCTGATTAAGCAATAGAATTTTTAAATGGGTAGACGGGTATACAGAGAACGATAGGAAGCAGTCACATGCACTGTACATCTTGTTCAGATTCCTTTTATTGGTATCAAATAAAACTTGATAACCTTAAACTCTCTAAATTCTCTAACACAGGTTTCTGAACAGGAAAACACATAAATCAAGTGCAAAAGCCGATGATTAGTGTTCGCAGCTCAAGACTTCATTCTGCACCATTGACAGGTACATTTGCTGTAACCTTTACTCACTGTCTGGGAAAATGGCCAAATGCCCTTGAAAGTCAGCAGAGATTTCATTTTCATGCAGGCGGAATCTCCTCTTCAATGTGTCTGATACGTGAAGCTCCATACATACAAAGGGTTACGAGACAATACCATCCTACGAGCCGACTCCGTTTATTTACTGCGTAGTTGTCGGCATTTTCAATTTTATTGGGACAATTTGCAGCTGAAGTGTACAGGAATAGCTATCTGAGATGAGCTTAGTGAAACACACAAATTGATCCTTTGTAACTTTTTGTTAAATTGTATCCAAACCCAAGAGCATAATGGGGGTTATTTACGAAAGGCAAATCCACTTTGCACTACAAGTGCAAACTACAAGTGCAAAGTGCACTGAAAGTGCACTTGGAAGTGCAGTCGCTGTAGATCTAAGGGGAAGATCTGAAATGAGGGGAAGCTCTGCTGATTTTATCATCCAATCATGTGCAAGCTAAAATGCTGTTTTTTTTTTTTTTCCTTGCATGTCCCCCTCGGATCTACAGCGACTGAACTTCCAAGTGCACTTTTAGTATAATTTCAAGTGCACTTTGCACTTATAGTTTACACTTGTAAGCAGGGGTCAAGTCCTGGGGAAAAAAGTGTGGGAACTCCAACCCAAGATCCACTTCCCCACCAAAAAAAAATAAAAAATAGGACATCGGGGCACCTCAGGGCACGGGGCACCTCAGGGCACGGGGCACATGGCACATCAGTGCACATAGCACATCAGAGCATGGGGCACATCAGGGCTCGGGGCACATTATGGGGCAAATAGCACATCAGGGCACAGGGCACATAGCACACCAGGGCACATGGCACATCAGGGCACGGGACACATAGCACATCAGGGCATGGGGCACATAAGGGTTTGGGGCATATCAGCACACATTATGGCACATTATGGGGCACATCAGGGTGCATTATGGGGCACATAGCACATCAGGACACAGTGCACATCACGCATGGGGCACATCAGGCCACATAGCACATCAGGGCATATGGCACATCAGGGCACATCAGGGCACATCAGGGTTCGGGGCACATCAGGGCGCATTATGGGGCACATAGCCCATCAGGGCACATTTATGGGGTACATTGGGGTTCATAGCACATCATGGCACGGGGCACATAGCACATCAGGGCACATTAGATTGTAAGCTCTAATGAGCAGGGCCCTCTAGTCTCTCCTGTATTGATTTGTATTGTAAGTGTACTGTCTGCCCTCATGTTGTAAAGCACTGTGCAAACTGTTGGCGCTATATAAATCCTGAATAATAATAATAATAATAATGGGGCACATAGCACATCAGGGCATGGGGCACATAGCACATCAGGGCACGGGGCACATTAGGGCACAAGGCATGGGGTACATAGCACATCAGGTCACGGGGAACATCAGGGGGCATATTACAGGGCACATCAGGGGATCTTACTAGCCAGCATGCAGAGTAGCACAGGAAGCGTTTGTCTGTACTTAGTTTTCTCTCATGTCACACAGCGCTGTTTGCTCCCCGGCAGCCCCTCCTCTCTTCTCGTCTATCCCCATTGGCTTGTGACATCATCTGGTATAGACGAGAAGAGAGGAGGGGCCACCGGGGAGCGAGCAACGCTGTGTGACATGAGAGAAAACATACTACAGACAGGCGCTTCCTGCGCTACTCTGCATGCATCTCGACATTTGGCTCGGGCGGCTCTAGTCCTGCAAAGGGAACGGCGTTCCTGCTGTGAAAAAAGTGCAGGGACGCTGTTCCCACGCATTCCCGCAGGACTCGAGCCCTGCTTGTAGTGCAAAGTGGATTTTCCTTTCAGAACCTCCATAGTGAGATATTGAAGCTTACCAGACATTAGATGTGGTGGTTACATTCGTTTTCTTTTTGTAGGCTTTATTGCCTTTATTTTCATATGGTGATCCTGCCAGTAACACACTTCTTTTTGTACACTAGCGTGTATAAGCTCAAAAACCGCTAGAAAAAAATACTAGACGAAAAAGGCTGATAATAGCATTTATGTGCCAGCTTCTAGTAGCATTTTAGTAGCTTTAACAAGATTAGGAGCATTTAGGGGCATTAGCTTTTTATTAACGTCTTTGCAGTAAACTAAGAAAAAATAAAAAGATTTAAAAAAAAGCTGTTAGTAGAATTTTAGAAGCAGTTAGGAACATTTAGGAGCATTCAGCATTTTTTTTCTTGCAGAAAAAAACGCTCCACAAACTCTTAATGCTGAATCTAAATCTCAAAAAAAGCTAAATCCTAAAGTAGTGTGTATGTCCACATACTGTAAGATAAAACTATTTAGCTTCTAGGAGCAGAAGAAAATGCTAATAACAGCTACTAGGAGCTGTGTGCATGGAGCCTTACTTAACTTACTGTATCTATGGAAAAATAGCATTTTTTACCTATTGCTTATAATAAAGCTTCAACAGCATAAAATAAAAAGCTGCGCTTACCCTTATTTAAATAGTACAATACCTGTGTTGGTGATAAGACAAATTATTAAATATCAACTTTACAAAATAACAATAAATATATGTATGTAATCAGGTTTAAAGTGCAAAAGGTGCAGTCCACAATATTGAATCAAAGTGCAATAGTGCAGAGAAATGGGCAATACATTTGTGCTGCAATTCTAAAATAAAGTGACTTATGCTCTATGTGTTCTACTCCAACCGACTCCACTTTGTGTCACTACTAGTGTCCCCTTCAGGAACCCAACTGAGGATATGCCTAGGAAGGTCAATAAAGCTTCATGTCAAAGATTCACTATTTAGATTATGCCATCAACCAAGTACTGATGCTTGACTTGTTCATCCCATGCACCAATGGAAGGAAGCCAGGAAACAATATACATAGCGTAAAAACCGTTTTACACTCACAAATAAAGTACCTCTCCTGGCACCCGGTATGATCTACCAAAACTAGGGCTGTTGCTGATTAAAATTTTTGTGTTCGATGAATTGATTTATTTTATTTTTTTATCGATTAATCGACTAATTTTCGATTAACTATAACGCACATACAGATCCAACTACTTTTAGCTGATCTCCTTGCATTGCAACTCTGCATTAGTCAGTGGTAAATGTGGTATACACTATATACAATCATCCGACACTAGTTAGTTTCCACAATCCATGACTTAAAGCGGTAGTAAACCCCCACATTTTTTTTTTTAAACCTGCAAAGCAAAAGGCATAATGAACTAGTATGTACCGCATACTAGCTCATTATGAAATACTTACCTTAGAACGAGGCCCCGACATCTGGCCCGATCCACGCCGAGGGAGCTGACATGCTCCCTCTGCGTTTCTTCCGGGTATCGCGGCTCCGGCACTGTGAGTGGCCGGAGCCGCGATATCGTCACTCCCGTGCATGCGCGCGGGAGATTTCATTCCGGCCGCCGGCCACTGCCGGATTTTCAGGCCGAGAATCCCCTTGTGCGCATGCGCCGCTGCAGTCAGCGGCGCATACCGAGGGGGATATCTCCTAAACCGTACAGGTTTAGGAGATATTTTTTTTACCTACAGGTAAACCTTATTATAGGCTTTCCTGTAGGTAAAACGTAAAAATTTGGGTATACAACCACTTTAACTTCACAGTTCACACAAATACGTTTTAAATTCAAACTGTAGCACTGACATAAGTAATTTTTTTTATTAAACTTTAAGAAAAACGTAGAAAGTTGGTTTAACTTTAATTATAAAACGTATCTAGTATATTGACTGTCAGTCATTTTATAGTAGGCATCACTCTACAGTCTATTTAACCACTTAAGGACCGCCTCCTGCACATTTACATCCGCAGAATGGCACGGCTGGGCACATCAATGTACAGGTACATTGCTCTTTAATTGCCCAGCCATGGGTCGTGTGCGCTGCCGCCGGCGGCACGCTCGCGACCCGGTCCTGAGCTCTGTGACCGTGGCCGCGGGACCCACAGACCCGATCGACGCTGGTGTCCCGCGATCGGGTCACAGAGCTGAAGAACGAGGAGAGGTCTGTGTAAACCTCTGCCCGTGTTTCCTAGTGTGGCTGTCACCGATCGTCTGTTCTCTGTTATAGGGAAAGACGATCAGTGATGTCACATGCCAAGCCACGCCCCCAACAGTAAAAAACACACACGTCACACATAACTCCTCCCCATATTTACCATCGATGTCCAGGCTGTCCGGTGATGTTACAGACATCGACGTTACCGGACTCCTCCCCCCTTCCCTTCGTTAGCAGACGGAGGCACTTAGGGAAGGGGGAGGAGTCCGGACATCGACGTCACCAGATCTCCGTCGGAACTCCCTGAAGACCCGGAAGCCGGCGAAGAGGTGAGTATCGATCAAAAAGAATTTTGATCGATCAAAAAAATGAACGAGGAATTAATCGTTAATTTCTGCAGCCCTAGCCAAAACCCTTTACCAGGCCTCCACCTATACGAACCTCATAGGAGCCGGCGTGCGTTTCAAACAGCGGATGTGATGCGACCAGAAGTTCCCATCCCTACATGTTTCGTCATATCCAAGACATCATCTGGAGGCGCCTGGGGTGAATGCAGGGGATTTTTTTGAAGTTTACTATTGCTTTAAAAGAGAAGTATGGGTTTTAATTTTTTTTTTTTTATTCATACTTACCTCGGTGGATGGAGCATCAGACCGATGCTTCAGCTGTCCCCCGGCACCTCTGCACTAAGAACCGAGCCACCACACAAAACGCCTATGGCTTGGTTCTCACTGCTCCCCCGAGCAGAGAGATGCTGCCTGTCAGTCAGAATCTCTCCTACTCTGATCCTCCACGCTCATTGAAGCGATGAGCTGTGGAGGAATGGGGAGCGGCTGGCTCAGCGGCTCACTAAAACTGCCATCAATCAAGGAAGCTGGCGAATCCAGACTTAGTAAGTCGGGATGACAAGCTGCCTCGACTGATGGTCACGAGGGAAGCGGAGAGCGGCCTTCAGACTGCTCTCCGCTGAAAACGGGTCACATGAGTGCAAAATTAATTGCACTCCCTTGACCCAAAAAAAGCTTAGGCTGGACTTCTCCCTTAAGTCTACCTCTCCCACGCCTCTTCTCCATAACATAAGGGAAGGGTGGTGGGTTGGGTTCTGTAGTCCACAGAGAGAAATGGGAACAATGCAATTGAAAAAAGGACAGAGAGCACAGAAAAATGTCAGCTCATGGAATTTCTGGCAGGAACAACAGGTATTTGCACTTATTGAGCAGATATATAAAATTATTAAAATTTTATACTTAAAGTGGATGTACAGTGCCTTGCGAAAGTATTCGGCCCCTTGAACTTTTCAACCTTTTGCCACATTTCAGGCTTCAAATATAAAGATATTCAATTTTAATTTTTTGTGAAGAATCACCAACAAGTGGAACACAATTTTGAAGTGGAACAAAATCTATTGGATACTTTAAACTTTTTTAGCAAATAAAAAACTGAAAAGTGGTGCGTGCTTAATTATTCGGCCCCTTTACTTTCAGTGCAGCAAACTCACTCCAGAAGTTCAGCGAGGATCTCTGAATTATCCAATGTTGTCCTAAATGACTGATGGTGATAAATAGAATCCACCTGTGTGTAATCAAGTCTCTGTATAAATGCACCTGCTCTGTGATAGTATCAGGGTTCTGTTGAAAGCGCAGAGAGCATCATGAAGACCAAGGAACACATCAGACAGGTCCGTAATACTGTTGTGGAGAAGTTTAAAGCCGGATTTGGATACAAAAAGATTTCCCAAGCTTTAAACATCCCAAGGAGCACTGTGCAAGCGATCATTTTGAAATGGAAGGAGTATCAGACCACTGCAAATCTACCAAGACCTGGCCGTCCCTCTAAACTTTCAGCTCAGACAAGGAGAAGACTGATCAGAGATGCAGTCAAGAGGCCCATGATCACTCTGGATGAACTGCAGAGAACTACAGCTGAGGTGGGAGAGTCTGTCCATAGGGCAACAATCAGTCGTACACTGCACAAATCTGGCCTTTATGGAAGAGTGGCAAGAAGAAAGCCATTTCTCAAAGATATCCATAACAAGTCTTGTCTAAAGTTTGCCGCAAGCCACCTGGGAGACACACCAAACATGTGGAAGAAGGTGCTCTGGTCAGATGAAACCAAAATCAAACTTTTTGCCCACAATGCAAAACGATATGTTTGGCATAAAAGCAACACAGCTCATCACCCTCAACACACCATCCCCACTGTCAAACATGGTGGTGGCAGCATCATGGTTTGGGCCTGCTTTTCTTCAGCAGGGTCAGGGAAGATGGTTAAAATTGAGGGGAAGGTGGATGCAGCCAAATACAGGACCATTCTGGATGAAAACCTGTTGGAGTCTGCAAAAGACCTGAAACTGGGACGGAGATTTATCTTCCAACAAGACAATGATCCCAAACATACAGCAAAATCTACAAATGAATGGTTCACAAATAAACGTATCCAGGTGTTAGAATGGCCAAGTCAAAGTCCAAACCTGAATCCAATTGAGAATCTGTGGAAAGAGCTGAAAACTGCTGTTCACAAAAGCTCTCCATCCAACCTCACTGAGCTCGAGCTGTTTTGCAAGGAAGAATGGGCAAGAATTTCAGTCTCTCGATGTGCAAAACTGATAGAGACATACCCCAAGTGACTTGCAGCTGTAATCGCAGCAAAACGTGGCTCTACAAAGTATTAACGCAAGGGGGCCGAATAATTTTGTACGCCTCACTTTTCATTTTTTTATTAGTTAAAAAAATTTCAAAAATCCAATAGATTTCGTTCCACTTCACAATTGTGTCCCACTTGTTGGTGGTTCTTCACAAAAAAATAAAATTTTATATCTTTATGTTTGAAGCCTGAAATGTGGCAAAAGGTTGAAAAGTTCAAGGGGGCCGAATACTTTCGCAAGGCACTGTAAACCCTCACATATACCCAGTTAAGTGAATAGCCTCAGATGATATACAGGGATGAAACAAATCTCCCTACAAACGTTTTTCACGTATATCTGCTGTCTTCAGTTTTATATATTCTTTAGAAAGTTAGAGATTTTCTCTTCCTGTTCAGCACTGGGAGTGAAGTCTGGGCATACAGCCAAGACAGCTGATTGGAGGAAAGGCACACACCACCTCTCCACATAGGTAGAGACTTGCAGAGCTCTTTTGTGAATAGTTCAGCTCTCTGCTAATCTCTTTATAGCAACCTCCCACGACACAAATGTCAGCCTGGTTTTATCTCAGTTGATGGAGAACTTGTCAAAAGTTATCAGGTTGATAACAGAAGAATGGAGCAGGAGAAAGCCATGGGACTTAGTGCTTTGAAGAGAGATAATAAAACACTATAGATATATGTGCCCAGCTCAAATTTCCTGAATTGGATTTACATCCACTTTAAGAGATCAAAAGGAAGCAAATATGGGAAATTTCATGCTAGGGTTTGCATTTTGTTTCAAAACATAGGTGTTTTTTAAAATCTCTCTTAAGTCCTGCAGAGCAGCACACACACTTAGAACTGAATACCAGGTGCAATAAAGACCTGAGCACACAAAAAGTGAAGTACAAAAAAGTGGACAATGCATACACATGGTCCTCCTTTTAACAGAAAGGACCCTAGCCCTGATCCCCTAGGATGCAAGACTCCTAATGGGAACTGGGGAACTGTCGGTCCACCTGGCCTCAACTAGGCAGACCCCATTGTTCAGAGGATCCGCCAAAAGCAATATTCACCCAAATACTAGTTAAGGCTCCCCCAAAGGGAGACCCCATGGGAGGGGAAGAATCGAATCAGGGTAAGCCTTTCAGGGTAAGCCTGAGGACCTACACCCTACTTATTGTAGAGTGAGTTAAAGTGCATAGTGTTGTGCAAAAAATGTTGCTTTAGGATCTTTTAGGAGTGCCAAAGTGCAAGACCTTCCAACCCGTATAAAAATTCCTCCAGTTCTAGCCAAAAAGACGCAGCCCAGGAGGCTGTTCTGAAAAAAGCGTGCAAGAGGTGCTGTGACCAAGGTGCCATACTATAAAATCAGTGAGTGCATTTTTCTGGCACCCTTGGACTGCCATTCTAGGGGTACAAGCGTCACATACTTTTCTCATCCTGGCCCCTGGCCAACCAAATGCAGCACCATTCCTACCAAAAAGTACTAAGGGAGAGCCTGGCCTTCAACTGGGGACAAGCCTGGTAAACCAGGCCAGATTCAACCCAGGAGGAAACAAACCCTCCCATTGTACCCACCTTATTACATCAGGAATTACTAATCGGTTTCCCAAATTGGATAAGGGAACCAGTGTTCTGTCCCTAAAAAAACGGATAAGAACAGATACTACACTTGATCTTCGCCAAAAGGACAACAAAGGTGGATGAAGCTGAAACTTTTTATTTTTGGATAGAGTGATGAAAGGTTCCAACCCCTGTCAGATTCTTATTGCTGTGTGTGTCCCTGCTAGGGAGAATTGGCCTCTCTATTTGTCCAAATTCCAATAGTAGTATCTCTAAACATTCAGATATTAAAACAGGATTTGTGGCATTGCTTCATTCTCATGTCTGTACAGTGTGCAGAGCCTGCATAATGAAATTCCCAGGAGTCCCAACATTGCCTTGTATAGACGCTCATTGAGACGCATTAGAAGAGGTGGCTGTACACTGTCATACACCCGCGTGTACACTGATGTATGAAGTGCTTTTTGCAACCCTCAGTGCATGACAGCATACAGTTGCCTATTCTCACGCATCTAAATTACAGCTGTAGGTGGCAGGAATGTCATTATGCAGACTACCCCCATACAGCTGTTTGCATGAAGCCTAGAGCCCCATACACACTGTCAGATTTTCTGCTGATTTTTTTTCCTTCAGATTTACCAAAACTATATAATATGAGGTCAAACCTTAGGCGTTTCAATGTGTATGCAATCAGGCAGGCCCTTGCACTACATGGTTTTGGTAAATCTGAAGACAAAAATCAGCAGAAAATCTGATAATGTGTATGTATAAATTGGCCCTGAAAGTTACTCCTTCAAATTTATTTCCAGATCAGGATAGATACGAAAGCTGAGCACCAACATGTGACAAGATGTTAGGTTTTGATAAACTAAAGAACTAAATTTTTTTAATATCTTAATGGATATATGGATCAATGGATTTCTATACCAAGGGGAGGGAGTAGGCCTGGACCTGGGAACTTTTTTTTTTTTTTTAACAAAAAAAAAATTAAAAGTCAATTTTCAGGTCTGAAATCTGCCAACAGGGTCGCAGGACTGACTGAAATGCCAGCAGAGCAGATTTTTAATTATTCGCTCCGCTTCACTAATTGCTGTGGTCTCACCATGCACTTTAACAAGAGGACCTTTGGAGCTATAATGGGCTGAATTGTAATGTGGATCATTTGCTCTTATGCCTAATCATTCATTGACATAGTAGAAAAACAGACATTCCTATTGCTTATTTCTTACTGAATATTACATTTTGTTAGTAGTTTTTTTTTTTTTTTAAAGCAACCCCTGCATCACTTTGGTTTCCTGTTGTGGGAGGAACCACAGCAGCCAGTGGGTGTAAAAGATCTGTCACACCCAGAAGAAGTGTCTGGTAGAAGAAGTGCCCTGAGCTTAAATGAGGAATTCCAGTTACGGTATAGCATTTTTTACATAGCTACATTTGTCCACCTTGCCAGGGCTTTTTTTTCTCAGAGAATATGTGCAGGAACTCAACCATGCCCGCCACACTCACATACCTGCCAAATGGCATCAAACAGTAGCTCTTCCCTCTGCATATAACCACCTCCCTCCACTGCCCTCATCTTCTCTCCCCTACTTAAAAGCTCCACCATCTGTCATATGTCTTACCTTTGTTGCAATATTAAGCTGAAACACCTATCTGGCTGTAGTACCTCCCAGCATATTATACTATACAACAGTCACTTGCAAGGGAGATTATGCATTAGGAGCATCAACGACTGGTCACCAGGGAAAAAATGGAGACCACAGTGGGTGCAGCCTACCAAGCACCCTCTCCTGCCCATGACTGCACTGAACCCTGGGCACCTGTTCTGTATCTCCCTTGTCCCTGTCCGGCACTCTGTGGGATCTGCGCAGGAGATCTGACCTGTGGGAGCTACTGGGAGATAAACTATCACTTGTAAATGCAGAAACTGGACTTCAGTGTTACCAAGTGATAGTGGTGAGCAGGGAGCAGAAGACTTGAGACAGAGGTGGTGGAACTGAGTTCCCCCTAGTTCTCGCTGAAAAAAGGCCCTGCACTTTGGATGTCGGATGCCTGTGTCCCCCACCTCACAATGTGCTTCCATCCTGCAACCCCTATGTCACAGTTGTGTCCTGTAGTGTGTTAGGGGGCAGAGAATAAAACCACAGCAGGGACACGAATATACAACACTTTCATAAATGCAAATTTCCAAGGGGTCCTACTGAGCCTGCAGCACTGGAACAGGGAGGAGGGATGGGCTGGGGCCCAAACATCTGACACATCCGGAAGTGTAAAATGCCACAGGATAGAAGGATAGTCCACCATTCTGACCATGTTACACCCATATTTAGGGTATGCAATGAAACATGGTCACATTCCCCAAACCCCTACCCTTAAACCACCCCTACTTACCTAAATTGTTGGGTTCTTCTCTTTGGAGTGCCTTGTTATCATCTTTGCCTTGTTCTCCACCTGCACAGCTATGATGACTATTTACAGTGATCTGTGAATTTAAAGACTGCAAGTTCCATCTTCCATCATGGCAGACAGACTTGTAGATCTCAATGGAGCACAAGTGGTTCTAAAGGCTGAAGGATCCTTACCATTATGCATTCTATGCATGGAGGTAAAAAAAAATTCTGTGGGTAGAACCCCCTCCGACCCCCAATCCTTACCTGAGCTCCCTACGATCCAGTGATGTTCACGATAGCCTTGGCTGTCCCAGGACTCTGCCTCCTCATTGGTTGATACAGCAGCGGGAGCCACCACTGCTTTCAATCACAACCAGTGAGCCACTGAGGAGAGAGCAGGGGCGGGGCTGAGCCGCAGCTCTATGTATCTTATGGACGCATAGAACATAGCGGCTCGGGAGCGAGCACACAGTGGTGCACTCAGGGCAATCGGCTTTCTCTGGAGGCACTGCTCAAGGGAGCAGAGCAAGGAGCACCAGCCGAGGAACCAAAAAGAAGAGGATCGGAGCTGCCCTGTACAAAACCACTGCACAGAGCAGATACAGTGGTGTGAAAAAGTGTTTGCCCCTTCCTCATTTCCTGTTCCTTTGCATGTTTGTCACACTTAAGTGTTTCGGAACATCAAACCAATTTAAACAATAGTCAAGGACAACACAAGTAAACACAAAATGCAATTTGTAAATGAAGGTGTTTATTATTAAAGGTGAAAAAAAATCCAAACCATCATGGCCCTGTGTGAAAAAGTGATTGTCCCCCTTGTTAAAACATACTATAACTGTGGTTGTCCACACCTGAGTTCAATTTCTCTAGCCACACCCAGGCCTGATTATTGCCACACCTGTTCACAATCAAGGCATCACTTAAATAGGAGCTGCTTGACACAGTAAGGTCCACCAGAAGATCCTTAAAAGCTACACATTATGCTACACATTATGCGGAGACCCAAAGAAATTCAGAAACAATTGATAAAGAAAGTAATTGAGATCTATCAGTCTGGAAAGGGTTATAAAGCCATTTCCAAAGCTTTGGGAATCCAGCGAACTTCAGTGAGAGCCATTATCCACAAATGGCGAAGACATGGAACAGTGGTGAACCTTCCCAGGAGTGGCCGGCTGCCCAAAATTACCCCAAGAGCGCAGCGACGACTCATCCAAGAGGTCACAAAAGACCCCACAACAACGTCCAAGGAACTGCAGGCCTCACTTGCCTCAGTTAAGGTCAGCGTTCATGCCTCCACCATCAGGAAAAGACTGGGCAAAAATGGCCTGCATGGCAGAGTTCCAAGGAGAAAACCACTGCTGAGCAAAAAGAACATCAAAGCTCGTCTCAATTTCTCCACAACACATCTTGATGATCCCCAAGACTTTTGGGACAACATTCTGTGGACCGATGAGACAAAAGTGGAACTCTTTGGAAGGTGTGTGTCCAAGTATATCTGGCGTAGAAGGAACACTGCATTTCATAAAAAGAACATTATACCAACAGTAAAATATGGTGGTGGTAGTGTGACGGTCTGGGGCTGTTTTGCTGCTTCAGGACCTGGACGACTTGCAGTGATAAAAGGAACTATGAATTCTGCTGTCTACCAAGAGATCCTGAAGGAGAATGTCCGACCATCTGTTCGTGTACTCAAGCTGAAACGAACTTGGGTTCTGCAGCAGGACAATGATCCTAAACACACCAGCAAGTCCACCACCGAATGGCTGAAGAAAAACAAAATGAAGACTTTGGAGTGGCCTAGCCAAAGTCCTGACCTGAATCCTATTGAGATGTTGTGGTATGACCTTAAAAAGGCCGTTCATGCTCGAAAACCCTCTAATGTAACTGAATTAGGACAATTCTGAAAAGATGAGTGGGCCAAAATTCCTCCAGGACGCTGTAAAAGCCTCATTGCACGTTATCGCAAACGCTTGGTTGCAGTTGTTGCTGCTAAGGGTGGCCCAACCACTTATTAGGTTTAGGGGGCAATCACTTTTTCACACAGGGCCATGATGGTTTGGATTTTTTTTCACCTTTAATAATAAACACCTTAATTTACAAATTGCATTTTGTGTTTACTTGTGTTGTCCTTGACTATTGTTTAACTACTTGACCACTGGGCACTTAAACACCCTTAATAACCAGACCAATTTTCAGCTTTCGGTGCTCTGACATTTTGAATGACAATTACTCAGTCATGCAACACTGGACCTATATGAAATTTTTGTCCTTTTTTTCACACAAATGGAGCTTTCTTTTGGTGGTATTTAATCACCGCTGGGTTTTTTATTTTTTGTGCTATAAAAGAAAAAATACAGAAAATTCTGTAAAAAAATGAATTTTTCTTCATTTCTGTTATAAAATTTAGCAGATTAGTAATTTTTTCTTCATAAATTTTGGCCAAAATTTATACCACTACATATCTTTGGTAAAAATAAGTACAAATTGGTGGATATTATTTGGTCTTTGTGAAAGTTATAGAGTCCACAAGCTGTGGTGCCAATATCTGAAAATTGATCACACCTGAAGTACTGACGGCCTATTTCAATTCTTGAGACCCTAACATGCCAGAAAAGTACAAATACCCCCCAAATGACCGCTTTTTGGAAAGAAGACATTCCAAGGTATTTAGTAAGAGGCATGATGAGTTTTTTGAAGTTGTCATTTTTTCCCACAATTCTTTGCAAAATCAAGATTTTTTTTACTTTTTTTTTCACAAAATTGACATATTACCAGTTTATTTCTCACACAGCATATGCATACCACAAATTACACCCCAAAACACATTCTGCTATTACTCCCGTGTACGGCGATACCACATGTGTGAGACTTTTACACAGTGCGGCCACATACAGAGGCCCAACATGCAGGGAGCGCCATCAGGCGTTCTGGAGCACCCAGGACAATTCTGACATTTCTCTCCTACATGTAAAAATCATCATTTATTTGCTAGAAAATTACATCGAATCCCAAAACATTATATATGTTTTTTTAGCAAACACCCTGGAGAATACAATGGTGGTCGTTGCAACTTTTTATCTCTCACGGTATTTGCACAGCAATTTTTCGAATGCTTTTTTTTGGAAAAAAAACTGTTTTGTGCTTAAAAAAAAAAAAACACAGTAAAGTTAGCCCAATTTTTGCATAATGTGAAAGATGAAGTTACACCGAGTAAATCGATACCTAACATGTCACTCTTCAAAATTGCACAGGCTCGTGGAATGGCGCCAAACGTCGCTACTTAAAAATCCCCATAGGCGACGATTTAATTTTTTTTTTACTGGTTATATGTTTTGAGTTACAGAGGAGGTCTAGGGCTAGAATTATTGCTCTCGCTCCAACATACTCAGCGATACCTCACATGTGTGGTTTGAACACCGTTTTCATATGTGGGCGGGACTTACGTATGCGTTCGCTTCTGCATGCGAGCACATGGGGACAGGGGCGCTTTAAAAAAAAAAAAAAATGTTATTGTTCATTTTACTTTATTTATTTTAGTTTGACATTTTTTTCCCCAAAAATAATTTTTTTGATCACTTTTATTCCTATTACAAGGAATGTAAACATCCCTTGTAATAGGAATATGGCATGACAGGTCCTCTTTACAGTGAGATGTGGGGTCAATAAGACCCCGCATCTCACCTCTAAGCTGGGAAGCCTGAAAAAAAAAAAAAAAAAAGATTCTGGATTTGATAGTATTGGCGAGTCGGTAGAAGCACCGGAGGGCGGCGGGAGGGGGGTGGGGTGTCTATGGCTGGGTATTGCAGGGTATCACCGACTATGGCTGGGTATATCAGAGTATGGCTGGGTATCTCAGAGTATGGCGTTGCAGAGTATTGCGTTGCAGAGCATTGCAGGATATTGGAGGGTGTTGCAGAGCATTGCAGAGTGTTGCACGGTATTGGCGGGTGTTGCAGAGCATTGCAGAGTGTTGCAGGGTATTGGTGGGTGTTGCAGAGCATTGCAGAGTGTTGCAGGGTATTGGCGGGTGTTGCAGAGCGTTGCAGGGTATTGCAGAGTATTGCAGGGTAATGCAGAGTATTGCAGGGTATTGCAGGGTATTGCAGAGTATTGCAGGGTATTGCAGGGTATTGCAGAGTAATGCAGGGTAATGCAGAGTAATGCAGAGTAATGCAGAGTAATGGCAGGGTATTGCAGAGTAATGGCAGGGTATTGCAGAGTAATGGCAGGGTAATGCAGAGTAATGGCAGGGTAATGCAGACTATTGCAGAGTATTGCAGAGTATTGCAGAGTATTGCAGAGTAATGCAGGGTAATGCAGAGTAATGCAGGGTATTGCAGGGTATTGCAGAGTAATGCAGAGTAATGGCAGGGTATTGCAGAGTATTTGGAGGGAATTGAGGGGTTAATTTTCGGTGAGCAGCGATGTGGGCACTGCAGATGCAGCCCACATCGCTGCTGACACCGATCTCTTCCCCCTCCGCTGTTCCGATCGGTACAGAGAGGGGGAGGGAGGAACCGGCGTCATAACATGACGCCGGTTTGTTTACAAGTGATCACTCCGTCATTTGACGGAGCGATCACGTGGTAAACGGCCGCGACGAGCGGCCGTTTACCGTGATCCGTGATGCGCCGGGTCCTGTGGACCCGGCGGTCACGGATGCTCTCGAGTGCGCGCCCCAGGGGGCGCGCGAGAGCGGAATTCTGGGAGGACGTCATATGACGGCCTCCCACAGTTAAGAAACCGCCCTGAAGCCGTCATTCGGCTATAGGGCGGTTATTAAGTGGTTAAATTGGTTTGATGTTCCGAAACACTTAAGTGTGACAAACATGCAAAGGAACAGGAAATGAGGAAGGGGGCAAACACTTTTTCACACCACTGTAAGTATAACATGTTTGTTATAAAAACAAAAAATCTTTAATACCACTTTAAAGTAGAATTCCAGTCAAATACTAACTATACTGAAACCTATTCTATATACCATGTAAAGGAAAGATGTCTATACTTACCTTTGCCAAGGGCACTCTGGTCTGGAAACATGATGTTTGTAGCTGTTCTTTTCTCTGGGTCTCCCCTGTGTTCAGTTGGGGCCGGTAGAAAGACAGCGAACTATTTCATAACTTTCAGCTTTAGGCGGATAAGGGATTAATCGGGCAGCAGCGTTTCTGGCTGGCTCCAGTGTACTGATAAAGCACAGGCCAGCCTTCAACTGTGTAGTGCACTGCTGTGGATTAATCCACCTAAAACTGAAAGTTATGAAATAGTCCGCTGTCTGTCCCCAGGCCCTCCCAATGAACACAGGGGAGACCCGGAAAATGTTTCTTTATAAACAGTTAAACAGCGGGAGTCAAGAGATTAGCTGGACAGGATATGGGAGTCCCCGGCCGCTCACCTCGCCCCCCCCCCCCCCAGTTTCCTCAAGCCCTCAAGTCCTAGTTACCCAGATCTGTGGTGCCCAGGAGGGAGGGAGTGGACCAGATGAACCAGCAGTGCACAGCTGGTCCCAGCTCCAGAGGAACCACCTGCAGGACAAGCACTGCACCTGGGACCTAGGTAGAGGAAGCTGTGCAGACCAGGTACCTGGGGGGGATTAACATTGATGGGCACTGATGTGGCTGCGCTGATGGGCACTGATCAGGCTGCATTAATGAGCACTGGTGTGGCTGCATTAATGGGCACTGGTGTGGATTAGGGGCCAGGCGCATGGAGCAGGTGCCCCTGTGCCCCGTATGGATGAGCCGCCACTGCCGGGTGTAAAGAGTCAGAGTTGAAGTTGTGTTTTGACAATGAACTGTATACTCTGTTCCTGCTACAGTAGATCAGGGGTCACCAAACTTTCTAACGAAAGGGCCAGTTTACTGTCCTTCAGACTTTAGGGGGAACGGCCTTAGCCCAGTGGGAGTTAGCAATGCCTTCTTTGATATTAGAAATAATTGGTGTCATTGGTAGGAATAGTTCCCCTGTTTTGTTGTCAGTGAAAGGAATTATGGAATAATTCCTTAAGGGCTGGATAAAGGCTAGCAAAGGGCCGCAGTTTTCAGATCACTGCAGTAGATGTTAAGAAGGCTGAACATGTGGACATTCCTTTATTTCTGAAGATGAGCCGTGGGCCAGGAAAATGTGAGCAGCCAAGATGGCGGAGTTCAAATTATAGGTGCGTTGTACCCTATCTCGTTCCTGTTGCAGGAGAATAGTGGGAAGTAGTGGGAGGTGGCAGTATGACTGTTACTAGAAGCAAATCAGGGTATTGCTTACACACTTTCCATTATAAGTAACTTTCATAACGTCTCCACGATTAACCTTGCAGAGCTGGGGTGTTGCCTTCAAATCCTACAACATTTGCTATCTGAAAACTGTCTGTTGTTGTCCTCTGCATTTTGATGGGACCTTCTTGAATATCAGACTTTGTACTGCCAGGCTGGCTTTTGATGTGGTCAGCACATTCCTCACTGACAGCAGAAAGCAGGTAGCAGTAGAAAGCAATCAGTTAATTTTCCCTTTCTCCCAAGCATTGACTTCCTTTAGAGCAGGACAGGAAGAGCTGGACAATGAGCAGAAATTGGCGGTGTCTCCACATAGCATGCTAGAATCACATGAAATGTCAGTTCCTGTTTTCCAACATAGGGAAAATAAGAAAGAAATGCATCCTTCGGATGGTGTTCTCATGGCTTGCTTTGTCTGCAGGATTTCAGTGCAGGAAAGGAAAGTCGGCAGTGGTGATAAAATTGCAGACTTCTTCACTTTCGTGCAAGGTGAAACCAGTCCAGGATTCACAGATCACATCAAGGTCAATTAACCCCCTCGGTTCTGGTAGTTCTTGTATAAGGCCTTATGAACCAGAGCAATTTTTAAATTTCCACTATGGAACTACTTATTTAACGATAACTTCATCATTACTTAATATTACAAAGCAATACATTTTTTTGGAATGAGGCAAACTAGGCTTCTTTTTGGCAGTACAGTACCACCTTGCAAAGACATTTTTATTGTAATCTACAGACAAAAAAAAAAGGAAAAGGTTAAATAAATAAATAAAATATATATTTTTTCTATTTTGAACAGCATTAATTAGATAAATAATAGTTTTACTGAAGATAAAAGGTACACATTTATTCTATAATTTGCCTTATTTAAAATCACACTAAAATGATGATTCTGGTACAAATTATTGTAAAGTTATTTGAAATTTAACAAAAAAGTGTTTTTTACATTTTGCATTTTGTTTTTTGTGACAATAAAATTGCAATTACACAGATTGCTTCATTATGACGTGGCATTTCCACTGATCACTTCTTGATAAAGGGGGTTTTCAATTGACCATCTGTCTATAAAGGGGCATTTCCAATGAGCATCTCTTTATAAAGGGAATTTTACACTGACCATCTGTCTATAAAGGGTCAGTTCCACTGCCTGCCCCTCTATAAAGCAACATTTCCACTGACCACCTAATGGGCATTTTCATTGATCATCTGCATATAAGGGGACATTTGCATTGACCACCTCTATATAAAGGGGCATTTCCACTGATTGTCAATGTTAATGGAACATTTCCACTGCCAGGTGTCATATTTATTGAGTACCACTATTTAACAGACCATAAATGGTAATGGGGCACTTTTACTGTTCATCATTCTATAAAGAATTGTTTCAATTGATCGCCAATGTGAATGGGCATTTTTATGTAGCACCCTCTGGTGTGTGCTACTGGTAGATTTAGAGTAGGCAAAATATACTCTGGCCAGGAATAACCTCACTAAATTGGGTCAGGGTCAAAGGCTGGATGCCTCAGCTTAGCAACTCTCTGGTGCCTCTCCCCCTGGACTGGAAGGTTGAGAAGCAACTAGAACTAGGGGGTGAGGGTTATCAGGGGCTTCCATGAATGTTTATGGGGCCTCAGCCAATCCCTAGATGTGGGCTGGCAGGGGGCAGAGACTACCCCATAAATAGACATGGGCCATGCCAGCAAGGTAGTCAGTTGGAAAATAGAGACACAGTGTCGAGGAGGCTGTCGGTGGCCCAGAGGCGTACCTCCTAGTTTGGGGGGTTGTCCTGCCTTGGGTTAGGGCTTGGGTGCTGGAAGGATCCTACAAAGGAACACAAGGAAGGAGACTTTTCCAGGAGGCACGGGAGCAAAGACAGGGCAGAGTGAGTGATTAAACACTGGTGAGGACCAACAATGGGGAGAGAAGAAAATGGTGGGCTTAAGTCTTCTACCTTTTCCCTCAGGAGATCTCCACAGAGTCAGCTGGGTGGGCTGGTGACGAATCAGTCGGGCAGACTAGTGTAGAGAGAGAGAGACAGCCAGGTGGGCTGGTATTAAAAAAACATAAAATAATTGTGCTTATGTCATAAAAGCAAAAAGCTGCTAACATCACAATCTAGCAGAATATTGTGTCCCAATTCAAAAGAATAATAAAGTGCAGCGCTATATAAAACACAATGGTGCTCAAAACGGTAATATAAACAGTAATAATGTCTTATATTGGATATTAAAGTGCAATGTGCAAAAAAGTGTACAACAATCCGAGAAGTGCAAAAAGTTCACAAATAATGACATAGTAAAAATATGAAAATAGCCACCGTGTATAAAAACAGTCTAAGTATAGGGGATTTAAGGTAAATCTGTTCTAGTAGCAGTGGTAAGTGTTAACCAGAATCCACTTAAAGGGGTTGTAAACCCTCATGGTTTTTCACCTTAATGCATTCTATGCATTAAGATGAAAAACCTCTCATGCTGCAGCCCCCCAGAGCCCCCATTTTACTTACCTGAACCTGATCTTTTTCTCCCTGGGGACGAGTACTATCTCTAGCTGGTGTTTTGTGTCCTGATTGGATAGATTGATAGCAGTGCAGCCATTGGGTCCCACTGCTGTCAATCAAATCCAGTGACATGGGCATGGGGGGGTGGGGCCGAGTCCGGCATTCATGTCTGTGGACGCAAATGCTGGACTCGGGAGTGCCCCTCAGGTTATCTGATGCAGGGAGGAGCCGCGAGAGCCGCCGGGGGACCCCAGAAATGGATGTTCGGGGCCATGTTTGTTAGTTGAAAAAAACAAAAAAACGATCATTTACAATCACTTTAGGTAGTCACCATGACATGTGCATCCACCGCCCGGGAGTGGGAATAAACACTGAATGTATGGACTCAAGTGCATGGAGTCAACCACGCTTAAATTGGTTGTAAACCCTTACAACACACTTTAACCTACAGGTAAGCCTAGATTAAGGCTTACCTGTAGGTGCTGCAAATATCTCCTAAACCTACATGGTTTAGGAGATATTTACAATTCCCCATACAAGGATTCCTTCTGCACATGCACCAATGTATTTGCCGCAAGCACACTTTAGAAGGGTCAAGGTGCGCCATTTTCATTAACCCCCCTGACGGTATTCCCGAGCCTGGCTCGGGGTGGAATTTTTATGCCAAAAGTGGTAACCCCGAGCTAGACTCGGGACCGCATCGCTGGATCCAGGAGGACGCTTAATTACCTTCTCCCTTGGATCCAGCGATGTCCCCCCCGCTGTACGAGCGAGCCGTGTCTCGCTCGATTCATCACATCGCCGATCTCCGTGCCCTGCGAGCGTTGAGACGCACGGGGACGGAGATCGGCGCCAAATTCTAAAAGTGAAATACACACTATACATACAGTATAATGTAATCTTACAGATTACATTGCTGTATGTAATTATTTCACATCCCCTTTGTCCCTAGTGGTCTGCCCAGTGTCCTGCATGCAGTTTTATATTATGAAAACTGTTCTTTATGCCTGGAAACTGGAGATTGTCCATAGCAACCAAAACTGCCCCTTTACATCAAAAGTGATTTTAGACCAGCTAGAAAACAGCGATAATAAATTGGAATCACTTGCAGAATTGAGCGATAGCGATTTGTGGGGAGATCCGTCATCAAATACTGAAAAGTAATGACAGTGACAATTCTGCAACTGAGTAAATTTCAGTGTTTTTGTTTTGATAACATTATTGAATATTTTTTATTATTGTTATATTATTATTTGGTACAATTATTAATAATTATTTATTATATTATAATTTATGATTTCATTTTTCAAACTTTATCATACCCGGGATGTCTGCTAGACTCTGGTTTGGACAGATTTAAGTGAGTTATTGCTAAGAATTACAGGACTACAATATAAAACGCCAAATTTTCATGCAAAATAATGGTACCGCTTTCAGCACCTAAAATCCGAAATAATCGTACCGCCAGGGAGGTTAAAGGACATGCCATGACTCGCAGCTCCCGCACACACGCGTGGGAGTGACGTCATGTGACTCCGGCTAGTCACAGAGCCGGAGTCTGTGACCCCGGAAGGAAGATGGACGCTTCCATCTGGCTAGGAAATCGGGGACATCGCGGGCTCCTGTGTCAAGTAAGTGACACATAGGGGGTTATTTACTAAAGGAAAATCCACTTTGCACTGAAAGTGCATTTGGAAGTAAAGTCACTGTAGATCCGAGGGGGACGTGCAAGGAGAATAAAAAACAGCATTTTAGCTTGCACATGATTCGATGATAAAATCAGAAGAGCTTCCACTGATTTCAGATCTACCCCTTAGATTTATGCCTCATACACACGATCAAACAATCCGGTGGAAAAGTCCGGCGGACAATCCGCCCGTGTATAGGCTCCGGCGGACTTTTTTTACCCAAAAGTCCGGCGGACTAAGAAAGTAGTTTTGCACTCCAATCTGTCCGCATTTCAGTGGACAGTACGGCCGTGTGTGTTCCAGTTCGCCGTACTTTTGAAATGAACGGACTTTTCCCGCCCGGAGAAAAGTCCGCTCATTTTGAGCGCGTCTCCAGGTAGCCAGAGGATGCTGGGACTGTGACATCATAAGGGGAGGGGATCATTCGGTGATGTCCCTATATAAGTCGCCGCACGCCGCGTCCCTGCCATTGTGACCGGAGACAGCGACAAGGCAACATCTCCAGTAGAGAAGAACAGAAGACGGCGACAGCAGCGGCGGTGGCAGAAGACCGGGCCACCGCTTGTAAAAGAGCTAGAAGAAGGCGCGGTGGCCCGGCAAGAAGAACCGAAGAGGGGGACAAGACCCCCGAAGTCGGAAGAAGAGGGCGGCGGCGAGGAAGAAAGCCGGGCTCCTTCGCTAGTGAAAGAGCTAGCAAAAGAGCAGAAGATAGCGGAGAAGTCCGGCGAGAAGACCCCCGAAGAAGGAAGAAGACCCCCAGGGCTGTGCAATAAACTATTTTAACCCTTATGTGTTGTGTTTTTTTTTTTACTTTTTTCACAGGTGAATGGGTAGTGGTACATTGTACCCCATACTCATTCACATAGGGTGGGGGGGCCAGGATCCGGGGGCCCCCTTATTAAAGGGGGCTCACGGATTCCGATAAGCCCCCCACCTGCAGACCCCGACAACCAACGGCCAGGGTTGTCGGGAAGAGGACCTTGTCCTCATCAACATAGGGACAAGGTGCTTTGGGGTGGGGGGACCGCGCTCCCCCCCTTCCCCAAGGCACCCCCCCATGTTGAGGGCACGCAGCCTGGGACGGCTCAGGAGGGGGGGGGCGCTCGCTCGTCCCCACCCCCTTTCCTGGCCGGCCGGGTAGCGTGCTCGGATAAGGGTCTGATATGAACCTAGGGGGGACCCCCACATCGATTTTTCGGCATACGGATTCTCCTTTAAGTCCATACCAGGTGACGGGGCCAGCGACGCCTCCTTCGCTGGTCCCTGCTACCTGGAGACGCACTCAAAATTAGCAGACTTTTCTCCACGTGTGTGGGCGAGTCTGTTCATTTCAAAAGTTCGGTGGATAGTCCGGCGGACTTAGTATGCCGTATTAGTCCACCGCAAAAGTGCCGTGTGTGGGCAGGTAGCTCGTTCGGAAAGTCCGGCGGAAAGTCCGCCAGACTAAGTCCGCCGGATAGTCTGCTACATGTGTACGTGGCATTAGAGTGACTGCACTTCCAATTTCAGTGCACTTTCAAGTGTACTTGCAGTGCAAAGTGGATTTGCCTTTCGTAAATAACCCCCATTATGAGCAGAGAGAAGCAAAGTGTGTGCAGGAGGAAGGAAGAAGAGGAATCTGTTTGCTGATATCAAATGGGCATCCCATAACCCTCCTATCCCCATCTAAGTTGTTAATCCCCTAATAAACTGCAAAAACAAAATTACGGACTGTTCCCTGACTCTGTGTGCCTGTGAAGATGCGGTGTGCCTGGCTGTGCAGGAGTGGGGGCTCCCTGTTCATTTGCAGCTCTTACATGGGGTTTGCTACATTTAATTAAAACCCGTCTTTAAATTAGTTGTGAACATGATAAACTTGATGTCATTCAGTACCAGTGTCATTGGGCTGCATGTAAAGTATGATAATAAGGGCGTTTTCATTGATTTCTTTTCATTTAGGTAGGAGTCCCCCATCAATAGATTGCTATGGGGCCCTAGAAATTCTTCTTACACCGCTGGCATTGAAATCCCAGTAAACATCGCACACACAAGCAAGTAATTACACAGATAAGTAACAGAACCACAGCGCTCTTCCCACATTCCGACATTAAGGAAATAGTGATTAATATAGTTCTCCTTTAATGCAATCTTTACCACTCCTGTGCCCATGGATAAGCGCTTTAAAAAAAAAAATGGATTTCGATTACATGATACATGGCAGAAGATTAATAGTTAAAAGTGCTAACTACCTCATTAGAGCCATTTCTATATAAACAGCAACAGCTTACATTATTCCCTCAGTGTGTTCAGTCATAACAAATATTTAAGAACATTGTTTAAAAAACATTACAAGCATCTTGGCGTCCTCACCGGTTAGTTCACAGTTTCCGTAAAAAAGGCGCATTAATGTGCATAATTCAGGCATTCATTCAGTGCGGCCACAGGAGAGCGGAAAGTGAGCTAGCCACCAAAAAATCAGCCAGCCCCCTCTTATGTTACTGCGTGGAGAGGTTACCAGTATACAGACGTGTATAGTAAAGCGGATTTTGTCTTTTCACTATACCTTATACTAAGGAGATTCTGGCCAACTTTTAAGGACATATAGTGATGTCATTTGTTTCATTTCATCTGCCAGTTGCCTGCTGATAAATCTAGTTAAGCAGATAGAAAGCAGATGCTGGTAAAGGGAGGATTCAGATTTAGAGACTATTTTAGCCAGTTCCAGGAGAAAAATAAACTGTGAGGTTGTGTATACATGGTATGGTTGCCAACCTATTCCTTTAAAGTAACTCTTTGCCCTTGTACACACGATCGGAGATTCCGACGCAATGTGTCAGATTGGAGCGTTTTGTCGGATATTCCGACTGTGTGTGGTCTGCATCGGACTGTTTCCGTCGGAATATCCGTCGGACCAAATTTTCCAACTTGCCGGAAATATTTTCCGATAAAATGCTCCGATCGGACATACTCCGATCATGTGTAGAGAATTTCCGATCGGACAAAGTGCCACGCATGCTCAGATCAAATTCCTACATCAAAGCTATTGGCTACTAGCCTGAACGTAGTCCCGTCGTAACGAAATAACGTCATCACGTTCTGAACGATCGGATTTTCCGTAAACTTCGTCCGACCGTGTGTATACAACAGTTTCGGACACAATCCGCCGGACAAAATCCGCCGGACAAAATCCGACGGATTTGGTTGTCGGAATCTCCGACCGTGTGTACAGGGGCTTTGAAGAAAGCTACCAGCGGTATAGGCAGAGTAAGTTCCGGTTCACACTACAGCCACTTGGGATCCGATTTGTAAGTCCTCAAGGTGCCCCAAGTTGCTGGACATAAGAAATGCCATAGAAGTAAATGAGAGATGTCTTTATGTACACTACTGAAGTTACTCCGACTTCAGAAAAGGTTCCTGTACTATTTTAAGGAAACTTCTAGGCAACTTGTACCCATAGATTTCAATGGAAGTTGCCTCCAAGTCGGATCTCCATCTATATTGAAGCGACTTTATAGGACAAAGAAAATAACTTACCCAGGAACTTCTCACGTTTACCCAGCAACCCCCTCCCTCCCACAGAGCTGATTATTCTGTGATTGGACACAGCCAAAGTCGCCTATCCTGAAGGCAACTTTAAGTCACATTGTTAGTTGCGCAAAGTCACGCTGCAGTTGCCTCCAAATCGCCTTGCAAAGTTGAGCTGTAAGTCAGGTTGCCCCTGTGTGAACCGGCACTAATGGAGCTTGCCCACTTTCTCCCATCTCCCACACATTCCTGTACACCATCAATGCAGGCCATCATAGAGATGGGGCCATGGCACTGGTGGGTGGTGGAAGGGAGGAGGTCATTTCTGACACTACCTGGATCTTTGCCTGTTCAAATCGGGCATTGTTCAGAAGACAATGAAAGCTGCTGCAAGCATGTGAAGGCACCTCTTGGTCTTAATTATATACCTGACAACAGATTTCTTTTTTTATAGGTAACAGAGACTCCTTAACCACTTGACCTCCAGAAGATTTAGAACCCTCCATGACCAGGCCTCTTTTTGTGATACGGCACTGCCTTACCTTAACTGAAAATTGCGTGGTCATGCAACGCTGTACCCAAATAAAATGTATATATTTTCTTCCCACAAATAGAGCTTTCTTTTGGTGGTATTTGTTCACCGCTGCATTTTAATTTTTTGCGCTATATACAAAAAAAGACTGACATTTTTGAAAAAAAAAAAAATCCTAATAAGTGGGAATGGAGAAAATGCCTGGTTTACACTGTTCTGTGTCTCTGCCTGATGATCGGCGGGTGCTGGTGGACATCCAGTGACTGGCACCCGCAGATCCGCTTGTAAGTAATCACAGCAGAAGCATGTATAGGGCGATCCTTAACTGGTTAGTTAACCGATTCCTGACCGCCTCATGCAGATATACTGCGGCAGAAGGGCACGTACAGGCAGATTAACGTACCTGTACGTTGCCCTTTAAGAGGTGGCTTGCAGGTGCACACGCACTCGGCGGGAGCTCTGTGAGCGTGATCACGGGTCCCGCGGACTCGATGTCCGTGGGGATAGCCACGATCGTCTCACAGGGAGGAAGAACGGGGAAATGCTGATGTGAACAAGCATTTCCCCGTTCTGCCTAATGACACTGACACTGATCACAGCTCCCTGTGCGAGCTGTGATCAGTGTCGTGTCACACACAGCCCCCCCAGTTAGAATCACTCCCAGTTAGAACAACTCCCTTAATTGCACTGATCGCTGTATAAATGTGAATGGTCCCCAAAAATGCGCCAAAGGTGTCTGATGTGTCCACCATAATGTCGCAGTCCCAATAAAAATCGCTGATCGCCACCATTAAAAAAAAAATTCATAATAAAAATGCCATAAAACTATCCCCTATTTTGTAGACGCTTTAACTTTTGCACAAACCAATCATTACACACTTAATGCATTGTACCATAGCAAGAATGTTAATATTAGTAAAATCCAGTGGGCCAAACAGATGGAATCCCAAAATATACCAGAATACACATCCACATTGATGGAGGCAGACAGAGAAATGTTCCCCAATAGATGCTAGCCCAGGGTTTGCCCATCACTGCATATGCCTCTTTTTGCCTCTTCTGCAAAAATGGTACCTATTGCCATAAAGACTCAACCTAGTTAACCACTGAAATGTATAACATAGATAGGGAAGTCATTTTGGCTTTGTACAAACTGCCATTATCCTAGCACTTAGCAGGCACCACAAAAGCCAAATGACAGCATTAAAGAAGAAGGCTTGTTCTATATTTAAAAAAATATTTTCTACCCCTGCTCTCCTCCACCTTTGCTTAGTGAAGTTAATAAATACAGTACCCTGCCTGAGGTCAGTGCACTGCTTACTACTGTATCTCAGCTCTCCTTCCCATCATTTGAATCCAGCGAGAGATGTGGCCTGGTTTGAATGACAATGAAAATTCCAACAAACATACTGTATCATGGACTCCAATCTTACATCTCCAAGCCAAGAACCACACCACCTGACTTAAACATTATTGATGCTGTTATTAATCCCTACTGATGCAGAGAAAGTGTTTTCACAGACTGAATTGGAACATTATGGAAGCAATGATCCAACAAATTGACCTGGGCTCCAACATGTGCCCTTGGATAAATGTTATCTAATCACACTGTAGAGCCACAGTGAGGGCCAACAACTGCCTTCAAGAACAATATTCTTTATACAATGGCCCCTGCCAGGGATGCCCTCTCTATCCACTAATCTTTATCCTCACCCTAGAACCCCTTATAATGCCATATCAGACAGAAACAATCCAAATATTGGTCCGCAGATTTCAACTTTGGTCCAGACCCAGCCAAACATCTTCTACATCTCCATGACATCCCAAAAGGTTGATGTCAATACATCTGCTCAATGCTGCCAAAATCTATATTCCATTGTTTTGGAAACAGGAGAGCCCCATCACTGTGACTATGGCTATCAAAAATAAATTAAAATAAAAGAAATAGAATATCTAATGCTCTCTCTTCACAATAGAGGTGACCATTGGGGAGACTGTGGCACTAGAGGAAGCACATTCCACATACTCTGGGAATGCACCAAAATTGAGGCATTTTGGGTGGATATTTCAACTCTATTGACAGACATACTCAAATTTCCAATTTCCCTATCGCCTGAACTCACATTATTAAATGAAGGCATTGATGCTTTTCCATCTGACTATCAGTGTCTTGTAATGCACATTTTATTAGCTGCACGTCTTGTGATTGTCCCACTTAGGAAATCACCTGATACTCTTAGCCCCTGTACACACGGTCGGAGATTCTGCCAACCAAATTCATCGGATTTTGACCGTCGGATTTAGTCCGACGGATTGTGTCCGAAACTGTTGCATACACACGGTCGGGCCAAGTTGGCGAAAAATTCGATCTTTCAGAACGTGATGACGTAATTTCGTTACGATGGGACTACATTCAGGCTAGTAGCCAATAGCTTTGATGTAGGAATTTGATCTGAGCATGCGTGGCACTTGGTCCGATGAAAATGCTCTACACATGATCGGATTAGGTCCGACCGGCCCAGTTGGTCGGGAAATATTTCCAACATGTTGGAAAATTGGGTCGGACGGAGATTCGGACGGAATCAGTCCGATGCATACCACACACAGTCGGATTATCGGACGACACGGTCCGATAGGACACATTCCGACGGATTCTCCGACCGTGTGTACAAGGCTTTAGTAGGTCTGAAGCTATCACCTTGGTGCACACTCACGCTACATACGAGAGGCTGTTAGCATCTAACGAAGGATGTCTTCAGCACTCAGAAAACAAATGGCAACCACGGCTCACCTGGAATTATCAATCACATTGCTCCAAACCCTAATGTGTCTTAATCTGTTTGATAGTTGACTATGCACAAGTGTGGACTTGTGTAACATATTCAACTGGCTACTTGCTCATTACTTCTTATTCGTGTTATACTTTACCAGTTTATGCTTCTTATATGCAAAAACTCTCAATAAAAGTCTTGTTGAAAAAAAAAAAGAATAGAGGTGACCAATTCAGGAGAATGTGGCACTTCTGGCATGGTACTAATGGTGCTCTAAGGCAGGGTACCAGTTTCTACTGTCAGAACCAGACTTATAACCTCAAGGTAACCCTTCACTTTTCATCCCTAAAGGGCAGATGCCATGGTGGCGCAGAAGACACTCTCCTTATTCTTCCCCTTCCCCAACTCTCCTCCTTCCACACACCTCTTCCTACCTACCTCCTCCCTTCCTCAAAAAATCCTGCTCCCCTCCATGGACTTCTGTCCCACCTCCTCTACTCTACTCCCATTAAATCCCAGTGCAAATAACTCCTTTAGTTCAACGAAGAGGCTTAAAAGCGAATAGGTCACCTTATTACAGTTTATTGTTTTTCACTTAGGACCAGACCAAAAGGTACACATGCACAAGACCAACAATATTCATAGTATGCAACATAGTATGCATAGTATGCAACTCATAGTAGGACCTCTTATGCTACTGACTTCTTGAATTGGCTTGTTCTATATGTCACTTGTTTTTACTTGTCTTTATGTTGCAATGTACTGGCCCCATACTGTATATAAAACACTAAATACAATTTAAAATAATGATAGTGGTAGAATAGTATTTTGTGTGACTGTTTTAAATACAAATAAAGCCTAGGGAAATTCTTAAGCATGATAGTATGTTACTGTGTCATGGCAATCCTATTTTATTATCATTGTTAGTATTTTTCTTCGCTGAGCTGTATGGCCTTAACCAAAGAGTCTAATCGCTTCCATATGCCTATTTTGAGAACATGATTTCAAAGCCGTGAATGCCTTGACGGATTGGCTCAGTGAAAGCTTGGGTACACTGCAGTCACGGATGTCGTTTCACATTTCACAAGACACCCACTGTTCAGTTCTGGGCGTAGAGCCAAGGTCACCTACCTAATACCTCACTAAAATAAGTGTAACTGTTCTGCCATACTATAGATTATTTTTATTTCCTTCACCCCCTTGTTAGTTTAAGACCAAGGCATGTATACAAAATTTAAATGTTGTTTTTTTGTTTTTCTTAGTGGAAAAATGTATGAATAGTAGGGTATTGGTAATGTGGTAATAATAAAGAGGAGTGCATTTTTATACTCCGTATTTGTTTAAAATAATAGGTTTTGCAATTGAAAGTCTATTTAGTGATTCAACTATACACAAAAGGAAGGCAGGCCATGGATGGTGAGTCTTGCTCTCCTGCAATCAAGGGAATCCCTCCCACAGAGCTATTGTGGTTTCCCGGTGGGGGAGCCGACCCTGCCCGGAGAACACAGTTATTATTGCTATGGGCTATAGCCGATGACAACAATCGCATGCTGAAAATCCAACATGCTGGTTGTACCCAAGTCTTCCCATAGATGATTTCATTCTTGGCTGGTCCCTGCTGAACTGCCCGAGATTCAAACCATCTACGGCCAGCCTAAATTGTTTGTCACCCCAGCATTTCATATTCCTGATATGTGCCTGCTGTACCATGTACTTGTATAAAAATGTATCATGTTCTCTTTGTATTGCATCCTTGATGTGAAAACCCTGGTGTTCCTGACAGTCCCTCTGCTTTCTTATTAAAAACTGACCACACTAAGCAGGAGAACACACCGTGGTCTGTTCTCTAGGTATATTGGGAACTCAGCGTGCTCTCCTCCAATGACGAGACTTATCCTGACACACACACCCCTCTGCACAGCATTTTACTAGGAAGCTCAGTGAACTGCTGTTTTGCCTCCCCCAGCTCTTATGCAGCTAAGAACAGAGGGAATGTGATCACTTATAAAAAAAAAAGGGGGGGGGAGGTATTTATAATGTTTTTTTTTCTTTATTTATCTATACATTTATTTTAAACTGAATGGGTTGGTTTACAAGGTGATTGTTTGCTATCACTTTAAGTAAGATTTGGTGATGGAATCACGAATAACATTTTGCCCTTTTTATATTTTATTTAAATAAAACATGAGAGGCATGCTTTTTTTTTTTTATAAACGCTTTTATAATATTACTTTATACTTACAAATGATGACTTCACAACTGGAACATTTTTGAAGGTTAATAATTGGGATGTGTAACTTTGTAAATTGTAAATTTAGGGTCTGCCTTTAATCAAAAAAGTCTAAGTTTGATCATACTTAGAAATCTTTTCCATTTTGCTATACCTTGTTCTTCTAAACATGATCAACATGAAAAAGAATACAGAACAAAAAATAGCTATGAGTAGGCGCTAATTTTAGCGTGAAACGCGTCCGATTTTTTGTTCTGTATTCTTTTTCCCTTTGCTGTTGTGATTTGTGTGATGTGAAGGTTTTTTAGTGGAAACAATAAAGGCACAATTCACTTTATCTGATCCGGAGTGCGGCTATCCAGAGTTCTTCTGTTTTTTATCCACAGGGTGTAAGTGCTGTTGGTTTCCAAATGGACCCTCAAAAACTTTCCACTGTCTTGCAATGGCCCCAACCTGACCACTTTAAAAGGGCTCCAAAGCTTTCTAGGGTTCACAAATGACTACAGACGCTTCTAAAGGAGGGTGTTCCACGTTATTAAGCAGGGCACCATTTTCGGACAATATGTGGAAGAAAAAGGATCTCTCTGCTGCCAAAAAGTGTGAAATAGTTCAATGCCTTGGTGTCAGGGTCGTTACCTGGTTGGTCGCGGTGCTGCCCGTGTTGGTGCGCGCCGATGTCCTGCGGTGCGTGCTGGGGTGCGTGTTCCTGTGCGTGCGGTGTTGCGCGCTCCTGTGAGCGCTGGTGCGCGTCGGTGTGTGCCCTCACGTGCCCCTGCTGGCGCTGGTGCGCGTCAGCGCGCTGTGGTGGGCACTTCGGGTACCGCTGGTGTGTCTGCCGGCGTTCAGGGGCGCGCGCGCGCGCGCGCGTGTGCGCGGTGCTTGGCGCCAAACGGCCTATTTAGGTCTGCCACTGACATCTCCCAGGTGCTGCCTGATCAACAGCTTCTCGGTTCCTGTCCCGTTGTTCGTATCCTGTGTTCCTGTTGCTTATCTCCTGACGACCCGGCTTTCCCTTGACACTGCTGACCTCTGCCTGCATCTGACCTCGGCCTGTTTGACCTCTCTTTGCCTGCTCCTTCTGTGCCTCTGCTGCCCGCCTGTTGCCGTACCCTGCCTGCACCCGGACTTGCCTGCTCTGCTCCTGTTCTGTACCCAGTTGCCTGTGTCCTATCTACACACCTGCTGCCGGAAGCTTCCTGCAAGTTCCTGCTCCTGGAGCCATATCACAGGCTCTCTTACCACTCCGCACTCTCAGCCACCTGTCTGCTCTATCAGGGGGTTGTAAGTCGGACACGTACGGGAGACCACCCTCTGCCCAAGCGGACTCATCGGTTCGGTAAGTGCCAGCCTGACAGTATCAGGCAGCCATGACTGAGTCCGGGCAGGGGGCCTTCCCTATGGATGAGTTATGCAGACATTTGGCCGGTCTGACCCAAGCCGTGAAGAGTCTCCAGGATGGCTACTCAAGGTTGGAGGAGCAAGTCCAAGCCTTGTCCTCCTCATCTAACCCTCAAGGAACCTCCCCCACCGGTCTTTCATCTGCACCCTCCGTAGTGATGCTTCCTCCAGAGCCAAGGGTACCTACACCCGAGAGGTTTTCCGGCGATCGCACCAAGTATTGTGCGTTTCGCAACTCCTGCGAACTGTACTTCGCACTGCAGCCCCGGACATTCTCTCTAGAGGCAACCAAGGTGGGCTTTGTGATATCCCTGTTGTCCGGCGAGCCTCAAACCTGGGCCCATTGTTTACTGGAGCAGAAATCTGGAACTCTGGATAGCCTTGACAACTTCTTCTTGGCCATGTCTCAGCTCTATGAGGACCCTCAGTTGACTGCGACCGCAGAAGCCGCACTACACTCTCTCCAACAAGGTCGCAGAGCGGCCGAGGACTATGCAGTGGAGTTTCGCCGTTGGAGCTCCGACACGGATTGGAATGACGCCGCCTTGCGTCACCAATTCCGGATGGGACTTTCTGACCCCCTTAAGGATGAGTTGGCACGGGTAGGAATACCACAAACCCTGGATGAGTTAGTCAACCTCTCCATTCAGATTGACCGCCGGTTAAGGGAACGCCGGTCGGAGAGGTCCTCCAGCCACTTCCGTCCCACCTGGGTGCTCCCCAAGGTTCCCAGTTCTGCTGGTCAGTTCTCGTCTACCTCTTCTGCTCCCGCTCTGGAAGCTCCGGAACCAATGCAGCTCGGGTTACTCCAGCCCTCCTTGACCCCTGAAGAAAAGCAGCGCAGACGTACCCTTAACTTATGTCTCTACTGTGGTGAACCTGGGCATTATGTCAGGGCTTGCCCCAACAAGACACGTAAGTGTGTTTCCTCTTCCTTCACGTGTGCCTCTGTTCTACGAAAACCCAGTTCTCACCTTGCCCTTCTCCTCACTTTGCAGCTTCCAGGAGGGAGTTTTCCAGTGTCAGCCATCATTGACTCCGGAGCATGCAGCTGCTTTATCGATCTGACCTTCGCTGCCAACCATCACATCTCGCTCATACCCAAGGCTCAGGGGCTTGCTGTACATCTAACCGATGGCTCCGCCCTTAGTTCCGGTCCTGTCACTCAAGAGACTGTTCCTCTGCTGGCTACTATGGGCACCTGTCACCAGGAGCACCTGCGTCTGGATGCCATCTCCTCCCCCTTGTTTCCAATTATCCTGGGGATACCCTGGTTGCAGGCCCACAATCCAAGCATTAACTGGGCCACAGGAGAAATCAAGTTTCTTTCCGATTACTGTCAACAACACTGCTTGGCCCGACCGACATGCAACTCCTCTCAACTTCTCTGTTTGGATGTCGATCCAAAATTGCTTCAGACCGTTCCGGAACCCTACAAGGACTTTGTGGATGTTTTCAGCAAAAAAGGCGCAGATATTCTTCCCCCCCACAGGCCTTATGACTGCCCTATTGAACTGTTACCAGGTACCGAAGTCCCCTTTGGGAGAATTTTTCCATTAACGGAACAGGAGTTAGGCACGCTGAAGGAGTATATTGACGAAAACCTAAAGAAAGGGTTTATCCGTCCGTCTACTTCCCCTGCCGGTGCTGCCATTTTTTTCGTCGAAAAAAAGGACCATTCCTTACGTCCATGCATTGACTATCGGGAATTGAATAAGATAACTGTCAAAAACCGTTACCCTTTACCCCTAGTACCCGAGTTGTTCCAGAGGCTGGGGTCTGCAGTCATCTTTTCGAAATTGGATCTTCGCGGAGCTTACAATTTAATCCGTATCCGAGAAGGAGACGAGTGGAAGACAGCGTTTCGTACTCGTTTTGGGCACTACGAGTTCCTTGTCATGCCCTTCGGGCTGTGTAATGCACCCGCAACCTTTCAACATTTTGTCAACGACATCTTTCGCGACTACCTGGATCTATACGTAATTGCATACCTGGATGATATCCTAATCTTTTCCTCATCCTTGGAAGACCATCGTAGACATGTCCGTAGTGTGCTAGCTCGTCTCAGGGTACACGGGCTCTACGCGAAACTCGAAAAATGCGAGTTTGAACGCCAGTCCATCCAATTCCTGGGCCTGGTTATATCTGTGGAGGGCATCAAGATGGACCCCCAAAAAGTATCTGCCATCCTGGACTGGCCTGCACCTGTGGACAGGAAGGGCGTACAACGTTTCGTCGGTTTTTCCAACTTCTACCGGAAATTTATCAGGGGTTTCTCTGCGATTATTGCTCCCATCACCGAACTGACCAGGCAGGGTACCCGATTCTCTTGGACCCCTGAGGCACAGCTGGCCTTCGAAAAACTTAAGATGCTGTTCACCTCTGCCTCTATTCTAAAACATCCGGACCCAGCCTTACCCTTCGTTCTGGAAGTGGATGCCTCGGAAATCGCTGTGGGGGCGGTGTTATCCCAACGGCAGGGTGCCAAGGCCCTTCTTTTCCCGGTGGCGTTCTTTTCTCGCAAACTGTCATCATCCGAAAGGAACTATGATGTTGGGGACCGAGAACTTCTGGCCATTAAGGCGGCTCTGGAGGAGTGGCGTTACTTATTGGAAGGTGCTGCACATCCCATCCTGGTTTACACCGACCACAAAAACCTGGAATATTTGAGAACTGCCAAAAGACTTAGACCACGGCAAGCCAGATGGGCTCTTTTTTTTTCCCGGTTTCAATTTCATATCACCTATAGACCTGGTTCTAAGAATGTCAAGCCGGATGCCCTGTCACGTATGTTTTCTATCCCTGAAGAGACTCGGCCTCCTGATACTATTCTCCCTTCTGGGAACTTCTTGCTCCTCCAAGGGGACCTTATCTCCCGGATCAGACAGGCTTCTGTTGGAATGCCCCCGAGCCCCGAGGTCAGCTGTAGTGAGGGGTTGTTCTGGCATAAAGGCAAGATTGTGGTCCCTGAAGCCTTGAAGGTAAACGTGTTGGAACTCTGCCACGATCATAAGATGGCCGGACACTTTGGTACCCGGAAGACTGCCGAACTGATTCAGCGCACCTTTTGGTGGCCTCAACTTCTTAAGGACTGCAAGGACTATGTGGACTCGTGCAGCACTTGCTCCCGAAATAAAAACAACCGGACGCGGGCTTGGGGCCTACTGAAACCTTTACCTGTCCCTGAGAGACCGTGGAAAATGATCTCGATGGACTTTATCGTGGAACTCCCCCTTTCCGAGAGGTTCTCCACTATCTTTGTTGTCGTAGATAGGCTGTCCAAGATGGCCCATTTCCTCCCGATGAGGGGCACTCCCTCGGCTATGGAGACGGCCAAGATCTTTGTCAAAGAAGTTGTAATGCTGCATGGGATCCCGGCAAGTATTGTTTCCGACCGAGGCGCCCAATTCACCTCGAGGTTTTGGAGAGCGCTCTGCGGGTCTCTTGAAATTGAACTGGCCTTTTCCTCCGCTTATCACCCCCAGACAAACGGACAAACGGAGAGAACCAATCAGTCCCTGGAGCAGTACATCCGCTGTTTTTCTTCCTTCTCGCAGGATGACTGGGTCTCGCTACTACCCATGGCGGAGTTTGCCTATAACAACTCCTTGCACTCCGCCATCAACCAGACACCGTTCTTTGCCAATTACGGCTTCCACCCAGCCTTCTTGCCCAGCTCAGTCCCAGAATGCCTTGTTCCGGCAGTTTCCGAGACATTGGACTTCTTTTCTAAAAACAACCAACTCCTAAAGGAAACCATGGCCCGGTCCCAGGAATGCTATAAACGGGCGTTTGACAAAAGGAGACGGGGAGAACTCGTTCTGGCTCCCGGCAGCCAAGTATGGTTATCTACAGTCAACCTTAAGATGGCCTGTCCTTCCAAGAAGTTACGGTCTTTCACGTGACCTTACTGAAGCCCGTTACCCCAAATCCCTTTGCGGACCGCACCACCGACCCACCCGAACCTGTTATAGTGAACAATGAAGAGGAGTTTGAGGTTGAAGCAATCCTTGATTGCAGGAAGAGGGGTAATGTAACCCAGTACCTCATCAAGTGGAAGGGTTATGGACCTGAGGACAACTCCTGGGAACCCGAGGACAATCTACATGCTCAGGAACTTTTGCGGGCCTTCAAGAACCGTCAGGTTTCCAGATCGGCTCACCAGATCGGCTCACCTGGGCAGCCGGAGTCTGCCCTTAGGGAGGGGGCACTGTCAGGGTCGTTAAATGGTTGGTCGCGGTGCTGCCCGTGTTGGTGCGCGCCGATGTCCTGCGGTGCGTGCTGGGGTGCGTGTTCCTGTGCGTGCGGTGTTGCGCGCTCCTGTGGGCGCTGGTGCGCATCGGTGTGTGCCCTCACGTGCCCCTGCTGGCGCTGGTGCGCGTCAGCGCGCTGTGGTGGGCACTTCGGGTACCGCTGGTGTGTCTGCCGGCGTTCGGGGGCGCGCGCGCCCGCGCGGTGCTTGGCGCCAAACGGCCTATTTAGGTCTGCCACTGACATCTCCCAGGTGCTGCCTGATCAACAGCTTCTCGGTTCCTGTCCCGTTGTTCGTATCCTGTGTTCCTGTTGCTTATCTCCTGACGACCCGGCTTTCCCTTGACACTGCTGACCTCTGCCTGCATCTGACCTCGGCCTGTTTGACCTCTCTTTGCCTGCTCCTTCTGTGCCTCTGCTGCCCGCCTGTTGCCGTACCCTGCCTGCACCCGGACTTGCCTGCTCTGCTCCTGTTCTGTACCCAGTTGCCTGTGTCCTATCTACACACCTGCTGCCGGAAGCTTCCTGCAAGTTCCTGCTCCTGGAGCCATATCACAGGCTCTCTTACCACTCCGCACTCTCAGCCACCTGTCTGCTCTATCAGGGGGTTGTAAGTCGGACACGTACGGGAGACCACCCTCTGCCCAAGCGGACTCATCGGTTTCGGTAAGTGCCAGCCTGACACTTGGACGCGGTATGAAAACATTAGATATTTCATGAAAACGTAAGCGTGATCATCTCACTATTAAGAGATTTGTGGCTGATTGAGAGTTTGATGGGTTTCGTTCCGATAAAGACACATTGAGGAAGATTTCTGCCAGATCCATGCATCGGATCAAGAGCTGGTAAAACACCATTGCATAGCAGCAAACAGATATTTGAAGCTGCTGGTGTCTCTGGAGTCCCACAGACATCAGGGTGTAGAGTCCTCCAGAGTCTTGCAACTGTGCATAAACCTTCCATTTGTCCACCACTAACCAATGCTGACAAGCAGAAATGGCTGCATTGGGTAGAAAAATACATGAAGACTAATTTTCAAACAGTCCTGTTCACTGATGAGTGCCATGCAAACTTGGATGGTCCAGATGGATGGAGTTTTGGGCTGGAATCATGGGAAGAGAGCTGGTCAGCCCCTTTAGGGTCCCCAAAGGTGTAAAGATGTCCTCTGCAAAGTATGTGGAGTTCCTGACTGACCACTTCCTTCACTGGTACAGAAGGAAGAACTATGCTTTCCATAATAAAATCATCTTCATGCATGACAATGCACCGTCTCATGCTGCAAAGAATACTCTGCATCAATGGCTGCTATGGGGATAAAAGGAGAGAAAGTCAAGGTGTGGACTCCATCCTTTCCTGACCTCAATCCTATTGGGAACCTTTGGAGCATCCTCAAGCAAAAGATCTAAGAGGGTGGGAGACAGTTTACATCCAAACAGCAGCTCTGGGAGGCTATTCTGTCATCTTGCAAACAAATTCAAGCAGAAACTGGCCAAAAACTCACAAGTTCAATGGATGCAAGACTTGTGAAGCTGCTATCAAATTAGGGGTCCTATGTTAAAATGTAAGGTAGGGTTGCCACCTGTCCGGTTTTGACCCGGACAGTACGGGTTTAGGAGGCTGTGCCCGGGTTTCCCTCTGCCTCACACCCGGACAGCTGACAGGGGTACCATGGGGCCTCCTTTTATGAGCCCCAGCACACAGGGGGACCTGGACAGCAGGGGCATCGGAGCGGCGGGCGGGGGGAGCAATTACAGAGCAATCAAAACATATGGGAGAGAGCGGGCGACAGACAGCTGCTGGTGCGGAAGGTTTTAATAAAATAAATGCTTAAAAGCAAACAATCCACTCACTCTCCATGTCAGAGCTGTATATGTCAGTCTGTGAAGTTGGACGTCCCATCCCCCCCTCCGATCTGCTCTTATCACTGAATCGCTGGAGGAAGCCGAGGATACAGAGCTGCGGGGAGACTGCAGTGAGCTGCCAGCCTGGGATGCTGTGACCAATCGGAGCATTCCAGAGGCTTAACCACGCCTCCATCATCAGAGGCTGACAGTTCACATGAGTTTCCCGATTCAGTGATAAGAGCAGCGTGGAGCGGAGGGGAGGATGGGACAGCCAACTTCACAGACTGACATATACAGCTCTGACATGCAGAGTGAGTGGATTGCTTTTAAGCATTTATTTTATTAAAAACGTCTGCACCAGCAGCTGCCTGTCGCCTCTCTCTCCCTTATGTTTTGACCCTTCTGTGTTTGCCACCCCCTCTGTAACTGCCCCCCTCCTCTGTAATTTCCCCTCTCCTCTGTATTTGCACCCCTTTCATCTGTAATTGTCCCTCATTTCTCTGTAATTGCACCCCTCCTCTGTATTTGCACGGGCCCCTCCTGTCACACCGCACCCCCTCCTGTCACTCTGCACCCCCTCCTGTCACTCTGCACCCCCTCCTGTCAGACTCTGCACCCCCTCCTGTCACACTCTGCACCCCCTCCTGTCACACTCTGCACCCCCTCCTGTCACTCTGCACCCCCTCCTATCACTCTGCACCCCCTCCTGTCACACTCTGCACCCCATCCTGTCACATCGCACCCCCTCCTGTCACACTCTACACCCCCTCCTGTCACACTCTGCACCCCCTCCTGTCACACTCTGCACCACCTCCTGTCACACTCTGCACCACCTCCTGTCACACTCTGCACCACCTCCTGTCACACTCTGCACCAACTCCTGTCACACTCTGCACCACCTCCTGTCACACTCTGCACCCCCTCCTGTCACACTCTGCACCACCTCCTGTCACACTCTGCACCACCTCCTGTCACACTCTGCACCAACTCCTGTCACACTCTGCACCACCTCCTGTCACACTCTGCACCACCTCCTGTCACACTCTGCACCACCTCCTGTCACACTCTGCACCACCTCCTGTCACACTCTGCACCACCTCCTGTCACACTCTGCACCACCTCCTGTCACACTCTGCACCAACTCCTGTCACACTCTGCACCACCTCCTGTCACACTCTGCACCCCCTCCTGTCACACTCTGCACCCCCTCCTGTCACACTCTGCACCCCCTCCTGTCACACTCTGCACCACCTCCTGTCACACCGCATCCCCTCCTGTCACACCGCATCCCCTCCTGTCACGCCGCAGCACCACCTCCTGTCACACCGCACCCCCTCTTGTCACACCGCACCGCACTGCCCTACTGACACTGTCAACTGCTCTACTGACACAATTTACTACCCTACTGACACAATTTAGTGCCCTACTGACACTGTCCACTGCCCTACTGACACTGTCCACTGCCCTACTGACACCATTTACTGCTTTACTGACACTGTCCACTGCCCTACTGACACCATTTACTGCTCTACTGACACTGTCCACTGCTCTACTGACACCATTTACTGCTCTACTGACACCATTTACTGCCCTACTGACACCATGTACTGCCCTACTGACACCATGTACTGCCCTACTGACACCATGTACTGCCCTACTGACACCATGTACTGCCCTACTGACACTGTCCACTGCCCTACTGATACCATTTACTGCTCTACTGACACTGTCCACTGCCCTACTGACACCATTTACTGCCCTACTGACACAATTTACTGCTCTACTGACACTGTACACTGCCCTACTGACACTGTCCACTGCTCTACTGACACCATTTACTGCTCTACTGACACTGTCCACTGCCCTACTGACACCATTTACTGCCCTACTGACACCATGTACTGCCCTACTGACACTGTCCACTGCCCTACTGATACCATTTACTGCTCTACTGACACTGTCCACTGCCCTACTGACACCATTTACTGCCCTACTGACACAATTTACTGCTCTACTGACACTGTACACTGCCCTACTGACACTGTCCACTGCTCTACTGACACCATTTACTGCCCTGCTGACACCATTTACTGCCATACTGACACCATTTACTGCTCTACTGACACTGTCCACTGATCTACTGACACAATTTACTACCCTACTGACACCATTTACTGCTCTACTGACACTGTCCACTGATCTACTGACACCATTTACTGCCCTGCTGACACAATTTACTGCCCTGCTGACACCATTTACTGCCATACTGACACCATTTACTGCTCTACTGACACTGTCCACTGATCTACTGACACAATTTACTACCCTAATGACACCATGTACTGCCCTACTGACACTGTCCACTGCCCTACTGACACTGTCCACTGCCCTACTGACACTGTCCACTGCCCTACTGACACTGTCCACTGCCCTACTGACACTGTACACTGTCCTACTGACACCATTTACTGCTCTACTGACACCATTTACTGCCCTACTGACACTGTCCACTGCCCTGCTGGCTGACAGTGTCCAATTTTAAGGTAGGCTATTGTCACTGACATTTCTTTTATTAATCGAATCATATTTTATGGGTACACTAAATGCTTTTGTTTTATTTAATCATGCCCATTTAAGTCCCTCCACTGTTAATGCAATTTGGCTATAGCAACTGTTCTGTGTAGCACACTTCATTACTACTCTTTTTGGGTAACCCAAGGTATTTTACAATCCTATAGCGTGTACTACAAAAAAATTGCCGTGCGCCGTGAAAATGTTCGGGTTTGGCTTGAAGAAAAGGTGGCAACCCTAATGTAAGGTGACCTGTTAAAATGTTTAAAAAGTTAAAATGTTGTTAAAATTTTGATTGAAATAGCTTTTAATTTCAGTAAATATGCTGCAAACACAACAAATGACCATTTTCAGTTCTTTACAACCTATAAAGTGTTTTGAAACTTCCTGTGCTTGATAATTTTGAACAGTGCATTGTAAGTTTTTTATTTAGAAAAAAAAAACTGTTATCATTAGGAGGTTTGTGCAATAAAATTTGAATTGTACTCTTAATAGTTGATAACATGAGAATTATGCTGACTGTTGTTTACATCAATTATTTAGGTAAATGAGAAAAATATAATTGGCATAATAATTTGGAACAGGCTGTATAATGTATCCAAGGAAAGGAATACGTCTTTGGTGGAAACTGCATTTCTCAATCTTCGCGTAAATATGGTTTTCTCTCAGTTGTTGTAATACCTACTTTACATGTGAGATGCGCTCTAGATGAGTCTTGGAAAAGATTAAAATGTCCTCCAAGTAGATGATCACAAAACTGTTGCTGAAATTGTGAAAAATGTAATTCATGAAACGCTGGAAGACAGCAGGGGCATTACCAGGCATGGACTGGCCATAGGACAGACCGGGCATGTGCCCGGTGGGCCGGGGCCACCCACTCCGTGGCCTGTTGATGATCCGGCCGCACAGCGGGAGGTAAGCGGCAACCGCGGTCTGAACATGGGTAACACAGGCAGCGGCCGTCGCTCGCCTACCAATATGCAGCCGTGCCTGTGTCATCTCTGGCGGCTGCATGGGCTGAGCTGTGTGTCTGTCTCACACACAGCTCAGCCTCAGAGCCGCACTGACAGTTCCGCTCTCTTCCTCCAGCCGTGAGCGTCTGCACGGTGAGGAGAGCTGCAAGATGTTTCCCCCGCTCACCCCCCTCCCCTTCTCATGTCGGCAGCACGGGGAAGAGAAGGCTTTCCTGTCTGTTCTTCTTCCCTCCCCATTGGCCACAGAGGAGGGCCAATCAAAAGCAACTAGAGGGGCATCATAGGAAATGTAGTCCCAGAGATAGGTGGCCCAATTGTTCTCAGCAGGGTGCAGACTATAGTCCCCAGCATGCGCTCTGCTGGGGTGAAAGAGAAAACCCGGAGTGCTTGTAGCACTACTACAGGAGACATGGAAAACGAAAGAGAGGACTGTGCTGGGGGATTTGATTTAACCCTTAATAGTCTATACATGGTCGAAGACCCCCACCTTTTTTTTCAACAAAGAAAAAACCCGCCTCTACTGGAGAAGAAGAGGGTCGGATAAAACCTATTTCCAAGTTGTCTTTTACATATTCCTCCATGGATTTTTGTTCAGGCAAAGACAGGGGATAGATCCTTCCTTTGGGAAGAGGTGCTCCAGGAATCAAATTAATGATGTGGAGGTAAAACCTCTGCCTTTTGCTTTTAAAATATGTCTGCAAACTCATGGTATTCACGAGGCAAGGTAGGTGAGATGGCCATGGAAGCCAACAGACAACCAGAAAGTCTTTTGGGTTGAGACAAAAAGTTTAGATGACAGAACAACCCCCCCAAGAGGTTAGTTCTCCATTTTCCCAATCAAAAGAAGGTTTATGTTGTTGTAACCATGGGTAACCAGGGAAAGTTCATCTAACTTGGCGTTCAGGGAAGAAAGATGCTGTTCATGAGATCCAATCAATTGTCCCTGACGTGAAATCACCTTAACAATCTCAGCAGGGTCTACTGCCATTGTGGCCCATTTGTAATGTAAGGTACCTATGATAGGTAGTGTCCGAAGTGGAGCTTGTGTGCTGAGGATTCAGGTGAAAATTTAGTCAGGCAGATCAGGTTGGCAACAGATCAGGCAAAGCGGTACACGATCGAAATCCAGAGAGTGGTCAGGCAGGCAAAGGTCATACACGAGCTGGCAGTGAAGTACAAAATCAGCAGGCTAGAGAGTAGTCAGGAATTTAGGCAGAGGTTCATATACGGTATTCAGAGTCACAAAGCAGTCACAACACCCAGGGAGCTAGTCCACACAAACGGGCACTGAGAGATAGGAAGTGCTGCTATTGATGGGCTGTTTTGATTGTAGATTGTCCACAGCTGGCATCCGGTGGAGCTAGTGAGTCCAAGGTAATGCATCAAACTGAGAGAACATAGCCATAACTCCAGACCTCTTCTGTGGCACAACAAGTAAGACTCTGTGGGACCAGGAACATCTCTGTTCGAATACACCCAAGTACACTACCTACACTACCACACCACTATGACACTACCACACCAGCTTGGAGACAACCCCCTCCCAGGCATGCAACCATTACCGTTTTCTAACTGGAATACACCAGAGGGACACATACTACCGATAAGTCCCCAACACTTCCATCTCGTATTTCATTTTCTGATACCATCAAAGACTAAAACACCGCCACTCCCAACAAGGATAACACTTAACCCTAAGGTCCGCTCCACACCCGCAGAGCCAGCTGAATCCCATCCTGCAGCCCCAGGGCCCATAAATCAACACCTACCGCAGACAGGTGAACCCCATCCCCCCGGAGATACAGTCCAGTATCGGATTCTAACTCCACGTGTCGGATGACCATGCCACCATTCTGAATAATGAATCGGCCCCCTACCTTATTTACCTCTATGGGGGCCTTATTGAGCCTCAGCACTAACCACGCCAGGAGCCAAGTCGTCTGAGCCACAATGTCAGACAAACCCCCACATCGTTACCGCCAACATGTAGTACCAAAATGTCATTCGGGCAGTCCAGGCATGCAAAATGGTGCACCTCTGGCATGACCTTACTCCACATCATCCCAGGTATCTGCAACCAGCAAATACACGCCTCCCGCCTAGAAATACCCAGCTGCCTGCCATTGGGTCTAACGTCAGCATGCCTGGCCCGCAAAAAAAACATATGAATGGCCCATAATCTAGACAAGGCATAGTTGCACTCCATCTGAAAGAAAATAATGAAAAACAACACAGGATAGCACCAAGACAAACAATGAAAATACACCACACATGAAAACACCTAAAGACATGCACCTAACTACAACCCCTCCCCCTCCGTCAACGGCTAGTCCAACAACTGCGGGCAAATGCATGTATGGAATCTCTTGGATTCCCATCTACCAATCCGTTTAACAGCTGCCTCGTCCAGACTGCCCGATGCAGAAGGAGGGCGAGGCATATTGTTTGTGATCCAAACCTGCTGCTCTAAGTCTCTTCCAGAAAAACTGATACAAATTGAAACTTAGATAAAGGAGACCCATCCCCATGTAACAAGAATGGCCCCTCCATGACTGGGCGAACTGTCAAGAACTCCCTTACCGCCCCCATCGGGCAAACCAGGGAACCCGGCAGGGGAATCAGCTGCATCCGCGTGCCCTTACCCACCTGGTCCATCTTGGATCTGCGCAACAATAACAGAACCCTGTCATCACTACAAATCATGTCCTGCGCCAAAAATCCACCTAGAACCCTCTTAGCCCTTGTACACATGGTCGGAGATTCCGACGGAATGTGTCCTATCGGACCGGTTTGTCAGATAATCCGACTGTGTGTGGTATGCATCGGACTGATTCCGTCGGAATATCCGTCGGACCCAATTTTCCAACTTGTTGGAAATATTTTCCGACCAACTGGTTCAATCGGACATACTCCGAACATGTGTAGAGAATTTTGATTGGACAAAGTGCCAAGCATGCTCAGATCAAATTCCTACATCAAAGCTATTGGCTACTAGCCTGAATGTAGTCCCATCGTAACGAAATTACGTCATCACGTTCTGAAAGATCGGATTTTTCGACAACTTAGTCCGACCGTGTGTATGCAACAGTTTCGGACAAGATCCGACAGACAAAATCCGACAGAGAAAATCCGACGGATTTGGTTGTCGAAATCTACGACCGTGTGTACAGGGGCTTAGAGGGGCTGACCAATTCACTGATCTGAAATGCTCAAAAAAAAGGCTAAAGAAAACGCAGCTTTAAATAAGTAGACCTCGTAACTTGATGTACACAAAGACCCAAGTTGAGTGGCTTGCCAATTTGCAAAAGAACACGGGCCGCATAGCATCCTTGCGCTTTTGTAGCTTCCGATATCCCTTTAACCACTTAAGGACTGAGCCTCTTTCTGAAATTTGTTGTTTACAAGTTAAAACATTTTATTTTTTTTGCTAGAAAATTATTTAGAAACCTCAAACATTATACATTTTTTTCTAACACCCTAGAGCAGTGATGGCGAACCTTGGCACCCCAGATGTTTTGGAACTACATTTCCCATGATGCTCACCTATACTGCAGAGTGCATTAGCATCATGGGAAATGTAGTTCCAAAACATCTGGAGTGCCAAGGTTTGCCATTACAGCCCTAGACAATAAAATGGCGGTCGTTGCAATACTTTCTGTCCCACCGTATTTGAGCAGCAGTTTTACAAGCGTACTTTTTTAAATTAAAAAATAAAACAACAGTAAAGATAGCCCTTTTTTTTAATATTGTGAAAGATAATGTTATGCAGAGTAAATTGATACCCAACATGTCATGCTTCAAAATTGCGCCCACTCGAGGAATGACGACAAACTTTTACCCTTAAAAATCTCTGCGACGTCTAAAAAATTCTAAGGTTGCATGTTTTGAGTTACAGAGGAGGTCTAGGGCTAGAATTATTGCCCTCACTCTACCGATTGCAGCAGTACCTCACATGTGTGGTTTGAACACTGTTTTCACATGCGGGCGCTACTCACATATGAGTTCACTTCTGCACGTGAGCTTGTCAGGACGGGGTGCCTTTAAATAAATCATATTTCTTATTTATTTTACCTTTTATTTTTTTATTTTTACACTTTTGTTTAAAAAAAAAAAATGTATTCCTATTACAAGCAATGTAAACATCCCTTGTTTTTCTTTTCTGTTAAACAAAAAAAAAAAAACATCCCTTGTAATAGAAAAAAAGCATGGCAGGACCTCTTAAATATGAGATCTGGGGTCAAAAACACCTCAGATCTCATATTTACACTAAAATGCAATAAAAAAAATAATAAATTTGTCATTTAAAAAAATAAAAAAAATAAAAATGGCCCTTTAAGAGCTATGGGCGGAAGTGACGTTTTGGCAAAGATTCCGTCCAGGAACACCACCCGCAGAAGCCGATGGGCGCTTCGCCTGTGGGCATGACAGGTACTGTGTGGGGTTCCTACTGTGCTGTGAAGCTCTGGGGGAGGGTCCAGGTGAGAAACGCTCCAGAACCTCTCCCCAAAGGCCTAGTAGGTTAAAGACTATCTTCTAGGAATTGGACTACTGTTCCCAGCCAGCCCAGCTTGCAAAACATGCATCATCCAGCCACACTGATTTGACACAGATCCCCACAGTCTCTTCTCTGATCCAGGACTCTTCACCATCCACCGTGTGCATGATAAAGACTCTGCTAATGACAGTGTAGAAGCAGAGTTCCCTCACAGTTTCCGTGGCACCTCCAGCCATCCACTGTGGTACCACTCACCGACCTTCCAGCCCTGAGTCTTTGATGAGGAACTTGCCCGGACCATGTGTTCTGACAGCTTCTCCTGTCCCTCTGCTCCAGGAGTTCCCTGCCACCGACCATGAATGAATGAATGAATGAAATACTTGTATAGCGCACAATGCGAACTGAATTGCCTCTGACCATGTAGAGGCAATGTTCCCTTACATCTCTCCCCGGGCCTCCTCCTGCGATCAGCACACCCCCCAGATGGGGGTGTCCTCCTGCGCTGTCTAGCACTCCATTCCTCACTTACTCACTTGTCATAGAGCGGACAGGTCCGACTTCACAGACCCCAGGGCTGCTAACGTGCTGATGACTTACCAGGATTGCATTATATGTAAGTGCTGCACATATCATTTTTAAATAAAGCGGTATTACACTATCAGCAGCCTCATTGTGGCTCATTTGGTGGAGCCATCCTTGCACAGCCTTTGATGGGAAGAAAAGATAGAAGCTTATATTGTGGTGATCATACCAATCGATTGAAGAGAATCCATATTTATCTTACCCATGCCTGATGGTCACTTGCTGGTTGAATTTATAAGGTGAATGCATTTGAATATCTCACTTTGGGTGGAACACCATTTTTTTGATTAATGGAGCACTTTATTTCACTGAATTACGGTGTTGGAGTTTATACAATGGACTGTTATTCATATTACATTATTTATTTGATTAGATTTTTCAGCATTTTTACATATTATATATATTTTTTGGTCTTTCACATTTTTGGACATTTATTTTGAATATACACTGATGTTTTGGAATTTTTATGAAATTAATAATTTATCACTAGATTGATGAGTTAGCACCCTTTTTTTTCATATATTTCATTTTAATGAACACAGGTCTAAATGTTACTGGCACTGTGTTGTAGTGCTGCTGTACAGAAGGAGTTAAGAATGGTAAGAACATTGTTCCTCTGCAGGTTCCGTAGGTGTTATGAGGGAAGCAGTGGCCTGATTGGACACTGCAACACTGGGTGACCTTGGTGGCCATCTTTAATATTGGCAATGCTAATAAATAGCAGTGCCTCACTGCAAGTGGCTAGAGTAGGCGGAGAAACCATGCTTCTCAGGGACAGTGAAATAATCTTAGGGAAAGGTTCCTGTGCAAGGAGGGAAAGATTAGGGACACCACTGCATGCTCTGCTCTTTACTGGTCTCCAAAACTACAGTATAGAACCTCTACAGCTCCTTCAAGTGCCGCTTGTGCCACCACTCTGCCAGTCAGCCACCCGTCTTGCATATGCCACCATGACTGTGTGATGTATATTGGTGCTTAAGATATACCGTCGCACTGCCAGTATTACTGTGACTCCTAGATCAGCATTACTGCACCTGTACTGTTAGTGTTGCTGTGAGGCTACTACAAAAGTGTCTGGAACTGTTACTTCAAGTGATCTGCCGCAGTTGCTTCAGCTGTATTATTAGTGCTAGTGGTTGCAGTTTGACGTTTACCTTGTTACCTGTTTTACTTGCAACTCATCAATACAACTGTTCAGCCTTATATTGAAACCTTGTATTCCATTCCCATAACTTGGGTACCTACCTCCTGGCCCCACCCACAATTTGGCGTAGTCAGCAGGATATACCTAGCTGATCTGTTGGCATGGATGAGGGCCTAGTGACCACCAATGGCTGTTCAATTAGTACTAGTGCCAAAGTTGAATGGCTCCAATATTGCAATAATGAATTGGAAGGAGAGGCAAAACAGTGCAGTATGCCTTTATCAAGCTAATTCCCAAGCTAGGTGTACACTCCTTAGAAGATGTTCACCAAGCCATTATGGTATTACCGGAGGGAGAACATATGACCTTGGCACAATAGTCACTAGGCTGGAAGGTCTTTTCTGTAAGAATGTCTTGCTAACTGTCGGTTCTTCATACACAAACAGCAAGAGAGAGATAGCTTAACCCATTTTGCAATGGCCCTACTGAAGTTATTGAAGCAGTTGGAAAAGAAGGACCACCAGGAGTGCACTGACATAGGGGCTATGGACAAACTGGATGAGTTTGTTGGCCGGGTGGCTACAGGCCCTGTACGTTGGACTCTCCAGAAATGGGCGAGGTCCCATCCCACCCTCACCTTTAATGATATCTTAGTTTAAGTGGTGGCAGGGGATCAGCAAGATGCCAAGGCCAGTGTGGAGGTGACTAAAAAGAGTGAGTAGCTGTTCCTCAAGGAGGAGGCGCTGTCTCCTTCCCCTATCTTGGTCGTAAAAGTAGCTGTACATGAGTTGACACAATCTATAGCTTCCAAGTGGCAAAAGATGACGGCCGTCAAGAAGGCATTAGCTCAGGTCTCCCAGGGAGGGCACCCCCTTACAGAGAGACCCTGACAAGGACCAGAAGTGCTGGCAGTGCGGGCATTATAGGCATCTTGCCAGAAGCTGCAGCTGAAAGGAAAGCAGGGGGAGTCCATTTTACAGAGTTAAACTAAAAGTTCCTGGGGCAGGGGGACAACCTCTGGGAGCTGTGACCAATTCTCCCAAGACTTATGACTCAATTGTCTTTCCAAGTCCTGTGGTCACAGCGTTGAAAACCAGGCAGCAAATTCCATGTCTGGTCGACACAGGGTCGGAAGTCACCACTGTGGAATTTGATTTATACGTGACCCAGTTTGGGGTGAAGAACCAGCTAGACCTGTCAAGGATCTCCTTGAAAGCATCCAATAATTCAACCATTGTGATGTCAGTGCAGGTGTCTGACCTAATTATGGAGCTGGTAGTAATAGTGGTGACCTGCAGCTCTGTTTTCCCCACTTGGCCCGTGGTCCTGGCCATGAAAATCCTCAGAGACTTAGACTTGTCCCAGCTCTTAACATAAATAAAATAGTCCTGTGACCCTGCTCTGCATTGTGAAGATTGGGTGATGTGGCAGAAGCTAAATCATGTCTGTTATCTGTATCAGAGAAAGAGCCGTCAAGAAACCAGAGGTGGAAGTGGTCCACTTACCCCCTAAGCAGAAGTTGCAGCTAGCCACAAAGCAAGAGGTAGTCTGTGAGATAGTCTGCTCGCTGCCTATCGGGGAAGAAGCTACGAGGGGCCATTGTTATGGCTGAGCTTCGGAGAGATGTTAAGCTGCCAGGGCAATGGCTGGTGGCCAGAACTCTCTCCAAGGTCCATCAGGGTAAGGTACTGGTTCGGCTGATAAACTTGGTAGCCAAAACCTTCCTCCTACATTGCCAAATAGTCAGACATCTATATAGTAACTAAGAACTGAATTGCAGCCTCCCAACCTATGGTCGAGGCCATATGTGCGCCCTTGCAAGCCTCTGTATCTTCCCTAGGAGACATGCAGTACCATCAGCTATTAGATCAGTTGGCTTTCCCCTTTCAGGAGTTTCCATTGTCTTAACAGTGAATGCTGTACCAGCTGTTAAAGAAACATGCTGGTGTTCGTCGCCAGCCCAAAGGACTAAAGACCGCAGAGTGGGATTGTGAAGGAAAGTCATAGCCCCTGGGTCACACCTATAGTCCTAGTCGGAGAGGGACGGGAGATTACGTTTATGTGGGCACTATCACAAACTTATTGTCTGTACCCACCGGGATGCCTATCCACTGCCCCGGGTGGAGGAGTCTCTTATGGCTCTTGGTCAAGCCTGCTATTTCTCCACCCTGGTCACAGTAAGAGAACAAGATCAAGAAAAGACTATCCTTGTAATGTCACTAGGGCTCTGAAAATGTAATTGCATGCCTCTTGGGCTGACTAATACCCCCCAGCACCTTCCAAAGACTGCTGGAACAATTCCTGGGAAACATCAACTTTGAAGCAGTGTTAATCAACTTAGATAACATTATCATTTTTTCTAAGTAATTTGAAGAGCACATTTAACATCTAGACAGGGTGTTAGTTAGAAACTCAAAGTTAAAGAGAAGTGGCAAGTTGGAACCCTTGTGCGAAGCTTACCTGTATGAAGGTAAAAAGCAACCATTCCTGCCCTCCCCTGGCTGAGGGTCCTATACACATCTATAAACACCTTCACTGAAAACTGCTGAGGACCTGTGTGTTAAATGGGGACTGTTCTGCTGAACCCACTGCTAAATTGGGAGAGGATAGAAACAATGGATATTCCACCAGTCCAAGAAGTTCCTCTAGAGTGGTACTTGCCCTGATGAACCTCTGTAGATTCCTGTGGAAAATCCCATGGACACACTTAAGGACACTGCAACAGACCCATGTCTTATTGTATTTAGTATTGCATTCAGCGTCCTGTTGAGCCTATGGACAATACTGAGGACACTGTTGCTGGCCTGGGTGAGGGTGTTATGCCTGCCCTTGTCAACCCCGGGCCCTAAGCAAACAAACCTGAAAATGACAATAGGCAGGCATATCAAGACTGGTGACAACTGATCTGCCTTTCTTCTTTAATTAAGGTTTGTTCACTTCTCTTACATGAAGTGCTCCTTATTGGTGTTAGCACATTAATGCTAACACTAACTCTAATGCTAACCAAAACCACACCCTTAGCACTAATGTTAATGTTAATCCTTACCCCGGCCCTAGCACTAAGCACTAGCACTAACACTAATGTGAACACTAACCAAAATGATAACTTAAACCCCACCCTTAACGAGATTATTAAAGATAACCCTGACAGAAAGAACGGTAACACCCCCAAAATTGGGGTCAGAGGGCGCTGATCACCCCTGGTATGTTATAAACAAAAAAAAGAAAATGGTGTCCCCAGAGTGGGGCTTTTTACCAGCAAAGTTTAACCTGTACAATATAAATAACATTGACATGTAGAAAGTAGACTAATATTGTAAATGTTTATTAATAAAAAAGAAGATAAAATAAGTGACGCAGAGGTCAAAGACTGAGCTCCACTAAATAGGTAAAAATATATGGTATTACATGTAAAAACAGAAATGCACATATACATATAATTGTGATGCTTGAAGCATAGTATCAATACAATAAGAGATATATGCGTGTAGATAGTAAAAACCCTTTACGCGTTTCGACCCTCCCAGGGGTCTTCTTCAGAAGGTTACTAACTATTATGAAAAAAAGGAAAAAAGAAAAAAGAAGAAAACCAGCATAAATATATATCACAATACATGATGCACTGTGTTGTGCTAAAAATAATCTGCTGTAGGCAGAGTATATATCAAAACATTGTAAGATTACACAGTTAGCAATCAAGTGATACATATTGTAACAATAAATAACTATATTGATCACAAAGGAAATCCTCTTTTAAAAGACCGGACAGGATTCCGTGCATTCTCCCATAATCTTCATGGATGTGCCGACCTTATGTGGATGGAAAAAGATGGCTAGCTCTACCCAAAACGGGGGAAGAGCAAGGAAAATGGATCCAAAGGGTAAAAAGCTTGCAAGGGATCACATCCCTATTACCACCTCCAAAACACAATAATGGAGGAAGGTATGGGTATGGGTGAATGGGATTAGGAGAGAGGGCGACCTACAGAGAAGGAAAGGATATAAGACATATGTATATATATATGTATATATAGAGAGGGGCCCTATTCAGAAACTATCACCTCTGTATAGAGAGATAGAACATGCCCGCATGCAGTGTCAATAGTATACACACGTCGAGGATACACATATGTCAAGTAAATCCTGCCATTTCAGGGTGGGATATTTCACTCAGTTAGAGTGTAAGCAGATGCCCAAAAGAAAAATGCCCAAAAGAAAGACCAACGCCAGACCGAAACACCATATACAAAAAAGATGGGAAAGGGGAGAGGACAAAGGACAAGAGAGGAAAAGAAAAAGAAAAAGAAAGGGAAGGGAAAGGGAAAAAGGGGTGAAGTGACTACAAACTGGTGCCAAACAAAACTGCAAAAATGAACAAACAGTGAACATGACTAAAGAGAAAAGTGAGGAGGAAAAGAAAGTGGAGTGGTGTAACAGCTTCAGAATATCCCAGCGTGACCACAGTGGTGCTGGGATAAAACAATGTATATATACCTGTAGCCAATTTCCAATGGGTCCACATTGGACAACAGGGCCAGAAGGAAAACACTCAAATAATTAGTGGTAAAGTGGCTTGAAAGTGGTGACCTTTACAATACAGCCCTTCACATTAGTATGTTTCCATGGGGCGAGAGAGGTCTTGAGTCTGCAAGTAGACAAGAGATAGTCTTATACTCCTGCCAACAGAACTGTATATAGTGCAATAGAAAAAGTGGAACAGCATAGGGTAAAAGAACCCAGGGACTTACCCAATTGCGTAAAAACGATGTGCGTGTGCTCCTGTGGGTGAGGAAATGATGTGCAGTGTGAAAGGGTGGGGTATAAGTAGCCCAAGTTGGGTTGATAGGTCAATCAAAGTCTCCACCCGTTAACCCATGACCACTGTTGGTCGCCTGCAAGACGACCGGATGTGGTCCCCTCGGCATTCCGGAAATGACTCTCCTGATAGGGCGGGAGAGTGCACGGTAGCGTCGCACCAGCGTGACGTGAGTGCGTCGCGTCGCACGCGTAGAACGCGTGTGCGCGGCGAGGCCACCGGTCCGATACCGTTCGGAATGCCGCCGACCAGAAATTAGCGTCCCGGGTAGACGGGCAGCGCTCACCCGTTCGTACCCCGGGACCTAATGGGGAGAGGCATGCGCGCGCCACTGCCACCCCCCTCTTCTGGTCGTGAAGCCATACCCCATTGGTCCATCCAATCGACATAGATAAGGACGAGAGGTAACCTCACATGGCACCATCTAGTGGAAAAAATGGGAAAGTGCAACCGGACCCTCCGTCGTACAGCATAAGGGATAGTAAATCCAAAAAAGTATATTTTAATAACAACATGTCACAAGTAAAGAATAGCAATGAATAAACATAAATGAAGAACATTTCATAATGAGCATGTAATCTACAGGTAAACTGGGCACACAAAAGGGGAAATCTACTGGCTGCCCCAGGGTGTAAAAGATTGTTACGAGATTGGGCCAGTGCTCGATTGTACGCCTTACGCAGACATACCCGACTATAGCCACGGGCTAAAAGTCTTGTCTGTAATTGGGCAGCTTCGGCCCTGAAAAGGGCATCATCCGGTCATCAGGATGATGCCCTTTTCAGGGCCGAAGCTGCCCAATTACAGACAAGACTTTTAGCCCGTGGCTATAGTCGGGTATGTCTGCGTAAGGCGTACAATCGAGCACTGGCCCAATCTCGTAACAATTTTTACACCCTGGGGCAGCCAGTAGATTTCTCCTTTTGTGTGCCCAGTTTACCTGTAGATTACATGCTCATTATGAAATGTTCTTCATTTATGTTTATTCATTGCTATTCTTTACTTGTGACATGTTGTTATTAAAATATACTTTTTTGGATTTACTATCCCTTATGCTGTACGACGGAGGGTCCGGTTGCACTTTCCCATTTTTTCCACTAGATGGTGCCATGTGAGGTTACCTCTCGTCCTTATCTATGTCGATTGGATGGACCAATGGGGTATGGCTTCACGACCAGAAGAGGGGGGTGGCAGTGGCGCGCGCATGCCTCTCCCCATTAGGTCCCGGGGTACGAACGGGTGAGCGCTGCCCGTCTACCCGGGACGCTAATTTCTGGTCGGCGGCATTTCCGAACGGTATCGGACCGTGGCCTCGCCACGCACGCGCGTTCTACGCGTGCGACACGACGCACTCACGTCACGCTGGTGCGACGCTACCGTGCACTCTCCCGCCCTATCAGGAGAGTCATTTCCGGAATGCCGAGGGGACCACATCCGGTCGTCTTGCAGGCGACCAACAGTGGTCATGGGTTAACGGGTGGAGACTTTGATTGACCTATCAACCCAACTTGGGCTACTTATACCCCACCCTTTCACACTGCACATCATTTCCTCACCCACAGGAGCACACGCACATCGTTTTTACGCAATTGGGTAAGTCCCTGGGTTCTTTTACCCTATGCTGTTCCACTTTTTCTATTGCACTATATACAGTTCTGTTGGCAGGAGTATAAGACTATCTCTTGTCTACTTGCAGACTCAAGACCTCTCTCGCCCCATGGAAACATACTAATGTGAAGGGCTGTATTGTAAAGGTCACCACTTTCAAGCCACTTTACCACTAATTATTTGAGTGTTTTCCTTCTGGCCCTGTTGTCCAATGTGGACCCATTGGAAATTGGCTACAGGTATATATACATTGTTTTATCCCAGCACCACTGTGGTCACGCTGGGATATTCTGAAGCTGTTACACCACTCCACTTTCTTTTCCTCCTCACTTTTCTCTTTAGTCATGTTCACTGTTTGTTCATTTTTGCAGTTTTGTTTGGCACCAGTTTGTAGTCACTTCACCCCTTTTTCCCTTTCCCTTCCCTTTCTTTTTCTTTTTCTTTTCCTCTCTTGTCCTTTGTCCTCTCCCCTTTCCCATCTTTTTTGTATATGGTGTTTCGGTCTGGCGTTGGTCTTTCTTTTGGGCATTTTTCTTTTGGGCATCTGCTTACACTCTAACTGAGTGAAATATCCCACCCTGAAATGGCAGGATTTACTTGACATATGTGTATCCTCGACGTGTGTATACTATTGACACTGCATGCGGGCATGTTCTATCTCTCTATACAGAGGTGATAGTTTCTGAATAGGGCCCCTCTCTATATATACATATATATATACATATGTCTTATATCCTTTCCTTCTCTGTAGGTCGCCCTCTCTCCTAATCCCGTTCACCCATACCCATACCTTCCTCCATTATTGTGTTTTGGAGGTGGTAATAGGGATGTGATCCCTTGCAAGCTTTTTACCCTTTGGATCCATTTTCCTTGCTCTTCCCCCGTTTTGGGTAGAGCTAGCCATCTTTTTCCATCCACATAAGGTCGGCACATCCATGAAGATTATGGGAGAATGCACGGAATCCTGTCCGGTCTTTTAAAAGAGGATTTCCTTTGTGATCAATATAGGTATTTATTGTTACAATATGTATCACTTGATTGCTAACTGTGTAATCTTACAATGTTTTGATATATACTCTGCCTACAGCAGATTATTTTTAGCACAACACAGTGCATCATGTATTGTGATATATATTTATGCTGGTTTTCTTCTTTTTTCTTTTTTCCTTTTTTTCATAATAGTTAGTAACCTTCTGAAGAAGACCCCTGGGAGGGTCGAAACGCGTAAAGGGTTTTTACTATCTACACGCATATATCTCTTATTGTATTGATACTATGCTTCAAGCATCACAATTATATGTATATGTGCATTTCTGTTTTTACATGTAATACCATATATTTTTACCTATTTAGTGGAGCTCAGTCTTTGACCACTGCGTCACTTATTTTATCCTCTTTTTTATTAATAAACATTTACAATATTAGTCTACTTTCTACATGTCAATGTTATTTATATTGTACAGGTTAAACTTTGCTGGTAAAAAGCCCCACTCTGGGGACACCATTTTCTTTTTTTTGTTTATTAAAGATAACCCTAACCCCAGCCCCAGCACTAACTTTAACCCTAATACTAACCTAATGCAAACCCAAACCTTACCCTTAACGCTAATGTTAACCCTAACTTGAGCCATAGAACTAATGCTAACTAAAACCCCCTCTTATTATTAACATTCATGCTAACCCTAACCCTAGCTCCAGCACCAACACTAATGCTAGCACTAATCCTATGGCTTAAAACCTACCCTTAAAGTGAATATTAATGATAATCTTAATCCCAGGCCCAGCACTAACTTTAACCCCAACACTAACCCTAATGCTAACCCAAATCCCACCCTTAACACTAATGTTAATGGTAACCCTAACTGCAGCCCTTGCACAAATGCTAATTCAAGCCCCACCCTTATTGTTAATATTAATATAAATAAACCCTAACCCTAGCCCCATCACCAACACTAATGCTAGCACTAACGCTAATACTAATCCAAACCCTGGCCTTCAGACCTACCCTAGCTAATGCTAGCAATGCTAACTCAAAAAACACACATGCAAATTTTAATGCTAACCTTAACCCTAGCCCCAGCACTATCTGTAAGTAACACTAAAACCAACCCTAATGCTAAACCAAACCCCCACCCTTATCCCTAATGTTAGTGCTAACCCTAACCCTGGCCCTAGCACTTATGTTGATGTTAACACTAACCCTAATGCTTTCACAAACCCCACTCTTAACAATAACATTAATGTTAACCCTAACCCCAGCCCCAACACTAGCTCTAACCAAACACTAAACCTAATGCTAACCTAAATTGCACCCTGAACACTAATGGTAATGCTAACTCTAACTCCAGCCCTAGCACTAACACTAATGCTAACTATAACCCCAATGCTAACCCTAACAAAACCCTAATGCTGATGTGTAACAAAACCAATAAATTGGTGAATTTTACCAAAATGTTCATTGAAATTTCAGTAAAGCCAATGCTCTCCATTCCCAATCCGTTAATCCTCGCTTCACAATTTACTCTGTTTCTTTTTCTGACACTTGGAAAAGGTATCTTTTTTCCAGGTTAGTGACACAATAAATAGAAAAGGAAAGATAGGAATGACAACACTCTGAGTCTTGCATGGTTAACAACAAGTCCAGTATCCTAGCTGTCACCTTGACTGGTTCCTTTGATCATTGAAAAATTAAATAAAATACACATGGGCATTTCTTGTATTTCAAAGAATCTATTATTATTTTATCAGTAACCATGAAATGTTCAAAATAATGATCATATCATAGAGCAGTTGGGCACTTTCTTGTGACGATGGTTAGCCGTGACTTGGTTGTGGGGCCATTTATTATTACTATTTATTAACACCTAAAATACAAGCCTCAGAATCTAGCAATTATTGGAGGCTTAGAGAGATGCTTATGTCATCACAATTGACACCTGTGAATATTGGCTCAGCCACAAAATCACTACTTCTGCATGCATGACGTACACAATTTAACTCCATGTCTATAAGAGTTTATTAGGTTTCAGGTGGTCGCTGACACTCGTGCCCCAGCTGGAGCCCCAGCAGTGTTGGTATTGGACATCAGTATTGCTGATGTGAGGATAAGTACAGGATGCTCCTGCTGTTTCCTCTCCCCTGAAAGCAAATGTTTCACATTTTTCCTCACAACGTTCCAACACTTTGTTCCATGAAAAAACCTCCCCATAACACATTATTCTAGAGTAAATAAGCCGAGAATAATGATAGTCGGTTGGAGTTTGCTGATGAAGGAATAATTATCTCTGTGATACAGACTAGACTCCAAGGTTTCGTGGCGTTTTCTGACAAGGCTTGACATAATCGGATTATGTAGGGTATCATTATTATTTTTGTTATTACCAAATTATTACATGGGAATTTAACGTATATAAGTGAAATCCACCAAGCTAGTTGATTGGCAAGAACAGAGTCAGGGTTCAAGTTTTTGTCCCTAAATTTTCCATAATTTTGAGCACTAATAAACATAGTACAATTCTTGATTTTAATTTGGTTACTAAAGGACTATGTATCATAAATGTAGCCCTAGGCCACAGTGCTGGCAGAGAGGTATGGTTACATTTCATTGTTTCTGCTGCTGTCCCTGTTCCTGCTTGCAGAGGGACAGCCACAGCTGTTAGAAGAAGACATTCATTACAGAGTTTCGTGTATCCTGTTAAGTCTGCCTATCACACAGAGAAAGGGGATGTCCACTGCATGAACTGCTGTAAATGCTGGGAAGAACTGGGGATTCTGGATGTGACAGACCCAACCAGGACAGGGACTTTGAAGGGGACTGCAAGGCGGCCTCTTGCCTACTGGCTATGGGCCCTGGCTTTAAAGGGAACACTACTCTTTGCAAGGTGTGTGCCTGGGGTACCCTTGGAGTGGTCTTGTTTCTGATTCCATTCATTGTCTGCCCAAAACACACAGACTCTAGGAACTGGAGGACCCAGATACATATTTAGGGCCTCTATGCCCAAAACCAGAATTGACTGCTATAGATTGTAATACCCAGAGCAGATGTTAATATCAGCTCAAAGCAACCTGATTCTGGGGTCTCCTGCTATAATCTGTTTAAGGTGTTATGTGTTAAGTTTCTTTGTCCCAGTGTGTGCTTCCACTGTGTGCATTCCCTTTGTTAATTGAGTCACCTATTGTTTCTGTCTGTTGGATCATCTCTTGGATATGTGATTAATATTGTGACCACTTTACTTTGTTAATAAACCATTGTGGGATGTTATGTGTTTATGCTTATAATAATGTGTAATTTACTTTGTATCCAGGGTTGTAGGCTGGTTTAAGTGGCTAATTGTTATTTTGTTCATGTTAATTAAATCACTGTCAGCTATTAATTTCTAGAGGTGCATTAGCATACTGTTTAGGTTGGCTGTCCCTTAGCTATGTTAATTATATTCCTGTATACCGTTTCTTTTGCATATGATAATGTGATTAGGCTCACCTGATCTGGTGTGCTATATATTCTGTGTAATTTTACAATAAATTTAGTTCCAGTTCCAGAGCACCTAAGCTAGTGTAGTCTAGATTCTTAGGTGCAATATTCAGCTATAATTCCCTGGTCCAGACTAGAGGAAGCTATATCTTGACGGAAGCACCCAAGCTGGGTGATTAATGTTATGTCACAGTGGGAAAGGTTGTTCCATACAAAATAAGCCTGCTTTGTGAGCTGAACAGAAAAATTACATTTCCCAGGTTCACTGGAGCTTTGTGGAGAGACAAAATGCAAAACATGCTGCTGGACCTAGGATTATGCAAGGAGGACATTAAGGGAGAGAGTGTGTGTCTGGTTGCTGGCAAAATGCTTACCACTGCATCTGGAATGGAGAGAGGCACTGCAGAGTTGACTGAACATGCTGCCCAGCTATTGGAAAGAATGCTGTCAGGGAATGGCAAAAGATCAGCAGTTGCCACAGGAGTCAATGACAGGCTACTGGCCAGCCCCACTGCACCCTGTTAAAAGCAACAGCATTGCACATGTGGGTCATAGCACAGGTGTCTTTCGCAGTGTTTGGAGTAACTTTATTATGAGTGCTCTAACATCTGACTTGGGCCCCAATGTGCTAGCCAGTGGGAAAAGGGGTATAATATAGACTGCTGCTGGACTATTACTGTGGTACTACCCTCTTCAGGCAGAATTATCCTTAGTATATGGTATATGGATTACTGTCTGTTCCACTTGTTTGTTGCCAACTGTATATTTAATTTGCCATTGTTTTACATATTTGCTTTGCAATTATTGTTTATTTTTTCCTAAAACTGTTGCAGTATATACTGTATTTGCAAAAAATAGTTCCCCTTTAGCCCAAGTGTTAGAGTGCATGGTGTTACTTGCAGAGTCATGTGCACAGGAATCAGGGGGCCTGGAAATTAGCAGCTCCCTCGGGGGTGGGCACTACATAAATAATTTACCTTTTTTCTTTAATATAAAACACTATTTTTACTTTTTTACCATGCCTGGTAAAAGAACAATTTGGACAGAGCATTATCATTCTATAGCAGAAAGTGTTTGGACATAGACATTGCATGTCATGGTAGATATTTTAATGAATTACTGTGTGTTGTGGTGTGCTGGGTCAGGAAAAAAAGATTAATGGTACATTTTTCTGTCCTCTCTGGTGCATTGGCAGCCTATTCTAAATTAATGGGGTGCTTTAACTCAACACACATTAGAAAGCAACATAGTGCATTTGAAAGCAAAATAAAATAAAACAAAGAAGCACAGGGCTTCTCAACAAAATAAAAAGGGATGCCATTGAATGAGGTAGACACAGTATTATGATTGGTAACAAGTTATTTAGGGGTCACCTGCATGGGGTTCTGCTTGTAAGGAGAAACTTTAGAGATTGTCTCATGGGAGGAGTGTTGCAAGCCCAGTTGGTGATCTGCAAACTAGGAAAAGAACTTCTTACCCACCCTATGCTATTATGAAGACCTGTTATATGGAAGTCACAGCAGGTAGGGAGTTATTTGGGGTCTTCAAAGGAGGTCAAATTGGTGTTGGTGTGGAAGAATGGGCAATAGGTGTTCGGTATGGCCTCCTCTTTTTCATTTTGGGCAACTGACAGTGACCTGGGATTTTATTGTATTTATTGACCAAGATGTGTCTGTGGTTAGTTTGGAGACCGTCCTGGGGCCTAATATAAGCAAGTGGTTCTGCAGAGTCAGAGATTATGATTGTTCTTAGTGTCTCCAAAGAACTGCACTGTTAAATTGCTTTGTTGTTTTCTAAAGGAAATGCCATGGTCTTTGAATCCCATTCAGGTGTGGTCTGGTTATTTATAGTGCTAGATTTGACTTAGCTGTGGAGTGCTAGCTTGACTGGGTAAATCTGTTCTACCTTAGTCATGCATTAACTCAATACACCACAGTGGACAAAAGTGGAAGAAAAGGCTCTTAATGAAAGCTGCTTACTTAAAAAAAATATATATATTATATGAATGTGTTATTTTTATGAAGTTCTACTGATTTGGTTTACATACTGTATATCACAGTTTCAGCCAAAGCGTTTTATTTCGTTTTTGGTTAAGTGGAGAAGAGTTATGCCCTGTACACATGGTCGGACATTCTGACCACAAAATCCGTTGGATTTTTTCTGACGGATTTTGGCCAAAACTTGTGTTGCATACTCAGACAAAGTTGTCGGAATATCCGATCGTTCAGAACGAGGTGACATAACACACATACGACGGGACTATAAAGAGGCCAGCAGCCAATAGCTTTCATCTCGTAATTTATTCTGAGCATGCGTGGCACTTTGTCCGTCGGAATTCTCTACACACAATCGGAAAAAGTCTGATCGTATTTTGTTGTCGGAAAATTTTAGATCTAGCTCTCAAACTTTTTCCGTCGGAAATTCCGACAGAAAACGTCTGATAGAGCCCACACACGATTGGATTTTCTGACAACATCCAATCTGACTTTTTCTGACTGAATTTCCGACCGCGTGTATGGGGCATTAGATTCTTTGTCAGGTTTTAATTGGCACTTGCATCCCTGTTGATATTTTTTCTTGCTCACTTTCAGGAGAGGAAGTAATGCTAAATCTCTCCAATGAGAACACAGAAAAAAATTATTTTTAGTAAAGCCGAGAAGAGTTAGAACCTCTGACAATTGTTTTTAATGCTGTTGGTGCCTTTCTGTGCAGGAACACATCTTATACAGATTTCACATGGGCAGGGAGTAAGGGAAGGTCTCCCCAATAAGGTCATAGACAGAAACAACAATCTCATAGACATATTACTCTTCCCCTATCCAAAATAGGAGAATGGCTGAAGTTAGACTTTAATATATTTTAACATTATAGTTGTGTTTTGAGTGTGTATCAACAATATTACCTGACCAATGTGGATGTCTAAGGAAAACCACTAGAGAACAATATTGGACTAGACAACGGATATTGGACTATTCCCTGAACTCAGCCTGCCTTTTACCTGGACTTTACCTGTCATAGAACCACGCTATCTGTCTGCTAAACTGCAAGTAGTATTGTTTGCTCTGTTCTCATCTGTCCTGGTGTGGTGGCCAGGTACTATAGTATTTTGTATAAGTCCTGGGGGCAACCAAGTACCAATAGGCCTGCTTGCCTTAAGGGAAAAGGAGCTGCTATAGGTGAAGCACACAGCAACTAGCTATAGTGTCTGACCACCTGGGGTAGACGTGACATTTGTGACAGTTAGCAGGAGGGATAGTGTCAAGGGATAGGGTCCAGGATAGGCATCAGTTCAGTGACATGAGTGCTCATATTTATCCTTTGTTTAGTGCCAAAAGTCATGCATCAAGAATGACTGGAGACTAAAATCAACACAGCACAAAAAAAAAATTCACTCGTTCAAACTGAAGCCAGACCAGCAGCAGAAACTGACAGTATTACTGTGTGATAATCCCGCAGCTGCATCTCATTAATAAAGTGACACAGACAGATCAGTACTCCTGGGCATATTTCAGAAGATAACCTGTTACAAACAATCAGCAGTTATCTTCTACTTCTTTGACTGCATTAACCCGATGGAAGATAAAATCTGATAAAATATTTCACTTAGCAATAGAAACATTAATTTTCAAGCATATCAGTGACACATCAAACGCAAAGCAAGCTCACTCTTTTAGAAAGTCTGTAAGATAGTTTCACTTTGTATTTGTGACCCCCCTACACCTGTCTTCTTAGGCTTTAAACTGTCTGTAAACATGTCTTATACACGTTTTTGAAGGATGTCCTTCTTCATCAGAGCCCCATCAGGGCTCTGATGAAGAAGGACATCCTTTGAAACGTGTCAGGCAGCAGGGTCCCTGGTGAGATCTTCCTTGGGCTAGAGGCTTTGGCAAAGCTGGGAGACTGTAGCCACTTGTGAGTAGTTATATTTTATTTTATCTTCAATAAATTTGATGTTGGATAATGCACTAGGGCAATGTGCTCTTTGTTTTAATCTATTTTCCACAAGGTTCTGAGGACAACCCCAGTCCTAGATGGCAGCAAGGCTGGGTAGTAATATTCACCTCAGACTGCAGAATTCTCTTCTGATTTGCTACAAGAATATTGTTGCTAGGGATAGCCTTGCGGTTCACCCGGCGGTCGGTTTGCGGCGAATTTTGCGTGTTCGTGATTCGCCAAACCGGTGGACTTCTGGCACTGTTCGCGCGGTGGACATATGCGTTTACATTGTGAAAGAACTTTGACCCATGATGACACATCCATCATGGGGTACAGGACAGCCAATTGCGACATTTCAGCACATGGACAATTGGACATTCCCCCTACCTTATAAATAGACCTGATCTGGGGCCATTTTACATTCTGTCTTTTGTCAGTGTAGGGAGAGGTTGCTGTGTGGAGCAGGGTCAGACTGTAGTGACACAAATCGCTAGCTATTAGGTTCACAAAAGTCCTTTTAATGGTATAGGTGTACAGTATATAGGGTTCTGGTGCGCTGTGCTGGTGATTGTTGAGTGCACTGCTGACCGATTCTGCAGCTGTCTTTTGTCAATGTAGGGACAGGGCGCTGTGTGGAGCAGGGGCAGTCAGTTTAATCACTAGCTATTACTATTAGGTCCACAAAGGTACTTTTAAGGACTGGTATAGGTGTACAGTATATAGGGTTGTACAAGTATAATATACTTTCTTTCAAATATAGAACGCTTATTATACTTGACTGCTGAGCTGAGTGCTGACCGATTCTGCAGCTGTCTTTTATCAGTGTAGGGACTGAGGGACAGTCTGCAAATCTCTAGTTACTAGGTCCACAAAGGTCCTTTTAAGGACTGGTATAGGTGTACAGTATATAGGGTTGTACATGTATAATATACTTTCTTTCAAATATACAAAGTATATTATGGTGCACTGCTGACTGCTGTGCTGCTCAGTGCTGACCGATTCTGCAGCTGTCTTCTATCAGTGTAGGGACTGATGGACAGTTTGGTGTTTGGAGCAGGGACAGTCTGCAAATCACTAGCTACTAGGTCCACAAAGGTCCTTTTAAGGACTGGTATAGGTGTACAGTATATAGGGTTGTACATGTATAATATACTTTCTTTCAAATATAGAAAGCCTATTATACTTGAGTGCTGTGCTGCTGAGCTGATTGCTGCCCGATTCTGCAGCTGTATTTTATCAGTGTAGTTGCTGGTATCAGTGCTGCTGTCAGTGCTTTCTATCTCGGTGCTGGTGTCAGTGCTCTCTCTCTATCTCGGTGCTGGTGTGGTGTCAGTGCTCTCTATCTCGGTGCTGGTGTGGTGTCAGTGCTCTCTATCTCGGTGCTGGTGTCAGTGCTCTCTATAACGGTGCTGGTGTCAGTGCTCTCTATCTCGGTGCTGGTGTCAGTGCTCAGTCTCTATCACGGTGCTGGTGTCAGTGCTCAGTCTCTATCGCGGTGCTGGTTTCAGACAGTGAGGGAGATAGCAGCGGAGAAGCCAATCAGCAGGCACTGCCAGCACCATGGCTGAGGATCAGCACTGGACTGACACCTCTGGACCACCGCAGTGGAGCCCTGCATAGGTGGGGGTAAGGGTCGGGCAGAGGGAGGGGCTCAAGCACAGGTTGGCACACTGGGACACTGGCACAGGACTGTGCTTCCCTGACTGTGGCACTGATCATCTCCTGCATCCCCTTCATAGCCTGGCCTGACCTTGCCTCTCCTCCATGGCCTTCATGTGCTCCTGAATTCTCAAAATTTCACAGATAAAAAAAGAATGCTTGTCGTTGTCGATCCCAGATTCACTTAATACTTTTGTTATGTCAGTATCCATGTTGTGGGACTATGTGTGCACAGCTAGTAAGTATTTTGTGGCTGAAAATATGACCTGGAGGTTTTTAAGATTCTCCTGTCATTAAAGTCAATGGGGTCTGCCGCAAACTTTGCGGTTCGCAAACTTATGCCCACGTTTGCGGTTCGTGTTCACGAAACGTCCCGTCAGAAGTTCGTCCATCACTAATCGTTGCTCAGTTTTCAGTTTCTTGCAGGGCTACTTTATGGCATCTGAGAGAGAAGATATTGAAACTCAAGTTGTAACCTTGTAGTAAATACAAAAGCAGAGACAAGCAGCGCCAACCTAAGTGCAGTAATATGACACACGTTTTATTTGTTACAGTTATTTGATACACTCACTCTCTGATCATGATTAGGAACATCCGAATGGACAGTCTAGTAGGCAACAGAGATTCCAGTGGGGGTGATCCTCTTGCTCTATGTGGTCCCGTCTGGCGGCGCTGGTGGATTCCAGTGTCCCAGGCTCAGGTCGGCAAAGTGCTGCGGATATCGTCAGTCTGTGGAGTCACGTTGTGATGATGCTAGTTGCGTGCACGCGTTCGGAGCATGTGTGCTACTTCAACAGGCAATCTGTCTCGCTGCTCCTGTTTATCATTGCCTTGCTGTGCGAGAATTGATAAATCAACTTTGATGAGTATAAAATTAGTGTGCAACTCCTCCCAGTCTGTGATTAACAGCTGGCAATAACCAACCAGAAGGGCACAGATGGAATTGGATAGACCAGTGTCTTCATTCAACCTTATCATCTATGTAAATATGTAAGAAACCAAGGGAGAAGCTCAGTATAAACAAGGATATAGAGACCGGTTGTGCAGTTAGGGACCCAAAGGCCAGACAGGACAAGAAGAATATCAAGAAGAATATTCAGTAGTCCTTCATTTTTAGCCCTAATAATTCACTGATAACCCCATTAATAAAATCATTTTTTCAGTCACATGACCACCAATCCTTTACATCCTCTATTTCCTGTCTATGTTTTAATAATGGCTCTACATCACTTCTCCTGTGGACATTTTGAGCAATATGTCCTGGCCGACAACATCTTTGCAATGAAGAATGCCGTGATGTGATAATACCATTGTAGAACCAAAAAGAGAAACACAAAAGGAATGGGCCAACAACGCTGCAAATGTAGACCACAACAGGAGAAATGGCAGGATCAAGAAGTAAAAACTTGAAATTTTTAGTGCTGCGGAGCTGTAGTCTGCTTAAACATGGATTGCCATAGTTCTGCTTTACTTAGATTTCCCATAAGCTCAGTTTTATTGTTTAATACTGCTCACTGTTGGAGAATTTCCTTGGCAATAGTGTGAGAAGATACAATAATTCTGATTTATAAATATGTACTGTATGTCTCCCTGGCCAATCATTAGGACGTTTATTGCCTGTGGTGCAAACTGTAAATATTTAGGGTAACCTTCTAGAACCTCTCTTGCATCCAGGGCCTTGCCAGGAAAGGAAGCACGTGCCTCTCAAATGTGCTGCCTAGGAAGGCCTATTGCCATAAGAGAGGCCTGAGTCTGAGGCCTGGAAGATTTTCCTGCTATCCAGCTGGAGGGTACATCCAGGGAAAGGAAGGTGGCTTTTGGTTTGGAGCACCAGGGGTAAAGACCTCACTGTTGAAGAGTTCTCTGGAGATTTTGATAGAAGCTATTGCTGGTGGAAATTGCAGGAAGTTGGTGGCGTATCCAAGGGGCACGTATGCTGCCCTAAAGCTGCTATACTTTCCGAAGAGTATAGAGTGCTGGTTCCGGCTTAAAGGCCCTTTTTTTGCATTGACTGTAAGTAATCTGAAGTATGTATTTTTGGTTATTTCCGGTTATCCTGTGCCTAAGTCTACGCTCCATGAGTTTATTGGGCGTAATAATCTCTGTTAAAAAGTTTGGTTTAAACCCAATTGTTTCCAAACATTTAGGAAATTCTGCCCTGATGTAAACTTCTACCTCACTGAGCAACCTGGAGGTCCACTATCACTATCTAAGAATAAGGGGATCCTACACACTTTAAAGAAACAAGGTGGGCTTTCAGGTGCATAGGGGCTCTTTATTAGTTTTTTTCACATACCCCTTTTCTTCTGGAACTGAACTAAAACTTGAAAAAAATTTCAACTCTAATGAAGAACTGCTTAAGTCAGCACACTAATATTTAATTGCCTTGAATGGGATGTACCAGTACTTCAGGAGCAATACAGACCTATACAGTGTCAGGACAAGATCACCCAGTGCCCAGGGCAAAAATGCCAAATTGTGCCCCCCCACCTTTGTTATGTGTAGGCTTATGAGGAGGTGGGGAGAGAGAGAACAGCCCGCACCTCCTTTCGGCTCTCTCCTCTTCTAACCGCTTCCAGGGCAGGGCTGACAGAAGTAGTAATGCCACTGTCTCTACTCCTGTCAGACTTATAGTAGAAGGTACTTGCAGTGCCCCCATCCCTACTATATGTGCTGCACCCAGGGCAGCCGGCTCTTTTTCCCACCCCTTGTCTCTGCCCCGGACCTATGAGACATTATTGCACAGGCAGACTGGTTCTAGATTCTTTTTTTTTGGGGGGGGGAGGGAGGAGAACCACCATCAAAGGGCTAAGTAACTACCTGGGTGGCAGGGAATGTGGTCATTTGGGCTAGAGGTTTGAACTTGTCCTATAATAGGGTTAGAATGCCCTGGTTAAAAATATCTATATTTTTGTTTTACTGCCCTAATTTCAACACAGTGGAGTGAAAAGTTAGCTGCATGTGCAGCTGGTTTATTGATATAATGGAAGAACATTACACATCCGCCAGCAAATAGACAAATATATAAATTACTAACACAAGCAATATACACTTTATTTTAATTTTCATGGACTGTGGTGTTACAACACTTAATTAAGAAAGTAATGAAGAATTGTAAATTGCCCACACCAAAGATTAAGCGAACTCTGAGAAAACAAGAAACGTCTCATTATGTTTCCCAAATATCTCAATGAACGTTATCACTTTTGAAGGATTAAATTATCCCTGGGAAATTAATTATGTTGATAAGGTAATTATGTGTTCCTGTGTCTGCTTCTGACGTCACCAATGGACCGATCTATGCGGCAATGGGCGATTTGCAAAATTATGTAAACAATTCAGCAGAATGAAGATTGTCCGCAGCTTACAAATCACTTCATCATATGCACATTTCCCTAGTCTTCTGATGAAATACCAGGATACACAACTGATTCTACAGAAACTTCCGCATTCTGATAAAAAAAGGAAATAGGATTGCAAAACAGACCTGACAGCACATGGTTTTCCTTCTAACACAGATTTCCCCTATCTGCAGTGTTTCTAATTGAGTGATGACTTTAGAGATACATCCTGCAGTCACTCACTACCACTGTGGTAGACACTTCTCTATTTCACATGGTAATTACTGAGGAAGAGGACTGGACCGGGAGTAAAAAACATAGAGCTTACTTACCCATCCTTATTCCTGCACTGTAGAGTAATGCAAAAATAAGGAATGAAAAAGGATAAATCAAACAACTCATTTAAAGACTTTGTAATTAAAGTCCGTTTCATCCTTTCAACCCCAGTTGTCCCCTCCCTCCATGTGTGTTTTTTGCATTTTTTATACTTATCTTTTCCAGATGTCTTTAGCTCATTCTTGTAAGGTGCATGGTCCTTTTCTTTTTCAGGTCTTCTTCTCCAGACATGATCCACCGAGTGATGTTAATGGGATTACACCAGCACTAAAGTGATGCATGGTCAAGGGGCTGGTCCATGAAGACCTGAACTTCTTATGCCGCATACACACAATCGGAATTCTTGTCGGAAAAAGCTCTGATGGTTTTCCCGACGGAATTCCGACGGAATTCGGCTCAAGCTGTCTTGCCTACACATGGTCACATCAAATTCCGATCATTTATAACGCGGCGACGTACAACACGTACGACATGACTAGAAAAAAGAAGTTCAATAGCCAGTAGCCAATAGCTTCTGTCTCGTAGTTGAATCTGAGCATGCGTGATTTTTGGCGTGTTGGAATTGCATGCACATGATCGGAATTACCGATAGAAAGTTTTTCCGTCGGGAAAATTGAGAACATGCTCTCAATTTTTGGCTGGTGGAAATTCGGACAGCTAAATTCCGATGGAGCATACACACGGTCGCATTTTCCGATGAAAAGCTCTCATCTGTCTTTTTCTGGCCGGAATTCCGATCGTGTGTACGCGGCCTTAGTCTCCTGGGTTGAATGAAGCTGGGCGTCATTCAACCTGGAAGACTAAGGGCATCTAAAAGCTATTACTGCAAAGGACAGCGCCAGAGAGACGGTAAAGGCCTTTCTTATAAAAGTGATCGGATGGCTCCAGATTCTTCCTGTGACTAATGTCCCCTGAAGTGATGTGTATTACATCACTTCCGGGGGCACAGCTATCATTCCTTGGCTAGTGTAGCTGAGGATGCAGCTATTCAAGCATGATCTGTGTTTGAAAAGCTACATTGAAGTACAGGGGAGATAATGGGTTTCTAATAGAGCCCCAAATGTCTCCATTAAGAGTACCTGTCACCTGCCCATGCTATCACATAGGGAAATTGTAAAGCCTCTTGCGATGGCAAAAAAGTAAAAAAAAAAAAGAGAATTATATGATATAAATAAAGAGGTTTCTGAAGCTGGTGTGTGGGGTGGGGATTCCGATCATTTGACCACCGTGATTGGCTGTCACAGCAGTCACATGATCGGAAAGCTCAGAAAATAGAAATAGGGGAGCTTTCTGTTCACCGCCGGTAACTTTGGCGGAAGCCCACATGTCTAGCGATCTCGGCACAGCTCTGTTTACATTCAGGCACATATGCCGGCGTGAAGAGGTTAAGATTTCTAATTTTCCTAACTTAATTTGAAGAAAAGTGTGAATATCAATATTTTGAAATAAATTTTAGCTGATGCCTGCAAGACATTCCTTCTTTTTTTATATTCATGCTCATTATACCGCTTTTATCTGCAAACAAATGAAGTAAACTACCGAAGCCAGTTTGATTAGCAGTGTAAGGGCTACAGGCTACAATCTCTAAATTAATAAAATATCACTCTGCATGTTGCCTATAAATACAAATGATTTCATATTTTGCATAGATTCCTTGGCCCGATAAGATTGCTGGAGTACAAGTCAAATAAATTGCTGATTCAGGCACTTTATATCTCTAATAAGCTATGTGGCTAACTATAGTAAACCATCAAGGATATAAACTGGGTAAAGTAATGGCTCTATTTAAGAGAGGGCAGTACAAGGTGCACGTACTTACCTAGACTGACATATGACCCTCCTCCACAGCACCCCTGGATTCCCAAAGCTGTCTATGCAAATAGCAGATTTCTGGAAAGTCAGAACACGTATCTACTCTCCACATTGCATTCCATAATTCATTGCCAAGACCTCAGCCGCTTATCTAGAAACTTCTTGAAAGTCAATGCGTAGACACGCCCCTACACTGAATTCTTTAATACAAAGCCAGGGCCTTGGCCACAAATCCAGAGTTTTTGTAAAAATCAGAGCATAGTTAAGTCCCCACACTGCATTCCACAATAGAATGTTATGACCTCAACAGCCTAACCAAAGGTTTCTTTTAAATTAAAGCATACACACACCGTCAAACTGCATTCCCAAATAGAATACCAAGGCCTCAGCAGCCTATCTAGAGGCTTCTTGAAAGTCAGAGCATAGACACGCGTTACCACTAATATAATTCCAGGGTCTCAGGAGCATATTCAGAGTCTAGGCAGGGGCAGATCTAGAAACTAGTCTCAGGAGGGGCACTGGCAGAAAATAAGATGTTGCTTACAGAACTGTATTTAACGTATCATACAGTCCTAACTTTGTTTAAAACAGTGACACGTTTATCCTGTCCCCCCACGTGTGTCACCCTGTTCTTCATTACTGTACCCCACTTGTGTCACCTTTTTCATTACTGTCCCCCACTTGTGTCACCTTCTTCATTACTGTCCCCCACTTTTGTCACCTTCTTCATTGTTGTCCCCCACTTGTGTCACCTTTTTCTTCATTACTGTACCCGACTAGTGTCACCTTCTTCATTACCGTCCCACCCCTTGTGTCACCTTCTTCATTACCGTCCCACCCCTTGTGTCACCTTCCTCTTCATTACTGTACCCCACTTGTGTCACCTTTTTCTTCATTACTGTACCCCACTTGTGTCACCTTCTTCATTACTGTACCCCACTTATGTCACCTTATTCTTCATTACTGTCCCCCTTGTGTCACCTTCTTCATTACTGTCCCCCACTTGTGTCACCTTCTTCTTCATTTCTGTACCCCACTTGTGTCACCTTCTTCTTCATTTCTGTACCCCACTTGTGTCACCTTCTTCTTCATTACTGTCCCCCACTTGTGTCACCTTCTTCTTCATTACTGTACCCCACTTGTGTCACCTTCTTCATTACTGTCCCCCACTTGTGTAACCTTCTTCTTCATTACTGTACCCCACTTGTGTCACTTTCTTCTTCTTCATCACTGTCTCCCACTTGTGTCACCTTGTTCTTCATTACTGTCCCCCACTTGTGTCACCTTCTTCTCCATTACTTTTCCCCTCCCCCCACTTGTGTCACCTTCTTCTTCATAACTGACCCCTCCCCCACTTGTGCCACCTTCTTATTCATTACTGTCTACCACTTGTGTCACCCCATTATTACCGTCCCTGTCATGACCAGGCCATTATTTGCGATACAGCACTGCGTTATTTTAACTGACAAATGCGCAGTTGTGCGACACTTTACCCAAATAACATTTTTGTCCTTATTTTCCCACAAATAGAGCTTTCTTTTTGGTAGTATTTGATCATCTCTGTGGTTTTTATTTTTTGCGCTATGAACAAAAAAAGATCAATATTTTTGAAAAAAAAAACACCATTTTTTACTTTCTGCTATAAAACATACCCAATAAAATAAAAATTTTAAAAATCGAATTTCTTCATCAATTTCGGTCAATATATATTCTGCTACATATTTTTGGTAAAACAAATCCCAGCGTATATTGATTGGTTTGTGCAAAAGTTATAGCGCCTAACAAACTATGGGATATTTTTATTTATTTAATAAAGTAATGTAAAGTAATGGCGGTGATCAGTGACTTATAGTGGGACTGCGATATTGTGGCGGTCAAAACAGACACCTGACACTTTTGAGGATCAGTGACACTAATACAGCGATCAGTGCCAAAGAAATATGCACTGTCACTGTACTAATGACACTGGCTGGGAAGGGGTTAACATCAGGGGTGATCAAAGGGTTAACTGTGAGCCTAGGTTGTGCTAACTTACTGTGTGGGAGGTGCTTTGACTAGGGGAAGGCAAAGGTCTGTGTTCTTGCTTAGCAAAAACACAGGATTAATGCCTTCCCTTCTGACAGAACAACAACCTGCCTTGTGCCTGTATAATCGTTGGGTGCCAGCGGATATCGCTGGGCTCCTGCTGTGTGTGATCACAGTGGGAGCAGGTCGCTGGTGGTGCGTGCACACGCCCCAGACCCGGAAGTGTCAGATCACATACTAGGTACATGATCTGGAGAAGAGTGCCAGCCCTGCTGCAGTATATCTACAGTGGGAGGTCCGCAAATGGTTAAACTTAAAGCCGCTGGTCCTCTCTAGTGGAGGTCTAGTAACCAGTCAGTGAGGAGCAGAGCTGACCATACAGAGGAAAATGAGGCCCTAGGGTAAGGCTACTTTGGTGGATCTTATATTAGGAAGAAGCTGGGATACTGCATGGGACATTGACGCTGCATATGATCAGGGATATATAGAGCTGATGCTTTTTCCTTGGACAATTCTATCGTTACACTTTTTACCATGAAGATGAAGTCCCTACCCTCAATAAATCCCAGATACCCATATATAATAACCCTCTGTTGTGTATCCCTATTTCTACTTGTAATCATATGGGGGGTCATGTCTGCCACTGGCTCTGTTCCTCGCTGTTTTGTGGTCCACATATTTTGCTTCATTTTACATTGTAAATAACCCTTTATGCTCTACGAAGAAGTGTTAATTGTCAACGCGAAACAAGTTGAGCCCAGCAATGTCCGCCTAGTGTGAGGCAACGCTCTACAGAGATAGCCCCCCGCTATATTATTTGTCCTTGGTGACCGTTTTTGTTTTATTACATGTGCATAGCTCCCAATTGTCCCTCATTTTGAGGGACTGTCCCTCATGTGGATTAATGTCCCTCTGTCCCTCTTTCCTCCTCATTTGTGCCTCATTTTTGTCTGATCTATAGAGTTGTATATAAAATGCACTTTTTATCTTTCAAAAGGTGTTTCCCGGTGCTGAACTTTTCATCCCAATTCTAGATTGATGTAATTATAGATCGTTGTAAATTTGAAAAGCCAATATAAAGGAATAGTAGTGGTAAAAGAAAAAGCCCTTGTGGATTTAATTAACCTTTTTTTATGGTTAATTCTCCTTTAAAGGGGTGTGGTAGGGGGCGTGTCCTATGGCTAGATACATTTGCTAGTAGGTGTCCCTCATTCCCATCTCTAAATGTTGGGAGGAATGCATAAGTGCCAGTGTCCATACTTTGGAGGCTCCCTACCTGTATACAGGGGGTGTGTATGCTCACACACTAGTTTGGGTTAACACAATTTAATGTTTTTAATTTGTTTTTAATCCATTTTCTAATAAAAGACAATGTATACATATACATGCGATTTTGTGTGTTTGATACGGTGCCTAAAAATGTTTTTTCTGTGGTTTCTATTTTGTTCTGTACTATTCAGGGATGAGGCATTGGAGTTCGTTTACCAAAAGGCAACTCCGCTTTGCACTACAAGTGCACTTGGGAAGTGCAGTCACTGTAGATCTGAGGGGAAGATCTGAAATGAGGGGAAGCTCTGCTGATTTTATCATCCTATCATGTGCAAGCTAAAATGCTGTTTTTTTATTTTCTTTGCATGTCCCCCTTGGATCTACAGCGACTGCATTTCCAAGTGCACTTGTAGTGCAAAGTGGATTTGCCTTTAATAAATAACCCACATAGTGTATCACTTTTTATGTCCATGATAGCCACGTCATGATGTCATCATTTATTGATTTTTACAAGCCAAGGAGGCCATAGAGATCATCTGGGGTGTACAAGTCACCTACCAGAGCACTTACCGTACATTAATATAAATAGTTTAGGATAGCAATATTATTATTGTTATTTTTATACATGATTTATATAGCGCCAACAGTTTATGTAGCGCTTTACAATTACAGTACAGTTCAATACAGAAGGGACAGAAGGGCCCTGCTCATAGAGCTTACATTCTAAAGGAATTTTTACCAATAAGATAACCTAAAGCCCCATACACACAATCAGCAATCCCACCAGCAAAAGTCAGATGTGAGCTTTTGGTCAGAAATTCTGACCGTTTGTATGCTCCATCGGACTTTTGCTTCCAGCCAGCAAAAGATTGAGAGCAGGTTCTCTATTTTTCGGTCGGAAAAAGTTCCAATCTGAAAATTCCGATTGTCTGTACAAATTCCGATGCGCAAAATTGCTACACATGCTCGGAAACAATTCGAAGCATGCTCAGAAGCATTGAACTTCATTTTCTCGGCGCGTCATAGTGTTATACGTCACCGCGTTCTTGACGGTCGAAAGTTCAGAGAACATTTGTGTGACCGTGTGTATGCAAGCCAAGCTTGAGCGGAATCCCGTCAGAAAAACCATCCAAGATTTTTCAGACGGAAAATCCGCTTGTGTGTACGGGGAATTATGGGTCCCTCACTTTTCAAAAACTATAACCCTATCTGGGCTTCATACGGAATAGGAAATGTTATCTGCAGCCTTCAGTGGAATCAGACCACGGTGGCTTTCCACCATAGTCATACAGGTCTTCCAGGAGCAGGATCCTTATTGCGGCTGTGACCACTTTGTCCCTCATTGACCTTTCATTGATCTGATGGCACAGTATTGGTTTCAGAAATCAGGATCTACATTTTATGAGCACTGTGGAAATCCCAGAATTGAATTCGGTACGGTGGGTGAAGACAATAACTGTTATACCGTTTAACCTTAAGGCATCCTTTGATGTTGAGTCGGAGTTTTGTTTTCCTGAGATGCAAACCACAAGCTGACGGTTATTTCTGTAAATGTGTACCATGCACAAGCTGCTCCTGACAAGGTTACTCATGCAGATGGGAGCTCTGTTAATACACAATGTAGCCCGCAAATTCTGATTTCACATTAACATTTCCCTTAATAATTACACATTGAAAATGTTTGAAAGGCAACTTTACTTTTAAAGCTGAACTTCAGGCAAATCTAAAAGACACAAAGTAATGTTGCTCTGTAATCAGTAACACATTTTTTTATGTTTTTTTTTTAATGCAAGCAAGTAGCTATACTTGACCGGGCATCAGCCACTGAATAGCAGAAGTCAGGGAAGGGAGCAGAACAATGAGTTAATAAAAGGTACTGTAGTCATGGAGCATGCTGATAGGCTGAAAGAGCAGAGTGACAGAGAGATGAGCTCATCAGAGTGCTGCTTTTCCTCTCACCGTCTAATCACTGGATGGGGGTGAGGAGGCGTCCTGTAAGTGAAAGCAAAACTGCAGCAGAGAAAGTTCAGATCTCGTGTCTTGTCTTTGTGTGGCAAAGCTGTGTAAATCTTAATGCTGGATAGGTAAAAATACAAATTCTTTGACAGATAACACAACTCTTATATTTGTAAGTCATCTGTATATTTAGCTGTTTGCCTGCAGTTCAGCGTTAAAAAAAATCTACTCCTACCCACCCTAGACCCATAGCTCCCAACTGTCACTGATTCCAAGGGACTGTCCCTGATTTGGAGCGATGTCCCTCTGTCCCTCTTTCCTCCTCATTTGTCCCTCATTTTGCTCTGAGCTATATAGATGTACTGTGTTTATCGGCATATAACACGCACTTTTTCCCCCTTAAAATCAGGGGGAAAACGTGGGTGCGTGTTATACGCCGATCCCCTGCCATTGTAAGCCTTTGGGCGGCTTTCGCCCGCCTTTGGCCCTTCTCAGCCACTTTCGCCCTCCTTCAGCCGTTCTCAGCGGCTTTGGTCCACCTTCGGCCCTTCTTCGCAGCTTACGGCCATTCCTGGCAGCTTTCTTGGCGACCGATTGCGGCTGAAAGCCGCTGAGAGCGGGCGAAAGCTGCCGAGAATGGCTGAAGACAGCCTAAAGCTGCCGAGAACTACCGAGCGCCGCCGAGATACACAGGACATCCGGCTCTGTATCTCGGCGGCGCCACTTTTAAAAGGCAAAGCTGCAAATAAATCTGACAAGGCTACAAATGATGGACAAGTCTGCAAATGACACTGACAAGGGTGCAATGATGGACACTGACAAGGCTGCATTGATGGGCATTTAAATGTAAGTTTTTTTTCCTTAAACTTCCCTCCTCAAAGTTTTTTTCCTTAACCATTTGCTGCCCACCAATAGGCAAATGACGGCTGCAAAGTGGTTTTAAAATCCTGACCGGACGTCATAGGACGTCCTCAGGATTTTGAGCCACTGCACACCCCCGGGGGCGCGCATCGCGGCGATCGTTGTTGCGGGGTGTCAGTCTGACACCCCGCAACTATGATCTCGGTAAAGAGTCTCCGACAGGGACTCTTTACCACGTGATCAGCCGTGTCCAATCACGGCTGATCACAGTGTAAAAAAGAAGAGACGGTGATCTGCTTTTCCTCGCTCGTCTCTGTCAGGCGCAAGTAGAGGAGAGCTGATCGGCTGCTCCTCTGACAGGGGGGGTTGTGCTGATCGATTATCAGCATAGCCCCCCCGAGGATGCCCACACTGGACCACCAGGGACGCCACCAGACCACCAGGGATGCCCAGCACCAGGTATGGATGCCAATCAGTGCCCACAATGGGCATCACTGATTGGCATGCATTATTGTTTGGCACTGATTGGCATCCATCAGTACAAAACAATGCAATACAATGTTGCTTATCAGTGCCCATCCGTGCCACCTATCAGTGCCCATCCATGCCAACTATCAGTGCCCATCCATGCCTATCTGTGCCGCCTATCCATGCCCACTCATGCCGCCTATCCATGCTAATCCATGCCAGCTATCAGTGCCAATTTGTGCCACCTATCAGTGTCCATCTATGTCGCTCATCAGTGCCACCTATCAGTGCCACCTATCGGTGCCCATCAATGCCACCTCATCAGTGCTACTTCATTGGTGCAAGCTCATCAGTGCCCATCAGTGCCACCTTATCAGTGCCCGTCAGTGCAGCCCCGTCAGTGCCCATCAATGAAGGAGAAAACGTACTTATTTACAAAGTTTTCAAACTGAAACATAAAAAAAAACATTTTTTTCAAAATTTTCAGTCTTTTTTTATTTGTTTAGCCCCGTAGAGGTGATCAAATACCACCAAAAGAAAGCTCTATTTGTGGGGAAAAAAATTATAAAAATGTAGTTTGGGTACAGTGTAGCATGACCGCGCAATTCAAAGTGTGACAGTGCTGAAAGCTCAAAATTGATCTGGGCAGGAAGGTGTTTAAGTGCCCAGTATTGAAGTGGTTAAAATTCCCTCCTAAACTTGGGGTGCGTGTTATACACCGGCACGTGTTATACGCCGATAAATATGGTATATAAAATGCGCTTTTTATCTATCAAAAAGTGTTTTCCAGTGCTAAACCTTTCATCTGATTTCTAAATTGCTGCATTTGTAAATTCCAAAAGCCAATATAAAGTAAAAGTAGTGATAAAAAAAAAAATATTGTTATTTTGTACAATTCTCCTTTAAGTGGGCGTAGAAAGGGGTGTGTCCTATGCCTGGATACTTAAAGTGGAGTTCCACCCCAAAAAGCTAATATTTATAAATGTGCTTAAAAAAAAAAAAAATCATTTGAAGAAAGTTTTTTTTTTACTCACCTCTAAATGCCTGTTGCTAGGGGGTCCCTTATAGTCTGCCTCCTTCAGTGCCTGGGCTCCTGATGTCACGTCCCTCGGCACAGGAAGGGGGATCGCCTCTCCCCCTCCCTCTTGTCTGGTACGTGGCATGGCTCGCACATGCGCACCCACAGTTAAAATGCCGGTGCCGCCAAGTGGAGGGGGGGACGAGCGAGGCTTCGATCCCGCACTTTGCTGGACTCCAGGACAGATAAGTGTCCGATTATTAAAAGTCAGCAGCTGCAGTATTTGTAGCTGCTGACTTTTAATTTCAGCATTTTAAGTGGGAACCCCGCTTTAAGCTGAGAGGCATCCCTCATTTCCATCTCAAAAAGTTGGGAGGTATGCTAGACCTCCTGAATTGATGTACACCTGCCCTCCCATCCCCTTCTTCCAGATTCATAACACGGATCAACCACCTGTCTTAGCCACCCCCTATGCCACCAGAGGGGCTTTGTACCTGCTTGTGACTTTGGGGGAATGCTTATCCTGTCTGTAGGCAGGTGCAGTCTATACCCCCCGTAGGTGGCACTAGGCTCTAGCAGTGATGCAGATGGGGAAGGAAGGGGTGAGGAATTTAATTCCTCTATGACTTCCTGCTGTCATCAAGGGAGCAGCCATCTGATTGGACACTGTTGCCCTGACAGACCCTGTTGTCACCTTGGGTCAGGGAATCGGCTATTCAACCACTTGCCCTCCAGAAGATTTACTCCCCTTCATGACCGTTTTTTGTGATACGGCACTGCGTTACATTAAGGGCCGGTTCACACTGCGGGCGATGCGAGGCGACACGACTCGCCTCGCCGCTATCTTACAAGTCGCCCCCGTTCTGTACAATGGAACCGTTCTGAGAGGAGCGACTCGAGACGCTCCGACTCAGAAAAAAGGTTCCTGTACTACTTTCGGGCGACCTCGGGGCGACTTGCATTGACTTCTATACAGAAGTCATCTGCAAGTTGCCGCTGAGGTCGCGGCAGGTCGTGGCGAGGCAAGTCGGAGTCGCCTCGCCTCGCCTGCAGTGTGAACCGGCCCTAACTGATAATTGCACGCTCGTACTACACTGTACCCAAATATAATTAATGTCCTTTTTTGCCACAAATAGAGCTTTTTTTGGTGATATTTGATCACCTCTGCGTTTTTCATTTTTTGCACTATAAACAAAAAAGAAACAATTTTGAGAATGAAACAATATATTTTTACTTTCTGCTTTAAAACATATCCAATAAAAAAAAATAATTAAAAATCAAATTTCTTCATCAATTTAGGCCAATATGTATTCTGCTACATATTTTTAGTAAAAGCGTAGCTACCAGCGTAGTATATTGATTGGTTTTGGGCAAAAGTTACAGCGTCTAGAAACTATTTTTAGTTATTTATTTATTTACTAGTAATGGCGGCAATCAGCGACTTATAGCGGGACTGTGATATTGCAGCAGTCATTCTGACACTTTTTGGGAGCCAGTGACACTAATACATTAATCAGTGCTAGAAATATGCACTGTCACTGTATTGATGACACTGACTGGGAAGGAGTTAAACATCAGGGTCTTGTGGAAGGTACTTTTAAGAGATGCCATCTCTTCCCTGCTTTGCTGGAACACAAATTCCATCCCTTCCCTCCTGTCAGAATGGCAGTCTGCCTTGTTTACATAGGTGTAATCACAGAGCCCCAGGCAGCGCACTTGGGCGCCCCCTACCGAAAGTGTCAGATCACGTATACTGTATATACACGATTTGGTATTACTGCTACAGTGGGGCCTGAACTGGTTAAAAAAACTACTCAAACTAACCCACCGTAGCCCTCCCATCCACTTCTTCGAGATTTCAGATTTGGAACACGGATCAGCCACCTATTTTTGTGATCCCTTTGCCACTAGTTTGAAAGAGGCTTTGTACCTTCCTGTAACTTTGGTGGGGAGGCTTATCCTATTTGTAGGCAGGTGCAGTCTGTACTCCCCTCTGTAGGGGGCATTAGGCTCCAACAGTGATGCAGATGGGGAAGGAAGGGGTGAGAAACTAATTCCTCAAAGGCTTCTTGCAGTCATCAAGGGAACAGCCATCTGATTGGACGCTTGTGCCCTGACTGGCCCCGCTGTCATCTTGGGTCAGGGAAGCCTCTATTTAAGATACTGGCTCCCAAGCTTAGCATGCATTTTGCAAGTGGTTAGTGTCAGGGAGAGTGTTTAAAGTTAGGGAAAGTTTCCAGAGGAGTAGGGACAGTCCAGGAACTATGTCCTTCCTCCCTTTGGGAAGCCTCCCATTTGGAGGTGGATTTGCCAAACCACATTCTCGTTCATCATGTTGGCATCATTTGAATCTACCCACCAGGCCTAATTGTACATTGTTGGAAGGTAGTGAATATGCACGTCACGTAAAATGGGTCAACCTTGCCTTTTTCCCCATTGTATGGTGGACTGCCTTGGATTTTTTACATGCTTGGATTACAAGTTTGGGGGGGGGGGGGGGGGGGCTTCCAGGTTTTATCTTACCTTTAGCATTGTTGGAACTTTCTTAATAGACTGTTCACATTCACCTCGCTCTTCCAGTGGGGATACCTGTTTCAATGACATCTGTCTAAGAGCGGATTTCTCTTACTTTGTAGAGATTTCTTCTTACTTCTGCTGTGCATTTCCAAGGGGAAGTGACAAGAAGTCTATCCAATGGGACATGGGACAATGTGTTGGCTTTACATACACTTTAACCCTTTTATGACAGCAGTAGGTATACAGTATATGCGGTTGCAGGATTGGTGAGCCTTATACAGTAGATGCCCCCAGAACTGTGATCCAGTTGTCACTTATAACACACAGCCAACTACCAGTACCATGTAGCCAATTTTCAACCATGTGATTAAGAGCCCTTCCTACCAGCCTTTTGCATCATGCCCAACTAAATTCGTCAGACAATCCGACAGACAGTCCGTTCAACTTTTGAATGAACGGACTTGACCACACACGATGAACAGACAGTCCGCTGAAAACTTGCGCGATGACGTGTACAGCACGTACGACGGGACTAGAAAAACGACGTCCAATACACTGCAATGCAACCTTCGGCCGTGTAAATCCTTTCTGAGCATGCGCCATACTTAGTCCGTCCAACTTGCCTACACACGAGCGGACTGTCCGCTGAAACCAAGTTTGGACGGACAAAACCAAGTTTGGACGGACAAAATTACGGAAATTCCGAAAGACTAAGTCCGTCAGACTGTCCGCTGAACACGGTTCAGCGGACTAAGTTGGGCAGACAATCCGCCCGTGTGTACGCGGCCTAAGGTTCTCTAACAAACCTCTGAGTGATTCACAGAACAGCTGTATTTATACAGAGATTAAATTACACACAGCTGGACTCTGTTTACTAATTAGGTGACTTCTGAATGCAATTAGTTCCACTAGATTTTAGTTAGGGGAATCAGAGTAAAGGGGGCTAAATATAAATGCACTTCACACTTTTCAGATATTTATTTGTAAAAAATGTTGAAAACCATTTATAATTTTCCTTCCACTTCACAATCATGTGTCACTTTTTATTGGTCTATCACATAAAATGCCAATAAAATACATTTACGTTTTTGGTTGTAACATGATAAAATGAGGAAAATTTCAAGGGATATGAATACATTTTTAAGGCACTGTATGCCCTAAACACAGGACAGAGGTATAACAATAATATTAGTGCACAGAATGATAAATACCTTTAAAGGGAAGATTTTCCAGGGGTCTAACCCTCACATCCGACCACCCACTGACCGATGTGGGCAACATAAGACTGAAAAGGGTTACCAAAAAACTTTAATTGCATAAAAGATTCACATAATAATTATCAAGAGCACCTGCCACTATAGTTTCCGGCAATGGCGATCATTTCTAAGGTGTGCAGACCTTGTAAAATGTTGAAAACTCATTACTGCTGTAAAACCCTGAGGTCCTATTTATTATCGGTTTGTGGATAAAATATTGATCTGTGCATCCACAGCGACTGGAAGCCAGAAAATCTTCTTTTGCTTTGCAAGAATATTCATTTATTGATTGCAGGCTTCTGCAGACCGCTGCCCTGTCTAGTTTAGTTAAATTATATACCAGTGTTTTCGGTCAAAATAATTTCCGTTTGGTTCAGTCACTATCCAAAATAAAAAACAAAATAAAAAAAAAAGAAGTAAATTTGTTACCCTCACCCACCTATAGCCTGTGCCTAGAGATTGGCTATAATCAGAGTTCCCTTTACCCTACATACAAGTAAAAAAATAAATAAATAAATAAATATATATATATATATATATATATATATATATATATATATATATATATATATATATATATATATATATATATAAGAAAAAAAAGTATAAAAGAAAAAAGGTAAAGTTTAGTTAAAAACGATTTCTTTCCACTATGGCTGCAGTCATATCACTTACCTGTAATTAATTATCTACCACATTTTGCAGGCTGCTGCAGAGAGCCCTGTCCTCTTCCTGGTGCTGAACTTGCAGCACAACATGAGTTTAAAGCCTCCGGTCCTTGAACTGAGCTGAATTCAATGCGGTCTAACAGAGACCCGCCTCCTTCTTCCATCTCATCCATTTACATAGTTACATAGTAGGTGAGGTTGAAAAAAGACACAAGTCCATCAAGTCCAACATATGTGTGTGATTATATGTCAGTTTTACATTGTATATCCCTGTATGTTGTGGTAGTTCAGTTGCTTATCTGGCTGAAACCACCGCCTGTGGAAGGGAATTACACATCCTTGCCGCTCTTATAGTAAAGAACCTTGTGTTTTGAAGCATCTTTTTATTTTTAAATAACAAACATATCATACTTACCTCCACTGTGCAGCTCATTTTGCACAGAGTGGCCCTGAACATCCTCTTCTGGGGTCCCCCGGCAGCTCTCACGGCTCCTCCCCGCATCAGATAACCCCCTATGAGAAAAGTTCTCCCGAGAGGGTTACCTTGTGGGCGTGCTCCTAAATCCAACATTTGCGTCCACAGACACAAATGCTGGACTTGGCCCCGCCCGTCCCCCGGCGCCCGCAATATTTGGATTTGATTGAGAGCAGCAGGAGCCAATGACTGCTCTGCTATCAATCTATCCAATCAAGAGCTGAGACCCCGTAGGGAAAAGGACAACGCATCTCCGCTGAAGAGATGAAGGGGCTCAGGTAAGTAAAACTGAAAAACGGGCTCAGTTTTTCCCCCTTCCGTAGGGCCTAATAAATTCGATCTGTTCAAGGATCTTAACAAATGTATTCGTTCGCTTACATTGAAGTGAGATTACGCTAGGAATGACAATACGATCCTGGGCAGGGACAAACCACCACCTGAAGGGAGTAACAACTCCATATCAACCCAATCTCAGGATGACATTTTGCACATTCTCGAAGATCTTTGGGCTGAAGGAAACATAATCAAACAGAGGAACCCTTTTTGGACACCGAGGTTAGACACACTACCTTCAGACCACCTTCCACATTTAATCCCACACAATCTAATGGTCAGCACATAGAGACATTCTGTCAGGCGGTGTATAGGGATTTTGTGCAATTGTGTGACACTTTGTTTAGACAGAGTTCCACCAATTTAAGTGCACCCGAGTGTTCCTCCCTTAAAGACCTTACCAGTAATAAGGATATTATCTTAAAACAGGCAGACAAAGGGGGTAGCCTGGTGGTGCAAACAGACCAGAATATCTTAAGGAGGCCCATCGGCTATTGGCTGATAACAATACCTATTTAAATCTTCCTTCTGATCCTCTCCCTGGCTATCAGTCGGAACTTGTCAAGTTGGTTGAAGCTGCTTGGAAGGATGGGATACTTAAAAAAAAAGATAAATGCTTTTTGTTACCAGCAATTTCCAGCACCCCCTATTCTTACCACCTTCCGAAGGTGCATAAAGCCCTAATCGATCCTCCTGGCAGACCAATTATGGCTTGCACCAATAGCTTCACCAGTGGTTTATTTATCGGTCTATATAGATTTTCTGCTTCAACCCATAGTCTGTCAACTGTCATCCTATATTAGGGATTCGAGCCATGTCATTGAAGTTTTAAAAGAATACTCTTGGCAGGAGGGCTATTTGTGGGCGCCTTTAGACATCGCTTCATTATATACGTCTACAACTCATGAGGTTGGCCTTGCTGCTGTCCAATATTTTCTCACAAAGAATGGAGAGATGAACTCCCTAAAATCTAAGTTTGTTTTAAATAGTATAGATTTTTGCTTACAGCATAACTATTTTACTTTTTTGCATCAGTGCTACCTCCAGTGCAAAGGGACAACCATGGGAGCTAATTTTGCTCCAGCATATGCCAACCTAACTATGGGCTATTGGGAGGAGTGGCATGTCTGGGCCAATAATCCCTACTCGGACGCTATATTAACGATGTCTTGCTCATTTGGAGTGGTGGCCAGGACCTGTTTTCTTCTTTTATTACCCATTGTAACACCAACGCCTTGGGACTTTCCTTCACACATGTGTTGGATCCCACGGAGTTGATGTTTTTGGATTTGGTTCTTTCCCATGACCAGCATAACATCATCACCTGTAATCACACCAAACCCTCTAGTGGTCAAGACAATCACACTACGAACATGGGTAACATCGTCAGATTCGTTTCTACATTCAATACCAAATATAGGACCATTTTCAAAATAATTCACAAGCATTTTAATATTTTAAAATTAGACCAATGTTTACCCCTCTGTTTACCTCCCAAACCACAAGTTACATTTAGAAAAGCACGTACCATAAAAAACATCATTGCCCCTAATAAGTTGGGAACATCCATTAGTAGACCCCTTTCTGACATTGGGACATTTTTTGATAAAAGAACAGGCATTTTTCAATGCCGCAAAAGAGGCTGTCTTACATGTCAATTTATCACTCATGGATGCTTTAAGATCTTCACAAATAAAGGTACCGTATCTCTTTCCCAGTCAAGCAGTTTATTACTTGCTCTACAGAATTTGTTGTTTACGCTCTGAGGTGTCCATGTAAATTACTATATGTTGGTCCCACTATACACACCCTCTGTACGAGAGTGGGCGAACATCGTAGATTTATCAAAAAGGGCTTTGACCTAATTAGGCAGAGGCATCCGCACAGAGATCCCCGGAAGACTCAAGCCTGTTGAGTATAGAAAGAGATAGGGGGGAAGGAAGAAAAGGGGGAGGAATATTCTGGCTGTGATAACCACTGATCTAATATACACTTTTTCTTGTTTTATTCCCATAAATACTGGCAACTATATTAATGATGACCATAATGTATATATTGATAGTAGTTCGCAGCAGGTATATAGCGGAACTATGAGTGTATGAGAGTCCAATGTTGTGGTCACATGTATGTAGATACTCCAATATGATAGTATCACTACCCAGATACTAGTTCCAAGTTTACTGGATCATTATAGTATTAAACCGGATGTTGGGCCTGTATAATATCCATATAACATGCCAGTATAGGCAATATGTGTAGTAAAAGATTGGTATACGATACCCACTCCGACACACTACCTTCCCGGGAAAACCTCCTGGATATAACAAGTATTGAGTGGGTATCATATACCAATCTTTTATATATGAGAATACGAGAAGACGCTCCATGCATAAGTGGCCTCAACCACTAGGTACGTGACAGTACTGGACAGCCATGTCCGAGCCCACTCAGGGAGCTTCTCCTATGGACGAACTTTGCCGCCATCATGCTGGACTTACCCAAGCTGCGAAAAATCTGCAAGAAGGTTACAACTGGCTGGAAGAACGTGTCCAGGCTCTGTCTGCATCTTCATCATCTTCTTCAGGAACTTCTGTTGCCCCATCAGTAGTAATGCTGCCACCCGAACCTCGGGTCCCCACACCCGAGAAGTTCTCAGGGGACCAAAGTAAATTCAGAGCTTTCCGCAATGCATGTGAACTTTTCTTTGCTCTGCAGCCCCGGACTTTTTCACTTGGATCCACTAAAATGGGGTTTGTCATCTCTTTGCTGCTGGGGGAACCACAGTCTTGGGCCTGTTCTGGAGCAGAAGGACGCTTTTCTGGATGACCTGAACACTTTTTTCCAAGCTATGTCCCAGCTCTACGAAGATCCACAAATGACAGCCACTGCGGAGACGGCCCTGCACTCTTTACAGCAGGGCTGCAGACCAGTGGAGGACTATGTATCAGAATTTAGGCATTGGAGTTCTGATACCAACTGGAACAACGCCGTCCTGTGGTATCAGTTTTGCATGGGTCTTTCGGAATCCCTGAAGGATGAACTGGCCCGAGTGGGCATTCCAGAGACTTTAAATGCCCTCATTAACCTATCCATCCAGATGGATAGGCGACTAAGGGAGCAAAGATCTGAACGTTCTGCCGGTCCTTCTCGCCCAGTCTGGATGCTTCCTTGTGTACCCAGTTTCCCTCAGTCTGCCTCTCCTGCTCCAGAGACCTCTGCTCCAGACTCCTCCGAGCCCATGCAGTTAGGCCTTCTGCACCTTTCTCTTACTCCTGAAGAACAGCAACGCAGGCGAGCTAATAACCTTTGCCTCTACTGTGGGGAACCTGGGCACTATGTGAGGACCTGTCCCGCCAAGCTCTGTAAGTGCTTCACCACATCCTCTGCTCCTGCTTCCGCTCTGTCTAACAATGCTTCTCATCTGGCTGTTTCCATTCTCTTACAGCTCCCAGGAGGGAATACCCAGGTCACCGCAATTATTGATTCCGGAGCCTGCAACAGTTTCATGGACTTAACTTTTGCCACTAGACACCACGTTCCTTTGTGGCCCAGAGCGAAAGGACTTTCAGTTCATTTTAGCCGACGGATCCACTCTTAAGTCTGGGCCAGTTACCCAGGAAACAATGCCTCTGTTAACCACCATTCCCAAAAACCATCAGGAACTGTTGTGCCTGGATATTATCGAATCTCCTCTATTCCCCATCATCCTAGCCATGCCAGGGCTCATAACCCACAGATTTACTGCACTACTGGGAAAATCAGCTTCCCTTCTTCCTATTGTAACCAACACTGCCTGTTAAGGACTGCTGACGGTCCTTCTCCTTTATTATGTTTGTAAGCAGACAATGAGGTCCTCCAATCCATTCCTGAAGTCTATCACGGTTTCCTGGACGTCTTCAGCAAAAAGGTGCAGACATTCTCCCTCCTCAAAGACCATATGACTGCCCGATTGAGCTCCACCCTGGAGCTGAAATTCCTTTTGGGAGAATCTTCCCTTTAACGGAGCTGGAGTTAGGGACCCTAAGGATTTACATAGATCATAATCTGGAGAAGGGGTTCATCCGGCCCTCTACCTCCCCTGCAGGAGCAGGAATCTTTTTTGTAGAAAAAAAGGACCATTTGCTACGCCCTTGCGTAGATTATTGGGAGCTCAACAAAATTACAATCAAGAATTGGTACCATCTACCCTTGGTACCTGAACTATTTAAAAGACTGGGCACTGCAGCAATATTTACCAAACTGGATCTTCGTGAGGCCTACAATCTAGTCCACATCTGGAGTGGCGATGTGTGGAAGACCGCCTTTTGCACCCGGTTCGGGCATTTTGAGTACCTAGTCATGCCCTTTGGACTTTGTAATGCCCCTGCTACGTTCCAGCACTTTGTGAACGACATTTTCAGATTTTATTTAGATGATATCCTGATCTTCTCCCCTTCTCTGCCCGAGCACCGTGAACACGTTAAGAAAGTGTTAGCAAGACTTCGATGCCATGGTTTATACGCTAATCCTGAAAAATGTGTGTTCGAGCAGCAAAGCATTCAGTTCCTGGGATTGATCATCTCTGTGGAGGGTATCCAGATGGACCCTCAGAAAGTTTCTGGCATTTTGGACTGGCCTGCCCCTACTGATAAAAAAGGCGTTCAGCACTTCGTGGGTTTCGCAAACTTTTATCAGAAGTCTATTAAGGGATTTTCCGCCATCATCTCCCCCATCATGGAACTCACGAAACAAGGCAGTCGTTTCCGTTGGTCATCTGAAGCCCAGAAAGCCTTTATGACCCTAAAGAACCTGTTTACCTCTGCATCGGTCCTGAAGCATCCTGCCCCGGTGTTACCTTACATTCTTGAGGTAGACTCTTCCGAGATTGCAGTAGGGGCATTACTCTCTCAGAGACAGGAATCAAAGGCTCTCCTGAATCCAGTTGCGTTCTTTTCCCGTAAATTATCTGAAGCTGAGAGAAATTACAATGTGGGAGACCGAGAACTATTGGCAATCAAGTCGGCACTTGAAGAATGGAGGTACCTTCTGGAAGGAGCAGCACACCCAATCCTTATCTGTACTGACCACAAGAATCTTGAGTATCTGAAGGTCGCAAAGAGATTGAAGCCACGTTAGGCCAGACAGGCACTCTTCTTTACTCGATTTTCTTTTCACATCACCTACAGACTGGGGTCAAAAAACACCAAGCCAGATGCCCTCTCGAGAATGTTCAGCAAGTCCGAAGCCTCTTCATCCTCAGACACCATCCTGTCTTCAGTCTTCAGACAGCAACAAGTCTTCAGAAGCAAGAGGAAACTTCCTCTTGCTTCAGAAAGACTTGTTGGCCCAGATCAAATGAGTCTCTATTTGTGTCTCTCCTCCGCCTGATGTCACGCTACAAGCAAGGGACAATCTGTTGTGGCACCAGGATAAAACTTTTGTACCCCAGGAGGTGTGAGTTGCTGTTCTTAGTGCCTGCCATGACCACGAGTTAGCCGGCCATTTTGGGGTGCACAAGACATCCGAGGTGCTCCAGCGTATGTTTTGGTGGCTACAGTTGTCGAAGGACTGCAGGAGTTATGTGGAGTCTTGCACTGTCTGCACTCAGAATAAGGGCAGCAAATCTAAAGGCTGGGGTCTGCTGAAGCCACTGCCTGTTCCTGAAAGACCATGGAGGATAATGTCCATGGATTTTATTGTTGAGCTGCCTCCTTCTGAAAACCACTCTACCATCTTTGTGGTTGTGGACAGACTTTCCAAAATGGCGCATTTTCTACCAATGAAGGGTACCCCTTCTGTTGCCGAAACGGCTAAGGTCTTAATTAGAGAAATTGTAAGGCTTCATGGAATTCCTGCAGACATTATTTCTGACTGAGGGGTACAGTTTACCTCAAAATTCTGGAGGGCATTATGTGGTTCCCTGTATATTTACCTCTCGCTGAGTTTGCATATAATAACTCTGTCCACTCTGCCACCAAGTAAACTCCATTCTTTGCAAACTATGGATTTTATCCCTTGTTTCTGTCAAATAGCCTTCCGGAATGCTCAGTACCTGCTGCTCAAGAGACTTTAACCTTTTTCAGTGCCAACAACAAATTACTCCAGGAAACAATGACCTGAACCCAGGAATACTATAAGGAAATCTTTGATAAAAAGTGGAGGGGGGAGCTTAATCTGGAGCCTGGAGATCAAGTTTGGCTGTTGACCCTGAACCTAAAGCTGGCATGTCCTTCCAAGAAGTTGGGCCCTAAGTTCATGGGTCCCTTTCCTGTGAAGAAGAAGATTAAAAGTGTGACTTATAAATTACAGTTACCAGAGTCATTCCAGATTCACCCGGTCTTTCATGAAGCTCTACTCAAACCCACCGTCCCAGATCCCTTCGTTGGTAGAAACATTGGTCCGCCTGAACCAATTCTCATTAATGGGGAGGTTGAGTTTGAGGTTTGAGGTGGAGTCAATACTGGACTGCAGGAAGAGACATGGTCAGGTTCAGTACCTGGTGAAGTGGAAAGGTACGACCCGGAAGACAACTCATGGGAGCCAGAATCCAACATCCATGCTGAGAGACTGATCCAACCTTTCAAGAAAGCCCACCCAACTAAGATGGCTCAATTGGGCATCCGGAGGCTGCCTCTTGGGGGGGGGGGGCAATGTCAATAAGGACGTTCTGGCCGCCCAGCTGTTTCCAGAAGACCTACTTGCAGAATCCCTAGCAGAGGAGCCAACCGGCACACACGGGTGCGCGCTAATGCAAACGGGCGCACGCGGTGCGCAAGGGCACAAACAGGTGCACGCGGGTGTGTGCTAACGCAAACGGCGCACGCGGGTGTGCGCTGACACGAGGGCACTACCGGGCGCACGGTAACACTAACGATCGCACGCGAACGTGCGCGGATGCGCAGTGTGACTGAACTTGGTGCCAATGGGGCTATTTAAAGGAACCTGTCATCTTGCCTCCCTGCTGTCCAGTCTACAGCGTTCCTGAGTTCTCCTGCTGTTACTTTATCCATTGATCTGATACCTGATTCCCGGCCTGTCTCTGACCATTCTCTGTTTGCTGCCTGCCTCCGACCCCAGCTTGTCTTGACAATTCTCCTGCCGGCTGCTTTGGTACCAAACCTGCCCGCCTGTTTATGAACCGGCTTCTTCTGCACGACTACGCCTTGCCTGCCGCCTTGGTACTGTTCCTGCCTGCAAGTGTTCAACCTGATCTACAAGACACCTCCCGACTGCCTCTGCCTCCAGTTTCCAGTCCAGTTGTTTCTGTTGTTCTTGCTACACGGCCACACCATCCCACTGTCTGCAGTCTTCGGCTTCCGGCTTCCACTCCCGGACCATGGTGCACCTCCTTCTGATCCAGTCTGAGTTTTCCTGCTGTTCCTGCCTACCGCTGGTTCCAGTTCCAGTCCACATCTGGGTCTTCTTCAACTCCCTGGAGTCCGGACCAGCCCTTTCATCTGTAATCTGTCAGGCACTTGTGCCCCTTTGCACTCATCAGCCCCTATCTGCTCTATCAGGGGTTCTTGAGCCAGAGGAATACGATAAGCTGCTCCCTGCATAAGTGGGCTCAGCCACCAGGTACGTGACAGCCCCTCTCTACCGGCTAATGTAAATGGGTCGTAACTGTCCCAGGAAATTTGAGAAGATTTGGTCAGCATGGGTTGACGCTCTTATGCCCCGTACACACGACCGGACTTTTCAACATCCAAAGTCTGACGGAATGATTCCGGCAGACTATTCGATCGTGTGTGGGCTGCAATGGACTTTTGATTCGCAAAAGTCTGACAGACTTTAGAAATGGAACATGCTTCAAATTCTTCCGACAGAACTCTGCCGGACCCAGTTCCTACCGAGAAATTCGCTTGTGTGTATGCTATTCCGACGGACTAAAACCGACGCTAGTGCAGCTATTGGCTACTGGCTATGAACTTCCTTATTCGAGTCGAGTCGTACGTCATCACGTTCGAATCCGTCGGAGTTTGGTGTGATTGTGTGTGGCCAAGTCCGCTCATTCGGAAAGTCCGTCAGAACTCTGCCGGAACTCCGTCAGAACTCCTTCGAAAGTCTGTCGGACATAAGTCTGGTCGTGTGTACGCGGCTTTACTCTTTGCTTGAGTAATCCCCTGCTTCCTCATTCTCCTATTTACCTCCTTCTTGGGCTTCTAGAACCCCCCCCCCCCCCAACAATCCAAATGGTGTAGATGCTTGTCTAATATTGAATTTAGTATGGATTAGTTTTCAATTTTATTTTAGGGTAAATTGATCGTTATATCCATGAGAAACCCATATTATCTTCTGAGGCAAACTCATGTATTCACATATGATGGTCTTAAAACGGTATGTTTATATGTTGCTACAATTCATGATGTATTCTTCGTGCTATATACATGTACGGCATTGCAGATTTTAACTGGTTCCTGACTGGCACACGCTGATGTACGTTGGCAGAATGGCACGGCTGGGCAAATGGGCGTACCTGTACGTCCCTTTAAATTTGCCACCATGCCCTTGTGTGCCGCCGGGACCTCCATGAGTCAGGTTGCGGGCACCGCGGACTCAATCAACGCGGGGATACCTGCGATCGCCTCACGGAGAGGAAGAACGGGGAGATGCTAATGTAAACAAGCATCTCCCCATTCTGCCTAGTGACAGTGTCACTGATCTCTGCTCCCTGTGATCGGGAGCAGAGATCAATGACGTGTCACATGTAGCCACGCCCCCCCCACAGTTAGAATCACTCTCCAGGACATACTTAACCCTTACACTGCCCCCTAGTGGTTAACCCACTGCCAGTGTCATTTACACAGGAATCAGTGCATTTGTATAGCACTGATTGCTGTATAAATAGCAATGGTCCCAAAAATGTGTCAAAAATGTCTGATGTGTTTGCCATAATGTCGCAGTCATGATAAAAATCGCTGATCGCCGCCATTACTAGTAAAAAAAATGATTAATAAAAATACCAAAAAATTATCCCCTATTTTTTAAACGCTATAACTTTTGCGCAAACCAATCAATAAATGCTTATTGCGAAATATGTAGAAGAATACGTATCGGCATAAACTGAGGGAAAAAAACATTTTTTTATATATTTTTGAGGGCTATATATTATAGAAAAATTTTAAAAATAATACTTTTTTTTCAAAATTGTCGCTCTTTTTTTGTTTATAGTGCAAAAAATAAAAAACACAGAGGTGATCGAATACCACCAAAAGAAAGCTCTATTTGTGGGAAAAAAGGACGGGGAGCCACGTCGCATGACCGCACAATTTTCAGTTAAAGCGCTCTTGTCTTTTGCCAGCAAAATGGTCCGGCGCTGAAGTGGTTAAAGAGTAACTCCACTTTCGTGGGGGAAAAAATGTTATTAAAAATTACCTTTACTTTTCAATCTGCAGCCACTGTAATTTTCTGAGAATGTATTGAAATATGTCTACCTGGAGTGGTACACAGAGTGTGCACTGACCACTCCCCAGAAACATTTCCTGCTTGTGCAATTGGCTCACCAATTTACCCTGAAGTCTGCCTAAGATACAAGTCAGATTTCAGACATCCCCTGGAACAAAAATATCATTTTAGGAGAGATACTTTCAATAGGAACACGTCTAAAGGGATGCCGGCCCAGCAGCTTTCCTTAGACCCACTCAGTACAGATGCACAGACAAACACACATGGATTACTTCAGAATTACAACAGGTAGGAATCTGCAACAAAGGTTGTTATAACCCTTGCAATGTACATAGATCACCCAGAGGGGAATGTTTTTAAATAAAAATGTTATCTGTTTAAAAAAAATGTGGAAGGGTAGTGAAATCTAGTAAAGAAAAAGTGAAATCTAGTAAGTCAGCAGATGAGGGGTGGACAGGGCCAGATTGAAGGTAAGCATTGGCAGTAAAATCTGCCTTTTTATGTTTACACATGCTTGGCTATTTTTATTATTTTCGGTGGATTATATATCAGCACAAACTGATATATAATCATATCATTAATCCAAGGTATTGCAAAGTTTGGTTCAGTTAGTATATTGCCTGGCTGAAGAGTAAAGCAAGCCTTCTGAAGTCTTTGGCTTTGTTATATACTAAAGTATAGAGGGCCCGTTACTCTGGGACTTCACTGGTGATTCAGTCTCTTTGATACTGAGTAGTTAAACTTAAACTCTATACAGATATAAAATACACAAATGAGGCTCTGTAATCCTTAATACATAATTAACTTACATTTGCACAAGAAGTGTAAGCACCTAAACTTAACCTGTTATCAGCTTCTTATAGTCCCTGTACAACAGAGCTGGAGTGTGAGAGGAAGAAGCCGCACAAAGAGCCAATGAGTGCATGTGTTCACACGAAGCATGCCAACAAGAGGAGAGCAGACTCACAGGTAGGTGATCTCATCACTGTGCTGCTTCCTCCTTTCACTGTCCAGTCACAGGCTGGACTGGGTCCAGGATAATCTGGGCTCGGAGGAAATGAGTTGAGTGATGCTGACCATCAGACTAAGGACACCTTGTGGCAGAAAAAAGATACTGCAAGTGAAATATCTGGATTGAAGTTGTATATAATAGACAATGGTTTTGTTCATTTATCATTTTATAGACCTTTCATTTGTAACTTTTAATTTTTGGTTGCAGTTCTGCTTTAACCACTTACTGCCAGGCCACAGTGCTTTTACTGCTTCCAATAGTGATGCTGTCATTGGCCCACAACTATCTAATGGTACCTGGGCCAATCACAGCACACTATACCATGTGATAGCTGTGGGCCAATCACATCACACAGTTGACAGTTCAAAACATTGCACAGTGATTATCACTAAAGCAGCAAAGAGTTAAAAGAATAAATCCCTGATCACCCTCCTTAGAGTAGTACAGTGTCAATATGGTGGCACAGAGCTACTCTGATGAAAGTATGTAAAAATAAAAGAATTAAAATAAGAAAAAACTATGTTTTTTTAACATATTATCAACAGTCTGTATCCCTGATTACAGCCACACCAGTCATAGGATGATGTACTGCACTGGTAACAGTATCTAAAAAAAAAAAAAAATCTTAATTTTCAAAAAATCTAAAAATAAAACCCAAGTACAGGATCCTTCAACTTCAAAAAACAGCCTCTTGCTAAATACCTTGGCCTGTCTACTTTCCAAAATTGGGTAATTTAGGAGATATTTGTACTGTCTTGGAATTCTAAGGACCTCAATAAATGAGACAGGCCATCAGTACATCAGGACTGATCAATTTACAAATATATACTGTATATCATTGTTTGTAAATTCTATAACTATCACACAAACCATTTAATATACACTTATTGAGATTTTGTTTTACTAAAGACATGTAGCAGAATACATGTTAGCCCAAATTTATGAAGAAATTTGATTTTATTGAATATGTTTTAGAACAGAAACTAGAAAATATCATGTTTTTTTTAAAACAAAATGTTGATCTTTTTTCATTTATATAGCAAAAAATAAAAACCTTGTAATCAAATAACACCAAAAGATGTGTGAAAAAATGATATAAATTTAATTTGCGTACAGTGTTTTATGACCATGCAATTTCCAGTTAAAGTAGCACAGGGCTGACTTTTAAAAAATGGTCATGAAGGGGGTAAAACCTTGCGAAGGGCAGGTGGTTAAAGCAATATTCCAGTATCTTACCATCTGTAGTGACAGGAGAGCTGTTCTCTGAATCATTCTGCTGTGAGCTCAGCTCATGATGTTATGCAGCCCAGAAAATAGCTAAGAGGAGGAATCAGTCGGTGCTGTCACTGGGTGGCCCTGCCCCTTGTGACGTCATCGAGCAGGAGTATGCTGGGTGGTAACTTCACCGGGTCACTTATACCCTTAGCTATTTAAGAACTATCAGACAAAGAAGCAGGCAGTCGGCGGGACTGCCTGCTTTGGCAGGGCTTCCATCAGGGCCAGAGGTTTTTTTCTTCTTTTTCAGATTTTTAATAAAGAAATTGTCAAAAAACTGTTTGTATTTTTAGTTCTTTTTGTACCCCATACTCATTCACATGGAGGGGTGAGATCTGGGGACCCACCTTGTCTGATAAGCACCCCATCCGCAGACCCCCCCACTACCACCAGCCAGGGTTGTGAGGAAGAGGCCCCAAAGCACCCCCACCACATTGAGGGCATGTGGCCTGGCATAGTTTAGGAAAGGGGGGGAGCTCGCTCGTTCCCTCTCTTTCCTGACCTGCTGGGCTTCATGCTCAGATAAGGGTATGGAGGGGACCCCACGCTTCAAGTCTGGTATGCATTGGGGAGGGACCCCACGCTGTTTTTATTTCAGAATTTTTAATTGCCTGGATGTTTTCTTTACAGTCAGCTGTCAGCGGGGGAACCCGCTGACAGCTGATGAGTCATCTGTTGTTAAAGATGCTGTGGCCAGCTTTCCGGCCTGCTCCTTATAAACCAGATATTGGGGGGGGGGGCCCTGCTGTTTCTGACATATACTGCATGTGATACTGCCAGCAAAACCATGGTAAAAAATATCACGTTTTTTTACTCTCTGCTCCATTTGTGAATTGGACTTAAAGGGGTTGTAAAGGTAATTTTTTTATTTTCTACATAGGTTCCTATAAGCTAGTGCATTGTTGGTTCACTTATCTTTTCCTTCGATTTCCCTTCTAAATGTTTTTTTTCTTTGTTTTCTTTGTCTAAATTTCTCACTTCCTGTTTCACCCCAGTAAGCTATTCAGTTAGCTGTTCTGGCTGACTAACCACCAGCTCGGATGATGGTGAGAAGTTTACTGAGGAGAAACAGGAAGTGAGATATTCAGACAAAGAAAAAAAACATTTAGAAGGGAAATCAAAGGAAAAGGTAAGTGAACCAACAATGCCCTAGCTTAAAGGAACCTATGTAGAAAATAAAAAATTTACCTTTACAACCCCTTTAAGAGCTTATCACATGGTTTTTATGCAATATTTACCGTAATATTTTTCATTTAGCGTTAAATACCGCACAATCCTTATTTTTTCTTTTCTTCTTTATGAATTGAACATTTTTTACCACATCCAATCATTTATGCAAATAAGTCACATGACCACCTTATCACATGCGGTAACTGTTAGTGAATTGACCCCACAGCCTCCTACCAAAGCATGAGACCCCATGTTATAGGAGGTCTAGAATAGCATGAAGCTGTGTGGATTATGGACAATGGAGATGGATCCTTGATCACAGGGTAACTTGCGGTATCTGCAATAAGGCTGTAATCTCCCTCTCACACTCCACGGTTAAAACCTGGCAAGTGAATAAACAAGCCTCCAATACCGCTGGTGTTTTTTTTTGAAATACTTATACAATATACTCATCATCCTTATGAATGTCACATGAATACATATAACTGAGGCAGATGCCAGCTTCAGGACTGTCAGCACAAACACAACCCACCCCAACATACGTTTCGTCTTAATAGACAATCTACTTTTTTGATGAATGGCAAAAACTTTTTGTAAATGCTATGCGCTATTTTACCTCTAATCCCTAAATAAATACTGTTTCATGAATTAAGCCCTGGGAATTTTTAGCCCTGCAATAATCAAAAATTATACACAAAAAGAAAAACAATCACTTAGAAAAAAAAATGACTCAAAACCATTATAGTTACTTATAATTAAGACAGATTGCAGCAATCAAAACCACACACAATCAACCCCCCAACATATATAGGCAATTGGGCTATAGATAGAAATTATTATTATTTTTCTTTGGAACTGCTGGAAAAAAAAATAACTGTTAGAAATAACCTTTTATGAAGGTCCAAGTAAATGGAAAATGGTTTAACCTGACATAGTTTATTCTATACGTGTTCCAGAGAAAGAAGGAACATTTCTCTTAGGAGTATACACGGTGGAAGGATATGTCAATACAAAGAGTAAAAAAAAAAAAAAGATTGTAAATATCCTTAGCTGAACTCCTCATAAGCTATGACACTCACGCAAGTTTTTTCTGCTCTGAAATAAAGTTAAAGTGGAATTCCGGGTTATACTGAATACCCAAATTCTGGAACTGTCACGTTTTTGTGCTTTGACAAAAGTGTGTTCCATTGGGCAGCCTATGAACAACCTCAGCACAAAAAAAAAATTGTTTTGCACACTTTTTTTAACACAGGGCAATGCACACAAAGAGCATTTGTACAGATGTACATCGGGGCCAGGGGAATGCAAAGGGGAGGATACCATCGGAGGCAGCCATTTTTACCTCAATCGCATGATAATGATGACTTTCTTGATGGCAGTAGTGTTGTTTGGTGTGCGCCTAAATATACATGAACATACATACGTTCAGCTCAGTCCATCAAAGCTGATTAATTGTGCAGGCTCAGAGTAACCAAGTAAAAGTCTCTGCATGGCTGCTGCATCTGCCACAGGGGCAGGCCAGGCACAGTGTGCGGCAGCACTGTGCTCAGTGACGCTAAACATTCACTGCTACCAGTAGGGATGCACCGGTGCCATTTTTATATTGGGGAGTATGAGTACCGATATTTGTGCTTAAGTACTCGCCAATACCCATTACCGATACCTTTGGGGTGCAATTTGAGCCCATACAAAATGAATGGGCTCAAATCGCACTGCAAAGAATTGCATGTGATTTGAATAGGAATGCGCTTCGATTCCTGTCGGAATCACATTCAGTTTTCTGCACCACTCCTTTGTGGACTCAGGCTGAAGTCACTATGACATGCCTGGGTTCACACAGGAACGGTGGGGGGCAACTGCATGTGATTTGGACAAGAATTGCAATTTGAAATTTGAGCCCATACAAAATGAATCACATTGCAAAGAATCGCATTCATTTTGGATGGGCTCAAATTGCAAAAGCAAAGGTATCGGTTTCAGGTATTGGAGCATTTGCACGAGTACTCATGCAAATGTTTAGTATTGGCACCAATATCGGTATCGGTGCATCCCTAGTTACCAGGCTTTGCATCACTGAAAGGTTTGGCCACTGGGCATACCTGTGTGATAGATGCAGCAGCTGGGAAGGGTGCACAGTAATGCTGAGCCTGTCGTTTGGTTAGTTGCAGCATTACTGAGCAGCACTGAGAATGGAGTTTTGGGCACCCTGGCTTCATTGCTTCATTAACCTTATGCAGAATTGCGTGCCCATTCAAAACACAGCCCTCTCACTCACCCCAGTAGGCAGAAAGTGTGCTGGTGAGAGAGATCCTAGCAAAAACTGGGGCTCAGGACAGTCCAAGCAGATGGGATTGTACAAACAAACAGAGGTAATGGGAATAGGTGGAGGTGTACAGAGTTACCCAGAAGCAGGGTGCAGGAAAGGCTGTATAGGATCACTGAAGCAAGATGCAGACAAGAAGTGCATGGGTGTAAGGTCTCTTTCAGATGGGTGACTAGGGAGTGGTAAAAACTGGCCACCCACTCTAACTGTCAGAATACAGCCAGACAGGGCTTTACATATTCCACGGCTGTGATGCTTTGACACATTTGTTAAACTCACCCATTGAATTCAATGGGGCTGTTCTGCAATAATGTGCAAAGCATGTGCGGTTGTACAGTATTACGGGATTAGAGAGGCTTGTTTGTTTGTTTTTTCCAGAAATCACACTTACCCAGGTGAATGCAGCATCAGTCTGATGCTAAATCTGTCCCCTGCCGTCTCTAAGACCGACAACTAGGTGATCAACCACCATCGATCGCTCAGTGCTCCATGAGCAGAGAGCTGGTGACTGTCAATCACTGGCTTTCTGCTCTGCAAACCCCACCCCACCCCCTGTGCTCACTGGAGGGCTGGGCTCTGGAGGAGGCAGGATCAACCGGTCCAGGCACCTTGGAGGATCCCAATTCCCAACCATATCTTTCCCCAGGCCCTGTGACATCAGCCGACAGCGGGCTTGAGCCAGCTGTCTGCTGAAAATGGATCACAAGAGTGCAGAACGAACTACACTGTGCTCCATAGGAGAAGTACAGCCAGGCGAGCTTTGTCTGTACTTCTCCTTTAAATCAGGCCATGTGGTGGTGATATAATGCCTAAGGCAAGCTGTGAGATCCGACAGGACACCCCCTTTTCCCACCAACACACAGATGTCTGATAACGCAGCTAGCAAGGACAGGGCTGCTTTTACATACAGCACTTACATATAGCACATATCTCCATCTCCAAGAATGTGCCTGAGACAAGCCCCTGATAAGAAATGCAAGGGTAAGGTGGGTTGGGGGGTGAGACTTGTCAGCAGGCAATGGAGATGGAGAAAAGTGGCATCTGTCAAAGCAGCCATCTCCTTGCTAGCTGTGTTTTCGGACAGCCTTGGTGGTGGGGGTGCCCTGCCCAACATTGTAGCTAGCCTTAGACAACACTAGGTAGAAAGCACTACACGTACTTGCTCTTGAGGATCAGTGAGGCCTAAGTAAAACACACATGCCTCTTGTATGTAGACAATACTTTCTTATCCTGGAGTTCAGCTTTAAAGAAATGCAGTGCTCACATAGCCTGTACATAACCCATAGTAACCCAGAAAAATGTGCTAAACTCCTGATTGGCAGTTACAGATGACTGCAATATGTACATTGCTCTCTGCCTTATTAAACAAGCCTGTAGGCCTTCCATTGTTTCCGTAATTCCCCCTGAACACCAGGCACATTATCCAGTATCACTATAAATTTTTCCCAGTGCATTCATTAATCTGTTGACTCATGTGAAGTGCTTGCATTACCGGGTCTATTAGGCTAACAAGATGAATAAATGAGTAGCTATAAAACAAAGGTTGCTTTGTCTGCTTCACAGATCATTGATATTCATTCTCAACAGGATGTATCTTATTCTATTTTTGAGGGAAACAGATGATTTATTTTGGCAGCGCTGTATATGCTGATGATAGAAAACTACGACGGATGGTCAAGATGGAATTCAAATGTTCTGTTTGCCACAAAGAGACATTTTTTTGGAAAACAAGACATGGGGAAGAACGATGGATGACTTTACCTAAATGGAGAAATTGGTAAAGAGAACTAAATGCGGTGTCTGCACTTTGGGCTCATTCACACCATGTCCATTTGAGCATGACTAAAGTATGAGTACTAAATCCAAACTTCGTTGAAGTCAATGGGAGCCAATTATTCTGGCTAGTTTCTAATGGCTAATAGGAAAGAGTTGGGGGCTGGCCACTGCTATAGGGAACATGTACCATTGGGCACCTTACCAGAAGAAACAGAGATGGGTGCTGGCCACTGCTATAGGAAACATGTACCATGAGGCACCTTACCAGAAGAAACCTCAGGTATGCTTCCCATTCAGCACAGTCACATGGCTGCACTGACCATTGGGCATTTGCCATTGCTAGCTTTATGATGAATACTCATTCCGGGGCTGTGTACAGACCACTACATCAGTGGCACAGAGCATAACGACTGATATTTGCAGCAGGGTCCAGAGGGGTGGCAGGATATTTGGAGTTAAGCCGAAGTTCAGCTGGTACAGCAGGGATTATCCAAATTTGGATCCACATATGGGCACGCAGTTTGTACACAAGTCACTCTATCGATTGACTTGTGTACAACCAGCCTTGCCAAAACTATCAATGCCGCTGGCCATACCTCCCAACTATTTGAGATGGGAAGCAAAAATATGTAGGCATAGGACACACCCCCTGCCACACCCACTTAAAGGAGAATTATACAAACAAAATTATTAGTTAAACCCACAAGTGCTTTTTTTTTAACCACTACTTTTCCTTTATACTGGTTTTTGAAATGTACAAATGCAGCAATTTAGAAATTGGATAAAAAGGTTTAGCACTGGGAAACACTTTTTGAAAGATAAAAAGTGCATTTTATATAAAACTATATAGATCAGACCAAAATATGGGACAGTCCCTCCATATCAGGTACAGTTGGGAGCTATAGCTGGCAGCACTGAAAAGGTGAAACTTACCCTTTAACTATATGGTTCATACTACTACAGTGTGCAAAAGGAATAGACTCCAAGGGGTTGATTTAATAAAGGCAAATATGTTGTTCTTGTAGCACTAACCCCCGAAGGAGCGGCTGGTTTTAATGGGCTTACAGTTACCATCTTCACCTCGATTTGCATCTAGGGGTTTCCCGTGGTAGAAGCCCAGAAACTATAGAGACTGACAACTGATCCGCTTAAAGGGATTTTTATTTGCAAAAACGTAGTCTCTCAGTATAGGATCAGAGGGTTTGGGTGAAAAGTCCAGGTACTCTTATGCCGAGTACACACGATCAAACAATCGGGTGGAAAAGTCCGGCAAACTCAAGTCCGCCGGACAATCCCCCCCGTGTGTAGCCTCCGGCAGACTTTTTTTACCCGAAAGTACGGCAGACTTAGAAAGTAGTTTTGCACTCCAATCTTCCCGCCGGACTTGCATTTCGGCGGACAATCCGGCCATGCGTATGCCAGTCCGCCGTACTTTTGAAATGAACGGACTTTTCCCACCCGGAGAAAAGTCCGCTCATTTTGAGCGGGTTTCCAGGTAGGCGGGCCCGTGAAGGAGACGTCGCTGACCCCGCCACCTGGTATGGACTTAAAGGGGAACCCCAATGCCGTAAAAAAATCGGCGTGGGGGTCCCCCCAGGTCCACATCAGACCCTTGTCCGAGCACGCTACCCAGCCGGCCAGGAAAGGGGGGGACGAGCGAGCGCCCCCCCCCCTCCTGAGCCGTACCAGGCCGCGTGCCCTCAACATGGGGGGTGCCTTGGGGAAGGGGTGCCCCGCCCGCAGACCCCGACAACCAACGGCCAGGGTTGTCGAGAAGAGGCCCTTGTCCTCATCAACATGGGGACAAGGTGCTTTGGGGTGGGGGGGCCGCGCGTGCTTGGACAAGGGTCTGATGTGGACCTGGGGGGGAACCCCACGCTGATTTTTTTCGGCATTGGGGTTCCCCTTTAAGTTCATACCAGGTGGCGGGCCAGCGACGTCTCCTTCGCGGGCCCCTCCTACCTGGAGATGCGCTCGAAATGAGCGGACTTTCCTCCGCGTGTGGGGGCGAGTCCGTTCATTTCAAAAGTACGGCGGATAGTACGGCGGACTTAGTGCGCCATATTAGTCCGCTGAAAAAGTGCCATGTGTGGGCAAGTAGCCCGTTCGGAAAGTCGGACGGACAGTCCGGCGGGAAGTCCGCCAGACTAAGTCCGCCGGATAGTCGGCTACGTGTGTACGCGGCATTAGTGTCAGAGTCAGTAATAAAATAACTTTCTTACTTTGAATAAAATCCAGAGAATAACCATTCACAGCTGGACCTTCACCCTAGTTGGATAGTCCTTCTCTCACCAGGCCTAGCAGCCAACAGGATGCTTGAGTCAGGAATAAGTCTCTGCCACAGACTTTGTTGCAGAACATGTAGGAATAAGTCTCTGCCACAGACTTTTGTTGTAGAACATGTACAGGAAACTAGAAAACTTATAGAACACTCGTGCGGTACCAGTATCTTGCAGCCGGTCCTGCGATACCGCACGAGATTGGATTCACTTAGGTCTTTCAGCTTTACCAGGCTCTTGCTAAGAACCCAACCCTTGCGTGGCCTTCTTCTGAAGAGTCCTCCCCTGGATAACTACGAAGTTGCTGGGCCTCTCCACAAGCTGAGACGGCACCGGACCACCTCCGAATCCTTGCTTTAGTTTCCTTGCCTCAAGCTAGCAAGCCCCGAGACATAAAGTCAGGTGGATCCGCACCCCAGGCCATTGGCGTCCTGGGGGCTGATCAGGAGGACCAGGACCATGGAGTCAGAACATGTTTCTGGACCAGAACCCCGAAACACGTGACATCCGCATCTTAAGTACCCTCTCCCAGAAAGCACAGCAAGAGTGACACTCCCACTGGACGGGCTCCGAGAGAAAGTAACCTTAAAGCACGCAACCAGACCATGTGTTTCCATGCCTGCCAAAAGAGACAGTGCCCCCTATGGCCAGGCCGAACACCCTATAGTCTAGTCAGACTGATGCTGAGGTCAAAATTTGGAGTACTTATACCCAAACCAAACTGCAGTGTAGGTGTAATGTTAAATTTCAAAAACACATAGCGCATGCTCTTCAGGAGTCAGCACTACATTTTCTTTGCAGGGTATGGTGCACTTTGCAAGGATATTTTCCCTAAAGCCTAGGAAATAAAATGTCTAGTCGTGTGCAAGCAAATTTTTTGGGGGGTTCCTTTCACAAGGAATACCCTTAATTTGCAGGGATTTCCTCTCACTTTCTTTTCATAGTTAGTAAGGTTGAATAAAGACACCAGTCCATCCAGTTCAACCTGAGTGAGTGTCTACAATTGTCCCCATCCCTGTACATTACACACTCACATTGATCCCTACCCTCAAAGAGCCCATAATCCAAGATCCCCATTCATATACTAGGGCCAATTTTGGACAGAAGCCAATTAACTTACCTGCATGTCTTTGGTTAGTGGGAGGAAATCAGAGTGCCCAGAGGAAACCCATGCAGGCACAGGGAGAACATGCAAACTCCAGGCAGATAGTGTTGTGGTTGGGATTCGAACCAGCGACCCTTCTTACTGCTAGGTGAGAGTGCTAACCACTACACCACTGTGAAGGGAAATCTCCCCAATGGGACATAAATGGCAATAAATAAACCTTACATGGGTTATAACTTTCCCTTGCTCTATCTAAAATGGAGAAAAAAAGTTTTGCCCATAATACTCTGTTTAGCCGCGTACACACAATCAGACTTTCCAAAGGATGTCAGGCTGTTGGCGTAAAATCCGACCGTGTGTATGCTCCATCGGACAATCATTGACGGACTTTCCGCCAACGCGTATTTTCCAATCGTGTGTAAACAAGTCCGTCGGACAAAAAGTCCAAAGTACAAACACGCATGCTCGGAAACAAGGATGAGCCAGAAGCGGTCGGTCTTGTAAACTAGCGTTCGGAATGGAGAAATAACATTCGTAACGTGGCAAATTATGAAATCTCAAAATGCAGCGCACATTCTCTTCTTCTTTAATGGGATAATAATGAATCTGTTTTGCTGGTGATACTGATGGAGTTATTGCAAACGAGTTTTCAAGGGCTTTTTTTTTCTAGTGTTATCAAGAATAATATTATTATGTTTTTATTTTTTTTGGGCAAGTTATCACAACACCATTATCCCGTAGTTTTTAAGATCAAAGATACAACATATGTCTCTTGTCAATTTTAGATTGTATTTTTTTTTTATTATTTAACTGCCCACTCCCATAATGTCATTTGAAGTAAAAGCCAAGTATTATTCTCCAAATTTTTTTTATTGTGCATTGAAAAAAGAAAACAAATAAAATTAGACATGCTATTTGCCAATAGAATTTAACCAAAAAGTGCATTCTATGCATCCAAAAATATAGAAAATATACCAAATCAAACCATTATTCAACCAAAAAAAAATGTCAAAGCAATAACTCCAAGGCCAGTAATAAATAACACGTTATCTCCTCCGATTCCGCAACATATCTGGTTGACGAACGGCTGTTCAGAAACAAACTGAAAAGCATGAAGTGAAAAGCGCAAACTGAAAAGCGCTAAATGAAAAACGCAAAAAGAAAAGCGCAAAAACTTCTACTAACACGAAATTAGCAGAAGGAGCCACCTAAAGGGTGTCGCTAAAGAGCTGAAAAACCATGTATTACTTCTAGCATGTCACTACATTCGGAATTGTTGGCCAACATTTGTGTGACCTTGTGTATGCAAGACAAGTTTGGGCCAACGCCCTTTGGACAAAATTCCACGGTTTTGTTGCCCAACAATCCGACCGTGTGTACGAGGCATTTTGTCACAATGGCAGAGGCCACCAGGGCAAAGAAAGAGAGTATATCTCCCCCGCAGGGACAGCAATAAAACCTGACAGGGGTTTTAACCCTTACCTACTCCATCAAAGATGAAAAATAAAATTGTGGCTTTAGACAAACTCTAAGCTTCCCCGCGTCCTTTGTGCAAAGGCAGCAACAATCAGGAGGGGGGGGGGGGGGTCACGTAATGGGTAGTTCATGACCGGCCCACTTCAATGTCTCCGAAATGTTTGGCTCTGAATAAAACATATTATTCTCTACCTTCTCCATGTAATGTGTATAATAGCTGGCAATCATTGCCACAAACAGACCAATAAACCCAGGGAGTCGTATATTTCCAGCTATTAAATGCTATTGTCTTAAGCCTTTGTTATTGTAATTGTTCCTTGAAAGACTGACAGTCTATTGTTACTCTGCTGGTAAAATCAACCTCATAAAACAGAAGCAGAAATAGAGTCGCAGTCATTGGATTGGCGGGTTTAGTGCTCGTTCTTGTGCTGTCATCACTGCAGTCGTTTTCCAAGTCAGAGGTTGACTCACAGTTACATTTATCCTGCATGTCCTCTACATAAGATTCATGATAGAAGGGGCAGGAATGTTATCTCTCATATGACTAAGGGCTCGTTCACAATGCGTCAAATGAACTGCGTCCATACGCAGAGATCCACACAGGTTCAACACAAGAGCAATTGATTTCTATGTGCCTTGTTTACACCATTGTTCTGTGGTGTGAGCTGCATGAAAATACATTCTTACACAGTGCAATTCTGGGCACTGCATGTTAGCACACCACAGCACATCGAAGCTCACTGCTGTGCATAGTGCTGAATGAAGGCCTCATTCACCCACACGTAGCTCTTCATACACCAACGCAACGGGCCATCTTTGACCTCAAATGATCCACAGATGTTCTGTGCTTCCTCACGCAGGCATTCCCATTGATGTCAATTAGGGTGCAGCAAATGCATGGACACAGCCTCTGGTCCCAGTTGGACAGCTATTTGGGTGCATGTCACTGAATGCACACCAAAAACCTGAAAGGCTGTCAAATTGAGACCAGTAGCTGTGTTCCTGCAGCCACTGCGTCCCAATAGTCATGAATCGGAGTGTGTTCAATAAAGCTAAACACAAGCAATATGGTAATTAGCTAGGTATCCAAGGAGCAAGGCACTACATCCCACCAGTTAAACTTAAAAAATTTATATACAAAAAAACAGGATATTTAAGGTGCCACAATTGAAGTTACACAATGTATTCATAAAAATATCAAATTTTGTTTTAGGCCGCGTACACACGCGCGGACTGTTCGCCCAACTTTGTCCGCTGAACAGTGTTTGGGCGGACAGTCCGCTCGTGTGTGGGCTTTCAGCGGACAGTTTCAGCGGACAGTTGGACGGACAAGGTTTTTCGGAGATTCCGAAAAACTGTCCGCTGAAACCTTGTTTGAGCGAACAGTCCGCCCGTGTGTAGGCTTGTTCGTCAAACAAAGTTGCGCGCATGCTCAGAAAGGATTTTCACGCCGAAAGCTATAATGCAGTGTATAGGACGTCGTATTTTTCGTCCCGTCGTACGTGCCGTTCACGTCATCGCGCACGGTTTCAGCAAACTGTTCGTTCGTCGTGTGTGGGCATGTCCGTCCATGCTAATTTTGAGCGGACTGTTTGCCGAAACTGTTGGACGGACAAAGTTGGGCGAACAGTCCGCGCGTGTGTACGCGGCCTCAGTGTACAAATATAAAATACAGTAATATTCAAAAAAATCACAGAAAATCTATGTGGCCATAGTGTATGTGCAGTAACTTCAGCTCAACATGTTTCATCAATCACTGGCTTTCTCAGGAGACTTGTAAAGTACTGCAGGAAATGCCATCAGGGTGCTCAGAAGTCTTTCCTTTTTGGCTAAGATCAATTGTAGTATCTGTTCTGAACAGTGTCCAGTAGGGGTGCTGTGCTGTCATTCTGACTTAACGGGGGCTGGAGGGGTTAGCAATGTACCCCTCCTAGAGTGATGGGGGCTCAGAAGGCTTGTACCAGCTGGAACAGAAACCGGGGTGCTGTTGGGACATGGGAGTAATTCCCCTGGGAAAACTGTAAGAGCCCAGTTCCTCCTGATTTCAGTGGATCTACCTTGTCGGGCCATGGGCTGGGGAGGAGAGAGTCCACAGTGTCTGTGCCCCCTGTTAGTGGTTGCCCTAGGAGTGCTCTTAGTAACACTTGGGTGTGGGACAGCACTGTGTGAATCGAAACATGGTCACAGTCACTAAAACTTTTTCTGAACTGTGTCTTTTAGGGCTAGACCTTTTGGCTAAATCCAGGGCAATTTTTGTCTTTCAGGCCTCAGGGCCCAGCCAGTACACATTGCACGGCTACTATTTATTTCCCTCCATTGTTTGTCACTCTTTTCCTTTTGTGTGTGTTTTTTTTTATCATTAGGATGAAGGGTGTGAGTCCCCAGGCTTGTCCTGACATCTAGGAGGAGGATGTATGGCCCTTAGGTTCCTTCCTCCCCTGCCCCTGGTGGAGGGGGTCTCTCTTCAGGAAGAAGAATTGGGTCTGCCAAGCCTATTGGCTTGAAGAATCAATCAATAGATAAACATAAACCAATAGGATCACACATAGGGGTATCAGTGAGTCACAGGAGGGATATGGCCCAATATACATCAGCCAGCCATCATTGGCCTGGATTCCAAGCTGTAGTGAACCACTTGTTGGTTTCCCCTTATCATCTTGACCTAAGTTGCAGATGTATATTGGACTGTATCCTTCCTGTGACTCACTGATATTCCCATGTGTGATTCTATTGGTTTATGCTTATTTATTGATTCTTCAAACACTTCTGAGCACCCTGGTGGCATTTCATGCAGTACTTTACAAGGCTCCTGAGGAAGCTAGTGATTGGTAAACCATGTTGAGCTTAAGTTACCACACATACACTATGGCCCAGTGGATTTTCTGTGATGGTTGAATATTACTGTTTTTACCATTTGTACAAAAAAAAAATCATATTTTTATGAATACATTGTGTAACCTTAGTTGTGCCAACTTAAAAATCCAGTTTTTGGTATATACATTTTCTAAAGCTAAACACAACCAATTCAAGTGAATTATTCCACACCACAGCAACCTAGTTGCAGTGTGGTGATGCGGGCTTTACAGGGTTAAAGTGGTAGTGAAGTGGAATAAGGCTTACCTGTAGGTATACCTTCTGTGTCCTTGCATTCAAAAACAAGGTTACACAAGCCATGATCCATGCGAAATTTGAAGTGATTGTCACAGACAGAGTTGCCAAATATGAACTTCTATGTCCCCATGGGTAACACACTTTCTCTCACCCACTTTCGATGAATCTTTTCTGCTTCTATGAGTGGTTCCCTTAATGGGAAGTTCCCTGATGTGCTCCACTTAGGACATTCTAAAGACACCTGGGGCTTCCTTGCCCCCACTCCTCCTCTCCTTATTCTTTCCTCTTCTCTTCTCTTCTCTTCTCTTCTCTTCTCACCACTTCACTCTCTCTCTCTTCCTCTCTATATCTCTCTTTCTCTTCCTGTAAAATCATCTTTATTAGGTGGCCAAATATTGTCTATACTTGGGAGAGTTGTTCGTTTATTGCTTTACTATAGCTATGCTTGGAAAGACATGTTTATTCGCTATCTACTCACATGCGGAACAGCAACGGCCTCCTTCAAATGACCTCTAGGTATGGCTCTTCATATGCATAGCTATTCATATGTTAGTTGATTATGGCTACTGTTATGTTTGGCACCAGTTTGTAGTCCATTCTTGGGCCAAAACATACTTTTATTGTATCATACATTGTCTAAATAAAAAATATGTGCTGTGCTAGGGCCGTAACTCCCGTGCCCATGCATGGAATAACATCACTGTGGCTCGGCTATTCAAACGGTCATAGATTGCTACCCCGGAAGAAAGACGCAAGCCCTAGTAACAGCGCACCACTGGAGGAATTTGTTTTCAGATAAGTCTGTAATATTGTGCTTGTATGCAGTGCAAAACAAAAAAAGTGGACACCAGGGTGTGGAGGAGAGAGTAGAGAGAGAGAGAAGTGCCACCCACCAGTGTGGAGCCATTGACAGCAGAGAGTGGAGCAGAGGTGGGGAGGGAGGTGGAGGAGGCTATGGAGGAGTTTACAGCAGCCTTACAGTGGGAACCGGAGGTGCAGGAAGCCCAAGAAGAGGAGGTGGAACAGATAGAGACATTGGGTGCCAAGACCAAGGCGGGCACTGTGGAGAGCCCTAAGAAGAGAAGGGCTAAGAAATTTAAAGTAGAGGCAGCTGGAATTGAAACAAGTAACCCCTTTCAGGCCCTGGGGGATGTCCGAGTAGAGGTAGAGACACCAGCACTACGTCTGGGGACTCCAGAAATTTTCTCAAGTGATAGGACTGGGGGTGAATGATGCGCATCTTCATGTGAATGAGCATCAAGCTGGTGTCCCTCTATGTGAGGGGTTTAGAGTCTCCTGCTAGACAGAGTGCCATTCTTGAGGACTTGAGGGCCAATGGAGGAGACATCACCTGTCTACAGGAATGTTTTTTTACATAAAAAAGAGAACCAACATGATGGATTATTAAGGTACCAAAGAGGAACTGTTTCACAAAAATACTTTATAATAAATGTATTTTACAAAAGGTTTATACATAGAGATACAGTAAAATCATCAAATGATTATAAGGTTCAGCAAAGTAGTTACAGGAGTTATCATAGAGATGGTTGACGCGTTTCACTCTTTAGCTTCTTCAGAACCGATTACTCAATGATTTGTAAAAAAAAGAACCTTATATGGAAGACCTGGGAGAAAACAGACAATATTGAGGATGATTTTGTGTCATACATCATATAGGCAAAGGGTGCACATCATATGTAAGAAAAGTTTTTTAGTAATAATCATAGTCTATTTAAGAAAAAAATCTTCACTTTGTATTAACACTTTAACTTACATAAAATAGCTTCAACTGATCCACCTATACATCAGGCAATGCCCATAGCGAGGCAGATAGATGGCATAACAAGTGCGGAGATGCTATTTCACTGTAGCAACTAGGTGAAAACAGTGAGCAAAAATAATTTTTCCATAATAATTTCTCTCTGTCTAGAAATAGTCATAATACATATCACACTGATGATAAAACCTAAATACTTACTATTGATTTTGCTATATAAGATATATCACTTAGCAGGGTTCCAGCCACAAAGGGACAATGTTTCCTTATCACCTGTGTAAACTTTCTCAAGAGAGACAGCTACTGTTGGCCAAACAGAACACCCTATTGTCATGGTTATGCAGTAATCTTTCTTTGCCAACTTACCTCTCCTCATGTGTTCAGACTAAGAGGCCAGCCACTCTCACCTGGCTGTTTTTATAACCTCTCCTCTAAGCATGGCTCCACCCCAGGCCCTCAGGGAACCCTATATTAACCTGTGCACTGCAAGCCAGCGGTGCTGATCAACCATTGTGTATTCATTGGGTGTTTGGCTTTCTGTTTCCTGCTTGCCATGTGCTATTCTTTTGACTTTGTTACCGACCTTGACGTGTTCTCCACTATTCCTGTCTGCTTGTGACCCTGACCTTTTACTGTGTCCCCGACCATTCCTGCTTGCCTGTGACGCTGAACCTTTGGTGTGTACTCTGTTGTTCCTGTCTGCTAGTCGCCCTGACCTCTGCCTTATCCCTTTTTGTTCTAGCCTGCTGCTTCCTTCTCCTGTAGTCTACCGTGAGCGTGAGCTGTGAGAACCTAGGAGCTGCGACCTAGAACCAGACTGCAGTGCAGTCCATCCTCACCACTAGAGGCTCTGGTGAACACCTGCTGGCTCTTATGCCGCGTACACATGTTTGGAATTTCATCCAGCAAAAGACCGATGAGAGCTTTTCATCCGGAAAATGCGACCGTGTGTATGCGCCATCGGAATTTAGCTGGTCGATTTCCCGGCAACAAAAATTTGAGAGCATGTTCTCCGATTCTCCGAAATTCCGATCGTGTGTATGCAATTCTGATGCGCAAAAACTCACGCATGCCCAGATTGAACTACACGATGGAAGCTATTGGCTACTGGGTATTGAACTTCCTTTTTCTAGTCTCGTCGTACATGTTGTACGTCACTGCGTTCTTGACAGTCGGAATTTGGTGTGATCATGTGTATGCAAGACAGTTTGAGCGAAATTCTGTTGGAATTCCGTCGGGAAAACCATCAGAGCTTTTTCCAAACAAAATTCAGATCATGTATACGTGGCATTAGACTCCGTGCCCTGGAGAATCTATGCTCTAGCTCCCACTGGGATCTGTGTTAGTGACCCAGTAGACCTGCTTCCTGAACCTCCCTGAGTACTAGCCACAGTAGTCAGTCCTAGGGTCCATTATCTTAGGGGTGCACTTCCGAATCCTAGAGAGTGCATCTGTCACCTGGTCTCAGGTGACCTGACACCTATACACAGCCAGAGCCGGACTAGTTCAAGGAAAGTAATGCAACTAGTGCATATGGGTCCAGTAAGGACATTAAAACGATCACTCCTGCCAATATTGTATACAGCATTATTCAGCACTAATATCTCCATACAGCAGTAAGACCACATATACTATATTAGAAAAAATCTACTGTATACACCAATTGGTCGGCATGTTGCATTGAAGAATAAGAATGATACCTCAATGGTCTGCTTCACTGTTCTTGAAAAGATCAGAGAAGATCCACGAGGTGGAAATATTGACCAAAGATTGCTTCAGCGTGAAGCCATATGGATTTTTAAGTTGAATGCTGTACATGCACTGGGCCTGAATGATTCCTTGAGCTTTAGACCTTTTCTATAGTGGTAACAAAAATAATGGAAGGTATAGGTTGATTAATATTCTGTGGTTTGTCCCTGTTATAGATGTCCCTTGTTTCAATCTGTTGGTATGCTAAACTTGAGAGAATGTATTTAGATCGAAATTGTAATGTATATATTATATATAAGAAATTCTTCTTTAAAAAAATATGAAGAGGGTATGGGACAATTAAGTGATATTGAGTGATGTGAAATGTCCTGATAAAACTGATGCCTGTCTTAATATATACATCACGGGGGTTTCCTTCACAGCCTTTAAGCTTGGTTGGATTATAAGTATAGATGGGCTAAGGTGCGGGCCTGCTTTCACTGTAGATATGATATGGCAGGTCCCACCTGACATGGTATTCATCTGGGGGCAAGGATGCTATTTAGGCTTCCTTGGCCTGACTATGGTGGTGGAGTAGAGGTAGAGGCATCGGGGGGCTTGCTGCCACTCATTTCCACATTATGGTGAGGACTTATTTTAGTTCAACAGTGTTCCAGCAATTGTTTAGGGATCATCGGTGACTACAGGTCGATATATGTATAAATGTGCTGTTATACGACAGGGTGGCCAAGCCGCTGGGGGGAATATACGTGGTTTCGGTTTCGTTTTTGCTGGACAGGATGGTCTGTGTATGACGGCACCTCTATGGTTGGCGTAAGTTCACATCCTGTTTCCTGTCTGAATTCCACATCCTGTTTCCTGTCTGAATTGCACATCCTGTTTCCTGTCTGAATAAAGCTCCAGCTGATATGGATAATCAGGTAGCATGCTGTTTTTTGGTGCCAAACTGACTATTTAGTCAGTGCTGGCAACTTGATCTAGTGAGCTGTGTCCTTCCTGCTGTATGGAGATATTAACGGTAAGTTTGTTTTTGTGGGTTAACATTATAACAATTGTTGATGATTAGTGGTACTCTGGTAGAGGCGCTATATACCTGGTCTATTATGTGTTTGTTTTCTCCTTTAGCTGGATACAATATTGGCAGGAGTGATCTTTTTGATGTCCTTACTGGACCCATATGCACTAGTTGCATTACTTTCTTTGAACTAGTCCGGCTCTGGCTGTGTATAGGGTGTTCCATTTGGCCAACAGTAGCTGTCTCTCTTGAGAAAGTTTATACAGATACAATAATACAATTTATTTTATTTTATTTTTAAATTTTTTGATGTTTGGGAGCATATATTTGAGGATATAATATGAGCTACTATTATTAACTATTTATTTGATAAGGAAACATTGTCCCTTTTTGGCTGGAACCCTGCTAAGTGATCCTATTGAACTACTATATCTTATATAGCAAAGGTCAATAGTAAGTATTTCGGTTTTATCATCATATCGTGTGATATGTATTATGAATATTTCTAGACGGAGAGAAATTATTATGGAAAAATTATTTTTGGTCACTGTTTCACCTAGGGGCTACAGTAAAATAACATCTCTACACTTGTGGTTCTCACCTAGTGGCTACAGTGAATAGCATCTCCGCACCTGTTATGCCATCTATCTTCCTCGCTATGGGCATCGCCTGATGTATAGGTGGATCAGTTGAAGCTATTTTATATAAGTTAAAGTGTTAATACAAAGTGAAGATTTTTTTCTTAAATAGACTGATTATTACTAAAAAAACGTTTCTTACATACGATGTGCACTCTTTACTTATATGATGTATGACACAAAATCATCCTCAATATTGTCTGTTTTCTCTCAGGTCTTTAATATAAGGTTCATTTGTTACAAATCACTGAGTAATTGGTTCTGAAGAAGCTAAAAAGTGAAACACGTCAACTATCTCTATGATATCTTCTGTAACTACTTTGCTGAACCTTATAATCATTTGATGATTTTACTGTATCTTTATGTATAAACCTTTTGTAAAATAAATTTATTATGTATTTCTGTGAAACAGTTCCTCTTTGGTACCGTAATAATCCATCATGTTGGTTCTCTTTTTATGTAAATTCTGTAAAGGACGAGGTACCCCCATAGTCTAAAACCTTTATTATTGTTTATTTATTCGACCACCCAAGCCTCCGGAGTAAGTTGTGGATTACATATGGTCAGCAGTTGGGACAACAGGAATGCTGGGATAATCATTACAAACAGAAATATTTGCATTATGTCACTGTCAGAAACCATGAATCAGACTGAGACAAAAGTACAATTAAATCACACTTGTTTATTAAATAAAAAAGGTAAATAGAGAAAGCGTAGTCAAAGCATAGCCAGAGTCCAGTAACCAGATTGAGTAGACAGCCAGTCCAGAGTTCAATAAACAGATCGGTAATCAGCCAGGCCAGAAGTCAGGGATCCAAGTAGAGCAACAGCAAGCAGGATAAGGAGCCAGAAGGGATGTCAGCAATTCAGTCTTTGAACAGAACCGCAGGAGATGGTTTCTTGTGATGTGACCAAGGCAAAGGCAGATATGAAGTGAGCTGGACAGCTTTAAGTAGGCAGGTCAGGTGAGCTGGATAAGGAACAGCTGATAAATGTGGAGAAAGATGGGAGCTGGCAATTAGCTGACAGCTGAGCAGCCAGCCCAGAGAAGGAAGGGCTAAGCCAGCCCTGGCAGCCACATGTTGTGTCAGTGCCAGGAAGATTAATTATGGCAGATTTAGTTTTGTTTAACCAAAAGTTTAGGCTTTTTAATTTATATGCTCCTGTGAATAGACAGGAACGTCTTTAGGTTTTGAAGTTACATGCAGTGGGAAGGAGACCTAGTATGATCATGGGTGATTTTAAAATGATCCGTTTTGTGAAAGATCGGATAGGAGTAGCAGAAACTAAGTTAGATGTAGGTAGCACCATGATGAATGGGGTCATTCAGGACATGCATCTCAATGATGCTCATATTGTTCTGGGTTTAGTGGGTTTTGTTCCTTATCTCACTTTTTTTTTCAGAGAGTGGGCACACCAAATCCAGAAATGATTTATGTTTGTTTTCTGATGCGTTCAAATGTGCTAATGTTAAGCACATGCTGGTCATTTTTTCAGACCATGTAGCAGTGTATGTTGATTTGAGTATGGGGGATAGTATTAAGTTTGGTTTAGGGGCATGGAGGTTAGTTTATTGTTGCAGGACGAGCATGTTAAAGCCCATTTTAGTAATGTATATAGTAGATGGGTTAATAGGACAAAAGATTTCAGTAATAATTTGGGGTGGTGGGATTGGGTCAAAAGGAAAATTAAATTATTTTTCAAAAAAGAGTAGGGATAAAAGTAGCAGTGAGAAAAGGAGATATTCTAGGTTACAAGTCAGGTTGGCTACATTATATTAATTTAAGAATATGGGCTTTGACATGGCCACTTAACTCTGCAAGACCCCAAAAGAGTCGCAGAAGGAATTCCCAGTCTTATTAGCGTTAATAGCGGCCCAAAAAACAGGGACTGCACACGGGAGAGGCTGAACCCAGCAGACCCTGCTAAAGGCAGCGGTATGGACGTACTGCTACTCTGCACCAGTTCCAGCGGTATGAGGAAAAACAGGAGAATGTTGGGGGAAGGGCTATGCCTTAATTGCCTTAATTTATGCAATTCACTAGTCCTGAAGAAGGCGTTGAGGCGGAGCTCTATCATAGGCATGCTGTCATCGAGGCACCAGGAAAGAGGTACGAACTGAAAGAAGAAAACAAATTATTTTTTCATTGAGAGTAAAACACCTGGAGCAGGATGAAAAATGCTCTAAATCTTTTTTCAAGAAGGTTTGTAAGGAAAAGGAGTGTTTGAGGGTGTGTATGATAAAGAAGGGAGGGATATTATTAAGGGGGAAGTGGTTGAGGTATTTAGTTACATGATGAGGGAAGGTATTATATCTGAATCTATGAGAAGGGGGTAGTGGTATTTATTTATAGGAAGGATATTCAAAATTGGAGGCCTATCTCCTTGTTAAATTCAGACTACAAGGTATTTTCAAAAATGGTGGTGAGGAGATTATCTAAGGTCATTAGTGAGACGCAGACCTGTGCAGTGCCTGGTCGAATGATCTCTGAGAATTTAATTTTAGTTAGGGATATCATTAATTTTTGTAAAGATAGGAATTATCCTGACATCATTTGAGATAGAGAAGGGATATTATAAACAGAATCATGTTTTTTTGTGGGAGGTTTTAAAGTGGATGGATATACCACAGCAGCTCATTGATAAAAGGGTTGTATTGGGGGATCAGAAGTCGGGTTCTGATTAATGGGAGTTTTTTAGTTTAATCTTTAGTTAAATCTTTTTTAGTTAAATCTGGGGTGAGACAGGTGTCCCCTATTCTCTTTATTTGTTTTATTGATCGGCTGTTAAGGATGATACAAAGGGATAAGGTAGTGAGGGGCTTTTTGGTGCCTGGGAGTGGGTGGAAAATTGTGAAATGTTTATGTTATATTGATGACATGGTGGCAGTGTGTCAGTCGGTGGTGGGCCTAAGAAAGGAATGAAAGGGGAAGTGTGCTGGAATGAAGTGGGAGAAAAGATAGCCAAGAAGTTGAGGTTTTGGTGTCTAAGAAAATTGTCGATTTATGGGAAACTTTTAGTAGACAAGGCAATAATCTTACCTTTAATTTTGTATGCAAGCAATATCTTCCTTTCTGGTGAGGTGACATTGAGGAAAATTAATAAGTTATTGTTTACTTCAGTCAAGAGAGAATATGTGTGTAGACGTGAATGTAATGATGGGTTGGGTTTTCCAAATGTGAGTGTTTTTGTTAATGCATTATTGGTTTTGCGTGGTGAAAGTTTGGAGAAATGGTGGAGTGTGTGCTAGGATGATAGCTTTTTTTTGGGTGGGTGGGTGGTTGTTTAGGAGATGGGGTGGTTGGGAAGGGATTCAAGGATACCGGTGGCCTATGTGGTGGCACGCAACTACTTGGTATTAGAAAAGTTTAGGGTAGAGTTTAAGTTGGCAGATTTAGGAGAAGGGGGAGAGGGATAAAGTGAAGGTGAGAAAGTGGTTGATAGAGAAGGAGTATGTGTGTAACCTTAAGGGAGTTAATGCATCAGTGACTGGGGAATTATGGAAGAAAATTAGTGTGCATGGGGTGACAAATGTGCAGAGACAGATAGTATGAATGGGTTTGCATGAATGTCTAGCTACAAGGCTATTTATGAAAAGGAGGGATTTGTGTGTGTCTTGATATTTGTCCAAGAATGAATTGTGGGGGTGTAGAAGGCAGTGAGCGTGTGCTCTGGTGTTCTGGTTGTGTGGTGTAGCGAAAGACGTGATCAATAAGAGTCAAGATCTGGTGAAAGAAATAATAAGAGTGAAGGTGAGTAAGTGGAAAATGATGATGTATGGCTTGGGGAAACATGAAAACGTTAAACAGCGTATTTTGGTTAGTGTTATGTGCATTAAAGGAAGTGTTGTGGGATGCAAGCAACTTGTATGTATGTAAAAAGGTTTCGTTAGACAGTAAACAATGTGTAGGATTATGGCTAAGCAAGCTATACTTCTTTTTCTTGTTAAATAAAAAGAAGGGCGTGAATGCCGAAGGCATCTGGAAGTTTAAAAAATGGAGGATGTTGATTAAAAATTAAGTCTCTACCACGATGATGTAAGACCTTGTTGGAGACAGTGAATGAGCGTCAAGCTGAAAAGGCTCTCAATAGAGTTTTCTGAAGTGGAGAAAAAGTACATTTGGGTGTCCTTATAGAGCTTGTAACACATGTATTTTCTCTTTGTATTTTGTTTGTGATATCTTTGTAAAACGGGTGTTTTAGAGCAAGTATTTTTTACTTTTGTTTATAATTTTTTTTTTTGGTGGGGGATATTTTTCACTGAAATATTTTTGGTGAAGTCAATGTTTGTTGTTTGAAGGTTGTTAGTTTTACTTTGATTTAATTGTCTGTGCTGCATTATTTTGAAAAAAGATGTTACTACTAAATGTTTAAATCCTTAACAGACTGTCCATTTGTGGGTGCAGTCCTTTTAACTCCTTTTAATTTCCTCTGCAAAATTTTGTTAGTGTCTCAGATTGACATACATGTGTCTTTTGCTTTATGTGCTCTTTTCCAAGTCCTGTTTTGTTGACCAATAAAATTTGTAGCAAATTTTTATGTTTTATGTGTTTTGTTAATAATTTGTTTTGCCGATGCATGCTCAATCCAAGTAATGCGTTTTACACCCCCCCCCCCCCCCCCCCCCAAACAATTTTTATGCAACAGATTTCCAGGCTGCAGCTTTACTGGGCTGATTAACATGGCAAGACAAAAAAGTTGTGATTTTTCTAAAAGCTACCTTCCTTGTGCCTTCATTATAGTATACTGTATGGATTGTGCATATTCTACCATGGATAGGCACCAGAAAAGGAAAATTACAGAGAGGTATCTATTAAATTTTCCATTTTAGTGGAGTGGTTGTCAGCCTCAGTCCTCAAGTACCCCCCCCCCCCACCAGCCGACAGGACATGTTTTGGGAATTTATCTTAGCTAAAATAAGCACCTGTGAAAGATGAAGGTAAACCTGCAAACATGGCCTGTTGTTGGTACTTGAGTACAGGGTTGAGAACCACTGATTTAGAGCACTAAGCTGAAATGTAGCTCAAGACAATCCTATTCTAATTGTGGGCATTTGAGGGAAACCAAGTGAGTGTTAGAACCCCTGCTTCTCTTTTTTAGGTTGGGCTTTGTGTCCCTTTTCTGAAAATTGGCTTCACTTCCTGTCACTTAGCCAAACAGGAAGCGAGGGTAAAACACTACCAATGTCTTTCCTTGGGGACACACAGGTCATTCTAACTGTCCCCATTAGGAAAAATTGCACTCTAACAGTTTGTTGTGTACACTCCAAATTATTAGGTATTTTGGGGTTTATTAAAGAATCCACTTTTATCATCCAATCATGAAGAAGCAAAGGTGTTATTTTTTTTTTTTTTCCTTGCATGTCCCCCTCAGATCTCCAGCAACTATACTTCCAAGTGCACTTGTAGTGCAAAGTGGATTTGCCTTTAGTAAATAAACCCCCAAAGTCCAAGATACTTGATAATTTTGGGTATACACAGCAAAATGCTAGAGTGTAATTTACCTAATGGGGAAACTATTTGGATTGACCTGTGTGTCCTCAAGGAAAGACATTGGTAGGGTTTTACCCTCACTTCCTGTTTAACTATGTGACAGGAAGTGAATACATTTGAAGGAATAACTGGTAAAATTTGGGAGGTGTCTTCACCCTATTAGGGGTGCAGACATCCCCAAAACTTGACAAGACATCAAATCCCTCTGCATTCTATCCCCAAGCAAAAATAAGAAAGGATTTCATTTAGCTTAACTTTGCAAAGACACATTCCTAAGTTCAACTGTGATGCATGTCAATGGCCCATTTAGACTTTGTTTAATAGAAAACACCAGTAGCCTTTCACTAGAAACATTTGTTAGTCCAGTCCTGGAAATCTGCATCTGCTTTACTATTAATTTCCATAAAAATTGGGTTCCTGCATCTAGATGTGCGACCGCTGTGTATGTGAGATGCGCAATTGCTGTGTGCGTGGAGGTATGTACCCCCAGTGCATATCTGGCCCCTGGAAGCGGTGGCCGGCACACAGGAATGACATCACGCCCCTCTAGGAAGTTGCTTGTACTGCTGCTAATTTCTTCCCACGACCATGCCCCGCTCACTGTTCTCTGAGGAAGAGATGATCCTTATTTGAAAATGAAGATAATTTTTTTGTTATTTTTACATGGGGTGGTGTTTGTGTGGGTCTGGTGTGTATGTCTAAATGATTTGGCCTCATAACACACACCTACTTCCTGTGTACAGATTTACTTCCGTGCCAATGTTCCTGCTTCAGTGTGTGTGTGTGTGTGTGTGTGTGTGTGTGTATATATATATATATTCTATAGATGTAGGTTCTTGTGTCCCCCAGCACAGAATAGTTGAGTAGATGCCACACTCCCAATCCTGGAGGCATAATGATGGTCTAGCAGATGGGTCTTCAAACTATGGCCCTCTAGTTGTTCAGGAAATACAATTCCCATCATGCCTAGTCATGTCTGTCAATGTCAGAGTTTTACAATGCCTCTTGGGATGTGTAGTTCCACAACAGCTGGAGAGCCGAAGTTTGAATATTTCTGATCACTCTAGCATGTCTTGAAAAAAAGCTGTTTTTTCATGTGCCTTGTAGAATGCCCAGGAAATATTGTTTGGAAAATACAAGTGGGTCATGGCACATCTACATTCCAAATTTGGCACTTAAAGGGGTTGTAAAGGTTTGTGTTTTTTCACCTTAATACATCCTATGCATTAAGGTGAAAAAAGACCTGTCAGTGACTGGCCCCCAGCCCCCCCCCCCCCATTTTACTTGCTGTTGATTGGATAGATTGCTAGCAACGCAGCCATTGGCTCCTGCTGCTGTCAATCAAATCCAATGATGCGCCCATGGGGGGGAGGGCGGAGTCAGGTGACCCTCTAGGAGAGCGCCTCTCCCAGAGGGTTATCTGATGTGGGGATGAGCCGAGAGAGCCACCGAGGTACCCCAGAAGACCAGGATCAGGGCCGCTCTGTGCAAAACGAGCTGCACAGTGGAGGTAAGTATGACAGGTTTGTTATTTAAAAAAAAAAAAAAAAAATTTACCTTTAGTGTCACTTTAAGGTGGTCATGCACTCTGCAATCTGATTGGCCAATCTCTGTACAACTCAATATTTAGGCAAAATCGGTAATAATAAGGAAGGCACACTTGAACAATTAATTCAAATTATAGGAAATCCAACAGGCTCTTGCACTAAATCTAATTTATTTAAGATCTAACTGATTGCAGTGTATGGTCACCTTTAATGACTTCCAGACCGGATCATTTTGCTGACTTAAGACCAGACCACTTTTTGCGATTCGGCACTGCGCCACTTTAACTGACAATTGCGTGGTCATGCGACGTGACACCCAAAAAACAAAATTGACGACCTTTTTTTCCCCACAAATAGAGCCTTTTTTTGGTGGTATTTGATAACCCCTGCGGTTTTTATTTTTTGCACTATAAACAAAAATAGAGCGACAATTTTGAAAAAAAAACATTATTTTTGAGTTTTTTGTTAGGCCAATACGTATTCTTCTACATATTTTTGGTAAAAAAATTGCAATAATTGATTATTGATTGGTTTGCGCAAAAGTTATAGCGTTTACAAAATAGGGGATAGTTTTATGGCATTTTTATTAATATTTTTTTTTTACTAGTAATGGCGGCGATCAACGATTTTTATTGTGACTGCGACATTATGGCGGACGCATCGGACATTTTTGACAAATTTTTGGGACCACTGTAATTTATACAGCAATCACTGCTATACAAATGCAGTGATTCCTGTGTAAATGACACTGGCAGTGAAGGGGTTAACCAGTGGGTGGCAGTTTAGGGGTTAAGTGTTCCTAGGGGCGTGTTACTAACTGTGGGGGGCTGGGCTTTGTTTTAGTGAACACTGATCTCTGCTCCAATCATGGAGCAGAGATCAGCGTCACTTGTTGCTAGGCAGAACTGAGAGATGCTGTTTACAACAGCATCTCCTCGTTCAGCCGCCCCGTGAGATGATCACGGGTATACCCGCGACTGGACTCACGGGGGTCCCGACCGGCACCGCGCTTGCGATGGCAGAGCGGCATTTAAAACTGGACGTACCTGTACGCCAATATGCCTGACCGTGCCATTCTGCTGACGTACATCGGCGTGCTCCGGTCGGGAAGTGGTTAAAGATCAAGATCCCAAAAAATTAATTGGGTTTAGAAACACTTCTCTATTCTTCGTAATGTATTGAAAGATTTGGGTAAAAAAAAGAAAAAAACACATTTCAAAGATATATTAGAAGTGAATGAAGATTAGCAGCCATCAAAAGGGTTAATTAACTGAGTACACCTACTAATTGCCTAACAAGACACATTCAATGAGATGAAATTAACCAATTGTATTGGGTGTGCACTATTATCAACGAGAAAACCGCAGTTACCCTAACGACGGTTGCAGTTTGCATATCCGAGTATGTATTAATGTTATTTGCGCTTCAATGTGCACCAGGTCGCATGTTCAATGAATTACTTTTCCGGCGCACCAATTAATTTATGAACTGGTTCAGTGCCTTCTTAGTAAATCACCCCCAGGCTCACATTTGGACAGCAGCATTGACAGTGGCAGGGGAGTATTAGATACAATAGCTGATATAAAAACCCAAAACAAATTAAAGCCAAACTCCAACCAACACTTTCTAATCAGTTACAGTAGGGGCCAGTTCACACCACATGCAGTCCAGTGCGTTTTTTATCTGAATCAAAAACTTATTGAAAGTAGGTTATATGGTTGAAAATGGCATAGGTCACACCAGTGCAGTCAGTTTCAGAGCTTTTCCGTTCCAGAAAAAAAAAAAAGTAGAAGGTGCTGCATTTTTCCTGCACTAGAACACAGTAAAATGCATCAATAATACACTGGAACGCATCAAAAATGCACTAGGCCCTAGTATAGTGGAAAAATAGCAACTGGAAAGCATCCCAAAAACGCATCAAAGTATTAAATATGCGCATGCAGAAATGGATCTGGAGTGCGTTTTTTGTGCTGTGAACCGGCCCTATCATTTTTTTTTTTCTTTGAGATAAAGGTTTTACACAAATAAATAAAAGCTGATCATTGTAAGCACCCCTGTCAGTGGTACATATTTTGCCTCATTCCTGTAACTGCTCCATTTGCAGGACAACCTGGAGGGATCACCAGGTGAAAATAAAAGACAGAAAGCCTAAAAATAAAACTAATACAACCATCACATCTAAGGAGTAGTAAGCAGCAATATAATAAATGTTTAGTTTTAAATACCGCTTTAAGGTCAGATTCACACTATGCATTGTGTTAACATACAAGTGTCAAGGCAGTTTACGTATTTTGAATGTTTTGGCAGCCCACCGCAATACATAGACACAAAGGTATTTATTTATATTAAAAAAAAAATCTTTATGAATAATGGCTGTAATATGTGTAATGTCTATTTCCTATGATCATTAATTCCTTTTAGTTGCCATAAAACTTTCTGATTGCTGTATTTAAAAAAAACATTATGGCCACTAGGTGGAGCAGAAGATTATAGGAAATACACATACACTTTATTACCAAAAGTATTGGGATGCCTCCCTTTACACACACATTTTAATGGCATCCCAGTCTTAGTCTGTAGGGTTCAATATTGTGTTGGCCCACCCTTTGCAGCTATAACAGCTTCAGCTCTTCTGGGAAGGCTGTCCCCAAGGTTTAGGAGTGTGTCTATGGAAATGTTTGACCATTCTTCCAGAAGCGCATTTGTGAGGTCAGGCACTGATGTTGGACGGTGAGATGAGATGAGAAGGCCTGGTTCGCAGTCTCTGCTCCCAAAGGTGTTCTATCAGATTGAGGTCAGGACTGTCAAGTTCCTCCACCCCAAACTCGCTCATCCATATCTTTATGGACCTTGCTTTGTGCATCCTCACCATAATCCCCCCTCCACCAAATGATTTGGACCAGTGCACAAAGCAAGGTCCATAAAGACATGGATGATTGAATTTGGGGTAGGAACTGGCCTGCACAGTCCTGAGCTCAACCCGATCGAACATCTTTGGGATGAATTCAAGCGGAGACTGGGAGCCAGGCCTTCTCGTCCACATCAGTGTCTGACCTCACAAATGCACTTCTGGAAGAATGATCAAACATTCCCATAGACACACTCCTAAACCTTGTGGACGGCCTTCCCATAAGAGTTGAAGCTGTTATAGCTGCAAAGGCTGGACCAACTCAATATTGAACCCTACAGACTAAACCTTGTACACACGGTCAGATTATTGGATGAATTTTCAGCAGTTTTTTGTTTGTTGCTAGTCTCAACTCGAAAATGAAGAGGGTAGTAAGCATCAGAAAATTTTCGAACGATAGAATTCAACGTCAGAAGTGATGTAATGTGTTGAAGTGTCTTGTATGTGTTCCTTCATTTCTGATCATGCCTAGTCTTGCTCTTCAGATTTTTATTTTGGCAGAAAACTTAGCTACACTTCGGCAGCATCGCTATTAGCACTGGTCTTCCAGACCATGGGTTCTTCAGGCTCACTTAGCCTTTTGTCCCCTTGTCCTCATGTCCTCATCGACATGGGGACAAGGTGCTTTTGGATAGGAGGGCACAGAGCCCCCCCCAGCCCCGAAGCACCTACCCCTCATGTTGAGGTCAAGCGGCCTGGTATGGTTCAGGAGAGGCGCTCGCTCGTCCCCAACCCCTTTCCTGACCGGATGGGCTGCATGCTCGGTAAGGGTCTGGTATGAATTTTTGAAGAGGGTTCCCCTTAAAATCCATACCAGACCGGAGGGTCTGGTATCGTCCAAGGGGGGAACCCCACACCAATTTTTTTTTTTAATTTTGGCGAGGGTTCCCCTTCATCCTCAGCACACAAGTCGCACCGCAATTCGAATCATGATGATGCGACTTCTATTTATATCAATGGGCTCCCATAGGGAACAATTGATTTTGAATAGAGGCCGAAAAACGCAGAACGAGGCTTAATACTCTTTTACAGCGTTAACTCTCGTTTAACACCTTTTACCAGTGTCTGGCGTTTCCAGTACTGCTCTTGAACGGAATTTTATAGCGTTCAGAAAACAGCCCATAAACTCCACTGCTGATAAACGTCCAACAACGTCCATGTGTGCATGGACACATAGGATAACATAGAGTGGAGTTGATGGGCTTTTTAAAAAAACAGCCAAACTCCAAAAAACGGCCGTTTATGAGCTCCAGTGTGCATGGAGCCTTAAGAGGGGACGTCTCCTCACTTGGAGAGATTTTGTATAAGTTGTTGCATATGATATCTAGGACAGAAAGTAAAGGGAAATTTCCCTAATGGCACACAGACAGTAAGAAATAAACCAACAGGGCTATTAATCCTTCCCTACTCTATCCAAAAAAAACAAAAAAAAAAAGTTTTACCTATACATGCACTTTAAAAACACTAACAATGACATCAGATATTGACTCCGGTGACGTGCATACTCCAAATAAATAATCTGATTTGATCTGATCTTGCAAGGTCTGGATATGTAATATATTGATTCTTTTTTTAATTATATATATATATATATATATATATATATATATATATATACTTTATATTATTTTATACATATAAATTATACAGAATGGCCCCCGTTCACATCTGGCCGTTTTGGGATTGTGGCAGAATCCCTGCAATTCTGCCAGCAATCTTAAAATGCACTACAATCGCAAAATGCAGGTTTAGGTGCCATTAAAAGTAATGTGTTGCTGTTTTACCACAATTGTTGAGCGATTTACTGCATGGCAAATCTCATTGCGTGAAGCTTGTCATCCAAAAAGGAGCAGAAGCGTCTTTTAGGCGACAAGCTTAATGTGATGTAATTTACAGCATGATAAATCACAGCAAAACCATCGAAAATAATGGCTTCAGAACTTAAGTTTTGCATCTGTAGTGCATTCTGCCACAATCCCAACATTTCCAGGTGTGAACGGGAACTTTATAAAAATAAGTATTTTATTTCACACTTGGGTTTATTAGACAAGAATATAGCCACTATATACAGAAATCACAAATATACTCACGTGCACATAATCTTCCCGCAAAGAGGAAACAACATAATCATTTTCAAAATTATACTATAAAAAGAAATGTTTATGACAATAGGAAAAATCTAGATGCAGCACAGTAATCAACATAAAAAAAAATATATATAATAATAAAGAAAGGCAAAGAGGGATCAATGGAAAAATCATGAAATAATAATGGGAAAGCAGTCATTAAACACGTCCAATTGCCTTGCACTCAGATTTGACTCCAGACACTATTGATTACTGACAAGGACTTATTATTTTTTTTTTTCTTTTTAGGATTCAGATCAGCAGAGCTCTCTATAAAAGTGAAGTAAAACAAACCAGTGCGGGAAGTGGCCGGAAAGGTTTCAACTTCGTCAGAGCTTCTGGTCAATCAAAGTGCGTTCTTCTGCTATAGAACTTATATGCCACTGTGACAGTTAGACATGTGCAAAAGGAAAAAAATGTTTAGTTTCGTTTCGTTTTAATTCGTTAATTCATTAAATTCGTTTAGTTATATTCGTTAACTTCCTTAAATTCGTTTTCAGATTTTGTTTAGTTTTCTACCGAATTTTGAAAAATCGGCCACATTCGAAAATATTTCAACCAAATTCGAAAATATTTCTACCGGATTCGAAATGATTTCAACATGATTCGACATTATTTCAACCACATTCGAAAATATTTTGTGACCCGAATTTAGGGCCATGTATCTCGGGGTCACTTGGTGCTAGAAACTCCAAATTTGGATATGTTATAGTGCTAGTACTATTGTGTTTGCATACCAAATTTGGGGTTTCTAGCTATAAGTGACCCCGAGATATGTGGCCCCAAAATCGGGTCGCAAAATGTCATTCTCTGCTCTAATAACTAATAACATTTTGCGACCCGATTTTGGGGCCACATATCTCGGGGTCACTTATAGCTAGAAACCCCAAATTTGGTATGTAAACAAAATAATACTAGCACTACAACATATCCAAATTTGAAGTATCTAGCACCAAGTGACCCCGAGATACATGGCCCTAAAGTCAGGTCACAAAATATTTTCAAATGCGGTTGAAATAATGTCGAATCATGTTGAAATCATTTCGAATGCAGTTGAAATAATGTCGAATCATGTTGAAATAATTTCGAATGCGGTTGAAATAATTTCAAATCATGTCGAATTCAATCGAATTCATTCGTTATATTTCTTTCGTATTCGTTGTAATTTGTTATTTTTTTATTCGGTCATTTCGGATGCATCCGAATGTCCGAAATATGCAAAATTCGGCCGAATTTCGATTCGTTACGAAAGGAATTGCACAAGCCTAGTGACAGTGTGAGATCCGGCTATGGCGTGAGATTAGGAAAGGGATGTAAAGATGACACAGGATTCTCAAAGTTCATTGTGAGCGGAGAAAACTGTGTTGTGAGTTTTGGTCATCCTGGATTGGGGCCTGAAGCCTGAGGATTCCAAAGTGTCTTGGGTGGGACAGAACCTTTAATCCGGTGTTAAGGTTATGCTAGACACAGCTTGCATGAATACACAGGTGTACAGGGTCATTATAAGCCAAGCTTGAGGATAGCTCAAGGCAGTTGCTGCCATTTAGAGACACAGCCTTTGTCTGAAGCTAGTGATGTGTTCCAGCCAGGAAGAGTGTCTTGCTCGGGACACAAGAACCCATGTTGGGGGGGCTTCTTCCCATAGGACTGTGAAAGTCAGGCCAGCTACACAGGTCCAGAGAGACTGGGAAATCTGAAGTGAAATCAGGAGTCTATAGGGGCTAGAGGGAGTCTAAGTTCCTGAGAAGTGTGTGAAAACCTTGGGTGCTTGGACCCTATTAGAGGGCCAGAAGTGGGCCTGTACAGCCAGGTGCTGGGATAAAAGGCTAAGTGAACCTGAAGAGCCCATGGTCTGGAAGACCAGTGCTAACAGTGATGCTGCCGAAGTGTAGCTAAGTGGGCTGGAATTTTTTTTGCTGGGGAAATACCCCTGTATGGGGAATCAGTCTGAAGTGAACTTTATATTTCAATAAAAATGGGCTGCTAAGCCCTTATAGTTCCTGTCTGATGTGGGCTCACTTAAAAATGCTTATCACTCAGAGTCTAATCCTCCTCCTTTATCACTCGACTCATTGTGTGAATGATGTCATGGTGCAATCCTGCCTCCTTCCAACAACACATTAAGGCTCCATTCACACCAATGTGTTTTTTGATGCATCTTGCAGAAATGCAGAGAAAGCCTCCATGTTAATGGGGACAAGGGCCTCTTTCCGACAACCCTTGCCTGGTGTTTGTCGGGGTCTGGGGTCTGCAGGGTGCTTATCTGAATCTGGAAGCCCCCTTTCACAAGGGGGCCCCCAGATCCCGGCCCTCCCTCCTTTACATTGTACCCCTACCCATTCACCACAAATAAAGTAGTGTAGTGTGAAAAAATACAGTGGACAGTTTTTGACAAGTCTTTTATTAAAATATCTTCTTCCCCGCTTCTCCCTCCAGTCTTCCTCCATCTTCTCCTTCTCCCACTTGTTCTTCTACTCTTCTTATTTCTCCTGTATTCTTTGTCCGTTCTTCTTCCTCTGCCGCTGCTCCCGCCGACGACCCTCATCAGATGCTGCATCCGCTGATCTGCCAGCATCGATGTCCAAGCATTTCTTAGATAACTTTGGGGTCGTGGCCATCGGATGACATCTGGAGGTCCCGTCCCTTGTGACATCACGGACCCACCATGTGCCCGGGATGTGACATTACAAGGGGCGTGGCCTCAAGATGAAGTCATCCGATGGCCACGCCCCATCTTTATCTAAGACATGCTTGACATCTGCGCGGACAGATCAGCGGGAGACAGCATTGGAGAAGGGTCAGCGGCGGGAGCAGTGGCAGAGGAAGAACACCACCAGACAAAGACAGGAGAAAGAAGATGCAGGAAGACTGGAGGAAGACGCGGGGAAGAAGATATTTTTAATAAAAGACTTGTCAAAAACTGTCTACTGTTTTTTTTCACACTACATTACTTATTTGTGGTGAATGTGGTAATCATTCACATGTGGGAGAGGCCGGGATATGGGGGCTTCCATATTGCTCCCGCCCACAGCCCCCAACAACCAACAGGCAAGGGTTGTCGGGAAGAGGCCCTTGTCCCCATCAATATAGGGGCAAGATGCTTTGGGGTTGAGGACATGTGGCCTGGTACGGTTCAGGTTTTTTTCAGTGCACACCATGCCATAGGACATAGGGCAAATTGCCTTGTTTGTGTGTCTGTATCCGGGACTGCATTGGGCAATATTGCCCAATAGGGATGGTGTGAAGGAGCACTATTGCCCAAATGCATAGATTACACTGCACATGGCCTTCTGATGCCATGCATTTTGCAAAAATATTTGTGCACACAAAAATTTTGCATGTTGAGGATTGTTTACATGTATCTCCACCCAAAGCTTATTATTGCTCTCTGTGTCCCCGCTTGGAAGATTCCCTCTGTCTACTTGTCTTGGTGACCGTTCTTCATTTTGAGCTGTCCCCTGAACAACAATAGTCAGGAAATCTTCCTATGGCGACAGCTTCCTATTGTTTCAGTGACAACTGTCCAGGTGTTTCTCTCACTTTGGAGAGATTTCCTCTAGCTTCCTGTTTTGTCTACAGGACAGAAAATGAAGAAGAATTCCTCCAATGGGAACAGATGACAAAAAAACATCATGCCAGTTAACCCTTCCCAAAAAAAAATAGCATAAATGGGCCATTAAAATAGAACTATAGGCAAATCTTTATTTTTATGAAAGAAAGGGAGCATTATAACTTCTGTCACTATTTTTTTTTTATTGGTGTCCCATTGGGAAGATTTCCCTTTACTTCCTGTCCCATAGCCAAAACAAAGTGAGGAAATCCCTGCAAATTAAATAAATTCTTCACCCTGTAATCAAAAATTGAAAAGTCAGCAGCTACTGTACAAATACTGTAGCTATTGACAGGGCCGTCTTTCTTGCCCTCCCCCGCCCCCCCCCCCCCCCCCCCATGCAGTTTTGCTCTCCACCTGCTCTGAGACAATACAATAAATAGCAGCTAGACTCAAAATCAGTTTACTGAATCAGATCAGGCAGCTATTGCAATTGGTTGCCAAAGGTTACAGTGTATCATTACCTCTCACTGACTGGTTGCTAGAGGTTACAGCACACATTACGGGTCAATGATTAGTGGCTAGAGTTTACAGTACATGATTTCTGCTTGTTGATTGGTTAACAGAGATTACTGTGGATATGACCTCAGGGGGACCTGATATACCTATCAATGCCGCCGGCTGACCCTATTTACATATGAATGGTGCCAATATTTACATATGCATGCCCATAATTTACATGTAAACACAGTGTCTGCAGGTGAGTCATCTGCACACAACAATAGGGCAGAGCTGGGCAGCATTAGTAGCAGCACTTCACACTGAGATATTGGGACACAGCACAGGACTAAAACTTCAAGGGACAAGGGAATTTAAACCTGGATAGTTGGCAAGTATGAGGCAGCTGCTTTGGGCCCCACAACAATGACAGGGACCAGGGCAGCTGCCCCTTTTGCCCTGCGTTAAAAACGGCTCTGGCTATTGACTTTTAATAAACACATACTTAACTGTCCCAGGATCCAGCGATGTCCTGACCTGGCCCAACTCTTTGCTGGTCTTTGGGTGCAGGTGTCGGCGTCCTAACTGTGGGCAGCCAACTGTGACTCCTTGCATTCTATAGCCTGCTGGTCACTGCACATGTGCGAGTTGCGCTGTGCCCCATGATTGGTGCTGCAGTCTCCTGGGACCTGTGACATGACCCAAGAGACTGCGGGGGGGTGGAGGGGGGGTCCGAACTTCCGTAAAGATCTGATCAGGAGTTGGGGCAGGTACCTGTCAAAATCAGGTACTCACTCCCCGCCCAAAAAAAAAAAAAGAGAAAAGAATACTGAAGGGGGGAGAAGCGGAACATCCTCTTTTGGTTGAAGTTCCACTTTAAGGGAATCCCAAAACTAGGGTCCCTATTGGAAGATTTTGCCTCTTACTTTTATGGGGACAACCCAAAATGTATGATTTTCTTACTTTCACTTTAAACAACAGTAAAGAAGATAAATAGAGAGTTTTGACTTTAGCTTCACTTAAAAGCCACAGGTTCTGGGGCTGCCACCAGTGTCTGGGCTTCACTATCTAGTCAGCCATGGAGCTGGCACTTATTTTGGTAGTTTTGACTTCACTGTCTTCATGCTTTTCCCAGGGCAGTGATTTATTAGATAATAAAAACAGGATCAGGATAACGGTTCGAATCTGGGCCGGTTCCTGCTGATGATTCGAACCATTTATGGGCAGGCTGAATGTAATGTACCAAGTTAATTAATCGATCAGCTTGGGTACAACCAGCCTTCCAGATTCTCTTACGATTATCCCTAGTGGCTACTATAGAGATAATCACTGTCTTACTCCGCCCCCTAGGAGCAGACAATTGCTGCACTGGAGGGATTCCCCCGTCAGCACTATGTGTGCTGATGAAGGAATCCTGAGGATTTCTTAACTGCAACCCGTGGCTGCATGAAAGAAATTTGCACTGTGTATGGCCAGCCTTGGAGCTTTAGAAACCATTTCCAGTGTATTATAGAGGGTAGAGTTTGCTTTTATCTCAATATGAAGCATTCTGAAGCTGGCCATACAATAATAGATTTTCCAACAATCATTCGTAGGAAGACTTATCTGGAAATTCTCTGTACATTCAATGACTTGACAAATGCAGTTCTGAAGTATTTCAACATTGGTTATCACAGAGCTCATTGGTGACCTCTATTTCAGTGCATTCTTCTTGCTAACTTCATAACGTAAGCTCTTCTGTATCCTCCCACTGAACTTTTTCACCCTCAAAGAAAATTGTCTCCACCTAGTCTGTGGTCAGTGTTCAGATTCATTTCCACTACCCAGCTGATAGAATTATTGCATCATCATTTGTTATAAGAACAACAGATGGTGACATGTAGTTAGCTCCCAATTTCCAGTGCACTCTGCATTGGGATCTCCAACTGCCCTGCCAGATCAGCTCCGAGGACTACAGAACTCCACCCCCATATGTTATAGAATGTAAGGTGTTCTGCCTAAATCAGGGGCGAGCACCCTAGTGTGACAATGCTGTCCCTCAATAGATACAGCACTGTGGGCTTTGTCACTCTAGGACAGGAACTGCAGGTTCACCAGGTAAAAATAAAGGGGAAAAAAGTTTGAAACAAAGAAGACTAATGTAGCCACCACCTATGAAGACTGGTAGGAGGCAATATATTACATTTTTGCTCTTAGGTTCAGAGATGTCTATCATAAAAATAATTTTTGCTCTATTCAGACATTTTCAGGCGCATTGGCCAATAACTACTTAAGGCTGCTTTCACACTGAGGCGCTTTACATGCGCTATAGCGCTGAAAATAGCACCCGTAAAGCGCCTCTCCGCTCACTCCAATGTGAAAGCCCGAATGCAAATAACTAAAAATAATCGTAAATAAAATACAGTAACCGCTTGCCGACCGCCCGTGTTTGACGGCGGCAGAATGGCTCCCCTGTTCGAATCGCCGTAGCTGTACGGTGGTCGATTTAAGTGGCTGCGATCGCTCCTGACAGAGCCAGAATGAGGATCTGTGTGTGTAAACACACAAATTCACATACTGGCAGGGGAGAGGAGACAGATTGTGTGTTCTTAGTATATAGGAACAACGATCTGTCTCCTCCCCCAGGCAGTCCCACCCCCCCACAGTTAGAACACGCTGAGGGAACACATTTAACCCCTTGATCGCCCCCTAGTGTTAACCCCTTCCCTGCCAGTGACATTTAAACAGTGATCAGTGACTATTTTTAGCTCTGATCGCTGTATAAATGTCAAGGTCAATCTGTCCGCCTCAATGTCGCAGTCCCAATAAACATTTCAAACCACTGCCATTACTAGTAAAATAAAATAAAAAATTGCACAAACCAATCCATATACACCTATTGCGATTTTTCTTTTTAACTAAAAATATGTAGAAGAATATATATCGGCCTAAACAGAGGAAGAAATTCTTTTTTTTTTATTGGGATATTTATTATAACAAAAAGTAAAAAATTGTGTTTTCTTTTTAAATTGACGCTATTTTTTTTGTTTATAGCGCAAAAAATAAAAACCGCAGAGGTGATGAAATACCACCAAAAGAAAGCTCTATTTGTGGGGAAAAAGGGCATCAATTTTGTTTGGGTAGAATGTTGAACGACCGGGCAATTGGCAGTTAAAGCGACGCAGTGCAGTATTGCAAAAAACAGCCCGGTCAGGAAGGGGGTAAATCCGGGGTTGAAGTGGTTAATAATATGTAATAATACATAATAATTAACTCCTAACCTTAAAAAAGAAAAAATAAATATTATTATTATTATTACTATTATTATTATTATTAATAATAATAATAATAATAATAATAATAATGACAATAATAAACAGCCAAACCCAAACAAAATTTTTTATAAATGACTATTAATAATAATAATAATAATAATGTATTTATTTATTTTGTGTTAGGGTTTTTAGTTATTTATTATTATTTTATTTGATTAAAGTTAGGGGTTAAGCAGGTTTGGCGTTAATTATTTATTTATTATTACTTAGTAATAATAAATATATTATTGAATATATTTATTATTTATTTATGATTATTTGTATTTGTGTATTTATTTTACATTTATTCATTTATTATCAATTCTATTATTATTAGTAGTAGTATTAACTAACCCTAACAATAAATAATTAATAACTCTAACCCCAACTCACCACTCCTAATCCTAATGAAATAAAAACTAATGGGAAAGCTAAAAAAAGCTGAAATACCTAGCAACAAATGATGCAACAGATGATAGTTTTCTCTATTGGCTAATAAAAAAAAATGGCAAAGCTCAAAAACGCGCAAGTCACATATAAAAACAGGCAAAAAAAACATCGGAAAAACGCTCAAAGACGCTACGCTCAGGTGTGAATGCAACCTCACTGTCCAATGATAGGCTTAGGATAGGGAGGTGACCTAGCTGCGTTCTCTAACTGCAGCAGAAAAAAGTCTGATCACCTGGCTGTGCTGTGTGGCAGAGCTGTGTACTTTTTAGGACCGGATGGACAGAAACATAACTCCTTTGGCAAATGGTAAAACAGCTCTGATATGTGTATTTAGTTGGCTGCCTGGGGTTCTGTTTGAACTGCATTTTTATTGTTTGTTTTTTTTCCGATAAATTTTAACCAAAGCCTCACTTGAAAAAAATAATGCAAAGTACATTTATTTCAGCGCTAGCTTTCCTTTCCATTTTATAAGAACTGAAAAAAAGGCATTTTAAAGTAGGTCAGTGAAGGATTATATGAACAATGGTCTACACAGAGGGAAATCACCGAGCAGAAGACTCCTTGTCACTTATTTTAGCCTTATTTCTGTCCATGAGGCCCGATACTAAAATAAATTGTGTGTCCTTGGCAGTGCTGGTGATGTGCCATGCTATTTTTGTTCTATGACACTTTCTATGTTCATCCCACTGGGGCCAGTTTATAAAAGCTGGAAAAAAAATAAATAAATACGAGACCAATTAGAAATCAGCTTTCACTTTCTAACCTGTTTGAAAAAAATGACAAAATTTGATCTGACGGGTCCAGAGTTTGCTCCAATCAGTTTGAACGACACATTGTAATACTTAAAGTGGATCTTTCAGTAACTAAAATTAATTTTAATATCTTGACACATCACAATATAGAGCAACTGTTTAAAAAAAAAAAAAAAAGCTTCACATGTGGTGTGTAAACGCATGTAATGTCATGCACTAAAATGCGTTGCGTTAGGACAGATATTTGAAATGAATAGACTGCCAACATTCTCTAATGTTCCAGAATTTGGACATTCACCATTTTTGGCACCTCCATGCACTACTGCGTTTTGCAGCACACTGACACACCGGTGTATTGCTTTTACAGCCCTTTCACATCGGGACAGCGGGGGCGGCAGCGGTGAAGCGTCGCCAGTTTAAGCAGCGCTTATGGCTGTTATAGCGTCGATTTGATGCTGCTATTCGAGCAGGAGCAAGGTGCTTTTAATTTGCTAGAAGGGGTTAAACAGGGGTTAAAAGTGCCGATGTAGCGCCACTGTCGAATCGCTTTACAGGCACTTCGGCAGCGTTGCCCATGTATGCCAATGGGCAGAGGCGGGGGAGGAGCGGTGTATACAGCGCTCACAAAATGCCCCAAAGATGCTGCTTGCAAGATTTTTTCTAACCTCCCACAACCGCACCGCCCAACTATGAAAGTACTCAGGCTTTCACACTGGGACTGCAGATGAGGCATTTTTTAGCCGCTATTTTTTGCAATAAAGTGCCTGAAACGCTCCTCGGTGTGAAAGTGGTCTTAGTGTGTTGGGATGCCTTTCATATTGAATGGCATGTAATCTGTGTTGCCATGTGTTAGCGTGCACACTACCAAAACATGAAAGTGCAAATGGGCCCTACTTACCGCTTGCCACCCGTCAGCTGTCATATGACGGGCAGGTCGGAGTGGCTCCCATTCTGGGAAGGCGTCATATGATGTCCTTCCATTTAAATAGGGAATGCGTGCAATCGTGTGCGGGCACCCCTGTCCCTTTGGTGGCGGCGTGTCACGGAGACACCGCTCGCCACCGAGGGGGCTGAACAGCCATTGGGCATGGCTGTTTACCACGTAATGCGGACGATCATGTCGGTAGCAGCATGTTCCCGGGAACACTGCTCCTTACCGACACTGGTCAACAGCTATTGGCCGGTGGCTGTTTACCATGTGATCGACTGTGATCCTTTCACAGCCAATTACTAAATGTCAACAAACCGGGTTTTGTGTGTGTTACATAAAAACGCAAACTCAGCTATGACTAAGCAGCAGTAAAGGGTGTGAAACGTGTCAGCTGACCTATCCACTGTCCTTGATTGCTGTATGGATGGATTTTATTCAATAAATACAGTTTTTACTGGAGTGCAGCTGACCGGATTTCCTCTATTGCATGTGCCTTAATCCAACATGCGTTATTGTATATGCAGTCGTGCGCTGCAATGGAACGGCATCGTGTGAATGGAGCCTTATGCCGCGTACACACGACTGGACTTTCTGGCAGACTAGGTCTGACAGAATCAGTCTGTCGGACAATCCAATCGTTTTCACATAAAAAATCAAACGTACCTAGAAATTGAACAGGTTTCAAATCCGTCCGACGGACTCAATTCCTATCGGGAAAACCATTCGCCTGTGTGCTGGTCCGACTGACCAAATACGATGTAAGGGAAGCTATTGGCTACTGGTTATTGAACTTCCTTTTTTTTTTCCCGTCTTACGTCATCACGTTCAAAATGAACAGACTTTCGAACGGACTTAGGCCGCGTACACACGGGCGGATTGTCTGCCCAACTTATTCCGCTGAACAGTGTTTCAACGGACCATCCGCTCGTGTGTGGGCTTCAGCGGACTTTTTCAGCGGACATTCTGACGAACAAAGTCTTACGGAATTTCCGTAAGACAGTCCGTTCAAACTTGGTTTTGTCCGTCCAAACTTGGTTTCAGCGGACAGTCCGCTCGTGTGTAGGCAAGTTGGACGGACTAAGTATGGCGCATGCTCAGAAAGGATTTACACGGCCGAAGGTTGCATTGCAGTGTATAGGACGTCGTTTTTCTAGTCCGGTCGTACGTGCTGTACACGTCATCGCGCTCGCTTTCAGCGGACTGTCTGCTCATCGTGTGTGGTCAAGTCCGTTCATGCAAATTTTGAACGGACTGTCTGTCGGATTGTCTGACGAACTTAGTTGGCCAGACAATCCGCCCGTGTGTACGCGGCCTTAGTCTGTTCGTGTGTGGGCAAGTCCGTTCATTCAGAAGGTCCATCGGAACTCCGCCAAAAGTCAGTCGGGAAGACCGTCGGACCTAGTCTGCCGGAAAGTCCGGTCATGTGTACGCGGCATTAATGTTTTGATCTTCATGCTTGTCGTGTGATGTATGGACTATGAGGACTTAGGAGGGAGATTACCAGTACGTGATTTCCGTATGTTTTAAGACACTTCCAACTTACTGAAGCCTAGCGTCTATATTTTATATATTATATAAAGTAATTGCCTTGTGATTGATTTTAGCTTAAAGGATAGGAAGACTTTCAGAGAACATTTTCCACTCCTCCTCCGCCATATACTCCGGTACCAGCCTTCTTCCACCAGCGTTCTGTCTACCTCTGACTGGTGCTACCTTAGATGACCAGATTCCCCCATCCATACAAACAAGGTGGATGGAGGAATTCCCCCGCTGGGACATTGTATTCTGGCCTGGTCCTAGGATTAAGTCACAGCGCTGATGATCTCCTCCAACCTCCAGCATTCCTCACATGTACAGCAATCTTCTCCCAGCATAGGAAGTCTACCCAGTACAAATCTCCACCTCTCTCATTAGTAAAGTTCCCTTACCCCAGTAAAGATCTGCCCCTCATTACAGCTCCTCCCCAGTACAGCTCCCCCCAGTTCAAATCTCCACCCTCTCACTAGTAAAGATCCCTAACACCTGTACAGATCTACCACTCATTACAGCTTCCCCAGTACAGCTCCCCCACCCCCCCAGTAGAAATCCCTCCCTCAGTACCGATCAGCACCAAGTACAGATTTAAAACCTCCAGTACAGATTACACCCCCCTCCCCCATTCCAGATTCCCCCAATACAGATCCCCCACTAGTACAGTTCTCCCCACAAATACATACCCCCCCCACACACAAGTACAGATCCCCCATTTCAGACCTCCCTGCTCCATGAAATCCACTCACTAGACCAGGCAGTACAGACTGCAGGGATGCCCTCCCCTGGTTGGGTCATGCGACCAGAGCTGTGGAGGAGAAGAGCCTAGCTAGCTCTGATCTGCCATGGCTGGTGTCTGAGCTCTGACAGGAGCAGCTGCAGTGCTTCAGGTGTGTGTGTAGAGTGGTTCCTGCAGTAGATTAATCTGGGTTGAAGTGGGACAGTGAAGGCTCCACTCACCAGCAATGACTACCCCTCATGACCACTACTACAACAGCTCCCCACTCCTCACTTTTTCAACCACCCCCAATGTGCTCCCAAAACCACAGCTGACCCCCATCCTCCTCCTTGCTCTACGTCTCCCATATGCCCCTACGTCATCTGCAACTACACTGATGCACTTGTCACCACTGTACCTATGCACACTTTTGTGCTCTCCACCATTGCAATGACGCACCCTACCATATTTAGTTACAGTATATGACCACTATATGTTCACATTGCCGTAATTCACTGTACGGCAAACAGGAACAACCCTCCGCCCCCCCCCCTGCTGGTCCAGTTGGGTGGGTCTGGAGCACTTACCCCATCTATTTTCCGTTTCCTCCCGCCTCGTTGGTGGCCAAATGGGACTCTTCTCTTTTCAGTCAATCGGAAAATGGGTCTCAGACCTGCTCCAGATTGGCCGGACTGAGGATCAGTGTTTCAATAGCGAATATTCATTCACTGTTGTAACACCTGGGTGGGCTCCAAGCGCAATGCTCTATGCCACGAGCCCACTGTATTTTGAAGCCTATTAGAGCCTTTGGCTCTAATCAGGTGCTTCAAAAAACACCTGCGCCACCAAAGGGGGCGGCGCTCTGTTCTGCGTCACTGTTCATATTCCTGATATGTATCTGTTAAGTCATGTACTTGTGTTAAAAAGTATCCTATTCCCATTATTTTTCTTCTGGTATTTTCTTCTAAAATACCTGGTGATCCTGCCAGTCCCTCTGCTTCCCACACCAAGGCATAGAAGCACATCCTTCCCAGAGTGGTCAATTTTCTGGATGTGCTGGGAGAACAGCCTGCCTGTCCTCCAATGGTCAGACTTGTGCTGACACACCCCCTGTACAGACCATTTACTAGGAAGAGCAGTGTGTTACTCTTGCTCTGCCTCCTGCTTATACCACCCCCCCCCCCCCCCCCCCTCCACTCCTGAGACCCTTATGCATTTGAGAACAGAAGTCATACTTATTAAAAAATATTTTTTTAAAAAGGTATTTATAATGCTTTTCTATATACAGTTTATACACAAATGTTTCGCCTTGCATCACTATTTTTAACTTAGATTGTGAGCGGTAATGAGCAAGTCCCTCTGATTCCTCCTGTATTAAATTGTACTGTCTGCCCTCATGTTGTAAAGTGCTGCGCAAACTGTTGGCACTATATAAAACACCTGTATAATAATAATAATAATAATAAACTGAAAGGCTTGTTTTACAAGGTAAGAGTTCACGGATAATTAAAAGCACATCAAAACCCAAAAAACAAAAATGTAATATTTTGCAGCTTGTGGTGGCTGCATTTGTTTTCATTAGGCTTTTTTTCCTTTATTTTTACCTGGCAATCGAGCCAGTAATGCACTTTCTGTCTTAGCCCTTGTACACACGGTCGGAGAATCCGTCGGAATGTATCCTATCGGACCGTGTTGTCGGATAATCCGACTGTGTGTGGTATGCATCGGACTGATTCCGTCGGAATATCCGTCGGACCCAATTTTCCAACTTGTTGGAAATATTTCCCGACCAACTGGGCCGATCGGACATACTCCGATCATGTGTAGCCTACTCCGACGGATAAGGTGCCACGCATGCTCACATTCAAATTCCGACACGGAAGCGCTCGTTCAGGTAAAACTACTGCTCGTAAGCGATATAGCACATTCGTCACGCTACAATGTTAAAAATTCTTTCATCAAGCGCATTCTCTTGTTCTTTACAATGCTGCAAGAACAAACTTCTTTTGATGCTCATAGTCACACACACTTCTCCCGAACGGATTTCATTACTCTTTTTTAACCATTTCAGCAATACAATTTTAGTTTGCATCACATCTACACAATGTTTGATTTGTTTTTTTCTTTTTTGGATGTATTTTTTTGGGGATTCCCTAAAAATCTCCTTTAAAGACAGTTTGCTCATTTCTCCTTTTTTTGTGTTTTTTTGGTGTGTAAACTTACCACAACATTATTTTATTTTTTATATTTTGTTTTTCTTTTTTAATCTACAGGAGGTTGTTTAGTGTTGGTACCCCTTGTTATTTATTTCACTTTGTATTTTTGAAATGTACCTGCCTGCTCACAAATAAACTGGCCTTTTGGAAGGAAAACACATACGCAAGTATTTCTTCAAAACAAAAAATACCTTTATTTTGGTGTCAGTAACAAATAAAGAGGGAGGCAGCAATGTTGAAACTGGGGAGATTCGTGAAGCCTTGGGCCCCCAGGGCACACATCAACTATTTAAACGCAAAAATTGGTGGCCTGAGGAATACATGTCTGAGGTAGAGAAGTCTGGTCCTGAAGTCCATGAAACCCGGAACAGCAGCAGATGACATCTATGTTCCCATGCTGTGGTACTACAACAGGCTGCATCTTCTGTCAGACCAGACTGAACCCAGGTCATCACTCTCTGGTCTTCCTTCCACGCTTCCTTCCAGGCTGTGGCTGTGGTGCTGGAGGTGTGGCAGAAGGAGGAGGAGGAGGAGGAGGGGCATGAGCCAAATCACGCAAGTGTGTTGTTTGTGTCATTTGGCCCAACAGACCCTTGTGGAGGTTGTGTGGAGAATAACCACCTCACACAAGATCTGTTGCCCCTCCTCCATTTTCTCAAGCTTGCACGCAACCATGGCGGCAAAGGCCTCTTGGTCGGTGGGTTTGGCTTGGAGTGCCGCAGAAGCCTCACCAATCAGCCTCAGGGCCGACTCCTCAACATTCCCCCCCTTTTTCGCCCTTTTGCGTGGACGGCGGAGGGGAGGGACCTGGCATTCTGTGAGGCTCCTTTGGCTGCCCACCGCCTGGCTGCCGCTTACCCCCGCCTCCTCCTGGCTGCCACTTTCCACAGCCACCTCCTGGCTGCTGTATTCCACACCCTCCTCCTGGCTGATGTCTTCCTGTGTATGAAAAAGGGACATAGTTTTAGTTTTTGGTTCATCAAACACACACACAATTTTCACATCAACACTGTTGCAAATTGTTAACCAATAGAAAAGACTATCATTCTGAGCCGAGCATTTTTCTTTCTTGTCCCAAAGGTTTTGGCCACTACTGTCTATTGATATGTGAAACACTTTCTAAACTCAGCAATTAGGGAGCAAAAATCAAGTTAACATCATTCATTTTGCCTCCACAAATATGTACAACAATACTATACCTGGCTCAAGCTGGGCTCCCCCAGTTCTTCCTGAGTGGAAGGCCCAGGTTGGGCATCGGAAGACTCAGCGGGTGTGAAATGGAGCATAGGACACGTGGAAGGAAGAGTAGAGAGGGATTCTCTGACCTCAGCCTGGTCTGCCAGAAAAGCATCCTGTCATAATACCACAGGGTGGGGACATAAACGTCATCTGCTGAAGCTCCAGATTTCACAGACTTCAGCACCTTCTTCCTCTCCTTCAGATATGTACTCCTGAGGTTCCCAATTTTCTTTTTTATATATTTGTCATCTGCCCTGGGGACCACCGGCTTCACAAACTCAACCAGTTGCAACAGTGCTGCCTGCCTCTTTTGTTTGTTACTATATAGAGGGTGTGTTGATTGCCACAGGATGGGCATGTCTCTGTATTTATCGATGAACAGCTTCTCCCTCTGTTCACAGATCGTACGGACGACACATGCGTGTTGCGTTTTATATACAGTGCGCATGCGTGAAACTCCGCCCGCCCCTGACGTTCTTTCCAGACTATTCCCCGCCCCTTTGCTTCCGGCGCAGTCGGGAGAGAACATGGCGGAGAGAACACAGGTGCGCACTAATAATAGTTCCACTAACGAGGAGGAAGGCGAGGAAAGCCCGGAGCCTGAAACGTCACGATCTAGGAAGACAAGATTTAAGGCCTCAAATATGTCTTTTGGAGAGATGTTGGAGATGGTTGACATATTGAACAGGACCGACTATGATGGGAAGTATGGACCTTACCCAAACTCAAATATCAGAAAGGCCAAGATCATGACTAAAGTTGTGAAGAGTCTTCATAAGAATTTGGGGTACACCGATCCAAGGATCAACTGAGAAAACGCTGGTCAGACCTGAAACTGAGGGAGCACGAGCAGTACCTAAGGATCAAGCGTGTTCTTGACAAAAGTAAGTAGTTGTCGTGTGTTCATATGATTATTATTGCTTGCATACTGCTCCATGTGCTTTGAGTTTATGTTGTGCATTTTAAAATGGCCACTTTCAAGTTCATGGTTTCATTCGTTTGTAGGAAACATCGTTCTTCCGGTAAGTAATCCAGCTGAACACAGTGTCCCCAATAATGTTATGACCTTGAAGCTCGGCCAAAATAAACAATTGAACAACACTTACAAACAATGTTTCATATTGTTAATTCTGCCCTCTGTGTGCTAATTGTTTATTTTTTTCCATTCTCATAGGGGAGAGAAGACTCGGCAAGTATGAGGACACCAGGGACCCCACCCCTCCCAAAGAAGGCCAACTTCCAAAAGCAGAAACAGAGGAGCAGGAGGAGGAAGGAGAGATTGTGGAGGTTGGGCAAATTGTCACCACAACAGGTGAGTGTTGGAGTACACAGCTTCCAGTAAGCTCAGCAATGTATATCACCATATTTATATTACATGGTGTTTTTTTTTTTGCTTTGTTTTGTAGGTGATGTGGAAGAAGATTCCCGTTTTACTAGTGAAAGTGCCCAGATCCAGATTGGGGAGATAATGGGGTGCAATCGGGATTTGGAAAATATCCTGCAAAACATCAATGATGTTAAAAAAAATTGAAGAACATCATTGATGTTTTGGGGAGAGTGTGAAACACCAAAAACTAGATAGGGTCTTATTTTTGCTCTTTTAAAAACAAAATGTTGAATTTCTCAAAATTACAAATTTGGAAGATGCACAGAGTGTGTAAACATGCGCTATCTCCCATCATGGGGGATCAATGTACGTGTTTTGTGTAAAGTGTCTGAGATGAAGGGGTTGCAGCCCCAAAGCATGTACATTGATCCCCCATGATGGGAGATAGCACATGTTGACACACTGTGTGCATCTTCCAAATTTGGATTTCTCATGGGTGACACCCCATGTGATGAAGGCAATATCAGCCCAGTTTGTACGTACTCCGGTCTGATATTGTCTTCACTTTTCAAAGTTGAACTTTGTAAGTTCCTGTGTTCTGTATTTTACAGTTAGATACATGCTTGTTTACCCAAAAACACCAAGTAAACCAATTTTTTTATTAAACTCTGTTTTTGAAACACACAATTTCTCGGTTTGTTGTAAAAACCTTTTCAAAACGCACATGTGAATGTGCTTGGATTAAAAAGTTTAATTATCAACAATGTGGGGCTTCCTTTTTCAGGTTTGCACTGTTGGTGAAAAAGGCACAACTTGAAAAAACCTAATTATACCTAGGAGACACCTAAAACCAAGCCAAGCTGTAAATGAAGTTTCAGATCAAAATGTATTATTAAAATGCCGCTCAGACATTGTCTGTCATATCAATGGCCCCCCTACCCACAAAGTAGTCCATGTATTGTGTTCTAACCTCACGGGCACTTTGGGGGGGCAAGCCAGGATGGGCATGTTCAAGGCCCGTGAGGTTATCTGCATTTTCCATCAAGTCTGCTTCTTGTTGGCCAACTGAGACCGCATAGTTCACAGAAACTTTTTTCAAATAATTGTGCAGAACACAGCACGCCAGCACTATGTGATTCAGTTTGTATTCCGCCATGTGAATAGGCGTAAGAAAAAGGCGGAACCGGCTGGCCAGTATACCAAAAGTGTTCTCAACCACTCTTCGGGCTCTGGACAGGCGGAAATTAAAAATACTCTGGTCTGGGGTGAGGGTCCACCTATGGAAAGGCCGCATCAGATGGTTCGCCAGGGCAAATGCCTCATCCGCGACAAAGACGAACGGGAGTCCTTCCTAATTCTCCTCTGGGGGTGGCAAGCCCAGACTGCCACTCTGGAGACGCCAGTAGAACTCCGTCCGTGCGAAGACTCCACCATCCGTCATCCATCCATTTTGCCCCACGTCCACATACAAAAACTCATATGTCGCAGACACCACCGCCAACGTCACGATACTATGAAACCCCTTGTAGTTATAATAGTACGACCCCGAGTTGGGTGGTGGGATGATGCGGACGTGCTTCCCATCTATTGCTCCTCCACAATTGGGAAAGTCCCAACGACTGGCAAAGTGGGAGGCCACAGTCTGCCATTCCTGTGGCGTTGAAGGACACTGTGGAGTGAAACAAGAACAAAAATTAGTAATTTGACAAATCAACATTGCAAGCAGATGAGACACCAAAATTTTGGGTCAAAATTAGTATAACATTTTGGGAACTGAGTATTTAAAGCCTAAAGTCTAATGTCCCCTTATGAGAGTCATCACCCCCCATCCCTCCCCCACCCCCCATATCCCCCATCTGATGGGCCCTTGCTAAAAATTGAGAGGGGGGGGGGGTGTTTAGGACAGGTAACCCTCTCCACTTGATTGACAGCTGAATGTCTAAATAATTTGTTCTACTTTGGGAAGCCCCTCCTTAGTTACACTATTGGCAGCCCACCGGACAGGTAAGAAGTGTCATAATAACAAAAAGAAACCAAAATGGAAGCACTTTTTCGACATTCTGCTATTACATATCCAGATAATTAATAGCTTAAAAAAAAAAATCATGCTTAGGTGAATTCATCCATAAATGTGAGCATCAAAAAGGTAGGTATGGTGTGTATTGGGTTTGGTAAAGTCAGCAGATCGAGGATTGCTATCAGCTGAGCTAGCAGTTGGGGGGAGGGGGGTTCCTAATGAGTTTGGCACAATCCCCCAAAAAAAAATGTCACTCTGAATGAATTGAAGCACACACATAACATTTGTAGACATTTTAGGGGGTGTTTAGGCGAAAGCAATACTATGGAGCTGCCAAAAGACATTGGTAAGTGACTAGACTATAGTTTTATGGGCCAAGAAGATCATGGTGGGGAAGTTAGTGAGGCAAATCTGCATGAGGGCAAAGGGGCAGAGCATATGAATTAGAGCATATTGCAATGATGGTAATTAGGCAATGAGGAAAGAAATGCAAGACATTAGCAATCATGAAATACAGAATGTGATGTTAAAGGATAAAACTTACCTTCATATAGTCCTTCTGCAGGACCTGAATGATGGCAGAACAGGTCTCTGGGATAATGATCCCCAGAGCCTGGGGGGAGATGCCTGTAGAGAACTTGAGGTCCTGAAGGCTTCTCCCAGTCGCCAAGTAGCGCAACGTGGCGATGAGCCTCTGCTCCGGAGTGATGGCTTGCCGCATGCAGGTATCCTGCCTGCTGATATAAGGGGTCAGCAAAGCCAGCAGACAGTGAAAAACGGGGTCCGTCATCCGGAGATAATTCCTGAAATCATCAGGATTATTCTCCCGGATCTCACGGAGCAAAGGCATGTGCGAGAACTGGTCACGCTGGCGCAACCAATTCTTGGTCCACAAACGCCTCCCTCCCTGTTCATGGACCGGGCTTGTGTCAAAGTAACAACCCCAACACGAAGCCCCTGCACAGCACAAACTCTACGACGAGTACGTAGACGAAACATGGTTTGAAAACGGTCGGCTCGTCAGAACAGACACCAGAAAGCACCGATAAACAGCAAGGTCTGAAAGAACGACCTGAATAGCAGAAGCAAGCAGACAATAAAAAATGCCTTTCAAAGCGTACTATACCAATATATAGTCCACAATGATCAACAAATACTTACTGACTGCACGCACTGATTATCAGATACGCAAAGACAAGCACAAACTGAAGAGCGGTAGCGATCTGAATCACAAATCTGAAAAGCGCGAATCGTCTCTCACCAAACTTCTACTAACACGCGATAGACACGAGATCAGCAGAAGGAGCCCAAAGGGTGCCGGACGTGGTACTGAACTTCCCTTTTCTAGTCCCACCGTACACGGCTTACGTCACCGCGTTCTTGACAACCGCAAAATCAGACAACTTGGTCCGACCGCGTGTATGCAACAGTTTCGGACACAATCCATCGGACAAAATCCGACGGATTTGGTTGGCAGAATGTCCGTGTGTACAGGGGCTTAGGGTGGCTACACTCCCTCCTCCACTGCATCTATGGAGGAGCAAAGGAGACACCCTTATGCAGAAGCTTTTTCAACCTGTAAAGAGGGTAGTGTAACATGGACTAATAGATTTAGATGTTGTACACTTGCAAAATCCGCACTCGGGTAATAAACAGATATTATTAGAAAAAGAAGCTGGCAGCACAATATCCTAATATCAGATAATAAATCACATAATCAAAAATATGGCACTATACCTTTAAATGTGCATAGGCACATTCATATTAGGGTGACCACACGTCCAGGATTGCCCGGGACAGTCCCGCATTTTGCAGGTCTGTCCCTCACACATTCATTCCAGGACAATACAGTGTCCCGGAATGAAACTGACACTGCCATCCACCCCCAGGGCTGATCTGATGCCCCCAAAAAAAGGTCGCCACATCGCCGCTTTACTCACTGACAGTACTTGTCCTGGCCAGGAATGTCTAGAGAGGCACAATCCCCACCCCCTGCTTGTGATTGGAGAAATCATAAATCCCACCTCTTGCGTGTAATCAATGTAGAGTCAGTGCTGGAACAAGGTAAAACGGGTCTCGGTCGGTCAGGACAAGTACTGTTAGTGAGTAAAGTGGCGTCGCGGCGGCCTTTTTTGAGGGTCGTGATCAGTGCTTCTGTGTAAAGCACGCAACCGCCGCCCCAGCTGTGCTGTGATTCGTTACAGCACAAGCTGATTTTTAGGAAGGGGGGGGGGGTGTCCCTAAATGGCCGTTTGGAAATGTGGTCACTCTAATTCATATAAGTGCATCCTCCACATTATAGTGCATTAACCACCAAACAAATATAAAGAGCAAGACATCAAAAATCATTTAATAAAAAAATTCTTAATTTTCATTCGAAAATAAAAATGGTACCAATTGTGAAAACATAAACTGTGAAAGATTATTAGTTCTTAAATACCATGTGCAAAATGAAATGCAAACATTTGTCCACAATGCGTATCTAGTATAGCAGCCATCTTCCTATAGATGTTTGATTGGCCATTTACCTAGAGATATTGCAGGCTTATATAATCTTTAACCAAACTATTTATATAAGGGATTGGGACCAAAATATTCCATAGGGACCTTTCCCGTAATGTTAAAACTAAAAAACTAAAAGGGCCATGAAAAATTGCAAATATATATGTATATATACACCTGCCCTGCACTGTATATATATATATATATATATATATATATATATATATATATATATATATATATATATATAGTCTACACTGACTACACTGTATGTGTATGTGTGTGTGTGTATATATATATATATATATATATAAAATGTGAAAAATATAATATATAAAAATATATATAACAGAGCCCAGAGGCACTGTTAGTGATGCAGGTAACCAATTATCCTTATTCTCACACTTATGGTCAAAATTATTAAAATATGTGAGTGATAACTTAATTGATAAATGTGTTAATGGATACATAGACCACATGAAATGTGGAAGAGATAATGTGGACAATCACATGGTTGTGCCATATAAGCAAAATCCAAAGGAAGAAAGGGCAGGCCGCCAGTAATGTAGTTCTGCATATGAATCAATTTGATTAAAATCAGCTTAAAAAGTCACATGAATAAGCATGAAATCACAGTGCAAAACTCGGTATACAGGTGAAGCAGTGTGCATGACGATGTCAAAATGTCTCCAATCCTCCCTACGTGTTTCAGCAGCTGTGATGTCATAAGGGGCATGGATTTAGATGAACTTTGCATAACTGACTAACAAATTAAAGCATAACTCCAGCTATTTGGTTTTGGGCTGCCAGTTTTACATAAGTGCATAAAAATGTAACCTGTAAGTGTTAATGTGGAATCACATATAAAAATTAAAAAAACACTGATGTTAGCAGGGGGTGTTGTATTTGAATATGTGTCTGGTCTGTTGTTTGGGAGGTTCTAGTGCTGGACACTTGTAGTTGGTAGAGGGGTCATGGCCTCTGGTACGTGTTTGAGTGTGGCTGGAGGTCTGTGAGGCAGTTGTTGTTTGGAGTTGTTGGTTGTGCGAGAAGGTTTGGGTGGAGGGGTGGGTGGGGATATGTGGGGGACATGGATTTGGTTTATGTGTTGGCCAGGTTCATGGGGATGGATACGTGGAGGGTTAAGCATGTGTGTGGGGGGTATGCTAGTTTTTTTATGTGCTGGTTGAGGATGGTGGTAGGATGTTGCTTGTGGTACATGGTGGGGAGTGGTATTTTGACTAGACCAGTTGGTTGTTGTATGGCTCCTGGATGGTGTGTGAGTGATAGTAGCCATTGGTAGCCCCTGCCTTAAGCTATAGCGATAATCATTGATGTGTAGGTGGATTATATTTTTGTAGTTGTGACGAACTGGCTAGCCGCAACCCCGTCTCTCCTCTGGGTGGTCCATTTGGTAGGGTTGGCAGATATGCCTTGTGTGTGACGTCTAGACATGTGCTTGACAAAAAAAAATATTTATTTTCGATTCGTTAATCTAGTTATTTAGTTTTGCTAAATTTGGTTGATTTATTCAATTTGTATTCAGGGCTCGTATTCGGGATTTGTATTCGGAATTCATATTCAGAATTTTTCACATTTTCTTTAAATTTACAAAAAAAATTTCTATTCACAACGTTCAAATCGATAAATTTTGAATTTGTCGAATCGAAAACTTTAGATTTATTTTATTCTTTTTTCAATTCCAATGTGGCAAAGTGAACAAACAAAAGAAAAATCTTCATCAAATGATTACAATGACTCTTTAACCACCTTCAGACCGGACCATTTTGCTGGTAAATGACCAGAGGTCTTTTTACAATTTGGCACGGCGCTGCTTTAACTGGTAATTGCGCGGTCATGCAATGTTGTACCCAAACAAAATTTGCGTCCTTTTCTTCCCACAAATAGAGCTTTCTTTTGATGGTATTTGATTGCCTCTGCAATTTTTATTTTTTGCGATATAAACGTAAAAAGACCGCAAATTTTGAAAAAAAATGATATTTTCTACTTTTTGTTATTAGAAAAATCCAATAAACTCAATTTTAGTCATACATTTAGGCCAAAATGTATTCAGCCACATGTCTTTGGTAAAAAAAAAGTCAATAATTGTATATTTATTGGTTTGCGCAAAAGTTGTCACATCTACAAACTAAGGTACGTTTTCTGGAATTTACGCAGCTTTTAGTTTACGACTGCCTATCTCATTTCTTGAGGTGCTAAAATGGCAGGGCAGTACAAAACCCCCCCAAATGACCCCATTTTGGAAAGTAGACACCCTAAGGAAATTGATAAGTGGCATGTTGAGCCCATTGAATATTTTATTTTTTTGCCTCAAGCGATTGAATAATGACAAAAAATAAATTTTTTTTTTTTTTTTACACAAAGTTGTCACTAAATGATATATTGCTCACACATGCTATGGGCATATGTGAAATGACACCCCAAAATAAATTCTGCTGCTTCTCCTGAGTACGGGGATACCACATATGTGGGACTTTTTGGGAGCCTAGCCGCGTACGGGGCCCCGAAAACCAAGCACCGCCTTCAGGCTTTCTAAGGGCGTAAATTTTTGATTTCACTTCTCACTACCTATTACAGTTTTGAAGGCCATAAAATGCCAAGATGGCACAAAACCCCCACAAATTACCCCATTTTAGAAAGTAGACACCCCAAGCTATTTGCTGAGAGGCATTTTGAGTCCATGGAATATTTTATATTTTGCCACAAGTTGCGGGAAAATTACAAACTTTAATTTTTTTTTATTTTTTTTTCACAAAGTTGTCACTAAATGATATATTGCTCACACATGCTATGGGCATATGTGAAATGACACCCCAAAATAAATTCTGCTGCTTCTCCTGAGTACGGGGATACCACATATGTGGGACTTTTTGGGAGCCTAGCCGCGTACGGGGCCCCGAAAACCAAGAACCGCCTTCAGGTTTTCTAAGGGCGTAAATATTTGACTTCACTCCTCACTACCTATTACAGTTTTGAAGGCCATAAAATGCCAAGATGGCACAAAACCCCCACAAATGACCCCATTTTAGAAAGTAGACACCCCAAGCTATTTGCTGAGAGGCATGTTGAGTCCATGGAATATTTTATATTTTGCCACAAGTTGCGGGAAAATTACAAACTTTTTTTTTTTTTTTTTCCACAAAGTTGTCACTAAATGATATATTGCTCACGCATGCCATGGGCATATGTGAAATGACACCCCAAAATAAATTCTGCTGCTTCTCCTGAGTACGGGGATACCACATATGTGGGACTTTTTGGGAGCCTAGCCGCGTACGGGGCCCCGAAAACCAAGCACCGCCTTCAGGCTTTCTAAGGGCGTTACAGTTTTGAAGGCCATAAAATGCCAAGATGGCCACAAACCCCCCCCAAATGACCCCATTTTGGAAAGTAGACACCCCTAAATTTAGGGGTACACTAGTGAGACTAGGTAATAAATGGCGGGTGCCCTGAAACTATAAAAAAAATAACTAACCAACCAGCGTCACCTGTAACAGTTATATGGTGATCACTGGTGAAAGGGTTAACTAGGGGGCAATCAGGGGGCTTTATGCGGTAGTATATGGGGGTCCCTGGCGCTATAAAAAGCTGCGGCGAACCTAAATACCTACCTGCCTAACTAGCGTCACCTGTGACACTAATACAGTGATCAGAAAAACGATCGCTTATTAGGCTGGGTTCACACTGGAGCGATGTGGGAACGCCACGAATGCGCGGCGGGTTCCCGCATCACATGCCTCCCGGCGGCAGTTCACACTGCCCTATGCGAACTGCTGGGAGTGTCAGTGAAATGTTAATGACACCCCCAGATCAGTTCGCATATCGCAGTGCGATCTGCAAACTCGGATCGCATGGTGTTAACACCCATGCGATCCGATTCTGCTGCGGACCAAAAAAAGGGTCCCGTGCGAGTTTGCGGCGGGTGCGGCGGGTGCGGCGGGTGCGACACGAATTCAGCCATACTATCTGTATGGCTGAACTTGAAACGCACAGAGATCGGATGTGATTTGCACTGCAGTGCGGTGCGAATCACATCCGTTCTCATAAACCGCTGCAATGTGAACCCAGCCTTAGTGACACTGGCGACGGGGGGTGATCACGGGGTTAAACCTTTATTGGGGGGGTTAGGGGGGTACCTTAGAACTAAAGGGGGCTAACCCTAACTGCCCTAACAGTTATTACAGTCACAAATGACACCCGCCGGGTGATCAGGGGGTTAAACCTTTATTAGGTAATAAATGGCGGGGGCCCTGAAACTATAAAAAAATAACTAACCAACCAGCGTCACCTGTAACAGTTATATGGTGATCACTGGTGAAAGGGTTAACTAGGGGGAAATCAGGGGGCTTTATGCGGTAGTATATGGGGGTCCCTGGCGCTATAAAAAGCTGCGGCGAACCTAAATACCTACCTGCCTAACTAGCGTCACCTGTGACACTAATACAGCGATCAGAAAAATGATCGCTTATTAGGCTGGGTTCACACTGGAGCGATGCGGGAACGCCACGAATCCGCGGCGGGTTCCCGCATCGCATGCCTCCCGGCGGCAGTTCACACTGCCCTATGCGAACTGCTGGGAGTGTCAGTGAAATGTTAATGACACCCCCAGATCAGTTCGCATATCGCAGTGCGATCTGCAAACTTGGATCGCATGGTTTAACACCCATGCGATCCGATTCTGCTGCGGGCCAAAAAAAGGGTCCCGTGCGAATTTGCGGCGGGTGCGGCGGGTGCGGCGGGTGCGGCGGGTGCGACACGAATTCAGCCATACTATCTGTATGGCTGAACTCGAATCGCACAGAGATCGGATGTGATTTGCACTGCAGTGCGGTGCGAATCACATTCGTTCTCATAAACCGCTGCAATGTGAACCCAGCCTTAGTGACACTGGCGAGGGGGGGTGATCACGGGGTTAAACCTTTATTGGGGGGGTTAGGGGGGCACATTAGAACTAAAGGGGGCTAACCCTAACTGCCCTAACAGTTATTACAGTCACAAATGACACCAATGCAAAAAAAAAAAAAAAAAAGCAATTAGTGTCACTGTGACTGGGGGGGCAGGGGTAATTGGGGGGGTGATCGGGGGGTAAAGGGGGGGTGTGAGTGTGCCTGGCATGTTCTACTGTGTAGTGTAGTGCTTGTGCAACTCACCGATGCTCTCTCCTCGGTGCCGGAACGAAAAATACCGACACGGAGGAGAGAATACATCACTTCCTCTCCTGTGTTTACATTACAGGAGAGGAAGTGATGTCACGGGACATTTTCATTCGTCGGGAGCGATCGCGAGGGGGTGGCCATGAATGAATGGCCGTCCCCTCGTCCGGGATCGCTCCCGAACGAATACCGACCGCCGCAGGCACCGGGCGGGGGCCCGATAGGGCCCCCGACCCGCGGGCAGGCAAGGACGTACATGTAAGCCCTTATGCCTGCCCGTGCCATTCTGTCGACGTACATCGTCGTGCGGCGGTCGGCAAGTGGTTAAATGATCTTTGGACTTCTGTATCATATTTTTTGTTTCAAGATGCGCCAAACATTTTCAATTTGTGAAAGGACTGGACTGCAGGCAGGTCAGTTAAGCACCCGGACTATCTACTGCAAAGTCGTACTTCTGTCATAGATGCAGTATGTAGGTTAGCATTGTCCTGCTATAATATGTAAGACCTTAAACCTAGATATACAGCATCTTTCAGCATTGATGGTGCCTTTCCAGATGTCTAAGCTGCCCACTCCATATGCACTAATGCACCCCTATACCATCAGAGATGGAGGCTTTTGAACTGAGCTCTGATAACAAGCAGAAAGGTCCCTCTACTCTTTAGTCCGGAGGACAGGGCGCCCATGGTTGCCAAAAAGAATGTTACATTTAGATTTGTCTGACCACAGAACAGTTTTCCACTGCAAAAGCCCATTGTAACCAGTTCCCATCCTACAATCAAATAATGGCCGGGCAGGACATTTAGCTTTCCGGGTGGATGCCATATGACATCCTCCCTGAAACGGCCTTGCACGTCCCCCACAGACCGCAATGGGGCACAATCTGTCACACACCAGACACATCGGATGACTAATCAGTGTACCAGTGGCTGCTGATAACATGGGATCACTGTGACCAATCACAGCAGATCACATGACAATTGTACATAACGGAAGGCTTTCTTTCATGCCATCCATTGTATTGAACTCATCTCATCTGTACCATGTAATTAGCTGTGGCCAATCACAGCTAACCACAATAGTTAACACTAAATAAATCCATTTAATTCAATAACAATTGTTATTGTTGGTATAAGCAATAAAGTGTAACAAAAAAAAAAATTCTGATAATTTCCCTAGCATAGAACAGTGTTACTGTGGCAACACTGCATTGCTCTGGTGACAGTGTTTTTTAAAAAATCATTAAAAAAGAAAAAAATCTAATAAAAAAGAAAAAAATAATATATATATTTTTTACATACTGTCACTAGTCAGTGTCCCTGATCTCTGCCACACCAGTTATATGATGTGTCAGAAACCATGAATCAGACTGAGACAGAAGTACAGTTAAATCACACTTGTTTAATAATAATAAAAAAAGGGAAACAGAGTAAACATAGACAAAACATAGCTAGGGTTCAGGAACCGGAACAGATAGTCAGACAAGCCAAAACGTCAGGGAGCCAGAGATGAGCTTAGTAGAACAGCAAGCAAAATCTGGAGCCAGAAAGAATGTCAGCCAAGCAAGTTAACAGGAACTCAGGAGAGCATCTCTAGAGATGTGACCAAGGCCAAGGCAGAGATCATCTGTACTGGGCGGCTCAAAGAGGAAGTAAACCCTAATGGGTTTACTTCCTCTTTGTTTCCCTGCAAAGGTAAAGCATAATGGGCTACTATGCATCTGCGTGTCACTGTCTACAGCGCATGCGCCATAGACAGCTGTGAATGTATTTTTGCAAATATCTCCTAAACCGTGTAGGTTTAGGAGATATTTCTTGGACCTACAGGTAAGTCTTAGTCTAGGCTTACCTGTAGGTCAAAGGGTTGTAAGGGTTTACAACCACTTTAAGTAGGCAGGACTGACAAGCAGGATATAATCAACAGGTGAGTCACTGTGGAGATATAGAAGATGGCAATAAACCGACGGCTGTTTCCCTTTTTTTATTATTATTAAACAAGCGTGATTTTACTGTACTTCTGTTTCATTCTGATTCATTGTTCCTGACAGTAGGCGAAGGACATGAATTCAGAAGATGCAGTCAATCCACTTGTTGGTAATATTTTTTCCAGATTGGATGAACAGGATCACTGCATGGATCAGTTTGCCATGGCGTTGTTGCAGGCCATCCCTGCTGCTGCTCTCTGAGTATTACCTCTATAAGAGGTATGTCTGGTTTTGCTCCGCTTCCCCAGCGATTTGGGGGCGATCCAGTGCAGAGGGTTTATCAACCAGGTGGAGCTATACTTTGAGATGCTGGGGCGTGGCTCGGCGGCGATCCGAGATGGCGGCGTAGACCTGGAGCTCCTGTCCACGAGGCCCAGCTTACAAGAATCACGGCGGGGAAAAGATGCCAGAAGCACAGCGGTAAGCAGGAACCGCCACGGGAGATGTCTGCAGAAAGGTCCCGCTCCCCTTCGGAGCAGAACGCGCAGCCAAATAGGCAAATCCCGGACCTCTTCCGTTCAAGGCCTAGAGGCGGCTCGCAACCCGCGGCCTCGAGTATATTGCGCTCCCTCAGCAGGAGCCTGCTACGCCCGAAGACGGATCCCGACACCCGGGAACCCCAAATGCTCACCATAGATGACCTCAGGAGTGTAGCTGCGGACATTAAATGCAAACTATCCGCCGCTATTGCGGATTTACGAGGGGACATTCAATCCATGTCTGTCAGAGTGGAAGAAATTGAGTCAGTGCAGGCCCGCCATGATGCCTCCCTGTGTCACGTTCAACAGATTACAGAGTCACATGCCATCCATCTAAGAGACATCAATCGACATATGGAGGACATAGACAATAGGGGGAGGCGTCGGAACCTTAAGGTGAGAGGTCTCCCTGAATCAGTTGAACCCAATCACCTTGTTCAAGCTGTTACCCACATCTTTAATGACCTCCTAGAAAGACCTCCGGAAACCCCGATTGCATTTGAACGCATCCACCGAGCACTTCGCCCGAGGGGTAGAGATGCAGACCCCCTGAGGGATGCAGTATGTTGTCTCATAGACTTTCCGTTGAAAGAAGAGATCCTCCGCAAAGCTCGGGGAAGAAATCAGCTCACATATAGGGGAGTCACCATAAAAAAATTTCAGGACCTCTCAAGTATTACGCTGCAATGCAGGAGGGAGCTGAGGCCCCTCCTGGAGGTTCTCCGGCATAGAGCCATCCAGTACCGCTGGAAATACCCTTTTGGCCTGTCAGCTTCCCATCAGGGTCACACCGCAACCCTTAGGGTGCCAGAGGACTTGGACAACTTCTGCTCAGCCTTAGATATACCTACAGTGGACCTACCAGATTGGTACAGCGACTTCAAGCTCCCATCTTTGACAAGAGTTTCCTCCATGGAGGGAATAGATGAAGCTGGTAACTTCCACATTGGCCGACGGCGCAGAGTTCCTCACCAACATCCTCCTCCTCTCTCGCCCCGGCAAATCCCAGACGTCCCACGAAATTGCAGTCCCACTGCATCTCCGGTCCACCGAAGGCCTAGACACAACTGACCAGGTACCCAGCTTGTACTTGTTTACATGACATGACTTACCTGCTTCGATGTCATATGACCGCTTCCCTGAAATCCACTGCCCCACATTGGATCAGACCCTATTTTGGTATGCTCACGTAGGTTCTGTCAGGAATTTTTTGACCCTTAATTGCAGGCCGTCAACAGGGGGAGTTAGATTTCGATGCACTAAGACTAATAGTAACATACCCTACTGTATTTGCCATGTCTGTGCATGTACGGGACCACTCATGCTTTCTCTCCCTTGAGGTCTGGTAATCAGACTTCCCTACTTCCACCTGGTGAACCTGTCTATCTATAGCAGACTTGGACTCTACATGCGAACTAGCCTTCGCCAACATGGACACTTCGTTCCTCACCAGACTGACCTACAATCACTGAGATCGTACTGTTCCCACGGACACTTCCGAAGAAGACCCTCGTGCCGCAGCACAGGATGCCATTGAAAACCCATATCACAAAGACTCGATATAGGGTCGGGAAGAGGCGAGGGGTATGAGCTGCCTCAGTGACGCTTTTCTTTTCCTCACCTGACCTCTTCCTCCCTTCCTGCTCTTCCCTCATACCTCTCATGCCTACACCTTTTCTCCTCCCTCTCTTTTAGGCCTTTACCTATCTTGGCTCCCTTCTCCTCCCCCCCGCTTTTCTTTTCTGTATTCTGGTTACAAAGCTCTGCAGTATGGGAAATCTTATAAATGTTAAAATGCACACTAATGATTGTGTTTTATATTGCAGTCCAGCTCAAAATGAAGATGCCCCCCTAGGGGGCCTTTCAAATTTACGCTATGTAGGAACTATCGAGTGGGAGGAGTCCGGAATAGGGAATTCAAGGGTGAGCCCCTCCCCTTACCGGAGGGCCTCCAATTTGACGAGAGCGGCTGCCAGGTATTAAATTTTAGGTTACGCAACAGTGCCTGGGTCCCCGTACAGCCCGACACAAAGGGTAATATTTGAACAAAGGATATTGCAATATCTGTGAGATTAATAGCCTACATGGATTCCTCCCCCTCGTGTGCAGTGACTTTTCTCAGTTGCATTGGAGCTAGGGACTTGGTTCCAAAGTTTTTTGTTATTTATAGTTGTTAACCTTATTGTTGTCGGTAGGGCAGTTAATTGCTCAAATTCAGGTCTTGTCATGCATCAGTTATGTTTAGTTACATGTTGTTTAGGTTGTAGCTTTAAGTGTCTTACCACGGTTAAATGTTGCCCCTACAAAGGTTTCCCCCTATACCTGTTAATCTAAATTAGTCATGAAGCGGTTCACCTCGCTCATGAATTAGGCCATTTTAGTTTTTTTTCCTTTTCCTCTCAATCCAACATTGAGCAAAATTCCAGGATTCTGGAACTCCGCACATGTTGGGAAATGTCCCCTTCCACTTGAAAGCTCCCCTCCATGCTCTAACCTAAGCTCATTTACAGCTTGCGTGCGTTCCAGAGGACGCACAAACCCTCTAGTGTCATGTCTACCTGTCACGTACCTTTAAGCAGAGCCCAGAGTGCAGGGAGTGGCCTCTCGTAGACCTCTGACTCGAGAGACCCTGGTAGTGATGACAGGGGCTCAGGAGCACAGAGGGGCACAAGTGCCTGACTGGATAGCAGGTGGTAGAGGCAGCAGACCGTTGAAGGAGGAGGTGTATTGTAGTCCGGTGTTAGAATGCAGGCAAAGGTGAGGTAAGGTTCAGCAGACAGCAGAAGGATTCCGGTAGTCCAGCAACGGCATACAAGTGATTGCAGGAAATGATAAACAACGGAGGGGTATTGTAGTCCAACAACGGATGCAGGTGCAATGGAGTAAGCGGAAGTGGAAGAGTCCAGTAGTCTGCAGCCAGAGGTAGAAGGCTACAAACGCAGAGGGAGTACAGCCAAATATTGCGGAGGACTGGGAGGTGTCCTGTAGTACGACAGCAAGCAACTTACAGTTGACGGATGGTGTAACAGTCCAGGTCAGGCACTGCCGGCAAGCAGATCAGGTACAGAAACGGAATCCAGAAGAGTAGTCGGGTACAAAGCCAAAGTCGGGGGGCAGGCGGCAAACAGCAGAGTCGGGAACAAGCCGGGTTCGATACGGATCGGGATACAGGTACAGGTTCAGGTTCAGGTTCAGATACGGATTACCAGGAAGCACAGGAACGCTGTTGATCAGGCAGCAAAGCAGTGAAGCATGGCTCCAGTTTAAATAGCGCTATTGGCGCCAATTTGCGTCAAACGGCCGCGCGCGCACCTGCGTGCACGCGCACGCGCGCACCGCTGATCGCGGTAACGCTCCTGAAACTGGGCAAAAGATCTTCTGCGACTTTCGCCGCTCGGACGTCCGTGAGGAGGATCTTCCTTACATTGCCCCCCCCCAATGGGCAGCCTCCGGATGCCCAACTGGGACATCTTACCTGGGTGAGATCTTTTAAATGCCAGAACCAACCTCTTGGCGTGGATGCCAGTCTCTGGTTCCCAGGAGTTCTCTTCTGGACCATACCCCTTCCACTTCACCAGATACTGGACCTGGTTGCGTCTCTTTCTGCAATCCAGAATTGCTTCTACTTCAAACTCTTCTTCACCATTAATAAGCACAGGTTCAGGAGGGCCCACGTTCCGATCAGTGAAGGGATCCTGGATTGAAGGTCTTAAGAGGGACACATGAAACACCGGGTGAATACGCAGCGATTCTGGTAATTTCAGTTCATAAGCCACACTATTAATTTTCCTGGTGATTGGGAAAGGACCCACAAATTTTGGGCCCAGTTTTCTAGATGGCATGTTAATTTTAGATTCAGAGTAGATAACCAAACCAAATCTCCGGGTTTTAGATCGAGCTCCCCTCTCCTCTTTCTGTCAAAAACTGCTTTGTTGCGCTCTTGGGTTCTTGCCATCGTTTCTTGAAGCAACTTGTTATTGGTGCAGAAAAAGTTCAAAGTTTCTTGAGCTGCTGGAACCGTGCATTCTGGGATATTGGCTGATAAGAACTGAGGGTGAAAACCATAGTTCGCAAAGAAGGGAGATTGATTAGTTGCAGAATGAACAGAGTTATTGTAGGCAAACTCGGCAAGTGGTAAAAGGGACACCCAATCGTCTTGCGAAAAAGAAGAATAACAACGCAAATATTGCTCAAGGGTCTGGTTTGTTCGTTCGGTCTGGCCGTTGGTCTGGGGATGATAGGCAGAAGAGAACGAAAGATCAATTTTCAAGGACTTACATAAAGCTCTCCAAAATGTTGATGTAAATTGTACCCCACGATCGGAAACAATGTTCGCAGGTATACCGTGGAGTCTTACAATCTCCTTAATGAAGATCCTTGCGGTCTCAGGGGCAGAAGGTGTACCCTTCATGGGCAGAAAGTGAGCCATCTTGGACAATCTGTCGACCACCACAAGGATAGTGGTAAAGCCTTCTGACGGTGGTAGTTCTACAATAAAGTCTATGGAAATCATTTTCCAAGGTCTTTCCGGGATGGGGAGTGGTTTCAGCAACCCCCAGGCTTTGGCCTTGCTACTCTTGTTCTGGGTACAGGTAATGCAAGATTCTACATAAAGTTTACAGTCTCTTAGCAGCTGAGGCCACCAGAAGGTGCGTTGGAGAAGTTCGGCGGTCTTGTGTACCCCAAAATGACCGGCCAGTTTGTGGTCGTGGCAAGACTTATGAACAGCAACCCGTAGTTGTTGGGGCACGTAGATCTTATTTTCATGCCATAACAAGTCATTGCTAGAGAGTAAGGTGGTGTTTGAGGGATGTGAAGCTGAAGATGAAGCCTGCTTAAGTTGGGATAGAAGATCTTCCTGGAGCATAAGGAAATTTCCGGGCGCAAGGATGGTGTCTGTGGGTTGAAGAACTTCGGGTTCGCTGAACATCCGGGATAGCGCGTCGGGTTTGGTGTTTTTCGATCCGGGCCTATAGGTAATGTGGAAGGAAAATCTTGTAAAGAAAAGTGCCCATCTGGCCTGACGCGGCTTCAGCCTCTTAGCAGTCTTCAAATACTCTAAGTTCTTGTGGTCAGTGTATACCAGAATGGGATGGGCTGCTCCCTCCAGGAGATAGCGCCATTCCTCAAGTGCAGCTTTGATAGCGAGTAGCTCCCTGTCCCCGACATCATAATTCCTTTCCGCTTCAGACAACTTACGTGAGAAGAACGCCACCGGATGCAATAAAGCCTTGGGGCCCTGTCTCTGAGAAAGGACTGCTCCCACTGCAACTTCGGATGCATCCACCTCAAGGATGTAGGGTCGCGCAGAATTAGGATGCTTCAGGACAGATGCTGACACAAATTGTTCTTTAAGGGAAGAAAATGCGGCCTGTGCCTCCGGAGTCCACTGGAACTTGATACCTTGTCTCGTTAATCTGGTGATTGGAGCGATGATTGTAGAAAATCCCTTGATGAATTTTCGATAAAAATTCGCAAACCCCACAAAGCGTTGAATTCCTCTCTTATCAGTAGGGGCTGGCCAGTCCAGGATGGCCGAAACTTTTTGCGGGTCCATCTTGATTCCATCCACCGAAATAATCAGCCCCAAAAACTGAATGCTGCGACGTTCAAACTCGCACTTCTCAGGTTTTGCGTACAAGCCGTGTTGGCGAAGCCGAGTGAGAACCTTCTTAACGTGTTCCCTGTGAGCTGGCAGAGAGGGGGAGAAAATTAAGATGTCGTCCAGGTATACTATAACAAACAGGTCGAGAAAATCTCTAAAGATATCATTCACAAAATGCTGGAAAGTCGCAGGAGCGTTGCACAGCCCAAAGGGCATTACGAGATATTCAAAATGTCCGAAGCGGGTGCGGAAGGCAGTCTTCCATTCGTCCCCGCTTCGGATACGGACCAAATTATAGGCTCCGCGCAGATCCAGTTTTGTGAAGATACTAGCTGATCCAAGGCGCTGGAATAATTCGGGTACCAAAGGCAATGGGTACCGGTTCTTGACTGTAACTTTATTTAAGTCCCGGTAGTCAACACAAGGGCGGAGAGAATGGTCCTTCTTTTCTACAAAAAAGATTCCTGCCCCAGCTGGGGACGTAGAAGGACGTATGAACCCCTTTTTCAAATTGTCATCAATGTAAGTCCTGAGAGTCTCCGATTCCACTTCTGTTAAGGGAAATATTCTCCCGAAAGGGATTTCGGCTCCGGGAAGGATCTCAATTGGGCAATCGTAGGGTCTATGAGGGGGAAGTGTTTCTGCCCCCTTCTTGCTGAACACGTCCAAGAAGTCATGGTAGGCCTCAGGAACGTGCTGGCGAGTCTCAACATCGGTCTCCATACACATTAAATGGGGTGAGACCTTAATTGATTCTTGGAAGCAGTGTTGACGACAATAGGGAGAGAAAAAGTAAATGTTTCCGGTGGACCAGTCTATTTGCGGGTTGTGTGCCCGGAGCCAGGGCATACCCAGTATGATAGGGAAAAGGGGAGATTCAATAATGTCCAGGCAGAGTTGTTCCTGATGGTTACCGGAAATAGTAGCAGTCAAAGGACATGTCTCCTGTGTCACCGGTCCTGATTTGATAGCTGACCCATCGGCAAGGTGTACAGACAACCCCTTCGCCCTGGGCCGTAAGGGCACTTGGAACTTTTGGGCAAACGATAAGTCCATAAATCCACTGCACGCTCCAGAATCAACTATTGCGGGGACTTGAATGTTCCCTCCGGGTAGCTGAAGAGAGACGGGAACAGCCAGGTGAGTAGCATTACTAGGCACAGCAGGTAAAACAGGAGAAAATACAGAAGAATGCTTACGGAATTTGGCAGGACAGGATCTCACGTAATGTCCGGGTTCCCCACAGTAAAGACACAGATTGTTGAGCTGCCGGCGTTGTCGTTCCTCGGTGGTGAGCGTTGGTCTAAGTAAGCCCAGTTGCATGGGTTCAGGCGTGTCAGCAGCAGGATGTGCAGGGGGATTTGGTACACGGGGTAACATCCAGACTGGTCGGGACGGCCAGTAGTGCGTTCTGCTCTCCGTTCTCTCAAGCGTCTGTCTATCTGGATGGAGAGGTTGATAAGGGCTTCAAGAGTTGCTGGAACACCCACCCGGGCCAATTCATCCTTTAGAGGTTCAGAGAGTCCCATGCGAAACTGGTATCGCAGAGCGGCATCGTTCCAGGTAGTATCGGAACTCCAGCGCCGAAATTCAGACGCATAGTCCTCTGCCGCTCTGCGGCCTTGCTGAAGGGAGTATAAGGCTGCTTCCGCAGTGGCCGCCTGTTGAGGATCCTCATATAGCAAACCCATTGCTTGGAAAAAGGTATTCAGGTTGTTAAGGCATGTATCCTTTTGTTCCAAAAGACGGTGGGCCCATGCCTGGGGCTCACCCAGTAGGAGGGCGATGACAAAACCCACCTTAGTGGACTCAAGAGAGAAAGTTCTGGGTTGAAGTGCAAAAAATAGTTCACAGGCATTGCGAAAAGCTCTATACTTGCTGCGATTTCCCGAAAACCTCTCCGGAGTTGGGACCTTGGGTTCAGGGGGCACCATAACTACTGAGGGCGCAGAAGAAGTTCCTGGCACGGTAGGGCCTGTGGTAGATAAGACCTGGACACGCTCTTCCAAATGAGAATAGCCTTCTTGTAGAGATTTAACAGCCTGGGTAAGTCCAGCAAGATGACGGCATAAATCATCCATGGCCGAATCTCCCTGCGTGGGCTCAGACATGGCTGCCTGATACTGTCACGTACCTTTAAGCAGAGCCCGGAGTGCAGGGAGTGGCCTCTCGTAGACCTATGACTCGAGAGACCCTGGTAGTGATGACAGGGGCTCAGGAGCACAGAGGGGCACAAGTGCCTGACTGGATAGCAGGTGGTAGAGGCAGCAGACCGTTGAAGGAGGAGGTGTATTGTAGTCCGGTGTTAGAATGCAGGCAAAGGTGAGGTAAGGTTCAGCAGACAGCAGAAGGATTCCGGTAGTCCAGCAACGGCATACAAGTGATTGCAGGAAATGATAAACAATGGAGGGGTATTGTAGTCCAACAACGGATGCAGGTGCAATGGAGTAAGCGGAAGTGGAAGAGTCCAGTAGTCTGCAGCCAGAGGTAGAAGGCTACAACCGCAGAGGGAGTACAGCCAAATATTGCGGAGGACTGGGAGGTGTCCTGTAGTACGACAGCAAGCAACTTACAGCTGACGGATGGTGTAACAGTCCAGGTCAGGCACAGGCGGGCAGATCAGGTACAGAAACGGAATCCAGAAGAGTAGTCGGGTACAAAGCCAAAGTCGGGGGGCAGGCGGCAAACAGCAGAGTCGGGAACAAGCCGGGTTCGATACGGATCGGGATACAGGTACAGGTTCAGGTTCAGATACGGATTACCAGGAAGCACAGGAACGCTGTTGATCAGGCAGCAAAGCAGTGAAGCATGGCTCCAGTTTAAATAGCGCTATTGGCGCCAATTTGCGTCAAACGGCCACGCGCGCACCCGCGTGCACGCGCACACGCGCACTGCTGATCGCGGTAACGCTCCTGAAACTGGGCAAAAGATCTTCTGCGACTTTCGCCGCTCGGACGTCCGTGAGGAGGATCTTCCTGACACTACCCTATGGTGGGCGATCCCCTCCCCTCTTTGCTCCCCAATATTATGGTTTCTTTCCAGCTCTATTGTAAGAGTTGAGTAAAGAGGGGAGATAAAGCTATTCATAGCCTCTATCTCTCCTATTTTGGATCTATCCCTGATATATATGCCACCCCACCATTTATACGACACCTTAGGCCTCATTAGGACCTAGGGCTCGCTTCCCCTCGTGATACTTCGTCCGCCACCCCCACACAACGGACGCTGGTAGTCTCTGTTGACCACACCGAATTTAGACTCACTGAGAAGGTTGTCGAGCTCAACCTACTCTTCGGCTCTACCCTTATTACCCCCTTCTCCATTACGTGAAGACCCATCTACTTAGGCCCCCCCCCTTTTTTCCTCACCTCGCTTCTCCCTTCCGCCTCTCACTTACCTTTCCACTCTCCCCCCTCCCTCTTTTTTTTTCTCTTCAGTCTTCCCCCCTAACGACAATGTCTCCCCTCAACCCTCGCCAAAAGCGTGATAGCCTGAAACTGGTATCCTTGAACGTGAAAGGGCTTAATACCCCGGAGAAACGCAGTCAAGTGCTCTCACTCATGCGATCATTGCAGGCAGACATTGTCTTCCTGCAAGAAACTCATTTTTGTTCTAAATCGATCCCGAAACTATTTAGCCCTAAGTTCCCCCTCTGCTACAATGCCACCTCCCCCACCTCAAAATGTAAGGGGGTCTCCATTCTTTTCGCTAAGAACTCACATATTCAAATAACAGACACTCTAGCAGACGAACAAGGTAGGTTTATCTTCCTTAAGGGAACGTTCAGAAATAGAAAAATTACACTGGCCAATATCTATAGTCCTAACACTTCACAAGTGCCTTTCTTCTGTGAAACTATGAACAGATTGTCTGAATTCCAAGAAGGCCTACTGATTCTAGGTGGGGATTTTAATGTCCCGCTAGACCCTCTCATTGATACGTCCTCCGACACCTCCAGCATCCCCTTCAGAGCCATTAAGCAAATTAAGAAAAGCTTACAAGAGGCACTCCTTCATGACACGTGGCGCATACTCTTCCTTACTTCCTTCCTTCTTCCATACTCTCTTTTAAAGGAAAAGGACTTTACATTCTTCTCTATTCCTCACAATAGATATTCACGCTTAGATTACATCATGATCTCACAGCAGGGTCTCCAACATCTAGCGAGAGCAACCATAGAACCCATGACAATCTCTGACCATCATCCTGTCACAACAACACTCTCCTTTCCTGAAACACTGACTCGATCCAATGTATGGAGGTTAGACGCGAGCATTCTGACGGATAAAATCAGGGAGATGGAAATTCGAGATTGTTTAACGCATTTTTCTCGTGAGAACGACACACACGACACATCATTCCAATTGCAATGGGAAGCCAACACTATTGCAGCAGCAATGCGAAAGGAGAAACACGCCAAAATGTCAGCCCTACTGGCCAAACTCAGAAAATTAGAAGCGCAGCACAAGCGCTCCCTAGCATTAGACACCCAAGCTGAACTTACAGAAACCCGCACGTGCATTCAAGAAGAACTAAATCGCCACGTCAAAAAAAAATATATCTTGACCCAGAAGCTCTTCTACGAATGGGGGAATAAAACAGGCCACCTATTGGCACAAGCGCTGCGGGTGAAAAAAGCCAAGCACACAGTTCACCAAATCCGATCGCCGACGGGCGCCGTACACTAATCAAACCCCGAAATAGCACGGGAATTTGAAAAATACTACGCTTCCCTTTATAACTTGAACGGGAATTCTTTGAATACCCAAGACCCACAACTAACGCAGAAGAACTTCATAGACTACCTTAAAAATATACCGGTAGGTAAAATTCCTAAAGATGCGGCGGACGCACTAGAAGCTCCAATCTCCCCCACAGAATGGGCAATGGCGGTAAAAGAAATGAAACCGGGTAAAAGCCCCGGTCCTGACGGTCTGACGGCAGCTTACTACAAAATCTATATGGAAACCCTCCAAACACCCTTTTTAAAAGCATTCAACACTCCCTCCCTCTCTAGATCTATTTCAAAGGGGCTCCTTGAGGCACATATAACTGTCATACCTAAACCGGATAAAGATACTACTAATGTGAGCAGTTATAGACCTATATCCCTCTTAAACGTGGATATTAAGATTTTTTCCAAAATTTTGGCAAATAGGCTTCTCCCACACCTTCCCTCTCTTATTTCCACAGACCAAGTAGGTTTTGTCCCTGGCCGTGAAGCGAGGGACAACACAATAAAGGCCATTAATCTACACCATCTAATTACTCAATCAGGGCAGAAGGCCATGTTTCTATCTTTGGACGTGGAGAAGGCGTTTGACAGAGTAGCATGGGACTACATGGAAGCAGTGCTACAGAACCTGGGCTTAGGCCCCCACATGCTCAACCTGATCATGTCTCTGTATTTGGTCCCAACTGCTAGGGTCAGGGTTAATAACACTCTGTCAGACGCCTTCTCCATCCAGAATGGCACGAGGCAAGGTTGCCCTCTCTCCCCAATTTTATATATTTTGACCTTAGAACCCCTGCTGCAAAAAATTAGGCACAATCCGGATATCAAAGGAATACAAACCCCACACAGAGAATTTAAATACGCCGGTTTTGCGGATGACATCCTGTTATTCCTCTCTGAACCTATGACCTCCCTGCCGGTTGTCCTTAAAGAATTTAGAGACTTTCAGTCGATAGCTAATCTTAAAATTAACTTCACCAAGTCATATGCCTTGAACATATCTCTTCATAAAACCACAAAAGAACAGTGCGAGCTTAACTTCCCTTTTCATTGGAAGAGTGACTGTATCCCTTACTTAGGGATTAATCTTCCGTCAGACCTGTCCGAACTATACGTCAAAAATCACTTACCCTTACTGTGTAAATTAACAGATGATCTTGTCAAATGGAATAAACCCATGTTTTCCTGGTTTGGCAGAGCTGCCATTTTAAAGATGAATGTACTACCCAGAATGCTGTATGTGCTTCAGGCAGTCCCTATACAAATGCCTAGCACCTTTTTTAAATCCTATAGGAACATATGCACTAAATTCCTATGGGGGGGGGGGGGACACAGAGAATTAACTTCAGACAACTCACCTACCCAAAACACTTGGGGGGGATTGGCCTCCCCGATATCTACAATTACTATAGGGCGATCCATTTATCCAGAATAGCGGACTGAAATCTCCACAGTCAATACAAAGATTGGATTCCACTGGAAGCCTCCTTTACCGGTCTCACGCTAGCTACAATCCCATGGCTGGAACAGGCCCACATTCCGCCGGAATTACACCAGAATCCGCTAATAGGCCCTACTCTAGCGTGCTTTAAGCAAACCTGCTCCCAAACACAGTTCTCGTCGGTACCAGGCCACTTAAACTCAACCCTAACTTCCCCCTGGGAATGTCTTCTCAATTCCTCGTAGACAGATGGTCGAAAGATCACGTCCAGGCTTATCACTTCTTTGACTCGGGAACACTACGCTCAGCGTCACACATTGCAACCCAAATGGACAAAATCCCCATACCTCCCTGGTCTTATCTGTTAATCGCCCACTTCCTAAAATCGATGGACAAAAATTCAGTATGCTCTAGGCCACTTACCACATTTGAAAAACTATGCACCCAGAATGCCCCACAGCGACATCTTATTGCTACAACGCATAACCTCCTATTCGAAGATATACGTCCCAGTTCTGGGAGGGCTTGCCAGAAATGGGAGGAAGATCTATCGATGACTATAACTGATGATCAATGAGAAAACATATTTAGGAATATTCACTCAGGATCACTTAATGTGAACACACAAGAAAACGGGTTCAAGATTCAGGTTAGATGGTATCGCACACCCGTTCTCCTTAAAAAATGTTACCCTTCCACCACTAATACTTGCTGGAGGTGTCAGACTGACATTGGGACATTAGTGCACATATGGTGGACGTGCCCGCTGATACAGGCCTTCTGGAAGGAAATTTGTCAAATCACATCCCAAGTGACATCTTACCAGATAGACGTGACCCCTGCCCAATGCCTCCTCCACTTGTCACCTCTACCACACTGCACCTATCACAAGTAACTGGCAATGTTCATGCTTAACGCAGCGAAACAATGCATTCCCATCCACTGGGGCTCCACCAAGATCCCCACACTGAAAGAATGGTTTTATAGGATCAACAAAATGGCGGACATGGAAGAACTGATTCATATTTCCAGGGATACAACCTCAAAATGTAACATAATCTGGACCTGTTGGAAACATTTTAGTTATGGCTCAAGCAAGAATATAATTATGTTCTCTATTACAGAATATCCCACGATTCTGTTATAGTGGCCCTTGAGGTGGGGGAGGAGGTGGAGTAGATAAGTCAGCAGAAGTTGAAATTCTCCCCCAATGCTCCCTCTATTTCTGTTCCCTCCTGTGTGTTTTTTTTTTCCTTCCTATCCTTCTTCCCTCTAGTCCTCCCCCCTCCTAGAGGATCACTTTACCTTTGTCTATCTCCCCCCCTAACTCTCCCTAGAATACTCGTACCTAAGATTATTAAGACATATACCTCAACGTATAGAATACGGGAACCAGGTTCAACATAGCACTATCCACATGAAGACCACCCTATTAAAAATGACTGAAGACCATCATTGGAATAGGTTACCATGCGTTGCATTGGAAGTGTACAATATACCCTGCTATCTTCAATTACCCATTACGTTTCATCATAATTCCGGGCCCTTTTGGAAGTCACCTGGGAAATATACCCCAACTGCAAAGAGAGATTAGATGCACCCTTATTTGGGCACCAGACATGATTAGGCTAGGTCACCCCTCCAGGGTAATTGTGGTTCAGTTCTATCACCATGATTGTAATTGTAAATGTACATATATTAGCTTCAATAACTGTCTGTGAAGTAAGCTGTTTTCAGCCATTGGATATTGGTTTCCGTAAGAAATGTGCTTGTATTATTTTCTTTGTTTCTCCCAAGAAAAAGGTTTATAATAAAAAAAAAAAAGTACTTTGAGATGCTGCCCCAGGCGTTTCCCATGGACAGAAGCAAAGTAGGTTTCCTGATATCTTTGCTTTCTGAGAGAGCCTTGGCCTGGGCAAACCCTTTTTGGTAGATACAAAAACCTGTTGTCTTCAGTTACCCTGAGTTTGTGGCTTTACTTTAAAAGGGTATTTGACATTCCCGCACGCTAGACTTCTGCTGCCTAGTGCCTCATATCCATCAGAGTATGAGAACTGTTGCCGATTACACCATTGAATTCCGTACTCTGGCAGCAGAGGTTGCTTGGACCATTGAGGCTCTTGTGGTTGCTTTTTCTCATGGTCTCTTGGATACCATCAGGGATGAGGTACCCGCCTGAGATATACCCACTGAGCTTGAGAAGTTGATCAAGTTTGCCACCCTCAATGACTCCAGACTCCGAGAAAGACTTCCTTTTAAGGAGCGCTTGCGGAAGCCTCCTGTACATTTGTCTCAAAACTTTGCAGTCCCAGCTTTGCCTCCCTCACCTCCCATGCCTCCTGGTACTACCAAGTTGGGCTGGGAAGATGAACCCATGCACTTGGGCTTCACGTGTCTCTCTACTGATGAGAGAACCCTTACGAGGAGGGAGATATTGTGCCTTTATTGTGGCCAGGCAGGTCACTTTTTTAAGTCTTGTCCTATCTGTCCAGGGAATGGCTGAACCTTGAGGTCGTGTCACGGACAGACCTTAGGTGGCATTATTTTGTCCCCAGTTATCCAGAAGGATAAGCACCTGGTTTTGGTTACTCTTTCTTGGGCTGAGTCGTCCATGAAGATACAGGTTCTGATAGACTCTGGGGCTGCAGGCCTGTTCATTGATGCTGCCTTTGTATCAAAGCACTCGAATCTCCTGCAGCTGCGTGACACTCCACTTGCCATTGAGGCTCTTGATGGGAGACCTCTACAGCCTGCCCATGTGACTCATAAGACTGTTATGTTGTCCATGGCCATAGGGGCTCTTCACCGTGAGATAATCCAATTCCAAATAATTTCCCCACCTAAGTTTCTGCTGATTATTGGTTATCCTTGGTCACAGAGGCATAACCCCTCTTTTGATTGGCTCAGTGCTGAGGTTCTCTCCTGGTCTCCACAATGCAGTAAGACATGCTTCCAGAAGGTTGCCAAGGTCCTGTGCACCAGTCACTCTCCTCCCTGCCGGAGGAGTACCACGATTTTAGCGATGTCTTTGACAAACGTCAAGCCGGTAGTTTGCCTCCACACCGGTCATATGATTGCGCAATTGACCTTCATCTGGTGCCATAGCCCCTCATGGCCGAGTTTACCCTTTGTCGGTCTTGGAGGATAAGGCCATGGAGGAGTATGTTGCAGACGCACTTTCTCAAGGTTTTATCCGCAAATCCTCGTCTCCTGCTGGTGCTGGCTTCTTCTTTGTGAGGAAGAGGAGTGGTGAACTGAGACCTTGTATTGATTATAAGGGTTTCAATCGTTTCACAATTAGGAATGCCTATCCGATTTATTTGATTACGGAGTTATTTAAATGTCTCAAGGGAGCAACGGTTTTCATGAAGCTGGATTTGAGGGGGCATACAATCTCGGAAGGATTAAGGAGGGTGACGAGTAGAAAACTGCATTTAATACCAGAACAGGCCATTATGAGCACCTCGTAATGCCTTTTGGCCTTTGTAACACACCGAAAGCTTTCCAGGAATTTATTAACGATGTCCTCCGAGATTTGTTGCAGTTATCTGTGATGGTTTATCTCGATGATATCCTCATATTTTCCAAGTCCCGGGAGTGCCACCACACAGATGTCTGTCGTATGCTTCAGAAACAAAGAGAGAACAATCTCTATTGTAAATTGGATGAGTGCGATTTCCATCGTGAGCAGGTTAAATTCCTGGGTTATGTCGTTTCCACTGCTGTTTTTTTTGATGGGCCCAGAGAAACCTTCAGCAGTCCTACATTGGCCCGACCCATGGGTTTACGTCCTCTGCAGCGTTTTATTGGCTTTGTCAACTATTATTGGAAGTTTATTTGTAACTTCTCATCTCTGATCAAGCCCCTGACTGATATGACCAGAAAGGACGGTGTGACAGAACCCACTGTCACTGTGTGTTTTGGAGGGGGCTGTGGGCTCGCCTCCTACCCACAGACTATGGCCCAGCAGAGAACATGATATTTGGAGGGCTATTTGCCATCTCCCACCACCTGGAGAAGATGCCACCTCCAGACATTTATGTCGGTTTGTTCATCGGAACCGGGTGAACGCATCTGTGGCTGGGCTTGTGGAGTCGTTCCTGGCTACCTAAACCTATTGGCCCATCTCGGTTAAATATATACTTTTATTCCACAATGTACTTTTAGCTGATAAAGACATATACAAAATGGTACTTAGATAATGTAATGTAATGCTACATCCCTTCTCCCCCCTTGTTGCTTTGTTTAATCGTGTTTGGTCATGGCATGTAGACAAAAGGTCTGGACTGGAGACACATCCCAGCAGGGGATGTGTAAGGAGGGGCTGCCTGCTTATCATAATCCCTTTATGTTTTTCAACTGTAGTTGTTTGAATATACAAGTGTTGAGTTTCCATTGGTTCTTCCTTCTCCCCTACCCCCTCTATGACAAGGCTAAGGGGAGTGCCCCAACTGTGTTTAAAGTGTATGTTTTAAACTTAATAAACAGTTTTTGTGCTCTGCATGTTTAACCCTCAACACCTGTGTGGCTTGTCTCGTGATTGAGGGGTTAAGGGCTGGTTATGGCGAATCTGCAGGCTTCGGGTGCGTTTGGAGGACAGGAGACACAGGTCTGGCAGAGATGTTCAGCAGGAGTATCCAAGATCCCTCACACAGACGGTAACTCACAGAGTTGGTCTCTGCACTGCCATGCTCCATACTTACTATTCTCCCAAGGCTGATGGCCACCCTGGGAAGAATCAACTCTTTTGGGCCATTTGCCAACAATTCTGGTGGCCTAGTCTACGTGCTGATGTAACCGTCTTCGTAGCTGCCTGTTCCATGTGTACTCAGCGTAAGACTCCAAAACACCTTCCAGTGGGTCTTCTAAAACTCATACCCAGTGGAGCAAGGCCCTGGACCCACCTGTCTATGGATTTAATTGTGGAGTTACCCAACTCCCAGTGCAACACAGTTATCCTTAAGGTGGTTGACTGGTTCTCGAAAATGACCCATTGTATTACACTTAAGAAGTTGCCCACTTCTAAGGAACTAGCTTCCATTTTTACTCGGGAGATCTTTTGTTTACATGGGCTACCCAAGGTGATTGTCTCAGACAGGGGTAGTCAGTTTGTGTGCTGGTTCTGGTGAGCCTTTTGTGCACAGTGTGAAATTCAGCTTGCTTTCTCCTCTGCGTATCACCCGCAGTCTAATGGGGCCACAGAACGAGCCAACCGGGCCTTGGAGCAATTCCTACGTTGCTATATTTCTTACCATCATAACAACTGGTCAGACCTCTTACCATGGGAGGAATTTTCTAACAATAGTGCCTTGAATTCTGCTTCCTGATTGTCCCCGTTTATGGCGAACTATGGTTTCCAACCTTCCATGTTGCCTGACTCATTTGTTCCACAGAATATTCCTGCATTAGAAGATCATCTTCCTGGTCTTCGTTCCACTTGGGCACACATGCCGGAGACTATGCGACATGCTAATGATAGGTACAGACTCCATGCTGACCACAGACACATGCCTGCACCTTCCTATGAGGTTGAAAACAGGGTCTGGATGTTATCTCGCAACCTCCGACTTCGTGTTCCCTCTCTGAAGTTTGCACCTCGGTTTATTGGGCCTTTCCTTATGCATTAGTCCTTCCTTCTAATATGCATATCTCAAATGTATTTCATGTCTCCTTATTAAGACCTTTGGTATGCAACCACTTTACCACTTCGGTGCCTCACCCTCACCCTGTACAGGTTGAGAACCATGAGGAGTATGAAGTACAGTCCATTGTTGACTCCCGTAGGTTCCGTGGGCGCATACAGTACCTGGTGTATTGGAAAGGGTACGGTCCGAGGAACATTCTTGGGTCTCATCCTCGTATGTACATGCCCCTGTTCTCCCCTGTGATTTCCATAGATGTTTTCCCCTCAAGCCTGGTGGTCCTCCAAGGGGGGGGTCGTTGAGGAGGGGGTACTGTCAGGGCTGGGCTCAGTCCTTCTCAAAGCTGACCACTCAGATGTCGGCTAATTGCCAGCTCTTATCTCTCCACAGTGACTCATCTGTTTACCTTTTTTATTATTATTAAACAAGTGTGATTTAACTGTACTTCTGTCTCAGTCTAATTCATGGTTCCTGACACAGTGATTTTATTAATTTTTAAAGTGAAACAAAAATGGGGCGTGGCCTAGGTGGTCATGTGAGCGGACGTCTTTCTGTGCAGCTCCAACATCTCCTGCTACAAACCTGCTCCATCCTTGGTTGATCCCCCACATTTCGCCGCACGAAGGACGCCGCCTGCACCGGAGGACTCCCCCGCTTCACCGGACGGTGATATCGGCGGATGGGCAAATGCAGAAGACAGCCCCCGGCGCGAATGTATGTACACACACGCTCGGGCCAAGATGGCCGCCGGACCACCGCCTCAGCACCTTGTGATTCCCCGGCCTCCACGCCGGATCTCTTCAGGGAAGCCTCTCCACGTCCTCCCTGGAACAGCCTGACCTTCCGATCCTGTTGTCGCAGATCTCGACGGGGGAGGAGGCAGGGGAGAGCGAAAAGGGGCCTACGCTGGCGGAGGTGCTGCAGACCATTAAGGTAAACCATGCTGCTCTAATGGGGACAGTGGCTGAAATCAAAAGTGACTTTACACTACTAAGGCAGGATGTCCAGAAATTACGTGGAAGGGTGGATGAAACTGAAAAACGTATTAGTGACTTGGAAGACTCAGTTAACCCCTTATTGCCTAAACTCAATACTGCGGGGGGTAAAATAGCTACCCTAGAGGACAAGGTGGACGACCTTGAGAACCGCCTCAGACGAAACAACCTGAGGCTGGTTGGCCTTCCTGAGCGGGTGGAGGGGTCTGACCCAGTGGCTTTTTTGGAAAGTTGGCTGGAGCAGGAGTTTGGCCGTGAAATACTGTCCCCTTGCTTTGTGATAGAACGGGCACACAGAGTCCCGGGCAGACCTCTCCCTGCAGGTAATCCGCCACACACCATGGTTATCAGGTTGCTGAACTACAGGGACAGAGACGATATTTTGCGTGCGGCCAGAACAAAAGGCAGTTTGAAGAGTAACAATGCTACAGTGTCACTGTATCCAGATTATTCGGTGGCAGTCCGCAACCAAAGGGCACAATTCCAGTCTGTTAAACAAAAGTTGCGAGAACAAGCTGTGCAGTATTCTATGATATTTCCGGCTACCCTTCGCATTGTCCATCAAGAAAAAGTTATTTTCTTCCAGTCACCCAAGAATGTCATCGCATGGTGGGAGTCCCTACCCCAACCCCCTCGCGACCCTGCCTGAAGGATGTTGGCCCGGACGGTCGACATCCTTGCTTTCTTTTGCCCCCCCATCTCTCCCCATTTTTATCTCCACCTCTGGTCTAAACGGTGGGTCTACGCTGCTCTTGTTGAAACATAATGGGATCGACCATGTTTATTTTTGTTGCGGGACAAACTTACTCCCCCATTTATTTGGGAGCTGCTCTAGGAGAACGATGTTGAGCCACTCAGTGGGGAAGTTGACTTGTTACAGTTAACCACATGGATATCAGGCCATGCGCCCCATGCATGGCCCTAGTTTTGGGTACAAGCCCGCTCCATTTCCATGGGAGCAGGGCAGGGTTGTTGCTGCTGATTGGCAGCTCTTTAATTTTTGTCTATAGTCTGGTAGCGGTATGTAAGGCAGTTGGATGGATGTGTGTGTGTGTCACTTTGTCCCACTGGAGGTGCTGTGGCTCTGGCTGATTGGCGGGGGACTGTCCTGGGGCTCCTGGACAGGCTGCGCCCGATTTCCCCGCTTATGTGAGGACACCGAGCCCCCATGGCTGAGGTAAACATTTGCTCATGGAATGTGCGAGGGCTGAAGTCTAAATTTAAACGTGCATTGGTGTTTGAGCAGATCAAATGATTACACCCGCATGTTCTCTGCCTACAAGAGACTCATCTGGTGGGCTCAAAAATCCTTGCATTAAAAAAGTGTTGGGTGGCTCACAATTTTCACTCCATGTACTCTAATTATGCTCGTGGGGTGGCCATCCTAATTCGTAAAGGGCTTCTTTTTGAGTGCCACCAGGTGGTCTCGGAGCCCAGGGGTCAGTTTTTGGTGTTACATGCTACAGTGCAGAGAACGCCTGTTATTCTGGTTACAATATATGTTCCTCTGCCAGCCACAGCCACGGTATTCTCAGACCTGAGCGTTAAGTTATCGTTTTTACCTGTTTGCCCTACATTTATTGTAGGGGATTTTAACTCAGTACTGCAGCCAGCTCTGGATAGATTGAAACCTCATGTGAATGAGCCCAAGCTGTTTAGTAAATGGTGTGAGGCATATGGATATGTAGATATTTGGTGTTGGAAGTTCCCGGGGGAAAACATATTCTCCTGTCAATCTAAAACCTACGGTTCTCTATCTAGGCTGGACTATGCACTGGCCACCGGGGACCTTCTGCCGGTTGTCAGGGCAATTAAATACGTTTCACAAACAGTGTCGGATCACTCGCTACTCCAGGTTACCCTTACCCTTGGACACAGTCCTTCGTTTCGGGTGTGGGAACTTAGTCCCTTGTGGATATCCAAGCCGGGGATACAGGAGGCCATCCCATCAGATATGGCAGATTATTGGTCCCTTAACATTGACATAACAGCAGCAGGCCCCGCGTGGGACGCCTTTAAGGCGGTTTTGCGTGGGTCGTATATATCCCGCATTAAGCACCATAGACTGGCCGGGAGGGCCCAACAAACGGAACTTGAGCGATCCCTAGAGGAGGCTAGACCCTCGAAGGCTCCGGGCCTGGATGGTATCCCTTTGGCGTGGTATCAGACCTACACTGAATTGATAGCTCCTAAACTACTCCTCACTTACCGTGCATCCTTGAACCAGGGATCTCTTCCTGATTCAATGAACGAAGCTCTGATTGTGGTTTTACCCAAGCCGGGAAAAAATAAACTGTTATGCGAGTCCTACCGTCCCATTTCCCTCCTGAACAAGGACGCAAAAATATTGGCCAAGATACTAGCTTTTCACTTGCAAAAAGTTATACTTACCTTGATATCGCCGGATCAGGCTGGTTTTATGCCTGGACGTAGCACGTTTGATAATGTACGCAGATTATATCTACATATCCATAGAGCATGCAGGGACAAAATTGGTAGCCTGGTGTTGTCCTTAGATGTGTTAAAAGCTTTTGATATGGTGCGTTGGTCATTCCTGTGGGAGACAATGGCTAACATGGGATTTGGCCCACAATTTACAAACTGGGTTCGCCTGCTGTATGCTAAACGAGTGCAAGGGTGCGAACCAATAGAGATGTCTCTTCACCATTCCGGTTGCAGAGTGGGACTAGGCAGGGGTGTCTGCTGTCTCCGCTGCTGTTCGCCATCGCCATTGAGCCTTTGGCCCTGGCGGTGCGGCAGGCCTCGGGGATAGGGGGCATCCGACTCGGGATGCTGGAGGAGAAGATATCTTTGCATGCAGATGATGCCTTGATATATTTAGATGGTAAGGAAGCTCCTTCAGTGGCCTTATGCAGGTGGTGGAAGAGTTTGGGGATGTGTCTGGTCTGTGGGTTGGTTGGGATAAGTCGATAACTTTTCCCATTGGCCCTCACAGTTCCTATGATTATTTGAAAACTTCTAAGCTTCAGACGTCTCAATCATTTAAGTACCTGGGCATTCAGATTCATAACGAGCTCCCCAAATATGAAGACTTAAATATTGCCCCCATTTCAAAACAGATGGTTGACAAACTCCAAACATGGGCAACCCTCCCTCTCAACTTAATAGGACTTATCAACGTCTTCAAAATTATCTTCCTCCCTAAATTTTTATTTTGTTTTAGAGATGCTCTGGTTTATCTCCCTAAGAAGTTATTTCTGAAAATAGAGTCTATTGTGTCCTCCTTTATCTGGCAAAATTCCCATGCGCGGATAGCCAAGACATCTTTACAGTCCCCCAAATTGAAAGGAGGCCTGGCCCACCCAAATTTATACAATTACTTTATTGCCTCCCAACTTACCTATGTATATGAATGGCTGCATTCCAACCCTCAGACCCCTTCTGCCACTCTCATGTCAATCCTACATGTACCGTTTGACACAGTCAATGATGTATTGCATAGGGCACTACATTCTAGGTGCTCTAGGTTTTCCCCTATGGTAGTGGGTTTACTAGCTTGGAGAGAGGGGGAAAAACTGCTTTCAATCACCACCCTGGCAGGTCACCTCAAACCCCACTATGGGACAATCTTAGTCTACCAGAATTTTGGGGGCATCCAGACTCCCAATGGTGGACCCGGCGGCATATATCGCGCTTGTCCCATATAATTAAGGGAAACGTATTTGAGTCCTTTGAAGATTTACGGGGTAATTTTGCGATAGATCATAAATTTTTCTATAAATACCTACTCCTTCGACATGCCATTCAGGCGCAGTTTGGCTCCCTAACCATAGAGCTTAAGGAATCTCCTATGGAAGACCTGTTGTCCTACCCGGATCTTACTAAACAGGTTACAACCTTCTATAGTCATCTCTCCAGGGTAGGGGCAGACCCGTTTCAAAATTCCTTTATGAAGTGGAAAAGATTGATACCTGACCTGTCAGAGGAGGGTTGGGAGGAGGCTACAGAAATTTGTTTTTAAGACATCATAAGCACATCTGATCAATATGTTCAATTTAAGTTTATTCATCAGTTGCATTATACTCCGGCTAGACTGGCTAGAATGGGTCTGAGAGCTGAGGCTCTGTGTCCCAGATGTACATTTGATAAGGCTGATTTATATCATATGTTCTGGAGCTGTCCTAGACTGGAATCGTATTGGAAGGACCTGTTTCAATTTTTTGAGGAACATCCTGCTTTCCCGGTGCCCCAAACCCCAGAGGTGGGGCTGCTGGGTATACTGAATGACTTTATCCACAAGGCATCAGCTCGGACTTTACTACGCACCATTTTATTTTATGCACGTAAAGTGATCTTATTGCACTGGAAAGAGAGTGACCCCCCAAGGATCCAATCCCTATATGGTATTATTAATGGAGAACTCCCCAAATTTAAAATTGTGTATAAAAATAGAGCTTGTTTGAAAAAGTTCCATAAGGTGTGGCAGCCATGGTTGGATGTCTCTGGCTCTTTCTGGGTGGCGGTCCTATCCTCGCAAGTCCCCTAGGTGGGGCTGTGGGGGTTGGGCCAGGGCCTTAGGTTACTTGGAGTATGGGGGAAGGGGCGGATTATGGAGAAGTCGGCAGTTATATGACCTTACGAAGATGCTACGTATGTTGAAAATGGTGATGCTCAGTGGGACGGTGACTTGTGTGGATGTGATGTGTGTGTGTTTGGTATGCCTGCTTGTCTTTCTGTGTCTATGTTTTGTTGGGGTTTTTGTTTCTGTGTTTAATTGTTTTGATTATTCCTGTGGTTTGCCCTCACTGTTTATTTTATTTTTGTGGTGTTCCGAGTACCACCATAGCTTTTACTAAACATGATGGTGTAGACAGCGAGCTGTATGTCAGCTCGCAGGCTGGGAGGTTACCTACACGGGTGGTGCTCGGGCCACTGCATACATCACTTTATAATTGATTCTACGGGTTTATACTTCTGTCTGTACAACTGGAGTGCTGATATTCGATATGTATCCTGATCGATGTATAAGCTGTTCTGTTGAAAACTTAAATAAACACCTTTTAAATAAAAAAAAAAGTGAAACAAAAATGAAATATTCCTTTAACCACTTTCAGACCGGACCAATTTGCTGGTCAAAGACCAGACCACTTTTTGCGATTCGGCACTGCGTCGCTTTAACTGACAATTGCGCGGTTGTGCGACGTGGCTCCCAAACAAAATTAACGTCCTTTTTTTCCCACAAATAGAGCTTTCTTTTGGTGGTATTTGATCACCCCTGCGGTTTTTATTTTTTGCGCTATAAACAAAAATAGAGCGATAATTTTGAAAAAAACGCATAATTTTTTACTTTTTGTAATAATAAATATCCCCCAAAAATATATAAAAAAACATTTTTTTCCCTCAGTTTAGGCCGATACGTATTCTTCTACATATTTTTGGTAAAAAAAATCGCAATAAGCGATTATTGATTGGTTTGCGCAAAAGTTATAGCGTTTACAAAATAGGGATAGTTTTATAGCATTTTTATTAATAATTTTTTATTATTTTTTTTTTTACTAGTAATGGCGGCGATCTGCGATTTTTATTGTGACTGCGACATTGTGGGGGACCCATCGGACATTTTTGACACATTTTTGGGACCATTGTCATTTATACAGTAATCACTGCTATATAAATGCAGTGATTCCTGTGTAAATGACACTGGCAGTGAAAGGGTTAACCAGGGGGTGGCAGTGTAGGGGTTAAGTGTTCCTAGGGGTGTGTTACTAACTGTGGGGGGGTTGGGCTTTCATTTAGTGTACACTGATCTCTGCTCCAATCACATGGAGCAGAGATCAGCGTCACTAGTTGCTAGGCAGAATGGAAAAATGTTGTTTATACAGCATTTCCTCCATTCGGCCGCTCCGTGAGACGATCGCGGGGATGCCCGCGGCGATCGAGTCCGCGGGTCCCGCGACCGGACTCACGGGGGTCCCGACCAGCGCGGGAGCGCGCCGCCGGCGGCGCGCTCCCGATGGCACGGCGGCAACGAATATTGGACGTACATGTACGCCAATATGCCTGCCCGTGCCATTCTGTCGACGTACATCGTCGTGCGCTGGTCGGGAAGTGGTTAAATAGCGTGCCTGTAAAGTGGTGCATCTGTGCAATGTGTAGAATAGTGCCACAGCAAAATTACATTTATAAAGGCCCTTTGGGTTTGGCATAGATTTTAAGGGGACCTCCAGTCCAAAATTTAAAGAAAAATTGGCGTGGGGGTGCCCCCAAAATCTATACCGGACCCTTATCTGAGCAAGCAGCCTGGCAGACCAGGAAATTGGGGGGATGAGCGAGCGCCCCCCTCCTGTTTAACCACTTCAGCCCCGGACCAATAAACACCTTAAGGACCAGAGGTCTTTTTCCAATTTCGCACTGCGCTGCTTTAACTGGTAATTGCGTGGTCATGCAATATTGCACCCAAACGAAATTTGCGTCCTTTTCTTCCCACAAATAGAGCTTTCTTTTGATGGTATTTGATTGCCTCTGCGATTCTTTTTTTTTTTTTTTTGCGATATAAATGGAAAAAAAGCGAAAAAAATTTGTTATAAGAAAAATCGAATAAACTAAATTTTAGTCATACATTGAGGGCAAAATTTATTCAGCCACATGTCTTTAGTAAAAAAAATGTCAATAAGCGTATATTTTTTGGTTTGTGCAAAAGTTATAGCGTCTACAAACTAGAGTACATTTTCTGGAATTTACACAGCTTTTAATTTATGACTGCCTATCTCATTTCTTGAGGTGCTAAAATGGCAGGGCAGTACAAACCCCCCCCAAATGACCCCATTTTGGAAAGTAGACACCCCAAGGAAATTGCTGATGGGTATGTTGAGCCCATTGAATATTTATTTTTTTGTCCTAAGGGATTGAATAATGACAAAAAAAAAAAAAAATTTTACAAAAAGTTGTCACTAAATGATATATTGCTCACACATGCCACGGTTATATGTGGAATTGCACCCCAAAATATATTCCGCTACTTCTCCCGAGTATGGGGATACCACATGTGTGGGACTTTTTGGGAGTCTAGTCGCGCACGGCACCCCGAAAACCAATCACCACCTTCAGGATTTCTAAGGGTGCAAATTTTTGATTTAACTCCTCACTACCTATCACAGTTTCGAAGGCCATAAAATGCCAAAATAGCACAAAACCCCCCAAAATGACCCCATTTTGGAAAGAAGACACCCCAAGCTATTTACTGAGAGGCATGTTGAGTCCATGGAATATTTTATATTTTGCCACAAGTTGCGGGAATATTACAAACTTTTTTTTTTTTGCACAAAGTTGTCACTAAATGATATATTGCTCACACATGCTATGGGCATATGTGAAATGACACCCCAAAATACATTCTGCTGCTTCTCCTGAGTACGGGGATACCACATGTGTGGGACTTTTTGGGAGCCTAGCCGCGTACGGGACCCCGAAATCCAAGCACCGCCTTCAGGATTTCTAAGGGCATACATTTTTTATTTTACTCCTCACTACCTATCACTACCTATCACAGTTTTGAAGGCCATAAAATGCCAAGATGGCACGTAACCCCCCCAAATGACCCCATTTTGGAAAGTAGACACCCCAAGCTATTTGCTGAGGGCCATGTTGAGACCATTGAATATTTTTTTTTTTTGTCCCAAGGGATTGAATAATGACAAAAAAAAAAAAAAATTTTGCCAAAAGTTGCGGGAATATTACAAACTTTTTTTTTTTTGCCTCCCAACCTATGTGTACCTATGTGTCAGTGTAGTGTTTTGGTGCACTTACTTTGTGTCTTCTCCCCTCGTAGTCCGGTCAAAAAGACCGCCCCGAGGAGAATGACATCACTTCCTCCTTCCTGTGTAAACAATACACAGTGGGAGGAAGTTCGTCATTGGCCAGGAGCGATCGAGAGGGGGTGGCCAGAAACCAACGGCCATCCCCTCATCACGGATCGCTCCCGGAGGGAAACGGACCGCCGTATCCAGCGGGAGGGGATCCGATCGGACCCCCCACCCGCTGGAAGGCAGGCACGTACATGTACGTGCTTGTGCCTGCCTGTGCCATTGTGATGACGTACAATGGCAATACGGCGGTCCTTAAGTGGTTAATAAATGTTTAAATGTAAGAAATTTGCTGTATCACTTATGAAGGCTGCTTTCACACTGGAGCGCACAGGCGTTGATGGTAAAACGCTGCTAGTTTTAGCGGCGCTTTACCATCATTTTAGCGGTGCTATTCGGCTGCTAGTGGGGCACATATAACCCAGCTAACGGCCGAGGAAGAGGTTAAATGCGCCCATTAAGCACTTCTGCCAAAGCGCATTGCATGCGCTTCGGCAGTGGTGCCCATTCATATTAATGGGCAGGAGTGGTGGAGGAGCGGTAGACACCACTCCAAACGTGCTGCTTGCAGGACTTTTTTTTAACATCCTGCCAGTGCATCGCCTCAGTGTGAAAGCACTTTCACACAGACTGCAGGGGAGTCATTTTGCAGGCACTTTACAGGCGCTATTTTTAGCTTAAAAGCGCCTGAAAAACACCCCAGTGGGAAAGGTGTCTCGTAGATTTCATGATATGAAGGGGCATTAAAAAAAAAAGAAAAAAATAATCGGCCTAACATATCGGCCCAAAAAAATCGGCATCATATATCGGCCATCGGCCGCCATGATTTCTAAATATCGGCATCGGCCAGAGAAAAACCCATATCGGTCGACCTCTAAATATTATGCATGCTCAAAAATGAAAGAGCACATACAAAACTATTCAACATATGACGTCACTTCTGAAGTTGTATTCTGTGGTATGAGAATTTCCGTATGGGGAGTAACCTCTTCACTTTCGACATTAGCCTAGCATGCAACAAAAAAAGGACGAACAGCCATCCGAAAATCTGATCGTGTGCTTTTTGTTGCTCTGTCCCAACTTTTTTGAGATGTGTTGCTGCCATCAATTTCAAAATGTACCTATATATATATATATATTTTTTTTTTTTCTTAAATTGGTACATTTTATCAGCTTTTAACCTTTTTTATTTTATTTATTTATTTATTTATTTTTTTCTAAATTGGTACATTTTATCAGCTTTTAACCTTTTGACATGTTTTCTGTTTTCTATTGTGACTAAAACATGGGTTTTTGAGATTTTGTTTTTATGTAAATTTTACACAGCGTCCCACCATTTTTGGAATTGGGGTTGTAGATAATCGCATGCTGTAGAGAGAAATTCAGGAGATGCAGAGCCACACAACTTGTGTTCCCGAGCTGAAGATAATAATAAAATGTTCTATTGTTCAGTCCCCTTTAACATACTATATCATAGCAAATGGAAATGCTACCAATGTTATATTATGTAAAGTCATCAGTGCGGGATTTCTCTGTAGAGCCCATTCTCTTATTTTGCTGAGCTAGCCCTCTTATCATTTCACTATAAACAGATATCCAGCAATGGAAAGAAAGGTAATTATAGGGGTAATTAAAGAAGCGCCCATTTATAGAATACAAAATGCTAACATTTCATATTGTTGGATGCCGAGCTGTTTATGTGCAGTGTCAGTCCAACATCCTGGTCCTCTGAGTCAGATGCCGGGTGGTCTGGTTAGAAAGCCTGTGTGGGCATTGTGGAACCTTGGACAAGCTTCTACGGGCACCATCTGTTCTACAGTCCACCTTCCACCATATGTCTTTCTGCCCAATTTGGAATGGGTACAATTATTCATGAACAGATATTAGTAGAAACGTTTAAAATGCATTTCATCTGCAACCTGCCAAATGCTCCATTCATTCTGAGCAAATAGCAGAAGAGAATAGAAGTAATGGGCTTATTTCAAGGACCACTACACCAAAAATTAAAAGGTTACAAAAATAAATGAGATAACTAATAACGTGTACAATCAATTTGTATGTCGCTGGGTGCCATTAGGGAAATTTTATTAGAATAAAGAGGACCTGTACTTATACAACCCTTTGGTGATCTGAGACTTCCTGTTCCATTAGAGGATAACTGTATTTTTAAACACATTGGTGCTGATTTACAAACGGTTTGCACCATGAGTTGCGGCGTGCGCAGATGTGCAACGGCCGTTTTCGTATTCACAAAGCATTTGCGCCTGTAACACAGCACAATTCTCCATTTACTATTATCATGCCGGCGCACGGGAGGCGGCGATCGGTACACCGCTATAGACATGGCACACGCATTATTCAACTCGAAATTAAAAGATTGTGGAAGTATCAAATATTATGGGGGTGATGTGAGGAAGTATAGTTATAACTGTCCAAGTAACAAGTATGCCCAAAATAGAATGAAAAAGTAACTTTCTCTGAACAAGCCTGCTGCCCCTGCAAATAGACTTGGAACTGCGTGAGGTCAATTTATGCACTGTGCATGCGCAAGCGGCATTTGTGCACATTCAAGTGCTTTGGTTCACTGCGCCGGCAAAATCTTAGTAAATGTCAAGCCACATAGATGCATTTGCATGAATTGAACAGGCGCACCTATCAACTTGACTTTTTTTTTTTTACGCTGGTTCACTTCTATGGGTTTTTTTTAAGGCTATTTGCATACAGGTCATGTTAGCATTAAGAAAAAAAAAATTAAGAAAAAAAATGCGTGGGGGTCCCCCAAAATTCCATACCAGACCCTTCAGGCCTGGTATGGATTTTAAGGGGAAACCCATGGCAAAAAAAATAAAAGGTGTGGGGGTCCCCCTCAAAATCCATACCAGGCCCTTCAGGTCTGGTAGGGATATTAAGGGGAACTCTGCGCCAATAAAAAAATATGGTGTGGGGGGTCCCCCTCAAAATCCATACCAGACCCTTATCCGAGCACGCAACCTGGCAGGCCGCAGGAAAAGAGGGGGAGACGAGAGAGCGCCCCCCTCCTGAACCATACCAGGCCACATGCCCTCAACATTGGGAGTACCCCAAAGCACCTTGTCCCCATGTTGATGAGGACAAGGGCCTCATCCCCACAACCCTGGTTGTGGGGGTCTGCGGGTGGGGGGCTTATCGGAATCTGGAAGCCCCCTTTAACAAGGTGACCCCCTGATCCCAGCCTCCCCCCTGTGTGAAATGGTAGAACCCCTCACGAAAAAAGTGACAAAAGTGTTAAAAATGACAAGAGACAGTTTTTGACAATTCCTTTATTAAAGTCTTCTTCTTTCCATCTTCTTCCTTCGGTTTCTTCCTCCATCTTCTTCTTCCTTTGATCCTCTGCTTCTTGCAAACTATATATATATATATATATATATATATATATATATATATATATATATATATATATATATATATATATATATATATATATAATTTTTTTTAGCAGCAACCCTAGGGAATAAAATGGTGGTTGTTGAAACTTTTTATGTCACACGGTATTTGTGCAGCAATTTAAAAAAAAAAATTTTTTTTTTTTAAAAAAACACTTTCATGAATTTAAAAAGAACAAAACACAATTTTTTTTTTTGTATATTGTGAAAGATGATGTTACACAGAGTAATTGTCAAGAATTGGGAATTCTAAGGATATTGGGGCAGTTGCTGAGGCTGCTCCCTTGATATCCACACCCAAAAATGTTTGTTGAGGGGACTATTGCGGTACTAAATAAATCATAAAAAACTTTGTTATAAAAAAATTACAAGTAATTTAATAAGGACAAAAAAAAATGAAATCCATCAAAACTTTCATATTGCTAAAATCATATACACCACAATTTAATAAACTACCGACGGGTAACCCCGTAAGGTTTCTATTGAAGAGGGGTACAGAAACGTTTCCTCTACCGGTTTCGCGGCGAACCGCTTCTTCAGGAGGATAGTCTACAGAGTAAATAGAAATATTTGCAAATAATCAAATAGCAGCGAATCATATAATGACATAACAGAAGAGTTACAGTAATTTAAATAGCGAGGGGATCAGCTCACCCACAAAGGAGGAAGCAGTAGATCACAGGACCCATCGGTTTCCTCCCACGGCAGATGCGGGGGGTTGTAAAGGACTCTTCAAATTTAAACAGATATATATGATATGAGAGTTAAAGTGAGATGAGACATTAACCTATACACACCTAAAGAGCGATATATAGGTGAAAAGGGATGGAAAATAGACTGTGTATAGGGGCTGTAAAAAAAGCCTATAAAAAGGAAGTGCTTAATTGTGCATCCTAAGGTGTCCTACGCAAGCAAAAAATTACCAAAGAAATGTGACCAAATTGGGAAGAAAAGGAAAAAGAAATAAGGAGTCTGTGGAAAAGGGCAAACCACCACAAAAAATAGGGTAAAAAGGATATAAGTGAAACAAGTGTGAAAGTAAAAGCCAAACATACCGTTTGTGCTATATTATCCAGTGCACACCACCCATGTTCATAGAGGGAGATCGAACAGGGCAACACCATAGTAGCCAAGGAATGCAAATGTATAGTGTGCAGGGCAGGTATCACCTACTATATATATATAATACACTCCCCAAAGGGAGGAACTGGTAAGCATGTATGCACAGGTTGCTGTTGTAGATGGACACCACAGGTGTATTGCAGGTTAGCACACCAGGTAATCATGATAATTAATATGGTAATTCATTAGCCAGGAAACAAACATGAACCTGGGTATTGATCGCCATCTGTGGGGGTACACACAGAGCAATCACTTTAAGCACATATGAAAAAAGGCATAAAGTAAGATAAGACCAGGAGACCTAGGGTACTAGAGGTCCTAGTCATCGGGTACAAAAACAGCAATACTCTAACCTGTATAGACATGTCCAACAGCGCAACCCGGCATGTGGAGTCCTGAAAACTGCTCAACAGTGGTCTAACACAGACCACTATTTAAGCCCCCAACCCTTCCGGCATCAGCGCACGCCGCTAAACGGCGGCGTCTGATGTCACGGGGGTCCGCCCACCCACACCGCGCACTCGCACGGCCATGCAGCCATCGCGCACGCTGATGCGGACGCACTGTGCATGGATGTGCGCACAGCGCATGTGCGTGCCGGAGGGGCCCATGGACCAAAAGGTCCGGGCGCATCCAGCACAAGAAGGACCCAAAATAAGGGACCCACCAGGGCGAGCGCACATCTGCCAGACAGGAGAACACAACAAAGGATCCAAGAAAAGACCCAGGTTCATGTTTGTTTCCTGGCTAATGAATTACCATATTAATTATCATGATTACCTGGTGTGCTAACCTGCAATACACCTGTGGTGTCCATCTACAACAGCAACCTGTGCATGCATGCTTACCAGTTCCTCCCTTTGGGGAGTGTATTATATATATATAGTAGGTGATACCTGCCCTGCACACTATACATTTGCATTCCTTGGCTACTATGGTGTTGCCCTGTTCGATCTCCCTCTATGAACATGGGTGGTGTGCACTGGATAATATAGCACAAACGGTATGTTTGGCTTTTACTTTCACACTTGTTTCACTTATATCCTTTTTACCCTATTTTTTGTGGTGGTTTGCCCTTTTCCACAGACTCCTTATTTCTTTTTCCTTTTCTTCCCAATTTGGTCACATTTCTTTGGTAATTTTTTGCTTGCTTAGGACACCTTAGGATGCACAATTAAGCACTTCCTTTTTATAGGCTTTTTTTACAGCCCCTATACACAGTCTATTTTCCATCCCTTTTCACCTATATATCGCTCTTTAGGTGTGTATAGGTTAATGTCTCATCTCACTTTAACTCTCATATCATATATATCTGTTTAAATTTGAAGAGTCCTTTACAACCCCCCGCATCTGCCGTGGGAGGAAACCGATGGGTCCTGTGATCTACTGCTTCCTCCTTTGTGGGTGAGCTGATCCCCTCGCTATTTAAATTACTGTAACTCTTCTGTTATGTCATTATATGATTCGCTGCTATTTGATTATTTGCAAATATTTCTATTTACTCTGTAGACTATCCTCCTGAAGAAGCGGTTCGCCGCGAAACCGGTAGAGGAAACGTTTCTGTACCCCTCTTCAATAGAAACCTTACGGGGTTACCCGTCGGTAGTTTATTAAATTGTGGTGTATATGATTTTAGCAATATGAAAGTTTTGATGGATTTCATTTATTTGTCCTTATTAAATTACTTGTAATTTTTTTATAACAAAGTTTTTTATGATTTATTTAGTACCGCAATAGTCCCCTCAACAAACATTTTTGGGTGTGGATATCAAGGGAGCAGCCTCAGCAACTGCCCCAATATCCTTAGAATTCCCAATTCTTGACAATTATCAATTGGGATGATGGTACTGTTATATGTATTACGTATATTATTGTATTTGAGGCTATACTCAGTCTATGACGTTACACAGAGTAAATAGATACCTAACATGTCATGCTTTAAAATTGCGCACACTCATGGAATGGCGCCAAACTTTAGCACTTAAAAATCTCCATGCCCGAATCACCACACAAATCAAGAATTTCCTCAAGAAATACTGCCCGAAACCCATCTTTACGGAGGATGCGAAACAACTAGAAAACGCTATCTTGGAAGACGAACTAAAACAAGCAGTAAAACAACTTAAAATAGGCAAAAGCCCTGGTCCGGGTGGTTTTACGGCAGTTTACTTTAAAACATCTCTAAACTCCCTTGCTACCCCATTTCTTCGAGCCTTCAATTCTCTCTCTTCATCCTCACTCCGGGACGTTGCTAAGTACTCCCAGTATGTTGCTAAGTGAGATCTAGTCATCACTATTCACCTCCACCATCACAGCCCTCAAATGCTGAGCTCAGAGCTACTGCATCAGGGGAGAGAGAGAGCATGTGAGGGGTTTGAATTTGAGAAAGCTCACTGCTGTGATGGTGGAGGTGAGCAGAAACGACTAGGTCTCACTTGGCAATGTTTTGGGAGTATTCCAGGCAGGCTTCATATGGTATGTAAATAGCCTACACCTATAGAAAGGGTATTATTCATCTTTAGTATGAGCTGCACAGTTTGTTTTAATCTGCAAACATCCCTTACCTGCATAGTCAGTCAGTTTTTTTGTAAAGTTGAACTATCCTTTTAAGTGGTTTTAAAGAAACATCTTTTTTTTTTCTGCAATAAAGAGCCTGTCTGTTAACAATTTTTATTTTCCCCCTTTAGTTCCCCTTTATGTATAAATCAGACATCCCATCACTGAACCACACACCGCAGATAGTCATAGACACAGTGTACTACTTAACGCATGTGCCCACCTATTATCAGTCCTTGTCTGGAGGTATAGTGCAGATGCAGGCAATCTGTGTGTAAACAATGCAATATTTACACTGGTACCGGTCTGTAATGACAGCTCTGGACAGGAATGAATCCACCAGACAATTCGATCGTGTGTGGGCTTCATCAGACCTTTGCTGTCTAAAAAGCAGACGGACTTTAGAAATAGAACATGTTTCAAATTTTTCCACCGGAACCAGTTCCTAACGAGAAATCCGTTTGTGTTTATGCTAGTCCGACGGACAAAAAACAGCGCTAGGGCAGCTATTGGCTACTGGCTATGAACGTCCTTATTCTAGTCCGGTTGTACGTCATCACGTTCGAATCCGTTGAACTTTGGTGTGATTGTGTGTGTGTCCAAGTCCGTTCGTTCGGAAAGTCCATCAGAACTCCGCCGAAAGTCCGTCAGGAAGACCGTCGGACCTAGTCTGTCAGAAAGTCTGGTCGTGTGTACGCGGCATTAAGTAACAGACAACACTTTTCAGTTCTTTAGTATCTCTGGATGGATCTATAATACAAGTTCAATAGTGTGTTAGAAGCACAGATATCTTTTCAAAACTATAAATAGCAAAGCATTGTGAAAATGTTATAGGACCTTTTCTGCAGAGAGTAGCGCCAAAGAAATGCTAATATAGTCTCTGCTAAAGAAATATAAGAGAAATAACATTCAACATAGCTGGCTAATTAGGAGCTATGTCTGAACACTGATCCTCCCATTGGCAGAAATAATATAACCAATACCTCGGCACTGGTCGCATGACAGTAAAAAGAATTACTGTCTAATCTGCAAAGGCCTAGAACCAGCAAAAGTTTATTTCTTTTTTCATTCTCACCTTCTGAATGTGAATGTGTATTGGATTTTAGGTCTCATGCACACAGTCGTAAAAGTAGCTCAGGTTCTTTTTGAAACTTCACACAACAAGCAACATGGCACTCATGTGTTAACTGGCTCATCGAGACTAATAGGATTCTTAAAGTATTAAAGTAATTAATGCAGTTGTAACCCTGAAAAAAAAGATTCTGTTATTTTAAGGCATGATCTATAGCACAGTTCTTGTGGCATGTAATTTGTTCCTTTCTATATTGTAATATACCTGGTTGATCCTTCCTGTTCCTGTGTCCCCCTGCATGTGCTGACCAAGGTAATCATGGTTGCTGATTAGGGATGTAAGTTTGACTCAAACATCGGGTGTTTGAGCTTGAGAAAGGAGCGCGTACCTCGTGTATTCCCTTGGTGCCCATGCTCAGAAATGCGTCGCTTTACGGCAGTACAGTCACTTCACTGAACTCTGCACTCCAGCCCTCTCTGTGACCGCCCGGCTGCGCTCCAAGCCTTGCTTTGGATTACATTGGAATATCGAAGTCTCCTGTGGAACAGGACGCCAGCTGCATGGTTGCAGAGACTGAATGTGACTACACTGGACTCCACTGTGCCTGATAACATATACCTACACGTGAGTGTTTTAATGCATTTTGCTATTACATTTTAAACAGTCTTACTAAGAAGCGCCTGTTGCTTTGTTTTACCTCTCTACATATTTGGAGCGGCTTCAACTCCCTTCACAAGGCAGCCCTATCAAAATAGACTGTACATCTCACACAGAGCTGTTTATGCTCAAAGGACTATTATATGAAAAAATAGGGCCTGGTATGGACGCTGTTTTTTTAAATGATTTTTTACAGTATGTATATTGCTGGAATCTGGATATACATTACAGTTGTGAACAATTTTAATTGACATTTTTTCCTTTAGAAATGTCATTTTGCTGCAGTACTTTTCTAAACATGGGGAAAATGTGCTACTTTACAGGTAGACTAAGGGGACCTCCAGGCATGAGATTTCAAGGAATATTTCATTTTTATTGTTTCACTTTCAAGCATTCTTAAAATCTCTGCTCCTGAAAAAATATCCGCTTTAAAAACTTTTTTTCATTGATACATGTCCCCTGGGGCAGTACCCGAGCCCCAAAACACTTTTTATGGCAATCATTTGCACATAAGCCTTTAAAATTAACACTTTAACGGTGTTCACATGTTCGCACAAATTTTTTGTCTGTTCGCAAGTTCTGGAGCAAACCAAACCGGCGATTGTTCGGCTCATTCCTACTGCGGATCCATGATACCATGGTCACTTTACATGCCTCCATCATCCCGCACTCTGCACTGAGTCTCACCCCTCTCCCCCTCCCTCCCTGCCTGTCAGTCTGAGAGCCAATCTCCTCCCCGCCCCCCCCCCCCCCAACCACTATTCCACTGCAATATGCAGCAAAAATATTTGTATCCACTCTAGTTTATATAGTTATTAACTACAGTTCGTGTGTGTGTGTGTTTTTTTTTTTATATTACAAAGCTAAATACCTTTTCTCACACCACCACTGTGTGGTCACGTAACTTCCTCTGCTGGCTGGCTGACATCAGAGGGGAATATTATCCCCTCCCACTGCTCTCCTTAGATCAGGGAAGGAGAGCGGAGGGGAATCACATGAGAAAAGGTACTTAGCATTGTCATTTTGAAAAAACACACATAACTGTATAAACAAGAGGGGATACCAGCAAAGTCACAATGTGACTTTAAATTTTTTTTAAGCATTATCATGCTTTGGGAATCAAGCAACAAAACCCCCTGGTTTGAAAGGGCCATTACAAAGTCAAGGGTGTGTTTCACAGTATTTTAGTAGCAGGTTCATGGCACCTATAATCTGATGGGCAGACAAGAATTTCCCCTCCCTAGCAACACATACTCACCCTCTGTTAGGTCTTTTGCTGTATTATATGACTACAGGGAGCGAGCAGAAGAACTCTGTGGAAGCTCATGTCTTGGCCATGGCTTGGAGCTCACTCAGATCTACGGACTCTGTCCTAATGCCAAGAGAAAGCACTGGGTCAATCACCAAGCACTCTGACTGATATGTTCTTTACTCTCAGTGGCCAAACAGAGTGATGTTGGAGCAAAGAGAAGGTGAGTATGTGCTGCTGGGGAAGGGGGGAGGGGTAGCTAAGTTAACCTATTGCTATGCCTTGCATGGACAAAGGACTGGTTCACAAGAGGGCTGCCAGGGTGGTCTTGACCAAGGATGGGGGGGGGGGGGGGATGTTTCCATAAGAATGTCAGATGGAGAGACATCTTTACTGTATTAATTACACTGGGACCTTCACCTGAAACAGCACATGTTTATATTAAGCCTGGCTTAGTACATCATAGAGAGAAGTCGCTCAAGTCATTTACAAATGATGCAACAGGCTAGAGTTGCCACCTCATCCCTTTAAACCCGAACACATATGAATTACACAGGTTACGAGGCTGATTTAATGCAGATAAGGCACCAAGTGAGTTTAATTACCAACTTAATCAGCCACAGAACTTGTGTAATTAATATGTGTTTGGGTTTAAAGGAATGAGGTGGCAACCCTACAACAGGCTGGGAAACCTCTGTCAATGAAAGTAATAACTTCTATCAATGGCACTTATTTTCACCTTAAAGATGTAGTTAATTGCCTGATTCTCACCCTAGACTTTCCTCAAAGGTTGGATTATGGGGGTGCAATTGTACCATCTATGACAAGCATTAAGCTGGGCATGCACTGTTCAAATTTTAGCTGATTCCTGATGAACCGGACATAATTCATGCTCAGTGGGGGGCCCTATCAGATGCCTGTGGCCTGACCTCCCTTGATTGCATCCAATTCAGTTCAGGTTATTTTGACAGCTGGTTGGGCAGGCTGTCAAAATACAATGGAGACAGCAGCTCTTTGTCCTGGAAGCCCCTCGGTAGTTTTTGTTTACTTTTTTAAATCTTACCTTTTCCAGAAGTCCTCAAGATGGCCATATGATGGGTTGGGTCCTCTTACTCTTTTGAATCTTCACCAATATTATCTAGTCCTGTGCAAATCAAAGCCACTCAATGTATCCAGAGTTGGGATGCCCTCCCCGGGGGTGTGTCCGTGACACCCCACACTCACAGGATGTCTTTAGTCCTCAGTTGGATCTCATTCAACCCTGAAGACTGAGGACATCTTGTGCCAAAAATAGGTGAGTATTGATGCCCAAGTTTCCGTTTTTTAAATTTCTCCTAGGGCAGGCATGTCCAAAGTCTGGCCCGTGGGCCAGTTGCGGCCCATGTTCCATTTTAATACGGCCCCGCTGGTAATTTAGATAAGTATATCTTTTGTGACCTCTAAGGAAACCCTGAGCGCCGCTCAGGACTAAGGACGAGCTGGGCGTGTTCACAACTCCACGTGCCCGAGCCTGCCGGGATGCTGACAGCGAGCAGCGCCAATCACCAGCACTGAGACATTTCCTGGTCCGCAAACCGCAGAGATCGGGAAATGTCTCAGTGCCGGTGATTGGCGCTGTGCGCTGTCAGCTTCCCGGCGGGCTTGGGCACGTGAAATTGTGAACACCCGAGCTCGTCCTTAGTCCTGAGTGGCGCTTGGGGATTCGATGTTCACTTCATCAAATCTGGCTCTCTTTGAAAAAAGTTTGGACACCCCTGTCCTACGGGGAGAAAAAAGCTTTTGGTTGATTTTTTAGCCAAAATTAATTTATTTATTATATGCATTTATATATAACATTGACAATTTTCATATCAGTTTCTGCCCTCAAGAAGCTTACAGTCCAAGGTCCCTATCACACATACACTAGAGTAAATTTGGACAGGAGCTAATTAACCTTCCAGCAGCGTGAGAGGCAACCAAACATTGGTGTGCGCAGACTATTGCATTAGGGAGTGTACCCCAAAGCTCAAACACACATGCGTCTCTGTGTGTGTCTGTGTATATATATGTATATATATATATAAATATATATATATATATATTTTTTTTTTTAAGACACACACTTTGTTTACATGTATTAAAACGTGGATGGTGTTAGTAGGGCAGAGATTGGTATCAGTTGGGCAGTGTCAGTAGTTTTTATTTTTTATTTACAATTCTTTTAGGAGCCCCACTGGGGGCTTGGGTGAAATATCAGGGCTTTAAACAGACCCCTGATGTCTCACTTTTGAGACAGAGAAAGGGACTGAGGACAGAGATTCCCCAGTTCCTTTCTCTGCATCCTCAGCTTTACTGGACAGTGCATAAATGGTAAATGTTCTGTACTGAGCAGCTTCCTGTTCATTCATGTTTCAGTTATGAATGAACACAGTGAGTGATCTGTATCAGTCATTCACTGTTCTCATTCAGAATTGGAAGCTGCTAGTAATTGACACGGACCTGGGGAGCAGGGGAAATCTACGCCACACAGGGGTGATTAAGGTGTGCCCAGGCACTCCTGGCACACCCCTCCCCGTGCATGCCTATGCAAACAAAGCACCCAGAGGGAACACACACAAGCAGAGGAAGAACATCCAGATAATGTCCTGGATAGGATTCAAAGCAAAGAACCAATACTGCAAGGCAGAAGTGCTAACCACTTGCACTTGGGAATAAGATTATATAAAATTCATTCATATATATTGAATGGTAAAAGTATACATATTGTCACTTCCTCTGTTCTGCCTCTTCCTCCCACCCCCTCCAACTCCGCCTCTTACAAATTGCATTTAATGTTACCCTTAAACGGCAGTTTGGTTTGGGTTTGATTACTCTAAATTTTGACCTCAGCATCAGTCTGACTGGACTGAAGGGTGTTCTGTCTGGCCATAAGGGGCGCTGTCACTTCTGGCAGGTATGGAAACACAGTCTAGTTGGGTGCTTTAAGGTTACTTTCCCTCGGAACCAGCCCAGTGGGAGTGTCACTCTTGCTGTGCCTTCTGGGAGGGGGTACTTAAGATGCGGTTGTCACATGTTTTGGGGTTCCGGTCCAGAAGTGTGTTCTGACTGCATGGTCCTGGTCCTCCTGACTAGCCCCCAGGACTTCCATGGCCTAGGGTGCAGATCCACCCGACTTTACATCTCGGGGCTGGCTAGCCCTAGGTGAGGAAACTGAAGGAAGGATTCAGAGGTGGTCCGGTGCCGTCTCGGTTAGTGGAGAGGCCCAGCGACTGTGAAGTTGTCCAGGGGAGGACTCTTTGGGAGAAGGCCACACAGGGGTTGGCTTCTCAACAAAAGACTGGACAAGCTGAAGGACCCAAGTGAATACAATCTCGTGCGGTATCGCCGGACCGGCTGCAAGATACTGCAGTTCTACAAGTTTCAAGTTTCCTTTACATGTTCTATAACAAAGTCTGTGGCAGAGACTTCTAGGCCTAGTGAGAGAAGGACTATCCAATTAGGGTGAGGATCCAGCTGTGAATGGCTATTCTCTGGATTTATTCAAAGTAAGAGAGTTATTCTTCATTCTGACTTTGATACTAAGAGTACCTGGACTTTTTACCTAAACCCTCTGATCCTATACTGAGAGACTGTTTGTTTAACTATTTTTCGCAAATAAAAATCCCTTCAAGTGGATCTGTCGTCAGTCTCTGCAGTTTTTGGGCCATCTACCTCGGGAAACCCCTAGACGCATACAAGGTGAGGAAGGTAATGGTAAGCCCAATAAAATCAATTACTTTGAATACTTTTTCTTTTTTTGGCATGATCACACTTCTCCAATCCTCACCTAGGCAAGGGTCCGTGTCCAGCCACCACAGCTGCCTCCTCAGATGTCTATGTCACATCCTAGGGGGCAGTATTTTGGTGTTTCAGTGGGACATCTTGTGCATGCGCAGACTGGTGGTGTATCAGGGCATGCATGAACTCCCCCATGTGTATGCATACTACCACAGGTCTTTTTTAGAACCCATTGACCTGGCAGAGACCCACCACATATCTGGACATGTGCAAGTTTGCAATCCAGATGGTGGTGCAGAAGCAGTATGATGTAGAAGAACCCTGGGTAGGAAGACTGCTGTACTCCACAGGCTGGTAAGTGAGTGTTTTTTTTTTAAATTCACATACATGGACAGTTATTAGGGATTAGAAATGACATTTTAGCAATGGTCAATACAGTGTACAGTATAATAGGCATCAATAAATGGTGGACTGAGGTCCAAACCTAGACTGAGTGAATGTTTTATCCTGACCACCAGCCAGTGCCCAGTGCAGGTTCCCTTTCCCTGTGCATTATTTGGTTGCTAGGACTGCAAGCATCCTAACAACCAATGATGTCACCCCACCATCACAGGAAAACAAAACCGTAACCTCCTCTGTTCAGACCTGCCCTCTGCCTGCCTGGTGCTAAAAGGTACATTTTATAAGGAGAAAAATATATATAAGGGGCCAGAAAGGGGCTGGGGAATCACCAACCCCCAGGGACTTTTAAGGTATCAAATCACAAAATTGACAAAAGATTTTTTGTTTTATTAAAAAGATAAAATAATACAATTTTATTCAAATTTATGCAAAAAATATAGCTTAAACATTCATAAGGGTAACACCCTTATGTTTACCCTTATGAATGTTTAAGCTATATTTTTTGCATAAATTTGAATAAAATTGTATTATTTTATCTTTTTAATAAAACAAAAAATCTTTTGTCAATTTTGTGATTTGATACCTTAAAAGTCCCGGGGGTTGGTGATTCCCCAGCCCCTTTCTGGCCCCTTATATATATTTTTCTCTGTTTAAGTATTGGGACGTGGTATCTGTGCTGCTCAGTTTCCTTCTCTCTCAAAAAAATGTTTTGTTTTAATGTCTAGTACATTTTATAAGGACATCAGATGGGGATACTGTGATGTGGACACCTGATGTAAGGGGGAACTGTGATGGGGACACCTTATGTAAGAGTGCACTGTGATGGGGACATCTGATGTAAGAGGGCACTGTGATGGGTACACATGATGTAAGAGGACACTGTAATGGGGACAACTGAAGTAAGGGGCCACTGTGATGTGGACACCTCATGTAAGGGGGCACTGTGATGGGGACATCTGATTAAGAGGGCACTGTGATGGGTACACGTGATGTAAGAGGACACTGTAATGGGGACATCTTATGTAAGGAGCCACTGTGATGGGGACACCTAATGCAAGGGGGCACTGTGATGGGGACACCTGATGTAGGCGGGTACCGTGATGAGGACACCTGATGTAAGGGGGCTCTGTGATGTGGACACCTGATGTAAGAGGGCACTGTGATGGGGACACCTGATGTAAGGGGGTACTGTGATGGGGACACCTGATGTGAGAGGGCACAGTGATGGGGACACCTGATCTATAGGTAAGAGGGCACTGTGATGAGGATACCTGATGTAAGGGGACACTCTGATGGGGTCACTTGATGTAAGAGATCACAGTGATGGGGACACTTGATGTTAGAGGGCACAGTGATGGGGACGCCTGATGTAGGCTGGCACTCTGATTAAGACATCTGACATAAGGGGGAACTCTAATGGTGACATTTGATGTAAGAAGGCACTCTGATGGGGACACATGATGCAAACTGGCACTCTAATGGGGTCACTTGATGTATAGGGGCACTCTGATGGGAATACCAAATGTAAAGGGGGCACCTTGATGGGAACACTGGATGTACAGGGGCACTCTGATGGGGAAACCTGATGTAAGCAGGGGACACTGATACAGACACCTTATACAAGGGGGCACTCTGATGGGGACGCAATGTAAGCTGGCACTCTCATAAGGATATCTGATGTAAATGGGAACTCTAATGGGGACATTTGATGTTAGTAGGCACTCTGATGGGGACATGTTATATAAAGGTACACACTGGTGCAAACACCTTTTTTTTAGCAATGGTCAATACAATGTATAGTATAATAGCCATCAATAAATGGTGGACTGAAGTCCAGACCTGGACTGAGTGAATGTTTCATCCTGACCACCAGCCAGTGCCCAGTGCAGGTTCCCTTCCCCTGTGCATTATTTGGTTGCTAGGACTGCAAGCATCCTAGCAACCAATGATGTCACAAGCATGCCCTGTCCCCACCATCACAGGGAAACAAAACCGTAACTTCCTCTGTTCAGACTTGCAGCCTGCTTCACCACCTAGCTCCTGTCCTCTGCTTGCCTGGTGCTAAAAGGTACATTTTATAAGGACATCTGATGGGGATACTGTGATGGGGACATCTGATGTAAGGGAGCACTTTGATGGGGATACCTGATGTACAGGTAAGGGGGAACTGTGATGGGGACATCTGATGGGGGAAATGTGATGGGGACATCTTATGGGGGAAATGTGATGGGGACATCTTATGGGGGAAATGTGATGGGGACATCTGATGGGGGAACTGTGATGGGGACATCTGATTAGGGAACTGTGATGGAGACACCTGATGTAAGGGGGTACTGTGATGGGGACACCTGATGTAAGGGGACACTCTGATGGGGTCACTTGATGTAAGAGATCACAGTGATGGGGACACTTAATGTAAGAGGGCACTGTGATGGGGACACCTGATGTAGGCTGGCACTCTGATTAAGACATCTGACATAAGGGGGAACTCTAATGGTGACATTTGATGTAAGAAGGCACTCTGATGGGGACACATGATGCAAACTGGCACTCAAAATGTTTGATGGGAGCTTTTTGTCAGAAATTCTGACCCGTGTGTAGGCTCCATTGGATATTTTCCATCAGAATTTCCAACACCCAAAATTTGAGATCTGGATTTTGTTGTCGGAAATTCCGATCGTGTGTACACAATTCCAACGCACAAAGTTCTACGCATGCTCGGAATCAAGCAGAAGAGCCGCACTGGCTATTGAACTTCAATTTTCTCGGCTCATCATATTTCACCATGTTCTTGATGTTCAGAATTTCCAACAACATTGTGTGACCGTGTGTATGCAAGACAAGTTTGAGCCAACCTCTGTCCAAAAAAAAATCCCATGGATTTTGTTGTCGAAATGTCCAATCAATGTCCGATCGTGTGTACGTGGCATAATGGGGCCACTTGATGTAAAGGGGCACCAGATGTATAGGGGCACTCTGATTGGAATACCAGATGTAAAGGGGGCACCCTGATGGGAACATTGGATGTATAGGGGCACTCTGATGGGGACATCTGATGTAAGCAGGGGACACTGATACAGACACCTTATGCAAGGGGGCGCTCTGATGGGGACGCTATGTAAGCTGCCACTCTCATAGGGATATTTGATGTAAAGCGGAACTCTAATGGGGACATTTGATGTAAGGAGGCACTCTGATGGGGACATGTTATGTAAATATATACACTGATGGGGACACCTGAAATAAGGGATGGGCGCTAAAAGGGACACCTGATGTAAGGGGCACCAAATATAAGGGGGGACACCAGATGTATAGGGGCACTATGGTGGGGTCCCCTGATGTAAGGGGGCACTGTGATGGGGCCACTTGATGTAAGAGGGCACTCAGTTGGGAGCACCGGATGTAAGAAGCCACTCTGTTAGGAATACCAGTTGTAAGGGGGCACCCCGATACCCTGATATGAACAACTGTTGTAAGCGGGCAATCCGATGGGAACAATGGATGTATAGGGGCACTATAATGGGGACACCTGATGTAAGGGGGCACTGTGATGGGGACACCTGATGTAAGGGGACACTGTGATGGGGACACCTGATGTAAGGGGACACTGTGATGGGGACACCTGATGTAAGGGGACACTGTGATGGGGACACCTGATGTAAGGGGACACTGTGATGGGGACACCTGATGTAAGGGGGCACTGTGATGGGGACACCTGATGTAAGGGGACACTGTGATGGGGACACCTGATGTAAGGGGACACTGTGATGGGGACACCTGATGTAAGGGGACACTGTGATGGGGACACCTGATGTAAGGGGGCACTGTGATGGGGACACCTGATGTAAGCGGACACTGTGATGGGGACACCTGATGTAAGGGGACACTGTGATGGGGACACCTGTTGTAAGGGGACACTGTGATGGGGACAATATGATGGGGACACCTGATGTAAGGGGACACTGTGATGGGGACACCTGATGTAAGGGGACACTGTGATGGGGACAATATGATGGGGACACCTGATGTAAGGGGACACTGTGATGGGGACACCTGTTGTAAGGGGACACTGTGATGGGGACAATATGATGGGGACACCTGATGTTGCCATTTTGTATAAGTAACACAGCATAAGGGTTCAAGCGGACGTGGTTCAAACATGCTGTGTTAAGATCTGCACAGCGTATCATTTTTCACGGATCTGAGCACAATGATATTTTATATAAATGTATTTGATGATCAAAAATAAAACCCGATTGTAAAGGAGAGCCGCATCCATCAGTTGTGGTTCGGTCGGGTGACAGGCTGCTGTGCGGAGTATCATTGGAATGTACACACTGGGATACAATGTAACAAGTCGGGACGTCAGCGATGAGAGAAGAGGGCGGGGCTGGATGCTCTGTACATAGGGGATGGGGGATACAATGTAACAAGCTGGGAGGCGTGGCGATGAGGGGAGAGGGCGGGGCTGGATGCAGCTCGGATGGCTGTCCGCACATAGGATGGGCTGAGCTGTGGCCGCACTGCTGCTGCTGTCTATGAATAGTTAACATTGGAGGGGAGCGGACACGTTCACCGTGGGGGAGTAGCCGGGCTCGGAGCAGTAACATCATAGCACATTCCTGGCTTAGTTGGCTGCCAGCATCTGATTAGAAGCATACAGTATCCAAGGAGCTGTGAGTGGCTGAGCTCAGCTGGTCTAAGCAGGAGAAGGAGGAGGACGCAGAGGAAGCCTGCACACCACTGACAGCTCCACACTTCTCTGCAGAACCTCCAACTGGTGAGTACAATCCTCCCCTTCTATCAGGACCCCCATCCTCCCCTTCTATCAGGACCCCCATCCTCCGCTTCTATCAGGACCCCCATCCTCCCCTTCTATCAGGACCCCCATCCTCCCCTTCTATCAGGACCCCCATCCTCCCCTTCTATCAGGACCCCCATCCTCCCCTTCTATCAGGACCCCCATCCTCCGCTTCTATCAGGACCCCCATCCTCCCCTTCTATCAGGACCCCCATCCTCCCCTTCTATCAGGACCCCCATCCTCCGCTTCTATCAGGACCCCCATCCTCCCCTCCTATCAGGACCCCAATCGTCCCCTTCTATCAGGACCCCAATTGTCCCCTTCTATCAGGACCCCCATCCCCCCCTTCTATCAGGACCCCCATCCTCCCCTTCTATCAGGACCCCCATCCTCCCCTTCTATCAGGACCCCAAACCTCCCCTTCTATCAGGACCCTAGCCCACCCTGACCTGGCTGCAGGACATAGCGGATGGATGCTTGCAGCAGGGGGACCCAAGGTGACCATAGGGATGGGATGGTGGTCACTAGATCTGACCACCTGGCAGTCATACATACACATTAGCACCATGGTATCGCATGTCGGTGCTCTCATGGGGCCAGCCAGGAATTTGGATGCTCACGTTAGTGCACAGAACCCCCCCACTTTGGTCATGGATTGTGTGACACTCATCTCATGTCTATTGGCACCTACAAGGCAAGCTGCAGATTGGAAAAATAAATAAAAAAATGGGAGAAAAAACAACCCATCCGGTGGGCACCTTTCGCAAGATCAGCAATCACATCTAGCGATAAATATCAATCTTCCCCATCCACATGCTGTAGGTGCAGAAATAGTGCACCAGGGAAGGGAGGTTGTGAACACCAATCTTTGTTTGGTAATTAGTTAACATTTTATCGCACCAAATATAATCATTTTCTGTATGAAATATATCAGTTACATTTCAATGCATACATTGCGATTATTTGCTTGCTAACAATTTTGGTGAGTCTGCCATGAATTCAGCATTTCATGTCATTACTTCTTTGTTTAAAAGTTGTAAATTGAAGATTTAAGGAAAAAAAGGATAACTGTGATTGGCTACTTGAAAATACTTTTGTGATGATTTCTTTGATACTATAGGAGTGAAAATCCGTATAAACCCCAGAAACAACCCTTGTAACAGCCATTCTCAAGGTTGCTAGGGGATCCTTGAGCTGTGGCTGATTGACCTCCCATCTGATGGGGTCTGCATAGTTTCAGGGCCAATGCCGCTTGGCAGAGCTAACAGCATGTTCCCAATGGCCATTTTAACTATCTGCAAGGCACCACTGTAGGGTATTCTCCGTGCTGACCACCTCTGTAGGAAAGTGTTCTTCCGACTGACCACTGTTGTAAAGGGCATTCCTCCCACTGACCTCCAATGTAAGGGGCATTCTTCCCACTGACCTCCAATGTAAGGGGCATTCTTCCCACTGACCTCCAATGTAAGGGGCATTCTTCCCACTGAACACCATTGTAAGGGGCATTCTTCCCACTGACCTCCAATGTAAGGGGCATTCTTCCCACTGACCTCCAATGTCAGGGGCATTCTTCCCACTGACCTCCAATGTCAGGGGTATTCTTCCCACTGACCTCCAATGTCAGGGGTATTCTTCCCACTGACCTCCAATGTCAGGGACATTCTTCCCACTGACCTCCAATGTCAGGGGTATTCTTCCCACTGACCTCCAATGTCAGGGGTATTCTTCCCACTGACCTCCAATGTCAGGGACATTCTTCCCACTGACCTCCAATGCCAGGGGCATTCTTCCTACTGATCTCCAATGTAAGGGACATTCTTCCCTCTGACCGCCAACGTAAGGGCATTATTCCCACTGACTGCCAACATAAGGGGCATTCTTCCCACTGACTGCCAACATAAGGGGCATTCTTCCCACTGACTGCCAACATAAGGGGCATTCTTCCCACTGACTGCCAACATAAGGGGCATTCTTCCCACTGACTGCCAACATAAGGGGCATTCTTCCCACTGACTGCCAACATAAGGGGCATTCTTCCCACTGACTGCCAACATAAGGGGCATTCTTCCCACTGACTGCCAACATAAGGGGCATTCTTCCCACTGACTGCCAACATAAGGGGCATTCTTCCCACTGACTGCCAACATAAGGGGCATTCTTCCCACTGACTGCCAACATAAGGGGCATTCTTCCCACTGACTGCCAACATAAGGGGCATTCTTCCCACTGACTGCCAACATAAGGGGCATTCTTCCCACTGACTGCCAACATAAGGGGCATTCTTCCCACTGACTGCCAACATAAGGGGCATTCTTCCCACTGACTGCCAACATAAGGGGCATTCTTCCCACTGACCGCCAACATAAGGGGCATTCTTCCCACTGACCGCCAACATAAGGGGCATTCTTCCCACTGACCGCCAACATAAGGGGCATTCTTCCCACTGACCGCCAACATAAGGGGTATTCTTCCCACTGACCTCCCAATGTAAGGGGCGTTCTTCCCACTGACCTCCAATGTAAGGGATGGTCCTCCCACTGTCCTCCAATGTAAGGGGTGTTCTTCCCAATGACCGGCACTGTAAGGGACATTCTTCCCACTGACCTCCAATGTAAGAGCCATTTTTCCCACTAACCTCCAATGTAAGGGGTGTTTTTCCCAATGGCCTCCAATGTAAGGACATTCTTCCCAATGACCTCCAATGTAAGGGGTGTTCTTCCCAATGACCGGCATTGTAAGGGACATTCTTCCTACTGACCTCCAAAGTAACGGATGGTCCTCCCACTGACCTCTGATGTGAGGGACATTGATGAATTGGTTTACGCAGGGGATCCCCAAAGAAAATTTTATAAGGGTTTCTTTGGGGTAAAAAGTTGAGGAAGGCTAATTTTACACTGAGTTTTGTGGTCCTCATTAGTATGTCCAATGGTTTGGGTTAGTCCAGGTTTGATTAGGTATAATATATACATTAAAGGGAGTCTTGAGCAGATAAGTGTATGTTTACTCCTTCCTAAGGAGTTCTTGTTTTCACCGAGTGTCACTTCAGAATGCTTGGCATTATATGCATGAAACCCCACACTATCTGGATACTGCCAGGCTCATGGATGTCTTCTCTCTTGGCAGAATAGCTTGGAATGAGTTGTCCAATCAAGACCTGATGACACCGGCAATATAGCGGTGCTGTAGAAATAACAAGCATGTGAATGGTGGACTGTTTCTGTGACCGATTTAGAATTCTTTCTGTGATTTTCCTCTGCACATGTCTATTGCAGTCAAATGTCTACTGACCTGTGCAGAAAAATTGCTGTAATTTCAACACTTCCATAACTAGTCACTCCTCCAGTGCTTCAACCATCGGCATGTCTATGGGGCACTGACTAACACCATTATTACGGCATTTCCATTTGAAGGATAGGTCCCTTCATTGTAAAAAACACATTTGGAAAAATATTTTTCTTAACTCTAATGTTCTACTATCAGAAATTATTATTATTGTTATTATTATCATACAGGATTTAAATAGTTCCAACAGTTTTTACATAGCACTTTACAATATAAAAGGAGACAATACAATTACAATACGATAAAATACAAGAGGATTAAGAGGGCCCTGCTCAGAAGAATTTATAATCTAATAGGAATGCAAAGAAAAGGTAGAAAGAACATGTTTAAAGCAGATATCCAAAAATAACAAGATTCTAATAAGCAGCCAATTAGAAGGTAAATAACAAAACTAGCTTTTGCAGCAATATTCACCTTCAATCCAGAGATTTTCCCCGCAGTACTATTTCTCTGCCACTAGTTGTTTGCATTCTGATGGCCAGCATTATTCAACCCAATTCCTCTAAGCCTAGGTTATCCTAAACCCACCACAATCTCTTTGTCACTCTGTTCTCTCCAGCTACCAGCATGCTCCTTGTCAACACCTGAATTGATTGGCTCCTTGTACAGCTTTTTATTTGCACGGTACAGCCTTGCTTTAAAGAGGCGGATACAAGGTCAAATTCAAGTACTTACACTGCTTGCATTTAAAAATGCATTTATTGATGTAGTAATGGTTGCAGAGCTTTAATGCATTGGGGGTTATTTACTAAAACTGGAGAGTGCAAAATCTGGCGCAGCTCTGTATAGAAACCAATCAGCTTCCAGTTGTATCGCCAAAGCCTAATTGAACAAGCTGAAGTTAGAAGCTGATTGGCTACTCTGCACAGCTGTGCCACATTCTGAGTTCACCAGATTTAGTAACTCCCCGCCCCATTGTCTTTTATGTCTGCTTAAAGTGGTTGTAAACCCTTACAAACCACTTTGACCTACAGGTAAACCTAGATTAAGGATTACCTGTAGGTTCAAGAAATATCTCCTAAACCTACATGGTTTAGGAGATATTTACAAAAAGACAGGCAACGCTGTCTACAGCGCATGCTCCGTAGACAACGGCGATATGCAGTTAGTGGCGGCTCCCGTGCGCATATGTGGGAGTGACATCATCGCTGCTCCGGCGCTGTGAGTGGCCGGAGTAGCGATACCCGGAAGAAGATGGACGCTCCGTGCTACAGGGGACAGTGGTGACATCGCTGGCTCCTGTGTCAGGCAAGTGACACATAATGGACTACTATGTGATGCACAGTAGCCCATTATTACCTTTGCAGGGAGACAAAGAGGAAGTAAACCCATCAGGTTTTACTTCCTCTTTAAAGCCGTTGTAAACCCTATAAAAAATAAAATAAATACGATAACAAAAAAACCTATAAGACAAAGACATATTAACCTAGTATGCGCCGCATACTCGCTCATTATAAAATACTTACCTTAGAACGAAGCCCCCGCAGCGGCACCCGGTCACCGCTCAGAAAGCTGACATCTTCCTTCGGCGTTACTTCCGGATTCGCAGGCTCCGGCGCTGTGAGTGTCCGAAATCATGATGGCGTCACTCCAGCGGCCCTCGGTTCCGGCAAGAAGCTCTGAAGTTCCGGCATAATACGCCGGACCTTCAGAGCGCATGCGCCGCTGACGTCAGAGTGAATATCTCCTAAACTGTGTACGGTTAGGAGATATTAATTTTACCTACCGGTAAGCCTCATTATAACCTTCCCTGTAGGTAAAAATCACAAAGCGGGGTTTACTACTGCTTTAAAATTTAGCTTTAAAAGTGTTTCTAAAGGCAAGATTATTTTTTGTTTTGTTTTACAAAAATAACAAACATGTTATACTTACCTGCTCTGTGTAAGGGCCGGTTCACACAGCGAGGCCTGCGGGGAGCTCAGCGGCGACTTGCAGAGGACTTCTGTATAGAAGTCAATGCAAGTCGCCCCCGAAGTCGCCCCGAAGTAGTACAGGAACCTTTTTTCTGAGTCGGAGCGACTCGAGTCGCTCCTCTCAGAACGGTTCCATAGTACAGAACGGGGGCGACTTGCGGGAGCGAGGCGAGGCGAGCCGTGTCGCCTCGCCTCGCCTCGCTGTGTGAACCGGCCCTAATGGTTTTGCACAGAGCAGCCAGGATCATCTTCTTCTCGGGTGCCCTCTTGACTGTCCTGGCTCCCCTCTCCCTGCTGAGCGCACCAAATAGCAAGCCTCTATTCCTGATAACAGAGGGAATGTGATCATTTAAAAAAGGGGAAAAAAGGTATTTAGAATGTTTTCTTTATATCTCTAAAAAAATTTTTTACTTTTTTAATTTCTATTTTAAATGGAATAGGTTGCTTTACAAGGTGATTGTTTATGATCACTTTAATGGACATTATCTATTCACACACAACTACTTCGCCTCACCCCCTGCTCTCTTTTCATTGGCTCACTGGCTGTGATTGACAGCAGCAGAAGCCAATGGTTCCAGCTGCTGTGTGTGCTGTTCTGATGCACATCACTGGATCAAGATGGGGCTCAGGTATGTATACAGGGGGGATCTGCACCCAGAAGATATTTTAATCTTAAAGCAGAGTTCCACCCTGAACTTTTTTTTTATAATTAGACTCCTCTAAACCTATAAAAAAATTTGGAGGACATTTTTTTTTTATAGTTACCAGAATCGCCCTGTTGCTATGTAGTCCTCATAATCTACTACTTAGTGGTCCGCGGAGCTCTTCGTCACCTCCTCCCTCGCCTGTGCTCCTGGGAAATGATGTGTCATCATTTCCCGGGAGATCAAAAATTGCGTTATTTCCTGACAGGAAATGAGGCGATATAGGGCGGATCACAGCGCAGAGATGTAATTATCTATGTTGCCATAACAACAGCGGCGGGACCTTCCTCCTTCGCCTCCCGTTGTTATGGCAACTTTAGAAACAATCGGCGCTATGGCCACCGGTGAATCGCGCATGTTTACCCAGCATGCACCTCTCCGAAGCTTATCCAGGAAGAGACATTGATTGGGCTTCACATGCCCACAATCATGATGGACACGGCCACAACAGGAGGGAGAAAATTGTAAATAATAAATGTATATTTTAGAAAGCGCCATCATTTACAATGTATGTATAATCATTTTTTTAATTAAAAAATTAATAATGCTCAGATCAATAAAACAAAAAAAAGAAAATATATATATATTTGACCGGAACTCAGCTTTAATACATTAGGGTGAAAAACCTTGAGCCTTTAGAACCACTTTAATGGCATTTAAAATTGTACATGTTTCCTATTATACCCAACCTTACTTTTAGTTCTGGACCCCTGCAGGGATATAGCTGTATAGTAATAGGTCCGACTTATTATTATTATTTATTGTTGTTGCTATTATTATTATTATTATTATTATAAATATTATTATACAGGCTTTATATAGTGGAAACAGTTTGTGCAAGGCTTGACAAAATAAAGGGAGACATTACAGTTACAATTCATTTCAAATGAGTCAATAATCGCCTTTTTAAGATGTTAAAATAAATACAAACAAGACCCCCAACGGGCACAAGTAAATGTCGAATTTTAAATAGAATATAATTCTATTGTATGTACAGTCAATAGGAAGGGGAAACCTTTTTTTTTCTTTTTATATCACAATTCGCCATCATTCACATTCAGTCATAATGACGTCAAAGTAAATGTGACACAACTGGCATACTCTTCATCATATTCAGCCCATCCGGGTCTCGGCTGCTGCAGTTCTCTTCTCTCCCTTTATTGCTTCCAAAATAATCCCTCCTTCCCAGTGTTCACACAAAGCCCCTTTTTTCCTCCCCTATACTAATCCATCGGTCGGTGCATTCCAGGTCCTGGCTCTGGGAGGAGTTGGGGGGGGGGGGGGGGGTGTTCTTGATTGTGTTATGCAGACTGTTGGATGTAGTTGGCAATCTGACCTGGATCATTCATATTTCTGGTTTCTGCCACCATGACCAGCCAAGGTCCTTGCTGCAGTCCTGCTGCCTTTGTTTCATCCGTCTTGTGCTATGAAGCTGAAAAGATATTCAATGCATTATTTCCAAAACACGCGTTGGTCACGGCACATAATTGCTTTGTCAGATTGGCACTGAGCTTTGATTAGATATTTTTATTAACATGAAATAGGAGGAATGGTTGGGGTTGTCGCTGTTTTCATTGTAGGATTGTTATTATAATGTCATATCTTGTATATGGGGTTGACTGTAGCATGAGATAGCTGTATGCTCCTCTATGATGTATGAGAATGGCAGTGCTGACGGTATGTTCCTGTGCATGGGGAATACGGGGGTCTGGCTGCTGGCTCCAACAATGCACGCTATTCTGGGAGTGGACTATTCATATTAAAGAAATGTGCTAAGCTTTTGGCATAATAAGATCTGGTATTTATTGTGATTGTATTTAGTTGCATGTTGTTTAAGGTTGAGGAAAGGAAAATTTCTCCCTTGCAGTGAGACAACCCCCACCTTCCCCACACTGCAAGGGCTGGATAAATCCCAGGTAGCTAATGCTCCTTACAAAATCACAGCTGGTGCCTAACTTTTGAGGTTTTCTCCTGTTGTTTTCAATGAGCAAAATCCAGAAGTTGTTAGGGGTTCCTTGAGCTGTGGCTGATTGACCTCCCATCTGATGGAGCCTGCATAGTTCCAGTGCCAAGGCCACTTGGCAGAGCCAACAGCATAAGGCTAATGACCTTTTTAACTGTCTGTAAGGCACCACCCTAAGAGCAATCTTCCCACCAATGCAAGGGGGCATTGTTCCCACTGATCACCCGTGTAAGGGGGAATTCTTTTCATTGACCACCACATAAGGGACGCTCTTCTCACTGACCACCTATGTAAGGGACATTTCTCCCACTGGCCACCGAAGCAAGTAAGAGAAATCTTTCCACTGACCACCAATTAAGGAGCATTCTTCCTACTGATCACCCATGTAAGGGGCATTCTTACCAATGATAACCGATGTTACATAGTAGGTGAGGTTGAAAAAAGACACAAGTCCATCAAGTCCAACCTATGTGTGTGATTATATGTCTGTATTACATTGTATATCCCTGTATGTTGTGGTGGTTTAGGTGCTTATCTAATAGTTTTTAGAAATTATCGATGATCCCTGCTGAAATCATTGCTTGTAGAAGAGAATTCCACATCCTTACCACTCATACAGTAAAGAGCCCTCTACGCAGTTTAAAGTTTAAACCGCTTTTCATCTAAATTTAGTGGTTGGCCGCATGTCTTTTTATGTTCCCTTGCACGCAAATGTTTTATCTCTATTGTGGGGTCAGCAGTACGGTATTTGTTCATTAAAATCATATCCCCTCTCAAGCGTCTCTTCGCCAAAGAGAATAAATTCAGTGCTCGCAAACTTTCCTTCTAACTAAAGTCCTTCCGTCCCTAATTCGCTTTTCTCTGGACCCTCTCCAGTTCCAGCTCATCCTTCCTGAGGACTGGAGTCCAGAACTGGACAGCATACTCCAGGTGCGGCTGGACCAGAGTCTTGTAGAGTAGGGTGCATTCCTCCCACTGACAACCACTGTAGGGTGCATTCCTCCCACTGACGACCACTGTAGGGGGCATTCCTCCCACTGACGACCACTGTAGGGTGCATTCCTCCCACTGACGACCACTGTAGGGTGCATTCCTCCCACTGACGACCACTGTAGGGTGCATTCCTCCCACTGACGACCACTGTAGGGTGCATTCCTCCCACTGACGACCCCTGTAAGGGGCATTCCTCCCACTGACGACCACTGTAGGGTGCATTCCTCCCACTGACGACCACTGTAGGATGCATTCCTCCCACTGACGACCACTGTAGGGTGCATTCCTCCCACTGACGACCACTGTAGGGTGTATTCCTCCCACTGACGACCACTGTAGGGTGTATTCCTCCCACTGACGACCACTGTAGGGGGCATTCCTCCCACTGACGACCACTGTAGGGGGCATTCCTCCCACTGACGACCACTGTAGGGGGCATTCCTCCCACTGACGACCACTGTAGGGGGCATTCCTCCCACTGACGACCACTGTAGGGGGCATTCCTCCCACTGACGACCACTGTAGGGGGCATTCCTCCCACTGACGACCACTGTAGGGGGCATTCCTCCCACTGACGACCACTGTAGGGGGCATTCCTCCCACTGACGACCACTGTAGGGGGCATTCCTCCCACTGACGACCACTGTAGGGGGCATTCCTCCCACTGACGACCACTGTAGGGGGCATTCCTCCCACTGACGACCACTGTAGGGGGCATTCCTCCCACTGACGACCACTGTAGGGGGCATTCCTCCCACTGACGACCACTGTAGGGGGCATTCCTCCCACTGACGACCACTGTAGGGGGCATTCCTCCCACTGACGACCACTGTAGGGGGCTTTCCTCCCACTGACGACCACTGTAGGGGGCATTCCTCCCACTGACGACCATTCCTAACACTGACGACCACTGTAAGGGGCATTATTCTCACTGACCACTGAAGCAAAACGCAATAGCAACATCCAGAGGTTGCTAGGGGTTCCTAGAGCTGTGGCTGATTGACCTCCCATCTGATGGAACCTGCATGGTTTCAGTGTCACTACCACTTGGCAGAGCCAACAGCATAAGGCTAATGAACATTTTAACTGTCTGTAAGGCACCATTGTAAGAGCAATCTTCCAACCAACCACCAATGCAGGGGGGCATTGTTCCCACTGATCACCAGTGTAAGGGAGAAATCTTTTCACTGACCACCACTTAAGGAGCATTCTTCCTACTGATCACCGATGCAAGGGACATTCTTCCCACTGATGACAAATGTAAGGAGCATTCTTCTCACTGACCACCAAAGCAAGACACAATAGCAACATCCAGAGGTTGTTAGGGGTTCCTTGAGCTGTGGCTGATTGACCCCCCCATCTGACAGAACCTGCATAGTTGCAGAGCTAGCAGCATAAGGCTGATGACTTTTTTTTAACTGTCTAAGGCACCACTGTAAGAGAAATCTTCCCACTGACCACCATTATAAGGGGACAATCTTCCCAATGGCCACCAATGTAAGGGGGCATACTTTCCACTGACCACCCATGTAAGGAGCATTCTTCTCAATGACCACCAATGTAAGGGGGTATTATTTCCACTGACAACCACCTATGGAGCATTCTTACTACTGATCACCAATGCAAAGGACATTTTTCCCACTGATGACCAATGTGAACATCATTCTTCTCACTGACCACCACTGTAAGGAGCATTCTGCCCACTGACTGTCAATGCAAGGGGCATTTTTCCCACTGACCACCAAAGCAAGATGCAATAGCAACATCCAGACGTTGCTAGGGTTTCCTTGAGATGTGGCTGATTGACCTCCCATCTGAAGGAACCTGCATAGTTCCAGTGCCAATGCCAATTAGTAGAGCCAACAGCATAAGGCACCGTAAGGGCATTCTTTCCAGTGACCATAATTGTAAAGGCATTCTTCCCACTGACCACCAATGCAAGGAGCATTCTTCCCATTGATTACCAATTTTGAGGGGCACTCCTCCTACTGGCAATCGAGGTAAGGGGCATTTTTTTCTTTTTTACTGCAGACGGGACATAACAACATTGCATAGTCTGATTACATGACATTTCTTTACTTTATAACTACTTTAGTTTGACTTTAAGTTCCTCAGAGTCACACATCCAAAGCAAGCACACGGCAAATGAGTGTCAGCGAAATGTCAGAAATCCTCATGTCTATGCTTGTGCCAAGTATTGAAGTCAGTGCTTTAGCACATCAGCTAGGTGACTATTGACAGGTTTTCTTTAATTATAGGACACATCAGAAAGGAGCAAGCCATCGATTTGCACACCATTCTCTGCTGGCTGGTCAATAATTGACTGACAACCGAACGTCTGTCAAACAAAGGACTGTTACTAACTTTCGTGAAGCTCATTTGCAAACTGTGAGCGCTCAAGTTGGGTCATATTTTTTACCCAAGGCCTGAATTTCCTATTCTTCAGCAGAAAATGCGGGCATGGTTTTGTTCACAATATCTATGTGAAATATTTGACATTGTGGATATGGCATCCTTCTAGGTAGGTTGCTAGGATGATAGATATTTCTTTGTGGCTCCTCCTATAATCATTGTACAGCTATTGATTTCTCTTGACTGTTGCTTCCTCCTACATTCTGGAAGCTTCCAGAATATAGAGCACTGTGAGAATCAAATAGACACCTTGGATCTTTACTGTGCTACAGCCAGTACCTGTGGAGGTGTGCTCAGTAGATGGTAGGGAGGAACATAAATAGTCTGTGGTCTGGAACAGCCCTAGCTTTTGTCCTGCTAGAGAAGTTCCAGACTCAGGGGTTGCTGCCCCTTTGAGGCAGTTCTGCTGGAGTCTGCTGCTGTTCATTGAGGTCCCGGTTATAGCAGAGTTGGAGGGTCTATTCCTAATTACCTTTGGAGCAAACTCAGTGGTTTCATCCAGGAATCTAGTCTGGAGAACTCATTAAAGAGTGTCTGGTGGAGGCTAGAATGTGTATAGCCACCCTGGGAAATTGTGAGAACTGACCTGAGCTCAGGACCCTAATGATTGTGTTGCACTACTTTTGGGGTGGCAGAGGTAGCTCTTTCTGAGCTCCTATAGGGTCTCAATTCTGGCCTTCCCCTTTTTTTCTGGCTTAAGAACAGTTAAAAAAAAAAATTTGCCCAGTGAATTGTGTTGTCTTGTAACAAGTCAGTATTTTTGGAGTATCCCATACCAACGCAAACAACCTGGAACTTCTGCTTATTAGCTTCCTCCTCCCCTCCGGTTCCACATTTGGCATCCGTTGGGGGGGAGGGGTGAACGGGTACCTGTTTTTCACAGGTCCCTGTTCCCACTTCCAGGAGACGGCACTATGGGGCCGTCCCTCGAAAGTTCGGCCCCCCTCCTCCTTCCTCCGCTGCCGAGCCAATTAGAAAGCGCAGCGCAGGTCGCGCATGTGCAGCAGGGAACTGTCTGGGAGGCCGAAAGTCTTCACTGCTGGTTTCCCTTACTGGAGATGGCGGCGGCAGCACCTGACAGCCGATCCAATTATCGGCTGGGATGCTGACATTGCGGGGGTCCCTGGAAAGGTAAGTGTCCTAAAATTAAAAGTCAGCAGCTACATTATTTGAAGCTGCTGACTTTTATTTTTATTTTTTCCCAGACTGGAACATCACTTTACAGAAGCCAGAGTGAATGGACTGTTGACTGTGTGACTGATGCCCGCTGCACTGTTTGGTGAAGAACCAGATAAACTCTGCGCCTCCTGATTGGTAAATACAGAGGTATCTGGTCACGTGACCATACAATGAGGAAACATCACACACTGATGAGATCATCACTCTGCTCTCTCCTCCTGTCAGCAAGCTGCCAGTGTTAGATAGATAGTACTTTGCAACAATGTAGAATCTAAATGATAGATGGTACTGCTCTGTACCTCTTTTAGTCTCTGCAGAAAGGCAATATCTGTGTAAAATTCCGCTTTAAAACTGAAACATGCTCAAGACTGATATGCACAGACAGACCCCCTGAACAAACACTAAAAGGTAAAACTGCCCAAAAAAACTACCAAGCATCGCCATTTTATTCTCTATGGTCTCTGCTAAAAATTTAATATATAATGTTTGGGGGTTTTAAGTAATTTTCTAGCAAAAAAATATAGTGTTAAAAAAGGCTTTGGCACGAAGGTGTTAAAGTGGAAGTAAACACTTTATTTGCACTTGTACCTACAGGTAAGCCTTTTAATAAAGATTATTAGTAGGTACTGTGAATATCTCCTAAACCTGCACTGATTAGGAGATATTCACACTACATGCAGCCAGTGATGTCACTGGCACATGCACTCTGACGAGACGGCATACCCTTGCGGTCCCTTCAGAGCCCCGTGCCGCAGTCTGTGATACCCGCGAGCATGTGTGGAAGTGATGTCATCGCGGTGCGGCCAATCGGATGACCCGAGCACGCAAACCTGGAAGGAAGACCCGGTGAAGATGGAAGCCTTCTCAGCGGTGACAGCATGCTGCATTCTTAGATAAGTACTTCATAATGTGCTAGTATGAGATGCATACTAGCACATTATGCCTTTTACCTTGCAGGGTTTAGAAAAAAAATAAAAAATTGACTTGACTTTAGCTTTAATAAAGCCATATGAGATGAATATCATTCAGTCGCTTGTAGTACAATTCTAAGCTTAGGATATGCCATTGCCTTCCTCAGACCTGTTGAGGATTCTTTTTTATCTCTCAGCAGCGGAATGTATTTCTTGTCATTTTAAGCAATGATCATCTTCCCATGATCTGTGAAGACACAAGTGTCCTCCGGCTTTAACTGACGTACTTTTATTTTTCAACTGTGGAGTTTATAGTGGGAATGATAATATGCAGCTATGCAAACAATAAAATTGGTTTACGGTCCTGTACTTTATTAAAAAATATACATCATGTGTATATATAATATATATGAGGATAAGATTTCATAATGACATATGGCTTGTGAGACTTTTAATTAAGAAGATGCTTTGTAATATGTGAACTGAATGGATTTACATATGCTCCAGGCTTAATAGAGAGTGTATATCATAGGCCCTGTGTTGGTGATTCCCGGGCCTCTGATAACAGACTACACACTGCTGTACAATTAAAGCCTAATAGAGCATTCAGTGTAAATCAGCCAAATAGATTTCAGGTGCATTAAAATAAAAGGTGTTCAAAATCTAAAGTCCCAGGGGACATGGGATTACCTATCCATACACAGGAGTGAAGGGCCGTCTTTGCCCGCATAGGGTGCATAGGTGTTCTATGCATCCTCATGCAGGCAGTCCCATTCATGTCTATTAGGATGTAGAGGCTGCACGGACACAGCTGCTTGTCCCTATTTGGCAGTCATGCTATGGTCAGCATATTAGGAAGCTGGCGGTAATTGACCACTTGCCTACTGGGCACTTTGACCCCCTTCCTGCCCAGCCCAATTTTCAGCTTTCAGCACTGTTGTAGTTTGAATGACAATTGTGCAGTAATACAACACTGTACTCATATGAAATGTTGTATTTTTTTTTTTTTCATACAAATAGAGCTTTCTTTTGGTGGTATTTAATCACCACTGTTTTATTTTTATTTTTTGCTAAACATGAAAAGAAGGACCAATAATGGTGCAAAAAAAATGTTTTTTTTTGTTTCTGTTACGAAATTTTGCAAACGGGTAATTTTTATCTTTTACTGATGTGCGCTGATGAGGCTGCACTGATAGGCACTAATAGTCAGCACGGATGAGGCGGCACTAATAGGTAGCACTGATTGCCACTGATAGGCTGCACTGATGAGGCAGCAGTGGTGGGCACTGAGGAGGAGACACTGATATGCAGCACTAATGGGCACTGATAGGTGGCACTGATAGGCAGCACTGATAGGTGGCACTGATGGAAGCTGATTGGCAACTCTGATGGGCACTGCATGGTAGCTCTGATGGGAACAGATTGGCACTCTTTGCAGCACTGGTGGGCACAGTTTGGGCTGCACTGATCATCAGGACACTGATGATCAGTGCCCTGATGATCAGTGCACATGCCCCCTTTCACACTTGCCAGTCACCGGCTCTCTCCTCTCCTCAGGCTTTGACTGCCTGAGGAAAGGAATGCCGATAACTGGCAAGTGTGTTTACATCCTGTGATTGGACACAGCCAATCACATTGGCTCTTTACACCGATCAGTGATGTGCTGTGTCCTACGGCTATAGCTCACCACCTATTCGCCGCCCCGAGGGCACACATACATGGGCACCGGGTGCATGGATTTCAATGTTGTTGTTTTTTTTAGCACATGATCAGAGCCTGAGGTTCTAATTGGCTTATAAAAGGGTGGACTTGAGGCACAGAGCACTGGGCCCTGAGCCCACCCAGTTGAGGGACAGTAGAAAATTTAAATTCGCAAATTTCTTATTGTTTCTCCTCCTGGCCAATCAGGAAGTGGGTCGGGAGTTCTAAGAACCGATTGGCCAGGAGTTCTAAGACTTGTTTGATCGCGAGTCATAAGTCCTGATTGGCAGGGAGGAGAAGCAACCGCTGGAACTAGGGAGGAGACACGGGGGGGTCCGCAAAGCCGTGACCTGGATGGGCTGGCGGGTGGCCCCCCCCAAGAAACTTGAGCACCAGCAATGAAAAACAGTATAGTAAGGCCCCTTTCACATTGGCACTATGATCAGGTCCGTCTGTCAGTTTTTCAGGCAGACCTGATCAGACACTCCATGCACCTCTATGGGTGGCGGATGTTAGCGGTGACATGTCCACTGACATCTGCCGTAATGTAATCTGATCCTGTCTGTGAAATCCAGATGGATGGAAACCCTATTTTCCATCCAGCTGGAGAATCGGATCAACGGATGAAAACAGACAATTGGTCCATTTTTATCCGATCTCCATAGAGGAGAGCGGGGCTCTGACAGGTCCGTCCCTGCACAGTGAGCGGAGACGGACCTTTCATCCGCCTGATCAGTGGATCGATCCCTGCTGAGCAAAGCGGAGTCACTACAAAGACAAGCCTGTGTGAATGGATCCTAAGGCCCCTTTCACACATGTGGACCGTTCATCTCATTGGTTCAGTCATGTCAAAATGGATGAAGTATTCATCAGGTTGTCATCAGTGCTCATCAGTTTTTTTACATCCACTACCAAGGCAAAAAACGATGAGAAACTGACCATTTTGTCAGTTTACATCTGTTTTTCAACCGATCTGTTTTTTTAACAGAAGAAAAGTAGAGCTTTGATCAGTTTCAAAAATGATGACGGATGCGGATGTAAACTGATGTAATAGATAATCCTCCATTTACATCCGTTTTTCCATAGAGATGCATTGATGTTCGTTTTTCATCCATCAACGGATGGATGAAAAACAAACAAACAGACGGCATGTGTGAAAGGGGTCTTACAATACAATACAGGAGGACAATACTTTAAGCCCTGCTTGTTAAACTCGTTAGGGCTTAAAGTAGTTGTAAACCCTTACAAACCACTTTGACCTACAGGTAAGCCTAGATTAAGCCTTGGACCTACAGGTTAAGATTAAGGCTTACCTGTAGGTCCAAGAAATATCTCCTAAACCTACACGGTTTAGGAGATATTTGCCAAAAGACAGGCACCGCTGTCAACGGCGATATGCCGTGAGTGCCGGCTCCCGTGCGCACACGCGGGAGTGACGTCATCGAGGCTTCGTCGAATGACAGCGGCGGAGCAGCGAGACCCACCGAGAAGATGGATGCTCCGGACTACAGGGGACAGCGGTGGCTTCGCTGGCTCCTGTGTCAGGTAAGTGACACATAATGGACTACTATGCGATGCATAGTAGTCCATTATGCTTTACCTTTGCAGGGAATCAAAGAGGGAGTAAACTCATCAGGGTTTACTTCCTCTTTAAACTCTAGAAGGGAGGGAGAGGCACACATTAAAATGGTTTTATAGTATATATGTAATGACCAGGGCACAGACCACAAGGAGCTCTTTACACATCCCCGATACCACCCTGATCCCTGTACTGATCCCTGTACTGATCCCTGTGCTGATCCCTGTGCTGATCCCGTTACGGATCCCTGTATTGATCCTAGTACTGATGCCAGTGCTGATCCCGGTACGGATCCCGGTACTGATGCCGGTACTGATCCCTCTTTGCTCAGGGAAGACTTGCAGATGCACGGTTTACAGTGTGGATCTTAAACAGCGCAGAATGACTCTTGTGGAGAATCCTGCAATCTCTATGTAATGCTCAGTCTGTAATCACATACACCCCCTGGGGCAATGTGAATTGGCCACATGATGACAGATACATGGCTCTAATGCCTCTATCCAATACAATTGTGACATTGTGCAGAGAGGTTGTGCAGCAAGTGACAGTCCCATGAAGTGCAGGGGACACTAATCTGACCGATGAGGGAGCAGTAATCTGGCATCTTCTTGTCTTTGCAGTGACCACCTTAATTGCTCCATTGTGGTGGGGTGATCAGATTTCACTATGGATGAATCCAATCGCATAACTTCACATCATTGAAATACTGCACATTCACTACACACGCATAGCTGCAACCTTACAGGTATTTCTATAGCACTAAAAATGCACTCAGCACTTTACTGTCACATCAGTCCCTGACCTCAAGAAGCTTAAAATCTAAAGTACCTATATCACAAAAGTGAGTACACCCCTCACATTTATGAACATATATTTTTATATCTTTTCATGTGACAACACTGAAGAAATGACACTTTGCTACAATGTAAAGTAGTGAGTGTACAGCTTGTATAACAGTGTAAATTTGCTGTCCCCTCAAAATAACTCAACACAGCCATTAATGTCTAAACCGCTGGCAACAAAAGTGAGTACACCCCTAAGTGAAAATGTCCAAATTGGGCACAAAGTGGGAATATTTTGTGTGGCCACCATTATTTTCCAGCACTGCCTTAACCCTCTTGGACATGAAGTTCCCCAGAGCTCCACAGGTTGCCACTAGAGTCCTCTTCCACTCCTTTACGGAGCTGGTGGATGTTAGAGAACTGGCGCTCCTCCATCTTGTGTTCCTCCACCTTCCATTTGAGGATGCTCCACAGATGTTCAATAGGGTTTAGGTCTGGAGACATGCTTGGCCAGTCCATTATCTTTCCCTTCAGCTTCTTTAGTATGGCAGTGGTCATCTTGGATGTGTGTTTGGGGTTGTTATCATGTTGGAATACTGCCCTGCGGCCCAGTCTCTGAAGGGAGGTTATCATGCTCTGCTTCAATATGTCCCAGTACATGTTGGCATTCATGGTTCCCTCAGTGAACTGTAGCTCCTCAGTGCCGGCAGCACTCATGCAGCCCCAGACCATGACACTCCCACCACCATGTTTGACTGTAGGCAAGACATACTTGTCTTTGTACTCCTCACCTGGTTGCCGCCACACACGCTTGACACCATCTGAACCAAATAAGTTTATCTTGGTCTCATCAGACCACAGGACATGGTTCCAGTAATTTATGTCCTTAGTCTGTTTGTCTTCAGCAAACTGTTTGCAGGCTTTCTTGTGCATCATCTTTAGAAGAGGCTTCCTTCTGGGACAACAGCCATGCAGACCAGTTTGATGCTGTGTGAGGCGTATGGTCTGACCACTGACAGGCTGACCCCCCCTTCAACCTCTCCAGAAATGCTGACAGCCCTCACACTATTTCCCAAAGGTAGCCTCTGGATATGACGCTGAGCACATGCACTCAACTTCTTTGGTCGACCATGGCGAAGCCTGTTCTGAGTGGAACCTGTCCTGTTAAACCGCTGTATGGTCTTGGGAAATCTTCTTATAGCCTAGGCCATCTTTATGTAGAGTAACAATTCTTTTTTTCAGATCCTCAGAGAGTTCTTTCCCATGAGATGCCATGTTGAACTTCCAGTGACCAGCATGAGAGAGTGGGAGCAATAACACCACATTTAACACACCTGCTCCCCATTCACACCTGAGACCTTGTAACACTAATGAGTCACATGACACTGGGGAGGGAAAATGGCTAATTAGACCCAATTTGGAAATTTTCACTTAGGGGTGTACGCACCTTTGTTGTCAGTGGTTTAGACATTAATAGCTGTGTGTTGCTTTATTTTGAGGGGACAACAAATTTACACTGTTATACAAGCTGTACACTCACTACTTTACATTGTAGCAAAGTGTAATTTCTTCAGTGTTGTCACATGAAAAGATAGAATAAAATATTTACAAAAATGTGAGGGGTGTACTCACTTTTGTGAGATATTGTACAACTTGAACCAATATAGAAAGGATTCAGTTAATCTACCCACATGACTTTGGCGCACAGGGAGGGAATGCAAACTCTGTACAGGGAGTGTCCTGGTTGCAGTGCAGACCTATGACCCCAGTGCTGCAATTGGAGTGCTAAACACTAATGCTGGATTTACACTAGTAGAATTTCAAACAAAAATGTGTATGGAAAATTGTACAAAATTTCTGAATACATTCCAATGTCGTTCAAAAGTGGTTCAAGAATTCAATTGCTTTTTACCACTTGCCTACAGGGCACGTTTACCCCCTTCCTGTCCAAGACAATTTTCAGCTTTCAGTGCTGTCGCAATTTGAATGACAATTGCGCGGTCATGCAACACTGTGCCCATATGACATTTAAAAAAAAAAAAAAAAATTCACACAAATAGAACTTTTGTTTGGTGGTTTTTAATCACCACTGTTTTTTTCTTTTTTGCTTAGCATAGAAAAAAGTTTTTTTAAAACAGGTAATGTTTCTACTTCAATGATGGGCACTGATAGGCGGCACAGGCACTGATGGCCACTGATAGGTGGCACTGATGGGCACTGAGATGTCACCGATGAGGAGGCACTTATGAGGCAGAATTGATAGGCAACACTGATGGGCACTGATAGGCGGCACTGATAAGTATTGATAGGTGACACTGATAGGTGACACTGATGGGGAGGCATTGATGGGCCCTGATTGGGAGCATGGATAAGCACTGATTGGCAGCACTGGTGGGGACTGCACCGATAATCAGGACAGTAATAATCAGTGCCCTGATTATCAATGTAGATGTCCCTTTCACACAAGCCAGTTATCGGCTCTCTTCTCCCCTTCTCACTCTGTCAGCGCGAAAAAAGGAAAGCCAATAACCGGCTTGTATTTACTTTGTGATCAGCTGTCATTGGACACAGAGGATCACATGATAAAGGGCTGCTTTGATTGGCCCTTTACCTCGATCTGTCATTAGCTGAATCTGAAGGACTCAGTGATCATAAAGCACGCCATGGGAAAACATCATATGACAGCCTCCCAGCAAAGTAAGCCCGCGCTGTAGCCGTCATTTGGCTATAGCATGGGTGTGAAGTGGTTAACATTTGATTTTGGAATGAACCAACTTTACCAAACGAAAACCACATACACTGTTAAATATTCATACATTCAAGAAAATACTTTCATCCTGCTCATTTGAATTTTCTTGTCATTGCGGTAGAAAATGAACCTCATAATTTGAAAAACTAACAAATTCTTAGAACAAAAAATGTTAAACAAAATTCTACTAATGTATACTCAACTTAAGGCATTGTGCTGCCCAAATTTAGATCCAATTCCCCATTCTATAGGTAAGCCCTTGCCAAAAATAACTACAACACAAAGCTACTTTGTCGGACGGGCAGGCCTGCAGGTTTATTGAATTTTACAGCAATTTAAAGTTGTTCTAAACATAGAAAATTGTTTACTTTAATGCATGCTCTACATTAAGGTAAAAAACCTTTTGTGTGCAGTTTCCCCCCTTAGCCCCCTCTCAGCGCCCTTTCACACTGCTCTGTAGCAAAATCGCAGTAAAAATGCATACCGTGATTTTGCTGTTTCAGATGCATTTCCTGTGCGTTTCTGGTGCGTTGTCTGCACCTGTGAAAAATGGACATGTCACTCAAAAATGCACCAAAAACACAAATCTCGAGTGCATTTTTACCACGATTTCTATTCATTTCAATGGGAAACTGCATTTTTGGTGTGTTTTTTTTAAAACCGTACCAAAGATGCAGCATGTAGGACTTTTCAAAATGCACCGCACCTTCAGCGCAGTGGTGTGCTTTTCTTGCAAAGTAAAAATGCAGGAAAACGTATGTGAAAAGGCCCTTAATCACGTCAGCCCCGGAAGATTTGGCTGCTGAATGACCGGGCGTTTTTCTTTTTTTGCAATTCGGCATTGTCGCTTTAACTGACAAGTGCGCGGTCGTGCGACGCTGCACCCAAACATCCTTTTTTTCCCACAAATAGAGCTTTCTTTTGGTGGTATTTGATCACCTTGCCGTTTTTTTATTTTTTGCGCTATAAACAAAAGAAGAACACCAATTTTGAAAAAAAACACAATAGAATTTGTTTTCTTTAAAAAAAAAAAAATTTCTCAGTTTAGGCCAATATATATTCTTCTACATATTTTTGGTAAAAAAATTGCAATAAGTGTATATTGATTGGTTTGCACAAAAGTTATAGCGTCTACCAAATAGGGGATAGTTTTATAGCATTTTTATTATTTTTTAGGACCATTGACATTTATACAGCGATCGGTGCTGTAAAAATGGCACTGGCAGGGAAGGAGTTAACGCTAGGGGGCGCTTGAGGGGTTAAATGTGTTCCCCGCTACGTGTTTTTAACTGAAGGGGGGGGGGGGGGCGGATCCTGGTTCTTAGTTATTAGGAGCACACAATCTGTCATTCCTCACAGAGAAGAACATGGATTTGTGTGTTTACACACACCTCCGTGTTCTGCCTCGTGCCGCGATCACTCGTGGCCAGCAGACGCGTGCCTGCTATCCCGTGCCTGCTATCCTGATCCCACGAGCCGAGGTATAGCTACAACTGCTTGCGGGATCGTGCCGACCTGCCGCATTAGAATGACGGCGGCTGGTCGGCAAGTGGTTAAACTTACCTTGATCCAGCGATCTCTCTATCTCTTCACTAGACAGAGAGGCAGCAGCAGGATGTGTAAGTGGGTGTGGCATGTGACATCACCACATTGACATTGACAGCTGAACAGCGGGACTGCACCGCTCATACCCCGCCTCTGTTTGTCTGAGGCACTTTTGTGATTTTATTGCAGTGCAAATCTTCTTTATACTTTAATAAAATCCTCCAAAACCCTTCTTGGCAATCACAAAGGTCAGATGTTTCTTGTAGTCGGCCACCAGGTTTTCACACATCTCTGGAGGGATTTTTCCCCACTCTTTGCAGATCCTCTCCAAGTCATTAAGGTTTCAAGGCTGATGTTTGGCACCTCGAAACTTCAGCTCCCTCTACATATTTTCTATGGGATTAAGGTCCGGAGATCTTAGGCCACTCCAGGACCTTAATGCGCTTTGTCTTGAGCCAATTCTTTGTTGCCTTGGCCGTGTGTTTTGGGTCATTGCCATGCTAATCCCATTCATGAACTATTTTCAATGCCTTGGCTGAGGAAAGGAGGTTCTCATCCAAGCTTTGATGGTGCATGGCCTCGTCAATCATTTCTTTGATGCGGTGAAGTTGTCCTGTCCCTTTAGCAGAAAAACACCCCCAAAGCATAATGTTTTCACCTCCATGTTTGACAGTGGGGATGGTGTTCTTAGGGTCATTAGCAGCATTCCTCCTCCTCCTCCTCCAAACATGGCAAGTTGAGTTGATGACAAAGAGCTCGATTTTGGTCTCATCTGACCACAACACTTTCACCCAGTTCTCCTCTGAATCATTCAGATGATGTTCATTAGCAAACTTCAGACTGGCCTGTACATGGGCTTTCTTGAGCAGGGGGACCTTTCTGGCACTGCAGGATTTCAGTCCTTCACGGCGTAGTGCGTTACCAATTGTTTTCTTGTTGACTATGGTCTCAATTGCCTTGAGATCATTGATAAGATTCTCCCGTGTAGTTCCGGGCTGATTCCTTACCGTTCTCATGATCATTGAAACTCCACTAGGTGGAATCCTGCATGGAGCCCCAGACCAAGGGAGATTGACAGTTATTTTGCGTTTCTTCTATTTGCGAATAATCGCACCAACAGTTGTCACCCTCTCACCAAGCTGGTCTTGTAGCCCATTCCAGCCTTGTGTAGGTCTACAGTCTTGTCCCTGACATCCTTGGATAGCTCTTTGGTCTTGGCTATGGTGGAGACATTGGAATCTGATTGATTTCTTCGGTGGACAGGTGTCTTTTAAACAGGTAATATGCTGAGATTAGGAGCACTCCTTTAAAGAGAGTGCTCCTAATCTCAGCTTGTTACCTGAATAGAAAACACCCGGGAGCCAGAAATCTTGCTGATTGATAGGGGATCAAATACTTATTTCACTCATTAAAATGCAAATCAATTTATAACTTTTATGAAATGCGTTTTTCTGGATATTTTTGTTGTTCTGTCTCTCACTGTTAAAATAAATCTACCATTAAAATTATAGACTGATCATTTCTTTGTCAGTAGGCAACTTTTTTCCCTCACTGTGTGTGTATATGTATATGTGTGTGTGTGTGTGTGTGTGTGTAGTATAAATAATAAAAAAAAATATATATATATAGGAAATGATGACAAAAAGGATTGCTACACAAAAAAATGTTTTAATGAAAAATATGATCAAAACACCCATATAAGTATATAGGCCATCGAATAAAGAAAGAGAAAAAAAACACTCAAATTGCCTCATTCGTAAATTGTGAAGAAATAAAGAAAAATAATTCCAAAAAAGGAAAACCTGTGGTCAGACTTTAAAGGCACAACAAACAGTAGAAATATATTAGCATTCATAAAAAAAAATAATAATAATAATAATATAAATATAAAAAAGGGACATAAAAGAAACATAGATAAAAATCATATATACAAAAAACTGTTTATATATGATATGAGCCCTAATGCGTCAATCATGATGATGGCCTACATACTTTGGATGTTGTTAACATATTTTTCATTAAAACATTTTTTGTGCAGCAAAATTTCCTATAATATAAGCCTTGCACTTGTTAGTTTGACCTACATGTGCCTCACCCTTCTGAACTTTTTTCTTTATATATATATATATATATATATATATATATATATATATATATATATATATATATATATATATATATATATATATATATATATATAACACTATATATATCTAAAACATGCCAAATTTTATATATATATATATATATATATATATATATATATATATATATATATATATATATATAAAATTTGGCATGTTTTAGATGTTTGATGGATATTATGTATGTGCACGATCTTTATGAGTCTCTATGGAGCTGCAGCATACAGTATCTCTGCCCGGCTTTAGTCTACATTAATGCCATGGGTCCCAATTGAGAAAAATTCTCAAGTTCCAGATAGGCATCCATGTAACCGAACGCTAAAGAGTGTGCACCCATGTAAAAGAGATCTTAAAGTTTAACCTGCTTATATTTTACCTTACACCCCTGCCCCCCCCTCCACACACACACTTCCTTATATGAAAAGCCCCTCTTATATCTGATACATTATTTTGTATTTGTAATCCCTAATTTACACTGAGATCTGCTCCTCTTTGTATCAGACATTTCCTGCATTTTTTCACATGCGTTGTGTGATTCATATTGAAATTCATGTAAGCAGATTCCTGACTGAGTGCTCTCAGCTGTCATAATAGGAAGTCAGCACATCAGTCCCGTCTGCAAGATTTGTGTTCCTGTATCTCTACCAGAACTAAATGATGTGCTTCTGCTGGTTGTCAAGATGCTGGTGCAATATTCTGCAACTGACACACTTAATATTGGATAAATAGAAGAAAAACGAAATTTCTTGATTGCAAAAGTACATTTGTTCTGGTAGGTCTACGGACACTTCGAGTCCTCAACTCCTATTCACAAGGATTACTAAACGAGGCATACTTTTTATTTTTTGTAGAATGTATTATTTATTATTTTATTATTATGAGTAATCCCATAGAGCTTTATGAAATACATAGACTAGCTCAGTGATGGCGAACCTTGGGATCCCAGAGGTTTTGGAACTACATTTCTCATGATGCTCCACTACACTACAGAGTGCCAGAGCATCATGGGAAATGTAGTTCCAAAACCTCTGGGGTGCCAAGGTTCACCATCACTGGACTAGCTTGTCTCCACAGTTTTACCATGGAGGAACCCTTGAAGTACCTTTCTGGTGTCAGAGAACTCTTGCTTATAATTATTGTATCCACACCTCATGGTATATACACGTGAACAGTAAGATGGAGGTAAAAGAATAAATTAAAGTGGTTTTAAAGCCAAGACATTTTCTCTTAATGCATTCCATAAGTCCTGAGTGCTCACTCGATCCAGTGCTGTGCCCGCCTCTAGCAGCTCTCCTCTCTCTCCCTGCGTTAACACATCAGAAAGGCAGCAGAGGGAGCCATTGGCTCCTGTTGCTGTCATTCAAATCCTGAGAACAGAAAACAGGAGCCAGGCTGTGTGTGTCTATGGGTGCACACAGCCCTACTCAGGAGGGAGCCCACAGGTCTGTCCCCATAGCTTGCTATGAATTATCTAGAAAGAACCATTATGGAGAAAAAACTCCATTTATTGTTGCCACCATCCCAAATATATTGTATATAAAGAATAAGTACCCCCCCCCCCCCCAGTACAAAGTGACTTTAAGGGCGAACTTTTAGCAACACAATATTTTCAAAAAATAGAAAAATGTATCATAAGAACAGTGTAATGGTCAAGGATAACAACCATACACAACGTGATACATAATATCCATATATAGTATATAAGAAAAAGAGCACTTCTCCTCCTATGGCCCGACATGTTTTAGGAGATTCAAGATAAAATCTATTCTTCAGGGGCATGAAGGAGGTGATAGTTGGAGATGCTCAGAAATAGAGAACAAAGTCTAGATTTCCAAAAATAACAAGGCAAACATGATGTCAAACATGGAAACATCGTAGTAAACAATGTGCACATACCTATACTACATTTGTGGCGTCAAATATGTTTGTTAAAAAGATTATTGGGATGGTGCTGAGCAAAAGTGGGGACACATATCCAAAATGAAAAGAGTCACCAAGTCAAAGATAAATCCTCAAAGCTCAAGAGATCCCTCACAAGGATCCCCAAAAAAGAAGATAGCTTGCTATGGGGCAGACACTGAAAAGGAGGAGCCAAAATGCTAGTGGGGGACTCCAGAAGAGGAGGTCCGGGGCCACTCTGTGCCATTCATTGCACTGAGAAGGTAAGTATAACATGTTTGTTATTTTAAGCAAAAAAATAATAATAATACTACTAAAAAGACATTTTAAAGAATAAGAGAGGTGGCATACTTTGTATATTTGATGCCCAGAGCTGCTATATATTACACAATTATTTTCAGCGATATTAATGGCAAGAAAAGAAGCAAAGATAGTGAAAACTATAGTGCCCACTTACATAGGAGGTAGGTGCAGAAGGACCCCTTACATTGATAGTGAAAGAAGGGTCCCCTTTACACATCAGTGGTATAAGGACCCCAATTACATTGGTGATCAGTTTTAGCATCTATGTCAGGGATATGCAATTAGCGGACCTCCAGCTGTTGCAAAACTACAAGTCCCATCATGCCTCTGGGTGTCATGCTTGTGGCTGTCTTGCTATGCCTCATGGGACTTGTAGTTCTGCAACAGCTGGAGGTCCCCTAATTGCATATCCCAGATCTATGCTTTTACTGAAAAGGCCACATATATATTAGAAGAAATTATTTCTCATGGCTGAGGGCTGATGGCTCAGGCTTTTAAAACAGAAGCTAATGGCAATATCAATTTTTTATTGTAAAGACATTAAAGTGACATATGTTGTGTCACCTCAGAATGAAAGCCCCTGGCCACCTTCTGTTTAACAAGCCAATTAAACAATTGTAGCTCTATCAAAATAAAAGCTATTAAAAATCTTATTGGGCCACATTTATCAAAGTGTCTGTCTTGGCTTCCATGTGTTGTCTTTAGAAAGCAAACAGATAATTTCAAACTGTAGTTGAAAATTTTCTAATTAATAACCAGCTGCTGAGCTGAAATGAACAGATCTGTTTGGGGACTCGCATTTCCAAGGCAAGGAGCCCTTTTTGTCTCTTCTTCCCCAGTGATGGGGGGTTACACACCCAAAATCCTAACCCGCCTAATCCTAATTTATCCTACTCAGTTCTCTATATCCTCTTGAGGTTAAATAACAAGTATACAGCCAAGACTGGAAAAAGCCACAGGACACTGTGCACCAGGGACGTGCGGTGAAGTCAGTGACTGGTGAGGCACTGGCCAGTATCAGAGTGAGATACACACAGGTTACATCCGCCACGATCTTTAGAGCGAGAGCAATAATTCTAGCACTAGACCTGTAAATCTAAGCATGTAACCTGCAAACATTTTTAGCGTCGTCTATGGAGATTTTTAAGTACTGAAGTTTGGCGCCATTCCACAAGTGTGCGCAATTTTAAAGTGTGACATGTTATCTTTTTACCCGTAACATCATTTTTCATATTATACAAAAAAATTGGGCTAATTTTAGTGTTTAAAAAAATAAATTCCTTAAAGAGTGTCTGCTTAAAAAATAAATAAATAATAAAAAAAAAAAAAAAAATATATATATATATATATTATGTTTGGGGTTACTCTGAGTAATTTTCTAGCAAAAAATTATGACTTTTACATGTAGGAGAGAAGTTTCAGAATTGGTCTGGATGGCAATGGGTTAATTACCATAAGTAAGTTACATTGTAGGTGAGGTAAAAAAAGACAGTCCATCAAGTCCAATCTATGTGTGTGATTATATGTCATATTACATTGTATATCCCTGTATGTTGCGGTCCTTCAGGTGCTTATCTAATAGTTTCTTGAAACTATCGATGCTCCCCCACCCCCGCTGAGACCACTGCCTGTGGAAGGGAATTCCACATCCTTGCCGCTCTTACAGTAAAGAACCCTCTGCGTAGTTTAAGGTTAAACCTCTTTTCTTCTACCGTTTTTATGGGCGTATAACACGCACTTTTTTCCCCCCTAAAATCAGGGGGAAATCGGGGTGCGTGTTATACGTCGATCCCCCGCTATTTCTATCCCTTTCTGCCGCTCTCTGCAGCTTCTGGGTATTTCTGGCTATTTTCGGCCGTTCTCAGCCATTTTCGACCACACTCGGCCGTTCTTGGCGGCTTTCAGCTTATTTCATGCCATAGCTGAGCCTATCTACTAGGACCCCCAGGTCCTTTTCCATCCTATATTCCCCCAGAAGTAATATAGAAATAATTATTATATATTGTATTTAAGGTAATTTGCTATGTTTTCAAAAACTGTACTCAAGCAGGTGGCTTAACGGACAAATTAGTTTGAAGTTATAACTTCCAACCAGTAATTTCACAGTAAATAGATAAATAATATAAATTATGTTATAACATATAGCAGGGATATGCAATTAGCGGACCTCCAGCTGTTGCAAAACTACAAGTCCCATCATGTCTCTAGGTGTCATGCTTGTGGCTGTCAGTCTTGCTATGCCTCATGGGATTTGTAGTTCTGCAACAGCTGGAGGTCAGCTAATTGCTTATCCCTGACATATAGCATATTAATATATGATTTAGCCTGATTAAAACAGAACCTTTTTGTCAGCAGATTCTCATTCTCCCTCTTAACTGTGTGAGAAAAACATGGGATTGTAGGTAAACCTTATTCCCATAAACTCATGCTTTTTCCTTCTAGTTAAGAGGGTTGGGCTTAAAGTGAGCATTTGTCTTTTAGACACATCCCCCTTCTATGACACTGCAGTGAGAGGAGAGCCTCCACTGTAGCATTTGCATTGAACAGCTTGGGCCAATGGTACTTTACCATTGGCCCAAGACTCCAAGCTATCCATTGATCTCACAGTGCCTCTGACAAGAAGTAAGAGGAACTGTGTGTTCATCCTCTCAGTCTGCTGCAAACAGAGTGTGCCAGCTTGTATTTAAACTGGCTGCTCTGTATGTAGCTTCTGACAGGCTGCGCAAGGAGCCCCGTATCTCTGGAACCATGGGTTATAGGAGCTCCAAATTTGGCCCCAATATGTGGTCTCTGTGACCCCAGGTTGCCAAGCTATGACCCTTGAAGCTCAGTCGTTTTTATTTTTTTATGTTTGTGGCTCATCCCTGGTGTAGGTAATGTCTGTACCATATACCATACAATGAGGAAGTCAGTGGGGAGCAGGTGATGCCTGTAATGTATACAATGCAATGGAGAAGCCAGTGCAGTGCAGGGAATGATTGTAGTTTATCCCCTTGCCGCCGAGCGTACGCAGATGTGCGTACTCGGATTTCGTGGGTTATACTGGGATGATCCCTGCAGCTGACGATCTGCTTTCCAGCTATAACCACCGATGCGGCTAAAAGCCGCTCGGCTGTTATACCGGAGGAGCGGGAGGGGGCGCCCTCCTCCCGCCGCTCTTACCAGGACTCCCGTTCCCTAGGGAGCCCCGATCAACAAACCGGCGCTTCTGGTGGCTAGGGACGGACTGGATTGAAGCCGTAAGTGGCTTCATTCCAGTCTCCTGATGGTAAACACGGAAGCGACGTCATGACGTCACTTCCCGTTTACTTGGCTGCCAATGGCGCCGGTTTAAAAAAAAATATACAGTATTCAGAATCGCCGAAAATGGCGATCTGAATACTTTGAAGTGCAAAAGAGTACCTGTCACCACCTATTACTGTCACAAGGGATGTTTACATTCCTTGTGACAGCAATAAAAGTGATACATTTTTTATTTTTTAAACAATTTATTAATTTAAAAATAAGATTTTTTTTTAAAGCGCCCCCATCGGCGCGAGCTTGCGCAGTAAAGAAAACGCATACGGAAGTCACACCCGCATATGTAAACGGTGTTCAAATCACACATGTGAGGTATTGCCGCGACCGTCAGAGTGAGTGCAATAATTCTAACACTAGACATCCTCTGTAACTCTAACCTGGTAACCATAATTTTTTTTAAAGCGTCGCCTATGGAGATTTTTAGGTACTGTAGTTTGTCGTCATTCCACGAGTACGTGCAATTATAACGCGTGACATGTTTGGTATCTATTTACTCAGCGTAACATCATCTTTCACATTATGCAAAAAAATTGGGATACGTTTACTGTTTTTTTTTTTTATTCATGAAAGTGTCCCTTTTCTCAAAAAGTTGTGTTTAAAACACCACTGCACAAATACCATTTGACATAAAATATAACAATCGCCATTTGATTCTCTGCTAAAAAAATATATATATAATATTTGGGGGTTCTAAGTAATTTTCTAGAAAAAAATACGGATTTTAACTTGTAAACACCAATTGTCAAAAATAGGCTTAGTCATGAAAGGGTTAAACTGTAAAAAGAGGGTACCGGTATCTGTACTTTGTACTGTGCAACAAGAGAGCCAGTGGGGAACAGGTGATGCCTGTACTGTATACTATACAATGAATGAACCAATGGGAAACATATGATGTCTAGATATATAGCAATGAGGAGGCAATTGGTGGCTCATGTACTGTATATACTGAAATGAGCGAGCCAATTAAAAGTCATTAAAGAGGAAGTAAACCCCTGATGGGTTTCTCTTTCATTCCCTGCAAAGGTAAAGCATAATGGACTACTATGCATCGCATAGTAGTCCATTATGTGTCACTTACCTGACACAGGAGCCAGCGAAGTCACCGATGTCCCCTGTAGTCCGGCGCATCCATCTTCTCGGTGGGTCTCGCCGCTCCGCCGCTGTCATTCGGCGAAGCCGCGATGACGTCACTCCCGCGCATGCGCACGGGAGCTGCCACGCGCGGCATATCGCCGTTGACGGGTGCCGCACTCAGTGCTCTTGCGCGCCGCTGTCTACGGCGCTTGCGCCATAGATAGCGGTGCCTGTCTTTCGGCAAATATCTCCTAAACCGTGTAGGTTTAGGAGATATTTCTTGGACCTACAGGTAAGCCTTAATCTAGGCTTACCTGTAGGTCAAAGTGTGTTGTAAGGGTTTACAACCACTTTAAGACCTGTACTGCATGCTCCACAATGGGGGAGCAGATGAGAAGCCAGTAATGCTTGTACTGTATACTGTATAAAGAAGGAGCAAAGGGGGGGTCAGTGATGCTTGTACTGTACATTGTACAAAAAGAGCCAAATGGGAATCATGTGAGGTCTTTACACGGTGTAATGTACAGTGAGGGAGCGAATAAGGGCCTAGTGAAGACTCCTGAATCATATTAAATATACTGTACAATGAAGCAGCAAATAGGATTTGGCTGATGCCTTTAATAATAATATAATTTTGTATATAAATACTGCATACTCAACATTCTGGGAGCCAGTACGGTGCAGGTGATGACCGCAGTGTAATAAGTTTTTTGCCATAGTTTGTAACTGCCAGTATAGGGGACACTAATGGTTCTGAAGACAGATGACATCTCGGCACATTCTCATTTTCTCCAAAGTGTTTGTGGGATCAAATTATTTGGAGTCCGGCTGTGTAATTCAAACATCATGGCAGGTCGGGGCTGAATGCACTGTTTTAAATTTGTATTGGAGATATGTAGAATGAGAACTTTGTGTACTTTATTCAGTATATTAAAGTAAGATTAAAAGTGCCTTGTACATACATTCCTGATGACACCAGCCTCGTCACCTCCAACCGGCAATTTTCACCAGGAGCTTCTGACCAGCTCTGAGCAGTGAAAATACGGAAAGATATATTTATGTACAAGGTACCCTTACAAAATTCCTGGCTCTGGGTGCGCCATGTCCCATGGCAGATTTTGTACTTGTAGGTAAAGAGAGGAGGCTGAAGGTGGATGTCAGATATTCACAAAGACTAAATAACAACTCCTGTCCCGGGAGGAAAAGTGGATGGAATAGGCTTTAGCAATCTTTCCATGTTGGCTTTCTTATGGAAACAATGATGATCTATTTTATTACCAGCCTTGTTTTCATGACTACTGCCAATGGTACATAGACATGTTTTTAAGTTCTCATTTTATTACAGTTCTTGCACATACAGTTGTGCTCATAAGTTTACATACCCTGGTCGATTTTATGATTTATTTATTTTTTGGCCATTTTTCTGAGACTATGAAGGATACCACAAAAACTTTTCTTTCACTCATGGTTAGTGTTTGGCTGAAGCCATTTATTATCAATCAACTGTTTTTACTCATAAATACAGAGACAAGGGAAAAGGGGTTAAACCCCGGGACTTTAAAGGTGCTGGTATATGATAAGTTGATAATAACAGTGTGTATCATAAAAGACACAAATTTTTATTTTTAAAGTGTAGGTCCACATAGACGTTTAAAAATGTCTAAATTTAATATAACATATGAGAACTAGCAGAATGTCTACAATTGTTGTGTAGCTATAGTATTTTGGCCATTATTAAAAATTGCCATTTGAGTACACTACTGTTAGTTATATTTATATATGATATACATTTGATTTGTGCTTGTTTTTAGTTTATCCACTAGGTGTACCTGTAACTCCTGAGGAAGCTCGCTTGGAGCGAAACATGTCGAGTGGTATACTCTAAAGTGATCTATGATACACAATTGTGTTGTGTCTTATCTGAAAACATAACATTGACAATTAATTTTATCTTTTACATGTGATCAATTTTGTATTTTTGTAATAAAAATGTTTGTCTTTTTATGATACACACTGTGTTATTATCTACTTATCATATACCAGCACCTTTAAAGTCCCGGGGGTTTAACCCCTTTTCCCTTGTCTCTGTATTTTTCCATGTATTAAGGGATGTGGTGCTAAGCTTGTCTGTGTCTACCCCGTATGTTACATTTTGTGTTTACTCATAATCATAAGAGAAACTACTTAAAGGACCCTGATCAAATGTTTATATACCCCAGTTCTTAATACCGTTTATTGTCTCCATTAACATCAATGACAGCGTGACGTCTTTTGTGGTATTTGTGGATGAGGCTCTTTATCTTCTCAGATGGTAAAGCTGTCCATTACTCTTGCCAAAATCCTCCAGTTCCTGTACATTTTTGGACTGTTTTGCATGAACTGCATGTGATATTGAGGTCAGAAGACTGAGATGTCCACTCCAGAACCTTCACTTTATTCTGCTGTAGCCAATGACAGGTCCACTTGGCCTTGTGTTTTTGATCATTATGTTGGAATGTCCAAGTACGTCCCATGCGCAGCTTCCTGGCTGATGAATGCAAATGTTCCTCCAGTATTTTTTCATAACATTCTGCATTCATCTTGCCATCAATTTTGACCACATTTCCTGTGCCTTTGTAGCTCACACATCCCCAAAATATCAGCGATCCACCTCCGTGTTTCACAGTAGGAATGGTGGACCTTTCATCATAGGCCTTGTTGTGGCCAAAAAGCTAAATTTTAGTCTCATCAGTCCAAATTTTGTGCAAGAAGGTTTGAGGCTTGTGCTGTTTGGTATATTGTAAGCGGGATACTTTGTGGCATTTGTGTAGTAATGGCTTTCTTCTGGAGACTCGACCATGCAGCCCATATTTCTTCAAGCACCTCCTTATTGTGCATGTAAGTCAGTCCAGAAACTCATTGACCTTTTATACACACACACTAATTACAAGGAAACAGATCACATGTGAGGATGGTTACCTTTAATAGTCATTCAAACCACTTTGTGTCAACATGTGTGCATGTTATCAGGCTAAAATCACCAGGGTATGAAAACTTTTGATCAGGGTCATTTGAGTAGTTTGATGTGATTCTGATTTAACCCCTTCCCGCCGAGCGTACACAGATGTGCGTACTCAGCTTCCGGGGGTTATACTGGGATGATGCCCTCAGCTGCAGGCATCATCCCGGTACCGCTTTTCACAGCGGGCGATCGGCTATCCAGCCATAACAACCGATGCAGCTAAAAGCCGCTCAGCTGTTATGCTGGAGGAGCGGAAGGGGACCCCCACCCTCCCGCCGCTCCTACCGGTGCTCCCACTCAATCCGGAGCACTGATCGCACATCTGCCGCTTCTGGCGGCTGGGCAGGGACTGGAATGAAGCCGTAAGCAGCTTCATTCCAGTCTCCTAATAGTAAACAGGGAAGCGACGTCATGACGTCACTTCCTGTTTACTCGGCTGCCAAATATATACAGTATTCAGAGTCGCCGAAAATGGCGATCTGAATACTTTGAAGTGTAAAGGAGGGATCGGGGGCCTTTTAGACCCCCAATCCCTCCATAATGAGTACCTGTCACCACCTATTACTGTCACAAGGGATGTTTACATTCCTTGTGACAGCAACAAAAGTGATCAAAATATATATATTTAAAAAAAAAAAACTATTTATTCATTTTCAGCTTGCGAAGCAAAGAAAACGCATACGTTAGAAAATGTTCTCTCAATCAATGCTGCAGGCTAAAGCTAGAGGAGCTGATCAGTGTATTCTGACAGAGGAGACGTCTCCCTACCATCAGACCACAATAGCTCAGCGGGAGGGACTCAAGTAATTTTCTTTTGTTCATACCGCCGGTTGAATGGAAAAAAAAAAATCACTTGTGTATGACCACACTAATTTTGACAGCTCTGCTGATTTCCATCATGCAGACATGTGCAAGCAAAAGTATTGTTTTTTTTTTCTAATTATTTTTAGGGTTGCATCCCGATAGTAAGCATTTTCCAGTACTCGTGAAAATGCTCCGATACCTGAGACTGATACCGTAAGTAATGTCACCTTGGGGGCGGTGGACAGAGGCATCGCTAGGTGAGTGCAGGCTGCACGTGAGTGACACCCGCCACCCGCATTTCCCAGGCAGCTGTGGTGGCTGGGCTGCTTTTCCCTGTGGCCATTCAATTCACTGCACGGCGTTCAGGGCTGTGGGGCAGAGACTAGGTCATCTGACCATGAAGACGAAGAGCTGGAGAGGAGACCCCATTGCCATGTCGTGCATAGGTGTCCTGGGGCATCTTTCATCTGACAACTAGCAGCACTAGCAGCTCCCACAACCCAGCTCATCTGGCGTTCTGGACCTACTCTACATGATGTGCCTGTTTTAACTGTTAAATTTTAACCACTTCCAGACCGCCCACCATTTTTATATACACCGGTACTTTGAAGAGGAGTATTGCTGTTATGGCAGCAGCTAGCTTCTTCAGTGAGCAGTCCGGTTTAAGATAAAAGTGGTCTCTGGGGCGGATTCACCGCAAGATCACTTTTATCGGCGGCGGGAGAGGGGGCTCCCTCTCCCGCCGCACTCTGGTGCCCTCCGCCGCTTACTGGAGCCAATGGCAGCAGCGGAGGCGATCAGGTTCTTCTTGTGGCCTGACATGGAGACGAGTGAGGGGAAGGTGGCCCCACCCGTCTCTATATAACTGCAGGGCGGAAGCGATGTCAAAACATCACTTCCACCCATAGCTCTTAAAGGGCCTTTATTTTATGTTTATTTATTTTTTTTATTTATTGCATTTTTGTGTAAATGACCCCAGATCTCACATAAAAGTGATCTTTTTTTTTTTTAAAGGGACAGTATAAAAATAAAAAGTAAAATAAATGTAAAAAATGTCCTTTGGTGCTCACGTGCAGAAGCAAAACCATAAGTCTACCGGCATATGTAAATGGTGTTCAAACCACACATGTGAGGTATCGTCACGATCGTTAGAGCGGGAGCAATAATTCTAGCAAAAGACCTCCTCTGTAACTCAAAACTGTAGACCATTTTAAACGTCACCTATGGAAATTTTTAAAGGTCAAAGTTTGTTGCCATTCCACGAATGGGCGCAGTTTTGAAGCATGACATGTTGGGTATCAATTTACTTGGCGTAACATTATCTTTCACAATGTAAAATAAAAAAAAATAAAAATTTAAAAAAAAAGGATAACTTTACTGTTTTCTTATTTTTTAATTTAAAAAATATTTTTTCTCATAAAAATTGCATTTGTAAGACCGCTGTGCCAAATATGGTGTTAAATAAAGTATTGCAACGACTGCCATTTTATTCTCTAGGGTGTCTGAAAAAAATATATATAAAGTAATTTTCTAGCAAGAAAAGAAAAACATTTTAACTTGTAAACAACAAGTTTGAAAAATGCATGGGCATTGCAGCACAGTGTGCGCCTCATCCTTCTCTGCATCTTTGGGGTATTAATAGGCTTTTCTCTGTTTGATGCTACAAGAGCCAGAGAAGCCTCCGTCCCAGCATCCCTATGGACATATGAAGCACGGGTAATGTGTCAGTGATGGAATGGAAGGCACTGCAATTATACAAATGGCCAAAGAGAAGCTTTGTTGCCATTATTTGTTTTCATTTAGCTTCCTTTAATTACAATACAATAGGCAATTACAGTGCAATATTTTTGTTTTAAGGTGTATCCCTCTTCTTTCATCTTCCATTATTTTGTTTGTGCAGCAAAGTTGTTTTTCTGTTGCGATTGTTCTTGTTTTTAAAAAATACTTCAGATTTGCCTAAGAGGGAAAAAAAATTCCATTACGCATATAATGATTTATTGCAGCTTCCTACTTACTTCTGTACAGATGATGTCAGAAATGTTCGCTTTGTTGGAGGTTGTTAAAGTAGAATTCCAGTGATGAACGTGGGTTCGCTCCAAATCTGGAAGTTTGCTGTCATTGCCAATCACCTGCACATGGGAGGTTCCCCTGTGATGACTGTGACATCATTTACCTAATGTGACCACATGATCATATTAGGTCAGTGATGTCTCAAGCATCCCTGCCCCTTTGTGTACGCGCAGCTGTGGGGGCGGGGAATCTCCCGCCTGCAGGTGATTGGCCCAGCACTGACACCTGCCTTCCAGGCTTGGTTACACATGGAAACCCAACCTGGAGCTGAACCTAAGCTCATCCCTATTAAATAGCTTAATTAGTTTGCATCTATGTGGCAGCATGGTAGTGGGATTTAACGTTGAGTTGGCGCTTATTGCATACAGCTGATGTCCTATGTTTGTGCTGGCAGCACACTCCTTCAGGTGGCAGTGACTGCAATGTCAGTAGTAGCTTTACAATCAGCAAGATCCCCCCCCCCCATGTTTAAGGCATGTGGCCTGGCAAGGTACAGGGGGGTTGGTAGGGGTGGTGGTGGTGGGAGGATGGACGGGGATTTGCATGCTCATTCCTACTCTCCGCTTTCCTGCCAGGCTGCATGCTCAAGGTCAGGTATGGACTTGCTTTTCATCTGTTGTGTGTTTTTTCTTTTTTTTTTTGCATGGGTTCCCCCCTAAAACCCACATCAGACCTAAAGAGTCCGGTATGGAATTTGGGGGAACCCAATGCCCTTTTTTTGCTAGCTGCTAAGTCTCCATTCACACTGGGGCATTATTTTTAATCGCAGGTAGAATCGTACATGTTTGCGATGCCATTATTTCTCAATGGCACCCTAAACCCTTCCAGAACTTCTTTTGGGCCACACACATCCCGTGATTTTGTTTGCACAATTTTGCCATGATTTGTTGAGCAACAAACGTGACCTAAAGTGTGTGTTATGGAATTTGGGGGAACCCAATGTCATTTTTAATTTTTTTTCGCCAGCTGCTAAGGCTCCATTCACACCATTTTGGGTCCAACGTGTGTGTGATTTTGTTTGCACAATTTGTTGAGCAACAATCATGGCAAAATCGCACAGTGTTTGGGGTGCCATTGAGAAATAAAGGCATCACAAACACGTCCTGTGTTTTGCCGCAGTTCTGAATTGCGGGCAGAAACGTGGCGATTTCCACCCGTGATCCAAATCGCTCAGGTGTGAATGGAGCCTAGACATTTCAGTTCCTGCTACAGCTGGAAGTTCTGCTTGTTCGAACAACCAATCGCTCGGTTGTTTTCTAAATCTCCCATAGAGAGGACTAACCTGTTTATAAACGTTGTACACAGTGCAGAGATCTCATCCTTGTCAAACGTTCTTATCCTGTAGTGTTAGGCTATTTTCTCTAATGCTTTTCAAGTGATATTAAAGGCAAAATTTCTTTAACCACTTCAGTTCCGGACCAATAAACACCTTAAGGACCAGAGGTCTTTTTGCAATTTCGCACTGCGCTGCTTTAACTGGTAATTGCGCGGTCATGCAATATTGCACCCAAACGAAATTTGCGTCCTTTTCTTCCCACAAATAGAGCTTTCTTTTGATGGTATTTGATTGCCTCTGCGATTTTTTTTTTTTTGCGATATAAATGAAAAAAGAGCGAAAATTTTGAAAAAAAAAGATATTTTCTTCTTTTTGTTATAAGAAAAATCGAATAAACTAAATTTTAGTCATACATTGAGGGCAAAATTTATTCAGCCACATGTCTTTAGTAAAAAAAATGTCAATAAGCGTATATTTTTTGGTTTGCGCAAAAGTTATAGCGTCTACAAACTAGAGTACATTTTCTGGAATTTACACAGCTTTTAATTTATGACTGCCGATCTCATTTCTTGAGGTGCTAAAATGGCAGGGCAGTACAAATCCCCCCCAAATGACCCCATTTTGGAAAGTAGACACCCCAAGGAAATTGCTGATGGGTATGTTGAGCCCATTGAATATTTATTTTTTTTGTCCTAAGGGATTGAATAATGACAAAAAAAAAAATAAAAAATTTTTTTTACAAAAAGTTGTCACTAAATGATATATTGCTCACACATGCCATGGTTATATGTGAAATGACACCCCAAAATACATTCTGCTGCTTCTCCCGAGTACGGGGATACCACATGTGTGGGACTTTTTGGGAGTCTAGTCGCGCACGGCACCCCGAAAACCAATCACCACCTTCAGGATTTCTAAGGGTGCAAATTTTTGATTTAACTCCTCACTACCTATCACAGTTTCGAAGGCCATAAAATGCCAAAATAGCACAAAACCCCCCCAAATGACCCCATTTTGGAAAGTAGACACCCCAAGCTATTTACTGAGAGGCATGTTGAGTCCATGGAATATTTTATATTTTGCCAAAAGTTGCGGGAATATTACAAACTTTTTTTTTTTTTGCACAAAGTTGTCACTAAATGATATATTGCTCACACATGCTATGGGCAGAAGTCAAATTACACCCCAAAATAAATTCTGCTGCTTCTCCCGAGTACGGGGATACCACATGTGGGGGACTTTTTGGGAGCCTAGTTAACTAGCTACCTAGCGACACTAGCGACACTGATGCAGCGTTCAGAAAAATTATCGCTTAGTGACACTGGCAAAAGGGGGTGAAAGGGTTAACTAGCGGAAATCAGGGGGTTAAAACCATTATTGGGTAGTATATCGGGGTACCTAGCGCTATAAAAACCTGGCGGTGAACCTAAAAAAATAACTAGCTACCTAGCGACTGTAGCGACACTAATGCAGCGATCAGAAAAACGATCGCTTAGTGACACTGGCAAAAGGGGGTGAAAGGGTTAACTAGCGGCAATCAGGGGGTTAAAAACATTATTGGGTAGTATATCGGGGTACCTAGCGATATAAAAACCTGGCGGTGAACCTAAAAAAATAACTAGCTACCTAGCGACACATGCAGCGATCAGAAAAATGATCGCTTAGTGACACTGGCAAAAGGGGGTGAAAGGGTTAACTAGCGGCAATCAGGGGGTTAAAAACATTATTGGGTAGTATATCGGGGTACCTAGCGCTATAAAAACCTGGCGGTGAACCTAAAAAAATAACTAGCTACCTAGCGACTGTAGCGACACTAATGCAGCGATCAGAAAAACGATCGCTTAGTGACACTGGCAAAAGGGGGTGAAAGGGTTAACTAGCGGCAATCAGGGGGTTAAAAACATTATTGGGTAGTATATCGGGGTACCTAGCGATATAAAAACCTGGCGGTGAACCTAAAAAAATAACTAGCTACCTAGCGACACATGCAGCGATCAGAAAAATGATCGCTTAGTGACACTGGCAAAAGGGGGTGAAAGGGTTAACTCTAGGGGCAATCAGGGGGTTAAATCTTTATTGGGGGGTGATAGGGGGCTACCCTGGACCTAACACTAACTGTCCTGACAGTTTTTACTGTCACAACTGACACTGAATGCATTGATCAGTAAAGAAATGATCAATGCAATCAGTGACACTGTGACTGGGGGGGGAGGGGGGGCGGGGGGCGATCGGGGGGGGGATCGGGGGGGGTTTGTGTGCCTGTGTGTACCTACATGTCAGTGTAGTGTTCGTGCAGACTTACTTTTACTCTTCTCCTCGTAGTCCGGTCAAAAAGACCGCCCCGAGGAGAATGACATCACTTCCTCCTTCCTGTGTAAACAATACACAGGGGAGGAAGCTTCTCATTGGCCAGGAGCGATCCAGAGGGGGTGGCCGAAAACGAACGGCCATCCCCTCATCACGGAGCGCTCCTGGACCGAATCGGACCGCCGTAACCAGCGGGAGGGGGTCCGATGGGACCCCCCACCCGCTGGAAGGCAATCACGTAGATGTACGTGATTCTGCCTGCCTGTGCCATTGTGCTGACGTACAATGGCAATACGGCGGTCCTGAAGTGGTTAAATGAATCATTCTTACTTGCTCTGTGCCTTACTTACTGTTTGTTGGTCCCCCCGGATTCTGGTGCGGACAAAAAAAAAGGGTCCTGCACGAATTTGGTGCATACCTCCCAACATTTTGAGATGGGAATGAGGGACACCTACTAACAAACGTATGTAGGCATAGGACACACCTCCGCCACACCCCCTTAAAGGAGAATTAACTAAAAAAAGGGTTAATTAAATCCAGAAGGGCTTTTTTTACCACTACTATTCCTTTATATTGGCTTTTAAAATGTACAAATGCAGCAATTTGAATGAAAGGTTTAGCACTGGGAAACACTTTGTGAAACATAAAAAATGCATTTTATATACAACTATATAGATTAGACCAGCATTTTGCTGCACGGACTACTGTAATGGGCAAATGGGGATGCCCCTGCCTGCCCCCACCATCATGTTCTGCATTAGAAAGGCACTAAATGCCCCGACTGTGTATTGGTTCAGCCTGATTTGCTGATTAATGAACACTGCAGCTCTTTCTACATACTGTATGTCTAGTAAAGACATGGAGTGGTTTGGGTGATAGTTATGACTGGTGAGGGAATACGATCCATGTGCTAGAAAAAAATGCCAAGAGTAAGTTTAGCTTTCCCGATCAAATGAGAGCTGTAATAGTGTGAGACGCTGTCACTTTAAATGAATGGGTGGATTGACATGCAGGTACTTTACTGCCAAATGAGTTGAAATTTAGTGAATTCCACACCCATTACTGCATTTCCTCTGCTGTAACAGTCATGTCTTTATAGCGCACATTCTTGGCTCAATGCTGATCTGTTTGCCTTCAGTGATGAGTTTATTGGTTGTTTTGGAGTGCTGAGTTGGGTCGTGAACGTAAAACTTTAAGCTATTTACTGACACATAGGAGGATATTTATAAACTGTCCGAACATACTTGATATTGTGTCTGCAAGAATTTATGTCCTCCCTTGAATTCTTAATTGCTGTTGTTTTTTTTTTAAAGCGATTGTAAAGGAAGTTTTTTTATTAAAAAAAAAAAACACAACAAACCTGTCGTACTTACCTGCTCTGTGCAGCAATTTAGTCTGCTAAATGAACACTGCCTATTATCTTGTTTTTTCTTTTTTTTTCTTTCTTTTATTTTTCTTGAGCCCCTGGAAAGAGAATTCTTTTTTGGATAGAGCACTATTTTTGAGACCCTCTTGGTCATATAGACCCTATGTGTATGTTTTATCTGATTTTGTGTCTTCTTTGTCCGTTTTTGTGTGACTTGTTTGTCTTGTTTGTCTTCTTGTTTTTTTTTTTTGTTTTTTTGCCCCTTTCCTTAACCCCATCCTCTCTCTCATTTTACCTTCTCCCCCCTCTCCCCCTTATGCCGTGAACACACAACCGGACTTTCCGGCAGACTAGGTCTCGAAGGTCTTCCCGATGGACTTTTGGCGTCCTTCCGACGGACTTTCCGAACAAATGGACTTGACCACACACAATCACATCAAAGTCAGACGGATTCGACCATGATGACGTACGACCAGACTAGAATAAGGAAGTTCATAGTCAGTAGCCAATAGCTGCCCTAGCGTCAGTTTCATCCGTCGGACTAGCATACAGACAAACTGATTTTTTGACCAGACTCGAGTCTGTCGGACACATTTGAAACATGTTCTAAATATTGACAGCAAAGGTCCGATGAAGCCCACACGCGATCGAATTGTCCAACGGATTCATTCCGTTGGACCTTTGCTGTCAAAGTCCGGCCGTGTGTACACGACATTATATTTCTGTAAGATTCAGTATTACAATCACCAGATTGGGGGAAGGGGAAAGGTTATGGAGATATGGATTGGGTTGGACTATGGTTAATATATATGATATTGGCTTTATATGACCTCTTTTAGTGATGTGTTCATCTCATTGAACATCCGAGGGCTTAGCGACCCCCTCTAAATGGCAGGCGGTGTTTACTACATTAAAAAGATCTTCTCCTTCAATAATCTGTCTGCAGGAAACTCGCTTGTATTCTGATACATTGCATTATTTGAGGAGGAACCAGTTTCATACTCAATACCATTTTATATATACATCTTACTCTAGAGGCGTTTCTATACTTATAGCTAATGGAGTGATTTTTTTGTGCAGAGGGGTTAAAAAGAATAGTAAAGGACTTGTTTTTTTTGTACTGGAAACTATATGGGAGACCACACAGTGGGGACGGAAAGTATTCAGACCCCCCCTTAAATGTTTAATTCTTTGTTATATTGCAGCCATTTGCTAAAAAGTTCATTTTAAGTGTAGTGGGTTTACATCCACTTTAAGTGTAGCAGAAATGTTTTTGTAACCTTGGCCAGATCTGTGCTTTGCCACAATTCTGTCTCTGAGCTCTTCAGGTAGTTCCTTTGACCTCGTGATTCTCATTTGCTCTGACATGCACTGTGAGCTGTAAGGTCTTATATAGACAGGTGTGTGGCTTTCCTAATCAAGTCCAATCAGTATAATTAAACACAGCTGGACTCAAATGAAGGTGTAGAACCATCTCAAGGATGATCAGAAGAAATGGACAGCACCTGAGTTAAATATATGAGCGTCACAGCAAAGGGTCTGAATACTTAGGACCAAGTAATATTTCAGTTTTTCTTTTTTAATAAATCTGCAAAAATGTCAACAATTCTGTGTTTATCTGTCAATATGGGGTGCTGTGTGTACATTAATGAGGAAAAAAATGAACTTAAATGATTTTAGCAAATGGCTGCAATATAACAAAGAGTGAAAAATGTAAGGGGGTCTGAATACTTTCCTTCCCCGCTGTATGTGATAGAGAATATCTATATTCCCCCACCCTACTTCCCAGAAGTACTCAGGGAATTTATTTGGTTTGTATCTGATAAACCTGATATTCCATGGCTACTAGTAGGCAATTTTTAATAACTACAGTATATGGATCCCTTAATGGATACATTTTACTCAACGGAAAAGCAGACATCATTAGACCCTACAGCTTTTGCTAGGTATGTATGTAGGGGGAATAGGGTTGATGAATCTTTGGAGAAAGCATAACTCTACAAGAAAGCAATTTTCATGTTTTTCTAGGACCCACAAAACCCTTTCTAGAATAGATTTAGCATTGGGAAATACCCCCCCTGCTGCCATTTGACAGCAAAGGTCCTACGGAACGAGTCCGTTAGACAATTCGATCTTGTGTGGGCTCCATCGGACTTTTGCTTGCCAAAAAATCCGGCGGACTTTAGAAATAGAACATGTTCGTGTGTATGCTAGTCCGTTCGTGTGTATGCTAGTCTGACGGACAAAAAACAACGCTAGGGCAGCTATTGGCTACTGGCTATGAACTTCCTTATTCTAGTCCGGTCATACGTCATCACGTTTGAATCCGTCGTACGTTGGTGTGATTGTGTGTGGCCAAGTCCGCTCATTGGGAAAATCCGTTGGAACTCTGCCGAAAGTCTGCCGGAAAGACCGTCGGACCTAATCCCTCGAAAAGTCCGGTCGTGTGTACATGGCATAACACTCTCTGTTAGGACTAACCCAGGTTTCTCATTATGGAAAGTGAATCCATACTGGCTGTCACTTTTTCCCTCAACGGAAGGAATTATGGCAGATTTAGATGTGTATGGTGCAATTAATAAATCTACAACTTCCCTTTTAATATATTTGGACTCGCTGAAAGCACACCTCTGAGGCGTTCTTATTGGTCAGATATCAAAGATGAAAAAAAAAATCAGGCAATTGGGTGGCACAGTGGGGTAGTGGTTAGCATTCTCACCTAGCAGTAAAAACTGTCACTGGTTCAAATCCCAACCACGACACTACCTGCCTGGAGTTTGCATGTTCTCCCTGTGCCTGCATGGGTTTCTTCCAGTTTCCTCCCACACTCCAAAGACATGCAGATAGGTTAATTGGCTTCTGTCCAAAATTGGCCCTAGTATATGAATGGGGACCTTAGATTGTGGGATTCTTGAGGGTAGGGACCAATGTGAGTGTACAATGTACAGGGATTGGGACAATTGTAGACACTCACTCAGGTTGAACTGGATGGACTGGTGTCTTTATTCAACTAACTATGTAACTATGTAATTGGTAAATACTTTAGCTGATAATATGATACAGGCAGAACTCCGATACACAGCTAATCCTGCTAAGGATACTCAAACAGAATGGCTTCAAAGCCAGCGACAATATGCAACGGTGGCAGCAAATAAAAGGTGTTTTTTTTTTTCTTACAGCAACCAAATTTTGAAGAGGGAGAGGGGATGGGACATCTATTGGCTACGATTGTGAAGGCACAGCGGCCTGCAACACATATACTTGAAATACAAGTCTCCCCAAATAAATGAGTATATATCACATTAGAGGTTTTAGGGGTATTTGGTTAATTTTATCAAGATCTGTACAAAAGTAGGGTAGCCTACCCAGTGGAAGATCTGATCAAATTCCTTGATAATATTGACTTACCAACCATATCAGAAAGCGAAAGGGAGGAGTTAGAGGGCCCATTAACATTGGATGAGTTAAAACTTGCAGTAGCTAGCTTCTCTAATAAGGCACCAGTAGTGGATGGCCTTCCAGGGGAGATTTATAAAAAATATGGACATGTACTGTTACCCGAACTGCTAAAGGTCTTTGACTATGGGCTCTCTACCACCCTCTATGAAGGAGGCATTAATTATTGTACTGCTAAAATCTGGTAAAGATCCTAGCAGTCCGCACTCATATTGTCCAATTTCTTTAATTAAATCAGATATTAAGCTGTTGGCAAAAGTTTTGGCCATCAGGTTATCAAAACATAATTGCTAAACTAGTTCATCCTGATCAATCGGGATTTATTCCTAATAGATCCACAGCTAGCAATATTAGGCGTTTGTTTTTAAATTTCGCATCTCAATAAATAATACAGGAAATAGAACTATACTGTCACTTGATGCGACCAAAGCATTTGACATTATAGAGTGGGATTTTTTGTGGAATTGCTTAAGGCACTATGGGTTTGGACCAAGTTATGTAAAATGGACACAACTTTTGTATAATACACCGAATGCTAGGGTTCAGTTAAACGGACATATATCGGTCTCCTTCTTTTTGTATAGAGGAAGAAGACAGGGATGCCCTTTATCTCCACTCCTCTTCACATTAGTCTAAGAACCATTGGCGGTAGCTATCCGTAGCTCCCCGGATATTGTGGGATTTCAGAGAACAGATGAAGATAAAATAGCAGTCTATGCGGATGATACTTTAGTGTTCTTGGGGTACACATTTGCATCTTTGTCTGCAGTTATGTCCTTAATTGATGTTTATTGGTCCTTCTCTGGATTTAATATAAATTGGGATGAATCGGTAATATTGCCTCTTGATCCTATGCATATGTAGCTTCCACACCAGGCTCATCAGATCACTCTAGTCACGTAATTTAAATATTTAGGAGTATTAATTACTCCAAAGGTTACTGAATATATAGACAGGAATTTGATTGCTTTGGTTATTACATTTCGGCATATAGGTAAAACATGGAGTAAATTCCCATTGACGATGGTAGGCAGAGCGAACTTGGTGAAAACGGTGTGGATGCCCCAGCTGTTTTATATACTGTATGACTGCCCTATATGGTTGACTCTGCGGTTATTTAAGACCATTGACTCCGTATTTAAAGATTTTATATGGAAAACCTAGAATTAGACTTGAAATATTACAGGACAGTGCGGGAATTGTTATACCCAATGCAAGACTATACTTTATTGCATCACAACTACAACACTGGTATGGCTGGGAGGAAGTAGATATGCAGGACCCTATGCAGAAGATTATATTATCTCAAGTAAGATTGTCTCCCTTGGTCCAATCCATAGTGGCCCATCAATTCTATATGAAAAGAATGTTTCCTACTTTCCATTTATTTCATAAACTATGGGAAGCTGTACAGACTATTACTCAGCATAATGGCTATACGAAGCAAATGCCTATATGGGACAATCCCTGCCTACCTGAATGAAATAAGCTGCCTGAGTTTGTAGGGTGGAAGAAGGGTGGTATAGTACTTCTATATCAGATATATGAAAGGGATGTTTTACTATCTTTTAGTGTATTAAAAGACCGCTACCAATTCTCGAATAATAATTTCTACCAATATCTTCAAATACCCCATTCATTACAAAGTCAAATTTTGAAATTTCAGCTGAAATATAATCCCTCTAAGACCTTATCTAAAGCAATCTCTATATCTGATGTGAAACGAGATTTAATAGGAGATCTCTACTCGGCTTTACAAACTGCAGATAGCACTCGAATACAGATAAATCGTTTTACTAGCTGGCAAAAAGATCTAGAAACTGTAGATGGAAAGGAGTGGGCTCGTGCGTTGGCAGAGCTGCCTGAGTTCGCTCTTTCTCCATCCCAGAGGTTGACTCAACTCTTCATAATGCATAGGACTCATTACACCCAACAAAAATGTTATGCTTGGGGAAAGCTGTAACTCCGGTATGCCCTCGCTGTGCTCTGGCTAATGGTTCCCTTATTCACATGCTTTGGCATTGCCCCAAACTTTATCGTTATTGGGAAAGAGTGATAGTGGTAGGGACCCCTAAACTTGCACTTTTGGGAATGATTCCTGATGGAGCAGTACCAGACGAGATGCATATTCTGTGGATTAGGTCTTTATAGTTAGTACGTAAACTTATTCTACAAAAGTGGACTTCTTCTATACCTCCAACCTATAAACAGTGGTGTGAGAAACTTAATTATATACTGAAAAGTTGACGTATAAACATAGGGGATCACCCAAAAAATTTGAAAAAATATGGTCTTATTGGATAGATCCTAGTAATCTATTATAAATGCTCAAATTATTGTTACAGAGGAATGAAGTTGAAAAGTGAACGAGTTTAGAGTGACATAGGTTTGATGGAGAAAAATTAGCGTATTAGAGAGGGATAATGGGTGCGGTTTTGGGGGAATTGCTATAACTCGGATCTGTAGACTATAAGGAGTAAATCCTTATTACCTGAGATTTATAGGGCCAATTTATAAACATATGTATGGGTTCTTATGTATGATTTATATATATATATATATATTATTATTAATTTTTTTTTTTAACGTTGTTTATTCTGAGAGGTACCATGATTGTTGTAATATTAATTTGATCTGAATCATGTAAGTTAATGTATATTGTGGAGAGCCTCTTTGGGGGCTGTCCTTGCAATTATTTACTTGTGTTTTATGTAATATTTAATAAAAAATATATTAGCTTGAAGTAAAAAAAACAAAAAAAAAACATCTCAAACCAGTCTGCCCATTCTCCTCTGACATCGACAAGGCATTTTTCCCCACACAACCTCCGCTCACTGGATGTTTTCTCTGCAGAAAACGAATGCAGACACCACATCCAAGAATTGGTAAGCTGCAAAATATTACATTTTTCTTTTTGGATTTAGATACTCTTAAAAGTGATTTCTCAAATGCTAAGGAGGGAAGGAGGAGGAAGTGCGGAGCTACCCCTTTTGGGTAAAATTCTGCCCCCCCTTAGGATTTGGGACATCATTTTTTGCGGGGGGGGGGGGGGGGGGTAGCGGGTACCTGGTTTTGACAGGTACCACAGAGTGGCCCCAAACCTGCTCTTCTGGGGTCCCTCGGTGGCTTTTGCTGCTCCCCCCCCCCAGCATTAGATAACCCCCTAGGAGAAGCGTTCTAACGAGAGGGGGTTACCTTGTGGGCGCACTCCTGAGTCATTCATTTGGCATCTATAGAAGCCGAATGCATGAGTCAGCCCCGGCGCCCGGGTCATTGGATTTGATTGACAGCAGCGGGAGCCAATGGCTGCGCTGCTACCAATCTAGCCATATAAAGCCGGGACACTGCGGAGAGGACGGTGTGTCCCTGCTGAAGAAGATGAAGGGGCTCAGGTAAGTAAAATGGGAGGCTGGGGGGCCCGGTCACTGCTAGGTGGTTTTTTTTCACCTTAAAGCGGGGTTCCACCCTAAAGTGGAACTTCCGCTCATCGGAACCCTCCCCCCCCTCCGGTGTCACAGTTGACACCTTTCAGGGGGGAGGGGGGTGCAGATACCTGTCTAAGACAGGTATTTGCACCCACTTCCGGGCATAGACTCCCACAGGAGTCTATGCTGTTTCCTGTCCCGCCACACTGTCTGCTGGGACACACACGGGTCCCAGAGACAGCGCGGACCATTCCTATTGCACTGCGTGACTCGCGCATGTGCAGTAGGGAACCGGGAAGTGAAGCCGCAATGCTTCACTTCCTGATTCCCTCACCGAGAATGGCGGCGGCAGCAGCCGAGAGCCGAGCCATCGATCGGTCTTGGCTACCGGCATCGCTGGACCCTGGGACAGGTGAGTGTCCATTTATTAAAAGTCAGCAGCTGCAGTATTTATAGCTGCTGGCTTTTAATATTTTTTTTCAGTGGAATCCCTCTTTAATGCATAGGGTGCATTAAGGTGAAAAAACACAAGCCTTTACAACACCTTTAAGTAGTTGAAGATATGATGGAATAATTCCACAGGTGAACTAGAGATCACCTCTAAGGTTGACAAAGGTTTACAGCATCACGCAGTACTGTTGTCTCAAAGCGAATATATATTGCTGGTACATCTGCAGTGCGGATGGCGGGTCCATGGCTATATTTATGTAGAAAACGGTGAACGATAGACAAGCACAACATTCCCAATATATTGCTGAGTTGGGTTTGCTGGACATTTTTTGGCCAAAATATCTATTTTTATATTATCACCCATTACTGATTATACTGTGTATTAAGTGATAATGCAAATTGCTATTAACATGGTTTATCTTTTTGAAAGAGAAGCTTCGGCCAGGGTTAAGAAATGTAAAAGTCAGCAGCTGCCGATGTTTAATAATCAGACAGTCTCCTGTCCAGGGATCCAGCACAGTCCTCACCTGGGTCGGTTCTTCAATGGTCTTTGGGTCCCCAGTGTCAGCATCTTAACTGCGGGCAGCCAGCTGTGACTCTTTGTAGCTTCACAGCCAGCTCCACACTGCGCATGCACAAGCTGTTAATGACCCCCCTTGGGTATGTGACGTGTGCCACAATGTTTCAGATGGCATATATATAATATATATAAATATCTCGCCAGCCACTTTATTGTGTACACACCTTGCTAGCACCAGATTGGGCCCCCCTTTTTGCCTTCAGAGCTGCCTTAGTTCTTCGTGGCGTAGATTCAACAAGGTGTTGGAAACATTCCTCAGAGATTTTGCTCCACATCCCAAAGGGGCTCTATTGGATTGGGATCTGGTGACTGTGGAGGCCATTGGAGACCTCATTGTCTTGTTCAAGAAACCAGTGGTGAGATAATCTGAGTTTTGTGACATGATGCATTATCCTGCTGGAAGGAGCCATCAGAAGATGGATACACTGTAGTCATAAAGGGATGGACATGGTCAGCAACAATACTCAGGTAGGCCGTGGCATTTTAAAACAATACTCAGTTGGTACTAAGAGGACCAAAGTGTGCCAAGAAAATATCCCCCACACCATTACACCACCAAAACAAGCCTGAACTGTTGATACAAGGCAGGATGGATCCACGTTTTCATGTTGTTTATACCACATTCTGAGCTCACCATCTGAATGTTGCAGCTGAAATCGAGACTCATCAGACCAGACAACATTTCTACAGTCTTCTATTGTCCAATTTTAATGAGCCTGTGTGAATTGTAGCCTCAGTTTCCTGTTCTTAGCTGGCAGGAGTGGCCCCGGGTGTGGTATTCTGCTGCTGTAGCCCATCTGCTTCAAGGTTCAATGTGTTGTGCGTTCGGAGATGGTATTTTGCATACCTTGATTGTAAGAAGAGGTTATTTGAGTTACTGTTGCCTTTCTATTATTTCAAATCAGTCTGCCCATTCTCCTCTGACCTCTGACATCAACAAGGCATTTTCCTCCACACAACTTCCGCTCACTGGATATTTTCTCTTTTTCAAACCATTCTCTGTAAACCTGAGAGATGGTTGTGTGTGAAAATCCCAGTAGATCAGCAGTTTTTGAAATACTCAGACCAGCCTGTCTAGCACCAACAACCATGCTACGTTCAAACCAGGGCCTTCTTTAAGGCAGGGCAAAAGGGGCAGCTGCCCTGGGCCCTGTCATTGTTGTGGGGCCCAAAGCAGCTGCCCATACTTGCCAACTATACCAGTTAAAACTCCCTTGTCCCTTGAAGTTTTAGTCCTGTGCTGTGTCCCAATATCTCAGTGTGAAGTGCTGCTACTAATGCTGCCCAGCTCTGCCCTGTTGTTGTGTACAGATGACTCACCTGCAAACCCTGTGTTTAAACCGACATTCATAAGTAAATAGCTGTGGCTGGCGGCATCAATATTTAAATAAAGGCAACATTCATATGCATATCATGTCCCCCTGCAGTGAGGAGATAATGTGCTGTAACCTCTAGCAACCAATCAGTGAGCAGTATTACTGTACAGTAAGTATTCTATAGCAACCAATTAACAAGCATAAATCATGTGCTGTAACCTCTAGCAACAAATCAGTGAGCCGTAATGTGTGCTGTAACCTCTAGCAACCAGTCATTAAGCAGTAATGATATGCTGTAACCGCTGGCAACCTATCGCAATAATGCTAAAAAAAAATTGCAAAATATGCAGAATCTCACAAAAGTGAGTACACCCCTCACATTTTTGTAAATATTTTATTCTATCTTTTCATGTGACAACACTGAAGAAATGACACTTTTCTACAATGTAAAGTAGTGAGTGTACAGCTTGTATAACAGTGTAAATTTGCTGTCCCCTCAAAATAACTCAACACACAGCCATTAATGTCTAAACCACTGGCAACAAACGTGAGTACACCCCTAAGTGAAAATGTCCAAATTGGGCCCAATTAGCCATTTTCCCTCCTCTGTGTCATGTGACTCATTAGTGTTACACGGTCTCAGGTGTAAATGGGGAACAGGTGTGTTAAATTTGGTGTTATCACTCTCACTCTCTCATACTGGTCACTGGAAGTTCAACATGGCACCTCATGGCAAAGAACTCTCTGAGGATCTAAAAAAAATGAATTGTTGCTCTACATAAAGATGGCCTAGACTATAAGAAGATTGCCAAGACCCTGAAACTGAGCTGCAGCAAGGTGGCCAAGACCATACAGCAGTTTAACAGGACAGGTTCCACTCAGAACAGGCCTCGTCATGGTCGACCAAAGAAGTTGAGTGCACGTGCTCAGCGTCATATCCAGAGGTTGTCTTTGGGAAATAGATGTATGAGTGCTGCCAGCATTGCTGCAGAGGATGAAGGGGTGGGGGGGGGGTCAGCCTGTCAGTGCTCAGACCATACATCGCACACTGCATCAAATTGGTCTGCATGGCTGTCGTCCTAGAAGGAAGTCTCTTCTAAAAATGATGCACAAGAAAGCCCACAAACTGTTTTCTGAAGACAAGAAGTCTATGGACATGGATTACTGGAACCATGTCCTGTGATCTGTTGAGACCAAAATAAAAGTATTTGGTTCAGATGGTGACAAGCGTTTGTGGCAGCAACCAGGAGTACAAAAACAACTATGTCTTGCCTACAGTCAAGCATGGTGGTGGGAGTGTCATGGTCTGGGGCTGCATGAGTGCTGTCGGCACTGGGAAGCTACAGTTCATTGAGGGAACCATGAATGCCAACATGTACTGTGACATACTGAAGCAGAGCATGATCCCCTCCCTTCAGAGACTGGGCCGCAGGGCAGTATTGCAACATGATAACGACCTCAAATGCACCTCTAAGATGACCACTGCCTTGCTAAAGAAGCTGAGGGTAAAGGTGATGGACTGACCAAGAATGTCTCCAGACCTAAACCCTATTGAACCTCTGTGGGGCATCTGGAAACGGAAGGCGGAGGAGCGAAAGGTCTCTAACATCCATGGAGGAGGGGAAGAGGACTCCAGTGGCAACCTGTGAAGCTCTGGTGAACTCCATGCCCAAGAGGATTAAGGCAGTGCTGGAAAATAATGATGGCCACACAATATATTGACACTTTGGGCCCAATTTGGAGATTTTCACTTAGGGGTGTACTCACTTTTGTTGCCAGCGGTTTAGACATTAATGGCTGTGTGTTGAGTTATTTTGAGGGGACAGCAAATTTACACTGTTATACAAGCTGTACACTCACTACTTTACATTGTAGCAAAGTGTCATTTCTTCAGTGTTGTCACATGAAAAGATAGAATAAAATATTTACAAACATGTGAGGGGTGTACTCACTTTTGTGAGATACTGTGTATAAAGAGTCCACGTCCAATCCAAAATGATTGTGCAAATTCTTCTGTGATCAAACGTAAATGAGTTCACTCCAGGATCCGTGCCACTCATTAATAATATAAGTGTGTGATTTGAAAAGAAGGTTATCACCACCACCTGTGAGTGCAGTGCCTACTCACCCCATCAGTAGACCCCCTTGTGTCAAAGCATACTTAAAGAGGAATTCCACCTAAAAAAAAATATTAAGAGCCAGCAGCTATAAATACTACAGCTGCTGACTTTTAATAAATGGGCACTCACCTGTCCCGGTTTCCAGCGATGCCGGCAGCCGAGGCCGATCGATGGCTCGGCTCTCGGCTGCTGTCGCCACCATTCTAGGTGAGGGAATCAAGAAGTGAAGCGAATCGGCTTCACTTCCCGGTTCCCTATTGTGCATGCGCGAGTCACGCAGCGCAATAGGAATTGTCCGCGCTGTCACTGAGACCTGTGTGTGTCCCAGCAGACAGCGCGGCAGGACAGTAAATGACATAGACTCCCTCGGGAGTCTATGCCCGGAAGTGGGTGTAAATACCTGTCTTTGACAGGTATCTCCACCCCCTCCCCCTGTAAGGTGCCAATTGTGACACCGGAGGGGGGGAGGGTTCCGATTAGTGGAGGTTCCACTTAAGGGTGGAACCCCGCTTTAAGTGATGTAAGTAAGAGATGAACCAACATTGGAACGGACCATCCGCTGTTAGTTAATAGGTCCTGTGTATTCCTCTCTGTATACCTTGGAACCCACTCCTCATGGTTAGATTAGGGTTGCCACCTTTTCTTCAAGCCAAACCTGAACACTTTAGCAGCCTGGGACACCTTTGGGTGCCCCAAGAAGATCAGTAATGCGGTCTGCATAGCTCGCCATGGTGAACAGTGGGTGTGGCCAAATTGCTCTTGCTGACATCATCACCCTGCCCCTCAGTGATGCCAAAACTGCCCCAAGACAGCTGCCCGCAACTCTTGGATGGCAACAGATTTGTGTGTGACTATCTTGGTCACTTGGAGAGACACAGCCCTGTCTGAAGAATGTGTCTGGGTTTTAATCCACCTGAAACCTGGACACATGATTCAAATCCCGGACTGTCCGGGTGAATCCCAAACAGGTGGCAACCCTAGGTTAGATGTTCAAAGCAAACGGAAAAAAAAAACCTCATCACGCAAGATTGTAAAAACAATGCTTATTTATTAAATATAAAATAATCCTCTCTCACATTTGGTATATCTTGTACAATGCCTGGTTAAAATGATAATGCTCATGGACAGTTGTCCTCCTCACTTTGCTTCCAAGGATACGTGCCACCAGAAATGACGTCAGGAGGAGCCGGTGGCATCATTTCTGGTGGCTCATCACCAGCCTTAAAGATCACATCCAACAAAAGCTGATCTTTCATTCCGTGTCACAGAGTTGTCCCTCCTGTCCTCGTGCCGTTCCTCTGGGTCCATCTGGAGTGTTTTCATGTGTGGTTCCATCTACACACCCTGAGAATTGTATAAACTGAGGATTTTATTTTAGAAGTCAGATTGGAGGGAGGAATGGCTGCAGGAAGGAATGTGTGCTCCCAGCTTCCTTCCTAATTTGGCACAACTCAAAGTCTAAGTTTATACTTTCTCACCAGCGACTCATCAAAGAGTTGCAAAGGGCCGACAAATAACAGGTCGGGGAATGAATAATATTAGTCCAATGGTATTTCGTATAAATAAATAACACCTTTTCTTTATATCACCTTAACCACTTCAGCCGCGGACCATTTTGCTGGCCAAAGACCAGAGCACTTTTTGCGATTTGGCACTGCGTCGCTTTAACTGACAATTGCGTGGTCGTGCGACGTGGTTCCTAACAAAAAACTGGTGGTATTTGATCACCTCTGCGTTTTTTTATGTTTTGCGCTATAAACAAAAAATAGCGTCAATTTTGAAAAAAACACATTATTTTTTACTTTTTGCTATAATAAATATCCCCCCGAAAATTATATATAAAAAAAAAAAAAAAGTTTTTTTCCTCAGTTTAGGCCGATACATATTCTTCTACATGTTATAAAAATCTCAGTAAGCGTTTATTGATTGGTTTATGCAAAAGTTATAGCGTCTACAAAATAGGGGATAGATTTATGGCATTTTTATTAATTTTTTTCTTAAATGAGCAATTTTTATCATAACTGCGACATTATGGCGGTCACATCGGACACATTTTTGGGACCACTCACATTTATACAGCGATCAGTGCGATTAAAAATGCATTGATTACTGTGTAAATGTGACTGGCAGTGAAGGGGTTAACACTAGGTGGCGCTGTAGGGGTTAAGTGTGTCCTAGGGAGTGATTCTAACTGTGGGGGGGAGGGGCTAAGTGTTACACATAACTGATCTCTGCTCCCGATTACAGGGAGCAGAGATCAGTGACAGTGTCACTAGGCAGAACGGGGAGATGCTTGTTTACAATAGCATTTCCCGTTTCTTCCTCCCTGTGAGGCGATCGCGGGTATCCCTGCGGACATAGAGTCCACGGTTTCCGCAATCCTACTCACAGAGCTCGCAGCAGCAAATTCAAAGCGACGTACAGGTACGCACCCATTTGCACAGCTGTGCCATTCTGTCGACGTATATACATGCGGCGGTCGGGAATCGGTTAAGGTTCCTTCACACTTCTGTGACATGTAATGCGACTTTGGACAACAAAGTCGCAAGACAACTTTGAGCCTATTCTTTTCAACGGCGTTCGTTAAAATCAGGTCGACTTAAAGTCGCAGCGACATTGAAAATGTGCCTGCAATGCTTTTATGCGACTTTTGATGTGACTTTGATGCAATCCAGAGGGTTTAAAGTCAGATGAAAGTCGTGCTAGCATGAATGAAGCATAAAATAATTACACTATTCAAGACTATGTGGACGGTTTACACCTATGCACTGTGTTTGTAAAAACAAGAACATATAGTGTAATTACATTTTATATATTATATTCACTATTTCTTTTGTTTATTATATTGTTCACGGGGGCCATCACTAAAGCTTCAGAGCGCTGCAATTTCTTTTTATATTTCTGATGTGTTTATGTATAACTACACTATTTGCACTCTGCTCTTTGTATACCAATTAGTGCTGACATATATAACTTTATAAACATGTAGTGTGTTTGTGCATTTATACCTGTTTAGCAGGCCAATAAAAATAAATAATAAAATTGTATTAAACCCAAAAGCAATCATTTATTGTATTGCAGCTTACCAATTCTTATATGTGGGGGCTGCATTAGTTTTCCTTTTTTTTTTAAGCTTTCTTTCCTTATTTATTTCCTATTTTCACCTGGTGATCTGGCCAGTAAGTCTGTTTCTTTTCAAAAGAACAAGCTATCCTGCAGATGTAGCAGTCAGAGGGATAAGATAAACTATTTAACAGTGGCAGGGGTGCTTACAATGATCAGCATTTATTTATTTATGTAAAACCTTTATCCCAAAAGGAGAAACCCGCGGCTGTAACTGCTTATAAAGTGTGAGTTTGGCTTCAGTATGTTAGTGTATTTGAATCTGCCAGTACATATAACACTCCCTTCATCCCAGACTGACAATTCTGCTGTCCAAAAGGTGCAGGAGATGTGTTACTGGTCAGATCACCAGGTGAAAACAAAGGGAAAAAAGCATAAGAAAAGAAAACTAATACAGCCACCACATCTAAAGATTACTAAGCTTCAATGTACAGTGGAGGGAAATAATTACTTGATCCCCTGCAGATTTTGTAAGTTTGCCTACAAAGAAATGAAGGGTCAGTTACAGTTCAGGGAGTAAAATAATTATTATTTGAAATAATTATTTGATCCCCAAGCAAAACATGACTTAGTTGGAGAAACCCTTGATGTCAAGCACAGAGGTGAAACTTTTCTTGTAGTTGATTACCAGGTTTGCACAAATCTCAGGAGGGATTTTGGTCCACTCTTCTTTACCGATCTTCTCTACATCCTTAAGGTTTCTTGGCTATCGCTTGGCAATTTGAAGGTTCACCCCCTTCCATACATTTTCTATAGGATTAAGGCCTGGAGATTGGACAGGCCACTCCATGACCTTAATGTGCTTCTTTGTGAGCAATTCCTTTGTTGCAATTCCTTTGTTTGGCGGTATGTTTTGGGTCATTGTCCTGCCGGTGTTCTGTCAAACTAGCCAACTCGTCAGAAACTCCAACCACGTCACTTCTGGTTTCTTTAAACTATCAGTAATTGGAAATTTTGGACAAATTGCTGTTTGGACACAACACGGGCAACCGAATACAGTCTGGTACAGGAAGATTTAGCTGTTTTGACAGCACATCGGCTAACAAGGACAAAGTTGTTGCCGCCTCAGAGGCGGCCATTTTGTTGGCTAGTATCGAGGCAGAGTAACAATCTCCACTCATAATATTGTGCACTGGATTGTATTCGATTGCTGGTGTTGTGCTCAAACAGCAGTTCATCAAAATTGCCAATTAATGATGGTTTAAAGAAACTGGAAGTTAAAGTGGTTGTATACCCACATTTTTAACTTTTACCTACAGGAAAGCCTATAATAAGGCTTACCTGTAGGTAAAAAAAATATCTCCTAAACCTGTACGGTTTAGGAGATATTCCCCTCAGTATGCGCCGCTGACTGCAGCGGCGCATGCGCACAAGGGGTTTCTCGCCGTCAAAATCCGGCAGCAGCCGAGCGGCCGGAGTGAAATCTCCCACGCGCATGCACGGGAGTGACGATATCGCGGCTCCGGCCACTCACAGCGCCGGAGCCGCGATACCCGGAAGAAACGCAGAAGGAGCATGTCAGCTCCCTCGGCGTGGATTGGGCCAGATGTCGGGGCCTCGTTCTAAGGTAAGTATTTTATAATGAGCTAGTATGCGGTGCATACTAGCTCATTATGCCCTTTGCTTTGCAGGTTTAAAAAAAAATAAAAATGTGCGGGTTTACTACCGCTTTAAGTAATTGGAGTTTCTGATAAGTTGGCTATTTCGACAGAACTCTGGAAGTCCCATCTTCAGTGTTCTGGCTGAGGCAAGAAGGTTCTCATTCAAGATTTTACAATACATGGCCCCATCCATTGGCCCCTCAATGCTGCAAAGTCGCCCTGTACCTTTAGCAGAGAAATGGCTCCAAAGCATCATGTTTCCACCTCCATGTTTGCCCGTATGGATGGTGTTCTTAAGGTCATAGTCAGCATTTTTCTTCCCCAAACACGGCGAGTTGATTGAATGCCAAAGAGCTCATTTTTGGTCTTATGTGACCTCAGCAGTTTCTCCCAATCTTTTTCGGAGTCATTAAGATGTTCATTAGCAAACTTAAAACGGACCTGTACATGTGCCTTCTTGAGGAGGGGGACCTTGTGGGCACAGCAGGATTTCAATCCATGGCAGGGTATTGTGCTAACAATGGTTTGAGATCATTCACAAGCTCCTCCTGTGTAGTTCTGGGTTGATCCCTCACTTTTCTCATGCTTATCCTTACCCCATGAGGTGAAAACTTGCATGGAGCTCCAGACCAAAGGCGATTGATGGTTATTTCCTATTTTTTCCATTTGCGAATAATCGCTCCAACAGTTGTCTCCTTCTCACCGAGCTTCTTGCTGGTGGTCTTGTAGCCCATTCCAGCTTTGTACAGGTCTACAATCTTGTTCCTGATGTCTTTTGGCAGCTCTTTGGTCTTGCCCTGATGATGGTGAGGATTGAATAGAAGAAAGAGATTCTGTGGACAGATGTCTTTTATACACATAACCAGTTGTTCTTAAGAACACCTTCTTAAATTGACAGGACTAATCTGTGTACCACATGAGCGCATACTGTAGCCAGTCTGTGGTAGGGGATCAAATACTTATTTTACTCACTGCACAGCAACTTATAACAACAATTTATAACATTTGTATCGTGTTTTTTTCAGGATTTTTGGTTGATATTCTGTCTCTATCATTTAAAATATACCTATGATCACAATTGTAGACCCTTCATTTCTTTGTAAGTGAGCAAACTTACATAATCAACAGGTGATCAAATAATTATTTTCCCCACTGTATTTAATTTAATGGTTTTGTGTTTTATATTGCTTTAAACACAAATGTAGAACCCTCTACCAATAGGTAGGTGCTAGTAATAGGATTTTTACTAGGAGACTGCCGGCACAGGCAAATTTAGGCAGGCTTAAACTGCAAGCTAGGCCTGTCTGTTTTCATCTGGGGGCTGGGAGTGGTTAGAGTAGCAGTGGGTGTGGCCACCTGTGCTCTGGTTCTGAGGCACCTCCCCTGCTTCCAGGGAGAATGTTCTGGAAGAGGGGCAGGGCCTGGAACTGGAGTGGCAGACAGCTCATGTGGGAGCCCTGACCAATCCCCAACTGGAATTGGCAGGGGGTGGCCTCCTATATAAGCTGAAGTAACATGCCACTGGGGGAAGTTGTCGACTGAGTGAAGTGGAGGATGGAATCCCAGACAGCAGCAGGAGGGCACCCTCATCTGGGGGGGTACGCCGATTCCAGGAGAAGGCCCTGGGACAGATGTGAAGGAAATTTGCCATTACACGGTCATTGGCAATGTCTTTACCATTACATGGTCATTGATAAAGGACTCCTGGAGCAGAGGGGCAGGTGAAACTGTCAGAATGTATGGTCCAGTCAAGTTCTCCATCAAGGATTCAGGCCAGAGAAAGGTCAGTGAGTGTACCACAGTGGAGGGCTGGATGTACCAGGGAATCTGTGAGGGATCTTTGCTTTTACATGGTCATCAGCAAAGTCTTCATCATTACACAGTCAATGATGGGGAGTCTTGGATCAGAGGAGAGACTGTGGGAAGTTGTGTCAAATCGATGTGGCCTAAGAGCACAGGATTTGCAAGCTGGGCAAGCAGGGAACAGTAGTCCATCATCCAACATGTGCTTTTAAACTACTAGGCCTCCTGGGAGAGGTGCTGCAGGCCTCTGGCCTAGTAGCAGCGAGCAACCAGAGTCTGCTTAAGGATTTATTCAGAGTTGGTCCTTCTAGCTTACAGAAGAATATGTGACATTACTTTACTTTAGTATAAGATTTGTGCAGGAGGAGAGAAGTTCTGGGAACATCACCCTTACACGGTCAAGAGTGATGTCCTCATCCCTTACACAGTAATGGATGGGGAATGCCTGGAAAGCAATAGTCTGTGGGAGTTAAGCAATGGAGGAACTACAGTCTGCATGGTGATGCAGGAGGAAGATCATAGCAATTAATATATGCACATCATTTCTTCTGGCTCTAACTATGTGCTAGTGTGTGAAATCCTTATAATATGATGGCAAATGAACTATCCTATGGGCATCCCATATACACTTTTCCCCAATCAAGTTGTACCGCCCAATAAACAAAAACAAAACCAGCAAAAGACTGTTCATTGTCTCTGCAAGTCATATATGGGAGCCTGGCAGTGGGGTGATTTGGTGCATGTCTGTTACTTGTGGCAACTACACCGCTACACATATTTTGCAGGTTTTGTGTTTTAGTTGTATCTGCACCATGGAATTTCAGTACCTTCCCTCAGTTAACATAAAGTAGAAAAAAAAAAAAACATTTGGAATGCAGAATAAAATGCACATTCAAAAAGCATGTAAATAGATGCAGTAATACGTGTAAAAATGTGCATTTATTTGTGGAAGGTCCCGTACCCTAGCTCAGTGCTGGAGGAGGAAAATGAATGTTGTTTTTGTGAAGGTGGTGAATCAGTCACAGCAGGAAGAAGTGACAGAATGATCACAGAGATAAAACAGATTACAGGGTCACAGAAGGAGCAGGCTGTTCCTGGTGTAAAACACTGACTGTAAAAGAAATGCTTCCTGGTGCCATTCTCTTCTATGGAGGTTGGCCTACAAAGGGAAAGAATTGACGTGATCATGGACTACAGTGCCAGTATCAACTGACAGTGCAGTCCGCGTTCAGTGCAGCTGAAAGGAACTTCCATATATAATAACTGTTCCTCATTTGGCTTTTTACAACCAGAAAGCATGGTTGGTTTGCAGATATGGTATTTAAAGCAGAACTAAACTCTCTCAATCAACATGAACTATATTTAACCTTTATGTTGCTAGCATTAGTAAATGGATAGGAAAGTATATTATATATATTTTTTTTTTTTACTTTTTTTTTTTTTTTTTACATTTCCTCATTTTTTTTTTTTTTTTATCAGAAATATATATTGTACCAAAATAAAAAGAAACATACTAGACTGAAATACAGAATAGCCGAAAAATGGTAAGGGTTGATGGAGACATGACTAGGGTATTAAAGATGATTTTGTCCCTATGACTGCTAGACCAAAACACCCTCTTTTACCTTACCCAAGTAACACAACAAACCGAAACTGGAGTTGAATGGCTAAAGCAGCTTTTTATTAAACCAAATTTTATAAATAACATATACAAAAACATACAAATAACAGTCTCTTAGAGCCCATTCACACAGGGGCAACACGACTTGTAGGCGACTTGAGTCAGGCAACTTGGACACGACTTGAGTTAAGATCACAGCGCGACTTGGGACGACTTCAAAACGACTTGTGATGACTTCAAGCGAGACTTGGGACGACTTACAAGTCGCCCCAGGCCAGGCGACTTTTGCCGAGGCCAAGCAGAGAATGAGCTCAAGGGGGAACTCCACGGCAAATTTCTGAAAAAAATTTGGCGTGGGTTCCCCCTCCGAGAGCATACCAGGCCCTTAGGTCTGGTATGGATTCCAAGGGGAACCCCCCTACGCCGAAAAAACGGCGTGGGGGTCCCCCCCAGATCCACACCAGACCCTTATCCGAGCACGCTACCCGGCCGGCCAGGAAAGGGGGTGGGGACGAGCGGGCGCCCCCCCCTCCTGAGCCGTACCAGGCCGCGTGCCCTCAACATGGGGGGGGGGGTGCCTTGGGGGAGGGGGGGGCGTGAGGCCCCCCCACCCCAAAGCACCTTGTCCCCATGTCGATGAGGACAAGGGCCTCTTCCCGACAACCCTGGCCGTTGGTTGTCGGGGTCTGCGGGCGGGGGGCTTATCGGAATCCGGGAGCCCCCTTTAATAAGGGGGCCCCCGGATACCGGCCCCCCACCCTATGTGAATGAGTATGGGGTACAATGTACCCCTACCCATTCACCTGTGCAAAAAAAGTACAAAAAAAAAACACAACACAGGGAAAAAATATTTTATTGCACAGCTCCGGGGGTCTTCCGTCTTCGGGGGTCTTCTCGCCGGACTCCTCCGCTATCTTCTTGTAGCTCTTTTAGTAGCGGAGGAGTCCGGCTTTCTTCCTCCCCGCCGCCGGCCTCTTCTCCCGACTTCGGGGGTCTTGTCCCCCTCTTCGGTTCTTCTGCCGGGCCACCGCGCCTTCTTATAGCTCTTTTGCAGGCGGTGGCCCGGTCTTCTGTCGCCGCCGCCGCCTTCCGTTCTTCTTCTTCTTCTTCTTCTTCTTCTTCTTCTTCTCCAGGAGATGTTGACACGACGCTCTCTCCGGCCACAATGCCAGGGACGCGCTCCGCTGCCACTTATATAGGGACAATGGGGCGGTGTCACATGGGTTGATGTCACATGGGTTGGTCACATGGGTTGATGTCACATGGTGACCCCGCCCCCTTACCATGTGACATCAACCCATGTGACCAACCCATGTGACATCAACCCATGTGACACCGCCCCATTGTCCCTATATAAGTGGCAGCGGAGCGCGTCCCTGGCATTGTGGCCGGAGAGAGCGTCGTGTCAACATCTCCTGGAGAAGAAGAAGAAGAAGAAGAAGAACGGAAGGCGGCGGCGGCGGCGGCGACAGAAGACCGGGCCACCGCCTGCAAAAGAGCTATAAGAAGGCGCGGTGGCCCGGCAGAAGAACCGAAGAGGGGGACAAGACCCCCGAAGTCGGGAGAAGAGGCCGGCGGCGGGGAGGAAGAAAGCCGGACTCCTCCGCTACTAAAAGAGCTACAAGAAGATAGCGGAGGAGTCCGGCGAGAAGACCCCCGAAGACGGAAGACCCCCGGAGCTGTGCAATAAAATATTTTTTCCCTGTGTTGTGTTTTTTTTTTTGTACTTTTTTTGCACAGGTGAATGGGTAGGGGTACATTGTACCCCATACTCATTCACATAGGGTGGGGGGCCGGTATCCGGGGGCCCCCTTATTAAAGGGGGCTCCCGGATTCCGATAAGCCCCCCGCCCGCAGACCCCGACAACCAACGGCCAGGGTTGTCGGGAAGAGGCCCTTGTCCTCATCGACATGGGGACAAGGTGCTTTGGGGTGGGGGGGCCGCATGCCCCCCCCTCCCCCAAGGCACCCCCCCCATGTTGAGGGCACGCGGCCTGGTATGGCTCAGGAGGGGGGGGGGCGCCCGCTCGTCCCCACCCCCTTTCCTGGCCGGCCGGGTAGCGTGCTCGGATAAGGGTCTGGTGTGGATCTGGGGGGGACCCCCACGCCGTTTTTTCGGCGTAGGGGGGTTCCCCTTGGAATCCATACCAGACCTAAGGGCCTGGTATGCTCTCGGAGGGGGAACCCACGCCAAATTTTTTTCAGAAATTTGCCGTGGAGTTCCCTCTTGAGAGCTGATAATTCTGTCAAAGTCGCCTCCGTATAGACGGAGATCCGACTTGGAGGCGATCTCCATTGAAATCAATGGGTACCGGTCGCCTGCAAGTCGGATAGAAGTAGTACAGGAACCTTTTCTGAAGTCGGAGCGACTTCAGTAGTGTGCATTAAGACGGCTCTCATTCACTTACATTGCTTTTTAAATGTTGTCCGACCTGAGGCGACTAGGGGCGACCTGAAGTCTGATCAGGAGTTGCCCCTGTGTGAATGGGCTCTAAAAGCTTCAAGGTCCTTGTAGGCACCACTACTTCAATTACCTGCTTAACCAAACTTAGGCCACCAGCCGCAAACACTGACTCAGAGACAACGCCACTACTAGCAGATACAACCCGAACAAACTACAGGAGGCCGTGCCCAAGACGGGTCCCTACCAATGTACATTTATCAAATAAAGTACATACAAGGACCTTGTACCCCTCCATCTGCCATGACAGGCCACCAAGGGAACTAGCCCAAAAAAGTATAAAATCCCAAGAACTTAACCACAAAAGGGGGAGGGTGGGTGGGAAGTTTTTCCAATGTCGTCTCTATCCTGAGTGAAGATCTCATCAATGCCACCCATACCGCCAATGCTATAATGTGCTGCAGACAGTGCTACCCATGACAACCTTGCCATAGTGACATTGGCATCATAGGTGGCACTGTCTCTGCAGGCAGCACATGTGTTATGGCTTTGGCGGTATGGGTGGCACTGTCTGTAGCACATTATGGCACTGGCACCATGGGTGGCACTGTCTGCAGCACATTATGGCATTGGCAGCATGGGTGGCACTGTTTAATCCAAAGCTATAATGTATAGATGCTGCTGCAGACAGATACGGTGATATAGTAGATCTTTAATCACCCCCTCAAGCAAGCACACACCTGTGATAGCCGGGCCCCATGAGCCACTTCCTCTCTGATCCTGCTGCTGCCTGGAGTGTCAGTCACAATCAATTTCAGATGTCAGCTACTTCCTTCTTCTGCTGCCGCCGCCGTTCGCCTCACTGCCTCTTCTCCAGTCTCACTGTCTGAGGCCGAGTGAAGAACAGAGCAGAGCGCCATGAATGTAGGGAGAGGAATCACTCTTCCAGGGAAGGCAATAATATGCAGGTTGGAACTTGAGCCAACATGAGGAACGCATGCGGAAGAGACATGCGCCCGAAAGAGACGACGTAGTCCCTCCCAAGAACATCAGTATGGAGGTAAAAAGAAAAAAAACCCTGAACAGAAAACACATGACAAAATGTCGAAAATTTCAAGGGGTTTTCAAGGCACTTTATGTGTATTTATCAGTATCTAAAACAGAGTTGTAGCTATTGCTTTTTTCCTGATGAAGCGGGTTTTTGTTCTGTGAAACATGTTGAAGTTATTGTGTTAAACGTGTTAAGCAATCAACATCCCATTTATTATACACGATGTTACCAAAAGTATTGGGACACCTGCCTTTACACGCACATGACCTTTAATGGCCTCCCAGTCTTAGTCTGTAGGGTTCAACATTGAGTTTGTATAAATACATTGTTACTACTTTTAATTAGAAATATTTGGATGTGATACCGGGAAAATCCTATGTAGTTTTTTTTGTTTTGAGGGTTTGTTTTTCCTAGTAATGTATTATAAAAGGACTAGGTGCCAGCAAATCCCGTTCAATCTCTGATGGATCTCTCTGTGTAAGACCCCTTCCTCCCAAACTCATTATTGCATTAAATCATTTTTAGTGGTATAAAACATGACGTAATGACACTGAATTATTTCCTGTGTTCTGTACAGAGTTGTCTATGCAGGTCAAGCCCCCATAATAATGTATTCATGTGCTTTGTGTAAGAAATCTGATCAGCAATGTGCTTGGACAGTGTAACATTATACCCATGACCTAGTAGAAGCAATACATTATGTGACATTAAATTCTTGGCTCTTTGTACATTGAGGACTTCCTAAAGTTCTCCAAGAATGAGCAGGTTGTTTGGAATGTGGGGAGCAGTGGGAGATATAAAACTAGAGTGATGTGGAAAGACTAATGCGGACCATGGCATGATGCGTTCATGCCCTTATCTGATTCAGTGTAGATATAAAATAAATCAGTTTATGTATTCATTAAAGAAGAACTATGGCTCTACTGCGGGGTTTCTCAACCAAGGTTCCATGGAACTAGGGGTTCCTTGAGCAATGAGCAATCTTTGCCCCTCAGATAAGTTCCCACTGACACTGTTGATCTTTTTAGCTATCTGTAAGGTTGTGATTCTTCCCAATGACCACAAGTGTAAGGACCATTCTTCCCACTGACCATCACACTAATGTATCTGTGGGGATGATTTTCTTCAGCAGGGACAGGGAAGCTGGTCAGAGTTGATAAGAAGATGGATGGAGCCAAATACAGGGAAATCTAAGAAGAAAACCTGTTAGAGTCTGCAAAAGACTTGAAACTGGGACAGAGGTTCACCTTCCAGCAGGACAAAAATCTTAAACATACAGCCAGAGCTACAATGAAATGGTTTCAATCAAAATATATTCATGTGTTAGAATGGCCCAAAGTCCAGATCTAAATCCAGTTGAGAATCTGTGGCAATACTTAAAAATTGCTGTTGACAGACACACTCCATCCAATCTGACAGCGTTTGAGCTATTTTTCAAAGAAGAATGGGCAAAAATGTCTCTCTAGATGTGCAAATCTGGTAGAGACCTCCACAAAAAGACTTGTAGCTGTAATTGCAGCGAATGGTGGTCCCACTAAGCATTGACTCAGGGGGGCTGAATACAAATACACACCACACTTTTCAGATATTAATTTGTAAAAAAAATTGAAAACCATTTATCATTTTCCTTCTACTTCACAATTATGTGCCACTTTGTGTTGGACTATCACATATAATGTTCATTTAAGTTTTTGGTTGTAACATGACAAAATGTGGAAAAGTTCAAGGGGTATGAATTTCTTTTTCAAGGCACTGTATATAACCCATTTTTTTGCAAGATATAAAATATAGTAGATACCTAACATATCAGGCTTTAAAATTAAAATATGTTACTTAAAAAATCTCCATAGGCGAAGCTTTAAAAATGTTTACAGGTTACCAGTAGTGATGGACGAACTTCCGACGGGACGTTTCGCGAACGCGAAATGCGAACGGACCCAAACGTTCGCGAAACCGACCGTTCGCCGCGGGCCCCATTGACTTCAATGGGAGGCGAACTTTGCAAACCTTCATGTCGAATTTGCGGCCACGTGGTAATTATTAGGGGGTAAAACGTAGTCCCACCATCTGGACAATGACATAATACATGTATGAGGTGAATTTGGGATCGATAACTACAAGCATTTTTATTTTATTTGGGAAATTGTTCTAACAATTCAGGACTATGGAGCTAATGAAGGCAATGGAGGAGAGGGAAGGTCAGGGACCAGGGTAGGCAAAGAAGAGGGTGCAGGAGATGATCACCAGCAGCGTGACATACCGGAATGACACATGCACCGTGATAGAGGCATCTGACAGCAGCACCGTAATACAGAGCACTGACAGCAGCACCGTGACATACAGCGCTGACAGCAGCACCGTGACATACAGCGCTGACAGCAGCACCGTGACATACAGCGCTGACAGCAGCACCGTGACATACAGCGCTGACAGCAGCACCGTGACATACAGCGCTGACAGCAGCACCGTGACATACAGCGCTGACAGCAGCACCGTGACATACAGCGCTGACAGCAGCACCGTGACATACAGCGCTGACAGCAGCACCGTGACATACAGCGCTGACAGCAGCACCGTGACATACAGCGCTGACAGCAGCACCGTGACATACAGCACTGACAGCAGCACCGTAAGCAGCCCCAGGAGGAAGTCAGCACAGCACAGGGATGGTGTGATCCCCTCATAATAAGAACCCCCAGGAGGAAGTCAGCACAGCACAGGGATAGTGTGATCCCTTCATAATAAGAACCCCCAGGAGGAAGTCAGCACAGCACAGGGATATCATAAGCAGCCCCAGTAGAAATATGACACCGCTCAACCTCTTCAAAGAGGAGGGTAGGGGCATATAGTACGGTGTGCTTTTTTGGGTCAAGGAAGTGAGCCAAATGAATTAAGAAGGTCTGTGTGCTTGATTAAAAAAATAGTTTATAGACATATACATGGTCTACTGGTCACATGTGTTGAATTCCTCCGAGATCCATGCCTCATTCATTTTTAGAAATGTGAGGTAGTTAACACTGTGGTGAGCTAGGCGAGTACGCTTATCGGTCACAATCCCCCCTGCTGCGCTGAACGTCCTTTCGGACAGGACACTGGATGAGGGGCAAGCCAACAGTTCGATTGCAAATTGGGCAAGCTCTGGCCAGAGGTCAAGCCTGCCCACCCAGTAGTCTAGGGGTTCATCACTCCTCAGAGCGTCCACATCGGCCGTTAACCCAATGTAGTCGGACACCTGACGGTCTAGGCGTTCCCTGATGCTGGATCCGGATGACACCTGTCGATGGGTCGGCTGAAAGAATGACCTCATATCCGAAGTCACCAACACATCTTCAAACCGGCCTCTTCTTGCAGGCGCTGTTGGATTGGTACCCGCAAATCCTTCTCTGGGAGTGGGAATTGCTCCTCTGCCAGCGCACGCAAAAGCAGAATGCAGCATTTCTCGAAGCAAGGCCTGGAAGTGCTGCATTCTGACAGCCCTCTGCGACGGCGGTAACATTTCCGCCATTTTGTGTTTGTACCGGGGGTCTAAGTACGTTGCCACCCAGTACTGGTCCTTGACCCTCATGCTTTTTATACGGGGGTCCCTATTAAAACACTGGAGCATGAAGGCCCCCATTTGCACTAAAGTGGAAGCGGTGTGGTGGCCTGGCTCCTGCTCATCATCCAGGATAATGTCGTCCTCTTCATTCTCCTCTCCCCATCCTCGCACAACAGGGATCCCAGAAAGGTTTAAAGCATGCTCTTCTTGCTCCTGCTCATCCGCCCCGGCACCATCCTCCTCTGACTCCTCATCAGACTCCTGTTGTTGACTTGTCTCAGATAGAGTAGCCCCCCCTGGGAATTCATCCAGCATTGCGACTTCCTCATCTTCCCGCTCCTGCTCCTCCACAGCCTGATCAATGACACGACGCAATGCACGCTCCAGAAAGAAGGCATAAGGTACCATGTCACTGATGGCGCCATGGCTGCGACTGACCAGTTTGGTGATCTCCTCAAATGGCCGCAGAAGTCTGCATGTGTCGCGCATGAGCAGCCACTGGCGCGGTGAAAAAAAACCCAGCTCCCCAGAACCGTTTCTTTCGCAGAGTTCATACAGGTAGACGTTAACTGCACGTTTCTGCTGGAGCAGCCTATCAAGCATATAGAAGGTTGAGTTCCATCGCGTCGGGCAATCGCAAATAAGACGTCTGACCGGCAGATGGTGTCGCCGCTGAATGTCAGCAAGGCGAGCCATGGCCGTGTAAGATCTTCTGAAATGGGCCGAGATTTTCCTTGCCTGCCGCAAGATGTCCTGGACCCCAGGGTATTTGACAAGGAATCGCTGCACGACCAAGTTTAAGACGTGTGCCATGCACGGCACGTGCGTGATTTTGCCCTGTTTCAATGCGCTAAGCAGATTGGCACCGTTGTCACACACCACTTTACCAACTGTCAAATTGAGCGGTGTTAGCCACTCATCTGCCTGTGAACGCAAAGCTGAAAGGAGTGCCGGGCCAGTGTGGCTCTTTGCTTCCAGGCACAACAGACGCAGCACGGCATGGCAACGTCTCACCTGGCATGTGGAATAGGTTCTGGGGAGCTTGGGCGGTGCAGTGGAAGAGACGCTAGCAGCGGAAAAGGAGGAGGCAGCTGAGGAGGAGAGGGAGGAGGATGGAGTAGGAGGAGGAGAAGAAGAGTCAGGCCTGCATGCAATCCGTGGCGGTAAAACCAAATCTACACGGGTGCCACGGGTTACATGCTTGACGGCCGTCAGAAGGTTCACCCAGTGGGCAGTAAAACTGATATACCTTCCCTGCCCGTGTTTGCTAGACCACGTGTCTGTGGTCAGATGTATCTTGGCACCGACACTGTGTGCCAGAGATACATTCACTTGCCGCTGAACATGGCCATATAGCTCTGGGATGCCCTTCTCTGAGAAATACTTCCTTCCTGGGACCTTCCATTGTGGTGTTCCAATGGCCACAAATTTGCGAAAGGCCTCCGAGTCCACCAGTTTATATGGCAGTAGTTGGCGGGCTATGAGTTCTGACAAGCCAGCCGCCAACCGTTGGGCAAGAGGGTTATCCGGCATCATCATTTTTTTACGCTCAAACATTAGGCCCACGGAAGCCTGCCTTTTTGCAGAAAAATGTGAGCTTGGCGTGATGGAAGGTGGAGTGGAGGACAATTGTGAGGAGAGAGGAGAAGGAGAAGTAGAAGACGAGGCTGGACGGTGAGAGCCTGCAGTGTGGCTTTGTGTGTTCCGTTGCTCCCACTGGGCTCGGTGATGGCTGCTCATGTGCCTTCTTAAGGCGGTCGTCCCTAGGTGAGTATTGGGCTTACCGCGACTAACGCGTTGACTGCAAAGATTGCAGATGGCAACGCTATTGTCAGCAGCGGACACGTTAAAAAAAGCCCACACTGCGGAGCCATGTGCCGGTGTCCTGGGAGCGCCAGATGTGACCGTACATGGTCGATGACTCGCTCCTGATACATTTGCAGTCTGCTTTGTCCCTGCTGTGCAATGTAAGTCATTGCTGCTTCTCCTCCCTATCTGCTGGTCCATATCTCCCTCTGAACTCCCCTCCTCTTCCTCTCTTGTGGGCACCCACGTGACATCACTAGACACGTCATCATCAACGTCACCTTCCCCACCGCTATAAGTAGAGATCTCGGAGTAGGCAGCAACACCGGGGACCAACCTCCTCCTTGGGCTGATCTGGGTACTGGCGTCAGACTGCTGAGTAGCGCTTGTTGCTACCTCCTCTTCCTGATCCAATACCAAGAGTGGCTGCGCATCAGAAATGTCCTCTTGATATGGATCGGAAAATAATTCCAGTGACTCAAGCGGAAGGTATGTGGTGGTGGTGGTGGTGGTCGTGTTGTTGGTGGTAGTGTCTTTGGGGGTGCACATAGCAGAGAGTGAAGAAGAGGGTGCAGATCGAGAGGATGAGGAGGGTGCAGAAGAGTAAGGCTGAGCGAGCCACTCAACCAAGTCTGGTGCATCCTTTAAAGTAATTGAACGCACCTTCTGCAACTTCCCACTTTGGCTCAAGCCTGTTGCTCCTGCCCTACCCCTACCACCCCTGCGGAAGGGCCTGCCTCTTCCTCTGCATGTCATTTTTTAAATGACCCTGTGACAAAACTCTTAGTCCCTATACCGCTGAAGGACTGCTGCAGTATAGGTGAGCGGTCAGCAGTGGTGCACGTCAACCCTATCTATTGTGGACCTATAGCGGTCCTTACAGAACAGCAGACTGTACCGCACTCAAGCCTATGTACCGTAGCACCCTATACCAAGTTACCAGTCCTTATAAGAACTTTTGTGGACCAAGCAGGTTGTGTATTAGTGTTTAGCAGACTGTACGTCAGTCCCTATACCGCTGAAGGACTGCTGCAGTATAGGGCAGCGGTCAGCAGTGGTGCACGTCAACCCTATCTATTGTGGACCGATAGCGGTCCTTACAGAACAGCAGACTGTACCGCACTCAAGCCTATGTACCGTAGCACCCTATACCAAGTTACCAGTCCTTATAAGAACTTTTGTGGAACAAGCAGGTTGTGTGTTAGTGATTAGCAGACTGTACGTCAGTCCCTATACCGCTGAAGGACTGCTGCAGTATAGGGCAGCGGTCAGCAGTGGTGCACGTCAACCCTATCTATTGTGGACCGATAGCGGTCCTTACAGAACAGCAGACTGTACCGCACTCAAGCCTATGTACCGTAGCACCCTATACCAAGTTACCAGTCCTTATAAGAACTTTTGTGGAACAAGCAGGTTGTGTGTTAGTGATTAGCAGACTGTACGTCAGTCCCTATACCGCTGAAGGACTGCTGCAGTATAGGTGAGCGGTCAGCAGTGGTGCACGTCAACCCTATCTATTGTGGACCGATAGCGGTCCTTACAGAACAGCAGACTGTACCGCACTCAAGCCTATGTACCGTAGCACCCTATACCAAGTTACCAGTCCTTATAAGAACTTTTGTGGACCAAGCAGGTTGTGTATTAGTGTTTAGCAGACTGTACGTCAGTCCCTATACCGCTGAAGGACTGCTGCAGTATAGGGCAGCGGTCAGCAGTGGTGCACGTCAACCCTATCTATTGTGGACCGATAGCGGTCCTTACAGAACAGCAGACTGTACCGCACTCAAGCCTATGTACCGTAGCACCCTATACCAAGTTACCAGTCCTTATAAGAACTTTTGTGGACCAAGCAGGTTGTGTATTAGTGTTTAGCAGACTGTACGTCAGTCCCTATACCGCTGAAGGACTGCTGCAGTATAGGGCAGCGGTCAGCAGTGGTGCACGTCAACCCTATCTATTGTGGACCGATAGCGGTCCTTACAGAACAGCAGACTGTACCGCACTCAAGCCTATGTACCGTAGCACCCTATACCAAGTTACCAGTCCTTATAAGAACTTTTGTGGAACAAGCAGGTTGTGTGTTAGTGATTAGCAGACTGTACGTCAGTCCCTATACCGCTGAAGGACTGCTGCAGTATAGGTGAGCGGTCAGCAGTGGTGCACGTCAACCCTATCTATTGTGGACCGATAGCGGTCCTTACAGAACAGCAGACTGTACCGCACTCAAGCCTATGTACCGTAGCACCCTATACCAAGTTACCAGTCCTTATAAGAACTTTTGTGGACCAAGCAGGTTGTGTATTAGTGTTTAGCAGACTGTACGTCAGTCCCTATACCGCTGAAGGACTGCTGCAGTATAGGGCAGCGGTCAGCAGTGGTGCACGTCAACCCTATCTATTGTGGACCGATAGCGGTCCTTACAGAACAGCAGACTGTACCGCACTCAAGCCTATGTACCGTAGCACCCTATACCAAGTTACCAGTCCTTATAAGAACTTTTGTGGAACAAGCAGGTTGTGTGTTAGTGATTAGCAGACTGTACGTCAGTCCCTATACCGCTGAAGGACTGCTGCAGTATAGGGCAGCGGTCAGCAGTGGTGCACGTCAACCCTATCTATTGTGGACCGATAGCGGTCCTTACAGAACAGCAGACTGTACCGCACTCAAGCCTATGTACCGTAGCACCCTATACCAAGTTACCAGTCCTTATAAGAACTTTTGTGGACCAAGCAGGTTGTGTATTAGTGTTTAGCAGACTGTACGTCAGTCCCTATACCGCTGAAGGACTGCTGCAGTATAGGGCAGCGGTCAGCAGTGGTGCACGTCAACCCTATCTATTGTGGACCGATAGCGGTCCTTACAGAACAGCAGACTGTACCGCACTCAAGCCTATGTACCGTAGCACCCTATACCAAGTTACCAGTCCTTATAAGAACTTTTGTGGAACAAGCAGGTTGTGTGTTAGTGATTAGCAGACTGTACGTCAGTCCCTATACCGCTGAAGGACTGCTGCAGTATAGGGCAGCGGTCAGCAGTGGTGCACGTCAACCCTATCTATTGTGGACCGATAGCGGTCCTTACAGAACAGCAGACTGTACCGCACTCAAGCCTATGTACCGTAGCACCCTATACCAAGTTACCAGTCCTTATAAGAACTTTTGTGGAACAAGCAGGTTGTGTGTTAGTGATTAGCAGACTGTACGTCAGTCCCTATACCGCTGAAGGACTGCTGCAGTATAGGTGAGCGGTCAGCAGTGGTGCACGTCAACCCTATCTATTGTGGACCGATAGCGGTCCTTACAGAACAGCAGACTGTACCGCACTCAAGCCTATGTACCGTAGCACCCTATACCAAGTTACCAGTCCTTATAAGAACTTTTGTGGACCAAGCAGGTTGTGTATTAGTGTTTAGCAGACTGTACGTCAGTCCCTATACCGCTGAAGGACTGCTGCAGTATAGGGCAGCGGTCAGCAGTGGTGCACGTCAACCCTATCTATTGTGGACCGATAGCGGTCCTTACAGAACAGCAGACTGTACCGCACTCAAGCCTATGTACCGTAGCACCCTATACCAAGTTACCAGTCCTTATAAGAACTTTTGTGGACCAAGCAGGTTGTGTATTAGTGTTTAGCAGACTGTACGTCAGTCCCTATACCGCTGAAGGACTGCTGCAGTATAGGGCAGCGGTCAGCAGTGGTGCACGTCAACCCTATCTATTGTGGACCGATAGCGGTCCTTACAGAACAGCAGACTGTACCGCACTCAAGCCTATGTACCGTAGCACCCTATACCAAGTTACCAGTCCTTATAAGAACTTTTGTGGAACAAGCAGGTTGTGTGTTAGTGATTAGCAGACTGTACGTCAGTCCCTATACCGCTGAAGGACTGCTGCAGTATAGGGCAGCGGTCAGCAGTGGTGCACGTCAACCCTATCTATTGTGGACCGATAGCGGTCCTTACAGAACAGCAGACTGTACCGCACTCAAGCCTATGTACCGTAGCACCCTATACCAAGTTACCAGTCCTTATAAGAACTTTTGTGGAACAAGTGAGTTGTGAATGTTTAGCAGACTGCAGCAGAAGGGCAGCAGTCAAGTATAATATCCTTTCTATATTTGGAAGAAAGAATATTATACATGTACAAGCCTATTACTGTACCACTGATACCAGTCCTGAAAAGAACCTTTGTGGAACTAATAATAACAGCAAGTCTTTAAAATTACCCTCACTGCCTGACAACACTGCTTCCTTCCTGTCCCTATACAAATTGGCAAAAAAAGAGAACGATTAGTGGTTACTGGAACAGCTCTTTTGTGGACCTTGATAGTAACAGCTAATGATGATGATGATGATGATGATGATGATGAAAGACTAATCTGGCTGTCCCTGTAGCATACACCGTCCTTTCCCTTTCTCTAAACTAACAAAAGACACTCAGGCTGCTGCAAGAATCAGCAGCACAGCAAACCTATCAACACCTAACACCTATACCAGTCCTGAAAAGAACTTTTGTGTACCAAATAGCTAGTGGTTTATCTCTCCCTACTCCACACAGGAACCTGTCCCTATCTTAACAGAAGAAAGAATGTAAAATGGCCACCGGATCGGGTGTATTTATAGGTTAGGGGGAATGTACAAGTGTCCATGTGCTGTCATGTCTCAATTGGCTGTCCTGTATCACATGATAAACGTGTCACCAAAGGTTAAAGTTCTTGTATACATTAAACACGTAAGTCCGCCGCGGCGAACGACGGAAAAAGGCGTTCGAACGTGCGGACCGCGAATGTCGGAAATTCGCCGCGAAACGACCGCCGGGCGAACCGTTCGGCCATCACTAGTTACCAGTCTAGAGTTACAAAGGAGATCTAGAGCTAGAATTATTGCTCTAGCTATAACGTGCGTGGTGATACTTCACACGTGTGTGCAGGGCCTACGTATGTGTTCGCCTCTGCGTGCAAACACAGGGGAATGGGGGCCCTTTATAAAAATGATTTCATATTAATAATTGTATTGTTACACTTTTTTATTATTATTTTTTAATCACTTTATTCCTTTCACAACAAATATAAATATCTCTTTTAATAGCAATAAAGCATGACAGTTACTATTTATGGAGATATCGGGGGTCTATGAGACCCCAGATCTCTCTTCTACCCTGGAAAGCATGAGATAAAAAAAAACAAAAAAAAATGGATCTCATGTTCCCCCCCCCAAAAAAATTGCCTTGTTTACATTCTCCTTAGCCAGAAGTGACAAAATGCTTTTCATTTCCGGTCTCCTAGACCAGCCCTTTTCAACCAGTATGCCCAGGCACCCAGGAGTGCCTTGAGGTTTCTTCAGGGGCGGCCTTGGCAAAATGCCTAAAAATTGCCCAAAAATTGTATACAAGCTGGCGTGTGGATGAAGTCTGCCTTTTAGTTACAAAAAGCTACAGGTTTGTATTGTGCATTACAACCTTCTAGCTGCCAGCATCCTAACGACCAATGGAATCATCAATGGATATGGAGATTGTCCGTCGCCCGCATAGCATCCTTGTTTAACTCTCCTGTCCCCCTCTCCCTCAGCACTGGGGTCATATGGAGAGTGATGGAGAGAAATTGAGGGAGAAGAGAAACATTGGAAAACTAGTCAGTACCAGTTTGCAAAAGTGTATTTGCTTTGGTAGAATAAATCACCTCTAATGTTGGGTGTCCTACCTGTTTGTATGTTGCTGCATTATGTAAAGTTATTAGAATATTTTTTTACATTTTAGAATGAGGTGCATGGAGACTCTTCATAATTTTTAAAGGGTGCCTTGAGACTGTCCATGTTTTAAAGGGTGCCTTGACTGAAAAAAGCTTGAGAAATTATGTCCTAGACCAGCCTTAAAACAACCAGGGTCTTCAGGCACCCTGGGGGGCCTTGAGGTTTCTTCAGGGATGCCTTGGCAAGGGACTTTGGGTGTCCTACATGTGTTTATGTTGCTGCATTATGTATACAGTGCCTTGCGAAAGTATTCGGCCCCCTTGAACTTTTCAACCTTTTGCCACATTTCAGGCTTCAAACATAAAGATATAAAATGTTTATTTTTTGTGAAGAATCACCAACAAGTGGGACACAATTGTGAAGTGGAACGAAATCTATTGGATTTTTGAAACTTTTTTAACTAATAAAAAATGAAAAGTGGGGCGTGCAAAATTATTCCGCCCCCTTGCGTTAATACTTTGTAGAGCCACCTTTTGCTGCGATTACAGCTGCAAGTCACATGGGGTATGTCTCTATCAGTTTTGCACATCGAGAGACTGAAATTCTTGCCCATTCTTCCTTGCAAAACAGCTCGAGCTCAGTGAGGTTGGATGGAGAGCATTTGTGAACAGCAGTTTTAAGCTCTTTCCACAGATTCTCGATTGGATTCAGGTCTGGACTTTGACTTGGCCATTCTAACACCTGGATACGTTTATTTGTGAACCATTCCTTTGTAGATTTTGCTGTATGTTTGGGATCATTGTCTTGTTGGAAGATAAATCTCCGTCCCAGTTTCAGGTCTTTTGCAGACTCCAACAGGTTTTCATCCAGAATGGTCCTGTATTTGGCTGCATCCATCTTCCCCTCAATTTTATCCATCTTCCCTGTCCCTGCTGAAGAAAAGCAGGCCCAAACCATGATGCTGCCACCACCACCAAGTTTGACAGTGGGGATGGTGTGTTGAGGGTGATGAGCTGTGTTGCTTTTACGCCAAACATATCGTTTTGCATTGTGGGCAAAAAGTTGGATTTTGGTTTCATCTGACCAGAGCACCTTCTTCCACATGTTTGCTGTGTCTCCCAGGTGGCTTGTGGCAAACTTTAGACAATACTTTTTATGGATATCTTTGAGAAATGGCTTTCTTCTTGCCACTCTTCCATAAAGGCCAGATTTGTGCAGTGTACGACTGATTGTTGTCCTATGGACAGACTCTCCCACCTCAGCTGTAGTTCTCTGCAGTTCATCCAGAGTGATCATGGGCCTCTTGGCTGCATCTCTGATCGTTCTTCTCTTTGTCTGAGCTGAAAGTTTAGAGGGACGGCCAGGTCTTGGTAGATTTGCAGTGGTCTGATACTCCTTCCATTTCAAAATGATCGCTTGCACAGTGCTCCTTGTGATGTTTAAAGCTTGGGAAATCTTTTTGTATCCAAATCCGGCTTTAAACTTCTCCACAACAGTATTACGGACCTGCCTGGTGTGTTCCTTGGTCTTCATGATGCTCCCTGCGCTTTCAACAGAACCCTGAGACTATCACAGGGCAGGTGCATTTATACAGAGACTTGATTACACACAGGTGGATTCTATTTATCCCCATCAGTCATTTAGGACAACATTGGATCATTCAGAGATCCTCGCTGAACTTCTGGAGTGAGTTTGCTGCACTGAAAGTAAAGGGGCCGAATAATTTTGCACGCACCACTTTTCAGTTTTTTATTTGCTAAAAAAGTTTAAAATATCCAATAGATTTCGCTCCACTTCACAATTGTGTCCCACTTGTTGGTGATTCTTCACAAAAAATAAAAATTTTATATCTTTATATTTGAAGCCTGAAATGTGGCAAAAGGTTGAAAAGTTCAAGGGGGCCGAATACTTTTGCAAGGCATTGTAACTATTAGAATCCTTTTTTACATTTTATAATGGGGTGCCTTGAGACTATCCATAATTTTTAAAGGGTGCCTTGAGATTGTCCATAATTTTTAAAGGGTGTCTCGAGATTGTCCAAAGCTTTTAAAGGGTGCCTCGACTGAAAAAAGGTTGTGAAACACTGTCCTAGACCACCAGCAGCTCCTATGGGGGGGTATTGCTGCATGTACTTTCAACAAAGACCACAACTGCTGTCACCACAGGGAGATCTGCTCTAAGAAATGCTATGGAGCCATTGATGCAGTATATGTAGATAGGGAGTGGTTGCAAAGAGGATGCTGGAAATCAATAACACTGAGATGCCACAAAGGATAAAAAAAAGCTAAAAACTGTATTTTTTTTTCAAAGTCCCTACTTTTTATGATGCACAGATCTTTTGCAAACTAAAAGGGAACCTTGACATCAACAGCCACTTTATACCACAGTTGCCGGTGTAGGATATGAAGGAAGCAGTGCCAATGTGTTGTATCGGCGCATCGCATGTTTTTTTCAACCTTATTGAAATGTCACAAAACAATTCATCTTTATTGGTGCAGTGTAGTACGATGAAACATGCTGAACTAAGTAATGATATAGAAAGTCTGACATTTTTTAGGTACATTGGTGTGAACTGAACTAATAGGACATAAGGTAATTTTCTTGCCTTTGCTTTGGGACTTCGTTGCGTATGGCTGCCCAACACATATGATGTGAATGGGCCCAAAAGCCATTTAGATAGAGGTTTACATCTACTTGATTCTATCACATAAACACATGTAAAAATGTTTTATAAATTGTATTTAATTCCAGTAGGGACTGGATCTGCTAACCCATAGAAAACAAACCACAAGCCGCGGAAAGTGATGTTTCCTGTTTACGTATGTAATTTTCCATTTGGCCATCAGCCTTGAAGTCAGGGCATGGAAGGTGTTTGTGACATTTATTTAGTAACACCGGTGGACATTGATTGACTTATTAGCTGTATTTTAACCTTACGCTAACTTTGTCATCACATTTTTTTGTATGAGTTTTGCTGACGGAGTGCAGAGAGGGGGCACGGCAGGTTAACCATGACCAAACAATGGCGCTTCCTGGACATAAGATACATTTTAACACAGGATAGTCAGCACTATTTCCATTTGGAGACGGGATGTGCATCTTCCCTCGTGTCATCTCTGTCATTAATCTTTCTTTCTGTGAAACTTTTTTTTTTCTTTAAAGGAAGTCAATGTAGATATGGACTGCGTTCCCCGCTCATACCTGAATGTCACCATTACACATAACAGCTGTTATCATGTTATATTATCAGGAATGAAAACCATTAACCGCTGGTCCTTGTGTAGAAAAATATAGCTTTTATTGCGTATGGCAGGCATTCCGCTGTAGGGTATCCGATTTACTGAGTACTACCTGAATGTTTAAAGCCAAATTTCAGGCAGACATCTAAATTTGCAGAGTGGTTTTGGCTGTTAAAGTATTTGTGTTTCTGTCGAATACACAGCACCAAAGTATAGCATGGTGGTCTCCAAACTGTGCCCTCGGACCAGATGCAGCCCTTTTGATAGCCCTTGGGGCACTATTCCTCTCGCTAATAAAGGTTTTTTTTTTCTGCAGCTGACACAAAAAGTGGGGTATAATTTCTCCCACTGACATCAACGAATGGGTAGTATTTCTCCCACTGGTACCAATGATGGGGCACTTCTCCTTCCACTGATACCACCCGTGGGACACTTTTCTGCCCACTAATGTGAATTATAAGGCACTATTTATTTGAAGATGGGGCACTATTCTTCACACTGATGCTAATAATGGGACACTATTCCTCCCACTGATACCTATAATGGGGCACTTCTTCTTCCACTTACACTAGCGAATGAGCACTATTCCTTCCAATTATACCAATGATAGGGCACGTCTCCTTCCACTGCCACTAATGAATGGGCACCATTCCTCCCTCTGAAACCACTGATGGGGCACTATTCCTTATACGGACAGCGATGATGGGACATTATTCCCCCCACTGATGCCAATAATGAGGCACTATTCCTCCCACTGACGCTGACGAATGGGCACTATTCCTCCCACTGATACCAATGATGGGGCACTATTCCTCCCACTGACACTAACAGATGGGCACCATTCCTCCCTCTGACACCAGTGATGGGGCACTATTCCTTATAAGGACACTGACGATGGGGCACTATTCCTGAAACTGGTACCAATGATGGGGCACTTCTTCTTCCACTGATACCAGAGGTGGGACTCTTTTCTGCCCACTAATGCCAATTATGGGGCATTATTTAATCGCCAACTGACCAAAGGTTGCATGTGATTTCATTATTTCTGCTGTTATTCCCTCTAAATCCTGGACATTTTTTCTACCTCCAGTGGCCACACCCTGGCCTCCCTAAAGTCTGAAGGACAGGAAACTGGCCCCTTGTTTAGAAAGTTTGGAGACCCCCTGGTATAGCACAACAAGAGGATGAAACCAAATTCTCTGTTACGGTTTATGAATACAGTGATGTCATCTGCCTCCAGCCACCTGATCAGCAGACTTATAATGTCATTGTTTTCCCCACTATGATCTCTCCTCCTGTCAGCTTGGTCTCTTTCAAGCAACACACCTGACTGCCTCCCAGTACTGCCCCTCTTCCTCAGTCTGAGCGTTTCTGTATAGGAGATTACAAGTGATGGATGTATAGATTACCTATACTGGATGCAGTGAATTGACTGATGTGTAAATAAATACAGAGCTGCATTTTTTTTTTATCTTTCTATTAAGACTACTTTCACACTGAGGCGCTTTAAAGGCATTTTAGCGCTTAAAACGGCAACCGCAAAGCTCCTGTCACTCCAGTGTGAAAGCTAGAGTGCTTTCGCTTGCGGGACTTTAAAAAAAGGCCTGCAAGCAGCATCTTTGGGGTGCATAACCCGCTCCTAAAGAGCCCTGGCCCATTGAAATCAATGGGTAGCACCGCCAAAGTGACTGCAAAGCACTTCGGCAGCGACGCTACATGGGCGCTATTAACCCCTTTATCGGCTGCTAGCGGGGGTTAAAAGCGTCCCACTAGCGGCCGAAAAGCACCGCTAAAACGGCGGTAAAGATGTCTTCTATCTATCCTAACATGGCCTATGGCACCCCCTTCAGCAAGCATTTTTGTATTGTTTTAACCTTTCTCCACCCGGATGTCACCAGTGGTACTTTTTGATTTTTAACATTATTAATCTTTGTATACACTTTCATGACTTATTATTGCAGTTTATCAAGTTTTTACAGTTTTTTCCCCAGTCCTTGTTTGTTTGGCCCACAGTGCGATAAACAAGCTTCTTCATTCAACTTATGTTTTCCATATGCACTTTCTGGATTCAACTCATAGAGCGCGGCTCTAAAGTTCTTTTTTTTCCCAGTATATCCATTGTTCCAGTGGTTGGCAGCTGCACTGGGTTCTAGTCCATTAAAACTTGTTGGTTTATGACACTTCTACACATGACTTACAGTTTTAAGGCTTTAGGACTTTGCTGTTGCACTTGTAACCAAAAGCATACTTGCTAAAGGAAAAGGGAATATACTTACCTTTCTGGTGGCTGGTGTCTTGAAAACACTGCTGCTACACGGCTCCTCAGCCACTTGTAGGTTTCAAGAACACTGGCACCCCCATTGTAAACAGTGTTTTCTCCCACCAGTTCATATGTCACTAGAGGACGTATGTTTCTTCAGGAGGAACCACTGCAGGTATTCAACCCATCCAACTGCTCCATCCAGTCAGCTCTCACACAGTGTATAAGAGCTGTAACTGCAGCTCTCCACCCCCTCCTCTGCACTTCTCACAGATGCATAAGGATTTTTCACAAATCTGTACTTTTTAAAGGTTGTAGACAGGGAAAACTACAGATAAACAAGTAAAACTTATGCAGGAGCATTTGTTTCATATTTGTGTATCATCTGAGGCTGTTGACTGCACTAGGTATATGTGAGGGGTTTACATCCACTTTAAAGATTTAGAAGCTGGCCTCCTGCATTGCATGTTAATGATACGGAGCTCATCCTGTCTTTTGGGACAGACTCATTCTGAACAATTTTTAGGTATGATGTGTGAATGGGAACACATAACAAGGATATGGTGGGGTTTTGGTGGGGAGAACAAGTAATAGTGGAAATACCTTAGCCCTTGTACACACGGTCGGACATTCCGACGGAAAATGTCCGATCGGACCACGTTGTCGGATAATCTGACTGTGTGTGGGCTCCATCGGACTGTTTTAGAGCTGGTCTATAAAACTTTCCGACAACATGATCCGATCGGACTTTGTCCGATTGTGTGTAGAGAATTCCGATCGGACAAAGTGCCACGCATGCTAAGATCAAATTCAAATTCCTAGACCAAAGCTATTGGCTACTAGCCTGAACATAGTCCCGTCATAAGGAATTAACGTTGTTGCGGATTTCCTGACAACTTTGTCCGACCGTGTGTATGCAACACAAGTTTCGGACAAAATCCGACGGATTTTGTTGTCGGAATGTCCGACCGTGTGTACAAGGGCTTAAAAAACGACCCTGAGCTGGGTGAAAAACTCCTGCTTCATCATCTCATACAATGTACTGGAATTACAGTATATCTCGCTTTCTCTTCTAAAAAGTTTACAAAAATTATTAGTCGTTTTTGTAGTCCATGTTGGAGTATTGTTCAGAGCTTTTTTACACGAATTTTCTACAAACATGTTTTTTCTCCTTTGCTGGTTGGTTTCCTTTTGCCACTCAAACAAAAGAGGAGATAATTGCAGGAAATGAGTGATGAGATGAAACATTCATAGGAATTGTTACATGTGTACCTGAATCTGATTCTTTGTAAAGTCCTTTTTTTCCGAAGATGAGCACAAGACAAGGACAACATTGCATATATCATTAGATGGTCACAACACATTGTATCGAAATCATAGGAATTGCCTGTGTTATGCGCAGCAAGGCTCTGATATATGCAAATGAGTGCTTCCTGTACTCATTGATGAATTATATATGCCCTCCTGGTATGTGATCCTGTATTAAAAAAGTCTATGTTTGTAGGAGACACTTGGTAATGCAGGTACTATTCCTTTGCGACGCAGGGATGGGGTATATATATATTTTTTTCTTGAGCTTTTATGAAAGGGAAGCAAAGCATAATAGGGAGAAGAAGAAGAGGGGAAATGGAGATAGTTGGATAGGTGGGGGGGATTGGTGCACTGGCTGATTGGAGAGGAGCTCAACTGTAAGCCCTTGTACACACGGTCAGACATTCTGACAACAAAATCCGTCATATTTTTTCTGACGGATTTTGTCCGATATTGGTGTTGCATACACACAGTCGGACAAAGTTGTCAGAAAATCCAATCGTTCGGAACGTGATGCGTTAGTTTGTTGTGACGGGACTACATTGCGGCTAGTAGCCAATAGCTTTGGTCTCGTAATTTGATCTGCGCATGCGTGGCACTTTGTCCGATCGGAATTCTCTACAAACGATCTGAAAAAGTCAGATCGGATTTTGTTGTCAGAAAATTTTAGATCCTGCTCTCAAATTTTTTCTATCCGAATTTCCGACGTAAAAAGTCCGATAGAGCCCACACATGATCGGATTTTCCGACAATATTATCCGACCTTTTCTGTGTGTACAAGGGCTTAGACAGGAGGTCGCTATATTCTTGGGAGCATGTGAATTTGATCAAAGTGGAACCATTTGAGTCTGATTTTTTTCTCTTGGTGTGTAAGGGAGCCTATTAGATCTCCCACCTGAGGCCACTTGTCAGCAATTCAGGCCCTCAGGTTGCCCACCTGAGGCCACATGGCAGTAAGTTCTGGGGGAGGCAACGCCTATCCCCCATATGGTGCAATCCACTGCTAGGAATGACCAACAGCCCATGTATAAATGCAGGCACCCAACATGCCTAGAGGGCCCTCCCCTTCTGATTGACCAGGGTTGTATGAATATTAATGCTCCCATCTGCATGGTTTCTACCTACTGTCCAGCACTTTCCATACCTGCTAGGACAGTGTAAAACTTCAAGACAGCATGGGCAGCACCAGAGCACGCTGAGCAGACTACACTTGCTGATCACTGCTCTATGTTAAGCAGACAGCAAATACATTTACCTAGCTGTCTCTTGGTTAAGCAGAGCAACCAAAAACTATAGTACACTAATCCTAACACCCACTTAGGAGGGTGCTACACATATATGCATTGGTTATCTGCTGGATCTGCTGATGCTCTCCTTCACTGCCTATTTAAAATGTAAGTGGGTCCTCTGCATCCTCCCTTAAAATGCAGGATTCGTGGCAACTAAAATGTGTTGATGGGTGTGTGTCAGTCTGGATGAGTGGGTTTTTCCTAGCAGGGGCATAGATAAGGAGGGGATAAGGGGGTCCGTCAGAGCATCTGTGGTGCAGCCGCCGCTCCTGCTTTATGTCAGTCTGACACAGGCAGCTGCAGTTCAGAGAGATAGTAGATTTCCTTTTCTCCTCAGCTTGGTCACATGACACAGCCCAGGGAGGATTTCCCTAATCTGCCAGGTTTGATTGTTGAGTGTGTTTCATCGAGCTGGGAGGTTTGTACTAACTGGTGGGAAAGATCTGTACTGTGGGGGCTGTACTGGGGGAAGAGATACTGTATGTACTGGGGTTGGGAGCGCTACTAAGAGGGATATGCCTTGGGGGAACAGTACTAAGGGGGAGAAGATCTGTACTGGGGGGGGGACTGTACTGGGAGGAGATATATGTATTGGAGTGGGGCACTGTACTAAGGCGGAGAATATTTACTGTGGGACCTATACTAAGGGGAGAAAGATCTGTACTGGGAAGGCTGTACTGGATTTGGGGGAGGGGGGGGGGTTCTGTACTGATGGGATAGATTTATACTGGGGGGGATCTGTGCTGGGGGGGGCTTTACTAAGGAGGGGGTTCTGTATTTGGGGGGACATGTACTGAGGAGGAGATCTGTACTATTGGGAAAGATCTGTACTGGTTCTGCACACCTGATCCCATGATCCCAGCACTCTGCACATTATGACCCCTGCACATCGTGCGTTCTTCACTTCCCCTGTGCTCTGTGCATTATGCACTCCTGATCCTTGCGCTCTGTGCATTATTTTTCCTGTTTTCCTCTGGCTGCCAAGGGCTGAAGTTCATCTGCAAGATAAGAAAAAAATCATCCACGGCTCTGGTTCCTAGGGAGGCTTCATGTGCATACAGACCAAGCTAGGTAACAGTCACATCTAATGCTGCATCTTCTAATGCACGCTATGAGAAGCTCATCATGTGCAGTGAAATCACAATAGGCAAATTCTGTACAGAAGAGGAGCTAGTACAACTGTGCAAAAGTGAAGGTAAGGCTAAAGTTCAGATTTAATAGTCTGTATCTCAATAAGGGATTTTTGTTCCCTCACTTCCTGTCAAGCTGATGAATGTCAGAACAGGGAGAGAAATAGAAATCCCTCCTATGGGGGCACAGACAGCATTTAACAGATAGAAATCTCATCCATGAAGACACAGGCAATTTTTAAAACATTACAGACATTCTAACCCACTGCTACTTTATCCAAAACTTGAAAAAGTTTTAGCTGGAGTTGTGCTTTAAAGATGTTTCATATGCCTTGTCGGGTATGTTGGGTGACTTATGTGTTGCTTTAGGTAGAGTAATTCTCAGCACTCCCCCATCAATAGCTGAGCAGGAGTAACAGGAGCTTTGTTCCTGAAATGAGTGCTAGATATGGATCAACCAGAGCCGGGTCACACCTTCATCAGAAGTTCTGATCTATCGTTTGGTACAAGGGCTCCAGATGACTGGCTGAATTCCCCTCAGTGATACCAAAGAATTTATTTGCTGGAGGGAAGCATATCGTCTGACAAAAATCTTATTTGAAATATGCCGTGCCTGGCAAACACAGACTTGGCAGTGATGGTGTGAGTGGGATGATCTGGTCTCCAGATGTTCTGAAGAACAAGAACGTGTATCCTGGAAAAGATGGTTAGCTGTGTCATGGTAGTTCAGGTATGCTGTGTTTAAAGGAGATCACCAAGCAAGACTCTGAAATCACTCTTTCCACACTGGGTAGTAACAATCCCATCCCACCTTTGCTTTGAGTGTATGCATGTGTGTGTGTGTGTGTGTGTATATATATATATATATATATATATATATATATATATATATATATATTATAATATAATTTATTTATTTATACAGTATCTCACAAAAGTGAGTACACCCCTCACATTTTTGTAAATATTTTATTATCTTTTCATGTGACTACACTGAAGAAATTACATTTTGCTACAGTGTAAAGTAGTGAGTGTACAGCTTGTATAACAGTGTAAATTTGATGTCCCCTCAAAATAACTCAACACACAGCCATTAATGTTTAAATCACTGGCAACAAAAGTGAGTACACCCCTAAGTCAAAATGCCCAAATTGTGCCAAATTAGCCATTTTCCCTCTCCGGTGTCATGTGACTCGTTAGTGTTACAAGGTCTCAGGTGTGAATAGGGAGCAGGTGTGTTAAATTTGGTGTTATCACTCTCAGACTCTCATACTGGTCACTGGAAGTTCAACATGGCACCTCATGGCAAAGAACTCTGAGGATCTGAAAAAAAGAATTGTTACTCTACATAAAAATGGCCTAGGCTATAAGAAGATTTCCAAGACCCTGAAACTGAGCTGCAACACAGTGGCTAAAACCATATAGGGGTTTAACAGGACAGGTTCCACTCAGAACAGGCCTTGCCATGGTCGACCAAAGAAATTGAGTGCATATCCAGAGGTTCTCTTTGGGAAATAGAGGTAAGAGTGCTGCCAGCATTGCTGCAGAGGTTGAAGGGGTGGGGGTCAGCCTGTCAGTGCTCAGACCACACGCCGCACACTGCATCAAATTGGTCTACATGACTGTCATCCCAGAAAGAAGCCTCTTCTTAAGATGATGCACAAACAGTCTGAAGACAAGCAAACTAAGGGCATGGATTACTGGAACCATGTCCTGTGGTCTAATGAGACCAAGATAAACTTGATTAGTTCAGATGGTGTCAAGCATGTGTGGCGGCAACCAGGTGAAGCGTACAAAGACAAGTGTGTCTTGCCTACAGTCAAGTATGGTGGTGGGAATGTTATGGTCTGGGGCTGCATAAGTGCTGCCGGCACTGAGGAGCTACAGTTCATTGAGGGAACCATGAATGTCAACATCTACTGTGACATACTGAAGCAGAGCATGATCCCCTCCCTTCGGAGACTGGGGCATAGGGCAGTATTCCAATCTGATAATGACCCCAAACGCACCTCCAGGACGATCACTGCCTTGCTAAAGAAGCTGAGGGTAAAGGTGATGGACTGGCCAAGCATGTCTCCAGACCTAAAACCTATTGAGCATCTGTGGGACACCCTCAAACAGAAGTTGGAGGAGCACAAGGTCTCCAACATCCACCAGCTCAGTGATGTCATCATGGAGGAGTGGAAGAGGACTCCAGGGGCAACCTGTGAAGCTCTGGTGAACTCCATGCCCAAGAGGGTAAAGGCAGTGCTGGAAAATAATGGTGGCCGCATAAAAAATTGACACTTTGGGCCCAATTTGGAGATTTTCACTTAGGGGTGTACTCACTTTTGTTGCCAGCGGTTTAGACATTAATGGCTGTGTGTTGAGTTATTTTGAGGGGAAATTTACACTGTAAAGCCCCATACACACTATCAGATTTTCTACTGATTTTTTTTTCCTTCAGATTTACCAAAACCATATAATATGAGGTCAAACCTTAGGAGTTTCAATGTGTATGCAATCAGGCAGGCCCTTGCACTACATGGTTTTGGTAAATCTGAAGACAAAAATCTGCAGAAAACCTGATAGTGTGTATGGGGCTTTATACAAGCTGTACACTCACTACTTTACATTATAGCAAAGTGTCATTTCTTCAGTGTTGTCACATGAAAAGATATAATAAAATATTTACAAAAATGGGAGAGATGTACTCACTTTTGTGAGATGCTGTGTATATATATATATATATATATATATATATATATATATATAAAATGTGTGCATATATGTATGTTTGTGTGTGTATATGTGTATGTGTGTATATATATATATATACAGTTGTGCTCATTAGTTTACATACTCTGGCAGAATTTATGATTTCTCTGCCATTTTTTAGAGAATATGAATGATAACACAAAAACATTTCTTTCACTCATGGTTAGTGTTTGGCTGAAGCCATTTATTATCAATCAACTGTGTTTACTCTTTTTAAATCAGAATCACAACAGGAACTACCCAAATGACCTTGATCAAAAGTTTACATACCCTGGTGATTTTGGCCTGATAACATGCACACAAGTTGACACAAAGGGGTTTGAATGGCTATTAAAGGTAACCATCCTCACCTGTCATCTGTTTGCTTGTAATTAGTGTGTGTGTAGAAAAGGTCAATGCACTTCTGGACTCCTGACAGACCCTTGCATCTTTCACCCAGTGTTGCACTGACGTTTCTGGATTCTGAGTCATGGGGGGAGTAAAATAATTGTCAAAGGATCTGCGGGAAAAGGCAGTTGAACGGTATAAAACAGGAGAGGGGTGTAAAAAGATATCCAAGGAATTGAAAATGTCAATCAGCAGTGTTCCAACTCTAACCACAAAGTGAAAAATGAGAGGTTCTGTTGAAACCAAACCACGGTCAGGTAGACCAACTACACTGCGAGGAAAATTGTTCGGGATGCAAAGAAAAACCCACAAATAACTTCAGATGAAATACAGGACTCTCTGAAAACATGTGGTGTGGCTGTCTAAAGATGTACAATAAGGAGGCACTTGGGCTGCATGGTCGAGTCGCCAGAAGAAAGCCCTCACTACACAAATGCCACAAAGTATCCCGCTTACAATACGCCAAACAGCACAGAGACAAGCCTAAAACCTTCTGGCACAAAGTCATTTGGATTGAGGAGACCAAAATGTAGCTTTTTGGCCACAACCATAAACACTGCATTTGGAGAAGAGTCATCAAGTCCTATGATGAAATCATTCATCAGCCAGGAAGCTGCGCATGGGACGTACTCGGACATTCCAACATGACAATGATCCAAAACACAAGGCCAAGTCGACCTGTCATTGGCTACAGCAGAATAAAGTGAAGGTTCTGGAGTGGTCACCTCAGTCTCCTGACCTCAATATTATTGAGTTACTCTGGGGAGATCTCAAACGTGCAATTCATGCAAGACAGCCCAAGAATTTACAGGAACTGGAGGCTTTTTGCCAAGAAGAATGAGCAGCTTTACCATCTGAGAGGATAAAGAGCCGCCTCCACCAATACCACAAAATACTTCAAGCGAGTCATTGATGTTAAAGGGTGTAATACATCTTATTAAGAACTGAGGTATGTAAACTTTTGATCAGGGTCATTTGGGTAGTTTCTGTTTTCATTATGATTTAAAAATTCTGCCAGGGTATGTAAACTTATGAGCACAACTGTATATTGTATGAAAAAAAAAAAAAAAAAATATATATATATATATATATATATATATATATATATATATATATATATATATATATATATATATATATATATATATATATATATAATATAAAACAATAGTTGAAACTAGTTAATAGCAAAAAAAATACTGTATTAACAACAACAAAAATCCAAGCTAAACAAATAATTTTCTAAACACAAGAGCCATGTGTATTTTTACCTAAATCTTGGTGTCCATCACATATTCCTTCCAGACCTGTTCAGTTATCTAGCATGAAACATTCTTGTATTTGTGCAGGATTCTTCTGTAATACAGACCATCACTGCTGCTCTCTCTTCTTATGCAGGGTGACCGGTCTTGTTTCTGCCCCCGTCTGTGTTTTTTTTTTTTTTTTTTTTAAAGAAGCCTGGGTCCCTCCCACAGTTCTGCTCTCTGTACATGCTGAGGTCAATACTTCACTTACAAAGTAAAATCTGGGTTTGCAAATGCATTTAGCGCACACAATATTGATTTGCATCCTCTGTAACTATTAAGAAATATATTTGAATGAAAGTTTTTCTGCCTGGAGTTCAGCCTTAAAAGCAAACTTAAGCTAATTAAGGACAGTAAGGGCCCATACACAAGATCCGAATATCCTATGACAGATCGTACGACTTTTTTTCGCTTAATAGTCGCAAGTAGAAATTGAATAAGTTACTAAAATCAATAAAATTCTCGCACGACAGAAAAAAAAAATCGGAAGTGATGTCATGTGTTGTAATGTATTTGTATTGTATTTTCGGATGACAACTGTATTGCCTAAATGGAAATCGTACGATCTGGTATCGTACAAGGAAAATTTTCGTGCTTGTCCGATCGAATAATATCGGATGAATTGTCATGATCAGCTCTCAAACTCTGCACTAACGTTCTGATTATCGTACGATCGCGTCGAAAAGCGGTATTTTTTGTCCGTGTGTATGGGCCACAACCAATCAGCAGGGGTCTAGTTTCTGTTTAAGAGGGGCAAACGAAGGGCTTTGTAGACTCCTAATCAATGTCCCTGTCACTTTTAACATAAAGGAAATAAGAACATAAAAAAAGAAGCCCATTCCACCACTTGTGTCTTGTTAGGTTTAAAATTTTTATAAAAAAAAAATAAAAAAAATCTCAACTGCTTCTTATTGTGAATGGTAACAACAGTGCTAAAAGTTGATTGATCTGTCAGAAAGGGAAAACTTCAACCCCCGGGAACAATAACAATTTCATGACAAGGTGTAGTGTCTCTCCATGTGATGCTGGTCTAAAACTTGTTTCTGTCAATCACTTCTTATTTTTTCCTTGTATGCACTTTGAATACCCCCAGAATAATAACTGCCTAAAATGTCATTTAGAAATATAAATTTAGACGCCAAGCTTCAGATTTTTACTTTTCCAAACCTTAATGGTCATAGCCAGCAGAAGCATTCAGCTACGCCGTGTCCTCTAAGGTGCCACTTCAAGGAAACTTCCAGTATAAGACAGAAAAAAATGATATACAACATACAGTATAATGCAGTAAACAATTGTAGCACTTATTGTTTTTAAAGCAACAATGCTGCTAGGTTGAAAAAAAAAATAGAGATTGTAAATAGATGAAATATCAGTACTTACCTGTCCGGCAGTTGGCGAGTCCACTGTTTACTCCCCAGTAGTGATGGCCGAACGGTTCGCCCGGCGGTCGTTTCGCGGCGAATTTCCGACATTCGCGGTCCGCACGTTCGAACGCCTTTTTCCGTCGTTCGCCGCGGCGGACTTACGTGTTTAATGTATACAAGAACTTTAACCTTTGGTGACACGTTTATCATGTGATACAGGACAGCCAATTGAGACATGACAGCACATGGACACTTGTACATTCCCCCTAACCTATAAATACACCCGATCCGGTGGCCATTTTACATTCTTTCTTCTGTTAAGATAGGGACAGGTTCCTGTGTGGAGTAGGGAGAGATAAACCACTAGCTATTTGGTACACAAAAGTTCTTTTCAGGACTGGTATAGGTGTTAGGTGTTGATAGGTTTGCTGTGCTGCTGATTCTTGCAGCAGCCTGAGTGTCTTTTGTTAGTTTAGAGAAAGGGAAAGGACGGTGTATGCTACAGGGACAGCCAGATTAGTCTTTCATCATCATCATCATCATCATCATCATTAGCTGTTACTATCAAGGTCCACAAAAGAGCTGTTCCAGTAACCACTAATCGTTCTCTTTTTTTGCCAATTTGTATAGGGACAGGAAGGAAGCAGTGTTGTCAGGCAGTGAGGGTAATTTTAAAGACTTGCTGTTATTATTAGTTCCACAAAGGTTCTTTTCAGGACTGGTATCAGTGGTACAGTAATAGGCTTGTACATGTATAATATTCTTTCTTCCAAATATAGAAAGGATATTATACTTGACTGCTGCCCTTCTGCTGCAGTCTGCTAAACATTCACAACTCACTTGCTCCACAAAAGTTCTTATAAGGACTGGTAACTTGGTATAGGGTGCTACGGTACATAGGCTTGAGTGCGGTACAGTCTGCTGTTCTGTAAGGACCGCTATCGGTCCACAATAGATAGGGTTGACGTGCACCACTGCTGACCGCTGCCCTATACTGCAGCAGTCCTTCAGCGGTATAGGGACTGACGTACAGTCTGCTAATCACTAACACACAACCTGCTTGTTCCACAAAAGTTCTTATAAGGACTGGTAACTTGGTATAGGGTGCTACGGTACATAGGCTTGAGTGCGGTACAGTCTGCTGTTCTGTAAGGACCGCTATCGGTCCACAATAGATAGGGTTGACGTGCACCACTGCTGACCGCTGCCCTATACTGCAGCAGTCCTTCAGCGGTATAGGGACTGACGTACAGTCTGCTAAACACTAATACACAACCTGCTTGGTCCACAAAAGTTCTTATAAGGACTGGTAACTTGGTATAGGGTGCTACGGTACATAGGCTTGAGTGCGGTACAGTCTGCTGTTCTGTAAGGACCGCTATCGGTCCACAATAGATAGGGTTGACGTGCACCACTGCTGACCGCTGCCCTATACTGCAGCAGTCCTTCAGCGGTATAGGGACTGACGTACAGTCTGCTAAACACTAATACACAACCTGCTTGGTCCACAAAAGTTCTTATAAGGACTGGTAACTTGGTATAGGGTGCTACGGTACATAGGCTTGAGTGCGGTACAGTCTGCTGTTCTGTAAGGACCGCTATCGGTCCACAATAGATAGGGTTGACGTGCACCACTGCTGACCGCTCACCTATACTGCAGCAGTCCTTCAGCGGTATAGGGACTGACGTACAGTCTGCTAATCACTAACACACAACCTGCTTGTTCCACAAAAGTTCTTATAAGGACTGGTAACTTGGTATAGGGTGCTACGGTACATAGGCTTGAGTGCGGTACAGTCTGCTGTTCTGTAAGGACCGCTATCGGTCCACAATAGATAGGGTTGACGTGCACCACTGCTGACCGCTGCCCTATACTGCAGCAGTCCTTCAGCGGTATAGGGACTGACGTACAGTCTGCTAATCACTAACACACAACCTGCTTGTTCCACAAAAGTTCTTATAAGGACTGGTAACTTGGTATAGGGTGCTACGGTACATAGGCTTGAGTGCGGTACAGTCTGCTGTTCTGTAAGGACCGCTATCGGTCCACAATAGATAGGGTTGACGTGCACCACTGCTGACCGCTGCCCTATACTGCAGCAGTCCTTCAGCGGTATAGGGACTGACGTACAGTCTGCTAAACACTAATACACAACCTGCTTGGTCCACAAAAGTTCTTATAAGGACTGGTAACTTGGTATAGGGTGCTACGGTACATAGGCTTGAGTGCGGTACAGTCTGCTGTTCTGTAAGGACCGCTATCGGTCCACAATAGATAGGGTTGACGTGCACCACTGCTGACCGCTGCCCTATACTGCAGCAGTCCTTCAGCGGTATAGGGACTGACGTACAGTCTGCTAATCACTAACACACAACCTGCTTGTTCCACAAAAGTTCTTATAAGGACTGGTAACTTGGTATAGGGTGCTACGGTACAAAGGCTTGAGTGCGGTACAGTCTGCTGTTCTGTAAGGACCGCTATCGGTCCACAATAGATAGGGTTGACGTGCACCACTGCTGACCGCTGCCCTATACTGCAGCAGTCCTTCAGCGGTATAGGGACTGACGTACAGTCTGCTAAACACTAATACACAACCTGCTTGGTCCACAAAAGTTCTTATAAGGACTGGTAACTTGGTATAGGGTGCTACGGTACATAGGCTTGAGTGCGGTACAGTCTGCTGTTCTGTAAGGACCGCTATCGGTCCACAATAGATAGGGTTGACGTGCACCACTGCTGACCGCTCACCTATACTGCAGCAGTCCTTCAGCGGTATAGGGACTGACGTACAGTCTGCTAATCACTAACACACAACCTGCTTGTTCCACAAAAGTTCTTATAAGGACTGGTAACTTGGTATAGGGTGCTACGGTACATAGGCTTGAGTGCGGTACAGTCTGCTGTTCTGTAAGGACCGCTATCGGTCCACAATAGATAGGGTTGACGTGCACCACTGCTGACCGCTGCCCTATACTGCAGCAGTCCTTCAGCGGTATAGGGACTGACGTACAGTCTGCTAAACACTAATACACAACCTGCTTGGTCCACAAAAGTTCTTATAAGGACTGGTAACTTGGTATAGGGTGCTACGGTACATAGGCTTGAGTGCGGTACAGTCTGCTGTTCTGTAAGGACCGCTATCGGTCCACAATAGATAGGGTTGACGTGCACCACTGCTGACCGCTGCCCTATACTGCAGCAGTCCTTCAGCGGTATAGGGACTGACGTACAGTCTGCTAAACACTAATACACAACCTGCTTGGTCCACAAAAGTTCTTATAAGGACTGGTAACTTGGTATAGGGTGCTACGGTACATAGGCTTGAGTGCGGTACAGTCTGCTGTTCTGTAAGGACCGCTATCGGTCCACAATAGATAGGGTTGACGTGCACCACTGCTGACCGCTGCCCTATACTGCAGCAGTCCTTCAGCGGTATAGGGACTGACGTACAGTCTGCTAAACACTAATACACAACCTGCTTGGTCCACAAAAGTTCTTATAAGGACTGGTAACTTGGTATAGGGTGCTACGGTACATAGGCTTGAGTGCGGTACAGTCTGCTGTTCTGTAAGGACCGCTATCGGTCCACAATAGATAGGGTTGACGTGCACCACTGCTGACCGCTCACCTATACTGCAGCAGTCCTTCAGCGGTATAGGGACTGACGTACAGTCTGCTAATCACTAACACACAACCTGCTTGTTCCACAAAAGTTCTTATAAGGACTGGTAACTTGGTATAGGGTGCTACGGTACATAGGCTTGAGTGCGGTACAGTCTGCTGTTCTGTAAGGACCGCTATCGGTCCACAATAGATAGGGTTGACGTGCACCACTGCTGACCGCTGCCCTATACTGCAGCAGTCCTTCAGCGGTATAGGGACTGACGTACAGTCTGCTAATCACTAACACACAACCTGCTTGTTCCACAAAAGTTCTTATAAGGACTGGTAACTTGGTATAGGGTGCTACGGTACATAGGCTTGAGTGCGGTACAGTCTGCTGTTCTGTAAGGACCGCTATCGGTCCACAATAGATAGGGTTGACGTGCACCACTGCTGACCGCTGCCCTATACTGCAGCAGTCCTTCAGCGGTATAGGGACTGACGTACAGTCTGCTAAACACTAATACACAACCTGCTTGGTCCACAAAAGTTCTTATAAGGACTGGTAACTTGGTATAGGGTGCTACGGTACATAGGCTTGAGTGCGGTACAGTCTGCTGTTCTGTAAGGACCGCTATAGGTCCACAATAGATAGGGTTGACGTGCACCACTGCTGACCGCTCACCTATACTGCAGCAGTCCTTCAGCGGTATAGGGACTAAGAGTTTTGTCACAGGGTCATTTAAAAAATGACATGCAGAGGAAGAGGCAGGCCCTTCCGCAGGGGTGGTAGGGGTAGGGCAGGAGCAACAGGCTTGAGCCAAAGTGGGAAGTTGCAGAAGGTGCGTTCAATTACTTTAAAGGATGCACCAGACTTGGTTGAGTGGCTCGCTCAGCCTTACTCTTCTGCACCCTCCTCATCCTCTCGATCTGCACCCTCTTCTTCACTCTCTGCTATGTGCACCCCCAAAGACACTACCACCAACAACACGACCACCACCACCACCACCACATACCTTCCGCTTGAGTCACTGGAATTATTTTCCGATCCATATCAAGAGGACATTTCTGATGCGCAGCCACTCTTGGTATTGGATCAGGAAGAGGAGGTAGCAACAAGCGCTACTCAGCAGTCTGACGCCAGTACCCAGATCAGCCCAAGGAGGAGGTTGGTCCCCGGTGTTGCTGCCTACTCCGAGATCTCTACTTATAGCGGTGGGGAAGGTGACGTTGATGATGACGTGTCTAGTGATGTCACGTGGGTGCCCACAAGAGAGGAAGAGGAGGGGAGTTCAGAGGGAGATATGGACCAGCAGATAGGGAGGAGAAGCAGCAATGACTTACATTGCACAGCAGGGACAAAGCAGACTGCAAATGTATCAGGAGCGAGTCATCGACCATGTACGGTCACATCTGGCGCTCCCAGGACACCGGCACATGGCTCCGCAGTGTGGGCTTTTTTTAACGTGTCCGCTGCTGACAATAGCGTTGCCATCTGCAATCTTTGCAGTCAACGCGTTAGTCGCGGTAAGCCCAATACTCACCTAGGGACGACCGCCTTAAGAAGGCACATGAGCAGCCATCACCGAGCCCAGTGGGAGCAACGGAACACACAAAGCCACACTGCAGGCTCTCACCGTCCAGCCTCGTCTTCTACTTCTCCTTCTCCTCTCTCCTCACAATTGTCCTCCACTCCACCTTCCATCACGCCAAGCTCACATTTTTCTGCAAAAAGGCAGGCTTCCGTGGGCCTAATGTTTGAGCGTAAAAAAATGATGATGCCGGATAACCCTCTTGCCCAACGGTTGGCGGCTGGCTTGTCAGAACTCATAGCCCGCCAACTACTGCCATATAAACTGGTGGACTCGGAGGCCTTTCGCAAATTTGTGGCCATTGGAACACCACAATGGAAGGTCCCAGGAAGGAAGTATTTCTCAGAGAAGGGCATCCCAGAGCTATATGGCCATGTTCAGCGGCAAGTGAATGTATCTCTGGCACACAGTGTCGGTGCCAAGATACATCTGACCACAGACACGTGGTCTAGCAAACACGGGCAGGGAAGGTATATCAGTTTTACTGCCCACTGGGTGAACCTTCTGACGGCCGTCAAGCATGTAACCCGTGGCACCCGTGTAGATTTGGTTTTACCGCCACGGATTGCATGCAGGCCTGACTCTTCTTCTCCTCCTCCTACTCCATCCTCCTCCCTCTCCTCCTCAGCTGCCTCCTCCTTTTCCGCTGCTAGCGTCTCTTCCACTGCACCGCCCAAGCTCCCCAGAACCTATTCCACATGCCAGGTGAGACGTTGCCATGCCGTGCTGCGTCTGTTGTGCCTGGAAGCAAAGAGCCACACTGGCCCGGCACTCCTTTCAGCTTTGCGTTCACAGGCAGATGAGTGGCTAACACCGCTCAATTTGACAGTTGGTAAAGTGGTGTGTGACAACGGTGCCAATCTGCTTAGCGCATTGAAACAGGGCAAAATCACGCACGTGCCGTGCATGGCACACGTCTTAAACTTGGTCGTGCAGCGATTCCTTGTCAAATACCCTGGGGTCCAGGACATCTTGCGGCAGGCAAGGAAAATCTCGGCCCATTTCAGAAGATCTTACACGGCCATGGCTCGCCTTGCTGACATTCAGCGGCGACACCATCTGCCGGTCAGACGTCTTATTTGCGATTGCCCGACGCGATGGAACTCAACCTTCTATATGCTTGATAGGCTGCTCCAGCAGAAACGTGCAGTTAACGTCTACCTGTATGAACTCTGCGAAAGAAACGGTTCTGGGGAGCTGGGTTTTTTTTCACCGCGCCAGTGGCTGCTCATGCGCGACACATGCAGACTTCTGCGGCCATTTGAGGAGATCACCAAACTGGTCAGTCGCAGCCATGGCGCCATCAGTGACATGGTACCTTATGCCTTCTTTCTGGAGCGTGCATTGCGTCGTGTCATTGATCAGGCTGTGGAGGAGCAGGAGCGGGAAGATGAGGAAGTCGCAATGCTGGATGAATTCCCAGGGGGGGCTACTCTATCTGAGACAAGTCAACAACAGGAGTCTGATGAGGAGTCAGAGGAGGATGGTGCCGGGGCGGATGAGCAGGAGCAAGAAGAGCATGCTTTAAACCTTTCTGGGATCCCTGTTGTGCGAGGATGGGGAGAGGAGAATGAAGAGGACGACATTATCCTGGATGATGAGCAGGAGCCAGGCCACCACACCGCTTCCACTTTAGTGCAAATGGGGGCCTTCATGCTCCAGTGTTTTAATAGGGACCCCCGTATAAAAAGCATGAGGGTCAAGGACCAGTACTGGGTGGCAACGTACTTAGACCCCCGGTACAAACACAAAATGGCGGAAATGTTACCGCCGTCGCAGAGGGCTGTCAGAATGCAGCACTTCCAGGCCTTGCTTCGAGAAATGCTGCATTCTGCTTTTGCGTGCGCTGGCAGAGGAGCAATTCCCACTCCCAGAGAAGGATTTGCGGGTACCAATCCAACAGCGCCTGCAAGAAGAGGCCGGTTTGAAGATGTGTTGGTGACTTCGGATATGAGGTCATTCTTTCAGCCGACCCATCGACAGGTGTCATCCGGATCCAGCATCAGGGAACGCCTAGACCGTCAGGTGTCCGACTACATTGGGTTAACGGCCGATGTGGACGCTCTGAGGAGTGATGAACCCCTAGACTACTGGGTGGGCAGGCTTGACCTCTGGCCAGAGCTTGCCCAATTTGCAATCGAACTGTTGGCTTGCCCCTCATCCAGTGTCCTGTCCGAAAGGACGTTCAGCGCAGCAGGGGGGATTGTGACCGATAAGCGTACTCGCCTAGCTCACCACAGTGTTAACTACCTCACATTTCTAAAAATGAATGAGGCATGGATCTCGGAGGAATTCAACACATGTGACCAGTAGACCATGTATATGTCTATAAACTATTTTTTTAATCAAGCACACAGACCTTCTTAATTCATTTGGCTCACTTCCTTGACCCAAAAAAGCACACCGTACTATATGCCCCTACCCTCCTCTTTGAAGAGGTTGAGCGGTGTCATATTTCTACTGGGGCTGCTTATGATATCCCTGTGCTGTGCTGACTTCCTCCTGGGGGTTCTTATTATGAAGGGATCACACTATCCCTGTGCTGTGCTGACTTCCTCCTGGGGGTTCTTATTATGAGGGGATCACACCATCCCTGTGCTGTGCTGACTTCCTCCTGGGGCTGCTTACGGTGCTGCTGTCAGTGCTGTATGTCACGGTGCTGCTGTCAGCGCTGTATGTCACGGTGCTGCTGTCAGCGCTGTATGTCACGGTGCTGCTGTCAGCGCTGTATGTCACGGTGCTGCTGTCAGCGCTGTATGTCACGGTGCTGCTGTCAGCGCTGTATGTCACGGTGCTGCTGTCAGCGCTGTATGTCACGGTGCTGCTGTCAGCGCTGTATGTCACGGTGCTGCTGTCAGCGCTGTATGTCACGGTGCTGCTGTCAGCGCTGTATGTCACGGTGCTGCTGTCAGCGCTGTATGTCACGGTGCTGCTGTCAGTGCTCTGTATTACGGTGCTGCTGTCAGATGCCTCTATCACGGTGCATGTGTCATTCCGGTATGTCACGCTGCTGGTGATCATCTCCTGCACCCTCTTCTTTGCCTACCCTGGTCCCTGACCTTCCCTCTCCTCCATTGCCTTCATTAGCTCCATAGTCCTGAATTGTTAGAACAATTTCCCAAATAAAATAAAAATGCTTGTAGTTATCGATCCCAAATTCACCTCATACATGTATTATGTCATTGTCCAGATGGTGGGACTACGTTTTACCCCCTAATAATTACCACGTGGCCGCAAATTCGACATGAAGGTTTGCAAAGTTCGCCTCCCATTGAAGTCAATGGGGCCCGCGGCGAACGGTCGGTTTCGCGAACGTTTGGGTCCGTTCGCATTTCGCGTTCGCGAAACGTCCCGTCGGAAGTTCGTCCATCACTACTCCCCAGAGCTAAAATAATAAAGTAATATTAAACCCAAAACCAAAAATGTAATATGTCGCAGCTTACCAATCATTAGATGTGGTGGCTGCATTAGTTTCCTTTCTTTTTAGACTTTTTCCCTGTCATGTGACCTAACCAATCGCAGTTGCATAGGTAAGGTTGAATAAAGACAAAAGTCCATCCAGTTCAACCTGTGTAGGTGTATGTGTGTCAGTGTCGGTAATCATTTCCCATATCCCTGTATGTTGTGCTCTTTAAGATGCACGTCTAAGAGTCTTTTAAAAATATCAATACTAACCACTGCCACCACCAATTGTGGAAGAGAGTTGCACATTCTTACTACCCTGACAGGGAAAAAACCTCTACACAGTTTCAGGTCCAACTGATTCTCCTCCAATATCATTGTGTGGACCTGTGTCCTCTTAGCCCTTGTACACACGGTCGGACATTTCGACAACCAAATCCGTCGGATTATGTGCGACGGATTTTGTCCGAAACTGTTGCATACACACAGTCGGACAAAGTTGTCAGAAAATCCGATCGTACTTAACGTGATGACGTTATTTCGTTAGGACGGGACTACGTTCAGGCTAGTATCCAATAGCTTTGGTCTAGGAATTTGATCTGAGCATGCGTGCCACTTTGTCCGATCGGAATTCTCTACATCTGATCAGACAAAGTCCGATCGGATCATGTTGTTAGAAAATTTTATAGACAAGTTGGAAAACTTGGTCCTTCGGATACTCTGATGGAAACAGTCCGATGGAGCCCACACACTGTCGGATTATCCGACAACGCGGTCCTATCGGACATTGTCCATTGGAATATCCGTGTGTACAAGGGCTAACACCTCCTGAGACTGAATAGCTTTTTTTCCTATGCTGGTATCACCATTAAGGTATTTGTAAATTGCTATCATATCTCCTCTCAAGTGTCGATACATTTAGTGCTTGTAGTCGTTCCTTGTAATTGAGGTCCTCCAGTCCCCTTATTAATTTAGTTGCCCTTCTTTGGACTCTCTCCAGCTCAAGCACATCCCTTCTGAGGACTGGTGACCAGAACTGGACAGATGTGGCCAAACGAGAGTTTTATAAAGTGGTAGGATTATAGTTTTATCTCTGGAGTAGATTAGTGTTTTTTATGCTTGCTAATATTCTGCCATATTCTGCAATATTCTGGAGCTTGGCATTGCATGCTGTTGCTCAGTCTATCTTCCACTAGGACCCCCAGATCTTTCTCTATCATTGACTCCCCCAGAAGTTCTTCCCTCAGTGAGTAATTTGCATTTATGTTTTTAGCCCCCAAGTGCATTATTTTACATTTCTCCACATTAAACGTTGTTTGCCATGTAGTTGTCCACCCCATTATTTTGTTCAGGTCTTTCTGTAAAATTTGTATATCCCACTGTGAAGTTGTTGTCCGCAAAAACTCTAATTAAGCTAATTATCCTGTCCTCTATATCATTCATTCATGAATAAATTAAACAGAATTGTTCCCAAGACAGAACCTTGGGGTACCCCACTTACCACTCCAGACCAGTCCGAGTACACGTTATTTATCACCACCCTTTGGACACGAACTTGTAACCAGTTTTTTATCCATGAACAAACCCTAAGGTCCATGCCTTCTCGACTTTCAGATTAGGTGTTTTTGCCAAACTAGTTACAGTGGTCACATGGTACCGGCAGTGGGTCATAAGTCATAGGCTGTGTCTGCAGCTGAGGCGTGATTTGGGAGGATGTCATATGATGTCCACCTAGATCAGGGATATGCAATTAGCGGACTTTCAGCTAATACTAAGACTACAAGTCCCATCATGCCTCTGGGTTTCATGCTTGTGGCTGTCAGAGTCTTGCTATGCCTTATATGCCTTGTAGTTCTGCAACAGCTGGAGGTCCGGTAATTGCATATCCCTGACCTAGATCAATGAGAGTCCCGCCCAGAGGTCATCTTGCTATAGGCTGGGCAGGAAATGGTGAAAGTGGTTGTAAACCTCAGACATGAAATATGAACTGTATATCTGTACTTGTCTCAATTAAGAGCACTAAGCCACCAGTGTGGCTTTTGAAATTGTGCTACTTCAGCGTGATTTCAAAGCCGCTGATCAGTGCGATTTCGATGTGTGACTTCATTGCGGCTTGCAACCAAAGTCAATGCAATGAGAGCGCAGAAAAGTAGTGCAGGAACCTTTTTCAAAGGTGCTGCTACTTGAGTCGCAACGATTTGAACGGTTCCATTGCTGCACATGGGTTGCAACTTGTCATGTGATTTTTAACCGGGGTCATTTCACTTAAAATGATAATGGTAAACAGAGAGGGTGAATCTCTTTTTTTACGGAGGCACAAACAACAATAATAACTGATATGTGATGTTCAGGGAGGCACAGTGGTGTAGTGGTTAGCACTTTCACCTAGCAGTAAAAAGGTTTGCTGGTTTGAATCCCAACCACGACACTACCTGCCTGGAGTTTGCATGTTCTCCCTGTGCCTGCGTGGGTTTCCTCCCACACTCCAAAGACATGTTGGTAGGTTAATTGGATCCTGTGTAAATTGGCCCTAATATGTATGAATGTGAGTTAGGGACCTTAAATTGTAAGCTCCTTGAGGGGTAGGGACTGATGCAAATGTATAATATATATGTAAAGCACTGAATAAATTGACAGTGCTATATAAGTACCTGAAATAATAATAATCCCTCTACATTACATTATATCCAAAACAGGGAAAAAAAAGTTTTGCCTTTAGTTATACTTTAACTTTTCTAAATTTTAGGTGTTTTACATGTAGTGGGGTATTTCTCTAAATCCATAGCCTGATAATTTCTACCCATGCCAATTAGAGCCATTCCATCTACTATAGACATTGATAAAAAGTACAATGGTATATATTCTGTGCCAGTAGCCGATACGTTATTTTAGCTCTAATACAAAATAATCTGTTAGAACTAAAAAAAAACACTCTTGTGAAAAGCTTCACTTAATAGCTGCCATTTTCTGACTTCCAGGCCACGTTCCAGGGAGGTGAAGCTGACCAAAATCAGCTTCACTGAGACTTTTCACACAGGAATTTGGATTCATGATAGAATATTTCCAAAGCTACAGAGCAGAAAATTTCCACATCTAAAATGGGCCTCCAAGCCAACGTAAAGCAATTTTTGGAACAGAATCCATTTATGTAGGCCTACAGAAATGGATATCTCCCAAGATTTACTGCCAGTGGAAAGTTTTAATAGTTTTGATTTAATTAACATAATTTGAAAACATTGTGGTTTTGTCCGCCATTCAGCTACACTTTGCACCACATGTTTTCTACGTTTTCAGATGACTCAGTCCTTTCTGTTTATGAACAACCTCGGCCACTGTGAAAAGCCAAACCCAAGTTGGATTGTGGGAAAATAAGCATGCACATCCAGCGCTAGATCATAAGACCGAGACTGTCTTTTATAGTTCAGAGATATTTTTTTTTTTCCTTTAGAGACACTTATTGCCTTTCCATGTCCTAAATTGAGGATTTTTTGCCAGCTTATGGTAAAGAATTAACCAAAATTGTTTTATGTGGGCATTGCTGACCTCCCGTCTTGGTACTCTGGTTACATTCCTTTCTGAGTCACTGATCCAGAGCAAGCATGTAGATCAAATTATGATTTAAGCTGCCGCGTTAGCGGTGATTCAGATGGCGTTATATCAGAGTATCCAAATGACAGTCCAGGCAACCAGTATTTCCAAAGTGGGGGTTAGCAATGGCAGCGCACCTAAAAATAAAATGTAATGCCCATGGCCATGTGACAAGCCAGGTACCAAGTCTTCCATTTTCTTCCCTTCCAAAGAGGAAGGTCCTTCTTTGAAAGTCTCTGCCACATAATGTGTACACGTTCTATTGGTCCATTTAGGATCAAGAACATTGGTCTCCAAACTGCAGCCCAAGGGCTGGATGCGGCCCTTTGCTTGCCTTTATCCGACCCTTGGGGCACTCTTCTTCCCACTGACACCAATGATGGGGCACTATTCTTCCCACTGACATCTATGATGGAGCACTATTCCTTCCCCTAATAGCAATTATGGGGCACTATTCCTCCTACTGACACCAATGAAAGGGCACAATTTTTTCCACTGATACCAACAATGGGGCACTATTCCTCCCACAGACACCAACCATGGGAATCTATTCCTCTCACTGACACTAATGACTAGGCATTGTTTATTCCCATTTACGCCGGACATTTTCTACTGGCCCCCTCAATGTCTAAAGGACAGTAAACTGGCCATTTGTTTGGAAAGTTTGGCGACCCCCCCGATCTAGAAGACTGCATGGGTGTGATGATATTAGCAAAATGGAACCGGCTGTCACTCCTGGAAGCGCCGCAGTGTGGTCATAGCTTCTTCGTTTTTGTTTTTGTTTTCTTTAAACATACCGATTGGGTGTCTTACTTGGAAGTTGCCTTTAAACTTTAAGCAGAGATTTGCTTATAACTGCAGCAAAATCCATGACTTAGGCTTTAGTGTTTTGAGTTCTTGATCCTACATATTAATTTGACTGATTGCAGTACAGCTAACTACTACCTCCTAAGTTTTAGAAAACCTGTTTTCACAAAATACCAACAAAATACCCCTCACATGCACACTAGGGCAGATACTTAAAATGAGTGCCCCTGCCTGCCAGAACCAAAACACAGCAATAAGAAAAAAAATGGTGTAGTGCCCTCTTCTAGTTTTTGGCTACACTGTAGTGAGTGGAGCAGTGATTGATTGTTTTGGTCTGGTTTCCAAGCTAGGGGAGCCCTGTGGAAGGGAGTGCATCCCCCGAAACGCATTAACTTCCCAGCATTGTGGTGCATTGGATGGGGTAACACTTCACCATCACTGACCTGTTATCGGTGTGATAAAATGTATTGATTGTTTTCCTATTTTGTGAGTATGTATTTGGATTTACTGTTAATTTTTTAATTCTTTTGATAATGCACTAGACATTTGCGCCCTCTTGTTTGTATTTCTTCCAAGCTGGGATGTTTAATTTCACTTACCTGCTCCTGGAAGAACTCTTATGCCCGGTACACACGGTCGGACAGTCCGACGTCAAAATCCGTCGGTTTTTTTCCGACGGATTTTGTCCCAAACTTGTCTTGCATACACACGGTCGCAGAGGCGAAGTCGGAAAGGCTATAAAGAGGCCTGTAGCCAATAGCTTTCATCTCGTAATTTATTCTGACCATGTGTGGCACTTTGTGCGTCAGAATCGTATACACACTATCGGAATTTAAATGATCGGATTTTGTTGTCGTAAAATTTTAGATCCTGCTCTCAAACATTGTGTGCCAGGAAAAAGTACGATGGAGTTCACACACGATCAGAATTTCCGACAACACAGTCCGATCGCACATTTTCCGCCGGAAAGTCTGACCATGTGTACAGGGCATTAGAATATAGGGCAGGGAGTGTCAAATGCCCAGGATGAATATTTATCATGCTCCAGCCAGTCCCTAAAAGAAGGTGTCCAGAAGGTAGCTGGGGAGGTGATAAATGTTTACGAGGCCTTTCCAGAGTGTTCTTTTTGCTGCCACTGGGAAAGAGCTACAGGAACAAGGATTGCAGTCTGGGTCTCAGCTGGAGCTGGGTTGAGGGTCTGGAGGAGTTTGCTAATGGACTTTTGCTGGAAGGGATTATCCCAAAATCCTGATCAGTAGAAGGATATTTTTGTCTCTGTCACTGAGGGATCTACCTGTGGAAGATGAATGGCAGACAGCTCTGGGGACATTGTGAGTAAGACCCACTTTGGGACTGTAGTGTAAGATGTTCCTCTAAGGATTTCCTACAAGGAAGTTATCTCATTGATTGCTATTATTGTTTTGGAGTATCCTGTGGCCCTAAACCCATCTCATGCTCAAGTTCTTCAGCAATAAATAGCAAAAAGACATCCCCTAGGCTGAGCCGTTATTGTCGGTGTGCGTGACACTGTGCAAGTGATTGGCAGCCTCTGTACTACTGTAGGAAACCTGGGTATATTCGTCCCCACTCAATCCAAAACTGAAAAGAAAAGTTTTACAACATACACTTTAAAAAGGAAATCAAGGCAGACAAGAAAAACACAAATTGTTGTGGTTATGAAATCATTAAAAATTAATGAGGTTTATTTTAAAATGCAGCCAGTGTAAGCATCTGAACTTGATTTCATCCTCTTGTAATCTCCTGTCCAGTAACACCCAAAAAGAAAATAGTTTACCTTAGTTTTTTGACAAAGGAATGTAGTTCCATGTCCACTCCCTGACCTGTACGAGCAGGCCAAGGCCCTTCATGGACTATAGACCTGGGAAGTAAATTGGTGACCCATCAAACCCCAGCATTTAAAGCAGGAATGTTGGCTAGGCTGATTGCCAGTATAACCACTTTCAGACCGGACCATTTTGCTGGTCAAAGACCAGACCACTTTTTGCGATTCGGCACTGCGTCGCTTTAACTGACAATTGCGCGGTTGTGCGACGTGGCTCCAAAACAAAATTGACGTACTTTTTTTCCCACAAATAGAGCTTTCTTTTGGTGGTATTTGATCACCCCTGCGGTTTTTATTTTTTGCGCTATAAACAAAAATAGAGCGGCAATTTTGAAAAAAACGCATTATGTTTTACTTTTTGTTATAATAAATATCCCCCAAAAATATATAAAAAAACATTTTTTTCCCTCAGTTTAGGCCGATACGTATTCTTCTACATATTTTTGGTAAAAAAATCGCAATAAGCGATTATTGATTGGTTTGCGCAAAAGTTATAGCGTTTACAAAATAGGGATAGTTTTATAGCATTTTTATTAATAATTTTTTATTATTTTTTTTTTACTAGCGATTTTTATTGTGACTGCGACATTGTGGGGGACCCATCGGACATTTTTGACACATTTTTGGGACCATTGTCATTTATACAGTAATCACTGCTATATAAATGCAGTGATTCCTGTGTAAATGACACTGGCAGTGAAAGGGTTAACCAGTGGGTGGCAGTGTAGGGGTTAAGTGTCCCTAGGGGTGTGTTACTAACTGTGGGGGGGTTGGGCTTTCATTTAGTGGACACTGATCTCTGCTCCAATCACATGGAGCAGAGATCAGCATCACTAGTTGCTAGGCAGAATGTAGAAATGCTGTTTACACAGCATTTCCTCCATTCAGCCGTCCCGTGAGACGATCGCGGGTATGCCCGCGGCGATCGAGTCCGCGGGTCCCGCGACCGGACTCACGGGGGTCCCGACCAGCACGGGAGCGCGCCGCCGCCGGCGCGCTCCCGATGGCAGGGCGGCATTGAAGATTGGACGTACATGTACGCCAATATGCCTGCCCGTGCCATTGAATGAATGAATGAATGAAATACTTATATAGCGCACAATGCGAAACTGAATCGCCTCTAGGCGCTGTGGCGAGCTTTGATCATCTGCTAAAAGAGGAAGGTCTTGAGTTTTTTCCTAAAAGCCAGGTGATTTTCTTCCAGGCGGATGTTGATTGGTAGAGCATTATATAGCCGAGGCCCTTGGACAGCGAATCTCCGATCCCCCTTGGATTTATACCGGGCTTTGGGCACGAGGAGGAGGTTTTTGTTGGCTGATCGAAGACTGCGGTTTGGTGTGTAATGATTTATTTTCTCCATTAGGTATTGCGGAGCTTCTCTATGCACGCATTTGTGGGTGAGGCAAAGGGTCTTGAACGTGATCCGATTTTTTACGGTTAGCCAATGTAAGCTCCTCAGTGAAGGAGAAATGGATTCCCAGGGTTTTTTTCCTGTTATCAGCCTTGCCGCTGTGTTTTGGATCAGTTGTAATCGCGCAAGTTGATATTGTGGTAATCCTATGTAAAGCGAGTTTGCGTAGTCCAGTCGTGAATTAATGATTGTTCCAACTACCACTGCTTTGTCATTCTTTGGGATAAAAGGGATGAGTCTGCGAAGCATGCGCAGCAGATGGTGAGATCGACTGACTACTGCTCCTATTTGCGCATCCATTGACATTTGTGCGTCTAAAATAACCCCGAGACTCTTCGCTTTGGTCTTTGGGGAGATAGTCTGCCCAAAGACGGTTGGTGGAGACCAGGAGGTTTTGGTTGCGGGCTTATGATTTTGGTGTAAGATAAGAAGCTCTGTCTTTGATTGGTTCAGCTGGAGGGAGTTGGTGGTCATCCAGTCCTCTATTGATTTGAGGCAGTTTTCAAGTTGTTGTTGGTGATCTTTTTTTCCATTGATCCGGAAATAAAGTTGCGTGTCGTCAGCGTAAGAGTGGAAGCAGAGATCTGAGCATCTGATGATTTGAAGGAGTGGGCGAATGTAAATGTTGAAGAGAACGGGTGACAACGGAGAGCCTTGAGGGACTCCGCAGGTGACTGCCCGAGTTTCGGAGAGGAATTTTCCTAGTTTCACTGTCTGTGACCGATTTCCTAGGAAGGACGCGAACCAATGGAGATCTATGTCTTGGACTCCGGCTACTTCTGTGAGGCGGACGAGTAGAGTATTGTGATCTACTGTATCAAACGCTGCACTTAGGTCTAGCAGTACGAGGAGACACGGCTCTCCGTCATCTGCCGCTTCGAGGGCGTCATCCCAAATCTTGAGGAGAGCTGTTTCTGTTCCATGACCCGGGCGGAAGCCTGATTGCAGCGGGTCCAGGAGTTTGTGAGTATCCAGGTGAAGTTGTAGCTGATGTACTACAGCTTTCTCCATGATCTTAGAAATGGTGTTGAGGCTTGTAATTGGCCTACGGTTGTTTGGATCCTGAGGGTCCAGGTTTGGTTTCTTGAGTAGAGGTTTGACGATGCCTTGTTTGAGGATGCTGGGAACAATCCCTTCGTGGAATGATCGGTTTATGAGGTGGGTTATGGTTGGAGCCACGATGTCGGAGCATTCTTTCAGTAGTTTTGTGGGGATGATGTCAATAGGTGAGGTACTGTCACGCAGTTTATTAATGATGTTTTTTGCGGTGTCTACGGTAATTGGGGATAGTGAAAATTTTGGCGGTTGCGGTATGTTGGTGCGGACATCCTCTTTATGTATTTGCTGGCTGAGGTTGGATGTTTTCTTCTGACAAATTGTTTCCCTGATGGTTTTGACTTTATCGATGAAAAAATCCGACAGTTTGTCACAGTAATCCTGGGATTCGCTTTCTGGGGGTTCTAGGCACACCGGATTCATTGATTGATTAACCAGTTTAAACAGTTCCCGTGGTTGGTTTGCGGCCATTGAGATTGTATATGAGAAGTGGTCCTTTTTGGCTTTGAAGATTGCTTTCCGATAATTCTCTGTCAGACCTTTGTAGTTAAATAGGTTTTCCTCGGTGGGATTTCTTCTCCATGTTCTTTCCGCTCTTCTGCGTTCTTGCTTTAGTACGGAGAGGGAGCTATTAAACCATCCAGCATTTTTCTTCCTGATGAGAGCCCTGCGTTTTGGTGCTACCGAGTCTGCTGATTGCAGTAATGCCTTGTTCAGGGAGTTGAGTGTTTCCTCCGTAGAGTGGTTTAAGGTTATTGTAGATATCTTTTTGGACAGAGTGGTTTTGAAGGCTTCGGAGTACAGTTTTTTATGCGATCTGGTCCAGTGCGTTGTTACAGGTTTCCGTTTTGCGTTGGTGATGTTGGTAGTGATTTTGAATTTGATGGCGTGATGATCCGTCCATGGCAGAGTTATGTTGTCGAGTATGTTGACGTCGATGTTCTGTTTGAAAATGAGGTCCAGGGTGTGTCCTGACCCATGTGTGGGAGTCTTTATCAGTTGCTGTAGACCCAGTTCTTCTAGTTGATTGATGCAGGCAGTCGCGATGGGGTCTTTAGGCTCGTTTGCCCAAAGGTTGAAATCTCCGAGTGCCAGGAAATTTTTGAATTTTAGGGTGTGCATTGCAAAGGATTCCGTGAGGGGTGAAAGAAGATTGGACTTTGGTCCCGGTGGTCTGTAGCACAGTAGTATATGAGTGGTGTCATGGGGTGTTGGTTGAAAATGTAGCGTCAGGGTTTCCATAAAAGACACTGGGTTCTGAGATGATGGTTTAGTGAGATCCAGGTGACCTTTAAAGATCACTGCTAGGCCTCCTCCTTTTTTCCCTATCCGGTGTTCGGTTAGGATCCTGTAGTTTTCCGGCACCAATTCGGTGAGGATGGTGTTGCAGTCAGAGGTTAACCAGCTTTCGGTGATGAAGAGGCAGTCTACATTGTTCTCGATGATGAAGTCGTGTACTTCCAGTCTATGTTTGACTGCAGACCTGGCGTTAATCAAGGCGCAATCTAATTGTAGTGGTCGAGTAGATGTCTTCCTGTGGTTGGGAGCTGCTTGTCGTCCGGTTTTTAATAGTTGTTCTCTTTGAAGTATTTTTTGTATGGAAGATGGCAATGTGGTGTTGATGTTCCTTAGTGTGTGCAGAACTTCAGCTGAGTATTTGAAGTAGCACATGGTTTGTGGATGCTGTTGATGGTACTATGGGCCTAAGATTATGATCCTGATCAGGGTATTGATCCTGAGGTGGGGCTAGGTATCAGACTTGCCGCCGTGCTTGAGGCTATTAGCGCGCAAGTTGATCAGGGGATGCCTATATGGATGCGGAAGGAGTTGTTGTATTCGGTTGCTGGCTGTTCCAGCTGCCTTTACTTAAGGTGGAGGTCTCCGCTTAGAAAAGAAGTCTGGCTGTGATCTGGAATAGTCGTCCTAGGATAGCGTAAAAAATGGAAAGGAGGCCGGAGGTAGGGGTAGGCTAACCTATGGTTGTTCCAGAGGAAGGCAAAAAACCCCCTGACAGTAGCAGCCAAATGCACCAGTGGGGCAAAAATTCCTTCCTGATCCCCGTAGGCGGTCGGACAGAGTCCCTGGAACAATCACTGGGGGGGGGGGGGGGAGTGGAGGTGCGAGCTTACCTGGCTGCGGTTGTCCCCTTAAAACACTCTGATCCGGTGAATCTGGCTTGCTGTCAGCCTGACATTTCTGGAAAGCTGTCTGGTTGCCCCTTGCAGTGGGATCTTTAAAATGGAGGGGAGGATGGATGTAGGATAGAGGTTAGAGACTCCTGTCTTAACTCCTGTTTTCAACTCCTGGTTATTAACTCTCCACTTTAGTTCAAAAAAATCCACTTATGTTCAGAAAATCCACATGCAAGCCACAATCAGGGAGCATTCTGTCGACGTACATCGTCGTGCGCTGGTCGGGAAGTGGATAAGTACCACCTGAAGACTCTAAAGGTGGGTACACACTATAAGAAAATCAGATGAATGATCGTCCATTTTTCTTTCGATGTTTCACAGCAAGTTGGAACCCAGGAAGGAAATTTTTGTACGACAAAGGCTTTTTTTGCTGTTTTTTTAATTTCTTTCTGATCATGTGCAGTCTTTCGTATCTGATTTCTCTCATACGAAAATAGTACATGTTAAATGAAAATTCTTTGTTCTGTTCATGTACAAGAAATTTTTTTGCAGTTTGTCCCTTCTGAATTTTTTTTCGAATGTCTAAAGTAGTGTATACACTATACAAAAATCGAATGATTGTGTTTGTATGGATTCTTTTCTTTCGATTTTCTCACAGTGTGTACCCAGCTTTAGGCTTGGTTCACACCTATTATTATTATTATTATTCAGGATTTATATAGCGCCAACAGTTTGCGCAGCGCTTTACAACATGAGGGCAGACGGTACACTTACAATACAAATCAATACAAGAGGGACTAGAGGGCCCTGCTCGTTAGAGCTTACAATCTAGAAGGATGGGTCAAGTTGAAAAAAAAAAGGTAATAACTGTGGGGGATGAGCTGATGGAGAAAATGAAAATACAATTGTTAGGTGTGGGTAGGATAGGCTTCTTTGAATAGAAGGGTTTTCAGGGATCGCCTAAAAGCTAAAAAAGTAGGAGATAGGCGGACAGATTGGGGTAGGGCATTCCATAGGATTGGAGAGGCTTTGGAAAAGTCCTGGAGGCGGATATGGGAGGAGGTGATGAGGGAGCTAGAGAGCAGGAGGTCTTGAGAGGAAGGAAGAGAACGAGTGGGTTGGTATTTAGAGACTAAGCTAGTGATGTAGCTGGGGGCAGAGTTGTGGATGGCTTTGTACGTAGTTGTTAGTATTTTGAATGTAATTCTTTGGCTGAGCTGAAGCCAGTGGAGGGATTGACAGAGAGGAGTAGCAGAGACAGAGTGATTGGTAAGGTGGATGAGCCTGGCAGCAGCATTCATGATGGATTGAAGAGGTGATAGACTATGTAGAGGTAAGCCAATGAGAAGGGAGTTGCAGTAGTCGAGGCGAGAGATGACCAGCGAGTGAATTAAGAGCTTTGTTGTGTCATTGGTTAGAAAGGGGCGTATTTTGGAGATGTTGCGGAGGTTGAGGCAGCAGGATTTGGACTGTGATTGGATGTGTTGCTTGAAGGAGAGGTTAGAGTCCGGGACTACACCTATGTGTTTTTATTTTAGTGTGCTTTTTTTTAAAAAAATGTTTCACTTAGCATTGATGTGCATTTTGCATATCTATTGACAGTCATTTTTAATGGGTTTTTCACATTGGTGAACACTAAACTACTTTAGGCTTGTTTATCAAGGGCTGAAAACACATGAAAATGCATGCAAAACACATCCATCATACAAGTGTTTTCATGTTTTACCACTAAAGAAATTTCAAAGGTGTTTTTTTTAAAAATCTTTCTTTTGCTTAAATAACAGACATGTCATATTTATCTGCTTTGAGCAATGGTTTTGCACAGAGCAGCCCCAATCCTCCTCTTTTTGGGTCCCTCACCAGCGCTCCTGCCCCCCCCCCCTCCACACCCCGTTGAGTGCCCACATAGCAAGCCGTTTATTATGGGGACACTTTGTGTGTACGCTCCCGAGCCCCTGCTCCCTTGTCACTGACTGTTATTGACAGCAGCAGGAGCCAATGGCTTCTGTTGCTGTATCTGAGTCAGTGAGGATGGAGAAAGCTGAGAAAGACTTGGCTCTTGTACATATCGTTGGATTGAGATTGGGCTCGGGTACATATTTAGGGAGGGCTACGGGGGAAGCTGCATGCATACATTTTTGAATGCAGTAAGGTAAAAAAAAAAATGTTCTGCCTTTAAAACCACTTTAACTTCTATGAGTCCCAAAATGAATAAACACATACAAAGGTGCTTGTGAGGGGGTGTATATAAATAGTGAGTTGCATTAGGAAGTGGGAGGAGTCTGGGCAGAGAGTTGAGAGGAGAGAAGAGGGACTCCACAGCTGGCCCCCATGGGACTTGGTGGGGCCTTATCTGCAGAAATGTAGTGCTTGCAGCGTTTGGTATTCCCCAGCTAGAAGCTACCTGGAGGGGTCCGGGTGTCCCAGTTAGGAGAAAGTTGGAGACACAACATAGATGGTCTGACCTGGGTAAGTGTCGGTGACCGCTGCCATAATGGTGAAAAGCTGTAGGTCCCAAAGTTGTATGCCCTGAAGTTGTATACCATCAAGTTGTATGCCCTGCAGTTGCATGCCTTGAAGTTGCATGCCCTGAAGTTGACCTCCTGGCAGTTGCCTACCTTGAAGTTATGCACTTAGAGCTTTGAAAATCTATTGTACTTTTTCTTACTACTAGTGGCCTATCATTGCAACTGGTACCTTGGCTGTGTTGGGAAGAAGTGTCAGACATGGTATTATACATATGCTGGTGAATGTACGCTATTTGACGCCCTCTAGGAGCGGGTATTCACATCAACATAAATTAGGGCAAGAAGCCTAGTGGTGGTACTTGGCAAAACATTATGCCGACATCCTATTGCCACTACAGTCTGCAGTGCACCACACAGATACAATGCACAGATGCACAGGCTCTACGACATTACCTTTAATGACACATGCATTTTAGCACGATATGAAGCTTGCACTAAAATGTGAATGTATCAACAGGTCCTTAGGATAATAAACCTAGGAGGAACGACTAACGACAGCTACCATGGCTGAGGCCATCACCCTGATCCTAGCAGCCATGAGTCACATATATGGATTGGGTGGCAAAGGATCTCAACCTTGTGGGATTTCTGGAATCAGAGAGCTTCTAACTGCATTCTATCATCTCTCTCAGAGCCAGGAAACATAACTAATATGGATTTTCAATAGCTCCTTCTCTGCTGCCTATATATTCATTGTACGCTGACGTTCCCCCCCCCCCCTTTTTTTATACAATTTGTAATCTAGATGGAGATAACCTTTTTTATTAGATAATCTTATATACAGGTCAGTGTTTGTATTGGATTTCTTCGTTAAGTGAAATCTTGCAGACCCTTAGTTATCTTGGCATTCTCTGTGTATTTACCCTGACAAAATATTCCTGGAGGTTGATTGGAGTCTCATATTGAATTTGCAGGGGAACCGATGCTTCTCCGCAGAAGGTACTTTGGTTGTATTGCTGGAGGGTACATAATGTTTCAAAGGGGGAAAGTTACGTAACACCGACAGCTGTTCTGAAGTTCCAGTCTCCTGGGTTTATCTTCCTGTAATTTGGTTTTGCTGAGGATTGTTTACATCAGCACTGTGAGCTGTGCGTAATACGCTTTTCTTGTCTTGCCTGATTTTCAATGTAAACCAGAAGTCTAGGACAAGACCAAGCTGGGAAAAGCAGCCTGGTCTGTAAGGTGCATCGTTGCCCATTTGTGACTGCGAGCAAGCTTTGCTAAGCCTAACGGAGCAATATTTTTATGTATAGGTGCCAGAGTCCGCTTATTATAGGATAGCTTGATCTCGTAATTAAAATTGCTAGTGGTTAAGCAGTAGGGGTGCATTTTAAAAAATCAGCGGTGTGGCCATATGGCAACCACAAAGACTTGCATATGTTAAATGGACAGCAACATACTCTACAAATATGTCCTGTGCGCCACTTGCTTTAGGTATCCTAACCTGGAAGAGCACAATTAAAATGAATGGGGCCATCAAAAAAAAAAGTATGCTAAGCAAAGAGAAGTCCATGAAATAGTGCAGGCTCAATACAATGGCCTACAGTTTATGAATGGGTCACTAAATGCAGGTTGCGCTATTCAGACAAATTGCAGAGTATAATTGTGAGCAAATAGCGATATCCAATCCCACATTATAAATCACCCTCTAAGGGTTTATTCACACTAGTGGTAAAGTTGAGCTGTAGTTTTTGCATCCCCCCATCCATAGCTCCCAACTGTCTCTGATTTCAAGGGACTGTCCCTGATTTGGAGCAATTACATAGAGAAAGAAGGTCGTGACTTTAAATGAGGTGTCTATATTGTGTCTAATCAAAGGTGTCAAAGTGAAACATGAACAAGCATTTGTTTGCCATGATTGAGTAGGTACAAGACAGACAATACATGCAATAATGGTACATAATATAAGAAATCATGTATCCAAAACATTTACACTTTAAAAGCATGAATAGAATATACAATAATATTGTCCTCAATAATAAAAAATCATTATAATATAGCAGTTATAATCCACGACATTGCCTGAATCCAAAGACCATGTAAGTATGTATCCACTGCATCTAGGTTAGGCCCGACGCGTTTCATGGGATCTATCCAAACATCAGGGGCGGATGCATGATACATCTATAAAAAGAGGTAAGTATATCAAAATCAACCATTCATAGACAAAAATGGAAAAGAATGAATATACATACAGGGAGGATGAGATGGTCTTTATGTACTTGAATAGGAATGGAGATGCATGTTACCATGTGTCTCAATCAAAGTCCCAAAAGCCACCCCTACTGCAACTGATTTGGAGCAATGTCCCTCTGTCCCCTTTCCCCCTCATTTGTCCCTCATTTTGATCTGATCTATATCTATATAGTTGTATATAAAATGCACTTTTTATCTTTCAAAAAGTCTTTCCCAAGTGCTAAACCTTTCGTCCAATTTCAAAATTGCTGCATTTGTACATTTTAAAAGCCAATATAAAGGAATAGTAGTGGTAAAAAAAAGTCCTTGGGGATTTAATTAACCTGTTTTTTGGTTAGTTCTGCTTTAAGGGGGTATATCAGGGGGTGTGTCCTATGCCTACATTCCTTTATTAGTAGGTGTCCCTCATTGCCATCTCAAAATGTTGGAAGGTATGCCCCAACTACTCCCCCTTTAGCTGCAGGGGCAGCTGTCCGGGGTATACACATGCCATAGTTATGCAGTGCTTTGCAGCTATGGCAGGAATTATACTCCGTTTCGCTTTTGGTGGGCTGTAGATTGCGACGCATTCAAGTGACTGGGGTCACTCTGCAAGCACCCCACACCCGCTTGCAGTGCACGCTGTTGAGTCATGCTAGTGGAGGGTACAAGGGGTTAAAGCAGACCTAATATATCTTCATATACCCTCTTCTCTTGACTGTCAAAATCATAATCACCGGTCCAGTTGGGTTCCAGTATGACTGCAAAAAATTTCAATAGCTTGGATGTAAATTACACATGGAAAGCTGAAGAGACTGCTGAACGAAAATAACATTATTATCATACTGATTTCTAGAAAAAGCTAATCACAAATTTACAAGTTAGATACCACTTTTGAAATTTTTTGCTGTTGCTTCTGTGCATTCCAAACAAGAAATTGATGTCTTGTATAATAATGTAACTTACATGTAATGTGACACGTGTAGTTGATTTCTCCATTTTTATAATCATATAGTCTTGTACCTCTGTCATTTGGCTCCCATATCTCAGGAGGGTATGGCTACCCCTAGAAAAGAACCCTCATGCTAGGATCATCCAGCATTTACTCCAACCAGCTTTCCCTAAATAAGGGAGTCACTAAGCATCTCTTGGGCTAATAATGCACTTAGAACTGCTCAGTTGTATTTGTGCAACAAAGCAAAATGCTAGAAGCCCATTTGCTTTCAAAATTGTGCCGCAATAAGCTGAAGAGTTTTACAAAAAAAAGTATAGCGCGTTCGCGGTGAGTGCGTTTTGGGTTATTAGCGCTAAACCGCAGAACTTTTTTTCAGGGGGGGGGGGGGGTAACATTTTAAAGATCACCCATGCAATATAAAAAGATGTACATTCTCTAGGCTATATTTACTGTATATGGGCATGGTATGCCTGCCTGAGTAACTTCCAATACAAAGTGATGCTGAATTATCTCTTTATATAACACATATATCTTTCCAGTGGAAAGATATATCTGTTATATACAAGATAATTCAGCGTCACTTTGTATTGGAAGTTACTCAGGCAGGCATACCATGCCCATATACAGTAAATATAGCCTAGAGAATGTACATCTTTTTATATAGTGCAATGTATTGCAATACATCTGTTGTGGCCATATTTTGATCTTGAAAACAGCCTATAGAAAGTGAAGAAGATGAATTCTCTCTTAACATACACAGACATATCTTTCCAGTAATAGCTGTTCAACTTTCCAGCAATATATAACTCAAAATGCTCCTCCTAACTGCTGTTACCTGTGGTTCTTCTTCTGTTGCTTGAAACTGCATATGCCGATCACTTCAGGTTAGGATTTCCTGATGAGTAGGCACTGGCAGCGTATCACTCAGTGGCTCAGCCGCTGACTACACTAAGTGTGTGGCGCTGGCTGGATCTACACAACACGTACACAGGCAGGCAGCCAATCACCGAAGAGGAGTGGCGGGACAGCTCATCCGCTGATCGGGCCCGGAGGTGAGGGAGGAACATCAGATGTGTCAGGACAGAGAGCAGCCGGCTGACTCAGAAAAAGTCAGTGACGGCCACTGCAGGTGGCAACTGCAAGACCTTCTTGACGATTCCAGCGGGGGGGGGGGGCAATTGCCCCCGCTCCCCCCGTGCCCCTACCTGCAGACACCCATGATTGCAGCTTACCAATTCTTAGATGCGGTGGCTGCATTCATTTTCTTTTTTTAGGCTTTGTTTCCTTTATTTTCACCTGATCTGTCCAGTAAGTCTGTTTTTTCTTCTTTTTTTTTTAAGATACAAAAATAATACAAATGAAGCATTAATAGAAAAAAGGGGGGAGGGTACAGAATACCAATCAATATATACAACATCATAACTTACAAATATATGAATATGTTTGAATATGTTTGAAACAGTTCTTCACCATATAAAACCCAACTACGCAGTGCCATCTGTCTTAGGGCACTGCCTGGACTATACAGTTTATGTTCGAACTTTTGGGTGGGGGAGGGTATGAGGAAGGGAAGAATAAGAAGGGAGGGATGATCTGGGGGGGGGGGGGGGGGCTCAGCAGAAAGGGATTAACATCATTTTAATTACTCATAGATTAAGCTATATACTAGTGTCAAATAATTTTCACTTGTAATTAATAACTCTCTGTGTTTCCATATTAAATATAGATGGGGCCTAATCCTCAAGTGGACACTCTATTGAGCAGGAGGTCCAAGGAGGAATGATGAATCCATGGGTACCAGAGTAGATTGTGTTGGTCTCAAGTGTCTCCCAATTTTGCTTGTATCTCTTCCATAAGCATGGTGTCATTAAGGGTGTCTATCCATCTTGTGATGGGGGGGGGATGGTTTCGGTTTTCGAAAATTGTGAGATGGTATGATGTGCTAAAAACAAGAAGAACCTGAGAAGGCTCTTCTTGTGAGAGCTGGTAGACCCTGGTAATATGGATAAGAGGGCCATCTTGGGGGAGGGCATCAGAGATACATCATGTAAGTCATTATAAACACCAAATACCTTGTCCCAAAAAGGGAGAACTCGGTCGCACTCCCACCAGATGTGGATATAGAAGACTTTTCCTCAGTGACAGCGCCAGCACATGTCGGACATATCTGAGTACATCTTGTTAACCGTGACTGGATCCCTATACCATTGTGGTTTTTCTCTTGTGAGATCCCAGATATGGACGACTTGTTGGGTGAGTGTGAACGAAGTGAACCATTGTTCCGGGGGTTATCTCCAAACCCAAGCCCCTGGACCGTTTTTGAGTATGTTGTTTTTCAAAATAACAAGCGGTTCTGCAGATGTAGCAGTTAGAGAATTGAGACGAACCATTTACAACTGATGGGAGTGCTTACAATGATCAGCTTTTATTTATGTAATATCCCAAAAGGAACACAACTGCTGTGTAACTGCAGTGTAAATTGGTGTTTGGCATCAGTTTGTTAGTGTACCTATATAGGCATGGCTGAACAAAAAATATAAACAAATTGCTCTTTACTCGCTATGGAGTCTGTGTAAATGAGCCCTTGACATACGTTTTCACCCATCCAGGGAGTGCATTGTTTTCCACGAGTCAGCTGACTCATGGGGGGTTGATTTACTAAACGCAAATAGACTGTTTACTTTGCAAAGTGTTTTTCCCCATAGCCTAATGCCTAGTACACATGATCAGAAAATCAGATGAAAAATACCGCTTTCGAATCGATCATAGGATAATCTGATCCTTAATACACAGTTTTCGAGAGCCAACCATGACAGTTCATCCGAAATTATCCAAAGGGACATACACAAAAAAATGTTCTCATACGATACCAGAACGTATAATTTTCGTTTAGTCAGTACAGTATTTGTCCAAACAAAAATAAAAAAACAGAAGAGCAAGGCCACGCATGCTCGGAAATGAAAGAATACAATACTATACAGTACAACACATTCAGGGTGGATAAAGATCAATGATTTTTTTTATTTTATTTAAATCGATTTTTTGGCTTTTTAATAAATTTATTTTAATAAAATGCTTTTAGAGTAAAAATCTATCTAAAGATAGTTTTCTATCCAAGATACATTAATAATTGAGTTTATTCAGCATGAAATGGAGCTTAGTTATGTAGCATGAGACTGTATATTCTGCAATATTTACATTTTTGGATCATTCATTGAATCCAAGCTCTGCAAGCTGAGATAACACGCACTGCATTGATGCATTTGCACAATTTCATAGTAACCATGAGATAAAACAAAGTTCAGGAATTTTCCTTTATCCCATTCTTTTTCAAATCTATGTACACTACAAACTGTATGATTGAATTGGTTCTGATATGGCTGTTTTACTAACCTAACAGCTTATTATTCTAAATAGGAAAACTTCATTTTGTTTGTAAATATTGAAGATTCTAACTACCAGAAAGAATAAGTCCTTAAATTTAAAGAGCACCTGTCATTTCAGATCCATCATGGCAGCGCCTGTTAGCGGGCATCCACTCACCTGCTGCTGCCACGTCCCTCCCCTTGTGTCACTGCCGCATCACCAGGCGTCCCATTAAAGTGAATGGGACTGTCGGTGAGTCAACAGCAGGTCAGAGGAGGAGCCACTGCAGGACAGTGATGACAGTTGCTCTTTAAAAATTATAATTTAAATCAAGTTGATTTAAATCAGGCTTTTTTACTAGTGATTTAAATCGACTTGATTTAAATCAAATAATCCACCCTGAACACATTACATTACATCACTTCCGAAGTTGTATTCTGTGAATTTTTGTAAGTTTAGTAACCTCTTTATTTTCTATACGAGACTAGTATGCAAAAATAAAAAAATTAAAAATGATCATCCGTAAACTATATTATTATTGCGTACAGGCATACCCCACTTTTAACCACTTCAGCCCCGGAGGATTTTACCCCCTTCCTTACCAAAGCACTTTTTGTGGTTTGGCACTGCGTCGCTTTAACTGACAATTGCGCGGTCATGCGACTATGCACCCAAACAAAATTTACATCTTTTTTTCCCACAAATAGAGCTTTATTTTGGTGGTATTTTTTAGATTTGTCAATAGATGGAGGTCACAGTATTTCTCCTTTAATAAATCGACCCCACAATATCTAAACATTTTTCTATGTAAAATTCCTTTTTACTGTTTCCAGTAGTCCCTTGGCAATCCGGCCTTCTTGACCATATTCTGCCATGGTTGCATGGGGGCTTGTAGTCAAACAGTTGATTTCTACTAACGAGACCAAATGGCTACAAATGTGCTTTTAGCAACTCAACTTGCAGAAAACCCAACTTACATAAAGGTTTACAGAACATATTTTTTACATAGATTACAAGTGTTCACGACAGCCGCTACATCAGATGGGTGAGAAAAGGATGTAAACCAATCAGAAGGTTAATGTGAAAGGAATAGTTTCTTTACAACAGCAGTGGTTTGTAATCTTCTGGTTAAATAGCAATAATGTCTGTTTACTTATGTAATGCGTTAAATTTTTTTTTTGCGTACCGATTAGCTGAATGAGCGGCACACTGCAGGCCGAAGGACTGAAAAGCTTTCTCTTAATCCCCCTGCACAATATGCTTGCCTTATTGAGCCGTGTGGCGCTTATCCAGTTGGGTGAAAATGTCAAATGAGATTAAACTGAGGCCAGTTTTCTTTCATCTCATCTTACATAAACTAGAAATATAAGCCTATTTAATCAATAACCGAAAAAAAAAAAAAATACATGTCGCGAAGTACTGATACTGACAATACCAGAATGTATAAAATATTATGATAAGAGTGTAGAAATGCGTCACTTATGGTCAGGTAACATCAAGAACATTTAATGAGGTTTTGGGGATTTAGGAAATAGTGTATCTTTGGTTTACTGTGTTAAAAAGTAAAGATTGAAGAGGAGAAAGTAGAAGTTTCCTGAAGCTGGAGACTGCCCACTCGTATATAAATTTCCTGACAAATTCAACCACATTCTACAAACTTTTGACTGCAGTAAGGCAACCTACCAACAACAGTATCACGATTAGAGACCATGTGTAGGATCATCTATCCTCCAATACCAAGCTTTCACTGTCCACTGGCTCTCTTAAGAATCTGGTGCCAGGCCAAAAAGGAGATGTCCACACTCCAAATAATACTGTATTGCATGAATCTCCAAACTTTCTTAGCAAAGAGCCTGTTTACTGTCCTTCATGCTTTGTAGGGGTCAGTAGGACCAGTGGGAGTAGAAAATGAAGCAGCATCAGTGGGAGTAAACAATGCCCCATCTTTGGTTTTAATGGTTGGAATAGTGGTCTGTTGTTCATACGAGTGGGAAGAATAGTGTCCCATCAATGGTGTCAGTGGAAGGTGCCGCATCATTGGTATTAGTTGAAGAAATAGGGCCCTATCATTGGTGTCATTTGAAGGAATAGTGTCCCAATGGTCAGATAAAGGAAGGCAACGAGCCACATCCTCCCCTGTGCTTCACTTTGGAGGTCACTGTTGTAGAGGAACAAATAGCTGCACACCAATGACATCACAATTTGCTTACCTTTATTCCAGAAAACCACAGTGACAATTCCCCAGTCCAATACATGTCACCTGTCAGGGCTTAGTTATGGAGGAACTCGATGACTAAGCCCTTTTAGGTCTGAAACATGTTAGAGTGGACAGTCCTGAGGCCGGGACTTGTTACTTTGTGGAATAAAGTTAAGTAAATTTTGATGTCATCAGTGTGCGGTTGTTTTTGCCTCTACTACCAACAGTATCAGTCTAAATTGGGAAACAATAGGGTTGGCTTGATCATCTTGATTATTTTTATGATGGAAAGCTAGTTGAAATTTTTGAAATTGCCAAAAAATTGCTGTGTGTGGCGAACTTAAAGGCTCTATTTTTGAGGAGGTAGGATAAAGTTATTTAAGAACAATATCCACATTTGCTTTGGCTTCTCTACGTTTTTTGTTTCTTCTTTTTTTTTTTTTTTTTGAGGAATCTCTAAAGTTGGAAGTTAAGGGTAACAACTTCTGTGTAATGAAAGAGTGAGAAGGAGCAGCTCCAACAAATCTTCTGTACCTGAAAATGGTTGTTCCCAGTGGGTGGAGATGTATGAAAAGCAGGAGGACTTTAGTGTGTAATTCCAGCCTCTGAGGGGTCAGTGAGAAGTACTGGTACATCACATTTACTGACCTGACAAAATGAAAAAAGAAGATTTGGTTTTATTGATTAGCTGCTGTATGGTGCAGGTTACCACTTTAAATAAAGCTATAAGCATTTTATTTTTTGATTGTGTTTTTCAAGTACTGATATTAATGAATTAATATGATTTTTGTCTTTCAGGTATAAAAATGGCCATCTACTGAACTTTGAACCCTGGAAGTTCTATAGTTGTTTTTATTGTGTTTTTAATGATACTGGCATTGTGAATCCGGCCTTCAAACATGTCTACTGATGTGGAGTCTACTACCAGCACTTCAACTGACGTAGCACCAGCCAGCAAACTAGCAACAAAGAAGGAAAAGAAAAAAGGTATCTTTCCGAATGTGTGTACTGAATTGCTTATAAAAAATAGGTATAAAACATAATTTGGCACATTGTTGGGTAGATATTGGCAGTTTGAATCACCCACTGGTTTCTTATATATCCCAGGAGTTTAGGTGGCAACATTTCTGAGGTTCTCAGCTTGGGTTCTGAGCTCCCACCATCTATGAAGAACAGTATAAGCCCTTGTACAAACGGTCGGAGATTCCGACGGAATGTGTCCTATCGGACCGTTTTGTCGGATATTCTGACTGTGTGTGGTCTCGATCGGACTGTTTCCGTCGGAATATCCGACGGACCAACTTTTCCAACTTGCTGGTAAAATTTTCTGACAAAATGCTCCGATCGGACATACTCCGATCATGTTTAGCCTACTCCGACGGACAAAGTGCCACACATGCTCAGATCAAATTCCTAGACCAAAGCTATTGGCTACTAGCCTGAACGTAGTTCCGTCATAACGAAATAACGTCATCACGTTATGTGCAATCGGATTTTCCGACAACTTAGTCCGACCGTGTGTATGCAACATCACTTCCGGACCTCTTCCAGAATTAATCCGTCGGAATTACTCTGACGGATTTGGTTGTCGGAATCTCCGACCGTGTGTACAAGGGCTTAGAGGTCTCCTTTCTTGGTTGGATGGTTCATTAATTTTACTCTAGGAAGACTGTAACCATATACAACTATTGATTTACTTCCTTCTGATCTCTCCCCTCAATTATTGCAACTCCTATTTAATTGGCCTAGCCTTATACAGGCTATCTTCCGTAAGTCTTTCAAAAATTCTCCTGCTAGAATCAACCATCTTGCAAACTGTTCGGTGTTTGTCATCTCTGTCTGCCAATTCCTCCACTGGCTTCCACCAGATCAACATATAAAAACGGAAATACTATCAGCAACATACAAAGCAATCCACAACTCTGCCCTAAGCTACTTCACCAACCTCATCTCAAACTATCACCCACAACCTCCTTCTCTCTATCTCCCTGTCACCTCCTACTATGCTTGGCTTCAGGACTTCTCCAGAACTTGTCCATCCCGTGGAACCCCAATCTGTCTCACTTTATTGGTCTTCAGCAGTCCCTGAAAACGTATCTTTTCAGGGAGACCTGTCCTGCCTTCACCTCAAACTCTCCCATCCTATGAAACACCCTACCCCAATATGTCTGGCTATCTCCTACTCTGTCCACCCTAATGTGATCCCTGAAACGTCATCTCTTCAGGGAAGCTTATCCTGCCTCCACCGATGCATTGGTTTCCCTACTGATCCCCCACAGTTATCTTTTGTATCACTTGACCCTTCATTTTAGATTGTAAGCTCACGTGAGCAGGATAATCTTCTCACTTTGTAGAGATTTTCTCAAACTTCCTGTTGTGTATCCAGACGGGAAAGTGCAGAACATTTTCGGGAAAGAGAAGGCAACAATAATATGCCAGTAGGGTGGATTTGATTTAAATCACTAGTAAAAAGGCTTGATTTAAATCAACTCTCCTGCAAAATTATTCGGCCCCCTTGCGTTAATACTTTGTAGAGCCACCTTTTGCTGCGATTACAGCTGCAAGTCGCTTGGGGTATGTCTCTATCAGTTTTGCACATCGACAGACTGAAATTCTTGCCCATTCTTCCTTGCAAAACAGCTCCAGCTCAGTGAGGTTGGATGGAGAGCGTTTGTGAACAGCAGTTTTCAGCTCTTTCCACAGATTCTCGATTGGATTCAGGTCTGGACTTTGACTTGGCCATTCTAACACCTGGATACATTTATTTGTGAACCATTCCTTTGTAGATTTTGCTGTATGTTTGGGATCATTGTCTTGTTGGAAGATAAATCTCCGTCCCATTTTCAGGTCTTTTGCAGACTCCAACAGGTTTTCATCCAGAATGGTTCTGTATTTGGCTGCATCCATCTTCCCCTCAATTTTAACCATCTTCCCTGTCCCTGCTGAAGAAAAGCAGGCCCAAACCATGATGCTGCCACCACCATGTTTTACAGTGGGGATGGTGTGTTGAGGGTGATGAGCTGTGTTGCTTTTACGCCAAACATATCGTTTTGCATTGTGGGCAAAAAGTTTGATTTTGGTTTCATCTGACCAGAGCACCTTCTTCCACATGTTTGGTGTGTCTCCCAGGTGGCTTGTGGCAAACTTTAGACGAGACTTTTTATGGATATCTTTGAGAAATGGCTTTCTTCTTGCCACTCTTCCATAAAGGCCAGATTTGTGCAGTGTACGACCGATTGTTGTCCTATGGACAGACTCTCCCACCTCAGCTGTAGTTCTCTGCAGTTCATCCAGAGTGATCATGGGCCTCTTGGCTGCATCTCTGATCAGTCTTCTCCTTGTCTAAGCTGAAAGTTTAGAGGGATGGCCAGGTCTTGGTAGATTTGCAGTGGTCTGATACTCCTTCCATTTCAAAATGATCGCTTGCACAGTGCTCCTTGGGATGTTTAAAGCTTGGGAAATCTTTTTGTATCCAAATCCGGCTTTAAACTTCTCCAAAACAGTATTACGGACCTGCCTGGTGTGTTCCTTGGTCTTCATGATGCTCTCTGCGCTTTCAACAGAACCCTGAGACTATCACAGAGCAGGTGCATTTATACAGAGACTTGATTACACACAGGTGGATTCTATTTATCACCATCAGTCATTTAGGACAACATTGGATTATTCAGAGATCCTCGCTGAACTTCTGGAGTAAGTTTGCTGCACTGAAAGTAAAGGGGCCGAATAATTTTGCACGCACCACTTTTCAGTTTTTTATTTGCTAAAAAAGTTTAAAATATCCAATAGATTTCGTTCCACTTCACAATTGTGTCCCACTTGTTGGTGATTCTTCACAAAAAAATTAAAATTTTATATCTTTATGTTTGAAGCCTGAAATGTGAAAAAGGTTAAAAAGTTCAAGGGGGCCGAATACTTTCGCAAGGCACTATAACTAAGCTCCATTTCATGCTGAATAAACGAAATTCTTAATGTATCTTAACTAAAAAACTATCTTTAGATAGATTTTTGCTCCAAGAGCATTTAATTAAAATAAATTTGATAAAAATCTAAAGAATCTGATTTAAATAAAAAAATCTGATTTTTTTTTTTTTTGTTAAAAAAATCATTGATTTTTATCCACCCTGTTTGACAGGTGCTATACCCATGCCTATCCTACCCAAAACCAAAACAAAAGTTTCAGCTATATATACATTCTAATGGATATGTGTATATTGGTGACTAAAGAGTGCCCATGCACTGTATAGCCCAAATAAAGATTAACCACTTACCGACCAGCCGCCACAGATATACTGCTGTAGGTTGGCTCGGCTGTGAGTAAATCGCTGTAGGTGTACATCGGTTCATTTTTCCAGCTATAGCAGGCGCGTGGCGCCAGAGCCAATGTTCATGGCTGGCAGCCGTGATGTCCTCCGGCCACCCCTGATCGCGCCACAGAGAGCCAGAATGGGGCTCTGTCAATATAAACAAACAGATCCCTGCTCTGACAGGGGAGTAGAGAGAGATCGTCTGTCCCTAGTGATCAGGAACAGCGATCTCTCTCTACTCCCTGTCAGTACACTTCCCCCACAGTTAGAAACACCTCCCTAGGGAACATTTAACCCCTTGATCGGCCCCTGGTCTTAACCCCTTCCCTGCCAGTGTCATTTATACAGTAATCAGTGGCTATTTTTAGCACTGATCACTGTAATAATGTCACTGGTCCCAAAAAAAGTGTCAAAAGTGTCTAATCTGTCTGCGGCAATGTCGCAGTCCTGCTAAAAATCGCTGATCACAGCCATTACTAGTGAAAAAAAAAGAAAGTCAATAATAAAAATGGCATAAACATATCCCCTATTTTGTAGACGCTATAACTTTTGTGCAAACCAGTCAATATACGCTTATTGCGATTTTTTTTTTACCATAAATATGTAGAAGAATACATATTGGCCTAAACCGATGAAGAAATTAGCTTTTTAAAAAAGTTTTTGGGGATATTTATTATAGCAAAATGTATAACATATAGGGGGTTATTAACGAAAGGCAAATCCACTTTGCACTGCAATTGCACTTGAAAGTGCAGTTGCTCTAAATCTAAGGGGTAGATCTGAAATGAGGGGAAGCTCTGCTGATTTTATCATCCAATCATGTTCAAGCTAAAATGTTTTTTTTCGGATCTACAGCGACTTTACTTCCAAGTGCACTTGCACTTTTTTGTTTATAGCGCCCAAAATAAAAACCACAGAGGTGATCAAATACCACCAAAAGAAAATTCTATTGGGGGGGGGGGGGGGGGGGGAGAGAGAAGGACATCAATTTTGTTTAGATACAACGTCGCACGACACAATTGTCAGTTAAAGTGACGCAGTGCCGTATCGCAAAAAATGGCCTGGGGGAAAATCTTCCGGTCTGTAAGTGGTTAAAGAGTAAATGGTGCTTTAGGATAACTGTGCATAAGTGTTGAAGACTATACAAGCTCTACCTACATCTGAATCACATATGAAGCTCTTAACTTAGCTTGGCAACTGTCACGTACACATCAAGTGCTGCTGGTAAGGTTCAGTGCACCCTCCCGCCAGCCAAAAACTGCATTAACACTTTTTGAATCCTGGAGCATATGCATACTCACATCTGCAACAATGTTCTGTTGAGTGACAGCGGAAACCCAAGCAGGAGTTGACCAAGGAACGGCTCCCTATGCATTGTGGGAGCCAAAGTTTTTTTTTTTTTTTTTTTATTTAGTTTTTTTCTCAAACCTATTTATTTAGTCCATTCCCTGCCTGAAGCCCCACACAGCAATAAATATAACAAACAAGGCGCTGCGGCTGTTATATGGTTAATCCAAACCATGTACTTCCAGAGCCACAAACATCTGGCTTGCATGTTAAGTGCTGAATAAACTACCCACTGAATCCGCAGAAATCTGATAGTACAGGCTTCCTGGGCAGATTTACGGTCTCTCCGCTGCTTGTCAAGGATATCATTACATTATTGTGTTACATGAGAATATACATTTTCCATGGGGCATATAGCTGCTTATTGTTTGAACAATTAAACTAGTGAAAAAAATGCATATTTATTTTATATATACACACACACACACAAAATATATATATATATATATATACACACACACACACACACACACACACACACACACACACACACAAAATATATATATATATACACACACACACAAAATATATATATATATATATATATATATATATATATATATATATATATATATATATATATATATATATATATACACACACACACACACACACAATAAATAAATATGTATATGTATATGTGTGTATATATAGATATATATAGATATACACACACACATTATTTATATATACACATATATATATATATATATATATATATATATATATATATATATATATATATATATATATACATATACATATACATACATATATATATATATATATATATATATATATATATATATATATATATATATATATATATATATATATATATATATATATATAATGTATGTATATCTAATATAGGCTTCTACATCTACATTCAAGCAGGGTAAAGATAAATGGTGACATGTAAAGTGCAGCAACCCATAAAATTCAATAGAAAGTCAATTCATGGCAGTCCATTGAGTTAAAAGCCAATTTCATGTGAAAGGGACGTCGTCTGTGTTTTGGATGGGCACCTACTGCCATTATCTATCTAACAGAAACCCCAATGGTAATCACATTGCAGCTTCTATCTCAGCCCCCTCACCTGAGGACATAATTGGGTCTGCTAGTCTACTAAATTACCGTAATTAGAAAACATAATCAGCCAAGTGTTAATTATTATTATTATTTTTTCTTGAAATACAGTCACACTAACATGCACAAGTATATACAGGCAGTGCTTTGGAGTTTATTTACTAAAGACACTGTGGTTTTCTATATACTATGCATTTATTATAACATTTAAGGCAAATTATACTAGGTGAATATATAAAAAAAAAATGTTATATTTTTCTTCAATTATAAAATTGAAGGGGGTATAAAAATACAATTTGTAAAGGTTTTCTTTTTTTTTTTTTTTTAAACACTACATTTTTATTTATGTATAATAATGAACAATACAAATATAAATTGCCCTATACAATGTTCAACAATGATAGTGTCAACTTTAATATAATGGAAGGTTTGTATAGGATTATTCAGATCTTGATGTCCTGGACAAGTCTACCCCTAATGAGCCGCGATATCGTCACTCCCGCGCATGCGCGCAGGAGATTTCTTTCCGGCAGGGTCCAGCGTCTGCCGGGCTTTCAGCCGGGAATCCCCTGTGCGCGAGGGGAATATCTCCTAAACTGTACAGGTTTAGGAGATATTTTTTTTTTTACCTACAGGAAAGCCTTATTATAGGCTTTCCTGTAGGTAAAAGTCCCCAAAATGACTATACAACCACTTTAAAATAGGGAAGGAAAAATAGAAGAAAGGAAAACAAAAATGATAGATAGTGATGGCCGAACGGTTCGCCCGGCGGTCGTTTTGCGGCGAATTTCGGCTGTTCGCGGTCCACCCGTTCGGCAGACTATTGGCGCCGTTCGCCCGGCGGACTTCCGTGTTTACTGTGTAAAAGAACTTTGACCTATGATGACACATCCATCATGGGGTACAGGACAGCCAATTGAGACATTACAGCACATGGACAACTTATAAATAGACCCGATCCGGCGGCCATTTAACATTCTTTCTTCTGTCACTATAGGGAGAGGTTGCTGTGTGGAGCAGGGAGAGATTGCAGTGACCCAAATCGCTAGCTATTTGGTACACAAAAGTTCTTTTCAGGACTGGTATAGGTGTTAGGTGTAGTTCACAGTTCAGGATATAGGTTTGCTGTGCTACTGATTGTTGCAGCAGCCTGAGTGTCTTTTGTCATTTTAGAGAAAGGGACAGGACGGTGTCTGCTGTAGGGACAGTCAGTTTAGTCATTAGCTGTTACTCTCGGGTCCACAAAAGTGCTATTCCAGTTATTGTTCCAGTAGACTCTGTTTTGTCAGTTTATATAGGGACAGGCAGGAAGCAGTGTGTGAGGCAGTGAGGGTCAGTTTAATCAGTAGCTGTTACTATATTAGGTCCACAAAGGTTCTTTTCAGGACTGGTATCAGTGGTATGGTAATAGGCTTGTACACGTATAATATTCTTTCTTCCAAATATAGAAAGAATATTATACTTGACTGTTGCCCTTCTGCTGCAGTCTGCTAATCATTCACAACCTACTTGTTCCACAAAGGTCCTTATAAGGACTGGTAATAACCTGGTCTAGGGTGCTATAGTACACAGGGTTGAGTGAGGTACAGTCTGCCATTCTATAAGGACTGGTATAGGTCCACAATACATAGGGTTGAGGTGCACTACTGCTGACCGCTGCCCTATACTGCAGCAGTCCTTCATCGGAATAGGGACTGACGTACAGTCTGCTAATCACTCACACACAACCTACTTGTTCCACAAAGGTCCTTATAAGGACTGGTAAGGTATAGGTTACTACAGTACATAGGGTTGAGTGAGGTACAGTCTGCTATTCTATAAGGACTGGTATAGGTCCACAATACATAGGGTTGAGGTGCGCTACTGCTGACCTCTGACATCCTCCTGGGGCTGTACCTCTGCTGTGTATATTATGAGGGGCTCCCACCATCCCTGTGCTGTGCTGACTTCCTCCTGGGGCTGTACCTCTGCTGTGCATATTTTGAGGTGCTCCCACCATCCCTGTGCTATGCTCATTATGAGGGGCTCCCCCATCCCTGTGCTGTGCTGACTTCCTCCTGGGGCTGCTTATTATGAGGGGCTCCCACCATCCCTGTGCTGTGCTGACTTCCTCCTGGGGCTGCTTATTATGAGGGGCTCCCACCATCCCTGTGCTATGCTGACATCCTCCTGGGGCTGCTTATTATGAGGGGCTCCCACCATCCCTGTGCTATGCTGACATCCTCCTGGGGCTGCTTATTATGAGGGGCTCCCACCATCCCTGTGCTATGCTCATTATGAGGGGCTCCCACCATCCCTGTGCTATGCTCATTATGAGGGGCTCCCACCATCTCTGTGCTATGCTCATTATGAGGGGCTCCCACCATCCCTGTGCTATGCTGACTTCCTCCTGGGGCTGCTTACGGTGCAGGTGTCAGTGCTTTATGTCACGCTGCTGATGTCAGTGCTCTCTATCACGGTGCTGTTGTCAGATGACTCTATCACGGTGCAGGTGTCATTGCTGTATGTCACGCTGCTGATGTCAGTGCTCTCTCACGGTGCTGCTGTCAGTGCTGTATATCACGGTGCTGGTGTTAGTGCTTTATGTCACGCTGCTGATGTCAGTGCTCTCTATCACGGTGCTGCTGTCAGTGCTGTATATCACGGTGCTGGTGTTAGTGCTTTATGTCACGCTGCTGATGTCAGTGCTCTCTATCACGGTGCTGTTGTCAGATGACTCTATCACGGTGCAGGTGTCATTGCTGTATGTCACGCTGCTGGTGATCATCTCCTGCACCCTCTTCTTTGCCTATCCTGGTCCCTGACCTTCCCTCTCCTCCATTGCCTTCATGCGCTCCACAGTCCTGAATTGTCACAACAATTTCCCATATAAAAAAAGAATGCTTGTAGTTGTCTATCCCAGATTCACCTCATACATGTGTTATGTCATTGGCCATGTGCTGGGACTATGTTTGCACAGCTATTCATTTTGTGGCTGCAAATTTGACCTGTAGGTTTGCAAAGTTCGCCTCCCATTGAAGTCAATGGGGCCCGCCGCGAACGTTCCGGTTCGCGAACTATCGGCCGCGTTCGCGGTCCTCGTTCGCGAAAACGTCCCGTCGGAAGTTCGTCCATCACTAATGATAGACTACACCGAAAATATACTCAAATAATTATTCAGAGCATTTCAATTTGTGATGGTTTTCTAAAATGTTTATATGATTTCAGTGGCGGCTGGTACTCAAAATTTTGAGGGGGCGCAAACATAATGAAAAATTGTAAAAAAAAAAAAAAAACATCAATTGCAGTCTCACTGTACCATCAATTGCAGCTGCTGTGTCCATCAATTGCCACCACTGTGCCTATCAAACGCAGCCACTGTGCCCATCAAATGCAGCCACTGTGCCCATCAAATGCAGCCACTGTGCCCATCAAACGCAGCCACTGTGCCCATCAAACGCAGCCACTGTGCCCATCAAATGAAGCCACTGTGCCCATCAAATGAAGCCACTTTGCCATCAAACGCAACTACTGTGCCCATCAATTGCAACCACTGTGCCCATCAAATGCAGCCACTGTGCCCATCAAATGCAGCCACTGTGCCCATCAAATGCAGCCACTGTGCCCATCAAATGCAGCCAGTGTGCCATATCAAACGCTGCCACTGTGCCATCAAATGCTGCCACTGTGCCATATCAAACATTGCCACTGTGCCAACAAATGCTGCCACTGTGCCATCAAATACAGCCACTGTGCCCATCTTATGCAGCCACTGTGCTCATCATATGCAGCCACTGTGACCATCAAATGCAGCCTCACTGTGCCCCATCAAATGTTCCCAATGGGCCATATCAAATTCTGCCAGTGTGCCCCCCCCCCCCGCCCGCCATCTGTACTTGCCCTGTCTCGGTGACGGTGGGACAGCTCCTCGAAAACTTCTCCAATCCTCTCTTCCCTTCCTCTGCTTGTCGTTTCAGCCTATGCCTATGGCTCTAATCAGATGCTTAAAAAAAAAAACCTGCTGCTGTAATTCAGGTACCTGGTGCCCAAAAAGGGGCTGGGCACCTGAATAGGGGTTGGCAACGGCGGCCATATATAGATTCATGCAATGCATGAATCTATCTATTGGTGCTAGAGGGGTGGCTGGAGAGAGGGGGCGGCACCCATGCGCCCTTATGGACGCACCGCCACTGTATGATTTTTTGATTTAGTTACTTCTGGCAACTAATCATGCTAAATTTGAACCAGACAGGAATCTAGTTGATACAAAGGGACTGATTAACAAAAGGCGATTAGACCGTGCACTTTTCAAGTGCAGTTGCACTCCTTAAAGAATACCCAATCAGGCGCAAGGGAAATAAAAAAAAAATGCATTTTTGCTTGCACATGATTGGATGATGGAAATTAGCATTCACTAAGCTCTGGGGAGGATAAGTGCAACTGTAATTGTAAAATGCAGTCTAATTGCCTTTAGTAAATCAGTGCCTTTTGTATCAACTAGATTCCTGTCTGGTTCAAAATGTTCATGATTAGTTGACAGAGGTAACTAAATCAAAAAATCATATAAACTGTATTGTTATACGGCTTTCAATTTCATAAGTGAAGAAAAATATTTTTTTTAAAAATGACTGTATGTTCACCTAATATAATTTGCTTTAAATGCTGTATTAAATACATAGTATATAGTAAACCACAAAATGTCAGCCTGTGCAGTTCTTGGTTTATAAAGAATCCTTGTTGGGATATTTTAAATCCTTATACAGGACCATAAACCGCTCGTTCGTTCCCAGCCTGGCTCAGAGACTTATGGACAGGTTTTGGAACTGTAGTAAATGAGGGATATAATGGCATCAAACCACAGCTAATGAACACAAGTAAATATAATAGCCTTGGGTGGACGGCCTTCCAACACACATTTTATAGGTCTTTCTTTGGTAATAAGATTCTTTCCTACACAACACAGTTCATGTAGAATGGGGACTCCCTAGGTCATTGGTTCACAAAGTGAAGCCTGCCGACATGCCAGATGGTCTGCTGTGCTGACTTCAGCATCTCTCTTGTAGGAAACCCCAACATGTTCATGAAAGGCCAGATTTACTGAAAGCCGGAGTCTCAAGCTGGAGGCCCTCCAGTTGTTGCAAAACTACAATTCCCATCATGCCTCTGCCTGTGAGAGTCATGCCTGTAACTGTCAGCCTGCAATGCCTCATGGGACTTGTAGTTTCGCAACAGCTGGAGAGCCACCAGTTTGAGACTTACTAACTTAAATTGTAATTAGACTTCCACAAAAAAAAAAAAAAATGTTTAAATTGGGCCTTGGGAGCTTTTAGCCATAATGTGCTGATATGTACAGCCTTTTAGCATGTTATGGTAAGACTTACCTGATTGGTGACCACCTCTGTCACTGCACTGTCAGAGCCCCAGTTGGTCACGAACATTGTTGCTGGCCGGGGCACAATGACGTCACTCCAGTGCGTGAGTCATATCATCACAGAACACGGCTCTAAAGGTGCGCTGAGATGCGCATGCACGACTCCGTTTATACAGACACTTGAAGATAGCAAGAAGGGTCTATGTCAGAATAGACCAGTAGGTCAAAGGGTTAAAGGGGAAGTTTGGGTATCCACAAAAAAAATAAGCACATTCTCCCCTCCATGTCACAGCTCAGGTCTTATGCTGCAGTTGTCCCCTGCTGGCGCTAAGCCTGAGAACTGAGTGACCACATGACCATTGATTGTTTAATTTCTCAGTCTTCTCAGTGACTGTCAGTAAGGGCCAGTTTACTGTCCTTCAGACTTTAAGGGGGGCTGGACTGTGGCCAGTGGGAGCAGAAAATGTCCTGGTGTCAATGGGGGGAATAGTGCTCCATTATTGGTGTCAGTGGGAAGAATAGCACCCTATCATTGGTGTCAGTGGGAAGATTAGTGCCCTATCATTGGTGTCAGTGGAAAGAATAGTGCCCCATCATTGGTGTTATTGGGAAGAATAGTGCTCCATCATTGGTGTCAGTGGGAGGAATAGTGCCCCATCATTGGTGTTATTCGGAGGAATAGTGCTCCATCATTGCTGTCAATGGAAAGAATAGTGCGCCATCATTGGTGTCAGTGGAAAGAATAGTGTAATATTGCCCCATCATTGGTGCCAGTGGAAAGAATAGTGCAATATTGCCCCATCATTGGTGCCAGTGGAAAGAATAGTGCAATAGTGCCCCATCATTGGTGTTATTGGGAGGAATAGTGTCCCACTGATGGTGTCATTGTGAGGAAAAATGTTGGTTTTAGTGGCAGGAATTATGCCTTGTTGCCCCCAGGCCAGATAGGGACAAGCAAAGGGCCAATTCTGGTCCCCGGGCCACAGTTTGGAAACCAGTGCCTTAGGGCATGATTACAAACCTTTTCTCTCCTCCATAACTTGGGGAGAGGTGTTCTGTAGTCCACAGAGACAGCAGGGACCAATGCTAACTGATAACAGTCAGCAGAGGCAGAGTGTACAGGAAGTTATGGTCCTACAAGGTTACCGGCAGGATCAACAGGTAACGTATTTGTTTTATTTGTTTTTTTTACTTTACCAAACAGACAAAATGTTTTCAGTAGTATACTTAACAGACCAGACGTGTCTAGTTTTGGATAGTGTGGGAAAGGGTTTAGAACACCTGTGAAGTTCAGCAACATTTACCCCATTTCCGCTGTCCAATCTTTCATATGTCATACTGAGTCTTGCACTGCAAACGGGCAAGTCAGTAAGAGAAGACTGCGTGTCAGTAAGAGAAGACTGCGTGCCAGTAAGAGAAGACGGCGTGTCAGTAAGAGAAGACTGTGTGTCAGTAAGAGAAGACGGCGTGTCAGTAAGAGAAGACTGCGTGTCAGTAAGAGAAGACTGCGTGTCAGTAAGAGAAGACTGCGTGTCAGTAAGAGAAGACTGCGTGTCAGTAAGAGAAGACTGCGTGTCAGTAAGAGAAGACGGCGTGTCAGTAAGAGAAGACGGCGTGTCAGTAAGAGAAGACTGCGTGTCAGTAAGAGAAGACGGCGTGTCAGTAAGAGAAGACTGCGTGTCTGTCTGGCCATGCTGGTGTGCATGCTGTGCAGTGCTCAGAAGCAGAGCCGAGCAGACCGTGGCAATGACATGGGGTTGGCTGATATCTGCAGTTTTTCCATCAGCATTGCTCTTCACATTGACTAACAAAATAACCCTGATCATTTTTTATGCTCTTCAGAAATTTCTGACAGCATAAAATTTTTTTATGCTGTCAGCAATTTCTGAAGTACATCTGTCTCGAGAGAAATACACTATATTGCTAAAAGTATTGAGACGCCTGCCTTTACACGCACAAGGTTTAGGAGTGTGTCTATGGGAATATTTGGTCATTGTTCCAGAAATGCATTTGTGAGGTTAGGCACTGATGTTGGATGAGAAAGCCTGGCTAGAAGTCTCCGCTCCAATGCATCCCAAAAGTGTTATATCAGTTTGAGGTCAGGACTCTGTGCTTGCCAGTCAAGTTCCTCCACCCCAAACTCATTCATTCATGTCTTTATGGACCTTGCTTTGTGCACTGGTCCAAATCATTTGATGGAGGGGGGATTATAATGTGAGGTTACTTTTCAGGGGTTGGGCTTGGCCCCTTAGTTCCAGTGAAGGGAACTCTTAAGGTATCAGCATACCAAGACATTTTGGACAATATCATGCTCCCAGCTCTGCGGAAACAGTTTGGGGATGGCTGTTCCAACATGACTGCACACCAGTGCACAAAGCCATAAAGACATGGATGAGCAAGTTTGTGGTGGAGGAACCTGACTGGCCTGCACAGAGTCCTGACCTCAACCCAATAGAACACCTGGGATGAACTAGAGCAGAGACTGCGAGCCAGGCCTTCTCATCCACATCGGTGCCTGATCCCACAAATGCACTTCTGGAAGAATGGTCAAACAAACCTTGTGGGCAGCCTTCCCAGAAGAGTTGAAGCTGTCATAGTTGCAAAGGGTGGGCCAACTCAATATTGAACTTCAACTCCAATATCCAACTTTTAGTGCCTCTTACCAAACTCACACTGATTCAAACTTGTTGCCAATTTGATGCGTACAAAAAGCCTAGATTCGCATGCCATCCAAAAACACATGTTCAATGATGGTCGTTTTCATCTGTGTTGTGATTACTCTGTGAATGCAATGTGGGAACAAAAAGGGTCCTGTGCGAGTTTACTGCGTTGCGATTTTCCTCCCCATAGACATCAATGGAAATCGACATGAAATTGCATCTTGTGTTCAGATGTGTGCTTATACTGCTTCTTCTGTGTAGATTTTTACATATTCCCCCCCCCACAGCAATAGCACCTGTGCCCAATCCCATCTGAAAAAAGCATTCAATTCGCATTACAAAAGCACTGTCTTTGGCACAGATCGCAATGCAAAATCCCACTGAACGCCAGTAAAAATCCACATGAGAATCACACCTATTCGCATCTCATAAGGCTCCATGCACACTGGAGCTGATAAACTGCAGTTTATTGGAGTTTGGGCGTTTTTTGTAAAAGCCCATAAACTCCACTCTATGTTAGCCTATGTGTCCATGCACACATGGACGTTTTTCAGCTTTAATGAGCAGTGGAGTTTATGGGCTTTTTTCTGAACGCCAGAAATTCGCGTTCAAAGTGCCGTTTTTCACCGCCATAAAACGACAAACGCTGATAAACGCTCATAAACGCTAGTACAAAACGCTGTTAAAAGCAAGTTTTTCAACCAGCGTTTTCTGCCAGCAATCTGGCGTCCAGAAAAAGCTTTTTTGAGCTTCGGTGTGCATGGAGCCTAAGTGTGAACCCAGACGCAATGGTGGTGCATGGTGGTGATAGCACTGATTTACAAATGGATAATAGAAGTGTGGTGGCACATCGAGTCATCATTCAAACTGTTATGTAGTTTTGATTTGGTGGAAAACATATTCACTGGTTTTAGTTTTCACTGCACTTGCGCTTTCATTTGCAGTTTATGCCCTTGCACTTTATTTTGTATAAGACTTTTTTAGCATTTTCTGTACTTTATGCATACATGAATTGTGTGTATACCGGTATTTATTTATTTTATATTTCGGGAGTTTGGCGTTGCTTTAGGTCATTTTGGATATAATTGGTATCACAATTGTACGGTGGCAGCTTGAGGCTCCATGCACACTGGAGCTGATAAACTGCAGTTTATTGGAGTTTGGGCGTTTTTTGTAAAAGCCCATAAACTCCACTCTATGTTAGCCTATGTGTCCATGCACACATGGATGTTTTTCAGCTTTAATGAGCAGTGGAGTTTATGGGCTTTTTTCTGAACGCCAAAAATTTGCGTTCAAAGTACCGTTTTTCACCGTCCAAAAAACGACAAACGCTGATAAACGCTGATAAACGCTCATAAACGCGCGTTAATTAGTGTTTGGCATTCTATTTTTTCAATGCATTGTGGGAGTTTGGAATGTACTGTGGGATTTTTGTAGTGTCCTCTGTGTATTTTTATTGAAAACGCCCATTAACGCTAACGCTAATAAACGCTCATAAATGCTAGTACAAAACGCTGTTAAAAGCAAGTTTTTCAACCAGCGTTTTCTGCCAGCAATCTGGCGTCCAGAAAAAGCTTTTTTGAGCTTCAGTGTGCATGGAGCTTTATTCTGTATATTGGTCCTAGTAGAGATGTTTTTTTATTTTTTTATTATAGTAGACATGGTTTAAAAGACAGTGCAGCGCACTCCTTAGTTAGGACCGGATGTATTATCTAAATTTTTTTGCAGTTCCAGAAAAAACAGATGAATTCCTCTTGGCCAGATTCAAAGGAGATGGAGTACGATATAAAGCCAAATTAATTGGAATCGATGATGTTCCAGAAGCTCGCGGAGATAAAATGAGTCAGGATTCCATGATGAAGCTAAAGGTACGCTTAATATTACTCTGGTGTGTACTGAATATTTTGAGGGTATTATATTGGGGGGGGGGGGGGGGGGGTCTTAAATGCGGCTTTTGGGTCCAAAAAACATTAGCGCACACTGGACATCATTCACTTGTAGAACTGCTTGATTTGCTGGACAAAATTAGGAATATTTTTCTGTATGTTTTGAAATATGAATTCATCTAGTTGCCAAGAGTTTTGTTTTAGCAACAGGCAACTAGCTAACCATACCATAGATACCATAACCAGAAGATACGTCTGATACGGTAGTGAGTGTTTCCAGGCATAACTGTCAACCAAACTCACTAAACCCAGCAATTCTGCAACACGAAAAATAAGAATCCACCTTGAGTGATTCAGGACGTAGAAAACGCTTGTGGTCTTCCTGCAGTTACAATTGCGAAAGGGTTGCAAACATATGGCTGATAGGAATTCTTGCCAGACTCGTGTATATAACATTGTGCAATAAAGTTTACAAGAAGAAAGGGAGTTCCTCAAAACCTCCTGGTTCTCACAGGGCCTTACAAGTGACATTAGGCATTACTTTCTAGTTCTCATTTTCTTATATATTTACATAGTTAGTAAGGTTAAATAAAGACACCAGTCTATCCAGTTCAACCTGAGTGTGTGTCCACAATTGTCCCTATCCCTGCACATTGCGTCTCATCTAGATGCTCCTCCATTATATTATTTATTTAAGGTACCCATATAGCGCTGTCAATTTTATGCTGCACTCTGCGCACACAATGGTCCCCACCCCCAAGGAGCCCACAATCCAAGGTCCCCAACTCGCATTCCTATACTGGGGCCAATTTTGGGCAGAAGCCAATTAACCTACCAGCATGTCTTTGGAGTGTGGGAGGAAACCGGAGTGCCCAGAGGAAACCAGTGCAGGCACAGAGAGAACATGCAAACTCCAGGCAGGTAGTGTCGTGGTTGGGATTCAAACCAGCTAGGTGAGCGTGCTACCCACTACACCACTGTGCCGCCCACAATTCTTGATCTCCTTATGTACAATTCAAAGAGAGCAGAGGCAATGTTTTAAAGGGAACTGAGTTTTAAAGTGTCACTAAATCAACATCATAAAAAACTATCAATAAATGGTGTATTACATGCTGTTCATACTCACTCAGTAACTATGAGATTTGTTTTCTGTATTCTTATCCTGTTGCTCTCTATCTCCACCTTCTGTCCCCAATTCAGCTAGGGATTTTGCAGCTGTGGTGGTTACTCTGCACATGCTCAGTTTTCAGTGTGTTTCTCTGCTGAGCATTTCCTAACTATCACATCTGAACAGCTCATGTGACTATAGAGTCACACATATGGGAGTATATACAGTGGTAAATGACAACCCACTCCCTCCCTCCTCCCTCCTCCTCCTCCTCCATGTCCACTAACCAACTAAACACAATGGTAGTTGGATATTACATGTAGATTAATGGAGGCTTTGCCTCCCTGTTATTCCAAGATACAGGCTAGAGAGGCGTGACACAACCTGTGACTGGCAGAAATATGCCCATACAGTTGTATGTCAATTTAAAACCGTTTATAGATATTATTGTTACTCTGTATTTCAAAGGCTGTTCTTTGATTATATTTTGAACATATGACCAGTAGCAGAGGACTAGATGCTCCTCCTGCTTATGTTTCCCTGCAGACAGGCTGGGAAAGAGCCAGGTAATGTGACAGCTGTATGTCGGTTAGGAAAATGGTACTTAGATTTTTTTTTTATTCAAATAATTAAAGTGCCATCATCGACATACAGCTTACAAACCAAATCTGGTCTCGTTTGTTATTGTGCCTTTAATTAGAAACGCGTTGGCACATCAGCACCCCCCTCTATTGGACATATAGTTGTTATCTCATTCATATCATCTACCAATATTTATTATTGTGGATTTTCATAAGTATTTGGGGAACATGCCAGGGGTGGCTGAGATATTTATCAATCAATTTTGGATATGACCAATGTTTTCTACACGTAATCACGTTTTTATGGGATATACTCCCTAGGTATTTTTAACATTATGTGTTAATAAAATGTCTGTTTTTGTATTGAGTGTTTCCTGTAGGGCAGGTTGCAGCACCACTAAAAATTGCATTTTATCCTTCCTTGTTGCTGTGATCTGTCTTGCTGTTAGAGAAAGGCTACATTTGTTCTCTATGGTCCCACTGTATATCCCAACATAGCCATACTCCCTTGATTGCTGTTGAGATGGACTAGGGACTATGGGATTTGTAGTGTATATAGAGCACTGACTGCAGCTGATTTGAATTGCTCATGAAATAGAATTGAGGGGGAAAAGGAGGACATTATAAGGAGGTAGAAAAACACAAACAGAAACAATTTGATCAAAAATACATTACACGGCCATTAAGTAGTGGATGTGTGTAGAATATTTTTGGAAAATAAGGATATTGTTTAGTGCCACTTTAACGCTTGCAGTGGAAAACGAATCTTGGAGGATTAAAGTGGAAGTAAACTTCCACCTTTTGCCTTTACCTATAGGTAAGCCTATAGTAAGGCTTACCTATATGTAGTGTAAATATCTCTTAAATGCACGCCGTTTAGGAGATGTTTACTGTACATGCAGCCAGTGATGTCACTGGTGCATGCACTGAAGGAACGGCCACCCGTGCCGTTTCTTCAGGCCCTGTGCCGTGAATGCCGGCTCCCGTGCGCATGTGCGGTAGTGACGTAATTGCTGCTCCGGCCAGTCACAGCGCCGGAGTCCACAAGCCCAGAAGCAAGAGGGTAAGGATGAGAGTGCCTGCAGCGCTGACATCTTGGCGCAGGAAGAGCTTTGTTTTAAGGTAAGTTTACCATAATGTGCTAGTATGCGATGCATACTAGCACATTATGACATTACCGTGCAGGTACAAACCGCTTTAAAGTTTGGCTCTATTCAGTCGAGAAGTAATACAGGATGGAACTTCTTATGTAATAATCATGTGTGACCAGTTTGGAGTTTCTGATTTCGGTGTATGTTTTCCTTTGGCAGGGGATGGCGGTGGCAGCTCGTTCTCAGGGACAGCACAAGCAGAGGATCTGGGTGAACATTTCACTTTCTGGCATAAAGATAATTGACGAAAAAACAGGCGTAAGTTTTCTAAATTCACATAATAGATTCTGACACATTTCAAAACAAACATAACATTGTTTATTTTCTGTCTCTTGAGTTGAGTAGTTGTGAAATGCAGCGCGGTGTCTGACGGGTTTGGTGCGGGTTAGCTGCGCTTTCCAATTGGCTGTTATTTCCTGTGGTTTTGATGTGCTTTCTGAAACCCTGTCAGGTTTTTATCATGGTAGGCTGAAAAACAGTCCACAATTGAATCTCTTTTCAGAGGTGTTGACAGGCAAAAAGGAGGTAATAAGTCACCTCCCCACTGCTTACATTTTACCCTATAATTGTCATACTACCATACCGAAATTGCATGCATTGTGCCTGGTTGGAGTGCGATTCTAGCGCAGCCCCAAGAGCTGCATTAGTTGTGTTTGGCAGCGCCAAAAGTGACATGCTGTTTCAATTTTGCTGTGGCCATGGCATTTGTACAGCAGTGAGTGGTTGTATCCAAAGGTTCAGGTGTGTGGTTGAGGCTGGTAAAACCACAGCTCAACTGCCAGCTTCACTTGTGAACAAGACTTTACTGTGGTGGTGCACCACTGATACTGGGGCTGGTGCTGAATGGATTTGTCTATAGGTTTTTATTGATGTATGTGTCCACACTATGGATACTCACCCACTCTATTTGTCCTAGTAGCCAGGGACAGCCATTCATTAGGGGCACACGGGCGCTGCCCCCCCATCCATGTGTCCGGCCCCCATGCAGGACGCCAGATGCATGAATTCCAATGTGGAAGTTTTTGAAGCATGTGATTAGAGCAAGAGGCTCTAATAGGCTTCAAAAAAGGGTGGGCTTGGCGCGCAGAACACTACGAATCGAGCCCACCCAGTTGTGTGACAATAGTGAATAAATATTCGCTATTTTCACACTAATTCTCCTCCCAGCAGGTTTGAGACCTGTTTCCGATTGGCTGCCAAGGAGGAGACAAAAGCCATCATGATGCCTGCAGAGGAGAGAAGGGGAAGCCTCTGTGATGCCCGCCACCTGTCACCCGGGTGAAGCCACAGATGGGGTAAGTGCGGTGGACCCGACCGGTTTGGGGGGGGTCGGGTGGTGCCGATTACCTGACCGGGGAGGTTGCTGTGGGTGCACTGTTTTAGCCACCCACCCCCACCCCCAAAAAAATTACCACCAGCCACCACTGCTAGTAACTATTTTCACTGGTACCGAAAATGGGAAACTGTTCCTGTTATAGACGCTATAGTGTTAGAAATCACTCTAGAAATGCCAACGGACCCAGCCGATTGTCCTAATTTGACAGGCATGCAGGAGAGTGGCCCTGTATGCAGACAGAGTGTGTCCTGGTGCCATTCATCCACGCACGCAGCACCTGGCGACTCAAGCCCAATAAAGAAATTCCCCATTCATGGTCCATGGGTGAATGAGACCTAACTCTCCAGCATCTTCGAAAAGCTGAAATCTCTTTCATGTGGACTGGCTGTGGTGTAGTGACTTTGTCTATGCTACTAAGAGAAGGCTTGCTCCTATTTTTCATAGTTACGTGGAAGAACTAAATGAAGTGAGAAAACACATGAAGACAAATATTCGAACGCCTGTGCTAACTCCAGCCTTAGTCATCTGGAACATAACATTCCTGTAAATGCAGTTTTGTCCCGTCACTGGACACTTTAGCTGTTAAAAGTTTACTAACGTTTATGATCCACAGCTGTTTAAATATTACATCCAGCCATGGTGTGACTCCAGGGTTGGCTTTCAACAGACGTTTGAGATTTAACACACAAAGGCAGTAATGTGCCCACACCGTCTTCGGGGGACACAAAAATAACACGGAGTTCCAATTAACAGGGCTGTGTCCTATTTGTAGGAACCTTTTAAAGTGAGTTTTCAGAAAAGGGATTTTAATTTTGGAAGAAACTGCCGTCATTTCCCATTTAATGCATGGAAGATCACAGACCGTCAGTGAAGTTTTATGTTTAGGTGTTGGATTACGTTGCGTTCATTTACAATAGTTGTGAAGTTGATGGTATATGTGTTTCTGAAGTGTCCTTTTAGGGAAGGGGTCTCAAAACCTTTCAGTCTAGGGGCCTCGTTGTTGTTTTTTACAAATATGTGTGAGCCAAAAAACTCGGTTTTGTAAAAGAATGAATACAATTTAAATGAATGAACACATTCCAAGAAATAACTTAAAGTGGATGTTTGGTCTAAACGTATCTAAGTCTAAACCGACTCCCACCATCATGCTCTTTTTCTAACTATCTTGTAAAAGAAAGATGTCTATACCTACCTAATATAGGGGCGCTCTGGTCCCCGTCACATGATTTCCCCAGTGGCCAGATTCAGGGAAGAGGTTAGAGCAGCGACAACGGCTGAAGAGCCTGGGCAGTGAGGTCATCCATAGACCTACTATGGAGTATCCATTGGCCATTGTCTCTCTTCTACACTGAAGCCGAAACTGGGAGACGATCACATGACCGGACTTGAGCACCCTGAGATTGGGAAGCATCGACATCATTCCTTTACAGCAGGGGTCTCAAACTGCCTGCCCTCCAGCTCTTACAAAACTACAAGTCCCATCATGCCTCTGCCTGTGGGAGTCATGCTTGTAACTGTCGGCCTTGCAATGCATCATGGGGCTTGTAGTTTCGCAACAGCTGGAGAGCCTCCAGTTTGAAACCCCTGCTTTACAGGGTAGTTAGTAAAGGGCCTAGAATGGGGGTGGAAATAGATTTAAGCTTAGATAAATTTAGATCAGACTTACACTTTATTATCAGAAGCCTCCCATCACATCAGAAGTCCCCCCTTCAAATTAGAAACCTCCTCATCACATTAGAAACCTCCCCATCACATCAAAAGTCCCCCCTTCACATTAGAAGCCTCCCCATCACATCAGATCCTCCCCTTCACATCAGAGTCCCTCTTTCACATCAGAAGCCTCACCATCATGAGAGCCCACCTTACATATCAGGGTTCATTTCAAGGTTTCTCCATACATTAAGGTCCATATCAGAGTCCTCCAGTACATCAGTCTCCCCTTACATTCGGGTCCCTATCAGAACAAGATACAAACTGATCTGATACTAGCTGTGATAGGACAGTGATCCTAGCTGCAAGACAGACAAAATCTCATTGTCCAGATGTGGCCCTTGAGCTTTAATTTGGAGACCCCTGTTTTTATGAACTTCTGAATTTCTTAAAGCCAAGCAGAAGACAGTTGGATGAATTTGCAACAGTGAAGGATTAGTACCTTATCGTTTTGCTGTTAGTTGCTCTGTTATGGAGATTTCCCTTGACTTCTTGTCTGAGTGACATAAGAGGGAGTGAGGTAAAGTGTTCCTAACAGCAACAATGAAAGTTGGTTTGTGTTGGCGATTAGGTGATTAGGTTGAGCAACACAGAACTGTGAGGATTTGGTGACATTTAGCTGTGATAAGGTAAGTATAGATTTTAAGGTGTTAAGGGTTGAGTTAAGTTTTAGGAGTAGGATTATATTAACAGACAATGAGTGCACCGGACATGGCCATGGCCATACAATTTAAAGTACACAGGGAGTTTTTAGTATGCCCTGCCCTTTTCCCAGCTCCTGCTCAATAATTTTCATTTGACGGCTTTGATGCACTTGCTTTCCAGAAGGCCGATGGAGACTGTAGTACATATAAGCCTAGCCTTAAGCCCCATGCACACTATCAGATTTTCTGCTGATTTTTTTTCCTTCAGATGTACCAAAACCATATAATATGAGGTCAAACCTTAAGAGTTTCAATTTGTATGCAATCAGGCAGGCCCTTGCACTACATGGTTTTGGTAAATCTGAAGACAAAAATCAGCAGAAAATCTGATAGTGTGTATGGGGCTTTAGTGTCCTTTGGGCCTGTAGTAGACATGTGCATTCGTTTTCGTCCGAATGCATTTTCGTCCGAATTTCAGCTATTTTCGTTTTCGTTTTGCCAAACGATAACGAAAGCACAAAATCCGAAAAACGAAAGATCCGACATAAATAAATGCTTTATTTTCGTTTTCATTGTTACAACAGTTCGATATAGAATAGGAGATTCGACGTGACTCTGACAACGTGTCTATAGAACCTGTGTTCGAATGTGCCTAACCTTACCTCTATTAGTCCAAGATTATATAGAGAAAATATTCGACAGAGAAAAAAGATTTGACAGAGAGAAAAGATTCTGCAAGATACTGTCCTAAAAAGTGTTTGGGGACCCGGGTCCTGCCCCAGGGGACATGTATCAATGCAAAAAAAAGTTTTAAAAACGGCCGTTTTTTCGGGAGCAGTGATTTTAATAATGATTAAAGTGAAACAATAAAAGTGTAATATTCCTTTAAATTTCGTAGGGGGGGGGTTGTCTATAGTATGCCTGTGAAGGGGCGCATGTTTCCCGTGCTTAGAATTGTCCCTGCACAAAGTGTCATTTATGCAGGAAAAAAAGTCCTTTAAAATCACTCGCAGCTATAATGAATTGTCGGCTCCCGTAATACAGAGAACACTCATTGAAAGTCATTGATAAAAAAATAAATAAATAAATAAATAAAAAAGCGTGGGGGTCCCCCAAATTCAATTACCAGGCCCTTCAGGTCTGGTATGGATATTAAGGGGAACCCTGCCTCAAATTTAAGAAAAAATTTGACGTGGGGTTCCCCCTAAATATCCATAACCAGACCCTTCAGGTCTGGTATGGATATTAAGGGGAACCCCGCGTCAAATTTAAAAAAAAATTGACGTGGGGTTCCCCCTAAAAATCCATACCAGACCCTTTATCCGAGCACGCAACCTGGCAGGCCGCAGGAAAAGAGGGGGGGACGAGAGAGCGCCCCCCCCTCCCTCCTGAACCGTACCAGGCCACATGCCCTCAACATTGGGAGGATGCTTTGGGGGTCTGTGACCCCTCAAAGCACCTTGTCCCCATGTTGATGAAGACAAGGGCCTCATCCCCACAACCCTGGCCGGTGGTTGTGGAGGTCTGCGGGCGGGGGGCTTATCAGAATCTGGAAGCCCCCTTTAACAAGGGGACCCCCAGATCCCGGCCCCCCCCCTGTTTGAAATGGTAAGGGGGTACAAAAGTACCCCTACCATTTCACAAAGAAAGTGTAAAAAATGTTTAAATAAAACAAACACACTTTTGAAAAATTCCTTTATTAAAAATAAAAAAATAAAAAAAAGATTCCAGCGGCGGTAATCCACTCTTGCTATCCATCGACGGACGGTCATATCTCCAGCGATGTCTAATATCATCCAGCGCAGCGCAGCATCCTTCTTCTGTCTCCGTGGAGGAGACACTACAGGCATTCCGGCGGCTGACGTTTGTTATATACGGAGGGCGGGGCCACCCGTCACCTGACCCCGCCCCCCTCTGACGCAAGGGGAAACCCGGGGTTCCCCGTGACGTAGGGGTGACCCGCACCCCTCTGATGTAACACAGGCAGGTTTCCGTTACATCAGATGGGGGCGGGGTCACCCCTACGTCACGGGGAACCCCGGGTTTCCCCTTGCGTCAGAGGGGGGCGGGGTCAGGTGACGGGTGGCCCCGCCCTCCGTATATAACAAACGTCAGCCGCCGGAATGTCTGTAGTGTCTCCTCCACGGAGACAGAAGAAGGATGCTGCGCTGCGCTGGATGATATTAGACATCGCTGGAGATATGACCGTCCGTCGATGGATAGCAAGAGTGGATTACCGCCGCTGGAATCTTTTTTTAATTTTTTTATTTTTAATAAAGGAATTTTTCAAAAGTGTGTTTGTTTTATTTAAACATTTTTTACACTTTCTTTGTGAAATGGTAGGGGTACTTTTGTACCCCCTTACCATTTCAAACAGGGGGGGGGCCGGGATCTGGGGGTCCCCTTGTTAAAGGGGGCTTCCAGATTCTGATAAGCCCCCCGCCCGCAGACCTCCACAACCACCGGCCAGGGTTGTGGGGATGAGGCCCTTGTCCTCATCAACATGGGGACAAGGTGCTTTGAGGGGTCACAGACCCCCAAAGCATCCTCCCAATGTTGAGGGCATGTGGCCTGGTACGGTTCAGGAGGGAGGGGGGGCCGCTCTCTCGTCCCCCCCTCTTTTCCTGCGGCCTGCCAGGTTGCGTGCTCGGATAAAGGGTCTGGTATGGATTTTTAGGGGGAACCCCACGTCAATTTTTTTTTAAATTTGACGCGGGGTTCCCCTTAATATCCATACCAGACCTGAAGGGTCTGGTTATGGATATTTAGGGGGAACCCCACGTCAAATTTTTTCTTAAATTTGAGGCAGGGTTCCCCTTAATATCCATACCAGACCTGAAGGGCCTGGTAATTGAATTTGGGGGACCCCCACGCTTTTTTATTTATTTATTTTTTTTTTTTTTTATCAATGACTTTCAATGAGTGTTCTCTGTATTACGGGAGCCGACAATTCATTATAGCTGCGAGTGATTTTAAAGGACTTTTTTTCCTGCATAAATGACACTTTGTGCAGGGACAATTCTAAGCACGGGAAACATGCGCCCCTTCACAGGCATACTATAGACAACCCCCCCCTACGAAATTTAAAGGAATATTACACTTTTATTGTTTCACTTTAATCATTATTAAAATCACTGCTCCCGAAAAAACGGCCGTTTTTAAAACTTTTTTTTGCATTGATCCATGTCCCCTGGGGCAGGACCCAGGTCCCCAAACACTTTTTAGGACAGTAACTTGCAAATTAGCCTTTAAAATGAGCACTTTAGATTTTGAACGTTGGAGTCCCATAGACTTTAATAGGGTTCTAAAGTATGCTATATACTAGCTCCGTCGAATCTTCTTTATACATTCGACAGACACCATAAGCCTTCAAAGACAGATTCGACCGTGATTCATGTGGATTTTCGGACGAATGCAATTTTTGAACGAAAAATGAAATAAATAAAAACGAATTTCGGGAGTAACTAAATAAATTAAGTTTTCAGACGAAAACGAAATTCCGAAACGAAATATTTTACTCTGCACATGTCTAGCCTGTAGTGTCAATAGGCCTATAGCAGAAATGTAAAAATTGCTTTAGTCCATAGGGGATGTGAGAGCTGAAGTGGTTAAGTTTCAGGAACAAATAAATGGTTACAAAGTCTTTTACTACTTTGCCCTGAATAGGTAAAGTGATAGAGTCTATTTTAGGTCAGGTTGAGTTAATGGTTAAGTCAGGGTCAGGAATTACATTCTTGGATTAGGCTGTTAGTGGGACAGGTTAGTATTAAGGGATACTTGAAAGATTTCAGGTTCTGTTTAATAGGATCAGCCTAAAGGTTAGATATCAGGTCACGTAGAGAGATTTCAGAGTTTCAGATATAAATGCCATACCAAATACTGCCATTGCTGGGCGCTTGGCACCAAGATCTCTCATACATCTGTAAGCACTTTCAGTGGATGAGGGAAAAGTTGGCCATAGATGGATAGAAATTCTTAGGAAAAATTCTCAGAACATTAGAATGTTGTTTGAAAGATTTTTTTGCCTTTAACATTTGATTTTGAAATGAAGGGAACAAAAACCACATACAAAAAGAAATTTGAAGAACTTAGAGAAAAATTTCCCATCCTGCCCTTCAAATATTCTCTGATTGTCACTGCCATCAAAAACGAACATTGATTTGACCCCACTAATGATTTGAAAAATAAAGGAACTTACAACCTTCTTTTCCTAAACATTTCCATTAAAAATTCTTTCCATTTTTGGCCAGCTTTACAAATAAGTGACCAAGGTGCTGGGCCATGAATTCTAAAAGTGTATTTATTAAAGAGGAACTGCAGTCTGCTCACATAATTTGTAATAAAAACACGTTTGCCATTCTGAAGCTTCCCTCCAACTACTTTGCATATTATTTTAAATATACTGTGATTCTGTACTTGCCAATTATGTTGCAGAAATCTCCCTTCACTGAGACTGGCTGCAACCATTTTAAATTTGGGCAGCTGAAGCTGCTGCCTGTTTACTTCCTGGATTTACATAGACACACAGAGGCACACCTCCAGCTCTGCAGCTCTCATTGTCCCTCATATGACTCATCCCCCCCCCCCTCCCTTCCTGAGAAAATGCTCAGGAGAGTAAGATTAGGAGGTCCATGATGTCATATGCCTAGGCTTTTTACCAGACAAGAAATAGGAAGTGGCCTGTGTAAGGTATTTACTGGCAGAAAAAAATGTTTTACTATCCAAAGTTAAAACAACAAGAGCAGAAGATTTAATAGATGGGTAGTTGAAAAAATTAGTGAAGTTATTTTTTAAGCATTAGCTGAAACTTACATGAATGTCTTGGAACACAGTGGAGGAGGTGAGGGGGAATCCACAAACGGTCGCAGCTCAAATCAGGGGGATACAACGCACTGGGTGGTGAGCCGGTGCAGGATGCATGCAGGCAAGCCGCCTGATGGCCAGTGTGGGATGTTATGATCCCCGCATTAAGAAACCTGGTTTAAGGCAAAGATGGAATGTAGAAACTCACAGATGATGGCAAAAAAGCACTGGACAGCAAGGGTGGCCGAGAACTTGATGACCAACACACCTGGATAAGATACTGAAAGCCGGGGGTTGATAACCGCTAGAAAAGGTGATCCTTAATCCGCGGTTGTGGTGTATCCTCACACACACGTTGTAGTCCTGTGTAGACATTTTGCAGGAAATAGCATTGGGCAGGCTTATGCTTTTTAGGGTCCTGCCCCCTTTTCAATGTCATACCACTGCAGGCAGGTGCAGACCAGGCTTATAAGCCATCAGGGTAAAAAAAAAAAGGGGGGGGGGGTGTTTTAATTGGTTAAGATGTAACAGCTGCATGTGACAATTTATTGGCCAGCTTTAGATACTGGGTCAGTTGTCTGTGTCACTAGGTAGACTCTCCTTTGCTCAATGTTGTGCCAACAGAATGCAATATAGTCACTGAAGTTTTACCCCCCCCTTACACTATACAAAACTACAAAACAACAGAATAAGTTCTACCTAAACAGAGCAGTGCACTCAATCACTGTAGTTGGAGGGCTCTGTTGTGCTCGCAGTAGGTGCACTTAAAGTGATAGTAAAGTCTTTTTTATTTTTTGTTTAAAAATAACTGACATGTTATGCCAAATGCCCCAATAGCAAGCGGCTTGCAATGGGGGCACCTGAGCCAAACTGCTGCTCTGTGTATCCAATCAGAAATGGAGCCATGGCTCAGCCCGCGCCCATAGAATGCATTCAAATAAAAAACCCTCTGCCTTTAGTACCACTTTAATCATTGTAGTTGGAAGGCCATGTTGTTCTCCCAGTAGGTGCCCTCAATCGTAGTAGTTGGTGGCCCCTATTCTGCTCCCTGTAGGGTGCTCTTAATAAACCTCCATGCCCTAGTTTAATTCCGTCACCCACATTGGTATCTTCATTTGAGGTTTAAGGGACTGGGAAACCTGCAGGGCACCGACTCTTGGTGAGCAGATGACAGTCACTAAGTATAGCATTACACACTACAAACCAGAGGTTTTTTTAAATGCTCCAGTTGTCTGGAAAATAAAAATTCTTCAAAAGAAAAGTCTGTATATCTTCCCAGAGAACTGCGCTCTTTTAAAAGACTCCCTGCAGAATCTTCGGCACCCAATAATTCTGAGTGTGTCTGATGCCGGATGCCAGTGTCCCCCACTGTGTGACGTGCTTCCTCTTGCCAGGCTCAATGCCACTACAAGACACTTAAAGCGACGCAAGCTCTACACATTCATTACTTGCATTGTGAAGTTATGTTAATGTAAACGAGCTGCAAACATATTGCAAATGCACCACAGGTACTCCTATGGCGTATACAGTACATTTGCGATGTGATAGAAAACATTACTATTCAAGATTATGATGCAAAAATCAATACAATAGAAATCCAACACAGAGGTGTGGGTTAGGTGCAGCATTGTGCAGTGGGCAGAAAACACACACAGTCCGAATTAGGTAGTAATAATATATTGTAGAAAAGTTCAGCAAGTATAGCAGGTCACAGCCAACCAGAACCACTTACAACCGAGACAGCGGTGGACCCACGAAATGAAGAATGGAAGATACTGACATCGGTCATGAGGAGCAGGATCTGGCCTGGCCGGGCCACACCCAAAAACAGGAGGCTTCCTGGAAGGTAGACCAAGTCCCTGAACTGTCTGTACTCCCCTGGAACCTTCCCCTATCTCTAGCACTGACCCCAATACACAGGGATCCTTTCCCTGCTCTAGCTGCTTGCAAAAAATGCACCAAGCCCAGGAGCCGGAGTCTTAAAGTGGTTGTTAAGCCATTATGGGTCCTCAGTAGAATCCCCTCTGTTATAACCTGTTATATCGTTCACTGCCTTTGTTTTATAAAAATTATGCGCCGTAATATCTTATTTTGAAGCTGCTGTGCAGTCAGCTGATGTCTCAGCTCTCTCCTGCCCCTCTCCGAGAACTACAGAGGGAGGGGCTGAGGTTTCCTCTGACGTCAGCCGAGAGAAGAGGAGGAGAGCCTCAGGCAGTCATGTGACGCTTGTCTTCATTTTTATAAAACAAAGGCAGAGAGCAATATAACAGAGGGGTTTCTACAAAGGACAGACTGTTATTTTACATTGTATAGTAGCAGCGAGGGGGGGGGGGAGAGAACACTGCTCACACACAGAGCTGACAGGCAGGGAGTGGGGGCGGGGACACAGGAGAGCAGAGAGCAGAGCTGTGGATGACGGAAGAACATAAACTAACCACGGTGTCAGGGCTCAGCAGCCATGATAAACCATGGTCAGTTTACAGGGGGAGGGCAGAACCAGGCAGGATCAGCCAGATTTTTTACGTGATAGAGGGGGCCAAATTACACAGCACAAGCACTGTGCTGTATAACATGCTTTATAGGAACAGGATCTTATATTTTTTCTTAGGGTTACAGACACTTTAAAAGAAATGTATGGGAATTTTTTTCCCCCATAAGCATACTTACCTACATGGATGCATCATTGGACTGATGCTGCATGTGTTCCCCACCACTTCTGCACTGAGAACTGAGCCATCGAACATCTCCGATAGCTCGGTTTTCTCATCTTCCTGAGCAGAGAGCTGCTGCCTGTCAGTCAGCATCTCTCCTGCACGACCCACTGAGAGGCTGAGATGACCATCAGTCCAGGCACCTGTCTGATCCAGACTTCTAGAGTCAGGCTGACACGGTGCCTGTGCATATCTGTGTGATGTCAGCAGAGAGCGGACTTAAGACTGCTTTTTGCTGAAAACAGGTCGTAGGAGTGCAAAACGAATTGTACTCCTGTGACCTTTAGGATAAGCCCAGCCAAACAAGCTCAGGCTGGACTTCTCCTTTAAATAAGCTCTGCCAGACCTAAGATAGCTGCCAAAGTCACATTATCCAGAATAGCCACCTCCATGTGACTGAGGAAATCATAGAGGAACCTCGACTTCCACCCCTACCTGCATTGCCTTTGAGGTCAAGCTCCATCTGCAGTTGAGAATACAGACTGCGCCTGCTTACAGAGGGGGCATCTGGCAAGTGTTTACCCAGATACAAACGCGTTGAAAACAGGTCTTAACACATTACGTGCGCTAATGGGAGCTCAAATTACTTTGCGCATCTAAATGAGCCCTAAATCAATGGGTTTATATCCACTTCAAGTACTCTCTGCACCCATGTTTCAAGATGTATAACATGTCAAAAAGAAAAATCTCTCAAAGGCAACAAAAATTGTAAAAACAGCAACAACCCCTTCCCTGTCCAAAACAAAAAACTTTGGTTGGAAGATGTTGTAGGATTTCATGGTTATCCCTTCTGTTCTCTTCCTTCTCTGACATTTCAGAAGTCCGCACATGATCTGACCCTTCGCTCTATGTGTAGGGTATGATGGAGGTGGAGGGATGGAATTTTTGTAGCAGGTCCCGCACAGCTCAGGATCTCCATCGCTGCATTGCAGGATGGTATAGGACGGACTATGCCCTAACAGCAAACACTGTATAGTTTGATTGATGGAAACATATTTTAATACAGTCTTTTTTTTTTTTCAACCTAGAATATAATAAGCAACATTAAAATCTTTGTTGCAGAAAATGTGGACCACGTAATTTCATATTTATTAGTGTTGTCTGCTATTTACAGCTCACATCAGTCAGTCATGCAAGCAAAGCAAGAGTCATTGATAAAGGTCATGTGAAGGTCTCCCGTAGTGTATATTGCACATGGTGTAACCGGCTGCTTTATTTATTGATGAGCGTTCAGAGAAAATGATGTTTTCAATAAGCAGAGCTGATATGACAGGCAAGACGGATGGAATAACCTGCACTGTAACAGATTCCTCATCCCAGCATAGCTTTATTCTACGCGTCATTCACAGCTTTAATGTCACATGAAAAAAAAATTAGTTTCATTTATATTCATGATCGGGAGCCATGTTTTATTAAAGTCCTAAAGGTCTGCTGTTGTGTTTTGATAGCTACATGCATTTAATGCATGCAATGATAGTATTCATTGTATTAATTCCTGTTGGTATTTCAAGTAACATTTATAATTTTTCCTCACATTTATATGCAGGCCAAGCAAAAGTGACAGGGGCTGGGACAAACTTAAATACTGTCAGTTGATGCAACAACTTAAAAGACAATTTAAACCATGGAAATGAAAGGTGCATTCCTGGCAGTGATATAGTTTCCCTTTGAATAAAGTCTTTATAGAGTTTGGGGGTCAAGCAATGGCAGGAAACACAAGTTTTCTTTAAAAAAAAAAAGTACAAAAGAGTAAAATCCCGATAGGGTCCGGGATCTATAACCTAAGTGGCACGCCTCTTAATGAAGAGGAGATCCGGGCACTTGGTAGGGATTTGAAATATGCTCAAACTCACAATTTGAATACGTTTCAGGGTTATGTTAATTTACAAAAATATATCCAAAGTCTAAACATTAAAAAATACTTTTTGTCCAATCCAGCTACTAGAACTGTTGCCATCCCAGGAAAAGCTCCCCCTAGTTACCACTCTAGCCTTTGAAACAAGTCTGTTTTTAGTCCTCCCAATACAGACACCAAACATTTGGATGTCTTCAAAAACATGGATACAAAAGATTTGGAACTACTTAAAATACGAAGGGTTAACAATCCATCGTACATTAAGCACAGTATAGAATCCTTAATGAATATAGGATCTGGTAATACGTCCAGAGGACAAAGGAGGGGGGCTGGTTGTGTTAAGTAAGGTGTACTATAAGAAAAAAAATTGAGAATTTACTTAGTGATACCAATACATATAGTGTAATGGCTAAGGACCCCATGCTATAATATAAAGGAGAGTTAGGCCGCGTACACACGGGCGGATTGTCTGGCCAACTAAGTTCGTCAGACAATCCGACAGACAGTCCGTCCTACTTTTGAATGAACGGACTTGACCACACACGACGAACAGACAGTCCGCTGAAAGCTTGCGCGATGACGTGTAGGGCACGTACGACGGGACTAGAAATTCGACGTCCAATACACTGCAATGCAACCTTCGGCCGTGTAAATCGTTTCTGAGCATGCGCCATACTTAGTCTGTCCAACTTGCCTACTCACGAGCGGACTGAAACCAAGTTTGGACGGACTGTATTACGGAAATTCCGAAAGACTTAGTCCGCCAGACTGTCCGCTGAAAAAGTCCGCTGAAGCCCACACACGAGCGGATTGTCCGCTGAAACACGTTTCAGCGGACTAAGTTGGCCAGACAATCCGCCCGTGTGTACGCGGCCTTACACTTTCTGATTGAGAGAGGGAAACACATAGGAGTCCTAAACAATAAGGAAGCACTATATTTAGATCCTCTATTTTTCTGAACACCTGTAATTTATTTCTTACCTAAAGTTCACAAGCACAGCGTCAATCCACCAGGGAGACCAATAGTGAACGGTATTGACTCAGTCTCTTAGAGGCTGGGTCAATATATAGACACCTTTCTCTAACCCTTGGTCAGTAAAAGTAATGCGTTTCTTAAGGACACAAAGCATATAGTTCAAATCCTCGAATCTCTAACATTCTCTTCTTCCAGTTTTCCGATTACGGACGATTTTAGCTTTCTCTACACTATTATTAGCCATGAGCAGGGCCGTCTTTAAGGCAGGGCAAAAGGGGCAGCTTCCCTGGGCCCTGTCATTGTTGTGGGGCCCAAAGCAGTTGCCTCATACTTGCCAACTATCCCAGTGTAAATGCCCTTGTCCCTTGAAGTTTTAGTCCTGTACTGTGTCCTGTGTGAAGTGATGGTACTAATGCTACCCAGCTCTGCCTTATTGAATGAATGAATGAATGAAATACTTATATAGCGCACAATGCGAACTGAATCGCCTCTATTGCTGTGTACAGATGACTCACCTGCAGATCCTGTGTTTACACGTATATAACCGGCATTCATATGTAAATATTGGCAGCATTACTAAGTAAATAGATGCGGCTGGCAGCATTGATATGTAAATAAAGGTGGCATTCATATGTGTATCATACTCCCCTGCAGTGAGGAGATGGTGTGCTGTAACCTCTAGAAACCAATCAGTGAGCAGTATTACTTAACAGTAATCTCTACCAACTAATTAACAAGCAGAAATCATTTGCTGTAACCTCTAGCAACTAATCAGTGAGCCCTAATGTGTGCTGTAACCTCTAGCAACCAGTCATTAAGCAGTAATGATATGCTGTAACCACTGGCAACCAATCGCAATTGCTGCCTGATCTGATACAGTAAACTGATTTTGAATCCAGCTGCTTTTTATTGTATATCTCAGAGCAGGTGGAGAACAAAATTGCATGGGGGGGGCCCCAATAAATTTTTTGCCCAGGGCCCAATCAATATTAAAGACGGCCCTGGCCATGAGGATGTTCTATCCGCAGTGCAGTGTGCTTTTAATACATCTGGCCTATCCAGAAGACATAAGAGTTTCCTGATTGATAGCCTGAAGTTTAGTCTATCAAAAAATTACTTTTGTTATGGCATACAATTTTATTTACAAACTAGGGGAGTAGCAATGGGGGCTTGGTTTGCTCCTAGTGTAGCCAATCTCTTTATGGCACACTGGGAGGAAGAAACCGTATTTAAGAACAGACCCCCTGAGTTAATCTGCTACCAAAGATAGAGTGATAATCTCATCATGGTGTGGGATGGAGATAAGTCTGGTCTTGATACATTTATACAGAAACTCAATGCTAATAATAAAAATATTATCTTGACTTGGAACGTTAGTAGGGACCAAATAATTTTTATTGATCTAGATATAACAAAGGATGGGGATCAGGTCAAGATGACTAACTATTTTAAAGTCACGGACCATAATGCCTTTATTCCAGTGGAGAGTTGTCACCACAGCAAGTGACTTTGTAATATCCCCAGGGGACAATTTATACTCCTAAGGCAAAATTGTTCATATGAAGGAGATTATGTGTCTCAATCCCAACTTTTGGTTGCTCGATTCTTACAGAAGGGGTATGATAAGAGAGATCGAAACAGTGTGTAGTCTGGACAGGAGCACTTTGGTGTCCAATGTCTTTAAGTCTAATCAAAGTTCATCTGCAAATATGAGAATGATCTTAGATTTTAATGTTCAATACAGGAAATTTGAAATAATTGTCCTTAAGCACTTGCCAATCTTAAAGCAAGATAGGGTCCTTGGTCCAGTACTACTAGAACACCCCCAATTTATATACAGGAAAGCTCCCCCATTAAGAGATAAACTAGCCCCAGGGGTCATTGACCCCCCAGTCCATTTTGAAAATAGGATTTTTAATTTCCTTACAGGTTTTCACGCATGTGGCCATTGCTCTGCGTGTAAGCACACTCAGTGTAACATCAAAAAGAGTTTGTTGCGTTTTGCCACCAATACAAAATATCAAATTAAACAGCTGATAACGTGTAAGCCCTTGTACACACGGTTGGAGATTCCGACGACCAAATCTGTCAGAGTAATTCCGACGGATTAATTCCAGAAGAGGTCCGGAAGTGATGTTGCATACACACGGTCGGACTAAGTTGTCGGAAAATCCAATTGTACATAACGTGATGACGTTATTCCGTTACGACGAGACTACGTTCAGGCTAGTAGCCAATAGCTTTGGTCTAGGAATTTGATCTGAGCATGCGTGGCACTTTGTCCGTCGGAGTAGGCTACACATGATCGGAGTATGTCCGATCGGAGCATTTTGTCGGAAAATTTTACCGGCAAGTTGGAAAAATTGGTCCGTTGGATATTCCAACGGAAACAGTCCGATGCAGACCACACACAGTCGGAATATCTGACAAAACGGTCCGATAGGAAACATTCAGACGGAATCTCCAACCGTGTGTACAAGGGCTAACATGGCAGGTGGCGTGTACATGTTGGAGTGTGAGTGTGGCCTGCAATACGTGGGCAGGACCTCCAGACCATTACATGTGAGGACTGGAGAACATGTGAACAATATAAAAAAGGGTCTCAAAACTCATAATGTCTCTAAACATTTCCCCGATTGTTTCACAATCGCAGCCCTGCAGGGTTAAAATTCTGGGGGGTTGAGAAGGTGACTAACCATTGGAGGGGAGGAAATTATATCCGGCAACTGAGTCGCCGTGAATCCTTCTGAGTATATGAAACCAAAGTAGGGGTCCCCACAGGGTTTAACGTGGAATTTGAATTGAATTGTTTTATCTCAGATAGAAAGTTATTTATGATGGAGATTTTAGGGTTTAGTATTTCAATTGTGAATGAGTATTCCTCTCTTTAGATAATGATTTTTTATTGTGTGTATTTATTTTATGATCCAGGAATAGGTGGCTGTTATGATGTCTTAGTTTTTAATTATTAAAATCCATATTTTGCATGGTATGGAATAGTTAGTAGGTTATGGCTATATTTTGACCATCCCGGGATTTGTCTCCCTCCAGTGATGCGCTGGGCCACGAAAGGGTTTTTGCGCACTTTACTACAAGCTGCCTGACTCTGGTGCCCCTGTTACAGAGCGGGATGAGAATGTAGGTCATGTGATGAGGCCCTGTGACCTTCTGGGCGTACCGAATGGGGATGTGCTATCCGGAAGCCAAACACGTCCTCCAGGTGTCCCTGCTGCATGTGATGTTGCACGGTGGGGGCGGATTCCGGATATTGATCACGCCTGCCGGGATTCCGATAAGCCCCCCGCCCGCAGACCCCGACGACTAACGGCCAGGGTTGCCAGGAAGAGGCCCTTGTCCTCATCAACATGGGGACAAGGTGCTTTGGTGTTGGGGGGTCGCAGGGCCCCCTTTCCCCAAAGCACTCACCCCCCCATGTTGAGGGCATGCGGCCTGGTATGGTTCAGAAGGGGGGGGGGCGCTCGCTCGTCCCCACCCCCTTTCCTTTTTTTATAAATTCTTTATTTTCTTCATAGATTTCACATTACTATTCATTACACTCCTATATTATCTTTAACAGTTATATCTTACAATATTTTCAGTTTACACCTTAATTCCATGTGAATTCTCCTTTTTAATTTATCCCTTTTCCCCCTCCCCTATCTTAATTATCATCTACTGTCCTGACCGGCTGGGCTGCGTGCTCAGATAAGTATGGACTTTGGGGGGACCCCCACACCATTTTTCAGTGTAGGGGTTACCCTTAAAACCCATACCAGGCGACAGGGCTCGTGGGGTGTCAATCTCGCTAGTCCCGTCGTACCCAAAGTCACATTCAAAATGGACGGACTTTAGTCCATGTGTGGGCTAGTCTGTTCATTTAGAAAGTCTGGCGGACTAGCACACAGACGAGCGGATTGTCTGCCGGAAAGCAGAGTCTCGCGGACAATTTTGAGTCAAGACTTCTTTCAAAGTCCACCTGACTTTTGGGAAGAAAAAGTCAGCCGGAGTCCACACACTCGAATTGTCCAGCGGACTCTGGTCCGCCGAACTAAGTCCGCCGGATAGTCCGATCGAGTGTACGCCACATAATTAAAATAACCATTCATTACAACCAAGGAAACTAAGGCTACAATTCGCACAGGCTCACCAAAGTTGGACAACAGAAGATTGGAAAAACATTGCTTGGTCTCGATTTCTGCGACACGATAGCTGTACGGGAGGGATTCCCCCATCAACCTATGGTTGTAGGAAAGAAAATCACATCATGTAGGGCCTGCCTTAGACAAACCTACTGGAGGGAGTGTTCTCGGTTCCTACCACCTCCATCAGTAACCCTGTCTATAAGCAGCAAAAAAACAAATGTTAAAACAAGCTATCAATGGCTTCTGTAGCCTCAAGTACTGGTAGTAGTAATTCATCCTTCAAAATCACAAAAGAGACAATAAAGTTACGTTTCATTCAGTTTCTAAAAGTTTAAATTACCGGCTTACCATTAGAAGGCTGGCAGGCTGCCAAGTCAATGCTGCTATGGGAAGTAAGAGGGGAGGATCTGTGATTTCAGTACCTCTGTGAATGTGGAAGATACATTTCTCAACAATACTTAGTTTTGGGTGAAGACTAGTTTTAAATAGCTTTTTGTGCTTGGTCATAATATGTAGCCTGGGCACATACTTCATTGACTAATAAAGGGCCGTTGTTTGAAACAGACCCTTTTGGGCTATAACACTGCTCTGTATTGGGTGGATAAGCCAAATTGTTCATTATGGCCTGGAGCATTCTCATTGTAGGATTTTAGTACTATGGCTTTATGTTTTGACTTGTGCCATTCACCTAACAAACAGGTTGTAAAATTTGCAAGAAAAATAATTAGCCGTGTTTATTTTAAATCCCATTGTAGGTAATCGAGCATGAACACCCAGTTAACAAGATTTCCTTCATTGCCCGAGATGTGACAGACAATCGAGCTTTTGGATATGTTTGTGGTGCTGAAGGACAACATCAGTTTTTTGCCATCAAAACATCACAGCAGGTATGATTGCATGGAGTTTGATGACAATGGGAAGATGATGGAATTTAGCTGAGCTGTGAAACGATACTGATGCTGTGCTAGGCTAAATGCAATAAAGTGTATTGTTGTGTATGAACTAGTTAGCATTTTTATCAGATTATATCACACTTCAAAATGGCAACACTACTACATGAATAGGTCTTTGCATTTATTTCCTATGTTATAGTAGATATATTTCCTTTTGCTGCTTATTCAAACAATGTTGTTTGATGAAAGTTTAAAGTACAGTTGAAGTCACGCTTTTTTTTGTCTCTTTAAAGTGATACTAAACACACACTGTTTAATTTACATTGTCCCTTTTATTTCTGTATGTGGATGATGGCACTTTAAAGAGGAAGTAAACTCTCCCACTCTGATGCTTCTTTTCATTTAGTCCATTATAATAAGTAATCATCAAACTATGGCCACTGTAATCCAGCCCAAATCGCATATTACTTACTGTTTAAAGAAACTTTAAAAAACTTGTTTCCAGGGGTTAGGCAGCTCCATCTTATGTATTGTCCACAGGAGAGTGTATTTCTGCCCTTACATTGAGCACTTCCTGTATTGTTAAGCAAGCCTCCTTCTCAATCCAACATTTTTATGGCAACCGTGCTTCCCTGTTCATAGCTGACTTGATTTATTTCATAGTATTTACTTGTGCTGATTATCTAGTGTTTGCCTGTGTGAGTCTAATCAGCTTCAGCTGATAAGACGGCAGTAATGCTGTCCCATGCCCTGCTTTACACTGCATGTGAGGTCACATGGTGTGTAGGAGGAAGCTCTGAGTGATTATGAAGTCTCCTGGGGGTTCAGTGTTGTGTGCCATAGGAAGTCCTGATAACAGATAGATAAGCACATAGAGAGTGTACCGTAAATCAGGGGAGATCTGGGCATGCTCAGTGACATCATTCTAAAGAACAAAAGGGATTACAACACTACTATGCAAGTAAGGAGATATCTACAAGCAGTGTTTATTAGGGTTTTATATGCTGATTTACATGGGAAAAAGTTGTGGGGGAGGGTTTGCAACCACTTTAATTATTATTTTTAAAAAGAACATCTAAATACATAGTTACATAGTAGGTGAGGTTGAAAAAAGTCCAACCTATGTGTGTGATTATATGTCATATTACATTGTATATCTCTGTATGTTGTGGTCGTTCAGATGCTTATCTAATAATTTTTTGAAACTCTCAATGTCCCCTGCTGAGACCACTTCCTGTGGAAGGGAATTACACATCCTTGCCACTCTTGCAGTAAAGAACCATCTACGTAGTTTAAGGTTAAACCTCTTTTCTTCTCATTTTAATGAGTGGCCAGTTCCCGAATGGCGCACGCCGATGTACGTCGGCAGAATGCCACGGGCAGGCATATTGGCATACAGGTACGTCCATTTTTATATGCCGCCCCTGCTATCGGGACCCCCGTGAGTCCGGTCGCGGGTCCCGCAGATTCGATCGCCGTGGGGATACCCACGATCGTCTCACGGGGCGGCTGAACGGGAAGATGCCGTTGTAAACAGCATCTCCCCGTTCTGCCTAGCAACAAATGACGCTGATCTCTGCTCCATGTGATTGGAGCAGAGATCAGTGTTCACTAACACAAAGCCCAGCCCCCCACAGTTAGTAACACGCCCCTAGGAACATTTAACCCCTACACTGCCACCCCCTGGTTAACCCCTTCACCGCCAGTGTCATTTACACAGGAATCACTGCATTTGTATAGCACTGATTGCTGTATAAATGACAATGGTCCCAAAAAATGTGTCAAAAATGTCCGCTGTGTCCGCCATAATGTCGCAGTCACAGTGTGCAGGGACCGCCCTGTCATCCGCTGGCTCAGCGGGGATGGTTACCTTTAGTAGCCATTCAAACCCCTTTGTGCGCATGTTATCAGGCCAAAATCACCAGGGTATGTAAACATTTGATCAGGGAAATTTGGGTAGTTTCTGTTGTGATTATGATTTTAAAAGAGTAAACACAGTTGATTGGTAATAAATGGCTTCATTCGTATTCTCTAAAAAATGGCCAGGGTATGTAAACTTATGAGCACAGCTGTATATATGTGTATCCTGCCCATCCCAGGCATATCATTTGTCATTTCATATTCTAATTAGAACTTGTCTATGTTTTGCTTTAGGCTGAACCTCTAGTGGTGGATCTCAAAGATCTCTTCCAGGTCATCTATAACATTAAGAAAAGGGAAGATGAAGACAAGAAGAAGGTATGTGTCTCACCAGCAATAGATTTGGTCAATAAAGGGAAGAATCAATGGCTAATACATATCTACTAACCAAGAGCGCTTTGTAAGCGTATTTAACCTTAGCTCACACCTGTTCAAACACCCACTACTTTATCTTACATGACAACACAGCTGATGCCACATGATATGCTATATTTGCATCACGTGCTATTTGGGGAGTTTTAATAATGCAACTATTTTAAACCAGGTTCCCACTGACTATAATTATATTCATGTTTACATTGGGAAGAATCTCTCCTTGTGCAGTTATGACATTTGTGTGGCTATTGCTTCATGACGGGGCCCTTCTCTACTGTCTCAGGTGGCTGCAGTTCCTGCACACAGAAAGATTCTCACCTAAAGTAGTTCTAAAGGCTGAAGGTTTTTACAAAAAAAAATCTTCTGTGTGCAGCATCTCCCCCCCCCCCCCCCCCAGTACTTACCTGATTTTTCCTCTCAATCCAGCAATGTGCATCAGAGCATCGGCTCTCAGGGACTCTCCCTCCTTATTGGCCGAGACAGCAGTGGGAGCCATTGTCAATCAAAGCCAGGCAGCCAACGGGGAGAGAGAAAGGGTGGGGTGAAGTCGCAGCTACGTGCCTGCTTGGATGCCCCCATTGCAAGCTACTTGCTGTTGGGGGCACTCAGCAGGAGGAAGGGGCCAGGAGCGCCAGCGGGAGACCCAAGAAGAGGAGGATCGGGGTTGCTTTGTGTAAATCCACTGCACAGAGCAGGTACATATGACATGATTTTTATTATTTTTTTAAAAGACATTTTGCCGTTGATATCACTTTAAGGAGCGCTGGGGAATGGATGAATATGGTGCTTCATTTGAGCAAAGAATTGTAGACAAAGCTCTATGAAAGAGTCAAGAACACAGCGGTGACTGGATTGTCAGTCTTAAACCGGACAGAGATGGAGCGATTTTCTTTCCTGCAACCACAGGTTCCCTCCCGTGGAATCATTGTGTTATCCTAGCGGAGGGAACGGGGAAATAGTCCCTGATGGGAGAACACAGTGATTACTGCCAACAGGTATCATAGCCACTAGCAATAACTGCATGTAATATCCGACAGGCTGGTTGTACCCAAGTTAATCGATCAGCCTGCCCATACATGGTTCAAATTGAGTAACGAGATTCAAATCATCTGTGGCAGGTTTCAGTTCGTTTGACAACTTTTGCGGTTGGATCAGTGTCACTGTTAAACCCTCCTGTGTCACTTATACCTATAGGTAAGCCTAGAATAAGGCTTACCTGTAGGTAGTGGAAATATCTCCTAAACGTGCGCCGGTTAGTAGATATTTACCTTGTAGTTCACCAATGATGTCATCGGCACATGCGCTGTGACGAAACGGACCTCCGTGCCATTTCTTCACTAATATGTGCGGTGACTGATGGCTCCCACGCGCATGTGCGGGAGTGATGTCACGCGGCTCTGGCCAGTCACAGAGCCCCGGAAGGAAGAGGGCAGAAGATGGATGCAGACACCAGTGGGGACAGAGTGGGCTTCAATTGCAGGTAAGTGCCATATAATGGGCTATGCGATGCATACTAGCCCATTATGCTTTTACTTATCAGGGTTTACTTCCTCTTCAAGAGCAATCTCTTCTAACACAGAATTGAAGCGTATTATGCCACTTGAAGGAAAAGTTTGGGGTGTTTACAAAAAAATAAACATCCATGCTCGCCTATGCTGCAGCATCACTGTCTACCGCTGCAGCTGCCCCACGTCAGCTCTAAGCCCAAGAACTGAGCAATCCCATGACCGCTGATCTATCAGTCTACTCACAGAAGAGAGCAGTGACTGTCTGTCACCACTCTCTGCTCTGCTCCCTCCTGCACTTACTGAAGTGCCGGACAGGAGAGGGGACGGGGCAGCTGACTCTGGCTCTCAACTGCATTTGTTTTATTTTTTCTTTATTTTCACCTGGTAGTCATACAAATAACACAATTCTTATCCTAGAGCAGCTACCCTCAAGCGCACTGTATCTATGGAGGGAGCCATGTTTGTCACCCAGGCTGGACTTCATACTTGTCTGTTTGTCTTTTCCAATAATTTTTATTGAAAAAAAAGTTTAAACAATAAAGTAAAAAAATTTATAAATGACTATCAAGCAATGATGTTACATTGGGAAATGACAAAACCATCATATTCCGATCATACCATGACTAAGCAATATTAAAGTGGCAATCCACAACCACCCAGAAGGGTAGAATGTAGATATAGAGAAAGCACGAAGGGCAGTGGTTGGGGTCATCCATTTACTATAGGTATTATAAAGATAATACATGTGCGGTAATATAGAAGTATTATGAGTATATTGTTTATGAAGGAACAAAAATACCATAAAAAGGATTCTGGATCACTAAATTTCCAGTGCCAAAGAGAGGAACACCGTGCTTCCATACGTGGACTAGGCTAGAAGAGGCCCTGTAGCCTACATCATAGCATTCAAACATGTCTGGTTTTGTTTATTGCCATCTCCAGGGAATATCTGATTGCCTTCTGGGGGATCAGGAAGGAATTAACTTTTCCCCTCCTGCTCCATACCCCATGCTTTATGTTGGGTATTTTTTGCTTCCTCTTGTCAACTGTGGGTATAGGATTCTGTATATGAAGGTTTTCTCTTTATTTATTCTGTTTATACACTATATTACCAAAAGTATTGTGACACCTGACTTTACATGCACATGAACTTGGCATCCCAGTCTAAAGCCTCATACACACGATAGGACTTTGTACAAACTTTCCCTTGGATTTTTGTACAAAGGGCGTCGGCCCTGAACTTGTATTGCATACACACAGCAGGACTTTTCCAGCCAACTTTCACCAAATCATGTGGTTTTTTATGCTCTTTACCGCCACCTTTGGTCAACTTCTGTATTATTGTCTGATCTTTTGCATTGGTTCTGAGCATGCCTGTTTGTATTTTGTACAAAAGTCCGATGGTTTTCTGTACACACGATCAGACTTTGCTCCATCGGACTTTTGTTGCCAGAAAGTTTGTCCGTTTGCACAGCCAACAAAAGTCTGATGAAAACCAAAAAAGTTTGTCCGATGGAGCGTACACACGGTCGGATGTTGCTCCAAAACAGCTAATTTGCATGTTTGTTGTCAAAAAGTCTGATCGTGTGTATGGGCCTTAAAAGCTCATACACACGATAGGACTTTGTACAAACTTTCCCTTGGATTTTTGTACAAAGGGCGTCGGCCCTGAACTTGTATTGCATACACACAGCAGAACTTTTTCAGCCAACTTTCACCAAATCATGTGGTTTTTCTGCTCTTTATCGCCACCTTTTGTCAACTTCTATATTGTTGTCTGATCTTTTGCATTGGTTCTGAGCATGCGTGTTTGTACTTTGTACAAAAGTCCTATGGTTTTCTGTACACACAATCAGACTTTGCTCCATCGGACTTTTGTTGCCAGAAAGTTTGTCCGTTCGCACAGACAACAAAAGTCCGATGAAAACCAAAAAAGTTTGTCCGATGGAGCGTACACACAGTCGAATGTTGCTCCAAAACAGCTAATTTGCATGTTTGTTGTCAAAAAGTCTGATCGTGTGTATGGGCCTTAAGAAGGCTGTCCACAAGGTTTAAGGCCCATACACACGATCGGACTTTTTGACAACAAACATGCAAATTAGCTGTTTTGGAGCAACATCCTACCGTGTGTACGCTCCATCGGACAAACTTTTTTGGTTTTCATCGGACTTTTGTTGGCTGTGCGAACGGACAAACTTTCTGGGAACAAAAGTCTGATGGAGCAAAGTCTGATCGTGTGTACAGAAAACCATAGGACTTTTGTACAAAGCACAAACAGGCATGCTCAGAACCAATGCAAAAGATCAGACAATACAGAAGTTGACCAAAGGTGGCGGTAAAGAGCAGGAAAACCACGTGATTTGGTGAAAGTTGGCTGAAAAAGTCCTGCCGTGTGTATGCAATACAAGTTCAGGGCCGATGCCCTTTGTACAAAAATCCAAGGGAAAGTTTGTACAAAGTCCAATCGTGTGTATGAGGCTTTAGGAGTGTGTCAATGGGAATGTTTGACCATTCTTCCATTTGTGAGGTCAGGCACTGATATTGGATGAGAAGGCCTGGCTCGCAGTCTTCACTCGAATTCATCCCAAAGGTGTTCTATCGGGTTGAGGTCAGGACTCTGTGCAGGCCAGTTAAGTTCCTCCACTCCAAACTCCCTCATCCATGTGTTTATATATCTTATTTGTGCACAGGTGTGCAGTCGTGTTAGAACAGGGAGGAGCCATCCCCAAACTGTTCCCAAAAAGTTGGGTGCTTGAAATTGTCCAAAATGTTTTGGTATGCTGACGCCTTAAGAGTTCCCTTCACTGGGACTAAGGAGCCAAGTCCAACCCCTGAAAAACAACCCCACACCATAATCCCCCCTCCACCAAATGATTAGGACCAGTGCACAAAGCAAGGTCCATAAAGACATGAATGAGCGAGTTTGTGATGGAGGATCAGTGCCTGACCTCACAAATGCTCTTCTGGAAGAATGGTCAAACATTCCCATAGACACACTGCTAAACCTTGTGGACAGCCTTCCCAGAAGAGTTGAAGCTGTTATAGCTGCAAAGGGTGGGCCAACTTAGTATTGAACACTACAGGCTAAAGCCCCATACACACAATTAGATTTTCTACAGATTTTTTTCTTCGGATTTACCAAAACCATGTAGTACAAGGGCCTGTCTGATTGCATACACATTGAAACTCTTAAGGTTTGACCTCTTATATATGATTTTGGTAAATCTGAAGACAAAAATCTGATAGTGTATATGGGGCTTAAGACTGGGATGCAATTAAAGTTCATGTGCATATAAAGGCAGGCGTCCCAAAACTCAAAAGTAAAAAAATGAAAGTAATATAATGTGTATTTATTTTTTACTGGTTGAACTAGATGGACGTGTGTTTTTTTTATCTGATTACGGCTACTTTCACACTGGGGCTTTGGGGGTGTCGGCGGTAAAGCGCCCCTATTTTTAGCGACGCTTTACCATAGTTTTTGCAGCACTTTTTGGCCACTAGCGGGGTGCTTTTAACCCCTGCTAACGGCTGAAAAAGGGTTAAATCGGCCCGCAGCGGCCCTGCTCATTGATTTCAATGGGATGGGGCGCTGTAGGAGCAATGTATACACCGCTCCTGCAGCGCCTCAAAGAAGCAGGACTTTTTTTTGGTGTCCTGCAAGAGCACCGCTCCATTGTGAGAAGCCCTCGGGTCTTCACACTGGAGTGAGAGGAGAGGCTCTTTACAGCCGCTATTTCTATCGCTATAGCGGCTGTAAAGCGCCTCAGTGTGAAAGCAGCATCATTATGTAACATGAGGGTTGATGAGATTTGTAGGTCACAGAAGGAAGATTACATTGCTTTATACTTCCCAATCAGCTTTTAGAGGGTGACAAAGACATTCCATTTCTGGCAAGAAAGGTTTTTAGCTTTAAAAAAAGAAAACAAATGCAGCCACCACATTTAAGGAATGGAAATATGTTTTTGTTTTGTGGGTTTAGCGATCCCTTGAAGAGGGATTTCACTGTAAAAAAAATATTAAAAGCCAGCAGCTACAAATACTGCAGCTGCTGGCTTTTAATAAATGGACACTTACCTGTCCCAGGATCCAGCGATGTCGGCAGCCGAGGCTGATCGATCGCTCGGCTCTCGGCTGCTGCCGCCGCCATTCTAGGTGAAGTCAGGAAGTGAAGCATTGCGGCTTCACTTCCCTGTTCCCTGCTGTGCATGCGCAAGTCGCGCAGCGCAATGGGAATGGTCCGCGCTGTCTCTGGGAACCGTGTGTGTCCCAGCAGACAGCGCGCCGGGACAGGAAGAGCATAGACTCCCGTGGGAGTCTCTGCCCAGAAGTGGGTGCAAATACCTTTCTTAGACCGGTATCTGCACCCCCCTCCCCCCTGAAAGGTGCCAACTGTGACACCGGAGGGGGGGAGGGTTCCGATGAGCAGAAGTTCCACTTTAGGGTGGAACCCTGCTTTAAGCAGGGCAGGTTGTGATTGGAAATCAAAAGAGCAGCAACACAATGATGAGCCAATCGCTGTGCGGTCCTGTTCACACTATAAGCACTGTGCCGATCCTCCCTCCCCCGGTGTAAATGATACTTTATAGGCTTTTTCAGGAGGCCCATTCCAAGAAGGTACTTTTGCACATACAAGTATGCAAACTTCTAAAATATTTTTAATGATTTTTTATGAATATATGACTGGATTAAATAGTGTTGTTTTTTTTTTTCTGTCCAAAGTTCGACTTGAAGAGCTTATAATTCAAAGTTTCCAGAGTACTGAGAATTTGCCAATGTGGATGTCACATCTTTTAAAGAGGGAACAAGCTTATCAATAATTCAGCTAGAAAAGTTAACAGCTTTGAATAATTCAAAGTAGAAAACGCATGAGATAATCATCAGAGGATTTATTTTGCTGTTATTTTTTAGTACAAAATTCTGTTGTTAAAGGAGCAGAAAACCCAAAAAATAGAATGGGAATAGCCTGTAACTACATTGAAGTTGGTAGTAAACTCAACAATTGTATTTTTACCTACAGGTAAGCTTATAATAAAGCTCATTGGAATTCAAAGACTATTGCATAAGGCTGGCCATACATGGACACATTTCGAAAGAATTTTCTTTGGAAAATCAGAAAATTTGTGCGTTTTGTGATCCGAGGGCGCCACCATTGATTTCGAAATTCAGCCAACCAAGCCTTCAATTTCACCTCTTGTTGCTACAGAAAATCATTTTCATGGCTGGGAACTTTCTTTTCTTTCCGGGGATTATCTTTTCTTGCACATGCGCATATCTTTTTTGATTACATTTCTCACACGATTCTCCCATCATTGATTAGAAAATCGTTTGTGTTTCAAAAAATTTCTAACATGTCCGATTTCTCAAAATTGATTGCTGCACGAAAATTGGCTGTTGCTGCAGCCCACTGATGGTGCGAAATACGAACGAAAATTCTTAGATACGATTTTCGAAAGAAAATTCTTTAGAAATTCAACACATGTATGGCCTGCCTTATGCCGTGTACACACAATCGGACATTCCGACAACAAAATCCTGTGTTTTTTTTCCGACGGATGTTGGCTCAAACTTGTCTTGCATAAACAGGGTCACACAAAGTTGGTCGGAAATTCCAAACGTCAACAACGCAGTGACGTACAAGGAGCCGAGAAAAATTAAGTTAGCCAGTGCTGCTCTTCTGCTTGATTCCGAGCATGCATGGCACTTTGTGCGTTATAATTGTGTACACACAATCGGAATTTGTGTGAACGGATTTTGTTGTTGGAAAATTTGAGAACCAGATCTCAAATTTTGTGTGACGGAAATTCCGATGGAAACCGGGCCTATGCACGGTTGGAATTTCTGACAAAAGGCTCCCATTGAACATTTTCCATATATATATATATATATATATATATATATATATATACATACCATACAGACAGACACACACCTGACCTGGAGTCCTAAAAATAAAAAAACATTTTAAAATGTGGCTTTGGTGAAATATCAGGGGTCTAAACAGACCCCTGATGTCTCACTTTTGCAACAGAAAAAGGGGCTGAGGACAGAGATTCTCTTTCTCTACAGCGTCAGCTGCACTGGATAGTGCATGAATTGGAAATCCTCTGTACAGAGCAGCTTCCTGTTCATTCACAAACTGAAACCTAGTAAACACAGTTTACTAGGCTTCACTTATGAATGGACACAGTGAGTGATCTGTACCAATCACTTTCAGTGCTCATTCAGAAAAGGAAGCGGGCCCAGACAGCAAGAGGAATCTACGCCACACAGGGGGAGGGTGATTAGGGCACACCCATTGCACACGCCTATAGTAAAACTTACCTGTAAGTAAAATGAATCTCTCCCAAACGTGCACCATTTAGGAGATATCCTAGCCAGCAGCAGCCTTTGAGATCACCGGCGCATACCTGTGCCGTTCCTTCAGAGCTCTGTGAGCGGGAGGGACGCCATCGCGGCTCAGCCATTATAGCGCGCCTGACCCCGCAAACGCAGCATTTAGTACCTGCAAAAAACACACATAAGGGCACAAACACCTTGTTCATTATCATAAATAAATGTATCCACAAAGACAAACGGATACTCACATGCCAATAAAAACATCAAGCAAAACTGATCTACTCCAGGTGGACGCAGTATAACTTGTAATAGGACCAAGTGGTTGGAAGGCTGACGCATTTTGGGGGACATGCACCTTTCCTCAGAGCTAATAGAAGACTTTCTGGTTTGTGGAGGGCTGCACCATTGAGTGGCACTGTGGATAGAAGCATGATTGAAGAATACCCCTGGTCTTAGCCCTGGAGTGTTTTTTGGAGAATGCAGCGTTTACTACCGCTTTAATTATAGCCACTGAAGTTTGCAGTTAAAGTAGAACTGAACTGCCACAGTTCCTCAGGAGGTGTTGCCATATTCTCCGAGTATGGATAGCATACATGAATTCTCTTCTCTACTCACCTGATCCTCCACTCCTGCAAGCTCCTTTGTGCTGCTACATTGGCACTTGAAGCTTTTTCTCTCCCCTGCCCATCTAAGGTTCTCTGATGTCATCCAGATACAGGGTCCATAACCCTGCACCTGGACATAAGGATGCCAAGGAACAGTCCACTGCTAGAGCATGGAGGGGGGGGGGGGGGGGAGAATCAAGGAAGTAAAATGCTTTTATGGTCCCCCTAGAATAAAAGAGCAGTTAATCTTTGCAGCACAGGTGCAGCTCCACTGCAAAGGAGAGTTTATAGGTCAATGGTGGTGAACCTTGGCACCCCAGATGTTTTGGAACTACATTTCCCATGATGCTCAGCTACGCTGCAGAGTGCATGAGCATCATGGGAAATGTAGTTCCAAAACATCTGTGGTGCCAAGGTTCACCATCACTGTTATAGATTTTCTGGAGTTGGGCTTTAAGATGAAGTCCAGTTGCAGAAGTTGGGTGAATTGTAATCAGTGCTGGGCTCCTGGGTTTAGTTCTTACCAGGGATTCTACCTGCATCACAATTTCGTAGATATAGGACTATCTTCCAAACAGTACCGGATTACCAATTAGACAGAGTAGGCACCAGCCTATGGGCCCCATGCGATTTAAGGGCCTCGCCACAACGGGTCAAAATAGTATTGATTTGATTTGAACCATAAAGACATGGTTTAAAAAGATGTGGAGGAACTGAATTGGCGTTCACAAAGTCCTGACCGCAACCCGCAACCCTACTGAACACCTTTGGGATGAATTTTAATGCAAATTGTGAGCCAGGTCTAAAATTCTTTCTCAGTTTAGTTTGAGTTATAGCATCTACAACATAGGGGATAGATTTATGGCATTTTTTTAATTTAAATTTTTTTTATTAGCAATGGCGGCGATCTGCGATTTTTATTGTGATTGCGAAATTATGGCGGACACATAGGACACTTTTGACACTATTTTGGGACCATTGTCATTTATACAGTGATCAGTGTCCTAGCAAGTGATTCTAACTGTAAGGGGATTGGCCACCTCTGACATGACAGCGATCACTGCTCCCGATGACAGGGAGCAGTGGATCTCTGTCATGTTGCTAGGCAGAACAGGGAAATGTCTTGTTTACAAAGGCATCTCCGCATTCTGCCTCTCCTCACCGCAATCGCGGGCTTCCAGTGAACATTGAGTTCCCAGGACCTGCGCCCATAAGCGGCAAATTCAAAGGGACGTACAGGTACGCCCTTTTGCCTGCCTGTGCCATTCTGCCAACGTACATCTGTGTGCGGCGGCCGGCAAGCGGTTAAATGTGCTATGCAAGCCGATGCATAAATGAGCCATAGAGAAGTATATAATGATCTGTTCTCTTTTATATAATTGTTTTTACAACCATATCCTGGATTGAGCAGGGAGTCAGAAACACCTTAAAGTGGTTGTATAGTCGTTTTTATAAGATTAACATTTACCTGTAGGTAAAAAAAATATCTCCTAAACCTGCACGGTTTAGGAGATATTCCCCTCGCAATGCGCAGCGGCGCATGCGCACAGGGGATTCTTGGCTGAAAGTCCGGCAGACGCTGGACCCTCCCGGAAAGAAATCTCCTGCGTGCATGTGCGGGAGTGACGATATCGCGGCTCCGGCCACGATACCCGGAAGACACGCCGAGGGAACATGTCAGCTCCCTCGGCGTGGATTGGGCCAGATGTCGGGGGCCTCGTTCTAAGGTATTTCATAATGCATAGTGCATACTAGCTCATTATGTGCATAGTGCATACTAGCTCATTATGCCTTTTCCTTTGTAGGTAAAAAAAAAAACTTCAGCGGGTTTACTCCTGCTTTAAAGTCACACTTGCTCCATACTTTACCACCAAATAAACACACATATACTCCAGCACACCAAGGATCCTCAAATATCGTCCAAAGGTTTTTATTGCAGAGAGATCACATCACAAGAGCAAGTGCAACATTTCGGAGCCATGCAGGACCTCTTTGTCAGGCTTCGTCATCACATGTCTGACAAAGAGGTCCTGCATGCAGGGCCGCTGATAGGCCAGTACAACTGGCCCTGTTGTACTGGGCCCGGCCAGCAGGGGGGCCCGGGCAACCTAAACGGAGACCTAATTAATGTTAAAAAAAAAAAATCCAATTAATGTTAAAAAAAAAAAAATCCCCCAGCCACCTTGACTGACTCTCTCCCCCCCCCCCCCCCCCCCACCCCTTGCCGTTCTTTTTACATTTTTTTTTTTAGGCCGATAGCTCAATAGGCAGGGGGAGGGACTATTTTCTCTATTTCGGAAATGGAAGAATGTCCTCTCTGCGCCCGCTCCTCATGCTGGCTCAAGTTCCGGCCAGCGCGTCCTCTATATTGCCTTCCCTGGCGCGGAGTGATTCCTCCCCTTCTGCTATGTTCTTCGCTCGGCTAGAGAAAAAGCAGAGAGACGAGCGCCGAGCGGAAGAAAAAAAAGTAGCAGATCGATCTGGCATCTGACTGGAAACTTTTGTGGACACTCGTACTCCAGTCCAGACAGCCACCAGCAACAGGATCAAGGAAGAAGTGACTCCTGGGGCCCGGCTAACACAGAACACAGACAGGTGTGTGCTTGCTTGGGGGGGGGGGGGGGGTGGATTCAAGATCTACTACTACTGCAGCAGCATCTTTACATTATGCCATTGGCAGCATGGGTGGCACTGTCTGCAGGTAGCACATGCGTTATGGGCAATAACGCATGCGGCATGGGTGGCACTGTTACAGCAGAATATGGCATTGGCATCATGGGTGGCACGGTCTCTGCAGGCAGCACATGCATTATGGGCCATAATGCATGTGCTGCCTGCAGAGACCATGCCCCCCATGCCGCCAATGCCGTAATGTGCTGCAGACAGTGTCACCCATGGCGCCAATGCCATATTGTGCTGCAGACAGTGACACCCATGACGCTAATGTCATAACGCATGTGATGCCTGCAGAGACAGTGCCATCCATGCTGCCAATGGCATTATGTCAGCAAGTAGCACATGCCTTATGCCATTAGTGTCACGGCTGGCACTGTTTACAGCACATTACAGCATTGGCGGCACTGTCTGCTGGTAGCACATGCTTTATGGCCCATAACGCATGTGCTGCCTGCAGAGACAGTGCCACCTGTGCCGCCAATGCCGTAATGTGCTACAGACAGTGCCAGCCATGCCTATCGCTTGTAGACAAACCTGCACTTTGTTTCAAGGCGGGGTCTGGGGAGGGGCTGGGACGGGGCGGGGCTGAAGGAGGGACCATGGGCGGGCCAGGGGTGGAGCTGAAGGGGGGCCCGTCAGGTAGGCTGTACGGGGCCCCATGATTTCTATCAGCGGCCCTGCCTGCATGGCTCCGAAACATTGCACTTGCTCTTGTGATGTGATCTCTCTGCAATAAAAACCCTTGGATGATATTTGAGGATCCTTGGTGTGCTGGCGAATATGTGTGTTTATCTTTGAAGTTTCCAGTAACCAGCTGGTAGTGGCTACGGCACCCACTATCGATGAGCCTTGTTTCTAGGAACTCCTTTGTCAGGCTTCACATGCCTGACAAAGGGGTCTTGCATGGCTCTGAAATGTTGCACTTGCTCTTGTGATCTTTCTGCAATAAAAACCTTTGGACAATATTTGAGGATCCTTGGTGTGCTGGCAAATATGTGCATTTACCTTTGAAGTTTCCAGTAGCCAGTTGGTAGCCGCTACGGCACCCACTATCGATGAGCCTTATCTACAGGAACATGTTCGAGAGGAATATAGACAACACTTTACGACCAGCCGCCTCTCAGTAGAGTGCAACTCTGCCCGATGTGAGCTGCAAGGCTAATGCCCTGTTCACACGATCGGACATTCCAATGACAAAATCTGTCTGATTATTTCCAGACAGATTTTGACCCAAAACTTGTCTTGCATACACACGGTTGCACAAAGTTGTCAGAAAATCCGATCGTTCAGAACGCAGTGACGTACAACGCGTATGACGGGACTATAAACAGGGCAGTAGCCAATAGCTTTCGTCTCCTAATTTATTCTGAGCGTTCGTGGCACTTTGTCCGTCGGAATTGTCTACACACGATCAGAATTTAAACGATCGGATTTTGTTGCTGGAAAATTTTAGATCCTGCTCTCAAACATTGTGTGTCGGAAATTCCGACGGAAAAAGTCCAATGGAGCCCACACACGATCAGATTTTCTGACACCAAGATCCGATCGCACATTTTCCATCGGAAAGTCCGACCGTGTGTACAGGGCATTAGAAGCCAAAGGATGTCTAATTTGAGATCTATGTTGTATACTTTAGATGAGGAGGGTAAGGAGGGCCAATCGGTCCTTAGTTATTGGAAAACAGACTTATCCTTAAAGCAAACCAAAATTTATGTTGATCTGCCCTTTCTCCTCAGCTTATTAGCCGGCTGATTTGTTATGCTTGGAGAAAGAAGGCCGGGACACTTCCCAAGTGCTAATTAACACATTGAGAGAAGAAAATCAGTGGAGCTTGATGTGTTTTTGTTAACTTGCGTTATATATGTAGGAAACATCTCCATTCATTTTAATTACAGCCGTATCTTATTGACAGTCTTTTTTTACAGTGACCGTAAAACTGCTCACTGTAATTAAGCACAAGGAGATTCAGTAACACATGTAGATGGCTAAAGGTAGAGCTCACTGACTTTTACAGTCATGTAAATCAATAGCAGTTAAAACAAGTTATACGGCACGCTCTACACTGTGCCGGACCCGATGCTGGGCCAGAGGTCTCAACCGCCTTTTCCTGGTGTAAAGATTTTAATGAAGAATAATGAATTGCTAAGATCCGTAAAAACTATGGTGACTAGATTGTGAAAGCCCGCTGATACAGCGCTTAGGCCATGTGGAAGCCATCGTTGTCATCTGGACTCAGAGGTTCACATAAAATGGCAACTGGAGCCCAAGTTCACTGGCATTTTGCTGACCCCTGTTCAAAGTGCAACAGCATGTACTATGCACTCCGAACTATAGATGGTGTTGTAGTGATATACTAGCGTCTGTGTGTTTATTATACAGTATGTGCTTGTATACTCACAGTATATGCACAGGAAGGACGTTTTTTGCTCTCTCTCTGCTCTCTCCTGTAATGCTGTTCTCACTCATTTGTATGCTGTTCTCCCAACCTACATCCTTGTTCTAGGTCAGTAACATGCTAAGTAATGGAAAAATGGTGTAGATGTTGATCACACAGATTGTACTTTTAAAAACCGTTTGCATATGGGTGTTTTTATAGCTTGCCACATTCTGTTTGAAATGAAAATCAATAACATTTATGTTAATTTGTGTAAAATATACAAACTAATCCAGTTTTGTATTCGCTTAAATGATTGCAAAGGATACATTTGTTTTTTTTTTTTTAAATAACCAACATGTTATACTTTCCTGCCCTGTGTAAGGGTTTTGCGCAACGCAGGTCTGATTCTCCTCTTCCCGGGTCCCCTGCCAGAGCTGTTGGCTACTCCCCCCCCCCATGAAGTGCACACCATAGCAAGCCACTTTCTATGGGGGCACTTGTGCAGGCTCGCTCCTGAGCCGGCATTCTTTGTCCATAGACACACAGAGGGGCTCGGCTCCACCCCTTTGCTCCCTTGTTACTGGCTGTGACTGACAGTAGTGAGAGCCAATGGCTCCAACTGCTGTCTCCAGGGACGGATTGACAACTCATGGGGCCCCCGGGCAATAGGAGATTATGGGGCCCCCAGGCAATCAGAGATTATGGGGCCACACAGTATACAATCACACAGTGCACACAGACATGTTTCTATTGGCTGAGACGGTACTGGAGAGGTGGGGCAGCTATAATCTCTGGATTTTTAGACCAAAAGGATGTCGGTAAGGGACATTTCAAAGACAGATGTAAAAAAAAAACACAGATTTTTTACATTCTGTCCCTGGTTTTACTGAGGCTGGCAACCCTGATGGGGCCCCCTAGTGGCATGGGGCCCTCGGGCAGTGGGGTGTCCCTGGCTGTCTCTGAGTCAATGAGGAAGGGAAAGAGCAGAGAGAGCCACTGCTCTTGTGCACAGGACTGCATCAAGATCAGGCTCAGGTAAGTATTGGGGGGGGGGGGGGGGAGCTGCATGAAGAAGGCTAAACAAACCTTCTACCTTTAGAACCACTTTAATAAATCATTATATGTTTTAAATTCAATGGACTGCATTTAGGTCAGTAATAAATAATAAAATAAAAAACGCCTGGATTCAATAGCACATCTGTGTGTTTAGCTGTTGCCTAGAGTTCTTTGGTAATATAGGTTGATGCTAGATTCACGTCTTGAAGCCAATACTCGCAGAATGGATTGTCTCCCTCTACTGGTCACACATAGAACTGTTATAGGTTATTGAAGAAAACAGCATAGAGAGCAGTTACTGTACATAGAAGGCAAAACTTGCCTTGAGGCAGACTATGCCCTAACTTTTTAATGGTGTTTTTTTGGGGACAAAGATAAAATTTTGTTCCTGCGTCCTCGTATGAGCCCTGATGACCCACACAGGAATAGTGAATTTGTTCATGATAATATTACTGTAATGTCCTTAGTATATACTCCTAAGTAACACAGTGCTAAGCCCTTGTATTGTTTGTTATACTTGTGGGTAGTGTGTTTGCTGACTCCAACTAACATATCATTTCAGTTTTGTCTGTACGCAACCATGTCTCCATCCCTTGGTAATATGGTGAATGCTATGTCATTTCCCAATCACAGTATGCCTATAACTCGGTTTACAAGTACTTATTATGTTCTTGTCTATATGTAATTTAGTTTTGGACAATGTTCTATGTAATGCACAAAACTTCTTATCCAAGGAAGTCAATAAAGTCTTCCCATTCTTGAACAGCACAAAAAATACAATACTGAGGACCAATGCTGTGCCACCATATGACTTTTACCATGCCATATATACATCATGAATTCATATATAAAGTATATATAGTACTTACAAATATATAGATTGCCATGGGACTTTGTAGGCTATCATATACTATCATCCACAGAAGTATGTGGAATGGATGATTGTATATAATTGTCTGCAAAGTCCCATGGAAATCAATATATTTGCATGCATATTAAATTGAGGGATGGTGGCAATGTAAAAACCAAACCACTTTCATTGATTTTTGGAATTATTTAAAAACCTATAAGTCATACTTACATTTTTTTTTTTATAATTGCTCATATATAATTATGTCAACGTTAAATACTATTAAATTGAATTTTGATATATTTTATTTTTCAGCATGATGAAAGCAGTCAGCCAGTTGAGGTAAGGATATATTTGTTTTTGTAGCTTTTAAGTACAAATCTAAAAAAAAAATATATATATATATATATATATATATATATATATATATATATATATATATATATATATATATTTATTTATATATATATATATATATATATATATATATATATGTCACAATGCTGATGTTGTTGGTATTATTATTATTTTATTCAGAATGGAAATGATGCCCTACTCAGTATTAGTGAGGAAGTCCAGAACATCAAACTAGTAAGTAAAGATGTAGTTTTTTTTTTATTTTTTTTTTTTACTTACATCCTACTATATACGTTGACACGTACTTCTTTTTTGAAATAGCTGTATTAAAAGAAAGATACGTAACGATGGTCTGAATTTTGAATTTGATGGAGTTGTGTTCACTTGCAATTTATTAAATTGGATCCGCTAAAAGTCAAGTGCAACATGTGTTGCCTCATGCATGCCAATGTGAACAAGCCTGAAAGGAGAAGCTAGCCATCACAAAGGCCATCACAAAATACTTTGGATGTAGGCTTTTGAACATCTACTTGTTTGTGATGTATGAACAGGAGGTTGTAGATAATATTGGCCTATGAGCAAAACAATTAGGCCTGTTTGACATGGGCTTCAGCTTGTATAAGAGCAGTGTGAACAAAAAGCTTTGATAAAGCATTTGCAGAGCTTTTAGGAAGCTTTTTTGAAGCTTTTAAAGCACCATTCAGCTCCAGTTTGTAAATGTTGAACACAGATCATAATAGGAGTACTGATTGCCACTTTAAAGGAGAAGTACAGGCAAAACTGCTAGCACAGCCTTTCTCAAATTTTTCAACACAGAGGGACCCTTAAAATAACTGGTCTCAGGGAACCTCTTCTAAAAATGACTATATCTACAACTTATGATTCATTAGTGTAATGGTCAGTGGGAAGAATGTTCCTCGCATTTGAGGTCATTGGGAAGAATTACCTCCTTATAGATAGCTAAAACGATCAATGATGTAAGTAGGAACATATCTGAGAGGCAGAAATCGCTCCTTGCTCAAGGAACCCCTAGCAACCTCTTGAGGAACCCCCGGGGTTCCATGTAACCCAGGTTCAGAAATCCTGCGTTAGCAGCTTGTTTAAAGTGACAATCATCACTCCAATTAAAGAGGAAGGTAAAGGTAAAAAAAAAAACACACCCTGTAAGGCAAAGGCATAATGAGCTAGTATGCATAGCCTACTAGCTCATTATGAATAACTTACCTGAGAACGAAGCCCCCGAAGCGGTCCTTCGTCTTCTTCCCCGCCGCTGCCATGTATCCCGGAGCGACTTCCGGGCCTCGCTACTCCGATGCTGTGATTCGCTGGAGCCGCGATGACGTCACTCCCGCGCATGCGCACGAGAGCCGACACGAGCGGCATATCGCCGCGATCTGCGGCCGGCCCAGTGCGCCTGCGCGCTGCTGTCTAGGCTGTCTTCGGGTAAATATCTCCTAAACCTTATAGGTTTAGGAGATATTTCTTGGACCTACAGGTAAGCCTTAATCTAGGCTTACCTGTAGGTCAAAGTTGGTTGTAAGGGTTTACAACCACTTTAAGATCTGTGCTCAACATTTACAACTGGAACTGAATGGTACTTTAAAAGCTTCAACAAAGCTTGCCGAAAGCTCTCCAAATATTCAAAGCTTGCTGTTCACACTGCTCTTATACAAGCTGAAGCCTGTGTGAAACAGGACTTTATCAAACATACCTGCAAAATATGGGCTTTTCAAAAATAAACTAAGCTAAATGGGGACGTTTTACAACCATTAATGGTATGATCGGGTGGCATTGGTGCTTTAAGGAAAAAGAAAACTTTTTTTTATAGGGTTGCCACCTCATCCCTTTAAAACCGAACACATATTAATTAGACAAGTTCTGAGGCTAATTGAATGCAGATAAGGCACTAAGCGAGTTTAATTAACATCTTAATCAGCCACAGAACCTGTGTAATTAATGTGTTTGGTTTGGGATGAGGTGGCAAGGCTAACTTTTTACCATTCAGACCATGATTCATTCTAATGTAATTTCTGTGTTGGTTGATATACCTGGCCTTTCTCTCAAAAGACATTTATGAAGAGCTGCAAATATTTTTTTGGTTAATGATGATTAAATCTAATATTATACTGTCTTCTTTGTTGGTTTAAAAGTGAACCTGCACTAAAGTGGACCTTGAATTAAAATGCAACATCCACTTATGTGGCTGCCACTCACCATCTGCTGTCAAAACTCTGCATCATAGAAAGAAAATACTTTAGGAAAAAAAATTAAAAAAATGACCTTACTCTCAAGCCTCTGATGGACTCACCTAGGCAAAGTACAATCAGTGGGTCTTCTAGAGCAGTGGTCATCAAGCCTGCCCCCAGGGCCCACTAACAGGCCAGGTTTGCAAGATAACTGAAATACATCACAGGTGATATCATTTGCTGCTCCGTGATTGCAGTATTTTAGTCTGCATCTCCCCAAGGTAATACATAAAACCTGGCCTGTTAGTGAGCCCTGAGGACAGGGTTGATGACCACTGCTCTAGAGGGATCCTGGAAAAGGATTCAAAATCAAATGAGAACACACTTCTATGCAGTTCTGTACCATCCTTTCTCAAGAATTTGGGATCCAGAGCTTTCCGAAGATCCCTTTGTAAGACTCAGTGACAGGAAGTAGGAATGCGATTGGAACCCAGCAGTAAGGTGAGTATATTTTGCTTTGCATAATGCAGCGTTTTGACATCAGGGGATGGTGGCACCCACATACTGTATACGTGGACCTTGCATAATAAGTATAAAACTGGTAAACTACCATGAAGACTGAAAAGCAGACAGCTTGTAGTACAGCTTGTAGTTCACTCCAGAAGTTCCAAAACCTAGGGTTCTCGATTATGCAAATACACTGTATTGCTAAAAGGCTGTGGACACCTGACCATCACACCTATATTTGCTTCTTGGATATCCCATTCCAAAACCACAGACTTTAATATGGAGTTGCCCCCATCCCCATCACAGCTATGACAGCCTCCACATTTCTGGGAAGGTTTTCCACAGGCTTTTGAAGCATGTCCATGTGGAGTGCCCCATTCAGCTAGAAGAAAATGTGTCAGGTACTGATGTTGGATGAGAGGACCTGGCTCACAATTCACATTCCAAATTATTCCAAATGCATTCAGTAGGGTTGAGGCAAGGGATCTGTTAAGGCTATTTGAGTTCTTCTACACCAAACTCATTAAACCCTTTCTTTATGTACCTGGCTTGGTGCTTAGGTGTATTGTCACGGTGGAACGTTAATGGGCCTTTCCCATTTCCCAAGCTTGCCTCAAGGCTGAACGTAGACCATTGTCTAACATTTCTTTGTATGCTGTAACATTGAGTAGTCTTGCCTGAAAACACCAGCATTTAGTAAATTGGTGGAAAGGGCATGTTTAGCAAATATTATGGTCAGAAGTTCAGAGGTTTGACCATATAGTGTCACTTATGAAGTCATATTTTGGCCCCTGCCTTCCCACCTCCCAGACTTGTCTATTGGTCAGTAAGCTCACCTATCAAAGCTATAGACTATTAGTGAGTAATTTCAGGATCTGAAGTCACTGTATACATATGCAAACACCTTGAATTTCCAGAGCCCCTGGAGTGGCTTTGTAAGCTCAGTGCACGTGCGGACACCCCTACACCCTTATTTTCAGTCTTCCTGGTCGTTTGTTAGCTGTTAACTGCATACAAATTGACATTATTAAGTGCAATCTGTGAAATGTAATAAACCACTCCAACCTATCCATAATTACATTTCTGATTGCTTTGAATTCATGAAAATTGGAATTGCAATCTTATTTGCATATCATTGTTGCTCTTTGCACTGTCACCCCATTAAATATTCCAGAATTTGGATGAATTATAAATAATAAAGAAAAATAGAACTAGTGCAAATTGTCTACGGCAACCAATTAGATTTCTCGGTTCATTTTTCAGATAGGGAAAAATGAAATCTAACTGGTTGATGAAGGTAGCAGCTGCACTTTTTCTGCAGTTTGTCAAAGTTGATCGATCAGATTGTTTGATGTCAGGTAAACCATATTATAGTAACCAGTATGTGAAAGGGGCCCGTCATATGACTTATATGAGCTTTAGTTAGAATAACTTTGCTCATTCATACAATACAATGTTTTACACAATCCTAGAAGCTCAATAATAATCTAGCTATGTGCTATTTGGAGAGGAATTCAATTGATATTATTGAATTCAGAAACACATTTATTTTAGGAATTTGCAAGGATACAAAGATGAAATGCTGGCTACCCATGAACATTCTAGAAAAGCAAAATTCACAAAAGGCGCAGATAACATGCTCTATTACTGCTATAGCACCTATCCTGCTATTGAATGTAACATCTCAAAGCAAGCTTACCAAGTGTATTTGAATAGGACCGGTGGTTAGAATACATGTATGATGTCTGAACTATAGATAACTGATTCTAAACCATAATCTGAGTCATTCCTGATAAAAATCTTTGGTACTGATTCTTGTCTCTTATGTTTTTCTCTCTGTACTAACAACCTTCCTTTTCCTCTATTGAACCTGTGCCATTAAAGGGGATTCCTTTTTAAGGATAAATAATATATATATATATATATATATATATATATATATATATATATATATATATATATTCTCTATCTATAATGTATATACTGTATGTGTGTGTTTTCAGTAGTAAAAAAAATATATATATTTCCTTTTAATTGGCCAAATATGGACTATTATATGCATATTTATTTCAATGAATTACCATTTACAGCCAGCAGATGAGTGCCATGCTACAGCATCAATGTTCTCCACTCTCTTTTTCAGTTATGCTGTATAAGACCTCTTTCACATGAGCGATCCGTTCAGGTCCACCGGTCAGTTTTCAGGCAGACCTGAACGGATGCTCCATAGACCTCTATGGAGCGTCGTATGTCAGCGGTGACACGTTCCGCTGACATCCGACCCGCTCCGATCCGAAAAAGTGTGATGGAGGAAAACCTACTTTTCCATCCGTCTGCGGATTGGATCGGGTGACAACGGACTCTGCGGTCCGTCCTCATCCAATCCCCTCAAATTTGCAGAGACGGACCTGTCATCTTCCTGCTCAGCGGGAATAGACCGATCGATCCCTCGCTGAGCAGAGTGGGCTCTGTACACGGGCACGTCCATGTGAAGGAGCCCTAATAGAACAGGAGAGATCGATTTTACACATATTGCTGAATGAGTGACAGGAGGGACAGACCTTCTCCCCCTCACCCAGCAGAGCAGTATTTTTTTTGGTTTAAAGTGTTACTAAACCCAGGATCCTGCATTCACTATATCTGCTCTCCCACAGTACACAGGACATGGAAATGCAATTATTTGAGTAAATATAAACTGCTATAAATACCCTTTCTCATCAGCAGTATATAGCAGTCTTATGACCTCTATCAGTGTCTGGTTAAAGCTTTTAGGAGGAGATTGCATTCTCCTCTGCCTGCCTTTGAGTCTGTGTGTCCCCTGGTCCTCTGTCTGGGCAGTGCTGATTGGCCCTGTGCTGATCGCATGTACTCTCCCAAGTAAAAAAAACTCTCTGGCAATATACACCAATCTCTATAAGCAGATGGATTGGGGACTGTGGAAGAAGGGGAGGATCAGAGAAGACAGGATCAAGCAGCCTTTTTATACAATGCAGAGGATAACCCCTTAGGTTCCACACTGAGTATAACCAGCATGATTTACTGCATATACAGACTAGGGTTGCCATCTCATCCCTTTAAACTGGAACACATATGAGTTACACAGGTTCTGAGGCTAATTTTATGCAGATAAGGTACCAAGTGAGTTTATTTACCACCTTAATCAGCCACAGAACCTGTGTAATTAATATGTATTCGGGTTTAAAGGGATGAGGTGGCCACCCAAATTTTACAGACTGATTTTACTGTTGTGAATTTAGTAGCACTTTAAGGCTGCTATAAACATATAATCTGCAGTGTTTCACTTAACACAAACAGTTACATGGGGGTTGATTTACTAAAGGCAAATCCACTTTGCACTACAAGTGCACTTGGAAGTGCAGTCACTGTAGATCTTAGCCCTTGTACACACGGTCGGAGATTCCGTCGGAATGTGTCCGATCGGACCGTTTTGGCAGATATTCCGACTGTGTGTGGTCTACATCAGACTGTTTCCGTCGGAATATCCGTCGGACCAACTTTTCCAACTTGCCGGAAATATTTTCTGACAAAATGCTCCGATCGGACATACTCCGATCATGTGTAGAGAATTCCGATCGGACAAAGTACCACGCATGCTCAGATCAAATTCCTACACGAAAGCTATTGGCTACTAGCGTGAACATAGTCCCGTCGTAACGAAATAACGTCATCTCGTCGGATTTTCCGACAACTTTGTCCAACTGTGTGTATGCAACAGTTTCGGACAAAATCCGTCGTACAAAATCCGACGGGTTTGGTTGTCGGAATCTCCGACCGTGTGTACAAGGGCTAAGGGGAAGATCTGAAATGAGGGGAAGCTCTGCTGATTTTATCATCCAATCATGTACAAGCAAAAATGCTGTTTCTTATTTTCCTTGCATGTCCCCCTCGGATCTACAGTGACTTTACTTCCAAGTGCACTTGCAGTGCAAAGTGGATTTGCCTTTAGTAAATAAACCCCAATGTGTGATTATAGGAAGGCTAAGGTAGGGGTAATACTACAAACGGAAGCTTTAGAAGCAGGAAACATAAGCAGACATCCTGCATTCCCCACAGTGGGCCCCTAGCAGTGTCTGCTATTATCTGTCAGTGCAGCTTAGATGGTTTCCTGTAAAGTAATGGTTCTGAAGGCTTTTACTCAGTTATACAATGGCAGCAAAAAAGCATATGGTTGATGTTGTGCTTTCTTATTAGAGAGCCCAGCAAGCTATGAGACTGAAATGTTTGTAGAATAAAAAATTAACATTTAACCTTAAAGTGTTACTAAACCCACAACAGTAAAATCAGTGTGTATATGCAGCAAAGCATACTGATTATACTCACTGTGGAACCTAAGTGGTTATTCCTGTGCATTCTGTAAAAAGGCTGTTTTGATCCTGTCTTCTCTGGTCCCCCCCCCCTTCTTTTACTGTCCCTAATCCATCTGCTGATAGAACAGAGCATTGGAGGCACTCCGCACATGCTCAATTTTGTGTGTATTGCTAGAGATTTTTTTTAAATACATTTTTTTGAGGGGAGGGTGCATGTGATCAGCACAGGGCCAATCAGCACTGTCCAGGCAGAAAGTCAGGGGTCATGCAGCCTCATATGATAGTCAGAGGAGAATGAAAACTCCTCCTACAAGCTTTAACCAGTGCTTGGCCGGGTACTGATAGTCACAAGACTGCTATATACTGCTGATGAGAAATGGTATTTAGCAGTTCATATTTACTAAAATAGGTTCTGTGTACTGTGGGAGACCAGATATAGTGAATGCAGGGTCCTGGATTTCATAACACGTTAAAGCCCTGTTGAAGTCTTACATATTTTTTATGTACTCATATACCTCTGCAGCTTATAATTAGTAATTTATTTCCTTGCCCCTAAGAAAAAGTGCTCATTGATAAAAAATAAAATTAAAAAGCAAAAAGAATCTCTTAACCCAACATATTTTGCCTCATAGTGAGGCTTCATCAGGGATGCAACGTGTATAATTGTGTAAAGAAAGTGCATGCCATTAATCTGCACTTTTTATTTTAGGACAATGTGGACCATGTTGCAGGAGGATTAAGGGAGATCTTTATGTACTGGTGGAGATAGTGTATAATTAAAGAGGAAGTAAAGCCTTAATAAAAAATAAAAATAGACCTAGCATACTAGCTCATTATGAATAACTTACCTGAGATGGAAGCCCCCGAAGTGACCCTTGTCGTCGCCCTCCTCTGAAGCCGCCATGATATTCGGAGTGACTTCACCCCCGCACATGCGCGCAGGAGCCGCCACTAACGGCATGATTGCCCTTAGCAGCAGCATGCTTAGTGCGCCTGCGCGCCGCTGTCTACGGCGCATGCTCCATAGACAGGGGTACCTGTCATTTGCAAATATCTCCTAAACCGTGTAGGTTTAGGAGACATTTCTTGGACCTACAGGTAAGCCTTAATCTAGGCTTACCTGTAGGTCACAGTGGTCTGTAATGGTTTACAACCACTTTAAGAGTGCATTTCCACCAGGCTGGAACAGGCAGTGTGGTGTGTTTGGCTTTGGGAAGCCTCTCAGTAGCCACAGTGACCCTTAGCACTAGTCCATGCCTGTAGGTAGTGGGAAGTGGTCAGCACACTGACCCTACCCTAAAAGCATCTCCATGCAGATAGTGGGAATTCTCAACAATGGCGAAAACATATCTGCTGTTTTGTTGGTATGTTTTTTTTATAGGTCCCTTAAGATGGAGGTAATTGTCCATATCCTCTATGACTACTATATCATGACTCTGTACTAGTCCTACATTGCCCTATAAGTGTTGTCACACAAATGGCTGTTCTCTGTGACTTCCTTAAGCCTAGTACACACTATTTATTTGTTTTTTTTTCGTTCAACCCAGCAGGTTGAAAAAAAAAAACCTGACAGCTCGGAGCCGCTGTACTAACGATCCAACGTTAGTACAGCGATCTCCTCCGCTGAGCGATTGTGTTCTGACACCCCACGCCGCCAGGACACTCCAGTCAGTTGCTGTTTTTCCAGCATGCTCGTCCAACAGAAGCCAGACCGGCTTTATCGGACCAGCTCCCATACACACGAGCCGAATGTTGTGTGTACTAGGCTTTATAATCCCCATATTATGTGTTTTACATAGTTATTTAATAAAAGCTAAGTTTTAGGCCACGGTGGGTTTGGCACATGGGTTCAGTGAATCCATGCTGGTGCTAAATTTAATTATGAGTGTTTCCCATGCAAGGGCAGTCTTATAATAGAAGTATACATCAAGCTACCTTCTATTTAGCTGAGGATAGTACACATTATAGAAGGATATGCTTTGTTTATTTTTATTATTTTAGAGATTTGCAACCACTTTGTTTTTTTAACCAGTTGGGGGGGGGGGGGGGGGATTTTAATGCAATATGTGAATGGATTTTGGCGAAAAATAGGCCTATGTATCTTATCAGCGTGGCCTAAATAAGTGCATTTATTTTAAAAATATATAAATATTCATAACATGGATATCCTCTTTAAAGGCTATCTCCTCCAGAAACCCATCTTAAAATCTAGTTTTAGATGGAGTAAGAAGAGTTGCAAGTCCTATAAAAAATTGTATTTCTTTAAGGACTGGTTATAAGTAACTAACGCTTCATTCTCCATCCAAAATGATGTGGGTGGTTTGCGAGGACTACAATATAGGTGCTGGCACAGCTGGCTTTTTTTTAAAGGTGCGTGTTCCTGTGTTGGCATCTTGTTTCTGACCTAACAAGTGGGTCACTGATATGGACCAAGAATGCGGGATGGGATTCCTGACTTTTCAGACATTACTGGCTGTATGCTTGTTGTATGACAGTGACTCTGAGTCCTTGTGCACACAGGCTTCAGTTTGTATTAGAGCAGTGGGTATAGCAAGCATTTGCAAATCTTTCAAGAAGTTTTGGGCAGGCTTGTCAAATCTTGTAAAGCAACCTTCAGTTTCAGTTTACAGGGTGTCAAACACAGATCTTAGGCTGCATTCAACCTATTGCAGCCTACAGCCGTTTTGCCATGATTTTAAAATGCCCAGGTGTGAATGACACATCCAAGAAGGCACATTTGAGATGCCATTTATTTGAATGGCACCAAAAATGGTGGTGTGGTTCTGCCGCGATTACCATACAATTAATCGTGTTACAATCGCAGCAAACCACATTGCATGAAGCATTTTTGCCCCCAGGCTCTTGATCTTTTTTGGGCATCAAGCTTGGCACGATGCGGTTTGCTGTGATTGCAGCCTAATTTATTGTGCAACAAGCCTGGCAGAACCGCACCGCAATTTTAGGTGCCATTCAAATGAATGGCATCTCAAATGTGCATTCTGCATTTTTGCCCCCAGGCTCCTGATCTTTTTTGGGCATCAAGCTTGGCACGATGCTGTTTGCCGTGATTGCAGCCTAATTTATTGTGCAACAAGCGCAGCAGAACCGCACCGCAATTTTAGGTGCCATTCAAATGAATGGCATCTCAAATGTGCATTCTGCGTTTTGTAATTCATACCTGGGCGTTTTGAAATCGTGGGCAGAATCGTGGAAAATCTGCCCGCGATTCAAAACGCTGAAGTGTGAATGAAGCCTAAGCCTTCGTTCACACTTAGGACGATTTCAAACCAGAATTTTAGTGCGAGTTCAGGGACGATTTGACAGATATCTGTGTGGGTTCATGCACATATGCCTATAAAAAATGGCCCGAAGTCTCCAAAGGTAATGCAGAAACTACTTTTGGGAATCGGTGTAGCGCCGCAAAGTCAGCATTGCACCAATTCTGACTGTGCCATTGACGGCAATAGGCTCCAATTTGGCATGTCAAATCGCATACCAAATCAGCTCAGTGTGAACGTGGGCTCAGGGAGTGCTGGCTGTTACTTTAAACAAGTTGCTGGCAGTCTTTTGCAGGCTTTAATTAAAGCTGGATACACCGTTACCCTATACAATTTTTTGTAGATTTTTTTTCCTTCAGATTTACCAAAACCATATAATATGAGGTCAAACTTTAAGTGTTTCAATTTGTTTGCAATCGGGTAGGCCCTTGCACTACATGGTTTTAGTAAAGTATGTATGGGGTCTTAGTTTCAAGTAGTGTGATGCTTATTAAAGTGGTTGTAAACCCTTCAAAACAGAAAAATAAATAAATAAAAAACCTGCCAGACAAAGGCATAATGAGCTAGTATGCATAGCATACTAGCACATTATGAATTACTTACCTGCAGCGGTCCTCGTTCACGGCTCCGGCTGCCGACATCTCTCCGGGGGGGGGGGGGGGGGGCGTGGGGGTTACTTCCAGGTATTGTGGCTCCTGCGCTGTGATTGGCCGGAGCCGCAGTGACGTCACTCCCGTGCACGCGCACAGGAGCCACGGTAACGGCACAGTACAACTGAAGCAACGGCACGTACGTGCCGTTGCTTCAGTTTGCTTAAGTGCACATGTGCCGATGACGTCGGCACATGCAAATACGGGGATATCTCCTAAACCGTGCAGGATTAGGAGATATCCAGTGTAGCTACAGGTAAGCCTAATTACAGGCTTGCCTGTAGTATAAAGTGGTTGTAAAGGGTTTACAACCACTTTGAAGCTTCATTAAAGTAACAGCATGTGTTGCCATTAAGGTCTGTGTATATAACATCTCCAAACTGGAGCTAAAGTTTGCTTTACTAATAGGCTGTTCGCTTTGCAAAGGGAAGTTGCATTTTGCAGGGAAATTTGTCCTTGAGTTTAGTAAATGAGGCTATTCACTGTGCAAGGAAGATGCATTTTGCAGAGGAATTTGCCTCTGAGCTTTGTAAACTAGGCTATTTCCTTTGCAAGGCAAACTGCATTTTGTAAGAGAATTTGTCCTTGAGCTTAGTTAATGTGGTGAAGCTCTGTTGACTTCCGTTATCCAATTATGTACAAGCACAAATACTGTTTTCTTTTTTCCTTGCACATGATTGGGCACATTTTGCAAAATGAAATTTCACAACATTCACGAAGCTCTGGGGCAAGTTCCCTTGCAAAGTAAACAGCCTTTTTGCCTTTAGTAAATCAACCCCAGATCATTAAAGAGGAAGTAAACTCCAATGGGTTTTTCCTTCTCTTTTGCTCGCCGCAAGGCTTGCAAATGAAAAGCATAATGGACTAGTATGCATTGCATACTAACCCATTATGCGACACCTACCTACAAACGAAGCCTGCGCTGTCCCCTGGGCAGGCCGTGTCCATCTTCACCCCTCTTCCTTCCAGGGCCACGGACTCCGGCTCTGTGACTGGCTGGAGGCGCGTGACGTCACTCCCGCACATGTCAGTCACGGCACACACTGGGGAAAGAAATGGCGCGGTGGTCCGTTTCTTCACAGCACATGCACCAATAGTGACATCAGCGCACTTCAAGTGAAAAGTCTCCTAAACGGTGCATGTTTAGAAGATATTTCCACGACCTATAGGTAAACCTTATTCTAGGCTTACCTATTGGTAAATGTCACACAAAGGAGTTTAAACCACTTTAAAGCTGGCTGAAAGCTCTGAAAATGCTTTGTGAGAGCTTGCTGTACACACTTCTGTTATACAAGCTGCAGATCCTGTGTAGAAGTAGTGGAACTGGGATTTGGATCCTAGGATAACACATAAGGAACTTGCACCTTTTAAAAACTCATTGACAATGTCAGCATCTGTATTAAACTTAACAGGTTCACTTCAATGTTTCTTTGGCACTATTGTCCCCCTCTTTTTACTAAATTCTCATCTCTCCTTCCCTTGTCAGACCAAAAACAAAGCTTGTTAAGGCTGCAGCTATGTGTCGGTAAGTGTAATTGTGTGCAGTGCAATAGTGACATAACTGTAAATTCAAATTTATTCCCAAAGCCAATCTTCCTTGACAAGCTAGAGAACCTCAAGAGCAGGACTTACCTTAGTAAGTAAGCTGTAAGTGAAATTGTGTGAAAATCTCCCCAAAAGAGGAAAATGTAACTTCTGACAGCTGTTATTTGACATACAGTAATCCTGTTTTACTGACAACCGTATAATTTTGGATTCACTTTTACTATCTCTTTTTATTGATAGTGGTCCCCCAAAACAAATAGTAAGGACAGATCTTCCCAACGGGGACACGGGTAGTAATAAAGACCTGATCTAACTACTCCAGAATTAAAAAAAAGAAAAAAGTTTTGGTTGCGGTTGCACTTTGAGGTTAGAACCATCTCACTCCACAGGTTGTAGTACTTTGTGCAACCTTAATAAAGAGAAATTTCTCAAAGGAGAAGCTTTTGAGTCCTTCATGATATGGATAAATGCACAAGCTTTTTTTTAAAGAGCATGTGCTACTTAAAATATGTGTTTTATGTTAGGTGGCGTAGGCTAGGGTTTGGTCAACTGTGTTGCAGTGCAGGACATGCATGAGAGGATCCTGGCTCATCCTGGCCTGGCCTTATCAAGTTGGCATTTCAGTCAATCTAATCGTGTCTACAAGTTTTCCCTGTATTCCTATGGAGAATTCACTGGAGCTGGGTGGTTTAGAAAGGTGGGACATCCCATTTGAAGGCCTGGATGGCATTGTAGAAACAGCAAATGTATCAGACCAAGACACTTACCAACTTTTTTTTAAATAAAAAATAAGGACAATAGAGACAAAAGACATATTATTATCAATATCTAGCATGCATCATAGACTAGCCACACCGGCCTAGGGGCCATGTCACGTTAGCAATCCTGTCACTTTCAACATTTGAACAGTCTCAATCAAGATCATCTCAGAGCACTTATGTTTTTATGTATAAACGCTTATCCAAGCCACTGCTTCAATTTCAATGAGCGTCAAAAAAAAAAAAACAGCAAATATGGAGTGCTGACACCTTCCGGTCTCCTTGTTTTGTGCTACCTGGATCAAGGTGTCGTGCTACCTGCTAAATTCTGGAGTATTTTCCTGAACATTCATTAGAACTGAAGAAGTGAAGTGGTTTGGATAAATGTCTATAACATTAAAGAACAATTCCAGTTAAATGTGACTTACTACTGCAAGATACACTATATTGTCAAAAGTGTTGGGACACCAGCCTTTACACACACATGAACTTTAATGCCATTCCAGTCTTAATCCATAGGGTTCAATATTGAGTTGGCCCAACCTTTGCAGCTATAACAGCTTCAACTCTTCTGGGAAGGCTGTCCACAAGGTTTAGGAGTGTGTCTATGGGAATGTTTGATCATTCATCCAGAAGTGCATTTGTGAGGTCAGACACTGATGTTGGAGAGAAGACCTGGCTTGCTGTCTCCCCTCTAATTCATCCCAAAGGTGTTCTATCTGGTTGAGGCCAGTCAAGTTTCTCCACCCCACCCTTGCTCATCCATGTCTTTATGAACCTTGCTTTGTGCACTGGTGCACAGTCATGTTGGAACAGGAAGGAGCCATTCCCAAACTGTTACCACTAATTTGGGAGCATGAAATTGTCCAAGATGTCTTGGTATTCTGGCGCCTTGAGTATTCGCTTCACTGGAACTAAAGGGCCAAGCCCAACCCCCAACAAAAAAAACACACACACACACGCACCATAATCCCCTCTCCACCAAATGGACCAGTGCACAAAGCAAGGTCCATAAAGTCATGGAAGAGAAAGTTTAGGGTAGAGGATCAGTACCTGACCTCACAAATGCGCTTATGGAAGAATGGTCAAACACACATAGACACACTCCTAAACCTTGTGGACAGCCTTCCCAGAAGAGTTGAAGCTGTAATAGTTGCAAAGGGTGGGCCAAATCAATATTGAACTCTACAGACTAAGACTGGGATGCCATTAAAGTTCATGTGCGTGTAAAGGCAAGTGTCCCAATACTTTTAACAATATAGTGTATATTATGACCTGGATAAATCTGAACCTTTACAAAAATTGGTGTAGCCACAGATTTTTTTAATTTTTTTTTTAACGTGAATGGAAGGAGTTTTGTCTGTTCTGAGAAGACTCCTAAATTTCCTAGATTGCCTCATTCCTTCATTTTAGGATTCCCAAAAGACCAGATAGAGCCGTATGCAAATGTTCAGGCCAATCAGATCATTTGTGAAATGTTATAATTTAAAGCAAATTTTCCAAAGGGCCAGTTACCTGTCATTGAGACTTTTGGCTGGCCAGACTTTTGCCAGTGGGAGTAGAAAATACCCCAGCCTCAGTAGGAGTAAACAATGCCTCAGGCTTGGTGGTCAGTGGGAGTAAAAAGAAAAAATACATAGTGCTTGTGGTCATAATAGTGCCCCATCATTTCTATCAGTGCGAGGAATAGTGCCCCATTGTTGGTGTCAGTGGAAGGAATATTGTTCCATTGTATATATCAGTGGGAGGAATTATGTCACATTGTTGGGTCAGTGGAAGGAAGAATTGCTCGTCTTTGCTGTCAGTGGGAGAAATAGTGCCCAATCGTTTATCAGTGGGAGGAATAGTGTTCCATTGTTTGTATCAGTGCAAGGAATTATGCCCCATTGTTGGCATCAGTGGAAGGAGTAGTACACCATTGTTGGCATCAGTGGAAGGAATAGTACACCATTGTTGGCATCAGTGGAAGTAATAGTGCCCCATCGTTGGTATTAGTGGGAGAAATAGTGCCCCATCGTTAGTATTAGTGGGAGGAATAGTGTCCCATCGTTGATATTAGTGGGAGGAATAGTGCCCCATCATTGGCATCAGTGGGGGGATAGTGTTCAATTTTTGTATCAGTGGGAGGAATTATGCCCCATTGTTGTCATCAGTAGAAGGAATAGTGCCCCATTGGTGATATCAGTAAAATGAATAGTGCCCCATTGGTGGTGTCAGTGGAAGGAATAGTGCCCCATTATTGGTGTCAGTCGGAAGAATTATGCCTCATCACTGGTGCTATGAGGAGGAATAGTGCCCCAACGGCAGGATAAATTCAAGCAAAGGGCTGCAGGCCGCACTTTGGAGACCACTGATGTAAATAATGATAAAATGCAGTGATCCTTATTAGCCAATCACAATTTAGCTTTCCTCAGATTACAGCAATAACAACAATAATATATGATCCCTCATTAGTTGTTTGAGGTACTGTTTGTTTGTAAAGAAAACCTGCACTGCATTATCATAGCAACATAAAAAAAATCTGCAAATTGACAAAACCCATATGTTCACAATATTAGATGCAGATTAAATATAGTATATATTGAAATATACTATCCTCCTTTTATGTCACTATTCCACTAAACACTCTTGTGTATCTCAGGTCTCACCTTCACCTGTTTATTTTTCATTTTGGCCACTATTCATCTTTCTTTAGAAGGTTTCTTACAAAGACACTGTTTGTGTTAATTCTGTGTGTTCACATTCCTAGTCAACAGCATGTTAAGATCATTAGGTCCAACTGCATTTGTACTTAACGGGGAACATTCGTAAGTCTAGCCGACTAAAACATTACAATTGTATAGTATGTGCTTTACAGCCAATATGCAACTTTTTCTATCCAATTATAATTTGAATCAAAGAAATTACATAGGGAAACTGCAAATTTTGTCTTTTGTGTGTTTCCTATATGTCCCCCGTTTTTTGTACACAGCAGGGGCAGCTATTTTGTGGCTTTGTAGGTCAGGCTGAATAACAATGAAAGTATATGGAAATGTTTTATATTATTATGTGTTATTGCATAATACTGTAAGGATCTTCCCTGTGTCGGCAGCACAGTGGATTGGCGGACCGCCGCTCTCACACAGAGCACAGTGTTGATGATCTCCATTGGTTCCTCACACCCCCCCCCCCCCCCCCCCCCCTGCACAATATGCTGCTCAGAGAGTTTATTGGAGCACTGTGCATGGGGCATGTTAGACCTATCAGTAATCACAGTATATTTCAAGGCCTACTTTAACTGCAAAATGGCTGCCCACTTGGGTGTAAGCAATGTATACATTTGAAAAGTCTCAAACTGCAGTAACCAATGGTTAAAAACATAGTGGCGTGCAAACAGGGTGCTGGAGAGTAACATTTTATAATTTGCAATTATTTTTTTTTTAATAAAGTGAACAGCAATAACCCATTAGCCAACAATCATTCGATATCGATTTAAAGGATAAGAGTACTTATACAAAATTGTTGCTGAAATAAGAAAGTGTTGTGCTGTAGGTATAGCCATGCTTGTTGCTTTTTACTAGAAAGCGTGCCTTGAATTGGCCAGGTCTAGTGTTGCATTGCATTGTACTCACACTAGGCACAGTTACCTTTGTACCATGTCCAAGCATGGTTGCCTCCTCTTCCCACTCCATCACTGGCCTACACTCACACTGCCAGGTCTGAGCTTTCTTGCATCATCACCTCTGCCTTAAAAAGAGTCGCACTGTGGCAAGCCCGACTGAACTGTACCTGGGCCCACTTCTCCAAGCAGGCCAGGGGATGGTGCGGTGACCCATGCCCAAGCATGGAAGCAGTAATCACACTAGTCGAACGAGCTGGGCTTTGGGGGTCAGACAAGCTCGGGCACGGTATAGGTAATCTAGGATGAGTACACCCTAAATTCTCAGCAGTCCACTGTAACTCAAAGTGGACAGGTACTTCATTAAAGCCAAGGTAGGCATGGTCTTTGCTAGGCTGAACACTGAAAATAAGCCTGACACTAATGCTATCCATTTTCAACTAGCTTTTAATCGCTAATATGATCAAATGTGATTGACACAAAAAGAAAGCAACCTTCCATTAATGAACCATCCCGATATATATGTTTAAAGGAGAAACATTCACTTTTTTTGTAAGTTTCAATTTTACATTTATATATATTTTTTTTCACGTACTGGTCACGTGATATATACAGTATCTCACAAAAGTGAGTACACCCCTCGCATTTTTGTAAATATTTTATTCTATCTTTTCATGTGACAACACTGAAGAAACGACACTTTGCTACAATATAAAGTAGTGAGTGTACAGCTTGTATAACAGTGTAAATTTGTTGTCTCCTCAAAATAACTCAACACAGCCATTAATGTCAAAACCGCTGGCAACAAAAGTGAGTACACCCCTAAGTGAAAATGTATAAATTGGCCCAAAGTGTCAATTTTTTGTGTGGCCACCATTATTTTCCAGCACTGCCTTAACCCTCTTGGGCATGGAGTTCACCGGAGATTCACAAATTGCCACTGGAGTCCTCTTCCACTCCTCCATGACGACATCACTGAGCTGGTGGATGTTAGAGACCTTGTTCTCCTCCACTTTCCGTTTCCGGATGCCCCACAAATGCTCAATAGGGTTTAGGTCTGGAGACATGCTTGGCCAATCCATCAACTTTACCCTCAGCTTCTATAGCAAGGCAGTGGTTGTCTTGGAAGTGTGTTTGGGGTCGTTGTCATCTTGGAATACTGCCCTGTGGCCCAGTCTCTGAAGTAAGGGGATCATGCTCTGCTTCAGTATGTCACAGTACATGTTGGCATTCATGGCTCCCTCAATTAACTGTAGCTCCCCAGTGCCGGCTACTCTCATATTTTTGTCTTAGGATAGATGCCCACGCCTGCTATTAATATATAGAAAATATAACCCATAGAAGACAAACAGAATTAGAATTTGGCAGTACATTGCCTATTTTATTTCTTTCAAATAAGTTCTCTTATCCTTTAATGCACACGCTCAGCTTTTATTATGTAGCTTTTGATGGCATAGGGACTGGTTAGAACCTCTGCAGATTGTTTTTCTCTTAAGATTTCACTTCCCAGGGAAATGTCAAATGTATCCCCAACAGAGTTACATGAAGCAAGAAAAACCTCACAGTGGTTCTAACCCTTCTAACTCTTCTACTACTACAAAAAAATAAAAAAACATTGAGCTGGGATTTGGCTTGACTGTCACTCAAAAAAAAAAAAATATTCAGGCATAGCAGAGGGCAATGAAAGCTTCTGCAAACATGTGCAGATACAGCTAGGTGACCATACTTTGTACCTGCTAGCAGCTTTCTCTTTTATTATAGCAAACTGTGATTTGATTGGCTACTGTGGGTTGCGACATTTTTCTCTTTCTCATTGCACTTATTAAACAATAGATTACAAAGATACATGGGTTATTTTTGGTTGTAGTTTGGGAAGTCCTTTAAAGATGTTTATATCCTCTGGTCTGTTGTTTGGTGACATATCACAGTTCTGTTTTTTCCCCATTTGTTTGAAGTATGCCCGTTTCTGCTTGCCGACTATTGTTTGCCTAAAAATGATTGTGCCATAAAGTAGCTGACAAGCCATAAAAACAATGGATATTCATATACATTATGTATAATAATTTGTTCATAAATAAACTACTCTGAATGGAGAAATGAATGTTGGTTATATTAATGCATCATGCAGCATTTGTTTGCCTAGACCAGTGTTTCTCTGCTTTATGAATGTTTATATCTATTTCAAACAACCACAGTTATCTAAGGATCCTCCATTGTGGGTGTACTACTTAATATGCATATTTTTATCTGCTACCTGTGTCTAAATGTTTTCCAAGGAGTGCAGACTGTGCAGTAACAAAAGTAATGCAAATGTGGCCACATATGGTGTTCAAATTTCACAATGATTGTAGAGTAACTCTTCCTCCAGAGTAACTCTTCTTTTTTATTGCAAATAAATAGTGGTTTCCAAGCAGAAGCAATGTGTTGTCTTTGAGATCTTGATGAAGGAGGGGTGCAGGCTGTCCAACAGCCCCAAAAGGCTACGGAATGTTTATGGAGATGACACTACTGACAGGAGCAATGTCTTGTCATTGGTGACTATTGTCAATGGTGTCATTTGTGGATGTCGGACAACCCGCACCCCTCCTTCATCAAGAACTCAAAGACAGCATGTTGCTTCTGCTCGGAATCCATTATTTACCTGTCATAAAAAAGAAGAGCAGGGATGTGCAGTTAGCGGACCTCCAGCTGTTGCAGAACTACAAGTCCCATGAGGCATAGCAAGACTCTGACAGCCACAAGCATGACACCCAGAGGCAGAGGCATGATGGGACTTGTAGTTTTACAACAGCTGGAGGTCCGCTTATTGCATATCCCTGGTATAGAGGAATAGTTACTCTACCAAAATATGAAATTTAAATGACCTATGTTACTTCAAAGTTATGCCAACTTTCTATTACGTTTGGCACAGCCCTCGCATATATCCAGGTGTATATGTAAAGTATGTTTTGTATATATAAAACTAGTAAAGGGGACTAGGAAGGTATAGATATACTTTACTGCAGAATTTCACCAAAATGGAAACTCTCAAGTGTTGCTAATTAAGATGCGTAGGTAAAGTTTGTTTGAAAAAAATATATATATTTGTATCTCGGGTAGTGTATTTAGTGTTGTTTGTATTTGTGTTTTCTGCTTTTTTTATATATTTGATGTTTATTTGTGTGCTGTTGCTTTACAGTTTTTAGTTGACTGTTTCCCCTTGTCATTTATTTGCTTTTCCAAATTCAAAAAATCATAAAATGAGGCTAATGAAAGGCTATTTTTTAGGACAGTTGAAAAGAGCTTATGAAACCATCAGAGGCCAGCTTCTTGTCTCCTGAAAAGCCACCTTTGTTTTGTTGCCCGTTGGCTCAAATACATTTATCATAGGGAAATCAGTTTTTTGTTTTTTTGGAAAATTTTAGGGAGATGAAAACTCTCAAGTTGACTGATCTGTAAAAGAAAACAGTTAGAGGAGCAGTTAGGTACTTTGGTCTCACAAGGTACTTTTGACATCACATATGGGAACAGGAATTTATGCTCCATAGTTGCACTTTATGGGCCCATTCACACCGGGTGCGGTGGGGCTGCGTTTGGCAGCTATTCTCACTGCTTAACAATGCAAAACAATGCAAAAAACATTGTCTCTTATGCTTGTTTCACACTACTGCATTGTGGTAGTGTGCTGAAAAAAAGTATGGCAGGCTGTCCTTCTTTTCAACACAGCGCAGCGAGAGGCAGTCCACATAGGATGGCGGCCAATACAATTCAATAAAATGTCACTGTGTGACATTTTAATAAAGTTGCTTAGTAAAAAAAAATATTAAAATGCAGCGGCTGGCATGAATAGACTTTAAATAATACTTTACATGTTTTTTTAATCCATCTTGGGTTCCTCTTTGTAAGGGGTCAATCACACGGGTGGTTGAGGTTATGTAAAAACAGGTGGATGATCTACAGTTTTACCGCCCACCGGAATGCCAACACTACAGCCTGACCGGGCTGTATGTATGCCGCAATGTCACTTTTAACAGAGCTTAACAGTTGGCACCACAATGTAAAATTGCTGTTTGATAATTTATAGAAAGTAAAAAAATAAAAATAAGAACCCACCCCCCAAAAAATAACCAAGTAGCACCTCCCGAGTGCCTGTGAGCCTCTCCCTGATCCACCACAGATCACTATTTAGAGGGCAGTAAGCAGTGCTGCCTGTTTGAAAGAGACCTTCAAGGTCTATCAGGTGAGGAGCTAAGGCTCCATGAAGGCACTAACATGTAAACTAATAAGGGACCCAAAAGGGATCCAATACAATCATCATTAGTACCGAATGACTTACAATATGTCATTTACCCAGTACAAGTGGTTAGATCCCAGATAATGTTTCTTGGGAAATATAGGCAAATAAACTTCCCAAATGGCCTTTGCTGTCTCGCAACACCCAACCACAGTTAGAACTGTGTCAGTCTTCTGTTTTTTAACATTTTTTTTGGGCTCTGTTTAAAAAATAAAAGCGCTAGGTCAGTAACTTTACTGGAATACCAAGTACCAGTAGGAAGACTTAAGTTATGCAAAATAAATGCAAATGAGCGCCTCTACCAGAGAAATTGCTGCTGGGTAAATTCTATCTTTGCATGGCAGATGTATTTGTGAGTGGAGATTTCAAGCCTGCCTTGTAAGAACAGCATCTGCCTAGAAGTAATTTCTCCTTGTCAGAAATACTTATTAATCTACAAATCCTGAGAGGAGAGTTTTTCTACATCGTATTCCAGTGATAAAAGCTGCCTGCAGAATATTGTTTGCCTTTGGCCCAAGTCAGGGCTCGTTTTTATCGTGTAACAAAATTGTACAAATTCCCCTTCCCATGTTAGTAGAGGTTTAGGATGAATGAACAAATAGCTTAAAGGGTTTGTTCACCTTTTCACAAACATGAACTAACTCACAACATCCTCCCCACACCTCCGGTTCCTCTTGGAATTGCCTCTTTTGATGATTATCTTTCCTCGTCCATGCTAGTTAATGTAGCAGTTCAGGCATTTGAGAGCCACGCTCTTCTGCAAAGAGGACTCGGAGAGATTCTCATTGGTCAGCACAGTCATGTGACTACACTGACCAATGGCCATTCACCATTGCAAGAATTATGATCCTACACTACATTAGCATTGTGATCCTACACAGTCTCAGGGGCTGTGTACTTTTTTTTTTCTAAATGCTTGGACCGCTATACTGACTGGAACAGACAGCAGAAGATACTGTAAATCAGAGGGGAAGCAGGCTGGTCAAATGTTTTCAATTGATTTAAAACAGAAAACGCCACATCTGGCCACTAGATGGCACTAAATGTAAAAATGGAAAAATTGCATTTGGCCACTAGATGGCCTTACGTATCTTAGGGATTTCCTTTTACATTTAGTGCCATCTAGTGGCCAAATGCAATTTTTCCATTTTAAATCAATGGGAAATATTTAAGCAGCACAGGAAAAAGCCTAACATTTGTTTGCTTTTTTTTCCCCTAATCGCACTGAACGAATGTACATGCACTTTCACCAGGTAATTTTCCATGCACTTTGTTTCTCCAGTTTATATATACCATGTTAAAATCAGATTTTTTGCTGTTGGATATAGCTCCAGTTTTCAGCAGTGTCTGTTAAAGAGGAGTTCTATTCCCCCCCCCCCCCCCATGAAAATTTTACTAATAGGGCACTTACCTGTCCGGGTAATCCAGTGGTGTCCTCACTAGAGCCGAGTCTTAACCAAGGGAAACCGGCAGTGAAGCCTTGTGTCTTCAAAGCCGTATTTCTACTGTGCATGCACGAATCGCACTGTGAATGGGTCATCTGCGGGGAAGGAGGGAGGGTTGAATTTCTGGCTCAGTTCAACATGGGGAACTGAGCCAAAAGTGGGAGTGGATACCTGTCAGAACCAGGTACCCATCCCCCCAAGGGTGCCAAATGTGGTAGCAGTGGGGTGGAGGAGACAGACAAGCGGAGCTTCCACTTTAAGCTGGCCATACACTGATACATGTATTTACAGAGGTTTATATAAAAAATCGTGTCAGTACATTCAAGAATGCCATCAGAGAGTTGATGACTGTATTTCAAAAGTTTTAATGTATTATTTAATTTTGGAATGAATTCAATTTCTAAAACAAAAACCACATTTATGAATTTCATTCATATGTTTTATTTTTTTGATCACTATGGGTTTGATTTACTTAAACCGGGAAAAAAAATGTGGTGCAGCTCTGCATAGAAACCAATCAGCTTCCAGTATTTTTTATCAATGCTTAACTGAACAAGCTGAAGTTAGAATTGGCTACCATGCACAGTTGTACCAGATTTTTCACTCTCCAGTTTTAGTAAATCAACTCCTGTGGTCGAAAATGATCATCGTCGTTTTGACCACAATAACTATTACAAAAACGAAAAAACATTTTTTTTCAAACAAAATTCTATCCCTCCTATGACCAGCTTTAGTCTTCAGCATCCTAATCTCAGAATTTCACACTTAATTCATACAGAGGTGTCTCTATTTTTTTACGTAGTACCCAACGTAATAAGGATGGACTTATTAAGACTCCTTTCACCAGCTGTTTAAACAAGGGGAGCAAGCTAAACAAATATTCGGGACAACCTTAAATACACACTCATTTGTACATTTATAGAAATTGTGGCTTAAAACTAAGCGTTTTTCCATCTATGTCAGCAGATGTTACATTTTAGGAATACCACGATGACCCAGATACCTGTCCTATATGGAAAATATTTTCTTTTTAGTTTAGAACATTTCCATTTAAAGTACATCATTGAATCCAGATATTACAACAAATGGAAATATTCTGAAATTTACTGCATATACTAGAGAGATAGAGAGAGAGATAGAGAGAGATAGAGAGAGATAGAGAGAGATAGAGAGAGAGAGATAGAGAGAGATAGAGAGATAGAGAGAGATAGAGAGATAGAGAGAGATAGAGAGAGAGAGAGAGATAGAGAGAGATAGAGAGAGAGAGAGAGATAGAGAGAGAGAGAGAGAGATAGAGAGAGAGAGAGAGAGATAGAGAGAGAGAGAGAGAGAGATAGAGAGAGAGAGAGAGAGAGAGAGAGAGAGAGAGAGAGAGAGATAGAGAGAGAGAGAGATAGAGAGAGATAGAGAGAGATATAGAGAGAGAGAGATAGAGAGATATAGATAGAGAGAGATAGAGAGAGAGAGAGAGAGAGAGAGAGAGAGAGAGAGAGAGAGAGAGATCAAATTTTTCTTCTTCTTTTTCATTGTAAGTAAATAATGGGTATAAACTTACATAGGTCAACTCTATAGACGAAGTAACTCTTCCTCTATAGTAACTCTTGTTCTTTCTTATTGCAGGTAAGTAATGGATTCCAAGCTGAAGCAATGCGCCACCATTGAGTTCTTGATGAAGTAGGGTTGCAGGCTGTCTGACGTCTACACAAGGATACAGAATGTTTACAGAGATGACTACATTGCCAAAAGTCACCAATGACAAGACAATGCTCTTGTCAATGTTGTCATCTCCGAAAACATTCTGTAGGTTTCTGTGTATGGTGGACAGACTGCATCCCTCCTTCATCGAGAACTCAATGATGGCATGTTGCTTCTGTTTGGAATCCATTACTTACCTGCAATAAGAAAGAAAAAGAGTTAGTATAGAGTAACTTTACCAACATGTGACTTTTGAATGTAAGTTAATTAAAAAAGGTATGTCTATTTATCAGTACAGCCCAGCATACAATATATATATAAATCTATTATATAGTTTTATAAATATAGAACTTTATATACTTATTAAAACTATTATATATTCAATTAAAAAATATATATATATTTTTTTTTTGCATTAAACCATATATTAAACCGTTATTGCAAAAATACTTTGGCTGTGTTTGCCTACCATTTCATATACAATTCCTTTCTTGCATTATTTATGTTTTCCAGTATATGTTTTAAAGCATAAATTCCTTTTTTTTTTTTTAGCTTTTAAGCAATTCCGCTAATGCAAGGCTAGAATTTTTAAAACAGTTTGTGTATTCATCGCTTTTTTGCTATGACTTTTATCAACTTTTAAAGTATTGTTTGTGCCTAAAGGGAAAATATTTCAATTTTTGTCGCTGTCATGGCACATTTGCCTTATCAAATCCAGCAGCATCTGAACATTTTTCACTATGGACACAATGAATGCTTTAAGAGTCTGCACAGAATGAAGGAAACAAGATGAGTAATCAGTATTGTTTACAATGTTGATTACTTGTCTACGTTGTCCAAAAATATCGCTTTTGTTGAGAAGGTATAGTTATTATGTTCTAGAGTGGCAATCAGCTTGTTAACACGCTTGTTCTTTTTGAAGGGTGTTGATCAGATGAATTTATTTGGTGATATGTCCACACCTCCAGATCTCAACAGTCCAACAGTAAGTATGAAATGGCAATGTCTGCTGCCAGAACCCCCTAATGAGAATCTGAGCGAGATGTTACAAATCAAGCTTGAAATGGCAGAGTCAAATAAAGATGACGTGAATTTATGTGAAATCGTTAAAATGCAGGTGCAAAGTAACTTATAACAGAAGAATCTCGACAAAATGGCATATCGGGCAGTTAAATAGTAGATTAAATTTTTTGATCTGAAATCTTTTGATGTGATGGCTTCTTTGGTTTTCTTTTTTATGCTTTTTCCATGTTTTTTAACCTAGTGATTCAGACAGTAACACACTTTGGGGTTGATTTATTAAAACTGGATTGTGAAATATCTGGTGCAGCTCTGCATAGAAAGCAATCTGCTTCCAGTTTTTTTTTTGTTTGTTTTTTATTTGCCAAAGCTTAATTGAACAAGCTGATTGGCTACCATGCACAGCTGCACCAGATTCTCCAGTTATAGTAAATCAAGTCCCTTATGTTCTTGGGCAGCCTATCTCAGTTACGTTGAACTCTATGGTTCCTCCAGATGTTGCTTTGGGTTCCTTGAGCAATGAAACTGGTTTTGCCTCTTAGATAGTTAACCACTGACAACAATGCTTGTTTAAAGAGGAAGTAAACCCAGATGGGTTTACTTCCTCTTTGATTTCCTGCAAAGGTAAAGCATAATGGACTACTATGCAATGCTTACACTTACACTTACCTGACACAGGAGTCAACAAAGTCACCGCTGTCCCCTGTAGTCCGGAGCATCCATCTTCTCGGTGGGTCACGCTGCTCCGCCGCTGTCATTCGACGAAGCCGCGATGACATCACTCCCGCGCATGCGCGTGGGAGCCGCCACTCGCGGCATATCGCCGTTGACAGCGGCGCGCTCAGTGCGCCTGCGCGCCGCTGACAGCGGTGCTTGTCTTTCGGGAAATATCTCCTAACCGTGTAGGTTTAGAAGATATTTCTTGGACCTACAGGTGAGCCTTAATCTAGGCTTACCCGTAGGTCAAAGTGGTTTGTAAGAGTTTACAACCACTTTAAGCTATCTGTAAATTGGGGATTCTAGTCATTGACCACAGCTATAAGAAACATTTTTCTCAGAGACCATCACACTAATGCAGTGGTCATCAACCCTGTCCTCAGGGCCCACTAACAGGCCAGGTTTTATGTGTTACTTGGGGAGATGCAGACTAGAATACACTGCACTAATGTATTGTGAGCTGTACATGTAGTAATTATTAGCTTGGGTTCCCTGAGAATGGAAAGTTATTTTAAGGGCTCCTCCATGTTAAAAAAGGTTGAAAAAGCCTGTTTTAGGGTGACAACACTCCTCCTATGTACTGTAGCTATGGAGGAACAGAATTGTCACCCTACACTGCTCACTAGTGATTGAGGTATAGAAAACATTCCTATTTCCTCACCTTCATAACATAGGGAGGAGTGTTCTGTAGTCCAGATAGAAAAGAAAAGGGGGCAATGTTGATGAAACTGCTTGGGATCACAGGGCAGCAGATACAGAGAAATGGTTTTCACGGTATGTTACGCAAACCAAAAGAGCGCAAATAAGACAAGCTCATTGTTGGGGTTTACATAGACAGTACTTTTATTGTTGATAATTGTATGGTTATTTATTTATTACAGGTATTTATATAGCGCTGACAACTTACACAGCACTTTATATTCACATCAGTCGCTGCCCTCAAGGAGCTTACAATCTAAGGTCTCTATCTCGCATGTATATATATGTATATATACAAGAGCAAATTTAGAAAGGAGTCAATTAACTTACCAGCATCTCTTTGGAGTGTGGGCAGAAACCAGAGTACCTGGAGGAAATGCATGTAAGCACAGAGAGAGCATGCAAACTTCATGTAGGTGTCTCGTAGTTGGGATTCAAACCAATGACCCTAGTACAGTGGAACCTTGGATTCTGAGCATAATTCGTTTCAGGAGAATGCTTGTAATCCAAAGCACTCGCATACAGGGGCGGACTGACAACTCTTGGGTCCCCCGGGCAATAGGAAATTGGGGGGGCCCCCGGGCAATAGGAGATTATGGGCCCCCCAGGCATTCAGAGATTATGGGGCCGCACAGTATACAATCAAACAGTATACAATCACACAGTATACACATACATGTACACACAATATACACAGACAAGTTTCTGTTGGCTGAGAAGGTACTGTAGAGTTGGGGCAGCTATAATCTCAGGATTTTTAGACCAAAAGGATGTCAGTAAGGGACATTTCAGAGACAGATGTAAAAAACCCCACAGATTTTAACATACTGTCCCTGGTTTTACTGAGGGTGGCAACCCTGATGGGGCCCCCTAGTGGCCCGAGGCCCTCAGGTAGTGCCCGAGTAGCCAAATGGTCAGTCCACCCCTGCTCGCATATCAAAGGGAGTTTCCCAGTATAAGTCAATGGAAATTAAGATAATTCGTTCCGCATTGACTTCTATTACATGCAATATCGCATGTGACCAGAGGTGGGGGGGGGGGCGCCTAGAGCCTCTGAAATACTTGGAAAGCCTCGGAAACACTTGGGAATGGATATTTCCAAGTCATTCCGAGTATTTCCGATCGTCTCCGAACCGTTCTGAGTGTCCCCAGCACCCACGCACCTCTGGCCAAATGTTGTACTGCACCTCCCATTAGCTTGAATTCTGCTCGTTTTGCGAGACAACACTCGCAAACCGAGTCAGAATTTAAAAAAAAAGTTGCTCGTCTTTCAAAGCGCTCCTTAACTGCGCTACTCGTAAACCAAGGTTCCACTGTACTGAAAGGCAGAAATGCTAACTACTAAGCCACTGTGTCATATTCCCCAGTCCTCATAAATGAAGTCACCCCATCTGCATTGCATGGAATGCCATTAGGGAAATGGACCTAAGTAGTCTGGTTTACGGTAGGCTAAGCAGCAGCACTCAATGCTAAACAGCAGCTGTAAGAGCAAATAACATTTTGAGGTGTATAAAAAGGAGAAATAAAAACATGTAATAGAAGTGTAGTGCTGCTCTGTCACTTATAATGCGGTATCAGGAATACGCAGAATAGATTGGTGTAAGCGCATAGGAAATTTGGGGAGAGGTGAAATGGTAGGGAGCCAAATTGGTAATGGGATGGGGATCTCAAGTTTAATGAAAGGCTAAGAACTGGACTTATTTAATTTGGGGGAAAAATTATAAAAAAAACTAGAAAAATAATTATATAAATAATAGTCAGACAAACAATTGATTCCAAAGACAGAACATAAGACAAGACAAGGGAGCATTCGATTTATATGGAGGAAACAGATATAATACCATCAGAACTGGAAGAAGTTCTTTGTGATAAAAGTAAGCTGTGTAATACCCTGCCACAGAAAATAATAACAGCATGGGCAGTATTCGGGAAAAAAAGGTTGAGAAGATTTTCTTATAATTGTGTCTAGAATTATAATTACTAAGGATAAAATGTCTGGCTTTTCCTTTGATCCAAGAAACTAATCTGACTTTCTTTAGGGTCAGGGAAGGATTTTTTATCTCCCCGAAAGGCAAAATTTGTTCATAGTGGTCCAGGGAGGTTTGTTTAGCCTTTCTCTGATCCGAAATCATTTTAGAGAGTTTATGCTTAGTAGACCTTGTTTTTGTTTTTCAAACTAAATTATATATTTAAGTAAATTGGTCAGCTAAAGCAAAGTTGACATGGCCATACTCCACTCTCTCTCTTCCCTATATTAATAATGCATAAATCCTTTCATTAATTGTGAGCCAAACTTATATATATGAGGCTGGCATAAAATCCCCTCTCCCAGGATCGAGAAGAAAGAGAATAGAATATAATGTTGTTTTCCCCTGTCTTTCTCTGCAGTTTGATTCACATAATGTCCACAAGGACAACTCAATCACAAGTACATAGAGAAGTGTATTTTTTTTTTAATCCGATGTACCATCCTAATGACTTATGTACATTAAAATACCAATATTGTCAAAAGTATTGGGACACTTGCCTTTACACACACACATGAACTTTAATGGCATCCCAGTCTTAGTCCGCAGGGTTCAGTATTGAGTTGCAGCTATAACAGCTTCAACTCTTCTGGGAAGGCACAAGGTTTAGGAGTGTGTCTATGGGAAGGTTTGACCATTCTTCCAGAAGTGCATTTGTGAGGTCAGGCACTGATGTTGGATGAGGAGGCCTGGTTCACAGTCTTCGTTCTAATATATCCCAAAGATGTTGTATTAGGTTGAGGTCTGGACTCTGTTCAGGCCAGTCAAGTTCCTCCACCCCAAACTCACTCATCCATGTCTTTATGGACCTTGCTTTGTACACTGGTGCGCAGTCATGTTGGAACAGGAAGGGGCCATCCCCAAACTGTTCCCACAAAGTTGGGAACAGTCATTGGGGGGGGGGGGGGTGTAACATACTTTAAAATTTGACTCAGAAGAAGGCATGCTTTAGGTGCTTTCAAAGATAAATGGGTTAGCATTGTGGTGCTCTTATTATATTTTTACATTTCTTTTTCATATATTATAACTTCCGTGGCAGCCATACAAAGTACTTATTTTTTATAACAATGTTTTTTACTATCCGTTTATCTAACTTTTAAAAGGCATTTACTCTGAATTTCCATAGGTGGAAATAGAAGCAATATAAAATGTTAACATCATATTCCATCTCTTTCGGAAAGGTTTTATCCGAGTTGGACATTTGCAAAGCACAAATGCATTTGTATACACGACCTAGTTTGAAACTTTTCTTCTCTACATTACACTTTCCACTAATGCTGAATGCTTCAAGAGGTTGTTTAGGCCACTGCTCTTCAGAAGCATCAATTACCTTGCCTTTAGTAAGTTTTTACCTTGGCCGCTTCATATAGTGCACACCGCCCCATCATCTCCACTCTATATATTTCTCCAACTAATGTGCTGTTGACATCACTTCATACTCAGTCCTCCTGCTTACCTATTAGACCCAAGTTATCAATTCACTTAGTTATTATATTTTGAGTATTATAAGACTGTCAAGGCAAAACTACAGGGAGATGTCATTGCTGATCGCAGTCTGATAAGGCTAGTTGCTCAAACTGATTTCCTTGGCTTAAATGCAAACCTGGTAGATGCCTGGTCCCCCCTATTGCCCGCTGTGTTTGCTCCCATGGCTCCTACATCGCTGCTGGACACAGTATTGAATATAGGCCAGTGGGAGGATCCAGACCACATGGCAAGGGTACCAGCGTAGTAGCGGCTGGTGCTCAATTTTCTTGGGTGGGGGGTTGGCCCTCAGCCCCTCCATCCAGCTAACCAACCACATAAACTCACCACTCCAATGCTAGAATGCTGCTACCACACCCCCGTCACTCGATAGAGTGCCTGTTCCCGCCAGGTCCCCCGCAAGCCCTGCACTTACCCCATCCAGATGGCCGTTTCTCTCTCTGCATCTCCTCCTAAATCCTGGTGGTCACTTCTCTTCCCAGCCAATCAGGAGTCAGAACTCGCAGCCAATCGGGTCTTAGGACTCCCAGCCAATTGGGTCTCAGGGCCCGCTTCCTGATTGCCCAGGAGGAGAAACAGGAAGACATTAGCAAATATTAATTCGCTGATGTCACACAACTGTCACACAAGCCCACCCTTTTTGAAGCCAATTAGAGCCTCTGACTCTAACCATGTGCTTCTTAAAAAAAAAAAAGATAAACACATTGGAATCCATGCACGCGGTGCCCTGCATGTAGTATAGGGGCCGGGTGCATGGATAAGGGGGGGAGGCGGTGACCCTAATGGATGGGCCGCCACTGGACCAGCATCTGATATATATATAAAAGTGTGTTGGATGCAAAAGTCATTTATAATTCACTTATATAAAAGTAGCTTATTTAGACATGATTTAGATCTCATTTGATCAAACTGAGCTGATCAGCCATGACAGGAAATCATTGATTGTTTTGCATTGATCAGCAGCACCAAGATACTTTGTTCATGAATGCAATTGTATTTGATTGATCAGATACAGTAATGAAATGATATAACTAATATGATAATAAATGATCACAAGTTACGATCTTATCTTAACTATCGATCCAAATCCACTTGTTTTACGTATTGATCAAATGGGTTGTCAATTATAGATTAATCAAAACAGATTGGTCAGAAAAAGAAGTCAAACATTTACCGAAGCGTGCATGGCCACCAAGTTATTGACCTTAATCAGGAGTCTGACTTGTTAATGTCTCAGAAATATAGAAGCAGGAGATCAGCATGATAGCCAGCCAAGTAGTCTTTTCCAAAATAATATACACAATTATTAAGTAATAGGGATGCACTGATACTGGGACCAATACCAGGCATTTTAGTGAGTATTGGTACTTGCCCAAATGCTCCTGATACTGTAACTGATATTTTGTGGTACTGATTTGTGTCTATACAAAATGAATGGATGCAAATTGCACTGCAATGAATCGCATGCGATTTGAACAGGAATGAGGTGTGATTCCTGTCCGAACCGCAAGCGGTTTCCCCCCCACTGCTCCTGTGTGTGTAGAAAGGTATTACAGCGCCATCTAGTGGTCAGTTTAGAACTCACAGTACATATCTGGTAGCAAATCACGGCCGCTAAAGGGGCTCACAGGGCTGGAGTAGATGTAGAGGCAGTGCTCCCCCAAGCTGACATCATTTAGGCCTTATACCCCCAGGGTCCCGCAACTTCTCCAGTGCTGTGAGCACCTCCAGCAGCCATGATTTTCTACCAGATATGTACTGTGAGTTTTAACATGGTTTAACCTTTGTTTTAACCTTCAATGCAATATGGCAACCTGAAGGTGTTCTGTGTACAGTTGGTGCACAGAAAGCCTCTAAAAATGTAATTTACTACTTGAGCGATTGCCTTAGGCATTTTCCCAAAAGTCTGCAGCAAGATACAAGCCACATTTTAGGAATGGCCTGCAATAGGAATTTCAGTTTGAATGAGATACTCCGTAATGATTAAATACTTCTGATGCAAGCACTGTAGCTTTTTTCACTGGAACACTGAGTGCATCAGGGGATTATAATGATCCAGACCCTTCTATTCAGAATCAGTCTGAAAGAACATGAACAGATGTTTGTTCAGAGCAGCATAAGGTAGGAATTTGCTGCAAAGTTTGTTAAAATACCTTCAAAATCCCCTGTACATTGATCAACCATTTTTTTTAAGTCACTTCTTAAATTAGATACTTTTCTTAACAACAATAACCAGAACACTTTCAATGGAATTCCTAATTAACTCCTAATGTTCATTTAGATTAAGAATTAAATTAATTTCCTTTTTGAACCTAAATATATTTACTGATTCAATACAGTTTTAACCAAGACGTATAGGAAAGCTGGGGATAGACATCATTTTATTTCTCAATGATAACAAGCACTCAGTATTTATTCATCATCAAGGGAATGTAGTGATGGTTTGTCAGACTTCCAAGAGGAAATGAATATGATGACAGCACATTTTCTAGAGAAAAGATGTAAAGCTATATTTTGGTAGATTTTTGTGCTGTTGCTTATGTATGACAACCTCTGCAATAGGAATTGCATTTTTTGGTGAGATATGCCCCAAGGGTTAATTCCAAAAGGATGCAGACACTTTAATTTTCTAAGTGCATCAGTTGATTAGAATGAACACAGACACTCCCATTTCAGAATCAGCCTCCCAAGGACATAGCTGAACAAACATCGTTTTTCTTAACGTGATTGTAAAGGCAGGACGTGTTTTTTCCCTTAATGCGCACTCCCCACTGCATTTACCTCCTTGGATGAATATCTTGCACTGCCTACACCAGCTTACGTAGTGGTCCGGGGATCTGAGATCTGCGTTCTTCTGCTGCACGCTTCTTTCTTCCGGGATGCCGTCCTGGAACAAATAGGATTCAGAGAGTCTCATTAGTCAGCATGGTAACATGCTGCCTCTGACCAATGCCTGCTCACCATTGCAAGCATTATGATGCTACACAACCTTCAGGATGTGTACTTCTGTGGACAACTATACCAGCTGGTGTGGACGGCAGAAGATAGTCATCGAAGGAGCTAAGTGCCGCAGGGTGTGGGGAGGTTGTTGTGAGTTAATTCACCATTTTGTTTTTTATGAAAGGGTAAACTAACCCTTGAAAGTGGTGTTCCACCCAAAAAAGAAAACAAAAATTAAAAGCCAGCAGCTACACATACAGTATAGGCCAGGAGCTCAGGCGCAGCATAAGCGTAGGGCCTACATGATGGGGTTTGTCCTAAAAGGCTACAGTAAGGTGGGGGTTTGAAAAATAAGTTTAGCTAATAGGAGGGATGATAATTAGGGAGGGTTAATTATTATTACCCCATTGGAGGATATTAGGGTGGGGCAGGGTGTGGATAGGGTGGTCCTAGGGGGTTACTAGGTGGGTGGCAATCTTTTAGTATCACTTGGACTTTAGGACAGCAAGGGACAAGATTCTCCTGCCCCATTGTGATGTGGTAGGCAGTGGTATGTTTATTTAGTTCCATTCTGTTAGTGTCATCAAAGACGGGATTCCACAGTGTCGTAGCAGCAGGCAGAGGTCATAGGGGTCGTACATTTTTTATTATGCATTAAAGTGTTTTTATGGTTGGTTTTTGTAATAAAGGGCTGCTAGGGCCTTTTAAGCCATGTCTGGCTTAATTATTTGAATAAGGTAAGGTGGTATTTGGGTAAGTGGCATACAGCTGGTATTTGGGCAATACCCCAGGCATGCAGCTGCTGGCTTTTAAGAATAGGACAATTGCCTGTCCTGGAGTCCAGCGATATCGGCACCGCAGCTTATGTTTCCATTAGCTGTCGGGTGCTGTCGCCGCCATTACAGATAAGGGAACGCGGCAGTGTAGTCGTACAGCTTCACGCTGGGAACCCTACTGTGCATGCAGAAGACCCCGCTCCTCTCTCCTACTGGCCCGGCGACAGGGAGAGGAGGAGGGAGGAGGAGGGAGCCCCATGGTGGAATCATGGGCCGTAGTCCGGACTCCCGGAAGTTGGAACAGGATACCTGTCAAAGACAGGTATCCTTTCCCCCCCCTCCCCCCTGAAAGGTGCCAGTTGAGGCATCGGAGGGGGAGAGGAGACAAATGAGCAGAAGTTCCACTTTTGGATGGAACTCCGCTTTAAAATACATATGTGTCGATCCTAAATGTTTTCTTAGTTTGGGATGGAGTAGGGAATGGTTAGAACCTCAGTCAGGTTTTTAATGCTATCCAGTGCTCCCTTTCACTTCCTGCCCTGCTGGTAAATTTTACCAGTCAGGAAAGGAGGGAAACTCTCCAATAGCAGCAGAGATAGACACCATTTTTTAGTAGAGAAAGGGAATTTGTATTTCTATCTGTGTCCCTGTTGCCAATTTTCCCTAATTTCCTTTCTTCCAAAAACATTGCCAGCAGGACATGAAGTCAAGGTAAACGTCTTTAATGGAGCCTGTATAGATGAGAAAACTTGACAATGGTTCCATTGCCACAGTGTCTGACCTGGGATCCTGTAGCCACCCTGGTGGTATGATTATGTCAGATTTTTGCGACTCAAAGCAGTACAATTGTTTTGCATAGAAATTTGGCGTTTTATATTGTAGGCTTGTAATTCTTAGTAACACACTTAAATCTGTCCAACAAGAGTTTAGTAGACATCCCTGGTATGATAAAGTTTGAAACACAAAATCATAAATTATAATACAATAAATAACTATAAATAAATATAAAAATGAATAATATAATAATAATAAAATTAATTTCCCCACAAATCACTATCGCTCAATTCTGCGAGTGATTCTAATTTACTATCACTGTTTTCTAACTGGTCTAAAACCACTTTTGACGTAAAAGGGACACTTTTTGGTTGCCATGGACAATCTCAACTTTCCAGGCAGAAAGAACAGTATATATAATATAAAACTACATGCAGGGCACTGGACAAAGCACTAGGGACAAAAGGGATGTGAAATGATTTCATACAGTAATGTAATCTGTAAGATTACAGTGTACTGTATGTGTTATAAATGTACTTTTTGAATTTGCCGCCGGGCTCCGCCCCCCAGGCATTGCGATGTTCGCAGGAAACGGAGCCCGGCCCACAGAGGCATTGGGTGGAGGACACAGCCTGCTGACACAGCGGGGGGACAAGGTAAGTAACATGTACCAAGATCCTGCAATGCAATCCCGAGTGTGGCTCGGAGTTACCGCTAATGATACTGAAATTTAACCCTGAGCCACACTCAGGAAAACCTCCAGAGAGCCTAAGGGACAATCAAAAGGAATTAGGAGCCTCCCTCTGTGAATCATAGTGGGCAGATCTTAGGGGGATGGCATAGTGTGTAGTACTTGTGAATGGCATAAAGCCTGTTGATGTATTATGTGTGTAGACGGGGCCCCCAACCATGACGGTCACCCACATGACTTACACCATGGCACATCTAAAACAGCAGATTAAGGCCTAGCTCATAGTTTACAGCCCTCTAAATACTCTTCTCTACCTTTACATATATGTACCTAAGATACGGTGTGCCCTATGACACACACTTACCATACTCCTGGTCAATCTTGTGCCACTCCTCTGGCTTGGACATGCACTGCATGGGGCCCAGTGTCTTGCACATGGTTCCAGAAGAGGTTCATACTTCCCCATCTACTACATCCCCTAGCCCGACCAGTTTTTGCATACAGTTGGGTAAGTTGGGTACAGCTGTATCCTTTTTCTCCATGTGGTTACTTCATAAAATGTACAGTCTAGCATAAGCTTAAGAGAGTGCTATCCCACTTCACAGCAACAAGGTTACCAAGGTTTCACTTCAGATACAAGAAACAGCCATGGGCTCAGTCCAACTTCATTTTATTACAACGTCTATTAAATCAACATCCCTCAATTAATCATTCAGCAGTTCTGTTCAAACAGTGGTGTACCTTGAGGGGCCCAATAGTAGGGGGTGCCCTTCCCTGATGTACTAAAGAATAAAGGTCATGGCTCTCCTCCCAGGCAATGCTCTTCCATCAGCCAGCTTCTCCTTGGGTTAAGCTCTACAACAGTCTATTATTGCATCCGTCCAAGAAGGAAATTAGCTCATTCTTCTTACTGGAAGGATTTTAAAGGAGAAAAATGGTGACCCTTGCTTCCTAGAGCCGAGTCCCAGTTAGACAGGCAATCAAAGGTCTCCTCACTGGTTCTCAATATGATATAATTTATTAATTCACAGCTGGTTCAGTGTCACTGGCCACCCAATGTGGGGGAACCACAAACTCCACTGGCCTCCAAGTTCTCCAGACTTCCTTCCTATAGCTCCCTAGACCCAGAGCATTTAAAGCCACTGTATATTAGATATTCTGGTCCAGTAAGTGCTACACAAAAGATGGGTTAGTTGTACGATTGAAACATAAGCAGAAATTTTCACATATCCAAAAGCTGACACATGATTCTTTAAATCTGCTTGACCGAGTTACTTTGTAATAAGAAATGCTATTGATTAACCCTCTCCCATGTGATTACAGTAAGTCAGGAGTTTGTTTAATAGAGAATTAGCTATCAAAGTTCACCTGATGCACATTGCTCAAGATGCATGCACAATGTGTAATCATACAGTGCCTTGCAAAAGTATTCACCCCCCTTGGCATTTTTCATGTTTTGTTGCCTCACAACCTGGAATTAACATGGATTGTTTGAGGATTTGCATCATTTAATTTACAGAACATGCCCACAACTTTGAAGATGTTTTTGACTTTGTGAAGCAAACAACAAATAGGACAAAATAACAGAAAAAGTCAATGTGCATAACTATTCACCCCCTAAAGTCAATACTTTGTAGAGCCACCTTTTGTGGCTATCATAGCTCCAAGTCGCTTTGGATAAGTTTCTATGAACTTGCCACATCTTACTGCTGGGATTTTTGCCCATTCCTCATTGCAAAACTACTCCTGCTCCTTTAAGTTGGATGGTTTGCACTCATGAACAGCAATCTTTAAGTCTGACCACAGATTTTCTATCGGATTGAGGTCTGGGCTTTTGGCTAGTCCATTCCAACACATTTACATGTTTCTCTTTAAGCCACTCAAGTGTTGCTTTAGCAGTGTGTTTGGGGACATTGTCCTGCTGGAAGGTGAACCTCCGTCATAGCCTCAAATCACACACAGAGTGGTACAGTTTTTTCTCAAGAATATCCCTGTATTTAGCACCACCCATCTTTCCCTCAACTCTGACCAGTCTCCCAGTCCCAACTGCTGAAAAACATCCCCATAGCATGATCCTACCACCACCATGTTTCACTGTGGGGATGGTGTTCTTTGGGTGATGTGATGTGTTGGGTTTGCGCCAGACATATCATTTTCTTTGATGGCCAAAAAGTTAAATTTTAGTCTCATCAGACCAGAGCACCTTCCTCCATACATTTTGGGAGTCTCCCACATGCCTTTTCGCAAACTCAGAACATGCCATTTTGTTTTTTGCTGAAAGTAAGGGCTTTCTTCTGGCCACTCTGTCATAAAGACCAACTCCATAGAGCGTATGGATTATTGTCGTCCTATGTACAGGTACTCCAATCTCTGCTGTGGAACCCTGCAGCTCATCCAGCTCTGATTAATGCCCTTCTTGCCCGCTCCATGAGTTTTGGTGTGTGGCCGTCTCTTGGCAGGTTTGCTGTTGTGCCATGTTCTTTCCATCTGGTTATGATAGATTTGATGGTGCCCCTAGGGACCATCAAAGATTTGGATATTTTTTTATAACCTGACTTGTTCCTTGGTCTTCATGGCAGTGTTTGGTTAGTGGTGCCTCTTGCTTAGGTTTTTCAGCCTCTGGGGCCTTTCAAAAAGGTGTATATATGTAATGAGAGATCATGTGACACCTAAATATCATTTCACTAATTATGTGACTTCTGAAGGTAATTGGTTGCACCAGAGCTTTTTATGGGCTTCACACCAAAACATACGCACATGCCAATTATCATTTTTTTTTGTTTCTGAAAAAGTTTTATGTATATATTTTTCTAATTTTACTTTACCAATTTAGACTATTGTGTTCTGATCCATCACATATAATTCAGATTAAAAAAACATTGAACTGAATGCTGTAATGTAACAAAATAGGTAAAAAGCCAAGGCGGTTAATACATTTGCAAGGCACTTTAGATGTAAAAACTGGCATCAGAGATTGTAAGGAACATTTATGAAAGAATTTTTTATGTTTGTAGCAAAAGTGTTCTTGACCTTGTACCAGCTATTGTCCAACAAAGTATTTATTTCTCAACAGTACAAGCAAGCTGTATGCAGCTTGTCACATTGCAGATGTTCTAGAAAATAAATGCGTACTAGAGATAAGCAAATCCATTTACCTGACTCAAGGTTCAATTCCGATTGTGTAAACTGGCAGGTATGCATATATAAGCCTTAAAGTGAAGAAAAAAAGAATTAGTAAAGATATACATTGGACCCTTGCCAATTCTCTCTTGTGCTTCGGGAACCTTTGTGTGGGCTTCACGATTTCTCCCTCTCTAAGATCCAATCAGGCAGTGGGAAATCCTATTTAAAGCCTTGAGGTGATTGTAGCATTTGGGACAGAAACAATTGAGTACTGTCCGTGATACTTTTTTTTATTTTCACTAACATACTATTTTTCAGGACAAGCTTTCGGGGTATTTCCCCTTTTTCAAGGTCTTTTTCAAAGTATCATGGACAGTACTCAATTGTTTCTATTTAAAGCAAAAATACAGGCAGATAAGAAAGACGCACATTAACACACCACTGTTTTCATAAATAAATCATTAAATATATAATATATACTTTTTAATAGCAGCTAGTGTACCTGCAGAAAGTTCCATGTTCTCCCTGTGCTTGCATGGGTTTCCACTGGGTACACTGGTTTCCTCCCACACTCCAAAGACATGCTGGTAGGTTAATTGGCTCCTGTATAAATTGAACCTGGTATGTGTATGTATGAATGTGAGACAAGGACCTTAGTTTGTAAAGGAGACTGTTTAGAGATTTGACAGTTATATTGTAACATATGTGGCCAGTGTTAAAATTGGGAAAGATATGGTCTGGTTAGTTACTGCCAAACACAGCACATCTTAAAGTGGCATTCAACTACCCTCGCCCTCCATGATTTTTTTCTTTACTTAGTGCTGTAATGCTCTTCAAAGTACCCGCACAGCAAATGTAGCTTTGTCCCCCTGCAGTCTGCAGTTTGGGTGCTACACAGGTTCTATGCCATCATCATGGTCCTTTTCAGCTAGCTGCCTCTTTCAGCTGTAGGCTCTGACGGTGCACCAGACCTTCCCCCCTGTCCCACCCTGGTCCAGGCCCACCTCAAAAAGAGCTTTTACAGGTAAATGCTGTAAACATTTTATACCTTAACCTAAACTGTTTATTATAAAAATGCAAAAAGGGACCGTGGACAATAAGTTTTATAGTGGACAGCAAACCCTTCAGTGGGTTCATAAAAAAAAAAAAAAAGGTAAATGTGAGTTTCACCATCTCTTCTACGTTTTCTGAGGAAGATAAAATCTGACATTTTCCTACCTATGGCTACTTTGACACTTTCAATTGTGCTTTTTACAGGTTGGAAGTGAGGAAAGATCTCCTTGCTGGAGTTCACAAGAGCTTAAACCTCCCACCTTCAGCTCTACTGTGATAGATAGTGTTCTGTTGTGAGCTGCACAACCTGGAGTTCTTCTTCCATAAATTCCTTGTAGAAACTAGGACTCCAGCAAGTTTCTACATATATTTTAATGGTCACTAGTCTTTTGCAAGGAGTATATGGAAAATGCATTCCAGACAAAGAAACCAGGAAGTCTAGCTCCCAGTAGAGCCCTGACTGTCATGTCCTGGACCAAATGTAAGGGAGATCTCCTTGCCATAAAGGGTAGAGTTCCAAAGGTCTGCTTTAATTGCTTTTCGTCTTGACTAAAATAAGTGGAATTTATGTTGATCTATGTGTATATTGTGCTTTGTTCTGCTTTCTTTGGTGATTTGCACTTTTGCCTTGCTAATGTTTCATCTCATTTCTTCCCGCATCGTTAGGAAAGTAACGATATCCTGTTAGTGGATTTACACACTGAAATCGACACCAATCAAAACTGCATTAAAGGAAATCCTTTCACCCACTCTTGTTCTTCTGTTCCTCATCCCAAAGCACGGTCACCTTTCTCATCTGAAAACCCATTTTCCACCAATCTCAACTTTTTTCCTGCACCTAATCCAGATCCTTTTAGTGATGATCCTTTTGCAACTGCAGATCAATCAACTTCTTCTCCACATGATTCTTCTAAATCTGTCAATCGTGAAACTGAAAACGCAAAAAGCCTAAGGAACGGGCCCGACAGCAATGGGAATCTAACTGACGACATTGAGTTTGGGCAGCAGTTTGACCAAATAACTAGCCATTCCGGTAAACAGGAGCAAAAGTCAGACCAGTGGCCTTTTAATGGTAACCAGTCTGCTCCTGTTGCAAGGACTCAAAATGGCGTGCTAGGACACAAAGAAAATGGTTCTCTAAGCAGACCTAAACCAAATCCATTTAGTGACTGCTCATCCAAAGCAGGGGATGTGCAAAATGGCTTAAAGAACTCAGAGGGGAATTTCAGTCACAAGAGCGGCAATGTCAGCCCACATTCTTCTGACCCTATAACTATTAGCCCTCCACCTCAGAGCACCAAGCCTGGAAGAGGAAGGAGATGTGTAAAGGTGATTTTATTTTTTAATACACTTTTTCTGTGGTGAATAGCAGATTTCCACAGTAAATGAAGACAGCTGAAAATATGTATTTGGTGCATACATATTATCAGTGGTACAGGGTAATGTAGCTCCCATCATTAAGGATGATGTGCTGCTCTCTTCTCTGTGTTGTCCCTGAACAATGACAGTTTTTATACAGTTATATATATTTTTTTGGAGAAAGGGCTCAGTTTCACAGGCATATCCATGCTGGATATATTGTTTTGAAGTTGTGACACTCAAAGTTAACTGAATATGCAGTTCTAGCTTAGACAGCAATAATAATAGTTGCATATAAGAAAAATAAGACCCCTGATTTCAGTTTGATTTTATGGGTTGACATTGCATATATTAGTAGTTCTCAGTCTTCTTTTTTTGAGTTCTTTTTCCTTTATGTCTTTAAAGAAATACTGTTATTTTTCTTATTCACGTTGCAAGCCCCTTCCCTTCAACCAACTGATACCTCTTCAGCAATCCTCCCCAGCAGTATTTGACCTTCTCCCATGTAATCAGTTGCTAGCCTCAACATGATCACATGACCGAGGGCGTAATGTCATCACTCCCTCTAGGCCCCCGAAACCAGCTGACACTGGGTATTTTACTATAGCCTACAATGGAGGTAGGATTGCTGGAGAGGGGAGTGTGAATGAGTCCTTTTCACAGACATTGTCACTGTTAGCCCTTGTACACACGGTCGGAGATTCCGTCGGAATGTGTCTGATCGGAGCGGTTTGTCGCATATTCCGACTGTGTGTGGTATGCATCGGACTGTTTCTGTCGGAATATCCGTCGGACCAAATTTTCCAACTTGCAGGAAATATTTTCCGACAAACTGCTCCGATCGGACATACTCCGATCATGTGTAGAGAATTCCGATCGGACAAAGTGCCACGCATGCTCAGATCAAATTCCTACATCAAAGCTATTGGCTACTAGCCTGAACGTAGTCCCATCGTAACGAAATTACGTCATCACGTTCTGAAAGATCGGATTTTCCAACAACTTTGTCCGACCGTATGTATGCAACAGTTTCGGACAAGATCCATCGGACAAAATCCGACGGATTTGGTTGTCGGCATCTCCGACCGTGTGTACAAGGGCTAAGGCTTAAGGTACATGGGACGTTTTTACAAGCTCTCGTGAACGATTTAACTTGACCGATAAAAATTCACATTTAAAACGTCCATTTTGCCTCGTTTACATGCTGCATTTAGTGCCATTTTGCCACGTTTGCCTTTATAAGCGTTTGAAAAAAAAAATTTTTTTTTTTCAAAATAGTCAAAAACAAAAAATGTATATAACCAAAACTTTTGCCTTCAAAGAAAACCCTCTAAACACAACTGCCTAAAAACGACATTAAACGAACCTGTGTACATGTACACATAAGATAACATTGGATGAGTTCAGGGTCAGCTGAAAAAAACAGCCAACTGCCTCTGAACATCCGATTACCCGCAGCAGTGTACATGAAGCCTAATACTAAAAACTGACAGCAATCAGATTCTTTCTTGTCAAACTGCAGTTGATACGGTAAATAAATCATTTATTTTCTTGTTTAGGGCAAAAACCTCTTTATTGGGGTTTTTTTTTTAGCTCTATTTTGTAATACATTTAAGTAAATGTCATTGAGTTTTCTATTGCTCCTATTTATTAAAACACAGAAAAGCCCTTATTTTAGTTCACAATAAACCGAGTGGACTATCAAAATCCCACCCGCAGAGAAAAATTTAGGACTCGTTCTATCAAACTGCTGTTTCTGCAAATTCTACTAATTTCTAGTTGTATTATTTTCTTCTATTATAATTTGCTTAACCAGGATGCAGTAAAAATATACAATATGTGTACACTATTCAACAGAATGATATGTAATATGTAGATTAAAAAATTCAAAAGAGAAATTAGTTTCCCTGTGTGATATCCAGCTGTTCAGATAGCAGAAGACAAGGTTCGAATCAGGCTGGGAATATCAGGCAGCCCTGCCATTTAAACAGTTACCCACACATGTATTCATATAACCTAACTTTAAATTCTAAAGATATTTTTTCTTTTAGTTTTGGATACATAGGGATTAACTCATCAGTTTTGGGCTTTGTTTTCCTAGCTGTGCCCCATTCATGAGAATATCCCTCAATTCCTGAACTGTGTTGCCCATTTGGGCAATTTCTTCTCTATTCATGTTCCGGGAAAAATCAATTTTTTTTTTCTACCTCACTTTAGTCCTAGTGGTAATGTCACCTTGGACAGATATACATGGTGGTACTTACTAGCAAGGACACAAACAGTAATACGATGCTTTAACTCCTCACCACTCTATTTGCATCTATAAACTGTTTTGTTACAAGGTTTAAATACCTGTTGTCTTTCTATTTTTTTTTTTTATGAGTTTCAGATTTAAAATCCTCAAAAGTTCTCAAATAAACAAAATCTAGAAATAGACACCCTTTAGGTTCATTGTGAAAAAAAGCTTCTAAAGTAGATTTAGGCTGGATTCACACCTATGCATTTTTAGTGCTTTTTGCATTTTGCAGATTTGCACTACAGAACGTGTTCCATAGGAAACCATGTTAAATAGACTGTAGTGCAAATCTGCAAAATGCAAAAAGCACTAAATCTGCATAGGTGTGAATCCAGCCTTACTTTTAACCCAGTAGAGTTCTGGTAGGAGTTTTGCTGGATATGTACACAATGCAGTAAACCTTTAAGTGCAACAGAAAATGTTACAACTGGGCAGTCCATGTGTTGTCTAAATATAACAACCCATCTGGCAGTTGCCCGAGTGGCCATATTGGCCTTTTGGGTCTACCCTAGTTTGTTTAATTTTTTTACAAATGTTTGCAAAAATTCTAACTTTTGTTACTCTTTTACCTCATGCTGCCACCTATGTGTACTAATGGTAAGTACAATACTGTTTGCAAACCAGTCCCATTCATTGAATGAATCAGTTTGTTTTCTGAGATGATCAAATCTTTTAAAATATATTCCAGAACTAACATAGGAATGTATTACACAAACAGCTGAACTAGATATGCCAGATTTCCCGTTGTTATGTAATTGAGGCTTTTTTTTAGGTAGTAGATATTAAGTACACATCTGCTTTTTATCTTAGGGTCAAACCACCAGGAAAAATAACCTTGTCTGTTTAGCTAATGTACAACTTGCATCTTTGTACCTTGGCGTCCGATCTAGAAAAATGAGTGACACCATATTGATGGTGGTTAGTTTATTTAAAACCAATGTTCAATATCGGATAGAAGTTTGCGAGTTGTACTTGAGATGTTGAGATGTATCACTTGAGTTCCTAGTTCTGAGTTCTTGCTATGACCATTATGAGGGGTTCCCAGTTTCCTTGAATGGTTATTAATTTTTATTTTTATTTTTATTATTATTTTATGTTATTGAGAATGCAACAAGAGGTGCTACAGTACACGAAGATGGGTGCCCGAAGATACCCAGTGTAAAGAAACATAAATCATGGCAGTGTAACCACTCTTGGAGTGGGGTCGACTGTTACTTGTTCTAGCATTACCTTAGTAAAAAAAATCAAAAATCAAATGCGCATTATTTTAAACCATAATAAACACTAACTGTTTTGTGCTAACTTTTTAATTGCTATATACTGTACTTCTTCTTGATGCAAATGCTTCTTTAATGTATAGAGGTTGCCCACTAATCCAATCTTTGCTGTGACATTTCTTAAGAGGGTGCTGAATGAAGAAACACCAAAGTAGTAACAATTGTACATCTATAAACTGTTTTATTACAAGGTTTAAATACCTGTTGTCTTTCTTTTTATGCAGCCAGCTTCTGATGACATATTTGGGTCAGACATTTTTTCATCGAACTCTGTAAACCCAGAGCCGGTTTTATCAGTATCCATACCAACTACATCAACCTCACTACAACCAAACCCATTGGATCTTTTTAATGCTAACAACCTTTCCACTATACCACCTATAGGAGGTGCTGGTGAGTGAAAGCAGGAGCTTCAAGGAATTGTTAAACTACATAAACCACCATACTAGCTAGCTAGCTAGCTGTAGTCTCACCTAACCTATTACCGTGGCTATGCATATTCTAGTGTGTCCAAACACGGTTGGGTCTTGCTAAACTGACCTTGTTGGAGTGACAAATACAGTTTGTGGTGGGGAGGGGACTAGTTGTTGAAGAGCTTAGTATCTAGTCAATCAAATTTTGTGCTTGATTTTTATGCTAGATACCAATAGTAAAGGCTCAAATGCAGGCCACAACTGTAATTTGGTATCTAGCCTTGTTTCCTGGCTTTGGAAATTTGTACAGCTCTTATTTAGTTCCTTATCAATTTTCCCTGAAAATGTAATACAAAGTGAGTATGCCAGATTATTCTTTAAGTCTATCATGCTGAAGTAAAAATACAAGGCTAGCAACAGTAGCTATTGAGCTACTCTTATAAGCAATGCCAAGCTATAAAGAATGGGAAATAACTTGTGTATATATTTTTTTAACAACTAATGGAATTAGATCCACTTGTAAGTAGGTTGCAATTTTGTTATGTATATTTTTTTACTTTTAATTATCCTCTGTTGGACCATTCCTATTTCATCCCACATTCACAGCTGTCATACCAATTTCACTGAAAAACTCAGCAAGGAAAGGCTGGGCTTTGCCAATCCAATGTGCCAGCTCTCCCACAAGCTCCATCTTTATTAATATAGATTGAAGTTCTCCTGCCTTGTTGTCCTGCCAAGTAATCCTCTTCCCTAGTGGTGAAAACTGCCAAAGTCTGCAAAGATCAATCGGACTTAACATTTCTAACAGATGTGAAATCATTGTAAATGGCTTTTCAAGAAGCTGGAGGATTAGCTAAGTGCCTATTGATCAGTAATATATTTTTACTAAATCCTTGTTTAGGAGATATAATTCAATGTTGGTTACTAAATCTCAGTTTTTTTGCTGTAGGTACTCTACCACTAAATTCATCTCAAACTCAGCAATGGCATCAACAACCTCTACTTTTTACTCAGCCAGCTACAACGCTTCCCAATCCGGTATTGGGAGCCCTGCCTAGCTTTAATCCGCCAACCGTCCTTTCATCCCCGTCATCAATGGTGTCCTGGAATCAGCCAGCCCACTTTGTAGTTCCTCCACCTGTACAAAATCCCCCATTATGGAATCAACCAGTATCTGTCCAACCACCAGGATGGACCCAGGCATCAAGTAACCCTTTCCAAATGAACATTTTTCCACCTAGACCATCAACATTACCCTCTGGATTAATTCAGTCAGGACCAATTATTTCAAGCCCTCCACAGCTTCCACCAAGGCCAGCTCCAGTGAAGGAGTCACCTAAGATGGAAAGTGATGCTTTTACTGCTCTGGATCCTCTGGGTGAGAAGGAAAAGAAGAATGTGAAGGATATGTTTAAAGACTACCAGCTGGCTAAGCCTCCTGCTGTCCCTGCAAGACGTGGGGAGCAACAAAACAGCTCAAGTAGCACATCTGGAGCCTTTTCAAATTACTTCAGTAGCAAAGTTGGAATTCCCCAAGAAATTGCGGACCATGACGATCATGATATCAGTCAACTCTCTTCTAAAATTAACGGTAATATGCTAAGTGTTTTTTTAATTTAATGGTAAATATTGTACTGATAAAAAGATACACTTTGTAAAGTGTAAGTGTTTGTGTTCATGGAAAGTATGCCCAGATATGGCCTTTAATCACTGGGTGTGCATCTGTTATTGTGTGTTCTGGTAAAGTGGAAATTAAAGGAATAAAGGATGTCTTTCAGTTTTCTAGCAATTCATGAATAGCATCTATGAAAATTGACTTTACCTTTAAAAGTCAGATGAGTGCACATACAAATTGTGCCTTTGTAGTAAGTCTGTCTGGATACATTGGCGATAACCCTTCTAAACTAATCATACAGTACAGGACACAGGCAAAGTATTTTTTACACCACGGGTTATAGGCATGTGCCTTCAGGTAATTGGACACTGGCAGAGCTTTAGAGGACACGCTCCAAGGGTGTCTCTTCTATAACCCACTCTGTGAGTCCTCAGTTTTGTGCTAATGTCTAAAGGTGATGAACCTTTTTTCTTTCATGGAGAAATTCACCCTTTGCTTAACTTTATTTAATTTAACTTTAATACGTTTATTTTTCTTTATTATTTTATCATTGGATTCTTCAATCAAGTCCTCACTTTCTTCTACTGCCAGTCTAGAAGCAGTGTATCTCAATCAGCCCTGGCTCATTAAAACCTTGAGTAGGGCTGGCCTGTAATGTTGCTTTGGCCACTGGATCCTGCATGTGTGCTCACCCTGCCACTTGGTGCAAGGTGTCAGCCGCAGGGTGCTATGCAAGTCCAGGGCCCTGGTCCAGTGCTATAGAACCTAGTCCCTAAAGACCCCTTCCAGGGTATGCCCACCATGATAGGAAAAGTTCACAGATGATCAGGTTTTACTTCACACAATCGATTGTTCACTTTGCCACCACTTATGCCTAGAGCCCTTATATATTCTCTGGTGGAGAATCTTCCAGGTCCATGTGTTTTAAAACATGGTGATTTTTTTTTCATTCAACCCAGCGGACTAAACGGAAAAAAAAAAGTGAAGCTCAGGGAGAGCTGCTGTACTAGCTATCAGATGTTAGTAGTGATCTCCGCTTCTGTGCAATTGTTATCTGACAGGGGGATGGCCTTCCCTACCAGAGCACAGCCATTGGCTGAGATTGTCGATCGGGTGCTGATCAGCAGACCTTTATAGAGCATGTCCCTTCCACACAGGCCAAATGTCAGACGGTTCCTATTGACCCTGCCAATGTGGCCGAATATTCGGCCTGTGTGTGTGGCCCTTGCTGAAAATCACATTCACTGCTTTATAAATAGCACATATAGCACGTGCATAATCATGTATAATAATGTAACTATGTACATAACTTTGTATAACATGTAGATGCACATTGCAGTAGCGTGCTGTCAAACCTTAGGTATGGATATTTTTGCATGGTTACATTTGTAGAAATTTCCTGACCCCAGAGGCATGGTGGCACCTCCAGAGGCGGGTTGGCCAGCATTTCTCTCCAGGTCCATGGCTAAGAAGGGATACAGAAAGAACACTGAGTGTCAGTCACTTGTCTATATTTTAGACGTTTTTTTGGACAACACACAGGTGAGGGTTAGGGGTCCCGGATACCCAAGTAGATCCCTTACAGATTTATCCAGATCTATATTCTAGCTTCACAGTGTTAGAACCTTTAAGCTGACCTGACAACACTGTAGGCAGCATCCTAGCTGGTTCATAGACTTCTCTCTGTTTCCTAGGCTCTGTGCGCCCCCAAGACAGTCTACCAGACCTTTCTGAGAAACAAGCCTTCATCCTGGCTTTCTTCAGCAAAATCATCCTCCTGGAACTTGATTCTGGTATCCTCCTTTGACTGGCAGGACAGTTCTAAGGCCACTTTAGGTCTATGGCATGTTAGGTCCCACACAGGCTATTGGCCTAATAGAATAGAATAGAAATTCCTCTTGGGTTGGCTGAAGAAATACTCATAACTCAAAATCTCATACTATTGCCAGTGGTACAAATGACACCTACTGGCAGCAGTGAGAAATCACAGCTCCACTAAGTTTAGGGGAAAACCAAGTGAAAAAACTAAACTATAAATCAGTCTGGGCTGACAATCAGCCAGCAAATCTTCATTTGGGTAGACACAGTGCTACACATTGGTCCAGCTGGGACCAATGTAAGTATGTGCATGTCATACCTGAAACAATGGATACAATGGAAAGCTGGAAATCACTGTGGTCGGCATCGCTACTATAGTGATCTCCACTGGCTTCCAGGTCCCATGCCCAGTAACTGCTTTGCTGTTAGGTGAACACAGGAAGTCTCTCGCACAGCATCATTCACAGAACACTTTGCAATTTTTCAATTGATGGAAAGTGTTCTCTGCATGGGTAGAGAGGAGTGTTTTTTTTTTTTGCCCAGACATACACTTTAAAAGGAAGTATGGCAAAAGCTTTTTGATCATAGTTCTCTTGTAGTGCACTTAATTATGCTCTCCTGTGACCCAGAATCAGCCAACAGTGGGCTAAAGTTCACTGTCGGCTGATGTCACAGACTCACTCCATGCTCTGGAAGAAACCCAAACATATTGTGGGGATCCACCCTGTTGCCTGATTAACAACTAGCCCCTGATCTCATAGTGTGCCTGAGAGCTGAAGCCATTAGCACCCGCCCCCTCCCTGGCACGGGGCTCCAGTGAGCTCTGCTGCAGCAGAGCAGAGAGGGGTGACTAACAATCACCGCTCTCTGCTCAGAGCTGATAACTGAGCGATCAGTGGTCAGGTGATTGCCAAGGTCTCAAACCAATACTGCAGCAGGGAGGTGAGTATGTGTGTTTGTTTTTTATGCTTATGATCTAATGCAACAGAAGTGATTGCTACGATTATTACAATTGTCACTTATAATCCAGTTCGGTACTATCTGAACCATTGACCCTAAACAAATATATTTAAATCAGGTGTTATGACTTCTTTCTGACTTTCCTATTCAGTGTGTCTGTTCAGGGTCAGCAATTCAGAGAGTATTGAAGCCAGGGAACTAGTATTTTTAGAGAAAGGTCAGCAATGGAAGCCTTCATATTTCTCTCAGTACTGATTTTCTTTTGTTGCTATGAAAAGAGCTAGCCTTCAGGCATTTGAGGGTTAACGCAAGCACCACATCAGCAAGCAGACAATGCACAAGAATGTGTCCCTGTACTGAGGTCCAGGACTGCAGTAACACCTGATATGTCTGAAGGACAGCTCCACTCATCTGTCAACTTTCTCTTCTGGAACAAAATATAATTTCACCACATCAAGTAATTAAAGATACCCAAACAATTGTTTGTGTGTCCCACTGATCTTGGCTTTACTTTGTCTGTAGGGGCTGGACTTTCCTGACTTTGGGACTAAACCCTACCCCACAGAATGAGTCCAATGAGTGCACCCTGACAGCAGACCTGGTACAGGAGATGGTCAGAAATTGCAGACATGGTACAGGAGATGGTCAGAGACTGCAGACATGGTACAGGAGATGGTCAGAGACTGCAGACATGGTACAGGAGATGGTCAGAGACTATAGACATGGTACAGGAGATGGTTAGAGACTGCAGACATGATACAAGAGATGGTCAGAGACTGCAGTTCCTTTGGACGCTAGTAGATAATGGCCAATCGGCCCTCTCACCTGAACCAGCGATACCCCCTCAGGACAAGCCACCCCCCTCCATTAGTACAGACCCCCCTCCATTAGTACAGACCCCCCAGGACAAACCACCCCCCCTCCATTAGTACAGACCCCCCAGGAAAAACCACCCCACCTCCATTAGTACCGACCCTCCCCAGGACAAACCAACCCCCCTCCTTTAGTACAGACCCCCCAGCACAAACCCCCCCCCATTAGTACAGACCCCCTCAGGACAAACCAACCCCCCTCCATTAGTACAGACCCCCCCCCCAGGACAAACCCCCCTCCATTAGTAAAGACCCCCCTCAGGACAAACCTCCCCTCTCCATTAGTACAGATCCCTCAGCACAAACCAGTCCCCTCCATTAGTACAGACCCCCCCAGGAAAAACCAATCCCCCTCCATTTGTACATACCCCCCCCAGGACAAACCACCCCTCTCCATTAGTACAGACCCCCCAGGACAAACCAATCCCCCTCCATTAGTACAGACCCCCCAGAACAAACCCCCCTCCATTAGTACAGAGCTCCCTTTGGACAAACAACTCCCCTCCATTAGTACAGACCCCACCAGGACAAACCCCCCCCCCTCCATTATGGTACATAAAAACAGATGGGAGAACAAGTGGAGAACAGATTGCAGCAGGCAAGAGTTAGGACAGAGAGGAGGAGGAGGAGAACACATGTCACTGCAGGCATGGACCGCCCCCTCAGCAACGTCACAGCATAGCTAGTCTCTCTCCACACAGAGACAGCCACTCCAATCTCTGGCTGCTTCGCTCTCCTCCTCTGACAGGAGGAGGGAGGGGGAAATGGGTTTAGGAAACACAGCGGCGGGGACTGGCCCAGGCCCCGCCCCATTTTCGTTGCCATTATCGGCGTGATTTCTCTTTTTCGGCAAATTGCCGAAAAGGTCATTTTCGGCCGATATGTTTCGGCGGCCGAAATTTCGGTGCATCTCTAGACTTAATTACACCAACACTTACTGGCCAATAAGATGTTTATGGTGGTAGTGGGCAAGGCTTAGGTCTAGGAAGAGGGCTAAGCCCCAAAGATACCCGAGAGTCTTTGTGTGCCCTTTGACCCTGGTTTTATATTGTCTCTAGGAGCTGAGCTTTTCTGACTTGGGACTAAACCCCATCCACCTACTTAGTCTTCTTGTCCATTTATTGCACACTTAAGCTGAGCACATGGACCAAAAATCAGCTTCTGTTAAACGTGCATGCTCGAAAACCAGCATCTGATCAGCTGCGAGTGCTAATGAGTGTGTTTTGGCAGGGGGAAAGTCCCCCTGTCAGAATAAAATAGCACAGCGGGGGAGATCATCGCACTAACCTATCCACCTACCATCTTCTTGTCCATTTAGTGCAAACTAAATCTGGGTACACATGGGCTGAAAATTGGCTTCTGTTGAATGGGAATGCTGGAAAACCAGCATCTGATCACCTGCAGGCACTAATTAGTGTGTTCTGGTGGGAGAAAAGTCCCCCTGTCAGAATACAATAGCAGAGTGGGAGGTCCCTGCACTAACATTGCTTGTGTTAGTATGACGATGAGTTGTTTTTTCTTTCAGTCCGTTGGGTTGAAGGAAAAAAATCTTATAATACGTACCCAGCTTTACTGACCAGTAAGGTGCTTATGGGGGTGGATAATGGTTCTGGGAAATGGACTAAGCCCTAAAGACACAAAAAAGCTTCTTTGTGTGCCCCTCTGATCTTGGCGTCACATTATCTCAAAAGCCCCATACACACGATCAGAATTTCTGCCAGCAAAAGTCGGATGTGAGCTTTTGGTCAGAAATTCCAACCATGTGTGCATGGTCCATCGGACTTTTGCTGGCAAATTCCAACCAGTAAAAGTTTGAGAGCATATTCTCTATTTTTCGGTCGGAAAAAGTTCAGATCAGAAATTCTGATCGTCTGTACATATTCTGACGTTCAAAAATTCCTATGCATGCTTGAAAACAATTCGACGCCTGCTCTGGAGCATTAAACTTCATTTTCTCGGCTCCTCATAGTGTTGTACGTCACCGCGTTCTTAACGGTCGAAAGTTCAGACCTTTTGTGTGACCATGTGTATGCAAGCCAAGCTTGAGCGGAATTCCGTCTGAAAAAAACCATCCAAGTTTTTTCCGACGGAAAATCTGCTTGTGTGTACGGGGTGGATAAGGGCGGATCTTCCCTCACTTTGGGACTAAACTCCACTCATCTACCTATTTTCTTGTCCAGTGAGTGTAAACTTAACGGTCACTAAGGTGTTCATGATGGTGAGCAGGACTTAGTTCTAGGAAGAGGGCTAAACCCTAAATTTATGCAAGTCATATCCTGGGTAACAAAATGAAAATAGGATTGGGGGGTACACAGAACAAAGGTAATATTAATAACTTATTCTGCCTTCTTTTAGGTGGTACTTTTATCATCATGGATGACAAGTCCATTTAACCTTAAAAATGACACCTTCTTATAAACCTGGTATTTTGGTGTTATTGGTGAAAGCGTACATTGTTCTTTTCTTAAAAAGAAAAAAAAAATATGTTTTTAGATATATCAGTATGTTCAATTTTGTGATTTAATAATGCAACTGTTTATTTGACTGACAGAGCCACCAAAGCCAGCCCCACGAGTGCAAACACTGCCAGTGACCAAACCCAGCGAAGGGTTGTTCGAAAACCCATTTGGATCAGACTCCTTTGGTGCTCCATTACAAAACTCTGTAAGTAACAGTCTAGTTTTGTACAGTATGGAGTAAGGACATAGTATCAAAATAGACCTAAAGTTCAAAATGTCACTGAACCTACTTTCCTCATCTGCTGAACTATACCAAAAAAGTAACTACAAGTTGTGAAATGTCTTTACTGAAGATAATAGTGCATTTCATTTCTATTTTAAACTAAATGGGTTGTTTTACCATGTGAGGTTCACATATACTTCATTACATCTCTAGAGGGAGCCTTAAAGTAAAAGTTAAACTATATTTAAATCTACTCCCATCCACATTCTAAGTCTATTCTATCTACACTGTTAAAGAAAGATCTGTATACTTACCTGTTCTGAGGGCGCTCTGGTCTGGTTACATGATCGGATCTCAGCATCGGCTTCAGTGTAGAAAAGAGATTGCGGACAATGGCTGCGGGGCCTGGACGACGACGTCACCCATAGGCTTACTATGGAGCATCTGCTGTCAGCTGTCCCGCCTCTACACTGAAGCTGGTTGCTGAGGCCTGATCATGTGTCTGGGCCAGGGCACCCTCAGAATAGGTAAGTATTCAGATCTTTCCTTTCACATGGTACATAGAATAGGCTTAGAACGGAAGTGGGAGTAGATTTAAGTATAGTTAGTGTTTTGAATTTCCACTTTAAGGCTCCCTCTGGAGATGTAAGGAATGCCTTAAAGTATATGTGAACCCTCATGTTGTAAAACAACTCACTCTGTTTATAATAGAAATGAAAGGCAAAACATTTGCGTGTGTGTTGTGGGGGTTAGCTCAATTGGGGATCACCTTTACTTGGAAAAAGGCCACCCAGACGGCAGGTGTTTCTTAAAAGTCTGACTTGTAGCCAGTTTTATTTAAATGGTTGCATGTAAATCAAACAGAACAAAACAGAAAATGAATCCTTCCCATCAGGCACTACCTAAATAGAAGTTATTCCTATCTCACAGGTGAAGGGCTTCTCCCAGTCACCCACAAAAGATAATGCAAACCTTTTTCTTTCTCTCACAAAGCAAATTTCACATCAATAGCTCTCTCAGGTTTCGCTTCCTGAGTCCCAGGCCAGAGGCAACCTTGTGCTCCAGCCTGCTTTATTTATACCACCTGCTTGTGGTCAGCAATGGAACCTAAAATCTGGTCCGGAAGCAATACTGCCAAGGAGGCCTGGAACACCCGGACCGGATTCCACCTTAGTTTCCTGCATTTAAACGCATGCGAGGTGATACATAGCGTCCATATATATATATATATATATATATATATATATATATATATATATATATATATATACAGCGCCTTGAGGCGATTTAGTTCGCGTTGTGCGCTATACAAATATTTCATTCATTCATTCAGGAGCATCATCCAAACCAAAAGGCATACGCTTATACTGAAAAGTCCCCTCGGGGGTAGAGAATGCCATCTTCTGTTTTTCAGATTTAGTTAGGGGTATCTGGCAATAACTTTTAATCAGATATTAAGTCGTTATGTACTGGCCAGCTCTCAATCTGTCAACAAGCCTGTCCGCCCGAGGCATCCGGTATGCACTGAATTTGGACACGCTGTTCAACATTCTGAAATTGTTGCAAAACCTTATGTTTACATCTGGTTTTGGGGCCAAAACGATGGGACTTGACCAGTCACCATGGGACTCCTCTATCACTACTAACTCTAACTCTAACATGTTTTTACTTCATTTGTAACTGCTTCCAGCCTGGCCCTGGGTATTCTATAGGGCATTACGTTTAAACAAACCCCCGGTTCTGTAATTATGTTGTGTTGTATAAATGTAGTCAGTCTGGGCAGGTGAGAAAAAAAGTCTTTATTTAATTTCAGTTATGGGCACCTTAGGTGTCATGGAGGCCGTTTCCTTTAAGGGATTGGTACTGTCAGCAAAGTCTCTCTGTCCTTCCAAGGTTTTAACAGATTAACATGATAGTTTTGCTCTGGTTTCTTTCTTTCTGGCTGGTGAATTTTGTAATTTACTTCCCCTATTCTTTCCATAATTTTAAAGGGACCTCTTGCCACTTTGCTAGGAATTTACTCTCAACTGTGGGGACTAGTATCAGCATTCTATCCCCGGGGGTTGAAGGCCCAAGTCTTGGCATTCTGATTATAAACCCTTCTCTGGGCCTCCTAAGCTTGCTCCATATGTTCCTGTAAAAAACGGCACGACAGTCACAATTCTAACCTGCATCAGCGAGATATGCTCAATGATAATTCTATAAGGCGTGGGCTCTCCCACCCACTTTTCTTTTTGTGACATTTAGCAATCCCCTGGGATGTTGTCTACCATACAGTAGTTCAAAAGGTGAGTAACCTGTAGATGCCTGAGGTATCTCTGGTATAGCAAACATGAGGTACAGCAACAAAAAAAATCCCAATTTCTCCCATCTTTGTCCACCACCTTTTTTAATATGTTTTTGAGCGTCTTGTTAAATCTCTACATAAGACCATCAGTTTTGGGGTGTTAGAGGTACAGAAACTGGAGATTTTGAACAACTTACACAATCCTTTAGTGGATTTGAACATAAATGATGTGCCCTGATCTGTTAATGTCACTTTTGGAATATCCACGCGACTAAATACCTGGACAAGCTCTTTGGCGATAGGCCTTAGCTGAGGTATAACGGAAGGGAATGGATTCAGGATACCATGTGGCATAGTCCAGTATTACCGGTATGTGCTGATGGCCCCAGGCACCAGATCCATGCATATTTTTTTAAAGGCACTTCAGTTATCAGTAATGGTAACAGAGAACTGCAAAACTGGGGCGATGGTAAAGACACTCTGGAGCTTTGTCCTTTGGACACAGCTGTTCACAGATCATGGTAAAGGGCCAATCACAACAGCCCTTTACCACTTGATCAGCTGTGTCCAGTCAAAGCTGATCACAATATAAACACAAGCCAGTTATCGGCATTCCTTTCCTCGCACTGACAGCATTAGGAGAGAAGAGCCGGTAACTAGCTTGTGTAAAAGGGACATCTACACTGGTAATCAGGGCACCGATTATCAGTGCTGCCTATCAGTGTCCACCAGTGATGCCAATCAGTGCCCACCAGTGATGCCAATCAGTGGCCTTCAGTGCCACCCTATCAGTGCCGCCTAACAGTGCCTATCAGTGTCCTTCAGTGCCGTCTATCAGTGTAAGATAGGCCTCCACATCATCTGCAGTTGTCATCTTCTGCAGGTAATAGCTGGCATGCACCATTTTCTGTTCCACCTGCAGCGAGCCTGTGGACCCCTTCTTTAAATCCACCAAGTCCTGGCCACTTCCTTACAGAGTTCTCAGTCTGCTTGTTGTGCCTCCGCAAACTGGCGAATCGCCTGTGCGAACTGGTGGTTGGTTATAACATCCTCCATCTTCTCACTTACTCAGGAAACTGGGAAAAAGGCAGTCCAGACGGCAGGTCTTTCTTAAAAGTCTGACTTGTAGCCAGTTTTTTTTAAAAGGTTGCATGAAAATCAAACAAAACTAAACAGAAAATAAATCCTTGCTATCCAGGCACTAACTAAATAGAAGAGATTCCTATCTCACAGGTCAAGGGTTTCTCCCAATCACCAACAAAACACACCTGGTGCAAACCTTTTTCTTTCTCTCACAAAGCAATTCCCATATCAATAGCTCTCTCGGGTTTGGCTTCCTGAGTCCCAGGGCAAGGGCAATCTCTTGCTCCAGTCCTGCTTTATCTATATCACCTGCTGGCGGTCACTAGTGGAACGCAATGAAATTAATTTGCCATGGCGCTGACTCCCCTCAATCCGGGGGGTGCTTCATCTGCCAAAAAGTTATGCATATAAATATTCAAGGAAGGATCAAGAAAACATGTACTAATAAGGGAGATGATTCATGGAGCATTTTCTTTCTGGAATCCATCTGCTCTTAGCTGAGAAAACCCCTTCTTCCCTCCTCCTGATAAATGGGGGGGGGGGGGGGGGAAATGCCCATGAAGACTCCTGTGATTTATGACATAATTTTGGGTTAGGCCAGAAACCAGGAAGCAACTGATTTTCTCCAGGAAATATCAACCCCGACCTTATCAACAGAGGCTAAAAGAGAGTTAGAAGCCCCAATTTCGCTGCAGGAAATCCATTGTGCTGTAACTGGGATGTCCAATCGGAAATTCCCAGGTCCAGATGGGCTCTCCATAGAAATTCATAAAAAATATGGGGAGGTTCTGCTCCCCGAAATTACTAAAAACTTTCGAGTGGGCACTATCTAGTGGGGGTCTGCCCACATCAGTGTCGGAAGCCAACATCATTGTAATTCATAAGGAGGGGAAAGATCCATTAGAACCTTCATCTTATCGCCCTATCTCTCTTCTCTGTAAGGACGTGAAAATTTTAGCTAGAATTCTAGCAACTCGTCTAAACAGACACATACAAAATCTGATACATCCGGATCAGTCAGGGTTTATCCCCAATAGGTCGACCAGCATTAATATTAGGCGTGTTTTCTTAAATATGCAGATTCCAACAGATGAGGAGGGTTCACGGGCTGTGTTAGCCTTGGACACAGCCAAGGCCTTTGACACCCTAGAAGGGGATTATTTATGGAGAGTACTCGAGAGTTTTGGCTTTGGCTCTTCATTTATTAGGTGGGTGAAAATACTTTATACTGAACCACGTGCAAAGGTAAAGATCAATAATGAATACTCAAGTCTTTTTCGGCTTGAGAGAGGAACAAGACAGGGATGTCCCCTGTCTCCTTTATTATTTGCCCTTGCAATTGAACCCCTGGCAATATAGACTAGATCAATGACCGAGGTACAAGGATTTCGGAGACAGTTGCAGGAGGATAAAATATCGTTGTTTGCAGATGACATCCTTTTTTTTTTTTTAGGTGATGTCCAGTCCTCACTAAAAACTGTGATACAAATGGTCGGAGAGTTTGAACGGGCTTCTGGTCTGGTTGTCAATTGGGAAAAATCCACCTAATTGCCGGTTTGATCCTCTTGGCAACCAGACCTGCGTAGACATCCCCAAATTAAAAATAGTGGGAAAATTAAAGTATCTGGGCGTCTGGATTGACAGGGACCTAAACCAATACCTCAGGGATAACATAAGTCCATTGTTGCTTAAATGGAAGCAAAGGGGAGATACTTGGAGCCGCCTCCCTCTGTCAGTAGCTGGGCGCTTTAACCTAATAAAGATGATTTGGTTACCTCAGATTTTATATTTCTTCCACAACTCCCCAGCTTGGATAGACCATAAATGGTTTAAACGAATAGAATCTTTGTTTAGAGACCTGATATGGAAGAAGGGTCAGCCTAGGTTCAGTTTACAAACCATCCAGTTACCATTAAAAGAGGGGGGAGTGGCGGTTCCACATCCTAGGACATATTTTCTTGCATCCCAGCTCCAACACTTAGGGGGTTGTGGAGATTATGAGGGTGGGAATCCCAATAGGAGTTTAATGTTGATGAGGTCAACGTATAACTCTCTACTTGAGGTTCTGGAGGCAGAGTCATTCTTCCATAAGTGCCCGACATTTAAATTGATTAAAAAAATCTGTCAGACAGCAAAGCTTTTGCTGGGGTATAAGGGGATATCAGAATATGCTCCTTTATGGAACAATAATAAACTGCCAGAATTAAGTAATATAGAGAAATCAGTAGAATGGGAACGGCAGGGCATTAGACGCTTACGACAGCTATATGACGGCAGTACCTTGAAAGCTTTTTCAGATTTAAAACAAGAATTCAACATATCAAATAGTACCTTTTATAAGTACTTACAACTTAGGCACGTGATCCAAACCCAGTTCAGATCACAAATAATCGAATGGACTCAGCTTTCGATTTTGACCAGTATAATTAATTCAGATGTATCTAAAGGCCTAATCTCTAAAATATATACTAGTTTGGAAGCTAGAACAATAAGCAGAATAGGACTTTCTAAGAGTAGAGCTAAATGGGAAAGAGACATAGGGGAAATAACAACAGAGGATTGGGGAGAAATCCTGCAAAGAGGAAGGTTGGTCTCAATCTCTCCCTCACAGAAGGTGTCGCACCTATTTCTGCTCCATAGGGTATACCACACTCCAGCAAAAATGTTTAGTTTTGGATGGAAACAAGATGATCATTGCCCTAGATGCGGAGCATCAGAGGATTTCATCCACATGCTTTGGAGATGCCCAAAGCTATTTAAGTATTGGATTGAAGTAGTAGACAGTATAAATAAAATCGTTAACGCTACCCTGGAACCAACGGCTAAGATCTGCTTACTGGGAAGTGTGGAGAGGGGCAGAGCTCCAAAAGAAACTCTGGAGCCAGTTTTGAGATGCCTTTTCCAGGCAAGAAAAATGATTACACAGAAATGGCAGGCACATAACCCCCCCCCCCCCCCCCCCGCTGCTGCAGAGTTGCTGTCCAGATATGACAAACATCTGCACAATGAGGGTGAACATTGCTGTATTTTCTCTAATATGTGTAGTTCCTAAATCGTTAGTGTCACTCAGTGGCCATTATGTGTTTTTTTTTTTTTTTTTTATATATCTCAATCGGGAAACAAAAATGTGTGGAGGCCACTAGGTGGTGCTGACAATATAGAAACTACACATAATGGAGAAAATACGCCAATGTTTGTACTGATTGTGGAGATGTGTGTCATATCTGTACAACAAGCATTTTTTACATATCACTAGGTATCCCTCCACATAATTGCAAACAGATAAATTGTTATCCATACAGTATAGTAAAATGTCCACGGGTACTCCAAAAGCTACCTCTGATTACTACAGCAACGCTAGTGTCATTGCTTACTATGACCAGCTTTCATATGGTAATGGCACATGAGAAAACAGAAGAATGTCAGATGGTGATAAAAGTCCAGGTAGACACAGATGGTGGTCCTAATGTGGTACTGAAGATGTGCCCCTCACATCAGAATATGCAAGCCGTGCCTCACACTCCCCTTAGGGGTTCTCACTCACAAGAAAGATGAACAGATCTAGCTTCGATGGTCTTGAATGGTCTATGTTATTATAAGATTTAATAGCTCCATAGCACTGAGATAGTGGAAGAAGGCTTAGGTTTTCACTGTATTGTGACAGATAAATTGTTATATTATGCAAAGCTATCCGGATCATCTGTTATCCGCAATAAATGATCTCTCAATGAGGTTTCCTCCTGAAGGGCCAACTTACAGATTTCCCTAAATATATTTCTAAAGGTGCTATTGACATGAACATTTCACCACGTCAGTAACAACCCATGCAATCCATAAATACAAAGAAACTAAAACAAATAAGTTCAGAAATGAAGTTATGTGTAATAAAATGGAATCACACAGGGAAAAGGTATATAGCACGCCAATTGAAAATTATTTAATATACATACAAAATCCTTTGTTGGTAATGACAGCTTCAAGAAACTAGTCACATGCTCAGGTGTGATTCTGGCCCATTCTTCCACACAGTCTTCAAATTTCGGAGCTCTATGAACTCTGATCTTTAGATCTTTCCATATATTTTCTATTGGATTCAAGTCAGGTGATTGGCTGGGTCATTCTAGAAGCTTTATTTTCTTTCTTTGAAACCAATTGAGAGTTTCCTTGGCGTTGTGTTTGGGATCATTGTCTTGCTCAAATATCCACCCTTGTTTCATCTTCATCATCCTGGTAAATGGCAGCAGATTTATATCAGGAATGTTTTGGTACATTTTTCCATTCATCCTTCCATCAATGATTTGAAGTTTGCCAGCACCATATTCTGAAAAACAGCCCCACACCATAATGTTCCCACCTCCAAACTTCACTGTTGGTATTGGGGTGTTTTTGGGGTGATTTGCAGTGCCATTTGACCTCCAAACACGGTGTATATTATGGCATCCAAAGAGTTCAATTTTGGTCTCATCTGACCAGACTATATTCTCCCAGTATTTCACAGGCTTGTCTAAATGTTGTGCAGCAAATGTTTAATGAGCTTCAACATGCTTTTTCTTCACCAATGGAGTCTTGAGTGGCGAGCGTGCGTACAGGCCATGGCGGTTGAGTGCATTACTTTTTTTTTTAAACAATTGTAACTGCTTATTCAAGGTCTTTCTGAAGCTGTCCACAAGTGGTCCTTGGCTCTTGGTCAACTCTTCTGATAATTCTTTTCACTCCTGTCAGAAACGTGCGAGTACCACCTGGTCATGCCTGGTTTATGGTGAAATGTTCTTCCCACTTCCGGATTATGGCCAAACAGTGCTCACTGGAAGATTCAGAAGTTTAGAAATCCTTCTGTAACCAATGCCATCAGTATGTTTTGCAACAGTAAGGTTGTGAAGGTCTTGAGAGAGCTCTTTGCTTTTATGCATCATGAGATGTTTCTTGTGTGACACCTTGGTAATGAGACACCTTTTTAGAAGCCATTAGTTGAGACTGAACCAACTGATATTAATTTGCACTGACAAGGGGCAGAATTGCTTTCTAATTACTGATAGCTTTCAGCTGGTGTCTTGGCTTTCCATGCCTTTTTGCACCTCCCTTTCTTTATGTGTTCAATACTTTTTCCCTGTTTCATTTGATTTTATTACACATAACTTAATTTCTGAACTTGTTTTGGTATCTTTGTATGTATGGATTGCATGGGTTGTTACCGATATGTGGTGAAAATTTCATGTCAAAAGCACCTTTAGACAAACACTATATTGTAAAAAGTATTGGGATGCCTGCCTTTACACGCACATGAACTTTAATGGCATTCCAGTCTTAGTCCGTAGGGTTCAATAATAAAGGGGTTGTAAAGGTACATTTTTTATTTTCTACATAGGTTCCTTTAAGCTAGTGCATTGTTGGTCCACTTATCTTTTCCTTCAATTTCCCTTCTAAATGTTTTTTTTTCTTTGTTTTCTTTGTCTGAATTTCTCACTTCCTGATCCTCCTCAGTAAGCTGTTCAGTAAGCTGTTCTGGCTGACTAACCACCAGCTCGGATGATGGTGAGAAGTTTACTGAGGAGAAACAGGAAGTGAGAAATTCAGACAAAGCAAAAAAACATTTACAAGGGAAATCAAAGGAAAAGGTAAGTGAACCAACAATGCACTAGCTTAAAGGAAACTATGTAGAAAATAAAAAAATTACCTTTACAACCCCTTTAAGTTGGCCCACCCTTTGCATCTATAACAGATTCAACTCTTCTGGGAAGGCTGTCCACAAGGTTTAGGAGTGTGCCTATGGAAATGTTTGACCATTCTTCCAGAAGTGCATTTGTGAAGTCAGGCACCAATGTTGGACGAGAAGACCTGGCTCGCAGTCTCCACTCTAATTCATCCCAAAGGTGTTCTATCGGGTTGAGGTCAGGATTTTGTGCAGGCCAGTCGAGTTACTCCACCCCAAACTCACTCATCCATGTCTTTATGGACCTTGCTTTGTGCACTGGTCCAAATCATTTGGTGGAGGAGGGATTATGGTGCGGGCTTGTTTTTCAGAGGTTGGGCTTGGCCCCTTAGTTCCAGTGAAGGGAACTCTTAAGACATCAGCATACCACGATATTTTGGACAATTTCATGCTCCCAACTTTGTGGGAACAGTTTGGGGATGACCCCTTCCTGTTCCAACATGACTGCACACCAGTGTACAAAGCAAGGTTCATAAAGACTTAGAAGAGAGAGTTTGGGGTGGAGGAACCTGACTGGCCTTCACAAAGTCCCAGGCACAAGCCCTGACACAGGGAGGTAACGGTGTTATTCTCACAATAGCCAGGGAGGGAATGAGGTTATTCTCACTACATCCAGGGAGGAAGGGGGGTTATTCTCACTTTTGCTTTTTCTCCATTAATAGAGTAGAGCAGCTATAGAAGCCCTTATTTCTAGGATTCGCAAGAGATGATGATGTAAATGCAGAAAGGGTGTGCTGTGGAATATTTATTTTATGTCTAGAACATTGGAGTGGTATGTAAGCTTGACTTACTAAAATAGCACAAATCAGTTGTTATATGTATTGCTTCCTGACAGGTCCCAGTTTTACCTCCTTGAAATATTAACTTGCATATTTTATTAGAGCTCAGACCACTTATTCATGTAAATGAGTAGGAACAGACAATGGAACTTCCTGCCAAATGGATGTCCTCACTTTGTCTTCCAAAACAGTGAAAGGCCGAGACACAGCGTTATTGGCAATCCCAATTATTGGCACTTACTGCTAGCTTGTGTCTGTTCTCTTACTGAATTCACAGAAAAGGGGAAACAATACAAGCTGTTCACAATGATTCTGAATCACAATAGTTCTGAATCTGAAGAGGGGACAGATTGGTAGAATGTAGTGTCTTATTACTCTTAGCAACCACATTCGTTTCTAGTTTTCTAGACTGAAAAACAACAGCAAACATTTACCGTAATCATTGTTCTTTATTAAAATAGCACTGTCTTTATTTTTTCTCATTGTGTACTGATGTGCTGCACGCAACAGACACAATTCAGGAATGATCTATAACACCATAGACCTCGCAATTATTGTCAAGCAAATGCTAGTGATATTTTAGGGAGTGATAACCAGTGGGACAGTGTTTGTAAATTGACTTTTACATACATTTTTGAGCAATGAGAATTAAATGAACACGCGATTTTCCAAAATACCACAAGAGATACCTATAATGTGAGGAAATTCTTTTTGTAAACTAGCCAATGAGATTTTCAAGACAGATGATATAAATAAAGCGCAGTAAAGGAAATAACCCATGCTTTAAAAGTTTTGTGAATTTAACACAATTGTGATTTGAGGCCACAATAAATCTGTTAAGGAAAACTATGATTGGACTAACACTGTATGTTGTGTCATAGGCAAATTCAGGGAGACAGTTGTATGAAGTTTCCCTGCAACTTTAAAGAGGAAGTAAACCCTGATGGGTATACTTCCTCTTTGATTCCCTGCAAAGGTAAAGCATAATGGACTACTATGCATCGCATAGTAGTCCATTATGTGTCACTTACCTGACACAGGAGCCAGCGAAGTCACAACTGTCCCCTTGTGTACGGAGCCTCCATCTTCTTGGTGGGTCTCGCTGCTCTAGCGCTGTCATTCAGCAGAGCCGCAATGATGTCAATCCCGCGCATGCACACGGGAGCCGCCAATCGCAGCATATCGCCGTTAACAGAGGTGCACTCAGTGGCGGTGCCTGTCTTTTGGCAAATATCTCCTAAACCGTGTAGGTTTAGGAGATATTTCTTAGACCTACAGGTAAGCCTTAATCTAGGCTTACCTGTAGGTCAAAGTGGTTTGTAAGGGTTTACAACCACTTTAAAGAGGAACTACTGTATACTGTGGGGAAAAAAATGTTTAGCAGAGGGGTAAGGACTGCAGTTAACCATTCCCCCAGTACTCACCTACTGTACTTCATTCTGTGCCATGTATTTTGGTGACTTCCACCATAGAGAAACAAACCTGATATCTGGTGATCTAATGAACTTAAAGCTGACCTTCACAACAGCTTTGTTGTCTGTCCCCTCCCTCTTCCACAATTGTTAAAGCTTTCCACATTTCCACAGGAGGCAGCTTTACTAATGAGCACATGGGGTTCTGCATGTGCGCAGAGGATTCCCATTCATGTGCACGAATGCCGCAGTCTCCAGATGCCACAGTGTATATGCACGGGGAACCTCCATGACTTTGCAAATGGGCCACCAGTCTCTGCTTGGTCCCAGAGACCTGGCAGATACCTTTGGGACATCTGCACACATGCGTGATATTCATAGATGACAGTGGGGCATCAAAGAGCAACAGAAGAGGTGAAGGAGCCACAGATCCACAGAAAGCAGCAGCACATGAGGAAGGGCTATCAATAGGCAGAAGGGGAGGTGGAGAAAGCACAGATAAACAGAATGGTTAAAGTTTTATAGGGATTTTCTTGCACTGCAGATCCACAGGTACAGCCAGACATGGGGCACATTTGAGTAGCCTGGGGAGAATCATAGTGTGCATGGAGAACAGTGGGTGTGGCCAAATTACACTAACAATGAGTGGGGCTTAAAAGGGCATGGATTAATAAAATTTAAGCCTATTTGCAGTGCACAGAATTGCCACAATCCGTGTACCCAACTGACATGTCTAAACCTCAGCACAATCATCCTAACTCTCCCATTACATATGCTTTATAGGTCAATTTCAAACCAATACACTGCTTGTATGCTCTCTTCTCAATCGAAAAGAGAGGAAAGAGGAAAGGAGAAGCTATTCTCCCTTTTTTGGGATCCAGACAGCTGAAAAAACCTGGTAAGGGACAGAAAGGGGGCAGTTGGGGCAACGCCACCAGTGGGAGGAGTAACATCTATCATCTAAAGTATTTACACTTAGCAAACAAATGGGATTCAAGAAAGTTGAGGGTCGATGATGTAAGGAGAGTGTAGCAGTGCAGGAGATTATGCCACCAGAATCTTTTAAAATTTATCCTTACCGGAAAATTCAAGCCAATAGAACCATGTTTTAGTAAACCTTTCCGTTTTTTCTTCTGTAGGAGTTAGTCAGACCTTCCATTTCCCTAATGTCCTGCACTTTAAGGTGCTTTAAGGATCCTTTGCCAAAGAGTAGTTGGGTGCACCGACTTCCATAAAGGCCGAATACATGCCTAGGCAGCGTTAACTAGGTGCCTCACCATTGATATTTTTTTATACATGGACAGTGGTACCTCATTGTGGTGCAGTAGGTAAAAGGAAGGCATGAAAGGTAATATCCTGTCAGTAAATGGTTGTGAGATAACATAACAAAAAGAGAACTGGGCAAGATTAAAATAGGTGTAATATGTACTCTCTATTAGCACCACACCACCAACACATTTCAGGCACAGAGGGATAAATATGTGGCACATTCTTAGTAAATATGCCTTTATGAGATTTTTATTAAGTCTTTCTGTGGGATTTTGCATATAGAATTTATTAGTTAATGGACACTAGTTATACTAAGGACGTCTTTCGAAATTGCAAAATAAATAGCCTGTTTGCTGACCAAAGGTGAAAGTCCATATTTTGCAGTCAGTCTGAATTTTTCCAGTTCCAAACAGTAAGAAAGAGCTTCTAAAATTAAAAAAGGACAGCTTCTGTCTGGTACAGCTAAGGTCTCAGCACAGCATTAGATTGGTATCCAGGAGGACCACTAGTTCCAGCACCACATATTCCAGCCCTGAAATATGCTGATTTTGGAAACTGAGCAGTGGTAGCCTCCAGCCAAGGAGTGGAGCCATAGTTGTGCCACATTAAAGCCCATTCCTAGATTGCCCATCCCTTCCATTTGCAGAATTTTTATTTCTTTTAATACATATTTCTTTCCATGGGTCCTTGCTACGGTCACATGGTATAATGGGTCCTCCACTTCCTTCAGTGCTGAGCAGGTGACTGATAATGCAGAAACCAGTAGCATCTAATTGCATGGCACCACTCTCTGCAGAATTCTCCTGTGAGCCCAGGGCAGCCTGGCAAACTATCCCAAGGGGATAGGTCCTTGACACCCTGGGCTGTCAGGCAGTGGTTTGAAGAGAGGGTGAGTAATGCAGAAAGAACTTTTTTATTATTAAAAAGCCACTTTCACAATTTCCAGTTGAGCCATATTTATTCTTTGTTCCGCTATACATATTTCCCTAATTCCTGTGGAGTCCTTTAACCTCTATGATTTATGGTTTCTCTTGTATTTACGGACATGGAGGAGAGGTATGACAGGTATAGGGGGCCCCTAAAGTGCAAATTACCAGATAATGCCCCTGAAAGTAATATATGTAATGCTAAAGAGGACTGTCAGAGCCTGCAGACACCTCTAGGTAATAATGTTTAGAGACTGCAGACATGCTACAGCTGTTTTTGGAAACTGGAAACCTGTTTGGAAGAGACTATCAGAGACTGCAGACGTTACCAGAAACTGTGAGAGAACTCCCATCTTTGCAGCCCGTTTGCAAGTTAGTGCTTCTATCCTGAGTTTTAGGACCACAAATTAAGTAATAAAGGGTCAAATGTGGCTCTTGGGTTACATATTTGGCATAAGGGCAATATATATTCAGTAAATGAGTGATTAATGCGCTGGGAAATAAAGACACTTATCTTTGCTCCATTTTTTTAAAGCATTTATGCGCAAAACTATTGTAAAAGACATGCCAAAGGATACTTTTTGTAAAATATAGAAATATTAAAAATATGGGTGAAAAAAAACATACATCACAAAGTATAAAAAATATATACCACATTGTATGGCTAAAGTCAAAATCAGGTTCATAACTGACCCACTTTTCTTGACAGTACTTTGAACAATAAGAATATTCCCACATTAACAAAATATTATAATTCCTCTACAGCCTTAATCTGCGCCATTTACCCCATGTGCATAAAAAACCTTGGCCATGCAAAACTCCAAGTCCCCAGAAAGTTTAAATTATATTATTCAGACCATACTGTTTTGCAGATTTCTTTTATCCCCTTATAATCTTTCCATGATTTTTATAAGTAGATCAGTGAAAGCAGTTGAAACAGAATTAGCAAAATGTTTCCAGTCTATGTCAATGGTTTGGCTTTGGTAATCAATCTGTATGTTAACTCATGCACACAGCCTGGACCTTGCATATAATCTCTTTTAAAGGAACCATATAATCTTCAAAATTCACTCTACAATATCCACAACCAACTTAAAATAAAAACATATTTATCAGTACATTTATATATATTTATTAATACTTATTAATGCCTGCTTAGTTCCCACCTTATGTTCTCCTAGAATACAGTCTCATTCCAAATGGTGAAGGGTCAATATAAAAGATGGTCATTCCAAAGCTAAAAAGCAGAAATTCTCCAACTATCCAGCTCCTCGTTTTCACTTTGAGAATTTCTGATACCTAGAATCAAAGAACTTTAGAGGGCTATTCAAGTGCCGGACCTCCACAGTTTACCAGTACTATAGTTAAAAAATGTTCTGAAATAATTGCCCCCATTTTGCCATCTGATTAATTTGTTTAATCAACTAAAAACTCACCCAAGTCTGCATCCTTCTTCACATATTTGCTATGATCCCCAGACAAGAAAGAACCCCCTGGAGGAACCAGAGAGCTACAAGCCATTGCTGCTACTAAATAGTATATAAAGCTTCTAGACACAATTCTTGATAACAGAATCGTGGGTGAGATAATTTCCCCCATTTTGTCATCTAATTGATTTGTTTAATCAACTCAAAATTAACCTAAGCCTACATCCTTCCTCACTGCCATATATTTCTGTGACCACCAGAAAAGGAAAGGACCCCCTGGAGGAACCACAGAAAAACAAGCTATTACTGCTTATAAATATGACCTCAAGCTACTAGACACAATTTGTGATATTAGAATAACATGTCCCTGAATTCTCTAATCTAAGACCAGGTAGGCTTTGTCTCACAACAGGAAATAAATGATAAGGATCATAAAGTGAAGACCAGGTAGGCGTTGTCTCACAACAGGAAATAAATGATAAGGATCATAAAGTGATACTGTTTATGCACCAAAACAACATCCAGCGTCTGCCCCCTGGGCTACGTATTCATAAGGTGTTTGCTTCTATTGTTTAGTATTATCTAAAATACATTTTATGTAGATGAAGCTTTAAAAACTATTTCCTTCCATACCTGGAAACCTCTTATAACTGCCCAGCAGATAGAGTAAAAATAGTTTGAAGCCTTCAAAATTGTAAGCGACTCAAGGCATGAGGTTTCTTTTTCTCCAATCCTCATTCATATTAGCTATAAAACCCTTAGTACATTTTGTCCCGGTGTTAAAGTAATGAGTTGCGCCCGAAGCTCCTTATTACCCTTCTTTCTCACTGATTGGCATCTAGCTTACATTGACGTTACCCTTTAAAATTCTATGCCAATGTGTTAAATATCTTACAAAAAATGTTATTATTTCGCCAAATGCAACTGGTCCCGTTTCTCCAATTCCAGCAAAAAAAAAAAACTATATTAGCCATTTGCTCTATAAAAATAAATGGCCTCTATTGTTGCCTGTCCCATGTTTATGACTGCTGCTCTGTACATGCTTTATTCAGCATGTCTGGCTGAGACTTGTAATCTCAAGTGCAGTACAAATTATCACAGCAGGTCCCTCACTCAGTACCTCCTTTATTCAGAAAAGGCCTTGATTCTTTTCACTGAATGCAAGGCTTTCTGTGGTCGGAGGAGGGGTAGATGAACTTTACTAATTCCCCTCCTCCAATAACAAAAAACCTTACATTAAATGAAAAGAATACCTGGCTTTTTCTGAACAGAAGAGCTGCCGAGCAATGGGGCCCCTTGTGAAGTCTGTACTACAGCCGGAATAACAGGTCTCAGTGCTGGATGCTCACTGTTTTCAATAATGTGATGGCTGAATGAAAGCAAGTTTTACTGAATAGAGAAGCTGAAAAATGTGGGACAGGCATCAGTAGAGGTCATTTATTTTTACACAGCAACTGGTCCATAATTGTTTTTTTTTCCTCTTTAAAGTGGTATTAAACCCAAAACCAAAAATTGTATATATTGCAGCTTACCAATCAGATGTATTGGCTGCATTCATTATCTTTTTTCCTGAAGCCAAACTTCAATGGGCATTTTTTTAAGTACTTACAGCAACAGCAATTTTTTTTAATACATTTTTCTAAATCTGCCTCGGAGCTTGGTTAATATTTGATTGAACTATAAGTGATAACCCTTTTCTTTTTTCAGAAACCGTTGGCTCATCAAATAACATCTTCTGATCCATTTGGGGATCCATTTGGAAATCCATTTGCTTAAGAATGTGTCTGTACTGTTTGTTGTAAGTAATTTTGTATTTCTTGACTCTCAGTATAGCTTTTGTCCACTTTGATTCTTTTGATTTCTCGAAAGAAGTGAACCAAAAACAAAAAAGAAGACCTGTTGAGAACTATCTGTGATACTTTTTTATTTGCATTAACAGTTGCATTTTTCAGGAGCAAGCTTTCAGCGTTCTTGGACTGGGAAGGAGGAGGGTGGATCCCCAAGACCTTGTCCCGAAAATTAAACTGCTAATGTAGATAAAAAATGATCATGCACATTTCTCAATTGTGATGCTGTAAGTGCATTGATAATGGTACAATCACCTTAAGCACATAAAACCTCCTAACAATATTCTCTACTATGTACATAAAAGTACAAATGGTGGCTCCAAAAGCAGCTATATAAAAAGATGGCAACCACCCCAAATCATAACTAGCCTTTGCAGTAAGGTATGCATGGAAGGGCAACACACATCCCAAACAAACAAAACTTTCCCAGCACACTTACCAGCTAGCCTGCATACACACCAAACTGAGCCTAACAATTCACGTTAAAAAAAGATTATTTCTAGATCATACATCACGGGACACAGGAGCTTCATTACATAGTGGGTTATATAGGTACCTCTGGTGATTGGACACTGGTTAACCCCAATTAAGGAGAATTCCTCCCCTATATAACCCCTCCCATATGGGAGGCACCTCAGTTTTTTTGCCAGTGTCTATGGTGGTCAGTCCTTTTGGTAGCCCCGGCTTGGCCCAGGCGACCGTGGTACGCAGAGATCATGAAGTTGTCAGTAGGCAGGCCATAAATCCTCCCTCTCCGGACAGATCTGCTCTCACAGGGTCCAATTTACCATCCTGCTTTACACAGTCTGAATTTGACGGCCTGGCTGCTGAGACCCACATTCTTTGAGACCGTGGCCTTTTGGGGCCAGTCCTTTCTACTCTGGTCAATGCCAGAAAGCCGGGCATATGTTTCCTGGTGTGAACTCAGGAAATGGCATCCTAGAAAGTATGTCATTAGCAGGATCTTGGCCTTTCTCCGGTCAGGCCTAGAAATGAATTTGGCCATAAGCACTATCAAGGTGCAGATTTTGGCCCTGTCAGTGTTTTTTCAGAAGCCACTTGCATCGCATTCCCTGGTGCGGGCTTTCATCCAGGGGGCCATGCGGATAAGACCGCCAATCAAACCTCCGGAATGCCCATGGGATCTGAATTTGGTTCTCTCGGCTTTGCAGGGGCAACCATTTGAACCTTTACATCTGGCTTCATTAGTTCTCCTGAGTAAAAATTGGTCTTCTTGGTAGCCATATCCACAGCTAGAAGTGTATCAGAGCTAGAAGCTCTCTCCAGCAAGGAGCCGTATCTAATTATTCATAAGGACTGGGTGGTCATGCGTCCCAACAGGTCCTTTCTACCTAAGGTGGTTTCGGGATTCCATTTGAATCAAGACGTAATCCTACCATCCTTTTTTCCGGACCCACAGTCCGCAGAAGAAGAGTCTTTGCACACTTTGGATGTGGTTAGAGCAATCAGTATATATCTTCAAGCAACTGCTCAGATAAGGAAAACTGATTGCTTGTTTATTTTGCCAGAAGGCCCTAGGAAGGGCCAGGCGGCGTCAAAATCCACTCTCTCAAGGTGGATTAGACAGGTTATTTCTCAGGCCTATAGTGTAAAGGGGAAGATTCCTCCTTTTCAAGTGAAAGCGCACTCAACGGGGGCTGTAAGTGCTTCTTGGGCAGTGCATCACCAGGCCTCCCTGGCTCAGATCTGTAAGGCTGCAACTTGGTCACCAGTCCACACATTCACCAGATTCTATCAGGTGGATGTCAGAGGGCAAGAGGATATCGCCTTCGGCCGCAGTGTACTGCAGGCTGCAGTTTAGGTCCTCCGGTCCCTGGCGGTCTATAATTATGATCTGTGTCTCCCTCCCCTCAATCTGAGCATTGCTTTGGGACATCCCACTATGTAATGAAGCTCCTGTGTCCCGTGATGTATGATCAAGAAAATTGGATTTTTATATACAGCTTACCTGTAAAATCCTTTTCTTGTGAGTACATCACGGGACACAGGGCTCCCGCCCCTCTTGGGTTTTACGTGGTTTCTTATTGCTGTGCTACAAAACTGAGGTGCCTCCCATATGGGAGGGGTTATATAGGGGAGGAATTCTCCTTAATTGGGGTTAACCAGTGTCCAATCACCAGAGGTGCCTATATAACCCACTATGTAATGAAGCTCCTGTGTTCCATGATGTACTCTCAAGAAAAGGATTTTACAGGTAAGCTGTATATAAAAATCCCATTTTTTTTTCATACATTTGCAAATATAGGTTGAAGTTGCAGTGCCCACATCAAGACTCTTCTGTATACTGTCGTCCCAACTATAGTTTTAAGAAACTCCAAGTTGGAGCTTGTATAGCAATGGATAGTGGGCTCCCTCCAGGCAAACATTGCCCTTAATTTATCCACTGCTACAATTTGGAGAATCTTAAAAATATAGAATTAGGACCGCAGTATACAGAGGAGCCTTGACATGGACACTGCGGCTTCCACAAATATTTGCAAATATGTGCAATGAAACCCTCTGTTTTTAATGTGAATTGGTAGACTGGGTCAATTTTGGTTGTTTGCGATGGCCCCAAAAGGATAATTGTGTGTCTGAAAATATTCTTCCCCAGAACTATGTTCAAAACTACTATTAGTTCCTGAAATATTTACATTTTTGATCTATGAATGTTATTAACTAGTTTGGCTTGTTAAGAATATGGACAAACCTGGCCCCCTCAATCGCACTAACGCTGCAATCAGTGGCCTTACCTTAAGAGGCCGATGACAAAGAGGTGCTGGATCCAGAGTAGGGCACCTGGAAGCTTAAAGAGGCTGTTGCTACCCCTCTCTGCCAGCTTGTGAGGGAAGGGCCAGGGCTGTTGCTTCTCCTCCCGCCTGAACAGGAAGTGGGCCCTGAGACTCCCTGGTCGATCAGGTCTCAAGACCTGCTTCCTGATTGGCCAGGAGGAGAAGCAGGAAGACATTAGCGAATATTAATTTGCTAAAATCACACAACTGGGTGGGCTCAGGGCACAGTACTTTGCGCCCTGAACCCACCCTTTTTTTAAGTCAACTAGAGTCTTAGACTCTAACCATGTGCCTCAAAAAAATTTTAAAAACCCCATTGAAATCCATGCGTCCAGAGCTTTGCATGTAGATTAGGGGCCGGGCGTATGGATTAGCGGGGCGGCACCCCTGCACCCCTAATGGAGTGGCCGCCACTGATGCAAACAATAAAAGCTGTAACAAAACAAAAAAGATTTAACAGATGTCAGCACAGGCGGGAGAACAATTGATGTACTTTCTCTAAAATATGTAGTTCCTACAGCAGGGATATCCAATTAGGGGACCTCCAGCTGTTGCAAAACTACAAGTCCCATCATGGCTCTGGGTGTCATGGGACTTGTAGCTCTGCAACAGCTGGTGGCCAGCTAATTGCATATCCCTGTCCTACAGTATATTGTCTGCACCACCTAATGGCAATTATGTATTTTTTTCTCAGAAATACCTAAATCAGGGAAACAAAAACATTTCTGATACAAGGTATAGGAAAGTTATTTAAAAAATGTAATGTTTTTTCTTTCAGTTTTGCATATTTCTTTTTAATGCAACACTGAAAAAATAACAGACAAAATTAATGGAAATTTAAAGACGCATTTTAATTTAGCTAAATGTCCTGTCTCTGTGACTCTCATACAAGAAATGGGGATGGGGGGGTGTGGGGGGGGGGGGGCTGCTGTGCCACTTTGGATGGACAGCAAAGAAATAATAAGTTCCTACCCTTCCTAATTTCCTTTGAATATGGTTAATAGTAACAGATTTCATTTGACAAAAGTTTGTTTTTTTACTTGTAAGGTTGCTTTTACTGATGTCATAGGCACATAAAAGGCTGTCCTTTTGATCTATATATGACCAAAACTAAAAATACTGATGGTATATTCAGGGATTCACTGATATATCGTCAGCCAGAAATTATAGGCTGAATGTAGGGTTATCGGCATTTTGCCCATAGCAAAAAAAAAAAGGTACCGATAATGGCATGCTACTTTCTATTGACTTCAATGCAAAACGTGTCCCATTGATTTCAATGCAGAATCGCCCCCTATTGACTTCAATGCAAAATTGTGTCCAATTTACTTCAATGAAAAAATTTCAGTCACATTAATAAATTTAACAGTTTTTTTTTTTTTTTTAGAAAAACTGTCTATTTCGCTTTTCGGCCAAGTGCATCCTGAATTTTCAGTTTCGATGCAGAAATGTAATTTCGGTGCAACACTGGTTGCGTTGTATTTCTCAATGACACTTGCATACTTTATCTGCAAGCGTCATTGTACACAGGAGCCCTTCCTGAACTACAAAGCAACTGTCAATTTTACAGATGAGATTTTCCAGTAATAGTGACAGAGAAGTGGGTGACAAGATACAAGAAACTGGGCATAGGGATACGCTCTCACAACTTTATTGAATTTTTGAGTTTATCCCCTGCACCCAAGGTCCAGATAGCATAACTTAAGTCCCACTGTGAGAAACTGCTAGAAGCTAGTAATTTTTGGCAAAAGAAACACACAAAGTCTCTTTTGCCCAAAAACCTTTTGTCCTCTGATTCCTACATCCCCATACTAGGGATAATGCAACTCACCAGGACCCAGGGGAGGTGGTGTGGGAGATGGCATCAGTATCAGACAGAATGGCTACTATAGCCTGGAAATGTTACCACTGGAGGAGGGCACTGCATGAAGTACAGGATGGCGAGAGGCCACTTCCATCCTGCAGGATTTAGTTCCCATTTAAGTCTAATACTAAATAAATTATGTTTTGGAATAGAAAGACTAGTAATCCTCAGCAAAATTATGGCATTTAATTATGATGTGGTTGTAAACATATAGGCTTAAATAAAAAATGCATATTCTATTAGATTGAATATTTGTATCTTTTCTCGTTACAGCTATGCACATAGCAGGAAACAACTGAACTCTGAAAACTCCAGGGGGCACCATTTCATCATCTTGTCTTTACGACATTTTCTAATATGTTTGCACTGAATCCAGAATATATTTCGTTTTAGTAGATCCTTTCCATCATTTTCTCTATAATAAGCCACAACAGAACACACAAGATAGAGTTGGGAATTTGTAAGACAGACTGTCACATATGCATTTTCCTCAAAAGAGTAACTAGGGGAGGGCAGATACAACACACTGACATTGATTAGAGTGGAGTTTGCCTTTACCCTAGCTGTAGACACTATATGGCAGCCAATAAAACATGTACATTGTACCAAAAGTAATACAAATGTGGGCATAATTTTTGTATTCGCTTACATAGGTCTTTCAAATTTCACATATTGGAAAAGTAACTGTCAGTGGCAGCTGGTGGTAATTTTTTTCTGGGGGGGGCAGAAAACAGTGCACCCACAACCACCCCTCCCCCAATCTAGTTGGTCAGTAGGGTCCTCTGGCTCTAATCACGGGCTTCAAAAAAAAATTCATGCATCCGGCATCCTGTATGGGGGCTAGATGCATGGATAGGAGGGTCGGCGCTCGGACGACCCCAAATGGACAGGCCACCTCTGGTAACTGTTCCTCTAGTCTATAGTAACGCTTCCTTCTTTTTCATTACAGGTAAATAATGGATTCCAAGTAGAAGCAACATGTCCTCATTGAGTTCTTGATGGGGGGGTTGCAGGTTGTCCAACACCCACAGAAGATTACAGAATGTTTTTGGAGATGACACCATTGACAAGTGCAATGTCTTGTCATTGTTGACTTTTATCAATGTTGTCATCTCCATAAACATTCTGTATCCTTCTTTGGATGTTAGAGGGCACATTGCTTATTCTTGGAATCTATTCTTTGCCTGCAACAAAAATAACTAATAAGAAGGGTTACTATCGAGGAAGTTTTACGCTACCAACGTGTGAAATTTGAGCAACCTTAAGGGCTAAATTCACCTTTACCGAAGAAATATTAAATGCATACATTTTTACAGGAAAAAAAAATGCTCATTCTTTATTTTTTTTCTGCATGAGCCTGGAAAGCATTGCACTTACAATCAGTAAATCATGGGTGCAATGCAGGTCCTCTGGTTTTCAGCCCATACCGATGTATGTTTGAAAGCCAGAGAACATGTCAGTGAACTATGAGATTGCTCATCAGCGCATCTGCAAACCACTGAAACTACAATTCTGTCTGCAGTGGAAGATGGTTCTTGTAGTTTATTCATTCACAGGAATATGTGAATTAATGGCCCAGCTGTTTGGATGCAGCCCTGCACAGCCATACAATTTTTAAAACATGACAGCAGTTTTGGGGGGAAGAACCCCCACCTGCTGTAACAGGGATCAGGGAGAATGGGGGCAAGAGCTGGAACATGTTGCAGGTTTCACCCTAAATATGGGTAGAACATGTAACATGTTCCAAAGGTGAACTTATCCTTTAAAAGTTATGCCCACTTTGGAATTACTTTCAGTACAGCCCTCATATAAACACGCACACTTATAACCTTTAGAGTATGCATGTTTATGAACTGAGCAGACACTCACAGTACAAACCTTTTGTTGGGAGAACATTAGTGATTGGATGAGAAAGCAACCAAACAACCAAATGTTTATCTCCTCCAGAGTTGGAATACCATAGTGTCCACTCAAAGCTTCCAGGCACTTTCTGTGTGTGTGGAGACCTTTGGACTCTTACAGCTATTATAGATACAGCTATGAAACGTGCCAAAAACAGTTGCAACTTGAATTGTCCTGAAAGCAAATTGTACACAAATTCCCAGTTACATCTCTGATTTTCCACATAAAAGAACTTCCATCCCACAATTCCCAGTTTATTCAGGGCTAGGTGTTTCCAAATTTCTTTGCTGCGGCACTGCAAGTGAGAACTGGTCTTACATCTCTTTCATTGGTATATGCTATTTTACTGCAAACTGCTGTATCCCCAAAGTAAAGATTAAATTATAATATGCTAAAGTGAGGTCAATGAAAGACCAATTTTGTTTGACAGAACAATTTTTCTGAAAGTTTTACCCTTCTCCCGCCTTCCCATTGAGGTCATCTAACCCAACTCTCTCCCTATTTACAGCCCCATACTTATTTAGTCTTTGTGCCACCGTGGTCTGCCAAAATGTTTACATTCTGTGACTGTCCTCTTCTTCCCAATGTCCGCATTTCTGGTAGAACCCCAGACTTCAATGGTGCTCATCTGACAGTCTATTAGGTTCTACTGCACTCATGTAGGCACAAAAAGGAAAATGCCTGGTAAGTCAAAGATAATCATCCCAGAAGGACATGGCTGGATTAAGTGGAACAATTAACTGTGCTGCTGTGGGGGAGGGAAGGTAGGTTGGATGAGTTTAGTGGGTGGGGGGAAGTTTCTTTGCCCTTTGGTATATAGAACAACCCTGAATTTAGAGCATAACTGCTACATACACTATGGTTGGAGCTCGCATCAGTTCTCTAGAATCTTGGGCCATCGCTGGGTCATCTCCCCTGATGATCCTTGACCTCTATCACCTTGCTAGCTACTAGTAAATTGGTAGGCGTCCCCGTTGACATGTTGTTTTCCTCCACAATAAGGCTTCCTCCACTGTAGATCATGGCACTCACTATGGCCGATCACATTTATGGTATCACACCCTTAACTCAAGGTCTAGTTCATACAATTGGGTACACTGTGGGGGCTTTATACGTCCCCTTCTGCTCAGTTGCAGGCTTATAAGATAACTCAAAGCACACTGTCTGCATGCTTAGCCTACAAGCCATTTCCCATTGTATTATTATAATAAATATGCCTACCTGTGTGCTTTAGGTTACAAGGTAGTAACATTACACAGTGAAACTCCACTTACCCACATACAATTTGTTAAAGGGCTGTGGCAGGATTCCATGGGCCCCGATACAATGTGGATTTGTGGGGCTCTTCTTGATCTTGCTGCTTCCACTCAATTCTTATTGTGGAGGAACTGGTAGAATTGTAGAGGAGCAGACCACTTTTCTAAAGCCTACTAAGCTCTTAAAGTGGAAGTAACACCCAATTTATATATATATATTTTTTTAGTTTTGGATAGAACATTTAAAACCCGCATCAGGTTATTTATTGCTGCCCTTACCTGTTGGGGAGATTTACCTTTCATTGCTTTCCCAGAGACACAACAGACAATCTTTCAAAAGTGAGGGCAAAGAGGGCAAATCTCCCTAGTGGAGTCAAACAAAGCAACATAAACCTGACAGAGAGTGTAACCCAGTCTTTCTCAACTTTTTGAACACAAAGGAACCCTTGAAATAAGTTTCCGTTTTTTGGGAACTGCTGCTAATATTTATTATATCTACAATTCACCATAAATTAGCATTATAGTCCCTTGGAAGACTGTTCCCTTACGTTTGAGGTCATTGCGAGGAATCCACCCCCCCCCCCCCCCCCTTACAGATAGAAAAAAAGATCATAGTTCTCAGTGAGAACTTATCTGAGAGGCAGACATTTTTCTTTGCTGAAGTATCCCCTAGCAACCTCTGGAGGAACCTTAGAGTTCCAAGGACGCCTGGTCGAGATAGGTTGGTCTAACCCTTTCCTGCTCTATCCAAAACTGAAAAAAAATGTTTTAACTTTACATACACTTTAAAGAGATGGCACCTAAAAGAGATCCTTGATGTGCTTTTATACATAGTATACCAAGCACTGTGTATATGTTTTAATTATGTCACTGGTCCTTGTTAGACATTTAACTGAGATGTACATGGAAATTCTCTTATTCTGTAAAGCAAAGTTTAAAGTACGTTAACCAAGCAGGCAAATAAAGAATGCATATTTCACCTCCATTAAACCGCTTGCTTTAGGGCTTACTGCACTTTTCAGATCATTACCACTCACCGCTGTTTGCCTTATTAACCAAGTCTTGTTATGTGCTCACTCTCCCATTACAAGTACATGGAAGTAACAAGGTCCTGGAAGAAATATTTGCTTATTTCCAACATTTGTGCAATATCACCAATAAACAAATTTGCTCACCACCCGACAGCCTTTCTGGATTCTGCCGAAACGTGGACTTTATTGTGACATACCTCTGGGACTGTGGGAGCTATTTTCTTACACCAATGGAATTTTTAAGCTAAAGGACTTACGCGATCCAACTGGATAGCTAGTTGAATTCTAAAACCATCAATGAACTTAGAACATCCTAGGTTCGTTTTCACAGTGACTTCAATCATTTATATTACAACCAAACACAGTAAAGATGATTTTTAGGGAATATTTTTAGATTTTTTTTTGTAGTTGATCTGGTATCAGCTTGGAAATACAGCTGAAGAAGTATCTTTTTCATGACATAATTAATAGTCTGGCCTCAATACTTTTCAGTATGAACTTGAACTATGAAATGGTATATAAGTAAATCATATATATGTATTGCTAAACTGGAAACCTTTTAATTATGGAAGTGATTTGTCAAGAAGGTCCTGTGTGATACTCTACATATACCTATATTATCAATGCACTTTTTATTTTGTAAAGGAAACCAATCGATAATGTTTAATTGCATTTTTTTTTTTCAATTAAACTGGGTATGTAATAGACTTACAAATCTTACTTTATTCTTTGCTCTGTCTGTACAAACTCAAATTGTGTTCCTTATATAATGTTATATTAAAAGATATTATTCAATATGTTGTTTTTTTTTTTCTTTGGTTTAAAAGGTAGCATTTAAAATTGTACATGTACCTAAGCCTCCTTTCACATCGGGTCAATTTGACATGTCAAATCACATGCCAAAACGGTGCCTGTTGCCGGCAACTTTATTGTCCGAATCGGTACGACGCCGACTTTGCTGCTCCGATTCCCAAAAGTAGTTCCTGCACTACTTTTGGCGACTTCAGGACAATTTCAAGAAACATCTGTGCAGGAATCCGCACAGATGTTTCTGAAATCTCCCCCGAAGTCCGACTGAAATGCCATTCTGAAGTCGTACAAGTTCAAACCTGCATTTCAGTGTAAACCTAGGCTAAAAGATGTATGGGATTTGGTTTTCTTTTTCAGAATCATACTTGCCTAGGTGGATGCAACATCGGTCCGATGCTGCATCTGTCCCCCACAGGCTCTAATATTGAGAACTGAGCGATCTATCACCTCCAATCGCTCGGTTCTCAGTGCTTCATGAGCAGAGAGCTGGTGACTGTCAGTCATCACTTTTTGCTCTGCCCCCTCCTTGCTCGCTGGAGTGCTGAGCTGTGGAGGGGGCGGAAGAAGCCACCTCAGGCTCCCAGCGGGTCACTGAGAGGCCAAGCCGGGTGCTGGTCCAGGCATGTGGGCAGATCCCGACTCAATTGTCCCGATATTGCCTGAGCCAGGACTTGTTCTGTGATGTCAGCATACAGCAAATTTCAGGCCACTGTCTGCTGAAAACAGGTCATTGTAGAACTTGAAATAGGAGCGCGACTGCAGCTATATGCTCGGAAATGTGTCACACAGGTTCAGGAACATCACTATGCCCACACCCGTGATCCTTCCATCTTCTCGGCCAACTTCTTGGATGTGAGCTGAGGATAGCTATGACTGCAGCCGGCATTTATAGAGGCCTGTCACTCCTGACATACCTTTGATGTGCCTTTCTCATACTGACGCCATGTGAGTTCTCACTTGTCATACCTTATAATAAATTGTTTTAAACTCCTACACTTAGAAGCGCCTCTCTCCTTTCTGTTTTATATCCAGTGTCAAACATGGACGATACACAATGTATGATTAGCATTAGAGAATGGAAAACTGTGTTTGTACAGCTACTTATCAAATACCATGGCAAAAAGTAAATTCAGTCGATATGCAAAGGAATAAATGGGAGCACGAAAGCCATCAATGATCCAGAGTAGTAATATTCCTTACAAATATAATTATATAATTATTAATAATTATAATATATAATTATGTATAATAATTCAGCTTAACCACTTGACCACAGACCATTCAGCTGCCCAAAGACCAGAGCACTTTTTGCAATTCGGCATGCTTCGCTTTAACTGACAATTGCGCAGTCGTGCAATGTGGCTCCCAAACAAAATTGACGTCCTTTTTTTCCCTCAAATAGAGCTTTTTTTTGGTGGTATTTGATCACCTCTGCGGTTTTTATTTTTTTGCACTATAAACAAAAAAATAGCAATTTTGAAAAAAAAAACACATTGTTTTTTACTTTTTGCTATAATAAATATCCCCCAAAAATATATAAGAAAACATTTTTTTTTCTCAGTTTAGGCCGATACGTATTCTTCTACATATTTTTGGTAAAGAAAATCACAATAAGCATTTACTGAGTGGTTTGCACAAAAGTTATAGCGTCTACAAAATAGGGGATACTTTTATGGCATTTTTATTAATAATTTTTTTACTAGTAATGGCAGTGATCAGCGATTTTTATCATGACTGTGACATTATGGCAGACAGATCAGATACTTTTGGCACGATTTTGGGACCATTCACATTTATACAGCGATCAGTGCAATTAAAAATGCATTGATTACAGTGTAAATGTGACTGGCAGTGAAGGGGTTAACCACTAGGTGGCACTGTAGGGCTTAAGTGTGTCCTAGGGAGTGATTTTAACTGCTGGGGGGAGGGGCTGTGTGTGACATAACACTGATCACTGCACCCGATTACAGGAAGCTGTGATCAGTGTCCTGTCACTAGGCAGAACAGGGAAATGCTTGTTTACATTAGCATTTCCCCATTCTTCCTCTCCATGATACGATCACTGGTATTCCCACAGACATCGAGTCCGCAGGACCTGCCATCACACTCACAGAGGTTGCAGCGCATGCACGTGCCAACCCCTTCTTAAAGGCAACGTACAGGTACGCTAATCTGCCTGTACGTGCCCTTCTGCCAATATATATCGGCATGAGCCGGTCGGCAAGCGGTTAAGGACTAAGCCTATTTTTGACACTTGTTTACAAGTTAAAAGCACAGCAGTCAAATGCCGCGTACACACAACCGGACTTAGATCCGACAGACTTTCGACGGAGTTCTGACAGAGTTCTGACGGACTTTCCGAATGAACGGACTTGGCCACACACAATCACACCAAAGTCCGACGGATTTGAACGTGATAACGTATGACTGGACTAGAATAAGGAAGTTCATAGCCAGTAGCCAATAGCTGCCCTCGCGTCGGTTTTTGTTCTGGCGGAAAAATTTGAAACATGTTCCATTTCTAAAGTCTGTCAGACTTTTGCAAATCAAAAGTCCGCTGCAGCCCACACACGATCGAATGGTCTGCCGGAATTGTTCCGTCGAACTTTTGATGTTGAAAAGTCTGGTCGTGTGTACGTGGCATAACAAATACAACTTTTTAAAAAATAAAATAAAACAGTAAAGTTAGCCCATTTTTTTCTATATTGTGAAAGATAGAGTAAATTGATACCCAACATGCCATGCTTCAAAATTGGCCTGCTCGTGGAATGGCCATAAACTTTGGTACTTAAAAATTGACATAGGCGATGTTTAAAAATATCTACAGGTTACCAGTTTTGAGTTACAGAGGAAAGTAAAAATTATTGCTCTCACTCTAACGATCGCAGCGATACCTCACATATGTGGTTTGAACACTGTTTACATATGTGGGCGTGGCTTGCGTATGTGTTCGCTTCTGTCCGCAAGCTCGGAAGGACGAGGTGCTTTAAAAATTTTTCCTTATTTTACTTTTTATTTTTACACTGTCCTTCAGATCTATCATTTACACTTAAAAGCAAAAACTAAAAAAAGTTGAACCAGTCCTCCAAGGGCATAGAGTGGTGTGGGGGCCTTCTTGCCCTCACTGGACTTCCTGCCCATCGATCCCGGGGATCGTATCATTTCCATCGCTACCAGCGGCTCTGGTAAGTGGCAGAGACTACTGGGATGCAGTGGGGAGGCACCTCTCCTGCTTCCTGTAAAAGTGATTTGTCGCTGAGACCACTTTTATGTTAAAGCGGCCTGCCCGCCATTTAAAAAAAATACCTGGGTTATGGCAGCTATCTTCTGTCATAACCCCGGTATTTTAAGGCAAAGTAGCAATGTATATCCACAGTGGGCAGTTCAGAAGAGTTGAGGGAATGGGGAGGGAAAAAAACCCAGAGGGTGAAAAGGAGGAGGCAAGGGTGCTAAAGCCAAAAGGACCAGGTGTAGAGGAGAAAAAGGAAGGTAAGAGTTGTTTGTAAGGGGGAGAGAAAGAAGGGCAAATTCCAGGCACCTAGACATAGTAGCCCGTGGAGGAGTATGGCTTTTACAGAAGCAAGAGTAGAAGTGAGTAGGACCCCCCATTACACGCCAGAGGCATCAATCCAAGGGGCTCCAGACTTTATCAAACTTCCTCAGGCACTTCCTGCTCTCATAAATGAGTCAATAGAGGGGCAGGACTGTGTTAATAGAGGCACGCCATGCAGATACAGTGGGTGGAGTGGGTGACTTCCAGTGTAAATTAATTTCTCTCCTGACATAGAAAGAGGCATAAAAATAACATATCTACCTACTTCCATACCATCAAGAGAACCCAGTAGAAACATTACAGGATACAACCCCAGAATCAAATCATAGGCGGTATTCATAGCATCAACTACAAAGCCCCAAAAAAGGGCAAGCCCACACCATGTGGAAAAAAGTGCCAACCGACCTTTAACATCTTGGACACAAGGGGCTAGAGGTTGGGAACATACTGAGAAGGGGGCTGTGGGGTGGCCGCCTGAGATAGAAATTGTGAATGTAACTATTACCACAAAGTGGAACGGTTAAATAGATTTCAGAATATGCAGGAAGATCTGTAAACATTACTTTGCTAGCTGGACAGCATTTGGGAACTGGGGGATTGTACTGTAGGCCAGAAACCAATATCCAGGATACAAGGTCACACTAAATCCAAGCAAGTTGTGAAACCCGCAGTAAACACAGGCATAGTTAGGCAAGATTACAAGAAGGCAATTCGCACTCAGCCTCAAACATGACAGAACTGTGGTATAGTAGAAACAATACCAATATTGTCTTTTTTTTTTTTTTTTATAAATATTCTCTAGGTCAGTTATATGCATTGCATAGATTTTAGTAATATATACAGTATCTCACAAAAGTGAGTACACCCCTCACATTTTTGTAAATATTTTATTATATCTTTCCATGTGACAACACTGAAGAAATGACACTTTGCTACAATGTAAAGTAGTGAGTGTACAGCTTGTATAACAGTGTAAATTTGCCGTCCCCTCAAAATAACTCAACACACAGCCATTAATGTCTAAAACACTGGCAACAAAAGTGAGTACACCCCTAAGTGAAAATGTCCAAATTGGGCAAATTAGCCATTTTCCCACCCTAGTGTCATGTGACTTGTTAGTGTTGCAAGGTCTCAGGTGTGAATTGGGAGTAGGTGTGTTAAATTTGGTGTTATCGCTCTCACTCTCTCATACTGGTCCCTGGAAGTTCAACATGGCACCTCATGGGAAATACTCAGAGGATCTGAAAAAAAGAATTGTTGCTCTACATAAAGATTACCTAGGCTATAAGAAGATTGCCAAGACCCTGAAACTGAGCTGCAGCATGGTGGCCAAGACCATACAGCGGTTTAATAGGACAGGGTTCACTCAGGACAGGGCTCACCATGGTCGACCAAAGAAGTTGAGTGCACGTGCCCAGTGTCATATCCAGAGGTTGTCTTTGGAAATTAGACATATGAGTGCTGCCAGAATTGCTGCAAAGATTCAAGGGGTGGGGGTGGGCGGGTAGCCTGGCAATGCTCAGACCATATGCCGCATACTGCATCAAATTAGTCTGCATGGCTGCCATCCCTGAAGGAAGCCTCTTCTAAAGATGATGCACAAGAAAGCCCGCAAACAGTTCACTGAAGAGAAGCAGACTAAGGACATGGATTACTGGAACCATGTCTTGTGGTCTGATGAGACCAAGATAAACTTATTTGGTTCAGATGGTGTCAAGCGTGTGCGGTGGAAACCAGGTAAGGAGTACAAAGACAAGTGTGTCTTGCCTATAGTCAAGCATGGTGGTGGGGATTTCATGGTCTGGGGCTGCATGAGTGCTGCCGGCACTGGGGAGCTACAGTTTATTAAGGGAACCAAGAATGGCAACATGTACTGTGACATACTGAAGCAGAGCCTGATCCCCTCCCTTCGGAGACTGGGCCACAGGGCAGTATTCCACCTCCATGTCTCCAGACCTAAACCCTATTGAGCATCTGTGGGGCATCCTCAAATGGAAGGTAGAGGTGTGCAAGGTCTCTAATATCCACCAGCTCTGTGATGTCATCATGGAGTAGTGGAAGATAACTCCAGTGGCATCCTGTGAAGCTCTGGTGAACTCCATGCCCAAGAGAGTAAAGCAGTGCTGGAAAATAATGGTGGCCACACAAAATATTGACACTTGACAACTTTTTTACAAGGAGTGATTGACGGCCACTGTTTGGTGCGTAAACTGTGGGCGGAGTCTGAAAAAGCCCACGAGTTGTGTGACCGGAGGAAGCAGTGGGAGGAGACTTGCCTGTGGCCAATTATAGCTCAGGGGGTTTTAGTACACGCCCCACACTATATAAGGCCGCCAGCGCGGCGGCCTTGTGTAGTTTGTTGGTGTGCAGGGAGAGAGCAGGATAGGCAAGGACAGTGTCATCTTTGCTTGTTAACCTAGCGCAGTTACAGTGGGTGTATTTTGCCCCCTGCACAGTATACACCTGAAGCTACCCCTTATTGCTGGTGTTGTTCTGTTCCCGTAACAGAGGCATCTGCAGCAGTTACAGTGGATGTAGTGTGCCTCCTGCACAGTATACATCTAAAGCTACCCCTTATTGTTGGTATTGTTCTGTTGCTCTAACACAGGCATCTGCAGCAATTGCAGTGGGTGTAGTGTGCCTCCTGCACAGTATAAACCTGAAGCTACCCCTTATTGCTGGTGTTGTTCTGTTTCTGTAACACAGGCATCTGCAGCAGTTACAGTTGGTGTATTTTGCCTCCTGCACAGTATACACCTGAAGCTACCCCTTATTGCTGGTATTGTTCTGTTGCTCTAACACAGGCATCTGCAGCAGTTACAGTGGGTGTAGTGTGCCTCCTGCACAGTATACACCTGAAGCTACCCCTTATTGCTAGTGTTGTTCTGTTTCTGTAACACAGGCATCTGCAGCAGTTACAGTGGTTGTAGTGTGCCTCCTGCACAGTATACACCTGAAGCTACCCCTTATTGGTGGTGTTGTTCTGTTTGTCTAACACAGGCATCTGCAGCAGCTACAGTGGGTGTAGTGTGCCTCCTGCAAAGTATACACCTGAAGCTACCCCTTATTGCTGGTGTTATTCTGTTTCTGTAACACATTCATCTGCAGCAGTTAAAGTGGGTGTAGTGTGCCTCCTGCACAGTATACACCTGAAGATACCCCTTATTGCTGTTGTTGTTCTGTTTCTATACCACAGGCAGCTTCAGCAGTTACAGTTGTTGTATTATGCCACCTGCACAGTATACACCTGAAGCTACCCCAATTGCTGGTGTTCTTCAGATCCTATACCACAGGCAGGCAGCTGCAGTAATTACAGTCGGTGTACTGTGTCATCTGCTCAGTGTGCACCTAAAGCTACCCCAATTGCTGGTTTTCCCATCTCCCTGCAGGCTATTAGTATGTCTGGAAGGCCAACAAGGAGAAACAGACAGTCACGAGCCAATAAAAGAGGGCAAGCAGGCTCTGTGTCTAGAGACAACAGTGCTGGGTGTGGACGCGGTGCATCGTCATCAGCACGTGGCCATGGGACATGCTTGTCCTTATTTTCGGCAGCTGGACGTGTTGAGTTGCATCATGCCGAAGACTTGGTAGAGTGGATGACCAAGCCCTCCCCATCCTCCTCATCCTCTCTCACCCAGGCTCAGGGTACTGGCAAAGCAGCTGCCAACGCGTCCTCTTCCCTCGTCTCAATGTCATCAGTCACTCCTTCCCTAGACCCACCATGTCCTTCTGAGGAGTCCCCCGAACTGTTTGAGCACAGTGTTGGGTACATGCTCCAGGAGGACTCCCAGCGTTTTGAAGGCTCTGATGATGATACCCAGCTAGAGGAAGGCAGTAGTGTGAGCGCAGAGAGAGAGGATGCTCAAGAAGGACAGCAATCTGGCAGTCATGTTCCACCAGCTGCAACATACTGCCAGGATTTCTCCAGTGATGAAGAGGGAGGGGATGATGAGGTCACTGACTCCACGTGGGTGCCTAATAGGAGAGATGAGGAGGAGGAGGAGGCACATCTCCAATGAGGCAGGATGCCCTCAGGGGGCCAGCTTAAGGAAAGCACACCGACTGAATCACACCGCAGAGCTCCGCCTGTGCAGGGCACTGCCTCTGCACGTTATTCCAAAAGTTCTTTGGTGTGGGCCTTTTTTGAGACGAGTGCATCAGATTGCACCGCTGCTATTTGCAACATATATGAGGGTAGGGACTGATGTGAGAGTGCAATGTACAGGGATAGGGACAATTGTAGACACTCACTCAGGTTGAACTGGATAGACTGGTGTCTTTATTCAACCTAACTATGTAACTATGTCTCAAGCGTATCTAATGTGGCCAAAACATTAGCAGCTTGGGCACCACATGCTTGATCAGACATATGTTGACCTGCCATGCAGCTCATTGGCAAGCGTACCTTAAAAACCCACACCAAAGAACAAAGCAGACCTCTCCTTGCTCCTCATCAGCTGGGATCTCCAACCCCACTATACCTTCAGTCCTCTCTGAAACCTGCACTGAGAGGAATGAAGGTGTAGAATTAGCTGAAAAAAATCATTGGAAAACAGCGCTGTCCAAAAATTACTTAAATAATCAAAAAAAAAACCTATGCCAGTGAGACAAGATTTAAAATAATAATAATAATACTAATAATGATAAATTCTTGCCGCAACACAATGTGAGATACCCACAATACACAATAATCCAAAAGTAAAGCTGCGCTAGAACTTATAGAATACCAGAATAATAATATGACATAATATATCCTGTTTTTAAAAACAAAAAGATAATGTGACTGCAAATAGTGCATAAATTGATCTAAAATTAATTTAAAAACACATAAACAGTCCAAAAAAAGAGGGAAAGAGACAAGGAGATGAATTTCAGTCCATTAAAGTGACTCCGTAAAACACCAGGTATATAGCAGGTGCACCCAGAGAGAGAGGTTCATCCACCACCAGATTCAGTAATGCCGCGTACACACGGTCGAACTGTTTGACGTACTTAGTCCGTTGAAACACATTTCAGCGGACAATCCGCTCGTGTGTGGGCTTCAGCGGACTTTTTCAGCGTGCAGTCCGGAGTACTAAGAATTTCGGTTTTTCCAAAAATCTGTCTGTCGTACTTTGGTTTCAGCGGACAATACGGTCGTCAGTATGCTAGTCCGACGGACTAAGAATGGCGCATGCCCAGAAAGGATTTACAGGGCTTTGCTGTGTCTTGGACTTCCTATTTCTAGCCCCGTCGTACGTGCTGTACTTCATCGCGCAAGCTTTCGTCGGACTGTTTGTGTATCCGTGTGTGGTCAAGTCCGTTCAGTGGAAAGTACGCCGGATTGTCCGTCGGATTGTATGACGGACTAAGTACGTCAAACAGTTCGACCGTGTGTACGCGGCATAAGGCTTACCAGCTGACAAGATCTCTTTTTAGGTAGATCATACAAGCTTGCAAACAAGACAATCACTCCTGGTCCCTTTAATAGGCTCTGTTGGCGTCTCCAACTCCTGTACCCCTTTCTCAGAGCGTCTCCCGTTCCACCATAATCATTTAGTAAGAAAAAAGAGAAAGGCTCCCATAGCGTAACTCCATATAAAATTTTAATCCAAACATAATAAAAATAAAAGTAACAAACTCACAGATTTCCAGCTGAATACAAGCGAGTGTATAATCACGAGCCGGCCGGCTCTCTCCTATTTACACTGCCCGCCGCGGGTGAGCGGCGTGCTGACGTCACCGCCATTCCCCGTTGACCAGGAAGGGCGGGCAGTGTAAATAGGAGAGAGCCGGCCGGCTCGTGATTATACACACGCTTGTATTCAGCTGGAAATCTGTGAGTTTGTTACTTTTATTTTTATTACATTCGGATTAAAATGTTATATGGAGTTACGCTATGGGAGCCTTTCTCTTTTTTCTTACTAAATGATTATGGTGGAACGGGAGACGCTCTGAGAAAGAGGTACAGGAGTTGGAGACGCCAGCAGAGCCTATTAAAGGGACCAGGAGTGATTGTCTCGTTTGCAAGCTTGTATGATCTCCCTAAAAAGAGATCTTGTCAGCTGGTAAGCCTTATGCCGCGTACACACGACCAGACTTAGGTCCGACAGACTTTCGACGGAGTTCTGACGGAGTTCTGACAGAGTTCTGACGGACTTTCCGAATGAACGGACTTGGCCACACACAATCACACCAAAGTCCGACGGATTCGAATGTGATGACGTACGACCAGACTAGAATAAGGAAGTTCATAGCCAGTAGCCAATAGCTGCCCTCGCATCAGTTTTTGTCCGTCGGACTAGCACACACACACAAGCGGATTTCTCGGTAGGAACTGGGTCCGGCGGAGTTCTGGTGGAAAAATTTGAAACATGTTCCATTTCTAAAGTCTGTCAGACTTTTGCAAATCAAAAGTCCGCTGCAGCCCACACATGATCGAATAGTCTGCCGGAATCATTCCGTCAGACTTTTGATGTTGAAAAGTCTGGTCGTGTGTACGCGGCATTACTGAATCTGGTGGTGGATGAACCTCTCTCTCTGGGTGCACCTGCTTATATACCTGAAGGGTGTTTTACGGAATCACTTTAATGGACTGAAATTCATCTCCTTGTCTCTCTCCCTCTTTTTTTGGACTGTTTATGTGTTTTTAAATTAATTTTAGATCAATTTTTGCACTATTTTCAGTCACATTATCTTTTTGTTTTTAAAAACAGGATATATTATGTCATATTATTATTCCGGTATTCTATAAGATCTAGCGCAGCTTTACTTTTGGATTGTAGAATTAGCTGTGTCACTGCCAATTACTTGCGGGCACTCTGCTAGCAGTGCACCCACGTCTGATTGTACCAGACACATTTTCCTACCCCAGCTGCTGGACCTTCCAAAGAAGTTTGGCTAAATTGCTAGCACTTCAACTGCTGCCTTTTCAGTTGGTAGACTCGGCCCCCTTCCGTGAGATTGTGCAATGTGCGGTTCCTCAGTGGCAGGTTCCCAAACGCCACTTTTTCTCAAGGAAGGCAATTCCGGCTCTCTACCGTCATGTGAAAGGCAATGTCCATGCCTCGCTGGACAGGGCGGTCAGCTGTAAGGTGCATATTACCGCTGACTCATGCTCCAGCAGGCATGGACAGGGATGTTACCTATCTTTCATGCCCCATTGAGTCGCTCTTCTGGCAGCTGGGAAGGAAGCAGGACAAGGTGCAGTAGTGTTGGAGGTTGTTCCGCCACCACGCCTCCAAATTGCTACTATTGGTTGTGACACACCTCTCTCCTCCACCCCCTCCTCTTCTTCTTCCTCCATGGCCTCTTCCTGTGCTTTGTGCTCGGAAACCAGAGGTGCTCTGTAGGCGTTCAAGGGGCTATGCAAGTACGCAGGCAAAAAGATGCCATGCCGTGCTTGTGCTGGTGTGTTTGGGGGACAGGAGCCACACTGGGGCAGATATTTTGTCAGCTCTGCAGGGGCATGCCGAAAGGTGGTTGACACCATGCCAGCTTAAGTCAGCAATGTTGGTTTGCGACAATGGCACCAACCTCTCCGCCCTCCGACAGGGACAACTGACCCATGTGCCCTGTCTGGCTCATGTCCTTAACCTGGTGGTGCAGCGGTTCTTGGGCAGGTACCCAAGCTTACAGGATGTCCTGAGGCAGGCCAGGAAAGTCTGTGTGCATTTACGCCGATCATATAATGCCAGTGCTCGGCTAGCTGAGCTCTAAAAGGAGTTGAACCTGCCCAAGAACCGCCTTATATGTGACATGCCCACCAGGTGGAACTCAACACTGGCCATGCTGCAGCGGCTGCACATGCAGCAGAGGGCCATCAATGAGTACCTGTGTGACTACAGCACCAGGACAGGGTCAGGGGAGTTTTTTTTCACCACGCCAGTGGGGCATGATCAGGGATGCATGCACTGTCCTGTCACCATTTGAGGAGGCCAGGAGGAGCAGTAACAGTGCATGCATCAGTAACACTGTACCTCTTTTCCACCTGTTGGAGCATACGCTGCGTGGAATAATGGACAGGGCACTTGAGGCAGAACAGAGGCAGGAAGAGGAGGACTTCCTTGCCTTTCAAGGCCCCCTTTATCCAGACAGTGTTCCTGCTGTCCCACCCATCACACAGGAAAAGGAAGAGGAGGAGGAAGATTGCGTCAGCATGGGGGTGGAGCCTGGCACTCAGCATCAGCAGCAGCAGTCTTTTAGGGATGATTTACAGTCCCAAGAAACCCGTGGACTTATCTGTGGCTGGGAGGAGGCGGCTTCGGATCATGTCGTCCTTAGTGACCCAGAGGACTCCGGACCGAATGCCTCACCTAACCTACGCTGCATGGCCTCCCTGATCCTGCAAAGCCTACGGAAGGATCCTCATATTCTTCAGATCAAGGAGAGGGACCATTACTGGCTGGCAACTCTCCTTGATCCACGGTACAAGGGTAAGGTTGTGGACCTTATCTTGCCATCGCAGAGGGAGCAGAGGATGAGACATCTCCAGGAGGCCTTGCAGAAAGGTCTGTGCAACGTGTTCCCAGAGACTGGGAGGTTACAAACTCCTGGTCCTGGACAACGTGTTGCTGAGGCTTCGGTCACTAACAGAAGGAGCGGTGGAGAAGGTGGCCGTCTGATCGATGCGTGCAGACAATGTTTTAGTTCGCAGCCCCAAGGTATGATCGGTTCCAGCAACCATCGCCAGCGTCTGATTTACATGGTGCAGGGATACCTAGGGGCAAGGTCAGACTTGGACACCTTTCCCACCGAAAATCCTTTGGCTTACTGGGTCTTGAGGATGGATCACTGGCCAGAGCTTGCACAGTATGAAGTTGAGCTACTGGCCTGTCCTGCATCCAGTGTTCTTTCAGAACACACATTCAGTGCTGCTGGAGGCTTTGTAACCGATCACAGGATGTGCCTGTCCATCGACTCGGTTGATCGACTGACCGTCATAAAGATGAATCAATCTTGGATCACCACCAGCTACCAAGCACCTGAAGCTGATGTAACCGAATAATTGTTTTTGAAATGTCACATCCCTTCAAGACTGCCTATGCTGATGCTTAGTGACTGTCATGTTATGTTGACTGACTATGCTCTTCCTCCTCAATGATCCTGCTGATAGCTTGGAAGAACATTTTTGGTTCTGGGTGCCGCCACCAGTGGCTAATGCCCAATTTTTCAGCCCCTGTTTAACATTGGCGTTTAACTACAATTTTTGATGCAATATTTTGCAGCAGGGCTCATTCCTGCACTCCAACTAAAGTATCTGGGAGAGGTTGCAGTGTCGTGGCACCAGTACCAGTGCCTAAGGCCCAATTTTGTAGCCCCTGTTTACAAGGGGCATGTAATTACAATTTTTGATGCAATGCTTTGCAGCAGGGTTCATTCCTGCACTCCAACTAGAGTATCTGGGAGAGGTTGAAGTGTCGTGGCACCAGCACCAGTGCCTAAGGCCCAATTTTTCAGCCCCTGTTTAACAGGGGCATGTAATTACAATGTTTGATGCAATGCTTTGCAGCAGGGCTCATTCCTGCACTCCAACTAGAGTATCTGGGAGAGGTTGCAGTGTCCTGGCACCAGCGCCTAAAGCCCGATTTTTCAACATCCAACTTACAAACGTCTCCTACTTGCAAACGGAAGGAAGTGAGATAAAAAAAGACGGACGGCCAAAAAAATTATACAGGGGTGATAACCCTTCCCTGTTTTCCAAAAAGCTTAAAAATAGATTTTTTGACTGGAGCTACACTTTAAAAACGTACCAATTCAAAATTACAAACAGATTCTACTTAACACAACAAACCTACACAGTCCCTGTCTAGAACAGCAGTATACAGGCGGTGCAGAGTATATAGGGCCTGGGGGCCCCACGCCTTTCCTTTTTTTAATTTGGGTACGGGGTTCCCCTTAATATCCGTACAAGACCGAAAGGGCCTGGTAATGGGCAGGGGGGCTAGCCATGCCATTTTTCTCAATGATTTCCATCCATATTGCCAGAACCAGACATTACATTAAAACCACAAGCAGTTTTAAATTACTTTTTTTCCATTAATGTCATTTTGTGCAGGGACTGTTTTAAACGCAGTAAACACGTGCCACTTCACAGGCATACTATAGACACCCCCTAAGCACGATATTTAAAGGATTATTTCACTTTCCGCCCGCCCTATAGGCAAATGACGGCTGCAAAGTGGTTTCAAAAGCCTGACTGGACGTCATAGGATGTCCTCAGGATTTTGAGCCGCTGCGCGCCCCCGGGGGCACGCATCGTGGCGATCGTTGTTGCAAGGTGTCATTCTGACACCCCGCAACTACGACCTCGGTAAAGAGTCTCCGACAGAGACTCTTTACCACGTGATCAGCCGTGTCCAATCACGGCTGATCACAGTGTAAATAGGAAGAGCCGGTGATCGCCTTTTCCTCACTTGTGTCTGTCAGACACGAGTAGAGGAGAGCCGATCGGTTGCTCCTCTGACAGGGGGGGTCTGTGCTGATCGATTATAAGCACAGCCCCCCCCCCCCCCCGAGGATGCCCACACTGGACCACCAGGGATGCCACCAGACCACCAGGGATGCCCAGCACCAGGTATGTCACCCTAGACCACCAGGGATGCCAGTCAGTGCCCACAATGGATGCCAATCAGTGCCCACAATGGGCATCACTGATTGGCATGCATTATTGTTTGGCACTGATTGGCATCCATCAGTACAAAACAATACAATACAATGTCGCCTATCAGTGCCCATCCGTGCCACCTATCAGGGCCCATCCGTGCCAACTATCAGTGCCCATCCATGCCAACTATCAGTGCCCATCCATGCCCATCTGTGCCGCCTATACATGCCCATCTGTGCTGCCTATCCATGCCCATTCATTCCGCCTATCCATGCCAATCCGTACCAGCTATCAGTGCCAATTTGTGCCACCTATCAGTGTCCATCCGTGTCGCCCATCAGTGCCACCTATCAGTGCCCATCAGTGCCACCTATCAGTGCCACATATCAGTGCCCATCCATGCCAACTATCAGTGCCCATCCATGCCCATCTGTGCCGCCTATCCATGCCCATCTGTGCTGCCTATCCATGCCCATTCATTCCGCCTATCCATGCCAATCCGTACCAGCTATCAGTGCCAATTTGTGCCACCTATCAGTGTCCATCCGTGTCGCCCATCAGTGCCACCTATCAGTGCCCATCAGTGCCACCTATCAGTGCCACATATCAGTGCCCATCAATGCCACCTCATCAGTGCCACTTCATTGGTGCCACCTCATCAGTGCCCATCAGTACCGCCTTATCAGTGCCCGTCAGTGCAGCCCCATCAGTGCCCATCAGTGAAAGAGAAAACGTACTTATTTACAAAGTTTTGAAACTGAAACAACAAAAAAAACATATTTTTTTTCCAAAATCTTTTTTTATTTGTTTAGCAAAAAATAAAAACCGTAGAGGTGATCAAATACCACCAAAATAAAGCTCTATTTGTGGGGGAAAAAATGATAAAAATTTCATTTGGGTACAGTGTAGCATGACCGTGCAATTGTCATTCATATTGCGACAGCGCTGAAAGCTCAAAATTGGTCTGGGAAGGAAGGTGTTTAAAGAGGAAGTAAACCCTGATGGGTTTACTTCCTCTTTCATTTCCTGCAAAGGTAAAGCATAATGGACTACTATGCATCGCATAGTAGTCCATTATGTGTCACTTACCTGACACAGGAGCCAGCAAAGTCACTGCTGTCCCCTGTAGTCCGGCGCATCCATCTTCTCGGTGGGTCTCGCTGCTCCGCCGCTGTCATTCGGCGAAGCCGCGATAACGTCACTCCCGCGCATGCGCACGGGAGCCGCCACTCGCGGCATATCGCCATTGACCGCAGCGCACTCAGTGCGCCTGCGCGCCGCTGTCTACGGCGCATGCACCGTAGACAGCGGTGCCTGTCTTTTGGCAAATATCTCCTAAACCGTGTAGGTTTAGGAGATATTTCTTGGACCTACAGGTAAGCCTTAATCTAGGCTTACCTGTAGGTCAAAGTTGGTTGTAAGGGTTTACAACCACTTTAAGTGCCTGGTATTGAGGTGGTTAAAATCAGTGCTCCCGAATAAACGGCTCTTTTAAAAAAAAAAAATTGCATTGATCCATGTCCCCTGGGGCAGGAGCCAGGTTCCCAAACCCTTTTTAGGACAATATCTTGCATATTAGCCTTTAAAATTAGCACTTTTGATTTCATATGTTCGAGTCCCATAGACTTTAATGGGGTTCTAAAGTTCGTACAAATTTTTGGTCAGTTCGAAGGTTCTGGTGCAAACCGGGGGGGTGTTCGGCTCATCTCTAGTGACAACGCTGTTCCTCTATGGACACTGTAAGTGTGCGTTGTCCCCCTAGGACAGGAAGAGTGATACATTTCATAATTACCAGTTGGAAATAATAGAAAATTAATGCAGCCAACTCATCCAAGGACTGGTAGACAATAGTATATAACATGTTTACCCTATACTTTAAATATCTGTACAAAGCTAAATCCTTCTCATTGGTCTATTACTAATATGGGAGACTCTTACGTGCCAATAGGAATGTGCAGGATGCAGAGACGGTTATCCTAGAGATGGGCTGCAAAGAGTTAGTTCACGTTCAGGAAGATTTTAGAAAATCCCCCATGCGATTCCATAGCCAATTAATAGTGAAACTAAATATTCTCCATGCTACCTCCAAAATGAATAAGCAAAACTAATAATTATTTTCTGTTGTGCACTGTCATGGGTTCCCACACACATATAAATATACCATATAAAGTGCAGCGCAAAACACATATGTAGTGCCACCCCCTGTAAGGGGCGCTAAAAGATGACTGTCCCCAAAGGTTGCCCTGACCTTGCAAGCCTCCTGACATCTTTGCCCATGTACACACGGTCGGAGATTTTGCCAACCAAATCCGTCGGATTTTGCCCGTCGGATTTAGTCCGACGGATTGTGTCCGAAACTGTTGCATACACACGGTCGGGCCAAGTTGGCGAAAAATCCGATCTTTCAGAACATGATGACGTAATTTCATTACGATGGGACTACATTCAGGCTAGTAGCCAATAGCTTTGATGTAGGAATTTGATCTGAGCATGCGTGGCACTTGGTCCGATGAAAATGCTCTACACATGATCGGATTAGGTCCGTCCGGCCCAGTTGGTCGGGAAATATTTCCAACATGTTGGAAAATTGGGTCGGACGGAGATTCGGACGGAATCAGTCCGATGCATACCACACACAGTCGGATTATCCGACGACACGGTCCGATAAGACTCATTCCGAAAGATTCTCCGACCGTGTGTACAAGGGCTTTGACACCCTGGGTTCAGACATAATTCAAAGAAAGAATACAATTGCAGAGATAACAGACTATAGCAAAGTAAGTTACTGTTTTACAAAGGATCCTTAAGTCAGTCAAGAAACAGAGAGGAATGTTAATGCAGATATCCTTTAATCTCTTTAGTCTTAGCAAGTATACAAAGAATACACAATGCAAGGTAAATCACAATAGATCCAACAGTGATGCATAGCTCCCAACTGTCCCTGATTTCGAGGGACTGTCCCTGATTTGGGGCAATGCCCCTCTGTCCCCCTTTCCTCCTCATTTGTCCCTCATTTTGGTCGGATCTATATAGTTGTATATAAAATGCACTTTTTATCTTTCAAAAAGTGTATTTCAGTGCTAAACTTTGCATCCAAATTCTAAATGGCTGCATTTGTCAATTTTAAAAGCCAATATAAAGGAATATTGGTTGTAAAAAAAGCACTTGTGGATTTAATTAACCCTTTTAATGGATATGTCCCCTTTAAGGGGTGTGGCAGGGGGTGTGTCCTATGCCCACATACATTTTCTAGTATGTGTCCCTCATTCCCATCTCAAAATGTTGGGAGGTATGATAATGACTAACAGGCCCTGGAAGAACCTATGACCCCAGGTATAAAAGGGAGGAGTGTGTGTGTGTGTGTGTGTGTGTGTGTGTGTGTGTGTGTGTGTGTGTGTGGGGGGGGCGGCAAGTGAGAGAAGTTCTTGCAGTGTAGATGTTCAGATCTTCAGCCAACTCAACAATGCAAGGTGGTGTTTCCTGCTAGAAGCTTTTGTGTAAAGAGATGGGGTAAGAGTCGGTTCAGACTTGTGCGATTTCTATTGCGACTTTACCGTGCGACTTAATACTACTTTACCCTGCAACTTAATGTGATTTTGCTGTGACTTTGGATACGTGTGACTTTGTTAACGGGCCACCAAATGACGCCACCCCCATGTGAATGAGAATGGGGTACCCCTACTTGTTCGCCAAAAAAGTGTGAAAAGTAAATAAACAGAACACAAGCTTTTGACAATTCCTTTGTTTAACTACTACAGCGTGGCCGGATAGTTCTGGGAGGCCATCATGGATGCAGACGGCACACACTGTGATCACAGTATCCGAAGGACACTTCCAGAACAGATTGAGGTAAAGAGCCAATCAGTGGCCGATAAACAGCTTTTCTAAAAGGGACATGTACACTAACAATTAGGGCACTGATCAGTGTCCCTGATTATCAGTGCAGTCCCAACAGTGCCACCTGCCAGTGCCCAACAGTGCCACCTATTAGTGCAGCCTCATCAGTGCCCACCAGTGCCACCAGTCTACTTGTTTATTTAGCAAAAAATAAAAAACACAGCGGAGATTAAATACCACCAAAAGAAAGCTTTATGTGTGTGAAAAAAAATGACTAAATATTTGTTTGGGTACAACGTTGCATGACCGCACAATTGTCATTCAAAATGTGACAGCACTGAAAGCTAAAAATTGGCTAGAGCAGGAAGGGGGTGAAAGTGCCCAGTAAGCAAGTGGTTTATAAATCCAAAAAAAAAAAAATGTCCCCCGGTGTAGCTCAATCGTCAATCACGCCACCCGCCTCCCTGAAAAGGGATACTTTTTTTTTTTTAAAGTTAAACAGAGCAACGTAGTCAAATCATAGCCAGAGTTCGGGGACCGGGACGGATAGTCAGACAAGCCAGGACATCAGGGAGCCAGAGATCAGCGTACTTTAGGACAGGCCAGGAAATCAGGTACCGGAGAATCAGTGTAGTGGAATAGCAAGCAGGATCAGGAACCAGAAGGGACATCAGCCAAGCAAGTCTTCAACATGTACACATTCTCTGGATGTATTGACCAATGCGAAGGCAGAAAGGGACTGAAATGAACAGCTTTAGTAACCAGCAGGACTGACAAACAGGATATCATCACCAGGTGAGTCACTGTGGAAAAGATTGGAGCTGGCAATTAACCGACAGCTGAACGGCCTGCTCTGAAAAGGAAGGGCTGAGCCCAGGCTTGACAACCCCATACTTATTCCCATGTGGGGGGGCGGGATCTACGGGTTGTAGAGGAAGTGTTGTGGGGAAGGAAGGGTTGTGGGGAAGAGGCCCTTGTCCCCATCAACAGAGCCCCCCACCCCAAAGTACCGCTCGCTATCATATCATTTTTTTAAATGTATTATATTCAAAAAGCATCAAGGACACTACAGATATCTGCACCAATTGTTGGAAGCATTGTATGATGTTGTTGCTATAAGCTCACATAATGGTCTTATGTCACTGCTGTATTTAACCTGTAGCTTCCCTCAAATTCCAAAATCAAAAAATGTTATATTTGGGAAAAAAAATCACCCTTGTTTAATAATAATAATAGTAAAAGGTACACAGAGCGTAATCAAATCATAGCCAGAGTTTGGTAACCAGGATGGATAGTCAGACAAGCCAGGGTATCATGGAACCAGAGATCAGCGTACTTCGGGACAGGCCAGGAAACTGGAGAATCAGCATAGTGGAACAGCAAGCAGGATCAGGAACCAGAAGGGACATCAGCCCAGCAAGTCTTCAACAGGTGCACAGGAGAGAGTCTCTGGATGTATTGATCAATGCGAAGGCAGAGAGGGACTGAACTGAACAGTTTAACCACTTTCAGACCGGACCATTTTGCTGGTAAATGACCAGAGGTCTTTTTACACTTTGGCACTGCGCTGCTTTAACTGGTAATTGCGCGGTCATGCAATGTTGTACCCAAACAAAATTTGCGTCCTTTTCTTCCCACAAATAGAGCTTTCTTTTGATGGTATTTGATTGCCTCTGCGATTTTTATTTTTTGCGATATAAACGTAAAAAGACCGCAAATTTTGAAAAAAAATGATATTTTCTACTTTTTGTTATTAGAAAAATCCAATAAACTCAATTTTAGTCATACATTTAGGCCAAAATGTATTCAGCCACATGTCTTTGGTAAAAAAAAAGTCAATAATTGTATATTTATTGGTTTGCGCAAAAGTTGTCACATCTACAAACTAAGGTACGTTTTCTGGAATTTACGCAGCTTTTAGTTTACGACTGCCTATCTCATTTCTTGAGGTGCTAAAATGGCAGGGCAGTACAAAACCCCCCCAAATGACCCCATTTTGGAAAGTAGACCCCCTAAGGAAATTGATAAGAGGCATGTTGAGCCCATTGAATATTTTATTTTTTTGCCTCAAGCGATTGAATAATGACAAAAAAAAAAATTTTTTTTTTTTTTTACACAAAGTTGTCACTAAATGATATATTGCTCACACATGCTATGGGCGTATGTGAAATGACACCCCAAAATAAATTCTGCTGCTTCTCCTGAGTATGGGGATACCACATATGTGGGACTTTTTGGGAGCCTAGCCGCGTACGGGGCCCCGAAAACCAAGCACCGCCTTCAGGCTTTCTAAGGGCGTAAATTTTTGAGTTCACTTCTCACTACCTATTACAGTTTTGAAGGCCATAAAATGCCAAGATGGCACAAAACCCCCACAAATGACCCCATTTTAGAAAGTAGACACCCCAAGCTATTTGCTGAGAGGCATGTTGAGTTCATGGAATATTTTATATTTTGCCACAAGTTGCGGGAAAATTACAAACTTTTTTTTTTTTTTTTTTTTTAACAAAGTTGTCACTAAATGATATATTGCTCATGCATGCCATGGGCATATGTGAAATGACACCCCAAAATAAATTCTGCTGCTTCTCCTGAGTACGGGGATACCACATATGTGGGACTTTTTGGGAGCCTAGCCACGTACGGGGCCCCGAAAACCAAGCACCGCCTTCAGGCTTTCTAAGGGCGTAATTTTTTGATTTCACTCCTCACTACCTATTACAGTTTTGAAGGCCATAAAATGCCAAGATGGCACAAAACCCCCACAAATGACCCCATTTTAGAAAGTAGACACCCCAAGCTATTTGCTGAGAGGCATGTTGAGTCCATGGAATATTTTATATTTTGCCACAAGTTGCGGGAAAATTACAAACTTTTTTTTTTTTTTTTTTTTTTTCACAAAGTTGTCACTAAATGATATATTGCTCACGCATGCCATGGGCATATGTGAAATGACACCCCAAAATAAATTCTGCTGCTTCTCCTGAGTATGGGGATACCACATATGTGGGACTTTTTGGGAGCCTAGCCGCGTACGGGGCCCCGAAAACCAAGCACCGCCTTCAGGCTTTCTAAGGGCGTTACAGTTTTGAAGGCCATAAAATGCCAAGATGGCACAAACCCCCCCCAAATGACCCCATTTTGGAAAGTAGACACCCCTAAATTTAGGGGTACACTAGTGAGACTAGGTAATAAATGGCGGGTGCCCTGAAACTATAAAAAAATAACTAACCAACCAGCGTCACCTGTAACAGTTATATGGTGATCACTGGTGAAAGGGTTAACTAGGGGGCAATTAGGGGGCTTTATGCGGTAGTATATGGGGGTCCCTGGCGCTATAAAAAGCTGCAGCGAACCTAAATACCTACCTGCCTAACTAGCGTCACCTGTGACACTAATACAGCGATCAGAAAAACGATCGCTTATTAGGCTGGGTTCACACTGGAGCGATGCGGGAACGCCACGAATGCGCGGCGGGTTCCCGCATCGCATGCCTCCCGGCGGCAGTTCACACTGCCCTATGCGAACTGCTGGGAGTGTCAGTGAAATGTTACTGACACCCCCAGATCAGTTCGCATATCGCAGTGCGATCTGCAAACTCGGATCGCATGGTGTGAACACCCATGCGATCCGATTCTGCTGCGGGCCAAAAAAAGGGTCCCGTGCGAATTTGCGGCGGGTGCGGCGAATGGCTGAACTCGAATCGCACAGAGATCGGATGTGATTTGCACTGCAGTGCGGTGTGAATCACATCCGTTCTCATAAACCGCTGCAATGTGAACCCAGCCTTAGTGACACTGGCGACGGGGGGTGATCACGGGGTTAAACCTTTATTGGGGGGGTTAGGGGGGTACCTTAGAACTAAAGGGGGCTAACCCTAACTGCCCTAACAGTTATTAGTCACAAATGACACCCGCCGGGTGATCAGGGGGTTAAACCTTTATTAGGTAATAAATGGCGGGTGCCCTGAAACTATAAAAAAATAACTAACCAACCAGCGTCACCTGTAACAGTTATATGGTGATCACTGGTGAAAGGGTTAACTAGGGGGCAATCAGGGGGCTTTATGCGGTAGTATATGGGGGTCCCTGGCGCTATAAAAAGCTGCGGCGAACCTAAATACCTACCTGCCTAACTAGCGTCACCTGTGACACTAATACGGCGATCAGAAAAATTATCGCTTATTAGGCTGGGTTCACACTGGAGCGATGCGGAAACGCCGCGAATCCGCGGCGGGTTCCCGCATCGCATGCCTCCCGGCGGCAGTTCACACTGCCCTATGCGAACTGCTGGGAGTGTCAGTGAAATGTTACTGACACCCCCAGATCAGTTCGCATATCGCAGTGCGATCTGCAAACTCGGATCGCATGGTGTGAACACCCATGCGATCCGATTCTGCTGCGGGCCAAAAAAAGGGTCCCGTGCGAATTTGCGGCGGGTGCGGCGGGTGTGGCGGGTGCGGCGGGTGCGGCGAATGGCTGAACTCGAATCGCACAGAGATCGGATGTGATTTGCACTGCAGTGCGGTGCGAATCACATTCGTTCTCATAAACCGCTGCAATGTGAACCCAGCCTTAGTGACACTGGCGACGGGGGGTGATCACGGGGTTAAACCTTTATTGGGGGGGTTAGGGGGGTACATTAGAACTAAAGGGGGCTAACTCTAACTGCCCTAACAGTTATTACAGTCACAAATGACACCAATGCAAAAAAAAAAAAAAAAAAAAAAAAAATGACATTGGTGTCACTGTGACTGGGGGGCAGGGGTAATTGGGGGGGTGATCGGGGGGTAAAGGGGGGGTGTGAGTGTGCCTGGCATGTTCTACTGTGTGTGTGAGTGTTGGTGCAACTTACTGATCCGCTCTCCTCCGTGTCGGAACGAAAAATACCGACACGGAGGAGAGAATACATCACTTCCTCTCCTGTGTTTACATTACAGGAGAGGAAGTGATGTCACCGGGGATTTCTATTCGTCGGGAGCGATCGCGAGGGGGTGGCCATGAATGAATGGCCGTCCCCTCGTCCGGGATCGCTCCCGTACGAATACCGACCGCCGCAGGCACCGGGCGGGGGCCCGATCGGGCCCCCGACCCGCGGGAGGCAAGGGACGTACATGTATGTCCTTATGCCTGCCCGTGCCATTGTACCGACGTACATCGGCGTGCGGCGGTCGGCAACTGGTTAATACCCCTTTCACACTGGGGCGTTTTTCAGGCTTTTTCAGTTGCTTTAGCGTTAAAAAAAGCTCCTGTAAAGCGCTTGAAAGAAGCCTCATCTGCAATACCAATGTGAATGCCCGAGTGCTTTCACACTGGCAGGGCCGCTGATAGGGCAGTACAACCAGCCCTGTTGTACCGGGCCCGGCCAGCAGGGGGGGCCCGAGCAGCTTTTAACTTCTAGCTAAAAAAAAAAAAAAAAAAAAAAAAAAAACGAAATAACTATATTAACCTGCACCCACTTGATTACTAACATATATAAGGAATATATATTCATTTCCTGGGCCCCATCAGGTTACCAGAGGGGCCCAGGAGGTGAAAGCAGAAGAGGGACTTTTTTTCTATTTTCGGGTGCAGGGATACAATGCTGTGCCGCATGCTGTTCTCAGTATACCTGCACAAACTAAAGTTCTTCCTGCTCACTGTATGCCTCCCCGGCGGATGGATATTACTGTTATACGGCTCCCTTCATCCAGTAAGTGCTGCAGCTTGAGGGACTTATCACTGGGACGGCTGAGACAGACAGAGCAGCAGGAGTAATCTGGACAATGGCAGTGGTGCACAGGCAAGCAGTCCCCTGCACACACACACACACACTGACAGGTCACACTATTGTAGCATGTGCAGTCCCTAGACTCTGTGTGCTCATGGTCATTATCATTATGATGATCAGGGCACAGTAGGTGCTGTATGGCTCTGTCAGTGTAACATGACTGTGTGGTGCTGACTTTCCTGATATATGGCTGTACTGTGTGTTACAGACTATAACTCAGCACAGCCATAACAAAGTCAGCATCACACAGTCATGTTACACTGACAGAGCCACACAGCACCTGCTGTGCACTGATCATCATAATGATAATGACCATGTGCACATAGTGAGATGCTACTTTTACACATGTGATGGGGGAAGGGACAGTAAAAATACATAGCCAAGCTGCATTTTTACCACCCCCAAACCACTCTCCTTTCATAACCTTTCACCCAAGCTTTGCAATTAGGTCCTTTTTCATGCAGACCTGATTGAAAGCTCCGTATGAAGACACAAACTGAATGGGCACAGATGTCAAAACACTGACATCTCTCCCATTCAGATGCAGTTATGATTGGTGGGGCGCTGTAAATGTTAAATGTTCCAGCTCCTGCCTCCTGCCCTGACAGCGTGGAGGCAGGGGTGGGGTTATGGGCGGAGCCAGGATGGGTTGTGGGCGGGGTCAATGGGGCCCCGTCAGGTAGGCTGTATGGGGCCCCATGATTTCTAACAGCGGCCCTGCACACTGAGATCCCTTTCATGCTGGGGCATTTTTCAGGAGCTTTAGCTTTAAAAAAAGCGACTGTAAAGCGCCTGGAAGAAGCCGCAACTGCAATCCCACTGTGAAAGCCCGAGTGCTTTCACACAGAGGCGCTGCTCTGGCAGGGCGTCAAAAAAAGTCCTCCAAGCAGCTTCTTTGCAGCGCTTTTGGAGTGGTGAATACAACGCTCCTAAAGCGCCCCTTCCCATTGAAATCAATGGTGTCTGGGTGACAATGCGTTTTTTTTGCGCCCAATTTGTCAGAAAAAGGCTGGTGTTAGCACTTCAATTATCATAACACCATGGTTAATATGGTGTCAGGATGATTGAAGCAAGCGCATTATTTTTATTATTATATTGTAATGTAAAATTAAATAGTTCAACTACCCATAATGCAGAATCTGCCACCAGATGCAGCTTGGCATGGTGCCTATCACCAGATTGCCACATGCCACATCGCCTGCCACCAGATGCAGATTGCCACATGCCACCAGATGAAGATTGCCACAGTCACTTGGCACATGCCACCAGATGCAGATTGCCATATGCCACCAGATGCAGATTGCCACAGTCACTTGCCACCAGATGCAGATTGCCACATGCCATCAGATGCAGATTTCCACAGTCACTTGCCACATGCCATCAGATGCAGATTGCCACAGTCACTTGCCACATGCCAGCAGATGCAGATTGCCACAGTCACTTGCCACATGCCATCAGATGCAGATTGCCACAGTCACTTGCCACATGCCAGCAGATGCAGATTGCCACAGTCACTTGCCACATGCCATCAGATGCAGATTGCCACAGTCACTTGCCACATGCCATCAAATGCAGATTGCCAAAGTCAGTTGCCACTTGCCACCAGATGCAGATTGCCACAGCCACATGCCATCAGATGCAGATTGCACATGCCACTGTCTCCTGCCTCCTAGACGCAAATTGTCACTAAGCACAGAGGCAGTGGAGTGGTGGGTTCCACATGAGAGAGAACAGTGGTGATGTGGGGCGGGTGGTGAGAGATGGTGGTGAGAGCGGAACAGCGGAGATGCGGGCGTGCCGTGGGAGATGATATTATCTCTCTTGCCCGCCGCCGCCACACCTCAGATTGTGGAGACTTCACGGCCCAGGGGTTGGAGACCCCTGCCTTAAGGGATATCTGTATATTTAGCTCTGCACTTATTTTGAGTCTTCAGGAAATGATGACACAATGGGGGTTACTAAAGGCAAAACCCCTCTGCACTGCAAGTGCACTTGGAAGTGCAGTCGCTGTAAATCTAAGGGAAAGATCTGAAATGAGGGGAAGCTCTGCTGGATTTTATCATCCAATCATGTACAAGCAAAAATGCTGTTTTTAATTTTCCTTGCATGCCCCCCTCGGATCTACAGTGACTGCACTTCCAATGCACTTGTAGTGCAAAGTGGATTTGCCTTTAGTAAATAAACCCCAATGCCCAGGCTGAATACTAGAGAGAAACAAACAAAACAAATTCAATCCTTGCTAAAGAATTGTCCCACGATGACACAGGCAGATTAGCCAGCGCCTGGCTACACAAAAAAACTGTGCCATTCAATAAAGATCATAAATACATGCTAATATCATCTTCTTCATCAAATAACCCTTGTGACTCGAGGAAAAAAGCAGTATTTACAATATATGCACATTTACAAATAGCAAGGACACATGTTAGATGAACAAATGGACAGTATTAGCACGTATTTTTGATCTTTATTAAATGTCACAGTTTTTATATAATTTTGCATTGCACTTTATACGATGTGTATATCTATATACACTTACCAGCCTGAATCACATGGCAGCACCTCAATGCGTTTAGGCATCTAGATGTGGTGATGATGACTTCATGAAGTTCCAACTGAGCATCAGATTGTGGAAGAATGGAGATTTAAGTAACTTTGAACGTGACATGGTTGTTGGTGCCAGTAAGGCTGGTCTGAGTATTTCAAAAACTGCCAATCTACTGGTATTTTCACATGTAACCATCTCTAGGGTTTACAGAGAATGGTGCAAAAAAGAGAAAATATCTAGTGAGCGTCAGTTGTGTGCACGAAAATGCCTTTTTGATGTTAGAGATCAGAGGAGAATGTTCCAGATGATGGAAAGGCAACAGTAACTTAAATAACCACTCATTACATCCAAGGTATGCAGAATACCATCTCTGAACACACAGAGATGGTGTTTGTGGGGGGGCTGGCATATATACAGGTGTGTGGGGGGGCTGACATATATACAGGTGTGAGGGGGGTTGACATATACAGGTGTGTGTGGGGGGCTGCCATATATACAGGTGTGTGTGGGGAGCTAGCATATATACAGGTGTGTGGGGGGCTGACATATATACAGGTGTGAGGGGGGCTGGCATATATACAGGTGTGTGTATGTGGGGGGGGGGCTGACATATACAGGTGGGTGTGGGGGGCTGACATATATACAGGTGTGAGGGGGCTTACAAATATACAAGTGTGAGGATGGCTGACATGTATACAGGTGTGTGTGGGGGGGGGGGGGGGGGGGCTGACATATACAGGTGTGTGGGTGGGGGGGCTGACATATATACAGGTGTGAGGGGCCTGACAAATATACAGGTGGGAGGGGGCTGACATATACATGTGTGTGGGTGGGGGGGCTGACATATATACAGGTGTGAGGGGCCTGACAAATATACAGGTGGGAGGGGGCTGACATATACATGTGTGTGGGTGGGGGGGCTGACATATATACAGGTGTGAGGGGCCTGACAAATATACAGGTGTGAGGGGGCTGACATATACAGGTGTGTGGGTGGGGGGGCTGACATATATACAGGTGTGAGGGGCCTGACAAATATACAGGTGTGAGGGGGCTGACATATACATGTGTGTGGGTGGGGGGGCTGACATACACAGGTGTGTGTGAGGGGCTGACATATACAGGTGTGTGTGGGGGGCTGATATATATACAGGTATGAGGAAGGCTGACATATATACAGGATTGAGGGGGGCTGAGTGCATACAGGTGGGGTGGCCCATGTGTGGATTCGGTAGGATGGCCTGTGGGCAAGCCCTGGGGAATTTTGGTGGTCAGGCTCGGGGGGGAGGGGTTAGGCCTGGGGGGCCCAGGCCTAAAGCTGTGTAAGGGGCCCAACCTTTTCTGATAGCTGCCCTGCAGGGGGTGCTATGGTATATGCTGTTCATTGGATATAGAATTGCATAGGGGGATTGTTTGAAGGTGAACTTACACTTTAATTCAAATACGCATACAGTATTTCTAACCACGTTGATGCTGGTGATTTTTCCTCACTTCCCATCTGGTGAAATCATTGTCACAGGCTCAGTATGCTTGAACGCTCCACAGCCCACATCGAGTGAGCCGGCTAGTAGGCATCTCTGTCACTGATCATTGCATTGTGGAATGGTGCAGAAAGTGTACAAAGTGTACATGTTCACCACAGGGAAGTGGAGAAAAGGAAGGGGCAACCCTGGAGGCATACATATGATGAGAAGTGGTATATGTTGAGAGCTTATGATGTGAGCCCTTTTATAGTAATGAGTGTTTAGTACTTCCTTCATCAACCAGCTTTGCTGTAAGAAGGTAGTGCTGTGCCTAATATAGGTCATTGCAAGGGCGGTCAGCTCTTTTTGGCCCACTGCCACTTATGCCATTGCATTGCTTCACTAACGAGAAGTAAATCCCATTTACAAATATTGCAGATGTGAAAATACCATTGTCAGGGCCCTTGTGACATAGAACACTTTGTTTATCCTTCTGTTATTGAGTAACAAAACCTATAGCAAACAGATATGAAGCCAAATTCTTCAGCTTGTCCCCAGTATCCTCTTCCTAGCCACCATGGCTGCACTTCTTCCTCTACTGGGACTCATCTCTGTGCTATGTACATTACAATGTCAAGCTTCGGTATCAGGGAACGTAAGGTGAGCAGTTTCATTTTTACTCGTTCTTCATTATTTCTATGTTTTGTTTTTTGTAATGCTGTGTACACATGGCCGGACTGAACTCTGAAGGACTTTTCGATGGAGTTCCGCTGAAACAGACTTGTCTACACACAATCACATCAAAGTCTGACGGATTTGACCGTGATGACGTATGACCAGACTAGAATAAGAAAGTTCATAGCCAGTAGCTGCCCTAGCGTCGGTTTTCATCCGGTGGACTAGCATACAGACAAACTGATTTTTCGACAGGATTCGAGTCCGTCGGAATGATTTGAAACATGTTCTAAATCTAAAGTCCGTCTGATTTTTCGACAGCAAAGGTCTGATGAAGCCCACACACAGTCGAATTGTCAGACGTATTCGTTCTGTCGAGCCTTTGCTGTTGAAAAGTCTGGCCGTGTGTACACAGCATAAGAAATTGCAGGAAATTACTATTTTACTCTGCTAGGGTAAATTTTGTACATCATTAAACACATTTTGCATATTTTATGTGGGCAGTGCCTATGTGACTGAAAATCTCCTCCACAGAGGACTAGCAGCAGATAAAGATTTGAATGTTATTCATTTAAACAGTCCATAGAGATGAGAGTTGCCTAATACGATCATTTTAAGCCTGATTACCCCTACATCTAGGGAACATTAGCAAGGCCAGATTGTCTACACTGCACCCCTTAGGCACACCACATACCATTTGCTAGGATCTCATATCTAAAACATGGTATTTCCTTGTTTCTAACCAGTTTAGAATATTAAGATAATATGTAAATAACCTTACATGAAATGGACATTTCTACTGATAAGGAATAAATATATAAAACAGTGGAAATCCACCTTTTTTGGCTCTACTGCTCATAAACACATGCCTACGGTGCCAAAATGTACATTTGGACCTGTCAATCAGCCAAATTACAATGCTATTCCCTGATAAAAGATATGGCAGTGTTTGCCTGTGCCATACTTCTCTTGTTTTGGTCCTGTAGGATGAACCTTGCAGGTATATGAGTACGGTAAGGTCAGACCTGTAGTCTAACGTCTATGAGTAGCCTTAGGAATTGTCTAGGTGGGCAAATACAGCATGCTTACAGGTGCACTCATCTTACCCTGGAAATATATTTGAGATGCTTTGTATTTTTTTTTCTGAGCTGCTTCCATCTCCTTTCTGAACTATTTTGAGCTGCTTTTGCATGCTATGCGCAGAACCCCATCATTTGTCCATTTGTTGGGTAATTATGCTTATTCTACATGTAGCGGCCAAAACCTGTTGCAGGGTGGCCTTGACTTAATGGGCTTACCGGTTAGCTTCTCCTGGCCTGCTCCTCCTCATCTAGGGGTTCCCAGGGTTGATACTCAACGGCTTGTACGCTGACACAGATGAAGTCCTTTCAAAAAGGTTTATTTCGCAGTAGAACTTTCACAAACACAGTCTCTTAGGGAACAGAGGGCACGGGTGAAGAACTCAGGCACCTTGAACTGCAGGTTTAGCAAAGTCTCTATTTCCACCCAGAGAGTGGCCACTCGCAGCTGAGTACTTCAAGGCTGAGCAGATCTCTAGCCAGAGATCATGGCGGTCAGCACGTTGACTCAAAACTTGAACAATCAACTGAGGGTATACAGGAACCTTTTTCCAACCGTACCTGGAACGTTTTCCGCTTCCTTTATGGTACTGGAAAATTGTGAATTCGTCAATGTCCTTCCCAACTCAGTAACCAGGCACTTCTCAGGATGCCACTTGCTGGCCCTCCTCCGAAGAGTTCTCCCCCGGTCACTAGCACGAGCTGTGGTGTCCCTCCAAGCTGAGAGCACACCCGGACACTTTGAATCCTCCCTCAGTTACTGCGCCTCGGACCAGTAGGTTCCAAGACTCTGGAACATCCCTACCCCAGACCCGACAGGTCTATCAGGGGCCACTAACAGGAACATGTTGCGGGATGTCGAACACCCCGTGACCGGGACCCCTCATGGGGCTACCCCAGTCCTGGAACCAGAACAGACCACACGGGTCTCACGAACAACTCCGGAACCCCGAACACATGACCCACACCTGTTTAAGTACCCTCTCCCAGACTCCTCAGTGGGCCCGGCACTCCCGCTGATTGGCTCTGAGAGGGCCGATACCAAAACATCCAACCAGACTTGGTTCTGGACTGTCATGTGCACCTCACCGTTCACATGACCAGGCAGAACTTCCAAACACAGCCCAGCCAGACTGGTGTTAGGCCTACCTACAATAATCAGAACCTTTATTGTCCTGAGGCCAAAAACTAAATTTACAATCCGTGTGATATTTGATCCCAAATGTCATCCGCTACATACATGATTAAATTCAGTTACTATTGGTTTTCTTCCATTCCATACCTCCCACATTCTGAAATAAGAAAGAGGAACACCTTAAAGCACCAAGTATATAGGTAAACCCCATGCCACTACCAAGCTGCATGGACAACAAAGAATTAATACACAAAAAATGGTTGTTTAAACCCCAAATTTGTTTTTTCACCACTACTTTTCCTTTATATTGTTATTTGAGTGGGCTGTATGGTGTATGTATTGGGGCACTGCGTTAAACAGTTATTTTATACTGATAGATTATTTAGGATGCTGAAGTCACAGAGCTGGTCAAGGCTCTGCAGGGATCCTGACAACAATGTCAGAATCCGCCTGCCTGACCGGCAGGGGCCACAGCAGCGGAGCAACTGAATAAAGGGGAACCGTAGATAGGGAAATTAATTTAGGTCAACTCAATATTCAGGACCAAAATGACTAAGCATAGATATGCATTTCATAAATATTAACAAATAGCTAACAAATAGCTACACAGAGTAGTCATCCTACCATGATGGAAAAGCAGAAGGGGTTTGTGTAGTCTTGATGGCCCACACGGTACATAATGTTGTTATAGTGGGCCCGTATAATGTATCCTTTATCTTGAATCTCATTCAAAGATGAAACAGAAAGGGAAATATTGAGCCTGCCATCCATTAGGGGGAAACATATAAAAAAATAAATGACTAAATAGATGAGATCCAATTACTACCAATTATCTAGTACTGATAACACGTTATTTATATAATACATCCAAGGTAATACAGAGTATTTAATACTGAGCTTTCTAGCTTTAAAGTTTTATACTTATATAATGCATAGTGAAAAGTAAAGGTGGGATAACCCTGCTAACAAAATTGTATCACTACATATTACCAAAATATGTGTTGTTTGACTGTTCTTTGGGCCCCCCAAATGTCCATCAATATAAAATAACTGTTTGCCTTTATACTGCCTTTTTGAAACTACAAATGCAATCATTTAGATGCTGGATAAATGAGATACAGTGGTACCTTGGATTATGAGCATAATTAATTCCAGAAGAATGCTTGAAATTCAAAGTACTCGTATATCAAAGCGAGTTTCCCTATAGGAATCAATGAAAATCTGATCATTTGTTTCACAGTGACTGCTATTGTATGCAGTACCGCATATGGCCAGAGGTGGGGGAGAGGGCACCGGAGACACTCGGAAACACTCATAGAAGCTTGGAGACGACTTGGAGACATTTGGAGACACTCGGGAGTGTTTCAGAGTGTCTCCGAGCTGCTCAGAGTGGCTCTGAATGTCACCGGCGCCCCTGCACATTTGGCCAAATGTAGTACTGCACACACTTGAATCCTGCTTTTCTTGTGAAACAACCATCGCAAACTGAGTCAGAATTAAAAAAATAATAATAGCTTAAATTGCGAAATGCACGTAAACCGTGTTACTCGCAATCTGAGGTATTACTGTAGCATTGTATAACACTATTTTATATATGGAAGTCTACAAAAGAGACCACAAAGGAGCCTTACCTGTAACTTAGTCTTTTTTTACTGGTCCTGCTATTATTTTTCACCTTCGTTTGACAGACGTAGTAGTTCATTCATTTAGTTAAAACCTTTATCTCAAAATGAAACAAAAAAACCTGTTTCTACAACTGCTTAAAAAGTGTTAACTGTAGTTTGTTAGTCACTTATGTGAAGTCCATCTACAGAGAGTGGCGCAAAACCAGCCCAGTCTCAGTCTATAGGTTTCAATATTGAATTGGCCCACCCTTTGCAGCTATAACAGTTTCAACTCTTCTGGGAAGGCTGCCCACAAGGTTTAGGAGTGTGTCTATGGGAATGTTTGACCATTCTTTTGAAACACATTTGTGAGGTCAGGCACTGATGTTGGACGAGAAGACCTGGCTCACAGTCTCTGCTCTAATTCATCCCAAAGGTGTTCTATCAGGTTGAGGTCAGGACTCTGTGCCACTCCAGTCAAGTACCTCCACCCCAAACTCGCTCATGCATGTCTTTATGGACCTTGCTTTGTGCACTGATTCATTTCATTTGGTGGAGGGGGGATTATGGTGTGGGGTTGTTTTTCAGGGGTTGGGCTTGTCCCCTAAGTTCCAGTGAACGAAAATCTTAAGGCATTAGCATACCAAGACATTTTGGACAATTTTTCATTCTCCCAACTTTGTGGGAACAGTTTGGGGATGACCTATTCTTGTTCCAACATGACTGCGTACTAGTGCACAAAGCAAGGTCCATAAAGACATGGGTGAGCAAGTTTGGGATGGAAGAACTTGACTGGCCTTCACAAAGACCTGACCTTAACCCCATAGAACACCTTTGTAATGAATTATAGTGGAGACTGCGAGCCAGGCCTTCTCATTCAACATCAGTGCCTGACCCCACAAATGACCTTTTAAATGAGCTTCTGGAAGAATGGTCAAACATTCCAATAGACACACTCCTAAACCTTATGGACAGCCTTTCCAGAAGAGTTGAAGAGTTGAAGCTGTTATAGCTGAGATAGGGCCAACTTAGTACTGAACCCTACGGACTACAACTGGGAACTCCCCTTTCCATTGGGTTCTGTCCTTGGACCTCTACTATTCTCGATCTACACTTCCTCCCTGGGTCAGCTGATAGCCTCCCATGGCTTTCACTACCATTTGTATGCCAATGACACCCAAATCTATCTCTCTGCCCCTCAGCTCACCCCATCAATCTCCTCCCACATCACTGATCTACTAACAGACATATCAGCCTGGATGTCAAACCACTTCCTCAAACTTAATCTATCTAAAACTGAGCTCTTAATATTTCCTCTTCCCCTGACTTCTCTGTCAAGATTGATGGCACATCTATCAGTCTGTCCCCGCATGCCAGGGTGCTAGGGGTAACCTTAGACTCTGAACTGTCCTTTCAGGCCCACATACAATCCCTGTCCAAATCATGCCGCCTTAGCCTCCGAAACATTTCCAGAATACGCCCCTTTTTAACTAATGACACCACCAAGCTTCTTATTCACTCCCTGGTCATCTCTCGCCTCGACTACTGCAACTCCCTCCTCATTGGATTACCTTTACATAGACTATCCCCCATTCAGTCCATAATGAATGCCGCTGCCAGACTCATCCACCTTAACAGCCATCCATTGTCCTCCACCCCTCTCTGCCAATCCCTCCACTGGCTTCCACTCACCCAACAAATAAAATGTAAAGTACTAACAATAATTTACAAAGCCATCCATAACTCTGCCCCCAGCTACATCACTGACCTAGTCCCAAAATACCAACCAAGCCGTTCCCTTTGGTCATCCCAAGACCTCCTGCTCTCTAGCTCCCTTGTCACCTCCTCCCATGCTCTCCTCCAGGATTTCTCCAGAGCTTCTCCCATCCTTTGGAACTCCCTACCCCAATCTGTCCGACTGTCCCCCAATCTATCCATCTTTAGGCGATCCCTGAAAACCTTTCTCTTCAAAGAAGCCTATCCTGCTTCTAACTAACACTGTTTTACTTCCTCCATCAGCTCATCTCCCCACAGCTATTACCTTTTGTATCAATTGACCCTTCCTTTTTAGATTGTAAGCTCTAACGAGCAGGGCCCTCTGATTCCTCTTGTACCAAATTGTAATGTAGCTGTAATGTCTGCAATTATGTTGTAAAGCGCTGCACAAACTGTTGGCGCTATATAAAACCTGAATAATAATAATATATATTAAAAAACAAAAGGAGTAAAACTTGCGCTTGGTAAAAAAAATTTAGTTGATATGGGAAAAATCAATTAAGAAAATAGCAGCTGAGCACAAAAAAACAGATACTAGGTCTAACTAACAGAAATGTGAAAAACAGTGCAGCGCTTAATGTATAACACGTGACTGAATGTAATGAAACAATAAATCAGGAAAAAAACTTTCAAAGATAATGTTTCTAAAAAGTAAAACATCAATGATAAACAATACACATGTGCATATTGTGCAATAAACAAAAAAATGGGTTATTAAACCAAAAGAATGGTCAAAAAAACACTTTTAGAAGGACAAATAATTATTTAGACTACAGCTTAATGCTGTGAAGCACAAACTTGTGATTAAGTGAGAAAAATAAACAACAAAATTGAAAAACAAATCAAAACAAATCCCATGCTTTGGATAAATGAAGTGATTTACAAGGCCCCATAAATGTGAAGATATAAGTTCATTAGGTGGAACGTGAATGGAACTTTATAGTTGAACGTGAATGAAACTTTAAAATTGGTCCCAGGTATCACTGGTATAGGTGCTTGACCACGTAAATTCTTTCACTGTACAGTTTAAGTAAGTAGTAAAGGCTTACCAGAGCCACCTTTAGTGTGCGCAGATACGAACTCCCCAACTGTTGGGATCGGACAAGATCGTTCCTCCGACACTCCTCGTGTGAATGGATGACTCGAATCACCTTTCCGGATAGGAAGGTAAAGAATGACCCACACCTTCGGGTGTTCCTTGAACGTCGTCCGTTCCGGTCCGTTCGAAAAATGTTCAAGTTGGCGTGTCACCAAATGGATGAAAAAGGAAAAAAGCGCCCAATCGTGTGATAAAGTCTAAAACACGTGTACTTTATTTTCCAACCAAATAGACGTTGAAAGATACAGATGACTCAATGGAGTCGTATAAAATTGAACGAAAAGAATTGCTAGCAAAAATATAAAATAAAGCGGATAAAAATAGCACGAGATGTAGACGTATCTACCCGACGATCGTTTCGTCACAGATTGACGTCATCAGGGGTACGCCCACACCCTCGTGCTTAAGGTTTAAATAGCCTATGGGTGAGGTAGGGAGCCCTGCCATAGGTGCAGACCAAAACGTCCATGCATAATGGGATTAACCCACAAATGACCAGTCCCTTCGGAATGGTTACCACATATAGAAAAGAAGAAAAAGGGAAAAAAACGGTCAACGACCAGTTAATTCAAATAAAGTTCGAGTACCATCATAACTAAATGGTGGGACTCAAATATACACTAGACTAGTAAAAGTGACCACTGAAAAATACAAACAATGAGTCCTATGATAAATCACCTTTGTTTGACAGATGGCCAAATACAATAATGGTGGCTATCTAACTGTATGTATGTCCCAAAAAGGGTAACTTAGTTCAAAAAAAATATACGAAATGTATATGTATACAATACATGCGTATAGATTACCATAAAAAGAGAGAGAGGAAAATGACCATAATATTGAGGTGGGGGCCTAAACAGCATTAGCTGCCCACCATCACCCATAGTCCAGTTAAAGAAATACATGAATGAGACATAACCAACAGGTTAGAAAGAACATTACAATCACCCTATTATCATAAAATATAGTTTACATAAAAAATCATATAAACTACCTAGCAAACATTGCTACAAAAATACAAATAATAATAGTGAAAATAGTGTATGAGACCCAGACTGAATACAAAATCAGTACAAAAAAAGGAAAAAGGGAATATTAAATCAACTGTTGTTAATAAAACAATTAATGTCCCATTCGACGTTGAGCCCCCCAGGGATATGTGTCCCTAATTTATGGATCCAGTTTGTTTCTGCCCTGGAAATAGTGCGCTTAGCGTTACTGCCGCGCCAATGTGGGGTATATTTTTCTAAAGCCAGAAAGGTGGTGCCTCTTTGGTCCCGATTATGTTTTAGATCGTAATGTTTAATAACGTTATGTTTGTCAAATCCTTTACAAATGTTAGTGATATGTTCCCCCAGGCGCACATGTAGCATGCGTACTGTGCGTCCCACATACTCCAAACCACATGGACATCTAAGTAAGTACACAACGCACTTAGTGGTGCATGTGATGAATGTTCGTATGGGGTATGTAAGTCCATTGCTAGACGAGGTGAACTCAGTAAATCTCCTGCCTCGTAGAGCATTTAGCTTACAAGCTCTACATTTCCCACAGGGGTAGAAGCCCTTCAAATCACCAAAAAAAGTGGGTCTAGTTGGGGGGTCCGGGACATTTGGAGCAATCATATTTCGCAAGTTAGTTGCACCCCTAAAGATCACATTTGGTCTATCAGGAAGTTCGGGGCCCAAGATTCGGTCATTTTTGATGACCGACCAATGTTTCTGTAAAATTCTTTTCACAGCCCAATGCTGGCTGGAAAACGTTGTGAGTAAAGAAACTCCATAGTTGTCCATGTTATCAGTCCTGGGTGGTCTCTCAGCTAACAATGTTTGACGTTCCCTACTGTTGACCTCCATTATAATGGAGTCAAGGGACTCACTGTTGTAACCTTTAGCTAGGAATCTCTCTTTTAAGATTAGTGCCTCCTTAAGAAAATCCTCATTGAAAGTGCAATTGCGTTTTAAGCGAAGAAACTGGCCCTTAGGGACCGCTGAGAGCCATGACCTATGATGGCAGGAGTCGAGTGGAATATAGCTATTCCTGTCAGTTTTCTTGAAAAACGTTGTGGTAGTTATATTATTATCCCGGATGGAAATATTCAAATCCAAAAATTGGATATTAATGGGGCTTGAGACATAGCTGAGAACTATCCCACGGTTGTTGTTGTTTAAATGGGACAGGAAGAGCTCTGCCGATGAACTGTCACCATCCCAGATAAACAAGATGTCATCGATAAACCTTTTCCAGGTGACTAGTTCCGGGGGTTTGTCACTAAAGACTATATCCTCCTCCCACTTTGCCATGAAGAGATTGGCCATACTGGGAGCAAATTTTGCTCCCATGGCCACTCCCTTCACTTGCAAAAAATGGGTCCCATCATGCCAAAAGTGATTGTGCGTCATGGCAAACAGAAGTAATTCAAGAATATAGTTGCGCTGAGTCACCGAAATACTACCATCCTGGGCCAGAAAGTGATGGACCGCTTCATAGCCCAGTTGATGGGAGATAGCGGTGTACAGTGAAGCTACATCCGCGGTAATTAGGAGATAGGTGGGTTTCCATTCAATCAATTGCAGAATGTTGATAACATGTTTGGTATCTCTCAAAAAAGATGGCGTGCCCATCACCAGTGGTTGCAGATATTTGTCAATGTATTTCCCTATACGCGAGGTTACAGAGTCAATTCCACTGATGATGGGCCGCCCTGGTGGATTTTCTAAAGATTTGTGTATCTTGGGTAGAGAATACATAACCGGTAAGCGCGGCGCCAAAGGTACCAGAAAGTCCCTTTCTTTTTTATTTAAAATACCCATATTGAACCCTTTCTCAACCAACTCTTTTAGTTCACCTTTGAATTGGGTGGTGGGGTCTAAAAGTAATGGAGAGTAGGTCTCAGAGTCTGACAGAATCCTAGTCATCTCTTTGGAATATGCGGTTTTGTCAAGTATTACAATAGCACCGCCTTTGTCAGCCGACCGAACTACTATGTCTTTCCTGTTAAGCAATGAGTCTAACCCTGCCCTAAATTCCCGTGTGGGTTGAGCTGGTCTCAATTTCAAACTATTGAGATCCTTTAATACCAGATCACGGAAAATATTGATGTTAGGTGCTGTATTACCAGGAGGATTAAACAAGGAGGCATTCGATAAACCAGAATGCATAATTGTTGAATCCCTAACTAATTGGCGGGAGGGGTTGCTCATGATATATCTCTTAATGTTCAACTTGCGTATAAACTTTTGAATATCTATAAATGTCTGGAATTTATTTAAATTCTGAGGGGGCACAAACTTGAGACCCTTTCCGAGAGTCTGCAATTCTTCATTAGATAGCTTTTTATTACTTAAGTTAATGACACCACTAATATCTAAGTCCTTCTTCTTTTTGGTGTGAAGACGTTTCCCCCCTCTGCACCCTCTCTTGTGTCTCCGTTTCTCTTGTGTCCCCCCCGAGTGCCCTCCTGAAAACCCTGTTGGTAAAAACTGCCAGCTGAGGGTTGACTATATGATGGCCAAAAACCACCCTGACCCTTAGGGGCTTCAGAATGCCCATTCCTGTCATCCCCAAGGGGGCCATATTTATTAAAGGTCTCAACCCTGTAATTGGATCCCAAATCTCTTACATCCGGAGGGGGTCTCCTATCCCTGCTGCCACCTCTACCTTGAGAGAGGGATTTGTTTCCCTGGGAAAAAGATTTACCACCTCTGGATCGCCAGGGTGGAGGGGGCGCCATTGAAGTGGGATATTGGTGATGATTAAATGGAGTTGGATGATGGTGATGATTAAAATTACGTTTATCGACCCTTCCTCTAAAGGACTGGGGATATGGTTGTGATGATGGCCCCATTACTCTTTCAGTATATACTGGAGAGGCCTGGCTCATGGGGCCCCAAAAAAGGTTAGAATCACCAACGCCGCCTCCTCTGATTCCCTCAATATGCCCTGGGGGATGTAGACCTGGATCACCCATGGGGGGTGAGGGGGCCAAGTTCTCAGTAGAGACCTGCCATTTAAAGACAACATTGTCTTTATAATCTTTTTTATCCCTATTGTATTTTTTCTTTTTCTTAGTTTTTTGTTCAGTTTCCTCTTTGGTCAGGATAGTTTTTAGGGATTCAGATCTTTGCATATACTCAGGATCATTTTTAAAGGGGACAAGCTTAGTTTTAATCAGACCAATCTCATAATCCAATGAGGCAAGTTTCCTCGATTTCTTAGCAATCAGGAATTTTAAAAACTGAACCCCTGCCTCATTGAAGTATTTAAACCATTCGGCTATTTCTGTGTCCTCCTTTTGTGGGTTAACCTCCCATCTCAAACTCCTGGGAACCATATTTTCCCTTACATATTCCTCCAGATAGGCTATATCCCATTTTGTGTGTAGTTCAGAAATGGTTAAATTCTTCAACCTCAAAAAACAACCGGACAGGTCATCCCTGGAATTCTCATTCCCATCAAAGACTCCTGTGGTGTCAATGACAGCTTGGGATCTATATTCAAAAACATCCATTGCGGATGAACCAGCAGCAAATTAGTGTATCGTATAACAGTAAAAAACAAAAGGAGTAAAACTTGCGCTTGGTAAAAAAAATTTAGTTGATATGGGAAAAATCAATTAAGAAAATAGCAGCTGAGCACAAAAAACCAGATACTAGGTCTAACTAACAGAAATGTGAAAAACAGTGCAGCGCTTAATGTATAACACGTGACTGAATATAATGAAACAATAAATCAGGAAAAAAACTTTCAAAGATAATGTTTCTAAAAAGTAAAACATCAATGATAAACAATACACATGTGCATATTGTGCAATAAACAAAAAAATGGGTTATTAAACCAAAAGAATGGTCAAAAAAACACTTTTAGAAGGACAAATAATTATTTAGACTACAGCTTAATGCTGTGAAGCACAAACTTGTGATTAAGTGAGAAAAATAAACAACAAAATTGAAAAACAAATCAAAACAAATCCCATGCTTTGGATAAATGAAGTGATTTACAAGGCCCCATAAATGTGAAGATATAAGTTCATTAGGTGGAACGTGAATGGAACTTTATAGTTGAACGTGAATGAAACTTTAAAATTGGTCCCAGGTATCACTGGTATAGGTGCTTGACCACGTAAATTCTTTCACTGTACAGTTTAAGTAAGTAGTAAAGGCTTACCAGAGCCACCTTTAGTGTGCGCAGATACGAACTCCCCAACTGTTGGGATCGGACAAGATCGTTCCTCCGACACTCCTCGTGTAAATGGATGACTCGAATCACCTTTCCGGATAGGAAGGTAAAGAATGACCCACACCTTCGGGTGTTCCTTGAACGTCGTCCGTTCCGGTCCGTTCGAAAAATGTTCAAGTTGGCGTGTCACCAAATGGATGAAAAAGGAAAAAAGCGCCCAATCGTGTGATAAAGTCTAAAACACGTGTACTTTATTTTCCAACCAAATAGACGTTGAAAGATACAGATGACTCAATGGAGTCGTATAAAATTGAACGAAAAGAATTGCTAGCAAAAATATAAAATAAAGCGGATAAAAATAGCACGAGATGTAGACGTATCTACCCGACGATCGTTTCGTCACAGATTGACGTCATCAGGGGTACGCCCACACCCTCGTGCTTAAGGTTTAAATAGCCTATGGGTGAGGTAGGGAGCCCTGCCATAGGTGCAGACCAAAACGTCCGTGCATAATGGGATTAACCCACAAATGACCAGTCCCTTCGGAATGGTTACCACATATAGAAAAGAAGAAAAAGGGAAAAAAACGGTCAACGACCAGTTAATTCAAATAAAGTTCGAGTACCATCATAACTAAATGGTGGGACTCAAATATACACTAGACTAGTAAAAGTGACCACTGAAAAATACAAACAATGAGTCCTATGATAAATCACCTTTGTTTGACAGATGGCCAAATACAATAATGGTGGCTATCTAACTGTATGTATGTCCCAAAAAGGGTAACTTAGTTAAAAAAATATACGAAATGTATATGTATACAATACATGCGTATAGATTACCATAAAAAGAGAGAGAGGAAAATGACCATAATATTGAGGTGGGGGCCTAAACAGCATTAGCTGCCCACCATCACCCATAGTCCAGTTAAAGAAATACATGAATGAGACATAACCAACAGGTTAGAAAGAACATTACAATCACCCTATTATCATAAAATATAGTTTACATAAAAAATCATATAAACTACCTAGCAAACATTGCTACAAAAATACAAATAATAATAGTGAAAATAGTGTATGAGACCCAGACTGAATACAAAATCAGTACAAAAAAAGGAAAAAGGGAATATTAAATCAACTGTTGTTAATAAAACAATTAATGTCCCATTCGACGTTGAGCCCCCCAGGGATATGTGTCCCTAATTTATGGATCCAGTTTGTTTCTGCCCTGGAAATAGTGCGCTTAGCGTTACTGCCGCGCCAATGTGGGGTATATTTTTCTAAAGCCAGAAAGGTGGTGCCTCTTGGGTCCCGATTATGTTTTAGATCGTAATGTTTAATAACGTTATGTTTGTCAAATCCTTTACAAATGTTAGTGATATGTTCCCCCAGGCGCACATGTAGCATGCGTACTGTGCGTCCCACATACTCCAAACCACATGGACATCTAAGTAAGTACACAACGCACTTAGTGGTGCATGTGATGAATGTTCGTATGGGGTATGTAAGTCCATTGCTAGACGAGGTGAACTCAGTAAATCTCCTGCCTCGTAGAGCATTTAGCTTACAAGCTCTACATTTCCCACAGGGGTAGAAGCCCTTCAAATCACCAAAAAAAGTGGGTCTAGTTGGGGGGTCCGGGACATTTGGAGCAATCATATTTCGCAAGTTAGTTGCACCCCTAAAGATCACATTTGGTCTATCAGGAAGTTCGGGGCCCAAGATTCGGTCATTTTTGATGACCGACCAATGTTTCTGTAAAATTCTTTTCACAGCCCAATGCTGGCTGGAAAACGTTGTGAGTAAAGAAACTCCATAGTTGTCCATGTTATCAGTCCTGGGTGGTCTCTCAGCTAACAATGTTTGACGTTCCCTACTGTTGACCTCCATTATAATGGAGTCAAGGGACACACTGTTGTAACCTTTAGCTAGGAATCTCTCTTTTAAGATTAGTGCCTCCTTAAGAAAATCCTCATTGAAAGTGCAATTGCGTTTTAAGCGAAGAAACTGGCCCTTAGGGACCGCTGAGAGCCATGACCTATGATGGCAGGAGTCGAGTGGAATATAGCTATTCCTGTCAGTTTTCTTGAAAAACGTTGTGGTAGTTATATTATTATCCCAGATGGAAATATTCAAATCCAAAAATTGGATATTAATGGGGCTTGAGACATAGCTGAGAACTATCCCACGGTTGTTGTTGTTTAAATGGGACAGGAAGAGCTCTGCCGATGAACTGTCACCATCCCAGATAAACAAGATGTCATCGATAAACCTTTTCCAGGTGACTAGTTCCGGGGGTTTGTCACTAAAGACTATATCCTCCTCCCACTTTGCCATGAAGAGATTGGCCATACTGGGAGCAAATTTTGCTCCCATGGCCACTCCCTTCACTTGCAAAAAATGGGTCCCATCATGCCAAAAGTGATTGTGCGTCATGGCAAACAGAAGTAATTCAAGAATATAGTTGCGCTGAGTCACCGAAATACTACCATCCTGGGCCAGAAAGTGATGGACCGCTTCATAGCCCAGTTGATGGGAGATAGCGGTGTACAGTGAAGCTACATCCGCGGTAATTAGGAGATAGGTGGGTTTCCATTCAATCAATTGCAGAATGTTGATAACATGTTTGGTATCTCTCAAAAAAGATGGCGTGCCCATCACCAGTGGTTGCAGATATTTGTCAATGTATTTCCCTATACGCGAGGTTACAGAGTCAATTCCACTGATGATGGGCCGCCCTGGTGGATTTTCTAAAGATTTGTGTATCTTGGGTAGAGAATACATAACCGGTAAGCGCGGCGCCAAAGGTACCAGAAAGTCCCTTTCTTTTTTATTTAAAATACCCATATTGAACCCTTTCTCAACCAACTCTTTTAGTTCACCTTTGAATTGGGTGGTGGGGTCTAAAAGTAATGGAGAGTAGGTCTCAGAGTCTGACAGAATCCTAGTCATCTCTTTGGAATATGCGGTTTTGTCAAGTATTACAATAGCACCGCCTTTGTCAGCCGACCAAACTACTATGTCTTTCCTGTTAAGCAATGAGTCTAACCCTGCCCTAAATTCCCGTGTGGGTTGAGCTGGTCTCAATTTCAAACTATTGAGATCCTTTAATACCAGATCACGGAAAATATTGATGTTAGGTGCTGTATTACCAGGAGGATTGAACAAGGAGGCATTCGATTAACCAGAATGCATAATTGTTGAATCCCTAACTAATTGGCGGGAGGGGTTGCTCATGATATATCTCTTAATGTTCAACTTGCGTGTAAACTTTTGAATATCTATAAATGTCTGGAATTTATTTAAATTCTGAGGGGGCACAAACTTGAGACCCTTTCCGAGAGTCTGCAATTCTTCATTAGATAGCTTTTTATTACTTAAGTTAATGACACCACTAATATCTAAGTCCTTCTTCTTTTTGGTGTGAAGACGTTTCCCCCCTCTGCACCCTCTCTTGTGTCTCCGTTTCTCTTGTGTCCCCCCCGAGTGCCCTCCTGAAAACCCTGTTGGTAAAAACTGCCAGCTGAGGGTTGACTATATGATGGCCGAAAACCACCCTGACCCTTAGGGGCTTCAGAATGCCCATTCCTGTCATCCCCAAGGGGGCCATATTTATTAAAGGTCTCAACCCTGTAATTGGATCCCAAATCTCTTACATCCGGAGGGGGTCTCCTATCCCTGCTGCCACCTCTACCTTGAGAGAGGGATTTGTTTCCCTGGGAAAAAGATTTACCACCTCTGGATCGCCAGGGTGGAGGGGGCGCCATTGAAGTGGGATATTGGTGATGATTAAATGGAGTTGGATGATGGTGATGATTAAAATTACGTTTATCGACCCTTCCTCTAAAGGACTGGGGATATGGTTGTGATGATGGACCCATTACTCTTTCAGTATATACTGGAGAGGCCTGGCTCATGGGGCCCCAAAAAAGGTTAGAATCACCAACGCCGCCTCCTCTGATTCCCTCAATATGCCCTGGGGGATGTAGACCTGGATCACCCATGGGGGGTGAGGGGGCCAAGTTCTCAGTAGAGACCTGCCATTTAAAGACAACATTGTCTTTATAATCTTTTTTATCCCTATTGTATTTTTTCTTTTTCTTAGTTTTTTGTTCAGTTTCCTCTTTGGTCAGGATAGTTTTTAGGGATTCAGATCTTTGCATATACTCAGGATCATTTTTAAAGGGGACAAGCTTAGTTTTAATCAGACCAATCTCATAATCCAATGAGGCAAGTTTCCTCGATTTCTTAGCAATCAGGAATTTTAAAAACTGAACCCCTGCCTCATTGAAGTATTTAAACCATTCGGCTATTTCTGTGTCCTCCTTTTGTGGGTTAACCTCCCATCTCAAACTCCTGGGAACCATATTTTCCCTTACATATTCCTCCAGATAGGCTATATCCCATTTTGTGTGTAGTTCAGAAATGGTTAAATTCTTCAACCTCAAAAAACAACCGGACAGGTCATCCCTGGAATTCTCATTCCCATCAAAGACTCCTGTGGTGTCAATGACAGCTTGGGATCTATATTCAAAAACATCCATTGCGGATGAACCAGCAGCAAATTAGTGTATCGTATAACAGTAAAAAACAAAAGGAGTAAAACTTGCGCTTGGTAAAAAAAATTTAGTTGATATGGGAAAAATCAATTAAGAAAATAGCAGCTGAGCACAAAAAACCAGATACTAGGTCTAACTAACAGAAATGTGAAAAACAGTGCAGCGCTTAATGTATAACACGTGACTGAATATAATGAAACAATAAATCAGGAAAAAAACTTTCAAAGATAATGTTTCTAAAAAGTAAAACATCAATGATAAACAATACACATGTGCATATTGTGCAATAAACAAAAAAATGGGTTATTAAACCAAAAGAATGGTCAAAAAAACACTTTTAGAAGGACAAATAATTATTTAGACTACAGCTTAATGCTGTGAAGCACAAACTTGTGATTAAGTGAGAAAAATAAACAACAAAATTGAAAAACAAATCAAAACAAATCCCATGCTTTGGATAAATGAAGTGATTTACAAGGCCCCATAAATGTGAAGATATAAGTTCATTAGGTGGAACGTGAATGGAACTTTATAGTTGAACGTGAATGAAACTTTAAAATTGGTCCCAGGTATCACTGGTATAGGTGCTTGACCACGTAAATTCTTTCACTGTACAGTTTAAGTAAGTAGTAAAGGCTTACCAGAGCCACCTTTAGTGTGCGCAGATACGAACTCCCCAACTGTTGGGATCGGACAAGATCGTTCCTCCGACACTCCTCGTGTAAATGGATGACTCGAATCACCTTTCCGGATAGGAAGGTAAAGAATGACCCACACCTTCGGGTGTTCCTTGAACGTCGTCCGTTCCGGTCCGTTCGAAAAATGTTCAAGTTGGCGTGTCACCAAATGGATGAAAAAGGAAAAAAGCGCCCAATCGTGTGATAAAGTCTAAAACACGTGTACTTTATTTTCCAACCAAATAGACGTTGAAAGATACAGATGACTCAATGGAGTCGTATAAAATTGAACGAAAAGAATTGCTAGCAAAAATATAAAATAAAGCGGATAAAAATAGCACGAGATGTAGACGTATCTACCCGACGATCGTTTCGTCACAGATTGACGTCATCAGGGGTACGCCCACACCCTCGTGCTTAAGGTTTAAATAGCCTATGGGTGAGGTAGGGAGCCCTGCCATAGGTGCAGACCAAAACGTCCGTGCATAATGGGATTAACCCACAAATGACCAGTCCCTTCGGAATGGTTACCACATATAGAAAAGAAGAAAAAGGGAAAAAAACGGTCAACGACCAGTTAATTCAAATAAAGTTCGAGTACCATCATAACTAAATGGTGGGACTCAAATATACACTAGACTAGTAAAAGTGACCACTGAAAAATACAAACAATGAGTCCTATGATAAATCACCTTTGTTTGACAGATGGCCAAATACAATAATGGTGGCTATCTAACTGTATGTATGTCCCAAAAAGGGTAACTTAGTTAAAAAAATATACGAAATGTATATGTATACAATACATGCGTATAGATTACCATAAAAAGAGAGAGAGGAAAATGACCATAATATTGAGGTGGGGGCCTAAACAGCATTAGCTGCCCACCATCACCCATAGTCCAGTTAAAGAAATACATGAATGAGACATAACCAACAGGTTAGAAAGAACATTACAATCACCCTATTATCATAAAATATAGTTTACATAAAAAATCATATAAACTACCTAGCAAACATTGCTACAAAAATACAAATAATAATAGTGAAAATAGTGTATGAGACCCAGACTGAATACAAAATCAGTACAAAAAAAGGAAAAAGGGAATATTAAATCAACTGTTGTTAATAAAACAATTAATGTCCCATTCGACGTTGAGCCCCCCAGGGATATGTGTCCCTAATTTATGGATCCAGTTTGTTTCTGCCCTGGAAATAGTGCGCTTAGCGTTACTGCCGCGCCAATGTGGGGTATATTTTTCTAAAGCCAGAAAGGTGGTGCCTCTTGGGTCCCGATTATGTTTTAGATCGTAATGTTTAATAACGTTATGTTTGTCAAATCCTTTACAAATGTTAGTGATATGTTCCCCCAGGCGCACATGTAGCATGCGTACTGTGCGTCCCACATACTCCAAACCACATGGACATCTAAGTAAGTACACAACGCACTTAGTGGTGCATGTGATGAATGTTCGTATGGGGTATGTAAGTCCATTGCTAGACGAGGTGAACTCAGTAAATCTCCTGCCTCGTAGAGCATTTAGCTTACAAGCTCTACATTTCCCACAGGGGTAGAAGCCCTTCAAATCACCAAAAAAAGTGGGTCTAGTTGGGGGGTCCGGGACATTTGGAGCAATCATATTTCGCAAGTTAGTTGCACCCCTAAAGATCACATTTGGTCTATCAGGAAGTTCGGGGCCCAAGATTCGGTCATTTTTGATGACCGACCAATGTTTCTGTAAAATTCTTTTCACAGCCCAATGCTGGCTGGAAAACGTTGTGAGTAAAGAAACTCCATAGTTGTCCATGTTATCAGTCCTGGGTGGTCTCTCAGCTAACAATGTTTGACGTTCCCTACTGTTGACCTCCATTATAATGGAGTCAAGGGACTCACTGTTGTAACCTTTAGCTAGGAATCTCTCTTTTAAGATTAGTGCCTCCTTAAGAAAATCCTCATTGAAAGTGCAATTGCGTTTTAAGCGAAGAAACTGGCCCTTAGGGACCGCTGAGAGCCATGACCTATGATGGCAGGAGTCGAGTGGAATATAGCTATTCCTGTCAGTTTTCTTGAAAAACGTTGTGGTAGTTATATTATTATCCCGGATGGAAATATTCAAATCCAAAAATTGGATATTAATGGGGCTTGAGACATAGCTGAGAACTATCCCACGGTTGTTGTTGTTTAAATGGGACAGGAAGAGCTCTGCCGATGAACTGTCACCATCCCAGATAAACAAGATGTCATCGATAAACCTTTTCCAGGTGACTAGTTCCGGGGGTTTGTCACTAAAGACTATATCCTCCTCCCACTTTGCCATGAAGAGATTGGCCATACTGGGAGCAAATTTTGCTCCCATGGCCACTCCCTTCACTTGCAAAAAATGGGTCCCATCATGCCAAAAGTGATTGTGCGTCATGGCAAACAGAAGTAATTCAAGAATATAGTTGCGCTGAGTCACCGAAATACTACCATCCTGGGCCAGAAAGTGATGGACCGCTTCATAGCCCAGTTGATGGGAGATAGCGGTGTACAGTGAAGCTACATCCGCGGTAATTAGGAGATAGGTGGGTTTCCATTCAATCAATTGCAGAATGTTGATAACATGTTTGGTATCTCTCAAAAAAGATGGCGTGCCCATCACCAGTGGTTGCAGATATTTGTCAATGTATTTCCCTATACGCGAGGTTACAGAGTCAATTCCACTGATGATGGGCCGCCCTGGTGGATTTTCTAAAGATTTGTGTATCTTGGGTAGAGAATACATAACCGGTAAGCGCGGCGCCAAAGGTACCAGAAAGTCCCTTTCTTTTTTATTTAAAATACCCATATTGAACCCTTTCTCAACCAACTCTTTTAGTTCACCTTTGAATTGGGTGGTGGGGTCTAAAAGTAATGGAGAGTAGGTCTCAGAGTCTGACAGAATCCTAGTCATCTCTTTGGAATATGCGGTTTTGTCAAGTATTACAATAGCACCGCCTTTGTCAGCCGACCGAACTACTATGTCTTTCCTGTTAAGCAATGAGTCTAACCCTGCCCTAAATTCCCGTGTGGGTTGAGCTGGTCTCAATTTCAAACTATTGAGATCCTTTAATACCAGATCACGGAAAATATTGATGTTAGGTGCTGTATTACCAGGAGGATTAAACAAGGAGGCATTCGATAAACCAGAATGCATAATTGTTAAATCCCTAACTAATTGGCGGGAGGGGTTGCTCATGATATATCTCTTAATGTTCAACTTGCGTGTAAACTTTTGAATATCTATAAATGTCTGGAATTTATTTAAATTCTGAGGGGGCACAAACTTGAGACCCTTTCCGAGAGTCTGCAATTCTTCATTAGATAGCTTTTTATTACTTAAGTTAATGACACCACTAATATCTAAGTCCTTCTTCTTTTTGGTGTGAAGACGTTTCCCCCCTCTGCACCCTCTCTTGTGTCTCCGTTTCTCTTGTGTCCCCCCCGAGTGCCCTCCTGAAAACCCTGTTGGTAAAAACTGCCAGCTGAGGGTTGACTATATGATGGCCAAAAACCACCCTGACCCTTAGGGGCTTCAGAATGCCCATTCCTGTCATCCCCAAGGGGGCCATATTTATTAAAGGTCTCAACCCTGTAATTGGATCCCAAATCTCTTACATCCGGAGGGGGTCTCCTATCCCTGCTGCCACCTCTACCTTGAGAGAGGGATTTGTTTCCCTGGGAAAAAGATTTACCACCTCTGGATCGCCAGGGTGGAGGGGGCGCCATTGAAGTGGGATATTGGTGATGATTAAATGGAGTTGGATGATGGTGATGATTAAAATTACGTTTATCGACCCTTCCTCTAAAGGACTGGGGATATGGTTGTGATGATGGACCCATTACTCTTTCAGTATATACTGGAGAGGCCTGGCTCATGGGGCCCCAAAAAAGGTTAGAATCACCAACGCCGCCTCCTCTGATTCCCTCAATATGCCCTGGGGGATGTAGACCTGGATCACCCATGGGGGGTGAGGGGGCCAAGTTCTCAGTAGAGACCTGCCATTTAAAGACAACATTGTCTTTATAATCTTTTTTATCCCTATTGTATTTTTTCTTTTTCTTAGTTTTTTGTTCAGTTTCCTCTTTGGTCAGGATAGTTTTTAGGGATTCAGATCTTTGCATATACTCAGGATCATTTTTAAAGGGGACAAGCTTAGTTTTAATCAGACCAATCTCATAATCCAATGAGGCAAGTTTCCTCGATTTCTTAGCAATCAGGAATTTTAAAAACTGAACCCCTGCCTCATTGAAGTATTTAAACCATTCGGCTATTTCTGTGCCTCCTTGTTCAATCCTCCTGGTAATACAGCACCTAACATCAATATTTTCCATGATCTGGTATTAAAGGATCTCAATAGTTTGAAATTGAGACCAGCTCAACCCACACGGGAATTTAGGGCAGGGTTAGACTCATTGCTTAACAGGAAAGACATAGTAGTTCGGTCGGCTGACAAAGGCGGTGCTATTGTAATACTTGACAAAACCGCATATTCCAAAGAGATGACTAGGATTCTGTCAGACTATTCGATGGTGGACTTGCTGGTGTGTTTAGGATCATTGTCCTGCTGCAGAACCCAAGTTCGTTTCAGCTTGAGTACACGAACAGATGGTCGGACATTCTCCTTCAGGATCTCTTGGTAGACAGCAGAATTCATAGTTCCTTTTATCACGGCAAGTCTTCGAGGTCCTGAAGCAGCAAAACAGCCCCAGACCATCACACTACCACCACCATATTTTACTGTTGGTATAATGTTCTTTTTATGAAATGCAGTGTTCCTTCTACGCCAGATATACTTGGATACACACCTTCCAAAGAGTTCCACTTTTGTCTCATCGGTCCATAGAATGTTGTCCCAAAAGTCTTGGGGATCATCAAGATGTGTTGTGGAGAAATTGAGACGAGCTTTGATGTTCTTTTCGCTCAGCAGTGGTTTTCTCCTTGGAACTCTGCCATGCAGGCCATTTTTGCCCAGTCTTTTCCTGATGGTGGAGGCATGAACGCTGACCTTACCTGAGGCAAGTGAGGCCTGCAGTTCCTTGGACGTTGTTGTGGGGTCTTTTGTGACCTCTTGGATGAGTCGTCGCTGTGCTCTTGGGGTAATTTTGGGCGGCCCGGCCACTCCTGGGAAGGTTCACCACTGTTCCATGTCTTCGCCATTTGTGGATAATGGCTCTCACTGTGGTTCGCTTGATTCCCAAAGCTTTGGAAATGGCTTTATAACCCTTTCCAGACTGATAGATCTCAATTACTTTCTTTCTCAATTGTTCCTGAATTTCTTTGGGTCTCGGCATGATGTGTAGCTTTTAAGGATCTTCTGGTGGACCTTACTGTGTCAAGCAGCTCCTATTTAAGTGATGCCTTGATTGTGAACAGGTGTGGCAATAATCAGGCCTGGGTGTGGCTAGAGAAATTGAACTCAGGTGTGGACAACCACAGTTATAGTATGTTTGAACAAGGGGGGCAATCACTTTTTCACACAGGGCCATGATGGTTTGGATTTTTTTTCACCTTTAATAATAAACACCTTCATTTACAAATTGCATTTTCTGTTTACTTGTGTTGTCCTTGACTATTGTTTAAATTGGTTTGATGTTCCGAAACACTTAAGTGTGACAAACATGCAAAGGAACAGGAAATGAGGAAGGGGGCAAACACTTTTTCACACCACTGTATATACTGGGGTGGAGCTGCTAAGAGGTTTGTGTATGGGAAGAGTAGAAACATAGGGAAAGATACAAGATTCTCTTACCACTACCTGCCGATGCTCTCTAAGTCGGCCCCAGTTCAGGGCCTAATCTGGTTATTTGAGAGAGTAAAGCCTAGTACACACGATGAGAAAACCGAAAGAAAAATTCCACTTTCGATCATACGGTAATCTGATCCATAGTACATAGCTGTCGTCTGAAATTTTCTGAAGGGACAAACACGAAAGTTTTCTTGTACGATACCAGATCGCACGATTTTCGTTTAATCACTACAGTTTTTGTCCAAAAATACAATACAATACAAATACATTACAGCACTTCTAAATTTCTGTTGTACGAGAATTTTCGTACTTTAACAACCTATTCACATTCAATATGGAGACATACATGCATAAAAAAAAACAAAAAAAAAAACAGACAATCATTCATTCCGATAAGCTCATCATTTGTACTAGGATTAACTCTATATGCGCAGTGCCTGGCTAAAGACAGAGACTTACATTGCTGATGGCCATGTACCTCATCGAAGGATAATTTGACTTAATTGAAGAGATGTGAATGCTTAGATGTTTAATCTTTGGTTGGACCTTTTAATGCCATTTTACCATTCAGTAAAGAAGGCAGAAAAGTTAGTTTACTGACTGGCCATTCCATTTATGGACAAGCAGGTATTAGTATGATGCCTGGGATGGTGGCTACATATCTTTGCAAGGTTTGGTATACAGTGAGGGCCGGTGTACTGGTGTCTATTCTTGTGGCCCTCAGGGTGTCAGGTGGAGAGTTTAGGATTCTGCAATATGGCAATGAGTTCCCCCCATCAACAAGCAAGAGGTAACCCAACCTCTCCTGATCTAGAGCAGGCCCCTGGGCTAGGGTTGCCACCTCATCCCTTTAAACCTGAACACATATGAATTACATAGGTTCTGTGGCTGATTAAGGTGGTACTTACACTCACTTGGTGCCTTTTCTGCATTTAATTAGCCTAAGAACCTGTGTAATTCAAAGGTGTTCAGGTTTAAAGGGATGAGGTGGTAACTCTACCCTGGGCATGGGAAACTGGCTCATCAATCGCCGCTTAGATGCAGGCATGTACTGGCCATTGGGACTACAGGGAGTTTCCCGGTGGGCCGATGGCTCAGTGGGCCGGTTTCAGTAACAAAGGCTGCGCAGCTCGCCCTCAACTTCACGCAGTGATGTGAGAAAGATGAGAAAAATACAGAGGAGAATAAGTGAAATAATAAAAAAGGTTAGTGGGGACTCCTTATGTTATGCTACTTATGTGTGCAAATAGTTTTATAAACTGTTTTTGTGCTTCTTTGCAAAATTAAAGTGGGCTGGTCTGGATAAAGTCCAGGGCCAAATTTTTGTCCCAGTCCAGCTCTGCTTAGATGCTTCAGGCTTGCATAAGTAATGAGAAAATATGGATGCATTCATGTAAATGTAATACTCTCTTCTATGTTGATTTAGAATATTGATAAATCTCTTACTGTAGGTCACCAAGAGAAACAGGTGCTCCACCACCAGTAGACTGCCTGCTGAGCTCCTGGGGCAAATGGACTGAGTGTGACCCATGTACAAAACAAAGGGTAACTTGCTTTTTTTGTTACTTCTGTATGCATAATTGTTTTTTAATAAAAAGATAAACAAAATTATAAATGCTATGAAATATATAAATGGCAGCAATACATTAGTGTAACGTCCTACAAATACAAGTGAGCCAATTTAAAGATAAAACTGTAGGCAGATATAAAAGACCCATATTAATGCAGCTCTATGTCATTTATACATCATTAAATGTATTTTAATTCAAGCAGGGTAAGTACCTTAATACAACCTGGTGTCAGCCTCTTGCAGTCCCTGTGCAGCAAGGCTGGAGTGTGAGAAGAATCAATCAGCATGCTGATAATCACTGTGCTGCTTCTCCTTTCACTGTCCAGTCACAGACTGGGGACGGGTTCAGAACAACTTGGGCTCAGAGAAAAGCAAAGTAATCAAATATAACTAGTCTAATAATAACTATAATAACTGCATAACTATAACTTGCAATAGAGTATTTCTTGTAAAGTAAATTGTTCTGGAACCTAGAGTTGTACTAAAGGATAATTCATTTTAATTAATTTGTTTGAATTCATTTTACTTAATTTAATTAAACTATTAATTTGTTTTAATAAATTAGCTTCTGCGGAGGAACATAGAACAAAAGCCAAATTAAGAAAGAATATTTTAGCTACCCGTTTACTGACTTAAAATAAGATTAAACATAATGTGTACAAATATTGTAACCTACAGCATCCAATCAGAATTCATATCTCAGTGGACTGATTTCATTATTATGGAATCCAAAGTATTGTTCTTTGCTTTGCTTTATTCATTAAACTTGACTTTCTTATGGTTTATCACTTTATTTTACACAGTGGGGGGATATTTACTAAAACTGGAGCACTCAGAATCTGGTGCAGCTGTGCATGGTAGGCAATCAGCTTCTAACTTCAGCTTGTTCAATTAAGCTTTAAAAAAAAAACCTGGAAGCTGATTGGTTTCTATGCAGCGCTGAGCCCGAGTTTGCATGTTCCAGTTTTAGTAAATGTAACTGCTAGTGTCAGAAAAGTAATGCAATTTAAGAACAAACCAAAAATGATATATATCAGCTGGCCAATTTAACCCTATAGCTCCCAACTGTCCCTGATTTTGAGGGACTGTCCCTGATTTGGAGTAATGTCCCTCATTCCTCCTCATTTGTCCCTCATTTTGGCCTGATCTGTATAGTTGTATATAAAATGCACTACTTATCTATCAAAAAGTGTTTCTGAGTGCCAAACCTTTCATTTAATTTCAATATTGCTGTAATTGTAAATTCCAAAAGTCAATATAAAGGAATAGTAGTGGGGAAAAAAAGCACTGGTTGGGTTTAACCAATCATTTTTTTTTTGTACAATGCTCCTTTAAGGGTGCGTGGTAGAGGGTGTGTCCTACATTCTTTTGCTAATTTGTTGTCCCTCATTCCCATCTCAGAAAGTTGGGAGGTATGTAAGCCTGTAGCAAAATAAATCATTTTGGTGGTTGCTGGCCATAAATCAGGAGATCAGCTCACTTATTCTTTGGATGAACTCCTGCCTAGGGAGATGTTTTTGTCTTTGAAATAACTAAGGTTAAAAGGCTTAGCTTTGCTCTTTGTCAACAGCACAATCAGAGATAAGGGAATTGATTTACTAAAGGCAAACAAGCTGTGCAATTTGCAAGTGCAGTTGCTCCCGAGCTTAGTAAATGAGGGGAAGCTCTGCTAACTACCATCCTTCAATCATATGCCAGCAAAAATTCTGTTTTTTTTCTCCTTGCGTGTAATATGGGATTTGTATAAAGTAGCATGTGTATGTATGGATATGAACTAGGGACTTTACATTGTAAGCTTCTTGAGGGCAGGGGTTGATCTGAATGTACAATTTATACATACCTCACAACTTCTTGAGATGGGAACAAGGGGCACCTATTAGCAAAAGTATGGAAGCATAGGACACACGCCATGCCACGTCCCCTTAAAGGAGAATTATAAAAAAAAAATATTAATTAAACCCACGAGTGATTTTTTTTTTTAATCACAACTTTTCTTTTAACTAATAAACGGAAGTAGTGGTGCGCTGTACTAGGACAGGAGGTCCAGCCTTAAAGGCTGGTGGGCTGTATAGGCACTTGAATAATATAAGGTTATTAAGAAGCTAGTTTGTCGTCACATAAGACAGAACGTATATATAGATCAGTGTGCGCTTTTATGGGGGGATAGTAAGGAACCCTCAAGAGCACTGTAACATTCCTTATAACATCAAAGGTATATTAAAATATAAGTGATAAATCCAGAAAAAACACAATCAAAATATTTAGAACCAGTAATTCCCAATGCGATTTGTTATAGTTGCCAAAAATCGCATAAAGTGCCAGTGCCAGAAAAAAATCAATACTAAAATAATAAGTGCAAAATTCATCTACACCATAAAGAATGCTGAAACAATGCAGATAAAACAATGAACAGAATATCCGTTCTAAAGATGTATCTGCATTGTTTCAGCATACTTGTACCCAGTCCATACTAGTAAAAAAGCCCAGCACTGCTTGCAGGTATGTTGTTACCTGTATATAACTATCTTTCTTGGTCACTTCTCTGCTAAGAAAGAAAAAGAGGGATGTCGAAGCACAAAATCCCTCTAGGCAGGTGCAGTCTGTATTCTCCATAGCAGGTATTCGACCACAGTGGCAGTTCAGACAGGGGAGGGAGTTGAGAGAAACTTGGTTCCTCAATTTTTTTCATTGGTCACAGCCTGGGAGGCAGCTTTCCTATTGGATGTTGGTGCCCCATGTGACTTCAGTGGCCATCTTGGGTCAGGCAGTCTATTTAAGACTCTGACCCCTGAGTTTTGTGTGCTTTATACAAGTAGACAGGTTAGGGACAGGATCCCTGTCTGCCAGGGATAGTGATAGTGATAGGGAAAAGGATCCAGAATAGTAGGGAGAGAGCAGGGACTATGTCTACCTCTTCAAGAATCTTCCCATTTGGTTCAGATCGGTCAGATTGCACTTTGCTCCTCATCCCCCGAGTCTTCTTACCGCTGTTATTCTCCGCATGTCTGTAAGTGGCTAAGGATGGGTAAGTTCTGTTGAGCTATTGATTTAGTGTTCAATACAACATTCTTTGCAAATCGGAACTCTGTGTGTTTACTGTCTGCCACACCACACTGCACCTAACCAACATCCACCACTTAAAGTCTTGTATTTACCTGTAACCAGTTCGCTGCACATCTGCGGCTCCAGCCATTTTTGTGCCAGTGCCAAGACTATAAGTGGGGAGATAAGTACCCAATTCTGATTCCCATATTGTAATAAAATCAGACTAACCATAATAAGAAATGCTTAGTTAGTGTAATGATTTACAACTATTCCTAAATGTAATGTAATGTTACTGTTTATAAATAGCTTGACTACGCAGATAATAAATATAAAAATTTTATTTAATTTGGTTACACTTGATGGGTCACAAAAATAGCAGTCCCAGATGTTTTTCCAGTCCATTCCCCAACAACAGAACCCCCAGAATCAAAACATGTGAGCTGGATATATGTTACCCAAATCAACAACATAGCAGCTTATCAGTGCACTGTACCTTCCAAATTTAGGAAGCACTCCAGAATAGTGATGGACAAACTTCCGACGGGATGTTTCACGAATGTGAACTGCGAATGCGGCCAAAAGTTCGCGAACCGCGAAGTTTGCGGCAGGCCCCATTGACTTTAATGGCAGGCAAACCTTAAAAACCTACAGGTCATATTTTCAGCCCCAAAATACTTACTAGATGTGCACACATAGTCCCACCACATGGACACTGACATAGCAAAAGTATTAAGTGAATCTGGTATCTACAACGACAAGCATTCTTTTTTTATCTGTGAAATCTTGACAATTCAGGAGCGCATGAAGGCCATGGAGGACAGGAAAGGTCAGGGCAGGCTATGAAGATGGTGCAGGAGATGATCACCCGAACCGTGATAGAGAGCACTGACACCAGCACCGTGATAGAGAGCACTGACACCAGCACCATGATAGAGAGCACTGACACCAGCACCATGATAGAGAGCACTGACACCAGCACCGAGATAGAGAGCACTGACACCAGCACCGAGATAGAGAGCACTGACACCACACCAGCACCGTGATAGAGAGCACTGAGACCAGACCAGCACCGAGATAGAGAGCACTGACACCACATCAGCACCGTGATAGAGAGCACTGAAACCAGCACCGAGATAGAGAGCACTGACACCACACCAGCACCGTGATAGAGAGCACTGATACCAGCACCGAGTTAGAGAGCACTGACACCACACCAGCACCGTGATAGAGAGCACTGAGACCACACCAGCACCGTGATAGAGAGCACTGACACCAGCACCGAGTTAGAGAGCACTGACACCAGCACCATGATAGAGAGCACTGACACCAGCATCATGATAGAGAGCACTGACACCAGCACTGAGATAGAGAGCACTGAGACCACACCGGCACCGAGATAGAGAGAGAGCACTGACACCAGCACCGAGATAGAGAGCACTGACAGCAGCACTGATACCAGCAACTCGCTGCGGGACCCAAAAATATGACACCGCTCAACCTCTTCAAACAGGAGGGTATGGGCATATAGTACGGTGTGCTTTTTTTGTACAAGGAAGTGAGCCAAAGGTAGAAAAAAGGTCTGTGTGCTCGATTAAATAAATCGTTAAATAAAAAATTTAAATTAAATTAAAAAATTAAATAAATCGTTTATAGAGTTATGCATATACATGGTCTACTGGTCACATGTGTTGATCCATGCCTCATTAATTTTTATAAATGTCAGGTAGTCAACACTGTTGTGAGATAGGCAAGTGCGCTTATCAGTCACGATCCCCCCTGCTGCGTTGAACGTCTTTTCAGACAGGACACTGGACGAGGGGCAAGCCAACAGTTCCATTGCAAATTGGGAAAGCTCTGGCCAGAGGTCAAGCCTGCCCACCCAGTAGTCCAGGGGTTCATCACTCCTCAGAGTGTCCACATCGGCCGTTAACCTGATGTAGTCGGACACCTGTCGGTCAAGGCGTTCCCTGATGCTGCATCCAGATGACACCTGTCGATGGGACGGCTGAAATAATGACCTCATATCAGAAGTCACCAACACATCTTCAAACTGCCCTCTTCTTGCAGACGCTGTTGGATTGGTAACCGCAACTCTTTTTCTGGGAGTGGGAATTCCTCCTCTGCCAGCGCACGCAAAAGCAGCATGCAGCAGTTGTCGAAGCAATGTCTGTAAGTGCTCCATTCTGACAGCCCTCTGTGACGGTGGTAACATTTCCGCCATTTTGTGTTTGTACCGGGGGTCTAAGTACGTTGCCACCCAGTACTGGTCCTTGACTCTTATGCTTTTTATACGGGGGTCCCTGTTAAAACACTGGAGCATGAAGGCCCCCATTTGCACTAAACTGGAAGCGGTGTGGTGGCCTGGCTCCTGCTCATCATCCAGGATAATGTCGTACTCGTTCTCCTTTCCCCATCCACGCACAACAACAGGGATCCCAGAAAGGTTTAAAGTATGCTCTTCTTGCTCCTCCTCATCCGCCCGGCACCATCCTCCTCTGACTCCTCTTCAGACTCCTGTTGTTGACTTGTCTCAGACAGAGTAGCCCCCCCTGGGAATTCATCCAGCATTGCGACTTCCTCATCTTCCTACTCCTGCTCCTCAATGGCTTCATCAATGATACGACGCAATGCACGCTTCATAAAGAAGGCATAAGGTACCATGTCACTGATGACGCCATGGCTGCGACTGACCAGTTTGATGATCTCATCAAATGGGCGCAGAAGTCTGCATGCGCATGAGCAGCCACTGGCGTGGAGAAAAAACCAAGCTCCCCAGAACCTGTTCTGCCGCAGACTTCGTACAGGTAGCTGTTAACTGCATGTTTCTGCTGGAGCAGCCTATCAAGCATATAGATGGTTGAGTTCCAACGCGTCGTGCAATCGCAAATAGGACGTCTGACCGGCAGATTGTGTCACCTCTGAATGTCAGCAAGGCGAGCCATGGCCGTGTAAGATCTTCTGAAATGGGCCGAGATTTTCCTTGCCTGCCGCAAGATGTCTTGGACCCCAGGGTATTTGACAATGAATCGCTGCACAACCAAGTTTAAGATGTGTGCCATGCATGGCACGTGCATAATTTTGCCCTGTTTCACTGCGCTAAGCAGATTGGCAACGTTGTCACACACCACTTTACCAACTGTCAAATTGAGCGGTGTTAGCCACTGATCTGCCTGTGAACGCAAAGCTGAAAGGAGTGCAGGGCCAGTGTGGCTCTTGGCTTCCAGGCACAAAAGACGCAGCACAGCATGGCAACGTCTTACCTGGCATGTCGAATAGGTTCTGGGGAGCTTGGGCGGCGCAGCGGAAGAGATGCTAGCAGCGGAAAAGGAGGAGTCAGCCGAGGAGGAGAGGGAGGAGGATGGAGTAGGAGGAGGAGAAGAAGAGCCAGGCCTGCATGCAATCCATGGCGGTAAAATCAAATCTACACGGGTGCCACGGGTTACATGCTTGACGGCCATCAGAAGGTTCACCCAGTGGAGAGTAAAAGTGATATACCTTCCCTGCCCATGTTTGCTAGACCACGTGTCTGTGGTCAGATGTATCTTAGCACCGACACTGTGTGCCAGAGATACATTCACTTGCCGCTGAACATGGCCATATAGCTCTGGGATGCCCTTCTGTGAGAAATACTTCCTTCCTGGGACCTTCCATTGTGGTGTTCCAATGGCCACAAATTTTCGAAAGGCCTCCGAGTCCACCAGTTTATATGCCAGTAGTTGGCGGGCTATCAGTTCTGAAAAGCCAGCCGTCAACCGTTGGGCAAGAGGGGTATCCAGCGTCATAATTTTTTACGCTCGAACATTTGGCCCTCGGAAACCTGCCTTTTTTCAGAAAAACGTGAGGACGGCATGATGGAAGGTGGAGTGGAAGACAATTGTGAGGAGAGAGGAGAAGGAGAAGTAGAAGACGAGGCTGGACAGTGAGAGCCTGGAGTGTGGCTTTGTGGGTTCCGTTGCTCCCACTGGGCTCGGTGATGGCAGCTCATGTGGTCGTCCACAGGCGGCCGTCCCTAGGTGAGTGTTGGGCTTACCACGACTTATGTGCTGACTGCAAAGATTGCAGATGGCAACACTATTATCAGCAGCGGGCACGTTAAAAAAAGCCCACACTGCGGAGCCATGTGCCGGCGTCCTGGGAGTGCCAGATGTGACCATACATGATTGATGCCTCGCTCCTGATACATTAGCAGTCTGCTTTGTCCCTCCTGTGCAATCTAAGTTCCGCCTGCTTCTCCTCCCTATCTGCTGGTTCATATCTCCCTCTGAACTCCCCTCCTCTTCCTCTCTTGTGGGCACCCACGTGACATCACTAGACACGTCATCATTGACATCACTTTCCCCACCGCTATAATTAGAGATCTCGGAGTAGGCAGCAACAGCGGGGACAAACCTCCTCCTTGGGCTGATCTGGGTACTGTCGTCAGACTGCTGAGTGGCGGTTGTTGCTACCTCCTCTTCCTGATCCAATGCCAAGAGTGGCTGTGCATTGAAAAATGTCTTGATATGGATCGCAAAATAATTCCTGTGATTCAAGCGGAAGGTATATGGTGGTGGTGGTGTTGGTGGTAGTGTCTTTGGGGGTGCACACAGCAGAGAGTGAAGAGGGTGCAGATGGAGAGGAAGAGTAAGGCTGAGTGAGCCACTCAACCAAGTCTGGTGCGTCCTTTGACGTAATCGCATGCACCTTCTGCAATTTGCCACTTTGGCTCAAGTCTGTTGCTCCTGCCCTACCCCTACCACCCCTGCGGAAGGGCTTGCCTCTTCCTCTGCCTGTTATTTTTTAAATGACCCTGTGACAAAAGTTTCTAAAGAAGTGCAGTATGTATGTGGAAGAAGGTATATAACACCCCGATTCAATCTGTCGTTTTTGGGGGCCACTGGTCTATCACACCAGTTATAATACTTTTTTTTATTGCGTTTGTCACTCTTTGTAGTATCGCTGCAGAACCACTCAGCAGTCACAATGCTGCACAGTGGAAATGCACTATACTATGCTTTCTATATGTGCAAGTATTTTATACGTGTATTACACACCTATATACTGCACACCAAATAGTACACCTATACCAGACCTTAAAAGGATCTTAGAGATTTAGGGACTACGTTTTCCCCAGAACAAAAGGATAAGATGTTGCTGTTTAATCAAAAGGCCTCGATGGCAAGCAGATATCAAGAAGGGGGATATAAGATCCTCACTAGGTGGTATAGAACACGTGGAATTGAGGTATGGATTGAAATATTATGAGACTGTTATAGCTGTTAAAGAAGTTGTAGATATATAACGAAATGTAATGTGAAATCTATGGAAAGAAAAGATGAAAAAATAAAGAATTTATAAAAAAAAAAGGATCTTTGTGGACCTAGTAGCTAGTGATTTGCCGACTGCCCCTCAGTCCCTACACTGATAAAAGACAGCTGCAGTATCGGTCAGCAGTCAAGTATAATATTCTTTCTATATTTGAAAGAAAGTAGATTATACCTGTACAACCCTATATATTGTACACCTATACCAGTCCTTAGAAGGACCGTTGTGGTCCTAGTAGCTAGTGGTTTGCAGTCTGTCCCTCAGTCCCTACACTGATAAAAGACAGCTGCAGAATCGGGCAGCAATCAGCAGCATAGCAGTTGGCAGCAGTGCACCACAACCCTATATATTGTACACCTATACCAGTCCTTAAAAGGACCTTTGTGGACCTAGTAGCTAGTGATTTGCAGACTGTCCCTCAGTCCCTACACTGATAAAAGACAGCTGCAGAATCGGGCAGCAGTCAAGTATAATATTCTTTCTATATTTGAAAGAAAGTAGATTATATGTGTACAACTCTATATACTGTACACCTATACCAGTCCTTAAAAGGACCTTTGTGGACCTAGTAGCTAGTGATTTGCAGACTGTCCTTCAGTCCTTACACTGATAAAAGACAGCTGCAGAATCGGGCAGCAATCAGCAGCACAGCAGTCAGCAGCAGTGCACCACAACCCTATATATTGTACACCTATACCAGTCCTTAAAAGGACCTTTGTGGACCTAGTAGCTAGTGATTTGCAGACTGTCCCTCAGTCCCTACACTGACAAAAGACAGCTGCAGAATCGGTCAGCAGTGCACTCAGCAATCACCAGCACCCTATATACTTTACACCTATACCAGTCCTTAAAAGGACCTTTGTGGACCTAATAGTAATAGCTAGTGATTAAACTGACTGTCCCTACTCCACACAGCGTCCTGTCCCTATTCTGACAAAAGACAGCTGCAGAATCAGTCAGCAGTGCACTCAGCAGTCACCAGCACAGCAGTGCACCAGAACCCTATATACTGTACACCTATACCAGTCCTTAAAAGGACTTTTGTGGACCTAATAGCTAGTGATTTGTGTCACTACAGTCTGTCCCTGCTCCACACAGCAACCTTCCCCTACACTAAAAAAAGACAGAATGTAAAATGACCGCCAGATCAGGTCTATTTATAAGGTAGGGGGAATGTCCAATTGTCCATGTGCTGAAATGTCTCAATTGGCTGTCCTGTACCCCATGATGAATGTGTCATCATAGGTCAAAGTTCTTTCACAATGTAAATGCATATGTCCGCCGGGCGAACAGCGCCAGAAGTCTGCCGGTTTGGTGAATCACGAACACACAAAATTCGCCGCGAACCGACCGCTGGGCGAACCGCAAGGCCATCTCTACTACAGAAGCTTAAAGAAGAAGTCTCACCAAATTTTTCTACAAATACTTCTGCCCCCCAGGGGACTAAATGAATGTAGAACTTTGTCCTGTTCTTCTAGGTGATGTGAATGCTGGGTTAGCGTGGGTGACAGCACACCCCACTCCACCGCCATTCAACAATACTGCTCAGAAGGAGACAAATAGCTAATGAGTGATGATTGACAGCACTTCTCTTGACAACATCAGTAAGCATGCAGGGAGAGGCAGGTAAAAGCAGGTAGAGAGGTATTTTACAACCCTCATGACAGTGAAAATGTGCTAGTGGCTTGTAGAGGTGTGGACCGGGCTTTATGGTGTGAGAAGAGTGTAACAAGAAGCAGCCTGCTGGCAGAGAAAGCAGTGGTGGTGGTGGCTGATGATGATGGTCCTAGCAGGAGCAGCTTAATACTTCCTGCCTCTGTCTCCATGTTGGTGTCTGCTGTGGTATAGACCCCTCTTAATGATCAAGCCTGGAAGCCACAATGTGGAAGGCCTTGCAATATTGTGGCTTCCCTCTGTTGGCACAAGACAAGCTGGTGGAGGTAAGTTTGTGCTCTGTGCCACTTTCCTCAAAATAACTTTTTTAGCGCGTTGGGACAGGCAGGAATAGACCGTGCCAACACCTAAAGATGAAATTCAATTCCTCTAAATGTGTGTGGCTCTGAAGTGTAATATGTCCTTCAGCCTGACAGGGTCTCCACCATGAAATTGATGTTGACAACCCGCTAACATTCTCAACACTGCACAGCCTCATTTTCATCTTATCTTGTAAAGTTTGGCTCCACCTACACATGCATACCACAATCTTCTTTCAATTCTATGAAGAATTTGTATTTTGGTTATCCCAACAGATGTGGATGGGAATACATTTTAATGGCGGGACAGTTCATAGGTCTCCTTTCTCTGTTAAATCATTTTGCTAAAACGGCTTTTAAACTGCATACCCAGCACAAAGTGTAGGAATCCATGCATTGCCTTTTAAAGAAATTGATAACATTTTAATAATTATCTCTTGTTGATATACACAGGTAGATGTATAAAGCAGAGGCTGAAGTGTAATGTTGACAATGACTGTGGAGATTTCTCTGATGAAGAGTGTGAAGACAGAGACCCAAGACCCGTTTGTCGTGGTGATAATCTTGAACTGTCTGAGCCAGCCAGAACAGCAGGAAGCGGGTTTGTAATAGTATCACGATGGACCTGCATACCTACATTCTTTCACCTGTTATTGAGCACAGCAATACATTTTAAAAAGACTAAAGTGACTGGCACCCATTTTTTTTCCGCTCTACCATACACCAATGACTAGACCCCAGGATGGAGTTGTTAGCCTACAGAGCAACCTGGGGGACCACTGTTACCACCCAGGATTGAAGGTTAACTCCACCTTTTAGACCTTATTTAGGGGAGTGTAACATGTAATATGGTGCAAATCAGATTCCCCTACCCCCAAATTGTCCCCTGTAACAGCATGTGGGGGTTCTTCTCCACTGCAGCAACTGTCACTTTTGAAATTTGAGTGTCATTCTGAGATCTGTGAATGAATGAACTACAAGTTCTGTGTTCCACCACGGTAGGTGGACTTGTAGTTCTCAATGGAACATAAGTGTGGCAATCACCGAACTCGTAATCCATTGACACTTCCTCCCTCTCTCCAACTGAAAGCCCATAACTTGGTACTGACACAGCCTATTGCATTAGGGTGTGCACACCAAAGCTCAAACACACATGCGTGTGTGTGTGTGTGTGTGTGTGTGTGTGTGTGTGAGATATATATATATATATATATATATATATATATATATATATATATATATATATATAAAAATACAGAATGCTGTGTATAAAAATATATATACCATGTATACTGTACACACAGTCTTCCTTGTCAGATTTAAGAGGGAAATACTTCAACGCTTCTCCTTTTTGCAGAGTTGCTCAGTGGGAGATCTTTCCCATCTCCCCACTGGCACACAGAGCAATAATGTTAATGCAAACAGGGTGATTAACACCCAGTGCTCACGCCTATGCATAGAGCTGGAGGTAGAGTCTGCAAGAGCCTGGCACTACACCCATGATGCACTAATCACAGTTGCAAAAAAAAAAAAAAATATATATATATATATATATATAGATATAAAAAATATACGCATTTTTTTTTTTTTATCTGCAAAGATAAAGATTTGCATTTATTATTTTTTGGGATAAAGTAAACTTAGTCTTTTGGGGGTGGGCTACATCAGGTTAGTTGACCTTCTATGCACTCTCTAGTTTCACAATATTCTTTTGTGAACAGTGAGCTTGGACGTTTGCCTAAGTTAAGACTGAAGTGGATCTATGGGCAAAATGAAAAATGACACGTGATGCAGTCTATCACTGACAATAACACAGCAGTTTTTTGTTTCTCTGAATGGCTCATGTAACATTGTTTTTTTTTTACCTGTCAATCCTGCCAGAAGATCTGAGTGATGAAAAAGGGTATTTACTTCTTAAAATAAAAAAAGAAGTTATACTTACCTGATCTTTGAATATTGAATATTACCGCCACTATGGCAGTTCCTCGTCGGCACTGTCTTTTCCTCTATCCTCGGGGTGTCTCTTTAGCAAGCCAGGTGCTATGGGGTAACCCAAGCATACATGATCTTGAGTAGGGCTGTGTGTGTTCATAGACACACACAGTGCTGGTAAGCCATGCCCCTGCTTCCTATTCACAGCACTTTGACAGCAGTAGGACCTTAGACTTTAGAACCACTTTAATTTTGTACTTTCCTTCAACAGGTGACATACATGACAGTATGTTCTTGTCTTAAAAATGTTTTAGGCCAGGCCAAGTTTAATTTAACCTAAACTCTAGTTGTGGATTGTCATCACTAATTGCGTTTGTGTTTATACAGTGTTTATTGTGTTATTGAAAGACAATTCTATGTTATATTATTTTATTTATTTTTTCAGACTCAGTATTCTTGGAACGGACACAAAGGCAAACCCTTTTGACAATGAACATTTTAATGGACTCTGTAATCGAGTCCGTGATGGTAACACAAGAACATATTATCGCACACCATGGAATGTCGCAACTTTGAATTATCGGGTAAGGAAAATGTGTATATATTTAATAATATCTCCCCTTTCATGTTAAGTTTGTGACACTTTCTATGTCAAGGTTTATATCTGCAAGGTTTGTTTCCTGTCTGGTCACTGCTGGTCATTGGGCAAACTCTGTCTTGGACACTGAAGTGACAGATAGATCTCTGTTCATACACTATACTAGCGCAAGGGCTGCATACTATCTTTAGGGGAATCCTCTACAGGGCAGGGGGTATGGAATTTTTCTGCATGTGCTCGCTAATGGAGACTCTTTAGAATACATTGACAACTCCCTCTTATTAAGGTCAACTAGAGGGATATTATAATTGCTGTGAGTCAATAAATTGAATAGTATCCACTGTATGGCACCATGGATACAACTGGTAGTGATAAAGTGCTACATCCCAAAAGTCAATGCAGAGTTTAATTTGAATGTACAATATGGACTTTTTAGGCACATAAACTATGACAAGATATATAAAAATAAAACATTGTTCATTGATTAACAATATTAAAAACCACTATAATTACAAAAATTCCATATAAAATGGACAGTGTGGAATGAGGTGTATTTCCTGGAAAAAGATGAAATAGGAAGCTATGGAGATGGAAGATCAAAGGTTTTCAGAATGACACAAATATTAATTTTCACAAAGCCTGCTGCTTCAGTGTTTTTAGATATTTTTGTCAGATGTTACTATGGTATACTGAAGTATAATTGCAAGCATTTCATAAGTGCCAAAAGCTTTTATTGATAATTGCATTCGTTTTATGTAGCGGCCATAACCCTTGCAGGGCGGCCTTGACTTATTGGGCTTAACAATTACCTCCTCTTGGCCTGCTCTTCCACGTCTAGGGGTTCCCAGGGTTGATACCCAACAACTTGAGCCCTGACACAAATAAATTCCTTTTGAAAGGTTTTATTTTGCAGTAAAAAGATCCAATAACACAGTCTCTCGTGGGAACGGAGGGCAAGGGTGAAGAACTCAGGTACCTTGAAATGCAGGTCTAGCAAAGTCTCTAATTCTACCCAGAGAGTAGCCACTTGCAGCTGGGTACCTCGAGGCTGAACCGATCTCTAGTCAGAGATCATGGCAGTCAGCACATCGACTGAAATACTTGAAACAATCCTATGAATGTGTACAGGTTGTAACTAAGGGTGAACAGGAACCTTTTTCCTCAGTACCTGGAACGTTCTCAATCGTCTCCTCAATGGTACTGGAAAAACGTGAATTCGTCAATGTCCTTCCCAACTCAGTAACCAGGCACTTCCCAGGATGCCACCTGTCGGCCCTCCTCCAAAGAGTCCTCCCCCGGTCACTTCCACGAGCTGTGGTGCCTCTCCAAGCCAAGAGCACATCCGGACACCTTGAAGCCTCCCTCAGTTACTGCACCTCAAATCAGCAGGTTCCGAGACTCGGAAACAGATGGATCCCTACCCCAGACCAGGCAGGTCTATTAGGGGCCTCTAAGAGGAACATGTTGCGGGATGTCGAACACCCTGTGACCGGGACCCCTCGCGGGGCGACCCCGGTCCTGGAACCAGAACAGACCACACGGGCCTCACAAACTCCTCTCCCTAAAACACATGACCCACACATCTAGTACCCCTTCCCAGACTCCGGCCGGCACTCCCACTGATTGATTCCGAGAAGGTTGATACTCAAAACGTCCAACCAGGCCTGGTTCTGGCCTGTCATGTGCACCTCACTGCTCACATGACCAGGCAGAACTTCCAACACAACCCGGCCAGACTGATGTCAAGGCCAACCTACGTAATTAACCCTCAGAACCCCTACTATTCTGTGGCAAAAACTAAATTTACATGCGTATGACATTTTGTCCAAAATGTCATCCACTACATTTATGAGAGTCAATATTTGCAGTGTCGACCCTTCTTTTTCAAGATCTCTGCAATTCGCCCTGGCATGACGTCAATTAACTTCTGGACCACATCCTGACTGATGCCAGCCCATTCTTGAATGATTATTGCTTGGAGTTTGGCAGAATTTATGTTTTTTTTTTCTGTTCACTCGCCTCTTGAGGATTGACCACAAGTTCTCAATTAAGGTTTGGGGAGTTTCCTGGCCATGGACCCAAAATTTTGATGTTTTGTCCCCCATGCCCCTTAGTTATCACTTTTGCCTTATGGCAAGGTGATCCATCATGCTGGAAAAAGCATTGTTCCTAACCAAACTGTGTTCTTAGGGAAAATTGTGAGTGAGCCCACTCCCTTGGCTGAGAAGAAACCCCACACATAAATGGTCTCAGGATGCTTTACTGATGACATGACACAGGACTGATGGAAGCATTCACATTTTTTTTCTCTGTACAAGGTTTTTTTCTGGATGCCCCAAACAATCTGAAAGGGGATTCATCAGTGAAAATTATTTTGCCCCAGTCCTCAGCAGTCCAATCCCTCTACCCTTTGCAGAATGTCTATCCCTAATGTTTTTTTATGGAGAGAAGTGGCTTCTTTGCTGCTCTTCTTGACACCAGGCCATCCTCCAAAAGTCTTTTCATCACCGTGTGTGCAGATGCACTCTCACCTGCCTGCAGTGCCATTCCCGAGCAAGGTCTGTACTAGTGGTGCCCCGTTCCCACTGCTGAATCAACTGTAGGAGATGGTCCTGGCGCTTGCCAGACTTTCTTGGCCTTCTTCACAAATGCAATGGAAATGTTTTTTTATGGGATTAAGTTCATTTTCATGGCAAAGAGGGACTTTGCAATTAATTGCAATTCATCTGATCACTCTTCATAACATTCTGGAGTATATGCAAATTGCCATCATTAAAACAAAGGGAGCAGACTTTGTGAAAATTTGTCATTCTCAAAACTTTCAGCCATAGCTCTATGTATCAACAGCTCACTTTAAGCCTTGACCACATAGTGTATGATCTACATGTTTGGCAAAGGAAATCGCTTCTTCAGGAGCTGTTGATACATGCAGTGGATGTTATGCATCTCCAAAGCTTCCAATTTAATCTTTATCTGGGAATTACACCTCTTTCCACACTTTATGTGCATTTTTATAGGGATTTTTTGTAATTATAGTGATTTTTAATATTGATAATCAATGAAGAGTGTTTTATCTATATATATTATCATAGTTTATGTGCCTAAAAAGTCCATATTGTACATTCAATATGTGAGTCAATATTGTTTTATGTTTATGTTATATATAGTTAAAGTTATTCTTTTATATGTTTTTTTGTGCTATAGGCCTCTTGCACTCTGCAGCTTGAAAAAGCTCAGTACAGCTGTCTTTTTTTTTACTGATCTAAAATTCAGTCCATTGTTTACAATGTGCCACATAGGCACATAAACAAAAGTGAAAAAAATAAATAAATAGAAAGATCTGTGTTCCCGGTCAGTATTCTGTGCCGGTACATGCAAATGCGTGCATATGATCATACATGATAATTAATTTTACCTAGGAATGTATTGTGCCGCAAATGTGCAAGCACACATTTATGTGCAAATAAGTGCAACTACATGCAAAACATCTGAAATTACACAGCTGCTCAAACATCAGTACCCGTGTACAAGAGGCCATATACTCAACAGTTAAAAAATAAAAAAGGAACATTTAATATAAGACTAAATTTCCAGATCACTTTGGGTTAAAGCTACTACATAATAATACTACATACAGAAGGAGTAGCAGTGAGCTGTAAGGTGTCACTGCTCTTATTCATTTGTGTAAAGTTTAGCTTGAGCTTCTGAGCTCTGTAAACAACAAGCTTTTTACAACAAAAGACATTCAGAAAGTGGAAAACTGCAAAAAGAACCAAAACTTACACCTGTAGGCTAGATATCCAAATACATTGGTATTATGCAGCATTCAACTTTGCAAAAAATGTAGATTATATTTTTAATTATGACCTTAATAACAAAAAAAAATAAAACATTGAAATATGTAGAAAATTACTGTAGCAGTGTGAGCTGAACGGTACTAAACGGTAAATTTAAATATGGTTTGATGCAGTTTGCATTCTGCCAAATGTCCCTCTGGATCCTATTATAATTTTCTGTTTACTGTTATCTCTCTATATTCCTCAGACGGTAGCTGACAAGGCTTTTACATCAGAAACTTTCACTGACACTGTTTCTGTGGTGGAAAGTGTTTTGAAGGAGACCACAGTAAGCTTTGAGGCATCGCTATCCTTCAAGCTCACACCAACTGAACTAAGCAAAAACGCCGGAGCAGTTCCCGGCGGTGTTGAAGGCGGTGTTGGAGGCGGTGTTGGAGGCGGTGTTGGAGGCGGTGTGGAAGGCGCTGTGGAAGGCGCTGTTAAAGGCGGTGTTGAAGGCGCTGTAGGAGATAAGGGTGGTGGAGAGACTGAAGAAGCTGCTGCAGCGGGCGTTAGTGGCAAAAAAATTACAATCAGTGGAGAGATTGGATTTGCGAAAACTAAGAAAGAGAGTGTGAAACAGCTCAACGAGTACAAATTAGACAAGGTAAGGCACATAAATGTTACAAGGGGCTCAATGCCTTCCAGGCTCTCCACATAGTAACAATCATTCCCATGAACATATAAATTGCCAATTTTATCATGTTTGACAATACTTTCATTTGTATAATGGTGGAGGGTTGTGGAAACATTTATTGCATTCATTCAAACACATTTGTTTATTTTTTTTATACTAGTAAAATACATTTTCAGCTAGACTGCAAATCTCCCGTTATATCATCTGTATACATACAGTATATATGAATATCTTTTGGGACATATTAGTTTGAAGTGGACATATGCATTGCCCATGTTCTGCTGCCAAATGGTAAACAATGGCAGGAACAGGCTCATTTATGTGTTCAGCAGAAAGATGTTGAATTGTGAAAAAGGATTTGGTCACAGTAAAGGTCTAACATTACAAACCTGTGTGTATAATAGTAAAACCAGGTGGCATCAACTTCAAAAGTGAGGTAGGTGGGTGGTGGTGGAATGGATTCTGAAGATCCTTCAAACTATAGTTTCTCAGTGTTAAAGCAGTGACATGCCATGTAGCAATAGGAAAGGTGAATATTAAGTTTTTTGTTTATTTTTTGGAGGGAAATTCTTTAGACCATTTTTATTTTTACCAGATCCTATATTGAAAGAAATACATGAGCCGCCATTGTCATCTCCTACTGAAATTGCTAGTTTCATGGCTGTAAGAATGACTCTCTGGCTTTGATGAGGGTGGCTACCTGGCAGGTAGTTTACTGACCTGGCCTGATAAAAATGGGATTTGTTATTGTTATTTATTTTTGAGGAACTAATCAAAGACAAGTCTATGAATTGGGAATTCTGAAGTTACTCCAAATTCACTCACTGTGTCCTTATTTATGGCCCATGATTTAAGAAAGTTTAAGAAAGAAAACCTGTTCCTTGCATAGACATAGGTTCACTTTAAAAAGCTGAGGGGCAACTGACCTGGCCCGATAAAAATGGGACTTGTTATTGTTGTTATTTATTTTTGCCTCAATCTGCCACAGCACTACACCAGCACCTAAAAAGCAGGGGGCAACTTCTAATAGGATATGTTGGACTCTTTGTGACCCCTTATTATTAAAAGGAAGGTCATCAGTAGCACTTTAGGAGCTTTCTTCCACACAGGGCTTTTATTCTTTTTCCCCTGCATATCTCCTCACCACTCTTGACCACTCTTTACCACCTTCACACTCAGGTTACAAACCAGAGAGAAGGCTGATTTAGTTGTTGAAAGTGATGTCACCGGATATGACATTAGTTGTGTGGCTTTGTGCTAACGCATTTTGTCTGTGACGTCACTTGTGGCGTGGTTGTGCCATTGAGCTACACAGAGGCTGGTACCTTTATTTGCACCCTGCAAAAAAAATTATTTGGTTTTATGTCACTTAAATAAACAGTATTACACTATTGCGGTCTTCTCTCTGGTTTGTAACCTGAGTGTAAAGAGAGTAACGAGCAGTGAGGAGATATCCAGTGGAACAAGCAGGAAAGCTCTGGGAGGAAGGAAACTCAATGAAATGAGATCAATAAATTGTAGCTCAATGGCACAATCACTACCTCAAAAAAGATGGTCATGCACTCAACTGTGCCGGAAGTAACACCAAACAGACAAACCGCTTTAGGCGGAGCCATGCAACTAACGATACATTTGGTGACGTCACTTCTGACCACTATTGTGGTCTTCTCTCTGGTTTGTAACCTGAGTGTGAAGGCGGGAGGATATAAAGCTCTTAAAGGGGATGTCAACCCTTGTGTTCTTCACTTTAATGCATCCTATGCATTAAGGTGAAAAAAAAACTGTCAGTCACCGGCCCCCCAGCCCCCCCCTTGTTTTACTTACCTGAACCCCTTTATCTCCTCAGAGGGGATGCGCTGTCCCTCTCTCCACGGTGTCCCGACTCTTGATTGGATAGATTTATAGCAGCGCAGCCATTTTCTCCCGCTACTGTCAATCAAAGCCAAGTCCAGCATTCGTGTCTGTGGATGCAAATACTGGACTCGTGTGTGCCCCCACAAGGTAACTCCCTCGGGAGAGTGATTCTCCTAGGGGGTTATCTGATATTCAGTATTTAACCCCCTTTACTCTGATACTCCTAACTAAAATCAAATTTCCTTCAGAAGTTACCTAATTAGTAAATATAGTAAATACAGCTGTTCTGTGAAGCCCTCAGAGTTTTTTTTTAGAGAACCTTAATGAACAAAAAGGATCACAAAGGCCAAGTAATGCACCAGACAGGTCAGCGATAAAATTGTGGAGAAGTTAAAAACAGGGTTAGGTTATAAAAAAATATCCCAAGCTTAGAACATCTCAAGGAACACTGTTCAATCCATCATTTGAAAATGGAAATGTATGGCACAACTGCAAACCAAGACATGGCCATCCACCTAAACTGACAGGCCGGGCAAGAAGAGCATTAAAGGAGAAGTGCAGCCAAAGCTCGTTTGGCTGGACTTCTCCTATGGATCACAGGAGTGCAATTCATTTTGCACTCCTGAGACCCATTTTACATCACGGATATCAGTCCAGGCACCGAATCATCATGACAATAAAGTCTGGATCCGCCGGGTGCCTGGACTGACACCTGGCTCAGCCTCTCCATGAGCTGCTGAGTGCCTAAAATGGCCTATTCTGCCCCCTCCACAGCTCAGCGCTCCAATGAGCGAGGAGGGAGATGAGCAGAGAGCTGTGACTAACAGTCTGCAGCTCTTTATTCACAGAGCTCTGAAAACTGAGTGGTTGGAGAATCAGAGAAGCAGCCACGAGGCCCATGGTAAATCTGGAGGAGCTGCAGAGATCTACAGCTCAAATGGAAAATTCTGTTCACAGGACTACTATTAGTCGTGCACTCCACAAATCTGGCTTTTATGGATGAGTGGCAAGAAGAAAGCCATTAATGAAATAAAGCCCCATTTTAAGTTTGCGAGAAGCCATGTAGGGGACACAGCAAACATGTGGAAGAAGGTGCTCTGGTCAGATAAGACCAAAATGTAACATTTTGAACTAAAGGCAAAACGCTATATGTGGCAGAAAACTAACACTGCACATCACCCTGAACACACCATACCCACCATGAAACATGGTGGTGGCATGCTTTTCTTCAGTAGTGACAGGGAAGCTGGTCAGAGTTGATGGGAAGGTGGATGGAGCCAAATACAGGGCAATCTTAGAAGAAAACCGTTATGCCTCGTACACAGGATCAAACTTTCCGGCGGACCTAGAAATAAAACTGGCTTCAAATCTTTCCGACGGACTTGAGTCTGGTCAAAAAATCCGGTTGTCTGTGTGCTATTCCGACGGACTAAAACCGACGATAGGGCAGCTATTGGCTACTGGCTATGAACTTCCTTATTCTACGTCTACATCATGTTTTAATCTGTCGGACTTTTGGAGTGATAGTGTGTGGCCAAGTCCATTCGTTTGAAAGTCCGGCGGACCTCAGCTGCAAAGTCCGTCGGATTGTCCGCCGGACCAATTCCATCAAAAAGTCCGGTCGTGTGTAGGCAACATTAGAGTCTGATAAGGACTTGAGATTGGGGTGGAGGTTCACCTTCCAGCAGGACAATGATTCTAAACATACAGCCAGAGCTACAATGGAATGGTTTAGGTCAAAGCATATTCATGTTAGAAAGTCCAGACCTAAATCTTATTGAGAATCTGTGGCAAGGCTTGAAAATCACCGTTCACAGATGCTCTCCATCCAATCTGACAAAGGTTGAGCTATTTTTAAAAGAAGGATGGGCAAAATGTCACTCTCTAGATGTACAAAGCTGGTAGAGACATCCCCAAAAAGACTCGCAGCTGTAATTGCAGGGAAAGGTGGTTCTACAAAGAATTGACTCGGGGGGGCTAAATGCAAATGCACGCAACACTTTTCACATATTTATTTGTAAAAAAAAAAATTGAAAGGCATTTATCATTTTCCTTCTACTTCAGAACTATGTGCCACTTGGTGTTGGTCTATCACATAAAATTGTAATAAAATACATTTAATTTTTTGCTTGTAACATGACAAAATGGGGAAAATTTCAAGGGGCATGAATACTTTTTCAAGGCAATGTATTATCTGCCACTTGTGCACAGATAGTGAGTTATAAACTTCCACTAGACCACCCCCCTGATCACCTATAGAAAAGTCCCATGGACAGTCAGAAATATTCACTTCACAGGGTCCTACATATTCTCTGTTGTTTCAGATCAGGATTTCAGTCTCACCTGGGACGCATGTCACACAGGGGCCCAGATCATATGATATGTGTTTTATAGAGGGGTCTGCTCCTCAGTGCCAGACAAACTTCTTCACCTGATCATGACCACTTCTAACCCAAGCAGGTTTACACTAAAGTTCTAAAGTTCTATTTAGGATCCTGTAAACCAACACTTGTGCAATGTAACAAAAGTTATACCCATCTTGCCACCTGCACCCTGATCATGTACTGGCCCATGCTATACTATTTCATACAGGTATCATGGATCCTCTTGAATGATATTGCCCCAGGCAGAAGCAAAGCCCATACCTTAATACCATATATTCAGATCTTGTAGCTTACACTTGAAGATAGCAACATCTCTTCACAGGCAATATAACAAAACAATTGTACCCAGCTTCAGTGGCATAATAAAAGTCCCTGTCAGGGTTGTACTACAGTAACTAGCCCAAATCCAGGGAAGGCCCACTAAGGAAAAACAGCTTCACTACTCCATTATGCTGTCCCTCTCTCTGTACAACTTTCACTCTCTAGCTAAGGACCACTTACCATTTTTTTAAGATCCTGTCAGGAAGGGCAGAGCTATGACCTCACTTCCTGGGGTGGTACCAGGAGGTGCCAAAAAAGGGGACACTAGCCCCAGCCTACACACAGATGGCAAAAAAATAAACGGGGGTTCTAACCCTCCCTTAAGCTGGATATACACTATACAATTTTCTTTCAATTTTTTTTCCTTTGGATTTACCAAAACCATATAATATGAGGTCAAACCTTAACAGTTTCAATTTGTTTGCAATCAGGTAGGCCCTTGCACTAAATGGTTTTGGTAGATCTAAACGAAATCAAACAACACAATTTGTATAGCGTGTATCCAGCTTTACACTATTCAAAATTAATAAACATGTTTTGTGTTTAGTTTTAATTTAATGGGGGAACCAGGACCCAAGTAAGTACACAATCAACTCCCTCTACTACAACATTATGTTTGTTACTACAGTACTAGTGTTGTTTTTTTTTTTTAAATACATTGAAGAAATATTTGTTTTTCTTTACAGAATAAAAAATTCCTTCGGATATCAGGAAATATACAGCTGGCAACATTTCAGATGAGGACTCGGGGTTTTGTTGTGTCCTCAACTTTTATTGATGATGTGAACAACCTGCCATCTTTTTATGACAAGGCAGAATATTTTGCCTTTTTGGAAATGTATGGCACTCATTATGCAGTCTCTGGAAACATTGGTGGCAGATATGATCTTGTATATGTACTGGATGATACCGTTATGAAAACTAGAGGTAAGTGTCACTCTAAAGCTAGCTACGGGCATATGCCCATGGGCAGAAGAGCTCAGGAGAAATGGTGATTGAACAGTTAGAAGTTATTGTCCTCTATATTCTCTCTGTTGTGTAACCCCCAACATAAACCAGTGCTTGAAGGGTGTCTGCATGTGCCTCTCTTTTGAATGCTCCATAGCATAACCCTGAACACTTGGACAATCCAAATGTCTATGTAATAAGGGACCATTAACATTGTTGTTGTTCAGTCACTTAGTTGTGTCTGACTCTTCGGGACCTCATGGACCATAGAGCGCCAGGCTTTTCTGTCCTCCACTAACTCCCAGAGCTTGTCCTCCACTAACTCCCATATCCATCTTGTTTTCTGTAGTCCTCTTCTCCTTTTTCCTTCCATGTTTCCCAGCATCAGGGTCTTTTCCAATGAGTCCTCTTGTTGCATTAGGTGGCCAAAGTATTCAAGTGTTAGCTTCAGGATCTGTCCTTCCATTGAATGTTCAGGGTTGATTTCCTTCCTTCAGGAATGACCAGTTTGATCTTCTTGCCATCAAAATGATCTTTCAGGAGTCTTCTCCAACACTATAGTTCAAAAGCATAAATTCTTCGGCATTCAGCCTTCCTTATGGTCCAACTTTCACAGCCATAGGTTACTACTGGGACTACCATAGCTTTGATTATAGGGTACTTTGTAGGGTGATGTCTCTGCTTTTTATAATGTTGTCTAGGTTTGCCATTGCTTTCCTCTCAAGAAGCAAGCATCTCTTAATTTCATAGCTACAGTGCCCGTCTGCCATGATGTTGGAGCCTAGGAAGATAAAATATGTCAATGTTTCCATTTTTTCTCCTTCTATTTGCCAGAGTCCATTTAAAGTGAATGCACATTAAATGCCTTGTGGTGTTACCACAGTATTTCCCATGGAGGGCAGGCCCTAAAGAAACCAAAGGAACCAATTGCAATATGATTGCATGGTCTCTTTTAAATGTACAAAAAAATGGAGTGGATTATTTAGGTAGTCCTTCAAACTTCATAGTTTTTGGGGAATTTAAAGCTGATTGTATCCCAATTATAATATATTGTGTATGGTACTGCGCTATTATATATAAATGAATGTGAAAAAGATTAAATAAACTTGAAAAGTGCAAAATTGTTAAAAACAATATACAGTATCTCACAAAAGTGAATACACCCCTCACATTTTTGTAAATATTTTTGTATATCTTTTCATGTGCAAAACTGAAGAAATTACACTTTGCTACAATGTAAAATAGTGAGTGTACAGCTTGTATAACAGTGTAAAATTGCTGCCCCCTCAAAATAACGCAACACACAGCCATTAATGTCTAAACTGCTGACAACAAAAGTTAATACACCCCTAAGTTAAAATGACTTTTGTCAAAGGAGCCACCTGAACGAAATACAGTGCCTTGAAAACTATTCATACCCCTTGAAACTCTGGAGGTGCTGCAGAGATCCACAACTCAGGTGGGAGAATCTGTCCACAGGACAACTATTAGTCGTGCATTCCACAACTCTGGCTCTTATGGAAGAGTGTCAAGAAGAAAGCCATTGTTGAAAGAAAGCCATAAGAAATCCTGTTTGCAATTTGCGAGAAGCCATGTGGGGGACACAGCATACATGTGGAAGATGGTGCTCTGGTCAGAGGGGATCAAAATTGAACTTTTTGCAAAATGCTTTGTGTAGCTGAAAACTAACACCGAATATTACCCTGAACCAGGCCCGGACTGGCCATAGGGCACACCGGGCATTTGCCCGGTGGGCCGGACCTGCAGGGATCAACATCGGGGCCGCAGTCTGATACCTAGTGATGACCGGGCTGCACAGCGGTAGTTAAGCACTGACCACAGCCTGGAGAGGGTTAACACAGGCCGCGGTCACCTCTTACCATGCGGCTGTGCCTGTGTCTCCTCTCCAGGCTCTCCTGCCCTGCCGACAAGGGCACACCGGGCATTTGCCCGGTGGGCCGGACCTGCAGGGATCAACATCGGGGCCGCAGTCTGATACCTGGTGATGACCGGGCTGCACAGCGGTAGTTAAGCACTGACCACAGCCTGGAGAGGGTTAACACAGGCCGTGGTCACCTCTCACCATGCGGCTGTGCCTGTGTCTCCTCTCCAGGCTCTCCTGCCCTGCCGACAATGTAATCTATTAGCAGAGTAGGGGCGGGAGAAGCCGGAGACACTGAACAGCGTGAGTGCAGGGATCCATGGTTGCTAGGCAGCAGGTCGGATCCAATCAAAACAGCGATTGCTGTCCGTGCACGCACGCTGCTGGACGCTGCCAGGGCTGGGGCCGCTGATGTCATGGAAACGTATGACGTCTGGAGACCCCGCCCACCCAGGCAGATTACGTCCATTCAAAAAACCAACAGGAGTGAGAAGACAGTAAACGTGAGAAGCAAGTGTAAGTGCATAGAGAGAAGTGAAGCCATCAGATCGGGAGACAAGGAAAAGGAGACACAGAAGGAAAACAGGTAAACCAGAAAAGGAGTAATGGAGGGCACAGGAAAGTGTAAATAGATGAAAATGAATGGCGGCAAAAAGGAGATAATAAAGGGGGAAGAAGAGGGGGAGGAAGGAAGAAGAACAGATAGAAAAAAAGGGGGGATATATAAAGAGAAAGAGGAAAAACAAGGAAAAAAGAAACAGAAAAAGGAGAGGAAAATGAGAGAAAAATACGAGTGAAAAATAAAAAAAGGATAAAGATGATAGAGAAATGAAAATAGGAAAAAATGAATAAATGAGTGGGAAAAGGAGACAATTTAAGAGGATAAGGTACAACTGAGAAAAATGTATGAAAATAAACTTTAAAAAAAACAAAACAAGAAAATTACCTAAGTAATAAAAAATAAATAAATAAAGTGTGAAAAAATAAATAAAACATAAATATAAAAATATAAATAATAATAAAAGAAAAGGAAAAAAAGGAGAAATAAAAAATAAAGGATAAAAATGAAAGAACACGAAGAGTAGGAAACCGGAATAAGAAAAAAAAGAAAAATAGAAAATGGGAAAACCTAAAATATTATAGGTGAAAAAAGAAGAGAACAAAACCTTGGTGCAGAAAGACCTACCGTATATACTCGAGTATAGGCCGACCCGAGTATAAGCCGAGGCCCCCAATTTACCCCCAAAAAACTGGGAAACCTATTGACTCGTGTATAAGCCGAGGGTGAGATATGCCTGTCCATCCCTGTGTGTGTCCGTCCATCCCTGTGTGTCCGTCCATCCCTGTGTGTCCGTCCATCCCTGTGTGTGTGTCCATCCATCCATCCCTGTGTGTGTGTGTGTGCGTCCATCCATCCATCCATCCCTGTGTGTGTGTGTGTGTGTGTGTGTGTGTGTGTCCATCCATCCATCCATCCCTGTGTGTGTGTGTGTGTCCATCCATCCATCCATCCCTGTGTGTGTGTGTGTGTGTGTCCATCCATCCATCCCTCCCTGTGTGTGTGTGTGTGTGTGTGTGTCCGTGTGTGTGTGTGTGTGTGTGTGTGTGTGTGTGTGTCCGTGCAGCCTTGTGTGTCCAGCCTACCTGTGTCCCAAGCCTCCGTCCGGTCCCGTCCCGAGCCTCCGTGTCGTCCCGTCCCGAGCCTCCGTGTCGTCCCGTCCCGAGCCTCCGTGTCGTCCCGTCCCGAGCCTCCGTGTCGTCCCGTCCCGAGCCTCCGTGTCGTCCCATGCCAGGATCGCCGCTCTTCGTCGGCGCCCTGGCGGCCATTCCCCTGTTCAAAAGCCGCGCCTCCCGCCTCCGCCTGTGATAGGCGGAACACTCAATTTCCCAGCAGTCTGTGTTCCGCCTATCACAGACATCGTCTCATCCTCGTCCGTAGTACGAGGATGAGCCGATGTCCGTGATAGGCGGAACACTGACTGCTGGGAAATTGAGTGTTCCGCCTATCACAGGCGGAGGCGGAGCCGGAGGCGCGGCTTTTGAAAGGTAGAATGGCCGCTGTCTGTCTGCTCGACACGCTGTTCGGGCAGTCAGACAGCGGTGACTCGAGTATAAGCCGAGGGGGGCACTTTCAGCCTCAAAAAAGAGGCTGAAAATCTCGGCTTATACTCGAGTATATACGGTAATCAATGGTAATACAGGTTCAATAAAGTGGGAGTCTTTTAATAACAACCAGCAGGTAAACACCCGTTTGTTAATATAATCCTGATCTACAGCTCCTCCCACCCCCTACTCTGCTTATAGGATGACATCGTTGGAGGGGTGGGAGAGATGGTAGAGGACACTCAGGCTGAGTCCTGCCTCTGCCCTGCCAAAGGTAGGACTGTGCAGGGGAGGCAGAGAGTAACTGCGACTACAGAGAAAAATGAGGGGGCATGACTGAAAGGGGCACTGTAATGGAAGGCTGTAATTTGTAGGGGCACTGTGATGAAAAGGGAGCTGCACTGTAAAGGGGGACTGTAATCATTACAGATTCATTTACAGTGCAGTCCCCTTTATATCACAGTGCCCCCATTACATTACAGAGTACTGACTCCGTGATTATCCCATCACCAACTGCCCTCGCGAACGGGCGGATGCTGGAAAATTGGCTGCTCAGTCTAAGTTGCCCGGGCCTATTTTTTGTCCCAGTCCAGGCCTGCCCTGAACACACCATCCCCACCGTGAAACAAGGTGGGGGCAGCATCATGTTATGGGGATGCTTTTGTTCAGCAGGGACAGGGAAGCTGGCCAGAGTTGATGGGAAGATGGATGAAGCCAACTGCAGGCCAATCTTAGAAGAAAACCTGTTCGATTCTGCAAAAGACCTAAGACTGGGGTGCAGGTTCACCTTCCAGCAGGACAACAACCCTAAACATACAGCCAGAGCTACAATGGAATGGTTTGGCTCAAAGCATATTCATCTGTTAGAATAGTCCAGTCAAAGCCCAAACCTAAATCCATTTGAGAATCTGTAGTAAGACTTGAAAATTGCTGTTAACAGATGCTCTCCATCCAATCTGACAGAGCTTGAGCTATATTTCAAAGAAGAATGGGCAAAAATGTTACTCTGTAGATGTGCAAAGCTGGTAGAGACAAACCCAAAAAGACTTGCAGCTGTAATTGCAGCGAAACCTGGTTTTACAAAGTGTTAACTCTGAAAACAAATGCACACCCTCCTTTGAAATATTTATTTGTAAAACAATTTGAAAACCATTAATCATTTTCATTCCACTTCACAATTATGTGCCAATTTGTGTTGGTCTATCACATAAAATCTCAATAAAATACTTTTATGTTTTTGGTTGTAACATGACAAAATGTGGAAAATTTCAAGGGCTATGAATACTTTTTCAAGGCACTGAAAATATCTACATAAAGCTAAACTAAACTCTCGCAGTCAACTTATTTTTTTTATTTAAATAACAAACATGTTATACTTACCTGCTTTGTGCAATGGTATTGCACCGAGTGGTCCCAAATCTCCTCCGCCAGCAATATTGGCTCCTGCTCTAGTCCATGTGCCACTATAGGAAGCTGCTTCTTATGGTGGCACACATGCGGGCTAGCTTCTGAGCTGGGCTGTGTTTGTAGACACACACAGCATGGCTCAGCCCCATCTGTAACGATATCACGTCTGAGCCAGGATATATTGTAACTAGTTGCCATTTTGTGTGGAAAGCAGCCATGACAGTTTGGCTGACCTTAGAATAAACTTACAGAATAATCTAAACTCCCCCCTCCCTTGTCTTAGGAATTCCAAAAGCTCTTAAAATCTTCAAAGGGACGAAAGGTTATCTTAGCGGAGAAAGCACAACCAGGATAGGACAATAAACAAGGCTCAAGTGGCCTGGCAAGATATTCCGGCCTGTCGTAAAACTGTCACTTTCTCCAGGCAGAGAAACAACAGATACCCGTCGTAAATACTTCCAACCACAGGCTGAAAAAAGATTAGTAAAGTGTTGAAAACTTTAACATTTTTTATAACTTTCAAAGCCCTCATAGCACAGCCATAATATGGATATATTTGGTTTCCTCGGATAATTTCTAACATTTCAAGTCCAAACACCCCTATGTCAGGTCATATGGGAAGCCACTGGGACCCCTTACTCCTCCTAGATAACCCTGAAATGGGAAACCTGTCATGTGTGGACTTGTTTTGAAGCAAATATCATGCTGATCACTAAAATGGATATCTGCAGTCTATAAACAATAGAGAGGCAGAGATATGAATATGTATAACAAAGTGTACCTGGGACAGGGTCATGAGTGTAGACACCTCCCAGCAACCAACCCCTAAACAAGATGACCAGATGATTGGTCACTGGTCGCTGTCAACACCCCCTTTGATTTGACAGAAAAGAGGAGAGACCAAGGCAATAGTGAGTTCTCCTTTTACCATCCAAGCAGGAACATCTGCCAAGTTGAGAACCGATTACCTTTGCTTATCGATTGAACTCTGATCAACTCTTGGACATTAATTGCAAGTATACTTCCTTCCCAATTCTACCTTATTTCTTTGTGGCTGTATATTGTCTTTATTTTTTGAAACATCCTTTTTCTGTAAATGTTTTATTCGCACCAACCTTGACCTTTTCATAATAAATTCTTATGTTGAAAAGTGTTAACCTTGTCTTTAAAGCTCTTGATGCAAACTATAAACGAACCTGTCTCTTAAAAGGGCGCTACTGTGATAGAGTAAGGCGCTGAGCAGACCTGTCTGTGGTGGCAGTGTGTGTTGCAGGCGCTTATTCTAATTGGTGTTGCTTAAATTACGAGTCCCCCCGGCTCTGTCTTTAAACGGGGGTGGTGGCAGTTAAAGGGTTAATTGTGTAATTAGCCCGGTGACAATCGCTCTCAGGCTGCCTGCACCTAGATTGTGGTCCCGCAAGCTGGAAAATCTTTGTGCTGGGTGCAGCTGAGTGTGGCATTGTTACGTAAGTGACAGCGTGGTGTTAGGTTGGCCGGTCCTTTGTCGCCAGTTAGCGAGGAGGGCAGGGATCTGACACCAGCGTTCGTCACATATTGGCTGGCAGCGTAGCGGGATAGTTTCGCATTAAGAGCATTCAGTGCATTGTTAGGAATTAGCTCTGCACTGAAGGATTGTAACCTTTGTGGAAACAGTCCTTAGAGACAAGCTGGTGCACATTATTTTTTTTGTTTACTTTAAAAAAAAAAAAAAAAAAAGAGATATACAGCAACAGCTCCTTTCTACACCTTCTTCCTATCTCTGCTTTCTGTTCTATCTTTTCTGCTTGCAACATGTCTGGGGTATCAGCATATAAAAAGATGAGCAAAAATGAACTGACTGCTGAGTGCACAGAAAGAGGAATTGATGTCGGTGGCAAAAACCGTGATGGCTTGATACATGCCCTACATGAGTTTGATATCCGTGCAGAACAGAACCTGGGGGAAACTGGACCAGAAAGGGTTTCCGCTACTCCAGAGCCCAGTGGTTCAGAGGCGGCCTCACCAGATGGGCATGCAGAGACTGACACTGGACTACCACGGATTGTTACCTCCAAGTCATCGCCAGAGCAGGCCAGCATCAGATTGCCTGGATCCAGAATAGACTGTCCTCAAATGCAGGAAACACTACAACACCTCAGGGAGACGGATCCTGTGGCGTACCTGCAGTTTCTCGAGCGCCAGGCTGAGAGAGAGGAACGCAGGGCTGAGAGAGAGGCTGCGGAACGCCGGGCTGAGAGGGAGGCTGATCGTCGGCAAGAACTGGAGATGGCTAGGCTCCAGCAGCAGCGACAGGTTCAGAACCTCGGATCCCTAGAGCACAGGGATGACTCTCTGCCAGTGACCCCGGCAGCCAAATTTCCAGTTATGGAAAAGGACAGTGATATTGACGTGTATCTACTGTCGTTTGAAAAAACTTGCCGTCAGTACCATCTACCCCCAGCACAATGGGCCCGGTACCTGACGCCAGGGCTACGAGGCAAGGCCCTGGATGCTTATGTTGAACTGTCAGAAGAGCAAGGCGGTGATTATGAGGCCCTAAAGGCTGCAATCATCCAAAAGTTTCAGCTAACCCCGGAAGTGTACCGGAAGCGTTTTAGGTCCTTGCAAAAGGGGCCTGGGGACTCATACCTGGATGTGGTAAGTCGCTTACGCACCACATTCCGGCAGTGGACTAAAGGCTTGAAAGCCGATTCTTTTGAGTCCTTGGAAGATCTTATGATTGAAGATCAACTTTTGCACATCTGTCCTACAGACGTCAGACAGTTTGTGCTGGAGCGAAAGCCAACCTCTGCCAAAGCAGCAGCAGAACTGGCAGATACCTATATCCACTCTCGGGTATCTGACTATCGCAAGGCTCCTCCAAATGGCTGGAAAGGAGGGAAATCACACATGGCAACCCCTCCTCTACCTACCAACCAAGTTCCTCAGCGGCCGGAACCTGCAGCTCCTGGGGCCAAAGCCTTTGTGACTGACAACCGCAAATGCTATAACTGTGGGAAAAGCGGACATCTCCGGACACAGTGCCCTGAGCAGAAGAAGACGACAACCCCTGGCCATCCGGCCAGCAACCCTTCTGCTGTGCTGCTCGTCGGTGGAAAACCTCCAGGAACCAATGTCAACTTGCAGCCAGTCATTGTAGGCCAACGAACTGTAACAGGCTTTCGTGACACTGGAGCCGAAGTCACTTTGGTCAGACCAGAGGTGATAGAAGAAACAGACATCATCCCAGAGAAGTACCTTTCCCTGACTGGAGTTGGGGGAACCTGTTCCCATGTACCTCGTGCCTATGTTTTCCTGGATTGGGGTGCCGGAAGTGGGATGAGAGAGGTGGGTGTCTCTGAGGAGATCCCCACTGCTGTGTTGTTGGGTTCTGATTTAGGTACCCTTGTTTCTTACTATGCCCCTGCTAAGAGCACCCAGGATGCTCCCACGGAACCTTCTGGACCTACCAAGGTACTGTTTACAGATGTTGGGGTAATATCTGGGCAACCTGTGGATGGACAGAGGGAGGGGGAGGGTGGAGTTGAAGTGCAAGGTCCTCCTTCAGAGACAGGAGAGGAGATCCCCTTGCTAGTGAAGGTACCTGATGTATGTTCCAATGTTGCTGAACTGATAAAGGTTAAATGTGATGATGATGACAATGATGACGATAATGATGATGATGATGATGATGTATTGCCAGTCTTAGTGGTCACTCGCAGTGCTGCAAAGGCAGCCGAGGTGCAGGCACTGATCGCAGAACAGCAGGAGGAGGTCTCGGGGCCCTCTCCCTGTTCTGACCCAGTGGACTCCACCTCTGTTGAGCCTCAGCAGCCGTCCTCGTTTGCCACAGGACTGCTGGCTGAGAGTTGTGGTCCCGCCTTTGAAACAGCACTGCAGACAGACCAAACACTAGCACAGCTCAGAAGTCTAGCTGATCGCCCCCCTGCAAAGAATGACAAACAAAAGGTCTACTGGGACAAAGGGAAACTGTATAGAGAAAATTTGCCTGCAGAGGGGAATGAGGCTGACATAGGTGACAGACAGCTAGTGGTACCCAGTCAATTTAGGGGACCACTGCTAAAAGTAGCCCATGAGATTCCCCTCGCAGGGCACTTGGGGATCACTAAGACCCGAGGGCGGTTGGTACATAACTTTTATTGGCCCAGGATGCTTGCTGACATAGCTGACTACTGTCGGTCCTGTGTTACCTGCCAGCGAGTTGGTAAGGTAGGGGATGTCCACAAGGCTCCACTAAAACCTTTGCCTGTGATTGATGAACCTTTTAAGAGGGTGGCAGTGGATATCGTTGGGCCTTTGGCCATCCCTAGCAGTTCAGGCAAACGTTATATCCTTACAGTTGTCGACTATGCCACACGTTATCCAGAGGCGGTGGCTCTCTCCTGCCTCCGGACAGACAAGGTCGCTGATGCTCTCCTGGGAATCTTCACAAGAGTGGGATTCCCAGCCGAGCTCATTAGCGATCAAGGTCCTCAGTTTGTGTCTGACTTGATGCAAGCTCTCTGTCAGCAAATACAGATGACGCATATCATGGCCAGTCCTTATCACCCACAAACAAACGGCTTGTGCGAGCGCTTCAATGGCACCTTGAAACAAATGTTGCTAACCTTTGTGCACTCCCAGGGCAAGGACTGGGAACGGTATCTGCCTCATCTGCTGTTTGCTTACAGAGAGGTGCCTCAGGAGTCCACAGGCTTTTCGCCATTTGAACTTCTGTATGGAAGGAGGGTAAGAGGGCCCCTGGACCTAATCCGTGAGACCTGGGAGGGCAAGATTGCCGACCCAGAGGTCTCTGTTGTGGATTACGTCCTAAAATTCAGGGATAAAATGGAGACGCTGGTGGAAATTGTGCGGGAAAATATGACCCAGGCCCAGACCAGGCAGAAAGAGTGGTATGACCGTAATGCTAGGGAGCGGACCTATGACATTGGTCAGAAGGTGTATGTTCTGCTTCCCCTGCGGCAGAACAAACTCCAAGCAGCATGGGAAGGCCCGTACACCATCACCCAGCGTCTGAATGATGTCACCTACTTGGTCAGGTTGGGAGAAGGGAGTAGACGGCAGAAGGCCATTCATGTGAACATGATCAAAGCCCATCATGAACGCACGGCCTATGTCATGCCAGTCTGCAGCAGGCCAGAGCCTGAGGAGGCTGATCCACTTCTAGACCTGCTAGCTGACACCAGGGAGGTAGACTCAGAACTCCTGATAAACTCCAATCTTACCCCCAACCAGGTACCTGGACTGAAGCAAGTGCTTGCAGTGCATGGTAGCAGGTTTACGGGAAAACCTGGGAGGACGCATCTCGCTGCCCACCAGGTGGACACTGGGGTACATCCTCCCATTAAACAGTCAGCCTATCGCGTCTCCCTGGAGGTGCTGGCTGACATGAAAAGGGAGGTGGAGGAAATGCTACAGCTGGGGGTGATTCAGAAGTCCCACAGTGCCTGGGCGTCCCCAGTAGTCTTGGTCCCCAAAAAGGACCAGACGACCAGGTTCTGTGTGGACTACCGGAAACTGAATGCCATCACCACTGCAGATGCCTACCCCATGCCTCGGATTGATGAGTTGTTAGACAGGCTGGCGGCTGCCCACTATATCACAATCATGGATCTGAGCAGGGGGTACTGGCAAATTCCTTTGGCCCCTGAGGCTCGAGAAAAGTCGGCTTTTATCACCCCATTCGGCTTGTTCGAATTTACCGTCATGCCGTTTGGGATGAAGAACGCCCCAGCTACCTTCCAGAGAGTCATGAATGACTTACTGGAGGGGCTGGAAACCTTTGCAGTAGCCTACCTGGATGACATCGCCGTGTTTAGCCCTACCTGGGAAGAACACCTGGTGCACCTGTCACAGGTCCTGGACCAACTGACAGCTGCCAATCTGACCGTCAAACCCAGTAAGTGTCAGATTGCCATGACCAATGTGCAGTACTTGGGACACCGGGTAGGAGGGGGCACCCTGAAACCCGAGACCGGGAAGGTTGATGCCATCCTGGCATGGCCTACCCCCCAAACCAAAAAGCAGGTTATGTCTTTCTTGGGGACCGCTGGCTACTATAGGAAGTTTGTATGTAACTATAGTAGCCTGGCTAAACCTCTGACTGACCTAACCAAAAAGAAACTGCCCAAGGTGGTGTCTTGGACACCAGAATGTGAGCAGGCATTTCAGGCCTTGAAGGAGGCGCTGGCCCGTGCTCCTGTGCTACAGGCTCCAGACTTCACCCGCCGTTTCCTAGTGCAGACTGATGCCTCTGCCTATGGATTGGGTGCAGTCCTGAGCCAGGTGGATGATGCCGGAGAGGAGCATCCCATCCTCTACCTGAGCCGAAAGCTGCTTCCCAGGGAAGTAGCATACGCCACGATTGAAAAGGAGTGTCTTGCGATCGTGTGGGCTCTCCAGAAGTTACAAACGTACCTTTATGGACGGCACTTCACTGTGATCACAGATCACAATCCCTTGAGCTGGCTAAATCGTGTGGCTGGGGAGAATGGCAAACTACTTCGGTGGAGCTTAATTCTTCAGCAATACGATTTCACCATCCAGCATAAGAAAGGCAGCACCCATGGCAATGCTGATGGGCTGTCGCGACAAGCCGAGCCTGCAAGAGTCGGTTGCGTCAGGAGGGAAATTGTAGTTCCCTCCCATGCAACCACCTAAGGAGGGAGGTGTAACGATATCACGTCTGAGCCAGGATATATTGTAACTAGTTGCCATTTTGTGTGGAAAGCAGCCATGACAGTTTGGCTGACCTTAGAATAAACTTACAGAATAATCTAAACTCCCCCCTCCCTTGTCTTAGGAATTCCAAAAGCTCTTAAAATCTTCAAAGGGACGAAAGGTTATCTTAGCGGAGAAAGCACAACCAGGATAGGACAATAAACAAGGCTCAAGTGGCCTGGCAAGATATTCCGGCCTGTCGTAAAACTGTCACTTTCTCCAGGCAGAGAAACAACAGATACCCGTCGTAAATACTTCCAACCACAGGCTGAAAAAAGATTAGTAAAGTGTTGAAAACTTTAACATTTTTTATAACTTTCAAAGCCCTCATAGCACAGCCATAATATGGATATATTTGGTTTCCTCGGATAATTTCTAACATTTCAAGTCCAAACACCCCTATGTCAGGTCATATGGGAAGCCACTGGGACCCCTTACTCCTCCTAGATAACCCTGAAATGGGAAACCTGTCATGTGTGGACTTGTTTTGAAGCAAATATCATGCTGATCACTAAAATGGATATCTGCAGTCTATAAACAATAGAGAGGCAGAGATATGAATATGTATAACAAAGTGTACCTGGGACAGGGTCATGAGTGTAGACACCTCCCAGCAACCAACCCCTAAACAAGATGACCAGATGATTGGTCACTGGTCGCTGTCAACACCCCCTTTGATTTGACAGAAAAGAGGAGAGACCAAGGCAATAGTGAGTTCTCCTTTTACCATCCAAGCAGGAACATCTGCCAAGTTGAGAACCGATTACCTTTGCTTATCGATTGAACTCTGATCAACTCTTGGACATTAATTGCAAGTATACTTCCTTCCCAATTCTACCTTATTTCTTTGTGGCTGTATATTGTCTTTATTTTTTGAAACATCCTTTTTCTGTAAATGTTTTATTCGCACCAACCTTGACCTTTTCATAATAAATTCTTATGTTGAAAAGTGTTAACCTTGTCTTTAAAGCTCTTGATGCAAACTATAAACGAACCTGTCTCTTAAAAGGGCGCTACTGTGATAGAGTAAGGCGCTGAGCAGACCTGTCTGTGGTGGCAGTGTGTGTTGCAGGCGCTTATTCTAATTGGTGTTGCTTAAATTACGAGTCCCCCCGGCTCTGTCTTTAAACGGGGGTGGTGGCAGTTAAAGGGTTAATTGTGTAATTAGCCCGGTGACAATCGCTCTCAGGCTGCCTGCACCTAGATTGTGGTCCCGCAAGCTGGAAAATCTTTGTGCTGGGTGCAGCTGAGTGTGGCATTGTTACGTAAGTGACAGCGTGGTGTTAGGTTGGCCGGTCCTTTGTCGCCAGTTAGCGAGGAGGGCAGGGATCTGACACCAGCGTTCGTCACACCATCCACCACTCTTGGCTCACAGGATTTGATTGACAGCAGCAGGAGCTGTCCTTCATGCTTTAGGGGGGCCAGAGTGTGGCCAGCGGGATTAAAAAACACCCTGGCTTCAGTGGGAGTAAACAATGCCCCATCATTGATTCTATTGGAGAGCGAAGTGCCCCATTGCTGCTTTCAGTGGATGAATGGTGCCCTATTGTTGGTATTTAGGGGAGGAATAGTCCCCCATCATTAGTGTCTGTGGGAGGAATAGTGCCCCCATCATTAGTGTTTGTGTGGAGAAATAGTCCCCTATCATTAGTGTCTGTGGGAGGAATAGTGCCCCATCATTAGTGTGTGTGGGCGGAATTGTTAGTCCCCTATCATTAGTGCCTGTGGGAGGAATAGGGCCCCAATACTGATGTCAGTGTTAGGTATAGTGCCTCATCATTGGAGTCAGTGTATGGAATGGTGCTTCAAGGGCCGAAAAAAGACAAAGGGCCACTTCCAGCCTTCAGGCTGCACTTTGGAGACCACGGGGTTATAGGATCTAACTGCCTAGGTTAATATGAGACTCGTTTGACCACACTGTGCATTAACAAGTAAGCTCAGCCAATATTGGCATGTCTGTTTATACCCTGCTCCTGCTAAAGAACAATCCAACAGCTGCCCCTACTCTTTTTGCTATCTAAAGTCAAATGTAACATAAAAATGGAAATACAGGAAATCGCAGAGCGAAAAGAATTCACATTCAATAGATTTTCTAAAGCTAGCCATACACAGTTAGCATTTAATTAAAAAAAAAAAAAATCTGATTTTTTGTTCGATTTTTTTAATGGTTAATGAAGACAAATCGATGGTTATTTTCAACCATAATAACATGAAAAAAATCAAAGGCAAGGGAAAGAAAATGCTTTTTACTTCTTATCTGAACAACCTAAATTCTAATTATTAATGTGATCCTCAGTCAGGAAAAAGGAAACTTCTTGTAAAGCTATAAAAAGTTTAATCCAGAATTAAAACTTTCATGGTCACAACCATCCAGTCCCTTGTGGATGTGTAAATTTATTTTTTTCAGTGGCTGCAGATTTTCAATTTTCATTTTTTTTTCTATCATTTGAGTTTGATGAACATGTTTTTTTCCACCCTGACTAACTATGTAACTAATGCTAAGGAATATACAAAGAAAGTATATTATATTTGTAGCGCTACACACGACCACGAAGAAGCCACTTGGTAATTTGGGTTCTTTGATCTGCACCCCGACTCCAGGAGTACCCTCAGCAAGCACTTATATGAATACACATGTGCGGATACCTTTTACTCGACTGTGAGTTAGTATCAGGAAATAGACACAAGAACGTTTAGTGGTAAATGAACTCAATATATTGGTGTAGGTTAGAATATGGTGGTTTGAGCATAAATAAACACACAGAAGGTAGGTTTAGACACAGCCTGCTAGACAGTATAATCACTATGCCAAGGTAACTTAGAATAGAGTTCTGTACCATTAGATGTACCACTGGGATTAACTCATAAATCAGCAATAAACAGTGCATATAAGCATTAACTACAATGTGAACAATAATACAAAACTAGTCTAGAGTGCAGTCTAGGAGAATGGCTAGAATATGGTGCCATGTCTCATGAGAGGTACCTCTTAGCACAAGAAATAGGTGAATGTCACTATGTAGCAGCTGTAAAGGGACAGTCTTTAATCCTAACTCTTGAGCTGGCTAGCGTTGCGGCCCAGTTGTACTGATGGTGCATATGAGAATAGCCCCAGTCAAGCCTGCAGATAGAAATAAGTCTACTACATGGCTGTATGGTCAGTTCCTAAAGGGCTCAGTCTCTCTCTCTAGAAGCAGATAGTAAATCCCGACAGCAGCAACTGACCAGTCCCAGCGATATTACAGCTCGCCACACAGAGTGATTAGTCCATTCCCTGCTATATACCCAGGTTACGTTGGCTATTCACACTCCCAAACTCAACACTCCAGATCTAGATAGATATGCAGCAGTGATAACAGCATTGTGCACTCTCCAGTCTCCCTCATGACAAAAGGGAAGCTATGTCCTGTACAGCCAGAGAAAATGCAGCTCTTTCCCCTCCTCCTGGCGATCTCTCTTTGGGAAATGCAGTTCAAAAACTCGTAATTACAATAATGTCCCTCTCCTCTTGTCTACAGTTCCCTCAGTGCATTGCTGCCTGAACTCCTCCTGCTCGACAGCTCCCTCCTCATGTTGATATAGCTGTTACCCATTTCAGCACTGCAGGGCAGGAGCTACACAGAGCAGCTGCAGCCAGTGTTTCTCTAAGGCCGCGTACACACGGGCGGATTGTCTGCCCAACTTAGTCCGCTGAACAGTGTTTCAGCGGACAATCCGCTCGTGTGTGGGCTTCAGCTGACTTTTTCAGCGGACAGTCTGACGAACAAAGTCTTACGGAATTTCCATAAGACAGTCCGTTCAAACTTGGTCTTGTCCGTCCAAACTTGGTTTCAGCGGACAGTCCGCTCGTGTGTAGGCAAGTTGGACGGACTAAGTATGGCGCATGCTCAGAAAGGGTTTACACGGCCGAAGGTTGCATTGCAGTATATAGGACGTCGTTTTTCTAGTCCCGTCGTACGTGCTGTGCACGTCATCATGCACGCTTTCAGCGGACTGTCTGCTTATCGTGTGTGGTCAAGTCCGTTCATGCTAATTTTGAACGGACTGTCTGTCGGATTGTCTGCCGAACTTAGTTGGGCAGACAATCCGCCCGTGTGTACGCGGCCTGACTTTTTATTCTTAGCCAATCACCTGACTACAGATTGTATGTATCAAAAATTATAACCAAACTGATTAGGAGCAGAACTTCATTGGCCAGCTTACCTATCCAGTAACATTTTTCTTTTCAAACACAGCTGTCACTGATACAGAAGTGGAAGAATGTCTCGGATTCAATCTCGGCTTAACCATAGATGGTCCAGGAATAGAAGCCAATGCCAAATTCAAAAATCCAAAATGTGAAAAAGTTGTTGGTCATAAAGAGGGTAAGTACATATATCTCCTAGATGCCAATTAGTGTTTTTTAATGATCTTTGTTATCATTATGAAGGAATTGTAGCTGTTATGCTTAATATTATTACCGTATATACTCGAGTATAAGCCGAGATTTTCAGCCTCTTTTTTGAGGCTGAAAGTGCCCCCCTCGGCTTATACTCGAGTCATCGCTGTCTGCCCGCTCGATCAGCGTGTCGAGCAGACAGACAGCGGCCATTCTATAATTCAAAAGCCGCGCCTCCGGCTCCGCCTTCGCCTGTGATAGGCGGAACACTGAATTTCCCAGCAGCCTGTGTTCCGCCTATCACGGACATCGTATCATCCTCGTACTACGGACGAGGATGATACGATGTCCGTGATAGGCGGAACACAGGCTGCTGGGAAATTCAGTGTTCCGCCTATCACAGGCGAAGGCGGAGGCGCGGCTTTTGAATTTTACAATGGCCGCCGAGGCGCCGACGAAGAGGGCACGGGACGGAGGCAAGGCAAGGCACGGCACGGGACGGGACGGGACGGGACGGAGGCAAGGCAAGGCACGACACGGGACGGAGGCAAGGCACGGCACGGGACGGAGGCAAGGAGGCAAGGCACGGGACGGAGGCTCGGGACAAAGGCTCGGGACACAGGTAGGCTGGACACACACACACACACACACACACACACACGGACACACACACACAGGGATGGATGGATGGAGACACACACACACAGGGATGGATGGATGGATGGATGGAGACACACACACACAGGGATGGATGGATGGAGACACACACACACAGGGATGGATGGATGGATGGATGGAGACACACACACACAGGGATGGATGGATGGATGGACACACACACACACAGGGATGGATGGACGGACACACAGGGATGGACGGACACACAGGGATGGACGGACACACAGGGATGGACGGACACACACACAGGGATGGACAGGCATGTCTCACCCTCGGCTTATACACGAGTCAATAAGTTTGCCAGTTTTTTTGGGGGTAAATTGGGGGCCTCGGCTTATATTCGGGTCGGCCTATACTCGAGTATATACGGTATTAGAATTTTAAACACTATAATAGACTAATGCACATAGTTCTTAGCCAATAGTCCATTAGATGCACTAATGGGCATCTATATACCAAGGAATGTGAGTAGCAGTCCCTATTATTGGCTTTGGAGATCATTTGCTTTGTACTACATATTCACACCTCCCAACTTTCTGAGATGAGAAACAGGGACACCTGTAAGTGGAAAGTATGTAGGCAAAGTGCATGCCCCCACCATGCCTCCAGTTATATAGACTACGAAGGACTGGTGTGCGAAAAAAAAGATAAATCCACTTTCTTTCTTCTTTTTACCACTACTTCATATTATACTGGCATTTTAAAATATGGAAAGAAATAATTTAGAGATTAGACAAATGGATTAGTAGTTTTAAGGCCCATTCACATTGGTACATTGCGGCAATGCACATGCTCTAGGTATGGTGCGTTGCAGTGTCATTCGCTTTGAATGGCATTCCAATGCATTGTACAGTAGGGAACCAGGCACTGCAGTGCAGAACAATGTGCACTACACACCATGCATTTTTGTGTGATGCATTGCCAAAAAAGGTCATACAGTATATGTTTTTTCATCGGTTGCAGTGTGCTGGCAGTCCATTAATAAAAAAAAACAAATGGAGCTGTGCTGTGCAAGGAAACTAACAAATAAAACGTGTGTGTATACAAATGATAAACAAATCGCACAAATATATAAATTGATGTGTCACCCCCCGGATACACCGTAGTGTATATAGTCCCAGAAAGTCTATATATTGGATTAATATTGCACAAATATAAAAATATAGAAAAGTCCACTCATTGAAATAAACCAAATTTGTGAGTATTAATTAGGCACCCAGTGACAGCTCTTCATGTGATGTGCAGTAATGTGTATCCACCACCTTTTAAGATGTAGGCTTAGCAGATCGCCAATATTTAGAGCATATCCCCAAGTTAAGGGTAATGTAGTTATCCAATTGGTATGGCTCCCCTGTTGTGGAAATGATGGATCCCACGTTCTCCTACCAGGGATGATCCACTGTCATGCGGTCACTCCTGCAGTGCTGCCTGATCAGCCGCACTGCGCTCGATCCGGCGGGTGGATGGTGGAGAAACGGACGGAGCAATCGGGCATCCAGGACCTGCAACCCGCACGTCCTGGATGCCTGATCGCTCCATCTGTTTCTCCACCATCCACCCGCCGGATCAAGAGCAGTGCAGCTGATCAGGCAGCACTGCAGGAGTGACCGCATGACAGTGTGATTTGTTTATCATTTGTATACACACACGTTTAATTTATTAGTTTATTTTCACAGCGCAGCTCCATTTGTTTTTATTGTTTGTCTGGTGTTGTATATCACTTTGAGTTGCAGCGTTGGTTGACACTAGAGTGCGTATTTTTTTTACTATATTAAGTCCATTAATAATGAATGGGCTGCCTAATACAATTCACTTAACAGGTGCTGTAAATGCACTACAACCGAATACAGTCTGGTACAAGAAGATTTAGCTGTTTTGACAGTACAGCGGCTAACAAGGACAAAGTTCAGGAGGGGCCGTTTTGTTGGCTAGTATCGGTGTGGAGGGACAATCTCTGCTTATAATATTGTGCACTGGACTGTATTCAGTTGCCGGTGTTGTGTCCAAACAGCAATTCATCAAAATCTCCAATTACTGATGGTTTAACCGCTTAAGCCCCAAAACCATTTGGCTGGCCAAAGACCAGAGCACATTTTGAGATTTGGCACTGCGTCGCTTTAACTGACAGTTGCGCAAAATGGCTCCCATACAAAATTGACATGCTTTTTTTTCCCCACAAAATAGAGCTTTCTTTTGGTGGTATTTGATCACCTCTGCGGTTTTTATTTTTTGCACTATAAACAAAAATAGAGCGTAAATTTTGAAAAAAAAACTCATTATTTTTTACTTTTTGCTATAATAAATTTCCCCAAAAATGTATAAAAAACATTTTTTTCCTAAGTTTAGGCCGATACGTATTCTTCTACATATTTTTTGTAAAATAAATTTCTATAAGCGTTTATTGATTGGTTTGTGCAAAAGTTATAGCGTCTACAAAATAGGGGTTAGTTGTATGGCATTTTTATTATTAATTTTTATTTTTTACTAGTAATGGTGGTGATCTGCGATATTTATTGGGACTGCGACATTATGGTGGACACGTCGGACAATTTTGACACATTTTTGGGACCATTGTATTTTTTACATCAGTGCTATAAAATTGCACTGATTACTGTAAAAATGACACCGGCAGTGAAGGGGTTAACCACTAGTTGGTTAGGGAGGGGTTAAGTGTGTCCTGGGAAGTGATTCTAACTGTTAGGGGAGGGGCTGTGTGTGACACTTCACTGATCATAGCTCCCGATCACAGGGAGCTATGATCAGTGACAGTGTCATTGGCAGAACAGAGAAATGTTTGTTTACATCAGCATCTCCCCGTTCTTCCTCTTCGTGAGATGATCGTGGGTATCCCCGCGGATATCGAGTCTGAGGGACCTGCGAACCTACGCACAGAGCTCGCAGCAGAATCGCGTGTGTGGTGCCGCTGGCGTGCATGTGACCACACGGTGGCAAATTCAAAGGGATGTACCTGTACGCCCATTTGCCCAGCCGTGCCATTCTGCTGATATATAAGTAAATCCGGCGGTCGGCAAGTGCTTAACCACTTGACCACTGGGCACTTAAACACCCTTAATAACCAGACCAATTTTCAGCTTTCGGTGCTCTCGCATTTTGAATGACAATTACTCAGTCATGCAACACTGGACCTATATGAAATTTTTGTCCTTTTTTTCACACAAATAGAGCTTTCTTTTGGTGGTATTTAATCACCGCTGGGTTTTTTATTTTTTGTGCTATAAAAGAAAAAATACCGAAAATTCTGTAAAAAAATGAATTTTTCTTTGTTTCTGTTAGAAAATTTAGCAGATTAGTAATTTTTTCTTCATAAATTTTGGCCAAAATTTATACCACTACATATCTTTGGTAAAAATAAGTACAAATTGGTGGATATTATTTGGTCTTTGTGAAAGTTATAGAGTCCACAAGCTATGGTGCCAATATCTGAAAATTGATCACACCTGAAGTACTGACGGCCTATTTCAATTCTTGAGACCCTAACATGCCAGAAAAGTACAAATACCCCCCCAAATGACCCCTTTTTGGAAAGAAGACATTCCAAGGTATTTAGTAAGAGGCTTGATGAGTTTTTTGAAGTTGTCATTTTTTCCCACAATTCTTTGCAAAATCAAGATTCTTTTTACTTTTTTTTTTTTTCACAAAATTGTCATATTATCAGGTTATTTCTCACACACAGCATATGCATACCACAAATTACACCCCAAAACACATTCTGCTATTACTCCCGAGTACGGCGATACCACATGTGTGAGACTTTTACACAGTGTGGCCACATACAGAGGCCCAACATGCATGGAGCGCCATCAGGTGTTCTGGAGCACCCAGGACAATTCTGACATTTCTCTCCTACATGTAAAAATCATCATTTATTTGCTAGAAAATTACATAGAACTCCAAAACATTATATATGTTTTTTTAGCAAACACCCTGGAGAATACAATGGTGGTCTTTGCAACTTTTTATCTCGCACGGTATTTGCGCAGTAATTTTTCGAATGCTTTTTTTTGGAAAAAAAACAGTTTTGTGCTTAAAAAAATAATAAAAAAAACACAGTAAAGTTAGCCCAATTTTTGCATAATGTGAAAGATGAAGTTACGCTGAGTAAATAGATACCTAATATGTCACTCTTCAAAATTGCACACGCTCGTGGAATGGCGCCAAACGTCGCTACTTAAAAATCCCCATAGGCGACGATTTAATTTTTTTTTACTGGTTATATGTTTTGAGTTACAGAGGAGGTCTAGGGCTAGAATTATTGCTCTCACTCTAACGTTCGCAGCGATACCTCACATGTGTGGTTTGAACACCGTTTTCATATGTGGGCGGGACTTACGTATGCGTTCGCTTCTGCATGCGAGCACATGGGGACAGGGGCGCTTTAAAAAAAAACTTTTTTTTTTATTGTTCATTTTACTTTATTTATTTCAGTTTGACATTTTTTTCCCCAAAAATAATTTTTTTGATCACTTTTATTCCTATTACAAGGAATGTAAACATCCCTTGTAATAGGAATATGGCATGACAGGTCCTCTTTACAGTGAGATGTGGGGTCAATAAGACCCCGCATCTCACCTCTAAGCTGGGAAGCCTGAAAAAAAAAAAAAAAAGATTCTGGCTTTGATCGTATTAGCGATTCGGTAGAAGCACCGGAGGGCGGAGGGTGGCGGGAGGGGGGGGGATGTCTATGGCTGGGTATTGCAGGGTATCACCGAATATGGCTGGGTATCTCAGAGTATGGCGTTGCAGAGTACTGCGTTGCAGAGCATTGCAGGGTATTGGTGGGTGTTGCAGAGCATTGCAGAGTGTTGCAGGGTATTGGCGGGTGTTGCAGAGCATTTCAGAGTGTTGCAGGGTATTGGCAGGTGTTGCAGAGTGTTGCAGAGTGTTGCAGAGTGTTGCAGAGTGTTGCAGGGTGTTGCAGGGTGTTGCAGAGTGTTGCAGGGTGTTGCAGAGTGTTGCAGAGTGTTGCAGAGTGTTGCAGGGTGTTGCAGAGTGTTGCAGGGTGTTGCAGAGTGTTGCAGGGTGTTGCAGGGCATTGCGGAGTGTTGCAGGGCATTGCAGAGTGTTGCAGGGCATTGCAGAGTGTTGCAGAGTAATGGCAGGGTATTGCAGAGTAATGCAGAGTAATGCAGAGTAATGGCAGGGTATTGCAGAGTAATGCAGAGTAATAGCAGGGTATTGCAGAGTAATGCAGGGAATCGAGGGGTTAATTTTCGGTGAGCATCGATGTGGGCACTGCAGATGCAGCCCACATCGCTGCTGACACCGATCTCTTCCCTCTCCGCTGTACCGATCGGTACAGAGAGGGGGAGGGAGGAACCGGCGTCATAACATGACGCCGGCTTGTTTACAAGTGATCACTCCGTCATTTGACGGAGCGATCATGTGGTAAACGGCCGCGATGAGCGGCCGTTTACCGTGATTCGTGATGCGCCGGGTCCACTGGACCCAGCGGTCACGGATGCTCTCGTGTGCGCGCCCCAGGGGGCGCGCGAGAGCAGAATTCTGGGAGGCCGTTAATTAACGGCCCCTCAGAGTTAAACAACCGCCCTGAAGCCGTTAGTTGGCAATGGGCGGTTGTTAAGTGGTTAAAGAAACCAGAAGTAAAGTAGTTGGAGTTTCTGACAAGTTGGCTATTTTGACAGAACACCGACTCAAACACTGGCTGTACACAACACTACAATAATGCCTTGTACACACAGTCGGACATTCCGACCACAAAATCCATCAGATTTTTTCTGACGGATTTTGTCCGAAACTGGTGTTGCATACACACGGTCAGACAAAGTTGTCGGAAAATCCGATTGCTTGGAACGTGGTGACGTTCGTTGCATACGATGGGACTACGTAGAGGCTAGTAGCCAATAGCTTTGGTCTCGTAATTTGATCTGAGCATGTGTGGCACTTTTATCCGTCGGAATTCTCTACAAACAATCGGAGAAAGTCCGATTGGATTTTTTTGTCGGAAAATTTTAGATCCTGCTCTCAAATTTTTTCCGTCAGAATTTCCGACGGAAAAAGTCCGATAGAGCCCACACACGATCGGATTTTCCAACAATATAATCCAATCGGACCTTTTCCGTTGGAATTTCCGACCGTGTGTACAGGGCATAAGAGTCTCCTCTTATAGCTGTGCTAGTGTAAAAGTTTTCTCTGATGCCAGACACCGAATCCTTTTAATGTCATTGCTAAAGTCCGGGCTACAACATACCTCCCAACATTTTGGGATGGAATGAGGGGCACCTACTAGCAAAGGTATGTAGGCATAGGACACGCCCCTGTCACACCCCCTTAAAGGAGAATTAACCCAAAAAAAAAGGTTAATTAAATCCACAAAGGCTTTTTTTTTACCACTACTATTCCTTTATATTGGCTTTTAAAATTTACAAATGGCAGATATTTAAAATTTGGATGGAAGGTTTAGCACTGGGAATTTTCTGTACAACTATATAGATCAGACCAAAATGAGGGACAAATGAGGAGGAATGAGGGACATTGCTCCAAATCAGGGACAGACCCTCAAAATCAGGGACAGTGCCTCAGAATCAGGGACAGTTGGGAGCTATGCATAAATGTATACTGAAGAATGATAACAAAAAATGTGTTAGTGGGGATTAGTGCTAGCTGCGGTTGCAGAATGATGACTATTATTTGAATGCAACCCCTGCCCCAGTGCTGTCGCTTTGTAGATAGACTTGTGATTTTGTTATTCTGACTCCTTTTTGTATCTTTACAGCAACACCAGATAAATTGGGTATCATTCACAAAGTCGTTTCTTTTGTTGAGGGAGGGGCAACAGCTGTTACTGCAAAATTAAATGCTAAACTTGAGCATGATGAAAAAATCGACATTAATGATTTTGTAGAATGGGCTGCTTCCTTAGGAGACAATCCTGTGATTTTAAAGTCTAAGGTAAGTTATTTTGTGTTTTAATGAATTTCTCCTTCTTGAATGTCACAGAGGACTTCTACTTACTCCAAAATAATTGCAGCAATTTGTATTATATTATATTGGAATTGTTCTTCCACGTCTAGGGGTTCCCATGGTTGATACCCAGCAACTTGGACGCTGACACCAATAAAGTCCTTTTGAAAGGTTTTATTTTGCAGGGGTAACATCCAATAACACAGTCTCGTACAGGAGGGCACGGGTGAAGAACTCAGGCACCTTGAACTGCAGACATAGCAAAGTCTCTAATACCACCCAGAGTGTAGCCACTCGCAGCTGGGCGGTTCAAGGCTGAACAAATCTCTAGCCAGAGATTATGGCAGTCAGCACTTTGTTTCAGAACTTGTAAAATCTCTGACCTTGAACAAGTTGTAACTGAAAGTGAACAGGAACCTTTTTCCTCAGTACCTGGAACGTTCTCTGTCTCCTTGGTAGTACTGGAAAAAGCATGGGTTCGTCAATGTCCTTCCCAACTCAGTAATCAGGCATTTCTCAGGATGCCAGCTTGTTGGCCCTCCTCCGAAGAGTCCTCCCCGGTCACCTTCACGAGCTGTGGTACCCCTACAAGCTAAGAGCACACCCGGACACCGTGAATCCTCCCTCAGTTACTGAGCCTCGGACCAGTCGGTTTCCGAGACTCGGGAACAGACGGATCCCTACCCCAGACCAGGCGGGTCTATTGGGGGTAAGCAACAGAAGCATGTTGCGGGATGTTGAACAACCCATGACCGGGACCCCTCACGGGGCTACCCCAGTCCAGGAAAAAAATAACAGACCGCTCGGGCCTCACAAACTCAAAATGTGACCTCAACATCTTAAGTACCCCCTCCCAGACTCCTCAGCGGGGCCCGGCACACCCACTGATTGTTTCCGAGAAGGCTGATACCCAAAACATGTAACCAGGCCTGGTTCTGGCTTGTCATGTTCACCTCACTGTACGCATGACCAGGCAGAACTTCTAACACAGCCCAGCCAGACTGATGTCAAAGTTAACCTACATAATTAACCCTCAGAACACCAATACTGTTCTTAGGCAATAACTAAATTTACACATGAATGACACTTTGTCCAAAATGTCATCCTCTACAGAAGTCAAAATTTTTTGTCTCCTATCACCTCTTTCTTAGCATATACTTTATGGCAATCTGTTGATTTTAAACAAAAAGGGTTTAGTAATAGATTTATGAACTTTTCTGTTTGACTGCTACCCTTGTTCTTATTGCACTTTTTAGGTGACATTACATTCTCCTTTCTGTAACTTTCAGGAGCTTGTTACGGCACACAATGGTATAGGAACAGAGGTTGAAGTAACTGCAACAACATCTGGACCCAACTTCAAGCTAACTGCCCCATGTCCTCAACAACACTTAGCTCTGGAATTTCTTTTATAAATACACCCCTATCTATCGTTCAAAACTCCATATGCATTTGTTCTGTGCGAATGCGGGCAACATCAAATGTTACTAGGTCCGATGTTCTTCATTCATAAGAATAGTGTGTATCAGAAAAATACCACATTATAGCCAATAGATGGAGCTGATGATCATAGTCATTATTTCTTTCCTATGATGATCAGCTCCATCTAGTGCCCATAATGCTGTATTTTTATGATGCATGCTAGGCTTCATGAATAACGACCTCGAGAGAAAATATCCTAGTAATATTTCAAAAGAATAAATGTATGTGCAGTTTCACGGGACAGATAGCTTTTGGGTGGCCAGAACAAAGTGAAATGACTCGTGCCCTTGTGCCCCCCAGTTCTTAGACAGATTACTTGACCAAGCGCAGGATCTGCGTGGGTAAACCAAACTCTGCACCATCCTCTTGCTTACCATCTAAGCACACCTCACCACACCTCTTGGTGTGCTATGTATAAAAACTTTTGGTGTGAGGAGCAAAATAGATGTAGCACCCCCCTGGGTATACTGGGTGCAGGAAGGTACCTCCAGATACAGGGAGCAGGCTTACATTCACCCTAGGGCTGAGTCCATGGCTATAATGGGAAGTTTGAACAAAATATGGGCGCCAGTCACGTATTATTCAATGCTTTAATTAGAACTTGAGAAAGGTTGTAGGAAAGAAGTTGAGGGGAGGTTTCAGATACCTTTTTAGCAGATCACTTACAGACTCCTTGAATCAAAAGACAAAACAGCTTTCTTTTAGCAGATCTTGAATGCCTGGGTAGGTCTCTCACACAGACCTAACAACCAGTAAGATGTCTGGATAAGCCTCTCTCACAGACTTATCAGCCAGAAGATGCCTGGATAAGTCTCTCTCATAAACTTAGCAGCCAGGAGCGCATTACCTTGATTTGATTGTAGAACAGTTTGACAGTACCAGATGCTTTAAGCCGACCCGGCAGTACTATGAGGGTAGATTAGATGTAGGTGCATCCTCCAAGCAAGTTACCAGGCCCTTCTGGGAGACCAGCCTTCATCCTGGCTCTCTCCAGCAAGGGTCCTCCCCTGGCTCTCTCCAGCAAGGGTCCTCCCCTGGATCTCCTCAGCTTGGCTCGGCTTCTTCCAAACAGGCAGGACAGCCTAAGGACCACCTCCGGAGTAGTAGGCCCCAGACAGGCTTCTCGGCCTACTTGCAGAGTTTGCAGCAATGTAGCCTCAGGCCTGGAGGGCCACGAGGTGAGGACTGACTAAAGCACATGGCCGGAACCTCCTACTGGGCTGTTTCTGGAAAAAGAATATTCATTACAGCTTAAAGTGGTTGTAAACCCATTTTTATAAGTTTATGCTACAGGTAAGCCTATATTAAGGCTTACCTGTAGCTACCCTGGATATCTCCTAAACCTGTACTGTTTAGGAAATATCCCCCTGTATCTGCATGTGCTGAAGTGATCGGCACATGCCCACTGAAGCAATGGCACATCTTGCTGTTCTTCCAGTTAGATATGCCGTTACCACCGGCTCCCATGTGCATGCGTGGGAGTGATGTCATTGCGGCTCCGGCGCAGTGAGAGATGTCTGCGGCTAGAGGGGGGGTCGAGGATGGCTGCTGGGGCTTCGATGTAAGGTAAGTAATACATAATGAGCGAGTATGCTATGCATGCTCGCTCATTATGCCTTTGTCTTGCAGGTTTTTTATTTTTTTATTTAAAGGGTTTACATCCACCTTAACTTCGTTTATTTGGTTCTGTCCTAAATTTGACTGTGTTGTGAATTTCCCACTTTTGCCAGTAGGTGTCACTGGTACCACAGGAAAGTGTGAGAATAACAACTATGGTATGTACAATTAATCTGAGCTGTTTACAGCTCAGCCAAAAACAAAATTTACATTATAGTCTCATTTTTAGAAATAGGGGGCTACATAGAGATATAGCAAGAGACGAGTAGTGTACTTATGTGTGCTGTGGTCTTTTATGTGCTTTTTCTTTCTACATCAGTTACACTTGGGCTCCCTGACGTCATCAGGGCTAGAAGAGCTGCACCCTATGTATTTTGCAGTAACATATATACAGTAAATATATATGACATTGTAAACTTTTCACATGTAAGTCTTTTCACATGTAATTGTATGTGTTATTATTTATATAATTGTTTTGTTGTCTACAGATGTCACCAATTTATTCTCTGGTCCCACTTGATATGAAGGAGGCATACAACAAGAGTCAACACCTGCAAAAAGCCATTCTTGACTACATTGAGGAATACAGCACATGTAAATGCCAGCCATGTAGAAATGGCGGTACCTTGCTTGTGGTAGACGGTGAATGTTTTTGCAAGTGCTCAAACCACTTTGAGGGCGTGGCTTGCCAGACATCAAAGTCTGCCCTATATCCATGTAAGTAAATGTAACTAGGTGAATGAGGCATTGGGAGGCAAAGGCACATAAATTGGCAGTTGTTTCAAGCAGATCTGTACTGAGAAATAGAAAAAAAAGTGCTAGCATTGACTTTTTTTTGGTAGAAGAGACTTTTATGTCTTTTCTGACAAAAAAAATATATACATATTTTTTAAGACAACATTTTTTAACAGTACAGTGTCCACTCCTGTCATCTGTCAGAGGCAGTGTAGAGGCAGGATTGTGAGACCCTGACCTACATTTGCAGGAGTTGGATCATAGTAGGGTGTACTATTGAAAAAGACGTTGGCAGTTGGAGAAGCTTTTGAGAGCATGACATTCTATTGCTGAAACATTGAGAAATCAGAGGTAAGATTGCCAGTATACATGTAGGCATGTGCACTCTACTTTCTCCACTGCAGGTGGCGCCTTTCCCCAGCAGCACTGTGTTGAAGAGGAAGTCGGGGGAACACAGTTCCTCTGGTTTCCTGAGTCAATGGGGAATCATCCAATTGGATGCTGCCACCCTATGTGACTCTGGCAGCCATCTTGGGTCAGGCAGAGCTGATTTAAGGCCCTGGCTCCCAGGGTTGGCATGCATTTTTAAAATGGTAGAGTATGGACAGTAGACAGTAGCTTCGGTTCGTTGTCATTCGTAAAATACATCATTTTGTTCTGTTATATTCCTTATGTTACGTTAATATGTTTTTGGATAATTCATTATTATTCGTAAAGTGCCGAATTCATTCGTTCATATTCGTTGAAATTCGCTATTTATGTATGTATAGACATTCGTGATAATGATTCGTAGTTTGGAAAGTCGCTTGTTTATTGAATCTTTTAACACACACAATGACAACGTCTCTTCTCCTCGGCTCAAATACAATACAACACCCTTCTAACTCAGTTCTCAAGAATGCAATTTGCCAGTAATCCATCCTCCGGGACACAAAATTATTTGGCTGATTGGACTATAAGATTTACTTTGAGCAGACCTTTTGTTTCATTAGATGTTTAAAGAATTACCGAATCATGTCGAATTTATTCATTATATTTCTTTCGTATTCGTTATTATTCGTTATTTCTTTATTCGGACATTTGGATGCATCCGAATGTCTGAAAGATGCAAAATTCGGCTGAATTTCAATTCTTTACGAAACAAATTGCACAATGGACAGGTCCCCCTGCCTGATAGGGACATTACTAGTGGCAGGGAAAGGTTCCTGACAAGGAGAGAAAGCGTAGGGCTCGCAATCTCTATGGACACCTGCCTTTTGGGCACAAGACGGCCAGGTTGCATTCTTCCCCTCTCTACAGACGCTGACAGTCTGCTATAATCTGCTCTCTACACGCTGTTGGAACTGTGAGTGTTCCCGGTTGGGCTGCCTTCTCACCTTTTATTCCTTCCTTTTACTGCATGTGTTATTCAGCCGCACTGCGCTGCACTCCACTTACACTTGGTGGCAGACGTCAGGATAAGTCCCTGGCAGCGGGTGGGGAAGAAGGATCGAACTCCAGCATGGCTCCACTAGAATCGGCCTTAGCTCTTAAACCGAAGTTCAGTGGTTCTAACATTTCCTTGGGAGAGTGGCAGGATCTTGTCCGAAACTGTTGCATACACACGGTCGGACAAAGTTGGCGAAAAATCCGATCTTTCAGAACGTGATGACGTAATTTCATCACGATGGGACTACATTCAGGCTAGTAGCCAATAGCTTTGATGTAGGAATTTGATCTGAGCATGCGTGGCACTTGGTCCGATCAAAATGCTCTACACATGATCGGATTAGGTCCGACCGGCCCAGTTGGTCGGGAAATATTTCCAACATGTTGGAAAATTGGGTCAGACGGAGATTTGGACAGAATCAGTCCGATGCATACCACACACAGTCGGATTATCCGATGACATGGTCCGATAGGACACATTCCGACGGATTCTCCGACCATGTGTACAAGGCTTTAGAGGATCTATCTGGGGAAACAATACTGCTCCCAGAGCTCAGGCGAAGGTTCTTCCTAAGGAAACAGCAGGAGGCAGAGAACCTCACTCTTTAGGACACTTTCACACTGAGGCTGTGGGGGAGTTTATAGTGCCCCCAAAGCCTTACTGCTGAAACGCTTTGCAGGCACTTCAGCAGCGATGCCCATTCATTTCAATGGACAGGTGCATTTTAGGAGCAGTGTATTCACTGCTCTTAAACCTCCCCCAAAGATGTTGCTTACAGGGCTTTTTTTTAACGTCCCACAAGCGCACCGCTCCAGTGTGAAAAACACTCGGGCTTTCACACTGGAGTTACAGGAGAGGCACTTTGCAGGTACTATTTTTAGTGCTAAAACACTTGTAAAGTGCCTCAGTGTGAAAGTAGCCTTACACAGTAGGAAAAGGGAAGTAGAATTTACACCACTCCAAGGCTGTCTGCAAATTAAAGATCTCTTGTTACTGCTTTGGCAGTAAGACTGGGTGCCTGCCAAGGTCCGCAACCTGGGAAATCCATGCAACAAAGAGAAAAGGCGGCACATCCAGAGATGAAGAAAAATGTGTTGGTTTATTGTAGAATCAAAGGTTAAAAAGCCTTACACAGTAGCCATGCAGAACCTGAGGAGGTGCCTAGAAAAAAGGGATGTGCGTGGCTCTGCTGACATCACTGACGCAGACCACATATTAAGGGATCAATTCATAATGGGCCTAAAGGGTGGCCCAGCCTGGAGGGCCTTGCAAGAGAGGGTAAAAGTACAACTCGCCATCTCCTTCCACAGTGTGGTGGTGGTTGCATTTGTGTGGGAGCAGGAGGCAACATGTGCGAAGGTAGCAGTCACCAAGAAATTTGAACTTGTATACTTCAAAGAGGAAGGTATGGGCAGGATCGAGGCTGAATCAATAAACAGAAGTAAGGGAGATTATGTAAAGAGGTAATCTATATGTGAACATGTACAAAGCACATGAGAGTAAAATGTGTAGTCTCTCACCGTTGGGTTACAGTCTCTACACCAGTAAGTCACGCTGGTGTAGTAACCTCAATTTAATGACATTGTCTGGGGGGATGTTTCAGTATTTATATGGATTAGACTAATCTAAGGTGTGGTCAAAATGGATATTGCTATCTCCTCCCTTTATGAAATGGCCTGCCGTGTGGGGCAATAAGTAAAAAAATCAATTTTGCCTGCTTTAGGAGCAAATGAGGGTGATTGTATGTTTGTTGATTTTCACTGCGACTGAGACCTATGTACCTTCCCGATCTCTTATGATGTCACGTGAATGTGAAGAAAACTTTTTTGGACCGAAAAATCGCCACTCCTCTCTTTTTCTCTGGATCGTTAGCAACACAATGTAGAGTATTTGAGCATAACTACCTTTCAACAACTTCCCCTTTGCTCTCTCCATCCCATACATAAATAACCGGGAAAGAGACAGAAGAGTAACCCACCTTAGATGCCATTTGAACCCTTAGTGAATCCTAATTTGTTTATGGTAAAGCAAAATTAAAATCTCTCAATCAACTTATTTTTTTAATCCTTATGCCGCTAGCATTAGTAAATAGGAAGGCATATTATATTTACTTATGTTAAACTTTTTTTTTATATTTCCTCAATTGGTCAATATGATGTCATACATCCCAGGAAATTTCTTTATGGAGAAGGGAAGGAGGGGCTTATTTCAAAGTGATTTCTCAACAAAATAAAACACAGATGAGTTTGCTTTGAATATTTGAAATGAATAAAAAAGCATTTTCTGTTTTTTGGTACTCAGCTTTTACACTGGGGTCCTTTACAGGCGCTACAGCGCCAAAAATAGTGCCTGCAAAGCACCCTGAAAGAGCCACTCCATTCACTCCAGTGAGCGGTGCACTGGCCGGAAGTCCTGCTAGCAGTATCTTTGGAGCGGTGAAGAAGCGGTGTGTATACCGCTCCTCCACTGCTCCTGCCCATTGAAATCATAGCAGCAGCGCTTTGCGGGTGGTTTTAACCCTTTTTCGCCTGCTAGCGCTGGTTAAAAGTGCCCCACTAGCATCCGAATACCTCCGCAAATAAGACGCTGCCCCCTCCCCAGTGTGAAACGGACCTTAAGGTAACGCTTTTAATCTCCTTCTAATCCTAGTGTTTTTTGCTAATTTTTGTAAATGTTTGTATGTACAATATTTTAATTTGCATTCATTTATGTTTGTAGCACCAAATTTAAAAAAATACTGTGTATTAGAAACATGATTCTAGTTCCTATATAAAGGGCCAAATCACAAAATAAATACATTTTTAAGCCTAAAATTTGTTGTTAAAAATTTTAGTTAACCCATATTCTTTCCCTACCCTTAGCTGTTTTAAATTCTAGTTTTTGTAGCGTTGATCTAAAGAGCTCTAGTATGGAGGGACTTTGGCATCCTTCTTTGAGTGCCAGATGACCTTGTCCTCATATTGCATATAAAGTATGGGGGTCATTTACTAAAGGGAAATCCACTTTGCACTGCAAGTGCACTTGGAAGTAAAGTCGCTGTAGATCCGAGGGGGGCATGCAAGCAAAATAAAAAAACAGCATTTTAGCTTGCACATGATTGGATGATAAAATCAGCAGAGCTTCCACTCATTTAAGATCTACCCCTTAGATGTAGAGCGACTGCACTTTCAAGTGCACTTTCAGTGCAAAGTGGATTTGCCTTTCGTAAATAACCCCCTATATATCCACTAGTAACTTCAAATCAGCTGGCAACTTTCAGCACTAGTGGCAACCAATGTCAGCAGCATCCACATCACCTGTCCTCTTCACCAAGCCGGCAGACTACAGTGTATTGCCCTAGCCAGCCTTTCTCTATGGGGCCTAATAAAAAGAAATCTACTTACAGTACACACCTAAGTGGAAAACGCAAAACATTCTATTTAACTTGTAACATTCAATTCAGAATTTCTCCTATTATCAATTATAATTTCTTTTGCACAGCCTCTACAGCCATCGATGGACATTGGAGCTGTTGGAGTGACTCATCTTCCTGTAAAAATCAAGAAAGGACGCAGACGCGTCACTGCAATAACCCGCCCCCACAAAATGGCGGTAAGCCATGTGCTGGAGACAAGGAAAGGAAAATCTTGTGCTGAGCTGGAGAAAAAAGATCTTATATTATGAAGGCAGTAAGGTCTCTGTTTGAACGAGTCACTCAAATTGTAAATGTAGTACTTGTGTAACATACCAAGGAAGAAGGAAAGAGAACATGAATAGATAACCTTGTACCTCTGTAAGTAATAAACAAGCATTGAGATACAGCTTCTTCTTATTTCATGGTTTGACAAATAAAGAAATAAATCTCAGAATGTTTTGTGTGTTCCTGTTTCGGGGTAGAAGGGAAGGAATGTATAAGATATTGTGGAGGACTGCATTAAAGTCAACCTGTTGCTTTTCTCAGCGCAAGTTCACATCTTCAGCTCACAAAAATAGCTCCTAGTTGGTTCAACTCCAGACAACATTTTTTTTTTTAAACTTTGAACAGCTTTGGGAAGAATTTACATTTCTATTTGATTTTAATTCTGTCTTTGACCCCATGGGGAAGATTTCCACTTTCTGTTCTTTAGTGCTCCAACGAGTAAAAGGGGGAGCAGTCACCCCTGGGAAAGGAAAGCAGCAGAAACATTATCAAAAGTTCTAACCCTTTCCGACTCTACTAAAATGCGTTTTTCTCTTTGTAAGTGTCCCCCATTGAGAGATTTACATTTTAACAGGACACAGACGGCGATAAAAAAAACTGGTACTAATCCTTCTCTACACTATCCAAAACTAAAATAAAAAGTTTTAATAAGCCTTAACCACTTCCAGCCCAGGCCAATTCTGGCATTTCTACATGTAAAAATCATATATTTTTTTGCTAGAAAATTACTCAGAACCCCCAAACATTATTATATGTATATATGTGTGTATATATATATATATATATATACTGAATATATGTATGTATATATATATATATATATATATATATATATATATATATATAATTTATTTATTTTTTTTAAAAAATTAACAGGGACCCTGGAGGATAAAATGTTGTTGCAATTTGTTATATCACTTGGTTATCTACCTCTAAGTTTCCTTCCTGACACAAATTTCCATCTGCTTTTATGTCCTGTGTCAGAGAGCTTGTCAGAAGTTATCATACTGAATTGCTGATAACAGAAAAAAGTAGAAAGACACAGGATTCAGAGCTTTGGAGAGAGATAAGTAAACAGTACAGAAATATGTGTCCCTCCAGTCCAGCGCAGCGCAGCGCAGTCCATCCATCCTTCCTCTGTCTCCACTGGTGGAGACACTGCGGGATCCCGGCAGCCTGACATTTCTTATATGAGGAGGGCGGGGCCACCCATCACCTGATCCCACCCCCCTCTGACGCAATGAAGTATCTGATGTAACACAGGTTTCCGTTACATCAGACGGGGGCGGGGGTCACCCACATGTTTAAGAAAGGGAGAAAAAACTGCGCTACGGAATGGAAATAATACTGGTCGGAAGCTGCAATTCAGATGTATACCAAAAATACACAAATAAACAAAAAAGAAAAAAAAGAACTGCGCTAACCTCAAATTCCCAAAGTGAATGAGATATATGTACGTGCTAAACCCACGATATAAACCTTAATATCTTAATATCTCTGAAACCACCTCAAAGAATAGTGCATACAATTATATATACAAAAATGTACAAAATTGATATAAAATAAAACACAATTGCGTGTCAATAATGTGAACAACCCAAAAACAACAAAGATTATATAAACCTATATATATATACCCCTAAAAATAAAATAAAAACATACCCCAAAACTTGAAAAGTGCATGAAATAAATTACTAAAAATTGTCAACTCTATATAATGTCCATATGATTATATAACAAAATATTGTTGTAAAGTGTCCATATAATAAACAAACACCAGTGAAAAATTCTTCATATGACTAGCTGGATTTGAAGTGCACAAATTAAATATCCTCTCCAGGAGTATAATGTGCTTTTCCCATCACCAAACAAATTAATTGGCTCCTTACCAGCTCCAAGCCACCCCCCGTTACAGAGGGTCACCACAGGCAAAATGCAATCAAATGGATATCCAGGTAGCTGTTCCCCCTCAAGCGATCCCAGACCTTTCACACAGTAGGGCTATGGCTGTTACTCCACATGTCACTCCCAACTCAACGTGGTATCACATAGGGAAAAACATAGGCTCCATATAGTGTAAAAACAATGATTTTAATTTGAAAATAACGAATGTATACACTTACATAAGAGAATTTAAAAGCAGGCTCAAAACAGAAGCGTGCGCCGGACGGACACACGCCACAGAAAAAACCAACCCGTCCTTCCTGGTCTGTAACGAACTAACACGACTGGGGTGACGTCGACAGGGCGGTGCGAACGTGTCAACGTCACCCCAGTGGTGTTCGTTCGTTACAGACCAGGAAGGACGGGTTGGTTTTTTCTGTGGCGTGTGTCCGGCCGGCGCACGCTTCTGTTTTGAGCCTGCTTTTAAATTCTCTTATGTAAGTGTATACGTTCGTTATTTGTATAGCGATACCCTCACTTAAGAGGGCCGCAAGTTTGGTTTGGGTCCTGAGCACAGCTCCGCCAACCCCCCGGCAATCTGCACTACCCACTTTGGCACAGTTAGTATCTAGCAATACACATTAAATCACTTATACTCTAAATATGTGTGTGTGCGTGGGTGGATAACTCAAGCTCATAGACAATCCTTGAAAGTATATAACTGACTTTACTTATTTTTTTTATAAAAGGAATAACATGAATCAAACATTTGGATTGCAACACATAAGCAGGTCCCTGCAGTAACCAGTGATAAAGATAAACAGAGTCATCAGCATAATAAAGTATTGCTATGCAACTCTAACGCTGCCCTTTTTCAGCTACTTCCCCGCATGGGTAAACTAACACCCAGCACTATCTACCTATGCAGTCAGGCCTGACTGATCTAGATGGAAGTCCAGTAAAACAATATTCGCTAGCAATCTTTCGGTGGTGCACTTGAAGAACAACTTTGTAATCCAAACGAATAATAAAGATAAAGCATCTGTCTTTAAACAGCTCTCACCACCCGGACAAGTCCAAGTCCGGTTTCGCTGCCTTTTCGTCTAGGAACAGGAATCCACCGACCTCCGAGTCTTCAATCCTTCTAAGTGTACTGCAGCAAGGAATGAGAAAATGTCTCTCAGGTGCAACTAGGCTGGCAGAGAGCTCTTTGGAAAAGAGCACAAGGCCCAGGCTTCAGGCCTTGTGCCTCAGCAGTTCAGCACAGATCTCCTCTTGCTAGGAGAGGGGGGTGTCCAAAGAGAGCGAACTAGGCCTCTCCCCCTCCTTATATGCCCTCCCCATAAGTCTCTGGGGCATAACTCAAAACATCCTGGGAACCAGCGGGGTTCTGGGAACAGTAGTTTTATAGTCCTTAAAGAGACCCCGCTACACACTCCCCCCACTTAAACTCTTTGGTCCCCAAAGATAAACTTTTAACACATATCCTGTACCAATTTTGAAAGTGCTGGGTATGATGTTGGTACAGGGAATTTCCACCAGAACTCAGAGGTGGGATTCCCTGTCCCACAGGTCTCACTGACATGAGTGGCCTGCCTAACTGTGCCAGAGAGTGAGCTGGGGTTGCCCTCCACCAAATGGTCAGTGGAAGGATTAGAGCGTTCAGCACTTCTTCTAGCAGTCACAACAGAGTCCTCAGAGCTCTCCCCCATTTGAGAGTAGGTTAGCTTCTTGGGGGGTCTCACAAGTCGGCGAGCTCTCTGTTCTCTTGGGACTTCAGGCTCTGGTGCCACAGGCTCTACTTCAGGAACACATTCTGACAGCATCACTGGTTCTGGAACATCGGTCCTTTCCTCTTCTGAGTAAATGCTAGGGATATCTTCCCAGCCTTCAGGCACACCACTAGATGGAATGAACTCTGTAGCTTCTGGGTTCAGTGTCCCATCCTGTGTATCCTCAGTAGGTGGGAGATCTATGGCAGAATTTCCTGGAGTTGATGAAGGCCACAGCCACTCAAGCTCTCCTCTTCCACCTTCACCTCGTTGGGGATCTTGTCCATCTCTAACCCGGGAGGTCTGAGACCGAGTGCTGGGTCCCGGGGTATCCAGAATGGAAACAGATTCAGGTGGATTTCTCACTGGAGGTATTCTGACTGCTTCAGTAAGCGGGAGCAAATGATTCCTGTGCCAAGTCTTCAAGGGCCCCACTTTCCCCTCTGGTTTTAGCTTATACACAGGCAATCCAGGTAGCTTTCTGCAAATGACATAGGGCTCGGATCTCCATCTATCAGCAAGCTTGTGCTTCCCAGGGATCCCCAGATTGCGTAGCAGTACACGGTCCCCAGGCTGCAGGTCTTGCACTCGAACCTTCAGATCGAAGTTCCTCTTGTTGCGGGCTCCCCTTTGGTCCGAGGCCGCCTGAGCTCGTTCATGGGCCACTTTCTCTCTGATCATTCGGATGAGGTCAATGTACTCCAGATTCTTCCCATCCAGTCGGGCACGCAGTGTCAATGCAATAGGATCCATGGGTTGAGCTCCCCTCAGTACCTGTTGAGCACGGGCCTCATCTACTTTTCCTGGGCTGATCCCCTTCTTTAGGATCATCCTATGCAGGATTTTATCTAAACGTCCCATGTAGTCTGATAGTTTTTCACCTTTCTTCTGGTAGCAATGCTCTAACTGATAAGCAAGCTCAGAGATTTTCTCTGTCCCACCAAACACAATCTGTAGTACATCTAGGTACTCCTGCGCATTACAGTCTGTCCTGCTCATCTTCAGGTTGCGTACGGCCTCTAGAGCAGGCCCCTTTAGACTTTCCACAATCCTCTGCTTCTTTCTGCGCTCTGGAACTTCCCATTCCTCTAGTGCCTGTGTTGCGCTATCTAACCACTCTTCAAATCCCTCTTCTTCCGAAGGTACAGGTTTCCTCCCTGAAAACATCCAGAGTTTTCTGTACCCCGACATCGGGTAATCTGTGGGATCCTTCTTGCACTGGGCCACAATCTCCCCCAGGACAGCACACAGTTCTGCGCTGAGGGTGGCCGGTGCTGATCTGAGACTCTCGGATGAGGTACGGGCCGCAGCCTGCGGTGATCCCGTTGGCGATGGCTCCTCTACGGTCTCAGTCGACCATTTCTCCCCTGGGAGGCTAATGACCACTGACTGCCTTGGGTCGACCTTAGCCGCTTCACACCACGCTCTGACTCCCTGTGGGTCCATGCCGGTACCTCTGGCGTGTTCACCGCTGTCTCAGAAATCCCGGATTTACGAGCCCCCACGTATAGCGATACCCTCACTTAAGAGGGCCGCAAGTTTGGTTTGGGTCCTGAGCACAGCTCCGCCAACCCCCCCAGCAATCTGCACTACCCACTTTGGCACAGTTAGTATCTAGCAATACACATTAAATCACTTATACTCTAAATATGTGTGTGTGCGTGGGTGGATAACTCAAGCTCATAGACAATCCTTGAAAGTATATAACTGACTTTACTTATTGTTTTTATAAAAGGAATAACATGAATCAAACATTTGGATTGCAACACATAAGCAGGTCCCTGCAGTAACCAGTGATAAAGATAAACAGAGTCATCAGCATAATAAAGTATTGCTATGCAACTCTAACGCTGCCCTTTTTCAGCTACTTCCCCGCATGGGTAAACTAACACCCAGCACTATCTACCTATGCAGTCAGGCCTGACTGATCTAGATGGAAGTCCAGTAAAACAATATTCGCTAGCAATCTTTCGGTGGTGCACTTGAAGAACAACTTTGTAATCCAAACGAATAATAAAGATAAAGCATCTGTCTTTAAACAGCTCTCACCACCCGGACAAGTCCAAGTCCGGTTTCTCTGCCTTTTCGTCTAGGAACAGGAATCCACCGACCTCCGAGTCTTCAATCCTTCTGGTGTACTGCAGCAAGGAATGAGAAAATGTCTCTCAGGTGCAACTAGGCTGGCAGAGAGCTCTTTGGAAAAGAGCACAAGGCCCAGGCTTCAGGCCTTGTGCCTCAGCAGTTCAGCACAGATCTCCTCTTGCTAGGAGAGGGGGGTGTCCAAAGAGAGCGAACTAGGCCTCTCCCCCTCCTTATATGCCCTCCCCCATAAGTCTCTGGGGCATAACTCAAAACATCCTGGGAACCAGCGGGGTTCTGGGAACAGTAGTTTTATAGTCCTTAAAGAGACCCCGCTACATTTGCAAATTAAAATTATTGGTTTTACACTATCTGGAGCCTATGTTTTTCCCTATGTGATACCACGTTGAGTTGGGAGTGACATGTGGAGTAACAGCCATAGCCCCATTGTGTGAAAGGTCTGGGATCGCTTGAGGGGGAACAGCTACCTGGATATCCATTTGATTGCATTTTGCCTGTGGTGACCCTCTGTAACGGGGGGTGGCTTGGAGCTGGTAAGGAGCCAATTCATTTGTTTGGTGATGGGAAAAGCACATTATACTCCTGGAGAGGATATTTAATTTGTGCACTTCAAATCCAGCTATTCATATGAAGAATTTTTCACTGGTGTTTGTTTATTATATGGACACTTTACAACAATATTTTGTTATATAATCATATGGACATTATATAGAGTTGACAATTTTTAGTAATTTATTTCACCCACGTTTGTCTCATTTAACTATTTGTTTGTCTCATTTAACAATATTTTACACTTTCTTTGTGAAATGGAAGGGGTACTTTTGTACCCCCTTACCTTTACAAACGGGGGGCTGGGATCTGGGGGTCCCCTTGTTAAAGGGGGCTTCCAGATTCTGATAAGCCCCCCGCCCGCTGACCCCCACAACCACCAGCCAGGGTTGTGGGTATGATGCCCTTGTCCATGGGGACATGGTGCTTTGGGGGGACCCCAAAGCATCCTCCCAATGTTGAGGGCATGTGGCCTGGTAAGGTTCAGGAGGGGGGGCGCTCTCTCGTCCCCCCCTCTTTTCCTGCGTCCTGCCAGGTTGCATGCTCGGATAAAGGGTCTGGTATGGATTTTTAGGGGGAACCCCACGTCATTTTTTTTTTATTTGACGCGGGGTTCCCCTTAATATCCATACCAGACCAGAAGGGTCTGGTATGGATATTTAGGGGGAACCCCACTTCATTTTTTTTAATTTAATGCGGGGTTCCCCTTAATATCCATACCAGACCTGAAGGGCCTGGTAATTGAATTTGGGGGAACCCCACGCTTTTTTTTTTTATCAATGACTTTCAATGAGTGTTCTCTGTATTACGGGAGCCGACAATTCATTATAGCCGCAAGTGATTTTAAATTACTTTTTTTCCTGCAGAAATTACAATTTGTGCAGGGGCAGTTCTAAGCATGGGAAACATGTGCCCCTTTACAAGCATACTATAGACACCCCCCAGGTACGAAATTTAAAGGAATATTACACTTTTATTGTTTCACTTTAAGCATTATTAACATCACTGCTCCCGAAAAAACATCAGTTTTTAAAACTTTTTTTTTGCATTGATACATGTCCCCTGGGGCAGGACCCAGGTCCCCAAACACTTTTTAGGACAGTAAATTGCATATTAGCCTTTAAAATTAGCACTTTAAATTTCTCCCCTAGACTTGTACAGAGTGTTCCGTGGCTTTTCAAATTTGCCGCGAACACCCCAAATTGTTCACTGTTCGCCAAACGTGAGTTCGACTCGAACTCAAAGCTCATCCCTAACTGAGAGCATATGTTGATGAAGGAAATAGTACAATTTGGGCTAGCTCGGTCCAAACAAACTATTTAAACAACATGGATCTAGGCTTTAACCACCTCCCGCCCGCCCTATAGCCGAATGACGGCCGTAGAGCAGGCGGATTCCTTCGCCTGGCCGTCCCTGGACAGCCTTGTGTTTACTTCCGCAATGCGCGCCGCCGGGGGCGTGCATTGCGGAAGTTTTGTATTCGCCGTGTCTCCCGGAGACAGGCAAATAGAGATCGCCGTGAACGGCCAATCAAAGTGGCCGTTCACAGCGCGATCGCAGCTGCCAATGGGAGATGATCTCATATGTAAACATATGAGATCATCTCCCATTGCCGTGTCTCTCCCTCCTCACACAGAGACAACGTGTGAGGAGGGAGAGCGATCTGTAAGTCAGCCCCAGTGCCATCTGTCAGCCCCAGTGCCATCTGTCAGCCCCAGTGCCAGTGCCATCTGTCAGCCCCAGTGCCATCTGTCAGCGCCAGTGCCATCTGTCAGCCCAGTGCCATCTGTCAGCCCAGTGCCATCTGCCAGTAGTGCCAGTGCCGCCAGTGCCACCTGCCAGCGCCAGTGCCACCTGCCAGCGCCAGTGCCTGCCGTCAGCCCCAGTGCCATCAGCCCCAGTGCCGCCAGTGCCAGTGCCACCTGCCAGTGCCAGTGCCACCTGCCAGCACCAGTGCCACCTGCCAGCGTCAGTCCTATCCGTCAGCCCCAGTGCCGTCATCCCCAGTGCCGTCAGCCCCAGTGCCGTCAGTGCCGCCAGTGCCAGTGCCACCTTCCAGCGCCAGTACTACCTGCCAGTGCCATCCGTCAGCCCCAGTGCCGTCAGCCCCAGTGCCGCCAGTGCCAGTGCCGCCAGTTCCACCTGCCAGTGCCACCTGCCAGCACCAGTGCCACCAGTGCCGCCAGTGCCGCCAGTGCCACCTGCCAGTGCCACCTGCCAGCACCAGTGCCACCTGCCAGCGCCATCCGTCAGCCCCAGTGCCCCCAACGCCAGTGCCACCTGCCAGTGCCACCTGCCAGCACCAGTGCCACCTGCCAGCGTCAGTGCCATCCGTCAGCCCCAGTGCCGTCAGCCACAGTGCCGCCAGTGCCGCCAGTGCCAGTGCCGCCAGTGCCACCTGCCAGTGCCACCTGCCAGTGCCACCTGCCAGCACCAGTGCCACCTGCCAGCACCAGTGCCACCTGCCAGCGCCAGTGCCATCCGTCAGCCCCAGTGCCATCATCCCCAGTGCCGTCAGCCCCAGTGCCGTCAGTGCCGCCAGTGCCAGTGCCACCTGCCAGCGCCAGTACCACCTGCCAGCGCCAGTGCCATCCGTCAGCCCCAGTGCCGTCAGCCCCAGTGCCGTCAGCCCCAGTGCCGCCAGTGCCACCAGTGCCAGTGCCGCCAGTGCCACCTGCCAGCACCAGTGCCACCAGTGCCGCCAGTGCCACCTGCCAGTGCCACCTGCCAGCACCAGTGCCACCTGCCAGCGCCAGTGCCATCCGTCAGCCCCAGTGCCATCAGCCCCAGTTCCGCCAGCCCCAGTGCCACCAGCCCCAGTGCCGCCAGTGCCACGTGCCAGTGCCACCTGCCAGTGCCAGTGCCACCTGCCAGTGCCAGTGCCACCTGCCAGTGCCACCTGCCAGCGACAGTGCCACCTGCCAGCGCCAGTGCCATCCATCAGCCCCAGTGCCGTCAGCGCCAGTGCCGCCAGTGCCAGTGCCACCTGCCAGTGCCACCTGCCAGTGCCACCTGCCAGCGCCAGTGCCATCTGCCAGCCGCAGTGCCATCTGCCAGCCCCATTTGCCAGAGCAATTAGCCAGAGCAAATAGCCAGCACCATCTGCCAGTGCCATCTGCCAGTGCCAGCCCCAGTGCCATCTGTCAGCGACATCTGCCAGTGACATCTGCCAGCAACATCTGTCAGCCCCATCTGTCAGCCCCATCTGTCAGCCCCATCTGCCTCCAGTGCCATCTGCCTCCAGTGCCATCTGTCAGTGCCACGTGTCGTCAGTGCCACGTGTTGTCAGTGCCACGTGGGGTCACTTTGTGGGCATTTCCATTGTCCTGGTGCTCCAGGGCCTTCAAACTGTAATAGGTGGTTGAGAAATAAGATGTGTAATTTATTCTCCTAGAACGCCTGATGGTGCTATTTCAATATTGGGCCTCTGTATGTGGCCAGGCTGTGTAAAAGTCTCACACATTTGGTATCGTTATACTCAGGAGGAGTAGTAGAACGTATTTTGGGGTGTCATTTTTGCTATGTACATGCTATGTGTTGGAAATATCTTATAAATGGACAACTTTGCGTAAAAAAAATGCGTTTTCATTTTTTTCCCACATTTTCCCAAAACTTCTGGAAAAAAAATGAACCATTCAAACGACTCATTATGCCTCATAGATTATACGATGGGGTGTTAGCTTTCCAAAATGGGGTCACTTTGTGGGCATTTCCATTGTCCTGGTGCTCCAGGGCCTTCAAAAATGTAATAGGTGGTTGAGAAATGAAATGTGTAATTTATGCTCCTAGAACGCCTGATGGTGCTATTTCAATATTGGGCCTCTGTATGTGGCCAGGCTGTGTAAAAGTCTCACACATTTGGTATCGTAATACTCAGAAGGAGTAGCAGAACGTATTTTGGGGTTTCATTTGTGGAATACACATGCCATGTGAGAGAAATAACCTATTACATTGAAAATTTTGTGAGAAAAAAAAAAAATCTTCATTTTGCAAAGAATTGTGGGAAAAAGATGACAACATCAAAAACCTCGCCATGCATCTTAGTAAATACCTTGGAATGTCTACTTTCAAAAAAGGGGTCATTTGGGGGGTATTTGTACTTTCCTGACTTGTTCGGGTCGCAAGAAATTAGATAGGCCACCAGTACATCAGGTGTGATCAATTTTGTGCGATTCGCACCACAGCTTGTAGACTCTCTAACTTTCACAAAGACCAAATAATATCCACTAATTTGGGTTATTTTTACCAAAAATATGTAGCAGTATAAATTGTGGCCAAAATTTATGATTTTTTTTTTATAATTTGCAAAATTTTATCACAGAAACAAAGAAATATGCGTTTTTTTTCAAAATTTTCGGTTTTTTTTCATTTATAGCGCAAAAAATAAAAACCCCAGAGGTGATCAAATACCACCAAAAGAAAGCTCTATTTGTGGGAAAAAAAAGGACACAAAATTCATTTGGGTACAGTGTTGCATGACTGAGTAATTGTCATTCAAAGTGTGAGAGCACCAAAAGCTGAAAATTGGTCTGGTCAGTCAGGTTTAAGTGCCCAGTAAGCAAGTGGTTAAAATTCCTCCACACCAGCAATGTTGGTTCAGTTGCCAAATGCAGTCCCGATGCAAGAACAAGGTAATTATGTCCTATGAGTTAAATTCACACCAACACGTTCAGTTAGTGTGCGCTGAAAAAAGAATAGGACATGAAGCATCTATGCACTTTCTGCCACAATATTGTGCATCACAATGGGCTACAGAGAATGTTCAAAGCATACTGTTCAAAAAACTGTAATAGGATTTAAAAAATTTAGCAAGTGTAGCAAGGTGCATTGCATCACAGGAAAAAAAAATGTTTGCGCTATGGCGTGAACGAGCCCTTATAAAAGTTGTTACATGTGCAAATGCTCATCTGGCTGCCACTGCTGTTGATTATATGTAATGAGACAATTAAAATAAAATGCCATCCTGGAGACTTTTACACTCTGCAAGCTATGCCTGGAAGGGTCAATGGACCCGACTCTTAAACCTGGACAGATTATGAAACTTGGTAAATACAAAGGTAAACTTTGCACAGAGGTTTCCTGTCCTCAGTTGTCTGTTTACTGATGGGAACTGCAGTATGGCTATTCCAGTAAATGTTATTATCGAGGCTTTTAGGGACCTTTTGATGAACCCTTTCACTGCCAGGCCCCGCCTTTCATTCCACTCTTTAGATGGCTGAACCCACTTTACTGTTTTTTTTTTTTTTTTAAAGGAACGTAACAGATTTGAAAGCTTAAGGCCGCGTACACACGGGCGGATTGTCTGTCCAACTTAGTCCGCTGAACCGTGTTTCAGCGGACAATCCGCTCGTGTGTGGGCTTCAGCGGACTTTTTCAGCGGACTGTCTGACGAACAAAGTCTTACGGAATTTCCGAAACTTTGTCCGTTCAAATTTGGTTTTGTCCGTCCAAACTTGGTTTCAGCGGACAGTCCGCTCGTGTGTAGGCAAGTTGGACGGACTAAGTATGGCGCATGCTCAGAAAGGATTTACACGGCCGAAGGTTGCATTGCAGTGTATAGGACGTCGTTTTTCTAGTCCCGTCGTACGTGCTGTACACGTCATCGCGCACGCTTTCAGCGGACTGTCTGCTCATCATGTGTGGTCAAGTCCGTTCATGCAAATTTTGAACGGACTGTCTGTCGGATTGTCTGACGAACTTAGTTGGCCAGACAATCCGCCCGTGTGTACGCGGCCTAAGAAAGGTCTCCCCAAACCATATATATTAATGATGGTGCAAATATTTATTAAAACAATATTTTTGATTAAAAATACACAAATTATTATTAGTGCAAAGAAATACAACAACTAGCAAATTCCTACTAAAGCTATATTGAATAACAAATTTTTTATATATATATATATATATATATATATATATATGTATATATATATATATATTGTGACCGAGAAAGGCTCTGTTGCTATAATTTTATAAGAAAAGGTGACCCAGGAGCCTCATTAAGGCCTCATGCACACGGACGTTTTTACAGCCGCTTTTTTTAGCTTTTTTTGCAGCTTAAAAACGGCTGTCCATGTTAGTCTATGGCTTCATGCTCACCTAGGCGTTTTTGAGCTGCAAATGGCATAGGCATTTTTAAGCTGTAAAAAAAACCCAGGACCAGTGCGTTCCGTGGCGCGGAGCTAGAGCTGTAAAAACGCGAATTGCAGAAAAAACGCGCATAAACGCGTATAAACGCGTAACATATTTTCTTTGTTTTCTGTGGCATTGTGGGAAATTTGGGAGTGCTATAGCCAAGAGATGCGTTTCTTTAAAAAATGCTACTTAACGATAACGCTAAAAAATGCACAAAAAAAGCCAATGCAAAACGTTGTAAAAATCAAGTTTTTAACGCCGATTTTTCCAGGTTTGAGAGCTAGCTTTGCAGACAGTTTTTTAAAACATCCGTGTGCATGAGCACTTAGAGTTATTGCAAGATTATAGCATCTCTCCGAGTTCTGTAGTTCTGAATCACAACATTCAATCCGGGGTCCAGGTTTTACTAGAGGCCTGCAACCTGGCTCACTACACAGGTGTGCAGGGTCATTATATAGTCAGGTCTGAGAATTGCTCAAAGATCTCATTTTGGAGACAGCTTCCAGTTTGGAGATGGAAGGTCTCACCCTGGGTCAGGGGGCCCCAGCCAGAAGCCACGAGACAGAGGTCTCATCGAGGGGTCAGAGGGCCCAGCCAGAAGCCACAAGACAGCAGGTCTCAATCCCAGGAATCAGGTCAGCTCCTATCAGGGGTATCAGGAGAACCCCAATCCTTAGGCCAGAAGTGGGCCATGCAGCAGGGCACTGTGAGTGAAGTCAAGAGAGCCAAGTGTTCTGAGAGAGCTGAATGACACAGTCGAAGGACTGGTAAGAGGAGCAGCCATGCTGCCAACATGTAAACCAGGTGGCTTGGTATTTTCGTTAATTCAAGTTATATGGATGAATCCCCTGTGTGGGCAACTGATGTATAAGTGAACTTTCCTTTATTCAATAAAAGTGGGCTACCATGCTCAAAAACTACAGTTTGGACTGGCGCAGCTCATTGTAAATGCACCTGCTACTTGAGTTTAATTCCTCAATCAAATCAATAAATATAAATAAATATATAGATAGATAGATATATAATTTTACACATGTTTAACAATTGCAAAATAGTGACAAATTAAAAAGAACACAAAGTTGTAAATATTCGACTAAAATTACAACCTTAAAATAATTTCCTGGCACAACCATGGCAAGTATGCATGTGGTAATACTCACGTAACAGCCCATTTCTTTTTTGTCCTCACAGAACTCACAACCAGAGTGAAGAAAAGGAACCCTTACCTGACACTTTTGATGGTTTTCCACGTAGGTTCAGCCTCTCCTGTAAGGCAATCCCTGACTATGGGAGGCTAAAGGCTCTGATAAGGGAGGGAACCCCTTCTGTAGATCTTTTGGGGTGAAAAATTGGGCTCTAACTAGCCCCGTATACAGCAGTGTAGACAGGGCTATATTCCTCAGAAGTGATCTCCTTGTCTGGAGTACATAACCTGCATGGCCTTCTAGGGAGAGTGTCTCTTGAGACAGTCCAGGACAACACCTAAAGTACAGATCGCAAGGTCCTTTTCTCCCTCTGATTGTTAGGAAGCGTCTTTTCTCCACTCGTTGCCTCCCCATATCCACTGAAGGTTGCTAGGTCAAGGTGTTTTGCCCCAGTTGTTGTGGCAAACAGTTCACTGTTCAAAAGCCCATGGTTGGAATTACCTAGTTCACCCTGCCCTAAGATCCTGAAACTGTCAATTCATTATGCTGTTTTGCTGAAAACGATCATTAAGTACCGCTCAAAAAGGTGTTAATCTCATTTCACAAAAGGAATTGCCCCCAGCGGATGCCAGTCTATTGGTTTGTGGAACAGACCTAGACACCCTTGTTTATATGGGACGTTGCTGTCTGTCTTGTTTACAAAAATAACATACAGAAGTTCTGGGCAGTTTGACTGCCCCTGAAGTATTCAACCTCTTTAGTGGAAGGGTATACAATGTGGATTAATGCAAACAATGCCATGAAGGTGGCGCACATAAATTTTCAGGTGGATCCAGAGTTTTGCTATAGAAAGATTGGTGTTCTTGGCAAAATGTCAGGCTCCATCCTTGTCAGGCATGAGCATTCCAGGTATAAACAGTGGCAGGCAAACTGCATCAGACAGCAGTGCCTAAACCTGTAAAGGTGATTTTAACCCCTGGAAATGTTCCTGGAGGTGTGTCCCAGGTAGGCAACTTCAAAGGTTGATTACCCGACCCTGAGGTCAAACTAAAGCCTAGGCAGTTTTGTCTGGAGCACAGTGGTCCTCTGGTGGGTGCAGTGGATCCACTGGTGACTCTATGGTATCAGTACTTCCTGACCACCTCCTTATGTAGTTTGTATCGCATGTTTGAGATGCAAGACATTCTGGTGTTCCTCATTGTTCCAGGCTTGCCCAAGCAGATGTGGTACGGCAAACCTAAAGAGATGCCAGACAGTTGCTCCAAGGGATCTAAAGGATCATCTGTTCCCAAGGAATGTTTATTGCCATCCAGCTTTAGGCTGCCTTTGACAGCTTAATGATTGAATCTCACGTTCTGAGAAAAATGGCATCGTGGAGTCTAGGATTTCCTTGATGCTAAGCTGAGAGATCTACTTCTTAGATGTTACATTTATTGCTGGACATGTGATGCATGTATATCTTGGCGTAAGCCTCAGGACTTTCTCCTCAGGAGCTTATTCTTTGGACAAGTCCTTCCCTGCACTAATTCACAAGCCTTCCCTTGGTGGGGCGACTGTTTGGACTGGTGGCTGTCAGGTCACCTTGAGGCCAGGTGACAGATGCACACTGTAGGGATCAGGAGTGCAAGGTAGGGGACCCTACGGCTGACTGCTGCGCACTGGAGTCAAGGTGATAAGGAAGGCAGGGCCACCGGAACACCAAGACGGATCCCACCGGGTTAGAGCGTTAGGTTCCCTGGGGCGCAGAGTCTAAGAGCCAGCAGGTGTTCACTAGAGTCTCTAGTGGTGAGGATGGACTGGGCTACAACTGGCTCCAGGTCGCGACCCCCAGGGTCCCCCAGCTCACACCCACAGTAGGCAACAGGGGTATAGAGAGAGTAAGGGAATAAGCCAAGGTCGGGGCCACAAGCAGACAAGGACAGCAGAGTTCACGCCAAAGGTTCAGGGCCACAGGCAAACAGGGATAGTCAGGGACATGCCAAAAGATCAGGGTCACAGGCAAACAGGGATAGTCAGGGACACGCCAAAGTCGGTAACAGAACAAATAAAAACGGCAGGTAACAGGAAGCCAAACACACAAAGGTTGATCAGCAGGGTTGGCTTGCAGTGCACAGGTTAATATAGAGTTCTCTGATAGGAGCTAGGGTGGGGCCATGCCAGAGGAGGGATTATAAAAGCAGTCAGGTGTGGTCTCTAGAGATGAACACATGGAGACAGGTAAGCAGACAAACTCTATTGCATAACCATGACAGTGGCCTTCTTTGGCATGGGACCCTTAATAGGTTTTGCATAGACAAGGATGTCAGGACGCGGTTCTGTGTCTTACTTTAGGTAGTTTCTATCTGTCTCCCCAAACAGGACATTCTTACTCAGTTCTTTGGTCTGCATCCAGCTCACCCAAAGGAAGTTTCTGTCTCTTGATTGGATGTGGTCAGGATGGAGAGCCTATTTCTCAGCCCTTACTTTCCTGTTTTTCAAGATGGATCCTGTACTGATGCTTTGATTTCTAGCTCCGCAATGTCAAGTCGACTCAGGAGACCATCATCCAACCCCATGGTCTAGGGTTCAGGTCACATCCCGTCCTGACAGGATTCACTCACTAAACCTATGAGTGCTTCCTGTTTCTCAAATCGGCAAGTTGCATCCTATGCTTCTATCCTCACGTTTTTTTCTATGTTCTACCAGTGACTTGAGGTGATTGTAGCTGGATTAGTGCAGGAGCAGTTTGTTGTCAATGGTGCTTATTTTAGTCTGCACTAGTCCAGGTTTTTGGGGTGTGCCCTTTGAACGGGGATGGGGGTGCGCTTTAGGGCCATGCCCTGGGGATTTGGATGTACAAATGTGAGAGTATTGCAGTTGGTGCTCAATTGTTTTTGAGCACCAGGTGGACATTCAACTTTATTTGAATCCAGCTTCTAGTACAAGAAACCCTTGGGCAGGCAGTTGACAGCTTTTCTGTTTCATTGCATCAAGAGCCTGTGGACGTTTGTTTGCCTATCATATAGCATACATGTACACTGAAAGAAACCCCATTCTCCCTAACAGTCAAACATTTAATCTGAGACATTTCGCTAATTGTAAAACCTTTGGGGTCATCTATATGCTATGCTACAATTGCAGTTGTTTTTATTTTGGTAAGACCAAATTGGAATTCTGGAAACATGCTTACAGGCACATAAAAAGCATTCAAACTAGTAACCCTGAATTGCCCCTGGACCGACACACTAAAATAGTACATGGAGACAATTTTCCCAAAGTCAAATTCCTCATATAAGACCGTATCTATCCCAGCTCCAGAGGAGGGGATTGGAACAAAACCCGCCTCCAAATGGAGCTGCATTGGATACATAATCTAAATGCTACTTTATCACATGGCCTCAATGAGGCTATTTGTTTAAAGTCCTTTTAGGAAGGTTTCTCTTCCGGAGGTATGGAGAAATAAAATAAAAGACATAATAAAAATACGCTTTCTGATGACCTCCTCCGTGAATAGATATCATAGTTATATAGTAGGTGAGTTTGAAAAAAGACACAAGTCCATCAAGTCCAACCTATGTGTGTGATTATATGTCAGTATTACATTGTATATCCCTGTATGTTGCAGTCGTTCTTGAAACTATCGATGCCCCTCGCTGAGACCACTGCCTGTGGAAGGGAATTCCAGTGGCCACGAGTCTTGTTAAACTCCCTTTTGTAAAAAAGTTTTATCCCTATTATGGGGTCACCAGTATGGCATTTGTATATTGAAATCATATACCCTCTCAAGCGTCCCTTCTCCAAAGAGAATAAGTTCAGTGCTCGCAACCTTTCCTCATAACTAATATCCTCCAGACCCTTTATTAGCTTTGTTGCCCTTCTTTGTACTCGCTCCATTTTCAGTACATCCTTCCTGAGGACTGGTGCCCAGAACTGGACAGCATACTCCAGGTGCCACCGGACCAGAGTCTTGTAGAGCGGGAGAATTATTGTTTTATCTCTGGAGTTGATCCCCTTTTTTAAAGCATGCCAATATTGTGTTTGCTTTGTTAGCAGCAGCCTTATTAGTGGTTCTCTGTAGTTTCTCTTCATTACCTGAAAATCTGCATTACTATTATACTTGTTAAATTTTTTGATTATTTATTATATGTACCTTATTATGTACGTAGGATTTTTTTTGTCTTATGTACATATATTTCCCCTAGAATACATGTGTAATACATGTGTAACGTCTACTATTGGTTTTCTATGTTCCCATTAAACTGCCTGTTATATTGTGCTTTTCAGGTTCGGCCACCAGGGGACCATGTTAATCCATGCCCATTGCTGTGCTTTCCTATAGTGACTGATTGAACATTGAAAGTTTATTGAAATATTCGGATAGTGTCCCCCGTCGGATAGTGTGCACATTCCAAAAATAGCTAAAGATGAACGGCGCCTGCGCCGTGAGTCCAGGTTCTAGCCCCACCATCCAAGTGAACATAAAGTTAGAATAAAAAGAGCCGAGCGCAATGAGGCCGTGCCCGAAGCATGGCGAGCGAAGCAAGGCAGTGCCTGAAGCGTGGCGAGCAAAGCGAGGTCGTGCCCGAAACGTGGCGAGCAAAGCGAGCCCGCGAGGGGCCCTCTAATATCTGCAGCCCTATGTCCACTTGGATTGTGAGGCTTGCACCTTGACTCACGGCGCAGGCGCCGTTCATTTTCAGAGATTTTCCGAATCTCCTTCTGCTCCGTACTGCACAAGCGTTGCACCTGCGCAGTACGGGGTGGGCACTTTTAAATGGCCAGACTCTATATGTCAGAACACCGGCACACAAAGCTGCCTGGATTTAATAATCCGTGGCAGTTTTTTTTATGGTGGAAACAGCCGATTCCATTACGTCTGGCCACCATTTTGCTACTCCGGTGGACATGCGCTGTCCCCCTGGTGTCGGTGGGACATGGGTGCACGTCGTCATTTCGTCACGCTGATGTTGCTCATGCGCGGTCAGGACGGGGGCGTACACGCAGGGCTCAGGAGGCCTGCAGAGGATACGTTCCTGATCTCCCCTTCCATCTCAGGCACAGATGATAATTATCGGCTGTGCCTGCTATTGGAGGGAGATGGGTATATCAGGAACGCCTTGGAGACATTACTGACATCCACCCGAGGGTTTGGATGCCGGAATGTGTCTCTGTGCAGCTACCTCTTATATACCAGGTATGATTGACTTCAGGACTGGTGCAAGGATTTTTAAAACCCTAGGCAAAACCTAATTTTGCCGCCCCCATTGGCCCCACCCCTGACTCCACCCCCTTTACCCTGCTAATGTGACAGAAGGTGCCGCTATACAGGAAGCATCGGGTCTGCTTCCTCTAGCATTGGCTCCAGTGCTGTGCTGCACTTCTAATTACACTAGCAGTCGGACTGAGTTAGTTACATGCTGCAGCCTGCAGAGCATGCAAACATCAGCGGCTGGGCGCCCCTAGGCAGCAGTGCGCCCTAGGCGGCTGCATAGTTTGCCTAGTGGTAACACCGGCCCTGATTGACTTATTATACATTATAGTGACAGTTTGTAACACGCTAATACCATGGGATGGACTATCACTGCTGCTCTTACTGACACTGTTCCATTTATCTCCATTGTTAATGTTTAAAAGCATCATATGTATATAAACTCAAAGTTTTTCTGTCTTGGCTGCCAACTCCTGCCCCCATTGAGGATATAATAAATGTTTTGACACACTTCAGTATTATACAAGGCTCAACCATAGGGCTCATTAATCACTTAGCAAGCTACTCACATAGACGGTATGATTTATATTACATATATGGTCTAACCACGGTTGTGTGATTTAGACACCAATTACATTTTACAATCTACATTACCTTGAACCTCCCCATTATATCCTACATGGTTGTGTTAATGATAGCAAAACAAGGAGAGGTTACCTTGTTAAGAATCATTATAATGTCATAAAATCAAGCTGAGATACTATTATACTTATGTGTATATATATATATATATATATATATATATATATATATATATATATATATATATATATATATATATATATATATACACACATAAGTGACCCTCTGTCATGCGTTTGTTTTCTTTCAGTTGACACCAACAACATAGGGTTCTATATCAACCCTTCAACAATTATCTGTTCTCACTGAGTGCAGGTAGGATATATATGTATATACATTACTTGTATATATTTTATATATATATACCTCTTCAATATAATCTCTCTCAAAATACATCTTGATTGTACATTCTCTAAAAACTCTTATAGTAAAAAACGAATGTAAGTTAGCTGAATCACACCATTTATAATGCCCCCTATTATAATTTACTATTTTTACTTACAAGGCTAAGCCCTCCCTTGGCTTCAGTGTTGTCAGCTGTCCAATGGCTCTCATGTTATTCAATTCTCATTTGATGGTATACTAAAAAAATGCTGTGAAGACCAGCTACCCTAACAGGCAGATTCTTGGAGACACACTTCTGCTTATATTCTTTGTTTTTAAACAGCTTTATTGGAATGTTTCGCCTATGATATCTCCACAAAATATGTGAGTCTACACAATATTTGTTGTTATTGTAATATACATGCTATAAATAATGTTGTTCGTTGTACATCTTTGTATACTCTGTAGTTGACTTTCTGTTATTACTACATTATAGATGTATGATTGACCTTCTTATGAACACCCCTGAAGAAGGAGACATGGATACTTTGAAACGAGTCAGATGAATTACGAGAACTTGTATTTTGTACAGAGTAATTATAACCATTCCAATATATTTTGTTTTTATCATGCTTATGGTGTTTAATAAAATATAATTTTTAGAAAAAAACTTGTTAGTGCCTTAAAAGTCCACTCAGGGGATACCCTCCTCCTGTCTAGTCAATTTGGATGTGGCACTTCACAGGGACACCCTCAGCGATATAATTAATGCTTAGTCTAAACTATAAACAGAAATTTCAGTGCCTCTACCCATACAACACATAGATAGCAAAGCTCCCAGGTGCTCGATCCACAGTCGCTGGCTGAGTAGAGTAATGTGGAAAAAATGATCTGCACTCTGGTTGTTGCTCTTAAAATGTCTTCATTTTATTGAATAGCCACAGTGAACAAACGCAGATTAAGTCAGTTGACGCGTTTCAGCCTATAAAGCCTTAGTCTTAACCACCTGTAAAGTAGCGACTCAGTACCGCAGCAAAATGACATTTCTAAAGGAAAAAATGTCATTCAAAATTGCTTGCAGCTGTAATGTATTGTCGGATCCCGGCAATATACATATAAAATCATTGAAAAAAAAACAGCATTGCCCCCCCCCCCCAGTCCCTTACCAGGCCCTTCAGATCTGGTATGGATTTTAAGGGGAACCCCACACCAAAATGAAAAATAAACTGCGTGGGGTCCCCCCAAACTCCATACTAGACCCTTATCCAAGCATGCAACCTGGCAGGCCACAGGAAAAGGGGGGTTGAGAGAGCACCTCCCCCTCCTGAACCGTACCAGGCCACATACCCTCAACATGGGGAGGGTGCTTTGGGGTCCCCCCCAAAACACATTGTCTCCATGTTGATGGGAACAACGGCCTCGTCCCCACAAATCTTGCCTGGTAGTTGTGGGGGTCTGCGGGAGGGGGGCTTATTGGAATCCCGGCCCCCTACATTGCACCTCTACCCATTCACCAAAAAAGTGCCAATAAATTAAAAATGTGCCAAGCAAAACTTGATGACTCACGTGACCTGGGTAGAAATGAACTTCTGCAAGTGTCTGTTCAGAGCCTGCTCTGTGTCCCACAGCTGCCTTCTGGAAGCACCACATGCTTGGCCTAAATAGCCCAAATAAACTGGGTGCATGCCGCAACGTTCTGTTCATGCGTGAGCATGCACGTGCACGGTCCCGGTAAACGCCCGTGGCTGTAGTCATGTACAACGTAAATCTTGCACCATATGAACAAAGAACAACTTCACTTTAAAGTGTATGTTCACCTTTGGAGGTCGTTCACGCCATACCTGCATGAAAACTGATGGGAAAACCAGGCAGATTTCACTGGCAGAGACATCATTTTCACATGACTTTAGATCAGTTTTTATGCCCAGTAATATCAGTTTACATGCGTCACGTGCGTCAGTTATGTGCCCTGTTGAGACCAATGTTGATGTCATGTCAGTTTTTTTAAATACATGTTGCAAATTCCTGCGCAAAAAAATCTGCATATTGTGGTGTGAACAGGGCACATAGAGAACCACTGTTTTCTTTGAGCCCTTGCAGAACCCATTGCAGAAAAACTGACATCTCTATGGCTGAATTCACATATACATCTTTAGTGCTTTTTGCATTTTGCAGATCAGCACTACAGAATGTGTTCCATAGAAAATCATGTTCAATGGACAGTAGTGCAAGTCTGAATCCAGCCTAAAACATGGTGTGAACAAAGCCTTACAGAAAATCTGTAAGGTGACCTTATACTCAAAAGTCTGGATTTCCCATACCTTTTAGTCCCAGTGATTCTGGTCACCAGGGCAAATAGAGAGTGTGAATTTCTTAAGTGGGGGGACAGACAACAGTAAAAACCTGAATGGTGTTTAACCACTTGCCGACCGCCGCACGACGATGTACGTCGACAGAATGGCACGGGCAGGCATAAGGGCTTACATGTACGTCCTTGCCTGCCCGCCGGTCGGGGGCCCGATCGGGCCCCCGCCTGGTGCCTGCGGCGGTCGGTATTCGTTCGGGAGCGATCCCGGACGAGGGGACGGCCATTCATTCATGGCCACCCCCTCGCGATTGCTCCCGACGAATGAAAATGTCCCGTGACATCACTTCCTCTCCTGTAATGTAAACACAGGAGAGGAAGTGATGTATTCTCTCCTCCGTGTAGGTATTTTTCGTTCCGGCACCGAGGAGAGAGCATCGGTGAGTTGCACAAGCACTACACTACACAGTAGAACATGCCAGGCACACTCACACCCCCCCTTTACCCCCCGATCACCCCCCAATTACCCCTGCCCCCCCAGTCACAGTGACACCAATTGCTTTTTTTTTTGCATTGGTGTCATTTGTGACTGTAATAACTGTTAGGGCAGTTAGGGTTAGCCCCCTTTAGTTCTAATGTGCCCCCCTAACCCCCCCAATAAAGGTTTAACCCCGTGATCACCCCCCGTCGCCAGTGTCACTAAGGCTGGGTTCACATTGCAGCGGTTTATGAGAACGAATGTGATTCGCACCGCACTGCAGTGCAAATCACATCCGATCTCTGTGCGTTTCGAGTTCAGCCATACAGATAGTATGGCTGAATTCGTGTCGCACCCGCCGCACCCGCCGCAAATTCGCACGGGACCCTTTTTTTGGCCCGCAGCAGAATCGGATCGCATGGGTGTTCACACCATGCGATCCGAGTTTGCAGATCGCACTGCGATATGCGAACTGATCTGGGGGTGTCATTAACATTTCACTGACACTCCCAACAGTTCGCATAGGGCAGTGTGAACTGCCTCCGGGAGGCATGCGATGCAGGAACCCGCCGCGGATTCATGGCGTTCCCGCATCGCTCCAGTGTGAACCCAGCCTAATAAGCGATCGTTTTTCTGATCGCTGTATTAGTGTCACAGGTGACGCTAGTTAGGCAGGTAGGTATTTAGGTTCACCGCAGCTTTTTATAGCGCCAGGGACCCCCATATACTACCGCATAAAGCCCCCTGATTGCCCCCTAGTTAACCCTTTCACCAGTGATCACCATGTAACTGTTACAGGTGACGCTGGTTGGTTAGTTATTTTTTTATAGTTTCAGGGCACCCGCCATTTATTACCTAATAAAGGTTTAACCCCCTGATCACCCGGCGGGTGTCATTTGTGACTGTAATAACTGTTATGGCAGTTAGGGTTAGCCCCCTTTAGTTCTAAGGTACCCCCCTAACCCCCCCAATAAAGGTTTAACCCCGTGATCACCCCCCGTCGCCAGTGTCACTAAGGCTGGGTTCACATTGCAGCGGTTTATGAGAACGGATGTGATTCGCACCGCACTGCAGTGCAAATCACATCCGATCTCTGTGCGATTCGAGTTCAGCCATACAGATAGTATGGCTGAATTCGTGTCGCACCCGCCGCACCCGCCGCAAACTCGCATGGGACCCTTTTTTGGTCCGCAGCAGAATCGGATCGCATGGGTGTTCACACCATGCGATCCGAGTTTGCAGATCGCACTGCGATATGCGAACTGATCTGGGGGTGTCATTAACATTTCACTGACACTCCCAGCAGTTCGCATAGGGCAGTGTGAACTGCCGCCGGGAGGCATGTGATGCGGGAACCCGCCGCGGATTCGTGGCGTTCCCGCATCGCTCCAGTGTGAACCCAGCCTAATAAGCGATTGTTTTTCTGATCACTGTATTAGTGTCACAGGTGACGCTAGTTAGGCAGGTAGGTATTTAGGTTCACCGCAGCTTTTTATAGCGCCAGGGACCCCCATATACTACCGCATAAAGCCCCCTGATTGCCCCCTAGTTAACCCTTTCACCAGTGATCACCATATAACTGTTACAGGTGACGCTGGTTGGTTAGTTATTTTTTTTATAGTTTCAGGGCACCCGCCATTTATTCCCTTGTCTCACTAGTGTACCCCTAAATTTAGGGGTGTCTACTTTCTAAAATGGGGTCATTTGTGGGGGTTTTGTGCCATCTTGGCATTTTATGGCCTTCAAAACTGTAATAGGTAGTGAGGAGTGAAGTCAAATATTTACGCCCTTAGAAAACCTGAAGGCGGTTCTTGGTTTTCGGGGCCCCGTACGTGGCTAGGCTCCCAAAAAGTCCCACATATGTGGTATCCCCGTACTCAGGAGAAGCAGCAGAATTTATTTTGGGGTGTCATTTCACATATGCCCATAGCATGTGTGAGCAATATATCATTTAGTGACAACTTTGTGAAAAAAAAATAAAAAAAAATTAAAGTTTGTAATTTTCCCGCAACTTGTGGCAAAATATAAAATATTCCATGGACTCAAAATGCCTCTCAGCAAATAGCTTGGGGTGTCTACTTTCTAAAATGGGGTCATTTGTGGGGGTTTTGTGCCATCTTGGCATTTTATGGCCTTCAAAACTGTAATAGGTAGTGAGAAGTGAAATCAAAAATTTACGCCCTTAGAAAGCCTGAAGGCGGTGCTTGGTTTTCGGGGCCCCGTACGCGGCTAGGCTCCCAAAAAGTCCCACATATGTGGTATCCCCGTACTCAGGAGAAGCAGCAGAATTTATTTTGGGGTGTCATTTCACATATGCCCATAGCATGTGTGAGCAATATATCATTTAGTGACAACTTTGTGTAAAAAAAAAAATTTTTTATTTTTTGTCATTATTCAATCGTTTGAGGCAAAAAAATAAAATATTCAATGGGCTCAACATGCCACTTATCAATTTCCTTAGGGTGTCTACTTTCCAAAATGGGGTCATTTGGGGGGGTTTTGTACTGCCCTGCCATTTTAGCACCTCAAGAAATGAGATAGGCAGTCGTAAACTAAAAGCTGCGTAAATTCCAGAAAACGTACCTTAGTTTGTAGATGTGACAACTTTTGCGCAAACCAATAAATATACAATTATTGACTTTTTTTTTTTACCAAAGACATGTGGCTGAATACATTTTGGCCTAAATGTATGACAAAAATTGAGTTTATTGGATTTTCTAATAACAAAAAGTAGAAAATATCATTTTTTTTCAAAATTTGCGGTCTTTTTACGTTTATATCGCAAAAAATAAAAATCGCAGAGGCAATCAAATACCATCAAAAGAAAGCTCTATTTGTGGGAAGAAAAGGACGCAAATTTTGTTTGGGTACAACATTGCATGACCGCGCAATTACCAGTTAAAGCAGCGCAGTGCCAAATTGTAAAAAGACCTCTGGTCATTTACCAGCAAAATGGTCCGGTCTGAAGGTGGTTAACCACTCACCCATCTTTTCAACACGGAAAAAAAAAAGAAAAGTTTTGAGTTTATATACACTTTATTTTCTTAGCAACCCATTCTCTGGTGTGGGGAGCACAGTTGCTAGATGGTTAGCAGGACTAGGTGGAACGACTGTCCCAACTGCGCTTAGCATTAGCGCCAACCATGACACTATCTGCCTGGAGTTTGCATGTTCTCCCTGTACCTGTGTGGGTTTCTTCTGGATACTCTGGTTTGTTCTCTCACAATCCAAAGACATGCTGGTAGGCTAATTGGCCCCTGTCCAAATTGGCCTTACCATGTGTATGTATAAATGGGAGTTAGGGACTTTAGATTGTAAGCTCATTAAGGGCAGGGACTTATGTGACTGTACAATATACAGTATACTTAAGACCTTTTAACCAAAGAAATTGGCCATGGGACTTCTTCGGGAACTAATAATGTTTCATAGGGCATCTGTAGAAAAGCCATGTCAGTTAATAAAATGAAGAAAACAAAAAAAAAATACAAAACACCACCAACTGTACAATAAATAATAATATTTTTACTGTACAGTTGATGGTATTTTCTTTTTGTTTTTCTTCACTTTATTAACTGACATGGCTTCTCTACAGATACCCTAGGAAACATTACTATCTCCCGAAGAAGTGAATATTGCTTTACAAAAGGCTTTGAGTTTGATATGTATTCATGTTATCATGCAATTATCCATCATGTTTTGATATGTTTCATGGAATTTTATTATGGTTTTAAATTTGTACGTGAATAAAAATATGATCTGTTAATTATTTTTTGACGTGTTGCTGTTTGGTGCAGTCTTTTTAAAGTCCCATAGGAAATTTCTTTGGTTGAAAGGTCTCACAATTGGTGACTGAACTGTACCTTCATTTATTATACCTGGGCTTCATGTTTTATGTCAATATATACAGTATTTCACAAATGTGTAGAGCTATATTTATTTTTTTCAGATCCTCAGAGGGTTCTTTGCCATGAGGTGCCATGTTGAACTTCCAGTGACCAGTATGAGAGAGTAAGAGCGATAACACCAAATTTAACACACCTGCTCCCCATTCACACCTGAGACCTTGCAACACTAATGAGTCACATCACATCGGGGAGGAAAAATGGCTAATTGGGCCCAATTTGGATTTTTTTTTCACTTAGGGGTGTACTCACTTTTGTTGCCAGTGGTTTAGACATTAATGGCTGTGTGTTGAGTTATTCTGAGGGGACAGCAAATTTACACTGTATGTGAGGGTTCACAATGAGGCAGCACAGATTTCAGAGCGACTGCCTCAGGCGACTTGGACACGACCGCTGCAGCGACTTGCAAAATGACTTCTCTATAGAAGTCAATGCAAGTCCCCCCAAAGTTGTACAGGAACCTTTTTCTAAGTTGGAGAGACTTGTGTCGCTCCGATTAGAACGGTTCCATTGTACAGAACGGGATGTGACTTGTCAGGCGGCTAAGTCGCTTGACAAGTTGTCCCAGTGTGAACCAACCCTTATACAAGCTTTACACTCACTACGTTGTAGAAAAGTGTAATTTCTTCAGTATTGTCACATGAAAAGATATAATAAAATATTTACAAAAATTTGAGGGGTGTACTCACTTTTGCAAGATACTGTATGTAAAGCACTGCGTAAAATTGACTATATTACCTGGAATAAATCGAAAATAAAAATTGCTCAGAAAAATAAAATTTTTAGTTGACCGTTCTAAGTTTTCAGCTCCAGTTAACATGGTACATTATTTCTATTTTTCAAGTACCTTTCTCGTAGTATTGTTGGCCAATATGGTGGAAAGTGATGTTTGAGTTCCTTGGTAGAATCTTAGCGCTGTAAACCCATCACAACTTGTGCGATCAAACAAATTGACCGCAGAATTTACTATCAGTGTAAAACAGGTAATAATACATTTTTTGTGTGCATATTGAAGTGGACATTGGACTTTTTGAAAAGAAACCGGTCAGGGTAGATTTATGTAAGTTGGCATTGTTTACCGCTTGCCGACCGCCTCACGCCGATATACGTCAGCAGCAGGGCTCTTAGCCCTTGTACACAAGGTCGGAGATTCCGACAACCAAATCCGTCGGAGTAATTCCCACGGATTAATTCCGGGAAGAGGTCCGGAAGTAATGTTGCATACACACGGTCGGACTAAATTGTCGGAAATTCCGATTGTACATAACGTGATGACGTTATTTTGTTACGACGGGACTACGTTCAGGCTAGTAGCCAATATCTTTGGTCTAGGAATTTGATCTGAGCATGCGTGGCACTTTGTCCTTCGGAGTAGGCTACACATGATCGGAGTATGTCCGATAGGAGCATTTTGTCGGAAAATTTTACCGGCAAGTTGGAAAACTTGGTCCGTCAGATATTCCGACGGAAACAGTCCGATGCAGACCACACACAGTCGGAATATCCGACAAAACGGTCCGATAGGACACATTCCTTCGGAATCTCCGACCGTGTGTATAAGGGCTTACAGGCAGAATCCCGTACCTGTACGTTGACCTTCAAGAGGCGGCCAGCAGGTGGCGCATGCGGGTTGCGGGTCCCGTGGACTCGATCGCCGTGGGGATACCCGCGATCGCCTCACGGGGAGGAAGAATGGGGAAATGCTAATGTAAACAAGCATCCCCCCGTTCTGCTTAGTGACAGCGTCACTGATCTCTGCTCTGTGTGATCGGAGCCGAGATCAGTGACGTGTCATGCACAGCCACGCCCCCCCCACAATTAGAAACACATCCCTAGGACACACTTAACCCCTACAGTACCACCTAGTGGTTAACCCCATTCACTATCAGTCTCATTTACACAGGAATCAGTGCATTTGTATAGCACTTATTGCTGTATAAATAACAATAGTCCCAAAAATGTGTCAAAAATGTTCGATGTGTCTGCCATAATGTCTCAGTCACGATAAAAATAACTGATCGCCGCCATTTAAAAATTTTTTTTTAATAAAAATGCCATTAAACCCCTATTTTGTAAATGCTATAACTTTCTCGCAAACCAAGCAATAATCGCTTATTGTGATTTTTTTGTTACCAAAAATATGTAGAAAAATATGTATCGACCTAAACTGAGGAAAAAAATATTTTTTTTATATATATTTTTGGGAGATATTTATTATAGCAAAAAATAATGCGTTTTTTTTTTCAAAATTGACGCTCTTTTTTTGTTTATAGTACAAAAAATAAAAACCGCAGGGGTGATCAAATACCACCAAAAGAAAGCTCTATTTGTGGGAAAAAAAGGACGCCAATTTTGTTGTTAGTTAAAGCGGCGCAGTGCAGAATCGCAAAAGTGCTCTGGTCAGAAAGGGGGTAAATTCTTCTGGGGCGGAAGTGGTTAAAGGTGAAAATTCTTGGGCTCTCACCCTTAAGCTGGTCATACATTATACAATTGTCTTATTCAACATCCTTTAGATTTATCTTCAACTACGTAGTACAAGGGCCTTTCTGATCACATACAAATTTAAAGTGTTTGGGTTTGACATCATATAATATGGTTTTGGTAAATCATTCAAAAGGGAAATGGTACAAGAAAATTGTATAAAGTATGGCCGGCCTTACTTTGCCTTTCATCTGTAAACCCTGACTCAGAACAAAGATTCAGGCAGTGAAGTTGGAACTCCTGAACTGCAAACTTGTTTAATGAGTAACTGAATAGATTTTTTCAGGTCCTATTTGACAATGCTGAATATTCATATGAATGTCAGCCTATAAAGCATGTGCAAAATTTTGCAGATCAATGATTGGAAAAGCTTGGAACATTGTTGAATGGTAAATGTCTACATCGACATGCACTAATATGTAGGCCTAATGAGGCCCTGTTGCCAGATCGTTTTAATACAAAACAAAATCTTCCTGTAACATTAGTTTTGCAATTAAAGTGATTGTAAATGATCACCTTATAAAACAACACAATCTGTTTAAAATAGAAATGAAAGGCAAAACATTTGTGTATACAGTAGATATAAAAAAACATTATAAATACCCTTTCTCCCTTTTTTTAAAAGTGAAGACATTTCCTCTGTTCTCAGCTACATAAGAGCTGGGGAGGAGAAACAGCAGCACACTGAACTTCCCAGTCAATAGCTTTGCAGAGGGGGCATGTCAGGACAAAGTTCATCATTGGAGGAGTGCAGTCTGAGTTCTCAGCATAGCTATAAAATTAACCACACATAATGCCTAGCGTGGTCAGTTTTTAATAGGAAAGCAGAGTGACTTCACATAAAGGAAGCGATACAAAGAGAACATGATACTTTCTCATAAAAACTACATGGTACAGCAGGCACAGGAATATGAAATGCTGGATTTACATATTCTTTAACCACTTGCCACCCGCCATATAACAAAATGATGGCAGCAAAGTGGTTTCAATATCCTGACCGGACGTCATATGACGTCACCAGGATATCAAGCTGCTGCGTGCCCCCAGGGGCGCACATTGCGGTGATCGTTGTTGCCGTGTGTCAGTGTGACACACCGCAACTCCGATCGAGGTAAGGAGCCACTGACGGAGACTCTGGACATGGCTGATCACATGGTAAAATCACCGGCTGATCACGATGTAAACAGGAAGAGCCGGTGATTGGCTTTTCCTCACTCACATCTGACAGGAGCGAGTAGAGGAGAGCCAATCGGCTGCTCTCCTGACAGGGGGGTCTGCGCTGATTGTTTATCAGCGCAGCCCCCCCGAGGATGCCCGCCTAGGACCACAGGATGCCGCCAGGACCACAGGGATGGCCACCACACTGGACCACTGGGTATGCCACCTAGACCACCAGGGAAATGCCAATCAGGGCCATTGAAAAATGCCTGCCAGTGCCAGTGATGCCTATCAGTGAAAGCCAGTGCCACCCATAAGTATCCATCAGTGCAGCCTTTCAGTGCCCATAAATGTCACCTATCAGTGGCCATCAGTGCCCACCAGTGCCACCTATGAGTGCCCATCAGTGCTGCCTAGCAATGCCCATTAGTGCTGCATATCAGTACCACCTATCAGTGCTGTCTATCACTGCCCATCAGTGCAGCCTTTCAGTGTCCATCATTTGTGCCCATCAGTGCCACCTCATCGGTGCCATCTCATTGGTGCCACCTCATCAGTGCCGTCTTATCAGTGTCCATCAGTGAAGAAGAAAATTTACTTATTTACAAAATTTTATAACAAAAACAAAGAAAAACTTTTTTTTTTTTTAATGTTGGTCATTTTTCTATTCGTTTAGCAAAAAATAAAAACCGCAGAGGTGATCAAATACCACCAAAAGAAAGCTCTATTTGTGGGAACAAAATGATAAACATTTAGTCTGGGTATAGTGTAGCATGACCATGCAACTGACATTTAAAAAGTGACAACACTGAAAGCTGAAAATTGGCCTGGGCAGGAAGGTGCGAAAGTGCCCAGTATTGAAGTGGTTAACAAGTATCTTCCAGATCACTGGAATATGGGGAGAAGATCCTGCGGGCATGGATCTAGCAATCTAGCATTGCAGAGTATCCGATAAGTATATCTTCTTTTCTATACCCCCTAGACCTAAACATCCCTTGCAGGGCCAGTACAGCCCGACTGCAAAGAATTAATATAGTTATGCTCTATGAATGAAGATAAAGTAAATCTTGTCCAAATTTAACTCAAAAGAGGAAATAGACTTAAAAAAAAAAAGTTGGGTTACCTGTGGTCTGGAAATAAGAAATGCGGGAGATGACCTATATATCATGTGGTTGTGATTCTTTATATTCAGCTCTGATTCATCCTATATAGCAGTGCACATACCAGCAGTGTCCACAAGAGGGCATTCTGACTGTGCATATATGCCTATCTAGGATGGTAAGCAGCTCCTTCAGACATCTTCACTTCTGGTTGCTTAACTAATTTATGTAATTAATATATAATACCAAAGCGTTTTTAATCAGATACCTACTCTTGTCTGCAGGTCGCTGTATAAAAAGGAGGTTGTTATGTAATGTAGACAATAATTTTGGAGACAACTCTGATGAATACTGCAAGGATAAAAAGGACCCAAGGCCATCATGCAGGGAGAACGCTGATCTGTCAGAAGCTGCAAGGACAGCACGCGATGGGTCGGTTATATAGTTAGAAATTAAAATGCATTCCAGAAAAAATGTATATTTAAAAACCAAAGGTAATATTGCAGTGTTTGGGCTAAATGACCTGGTTTTGGAAAGCCTGCTAGTAAAATTTTGAAGAACCCATTCACCCTATTACCATACCTCCTAACCATCTCAGAATGGGCAGGACCATCATGGAATTTTATTGTCCCACCGATTCAAGCTAAACCCCAGAGCCCAGTTCCTGTACCAGTGTAAAGTTTTGCCACTGAAAAAGTATTCACACCCCTTGAAATTTTCCACATTTTGTCATGTTTCAATCAAAAACATAAATGTATTTTATTGGGATTTTATGTGTTAAAGAGGAAGTAAACCCCTACAAACCACTTTGACCTACAGGTAAGCCTAGATTAAGGCTTACCTGTAGGTCCAAGAAATATCTCCTAAACAGGGCTCGAGTGCTGCGGGAACGCATGGGAACGGCGTTCCCGTACTATTTCCACAGCGGGAACGCCGTTCCCATTAGCTGTCTGAGCCGGGCTGAGGCTATGCAGCGCGTAGTCCGTGCCGCTCCTCAGCCGCCGAGTGACTGGTTGCTAGGCAGGGGCCGCTCCGCATCTAGCAACCGGTCACATGACTTCGGCCGTGCACGTGGGCACGCACTGGCACGAGACCGTCAGTCAGTATGACTCACGCTGCGCGCCGGACTGTCCTCCCGCTCCCCTCTACCCAGTGCCTCCTGTTGCCACAGCCGCTGCACTTTTCGAGTTTACTTCTTCTCCCCCCAGAACAGAAGGGAAGAGAATAAATACCAGGAGGTCAGTCACTAGTGTGTAAGTAAGTTGCATTCTGCAATACCCTGCCAAATTGCCAATACTCATCCATACTCTGCAATACCCTGCCAATACTCATCCATACTCTGCAATACCCTGCCAATACTCATCCATACTCTGCAATACCCTGCCAATACTCATCCATACTCTGCAATACCCTGCCAATACTCATCCATACTCTGCAATACCCTGCCAATACTCATCAATACTCTGCAATACCCTGCCAATACTCATCAATACTCTGCAATACCCTATCAGTATCAATACTCTGCAATACCCTGCCAATACTCTGCAATACCCTATCAATACTCTGCAATACCCTGCCAATACTCTGCAATACCCTATCAATACTCTGCAATACCCTATCAGTATCAATACTCTGCAATACCCTGCCAATACTCTGCACTACCCTATCAATACTCTGCACTACCCTATCAATACTCTGCAATACCCCGCCAATACTCTGCAATACCCCGCCAATACTCTGCAATACCCCGCCAATACTCTGCAATACATACCCTGCCAATACTCTGCAATACCCTGCCAATACTCTGCAGTACCCTATCAATACTCTGCAATACCCTGCCAATACTCTGCAATACCCTATCAATACTCTGCAATACCCTATCAGTATCAATACTCTGCAATACCCTGCCAATACTCTGCAATACCCTATCAATACTCTGCACTACCCTATCAATACTCTGCACTACCCTATCAATACTCTGCAATACCCCGCCAATACTCTGCAATACCCCGCCAATACTCTGCAATACCCCGTCAATACTCTGCAATACCCCGCCAATACTCTGCAATACATACCCTGCCAATACTCTGCAATACCCTGCCAATACTCTGCAGTACCCTATCAATACTCTGCAATACCCTGCCAATACTCTGCAATACCCTGCCAATACATACCCTGCCAATACTCTGCAATACCCTGCCAATACTCTGCAATACCCTGCCAATACTCTTCAATACTCTGCCAATACTCTTCAATATCCTGCCAATACTCTGCAATACATACCCTGCCAATACTCTGCAATACCCTATCAATACTCTGCAATACTGTGCCAATACTCTGCAATACCCTGCCAATACTCTGCCAATAAATACCCTGCCAATACTCTGCAATACCCTGTCAATACTCTGCAATACTCTGCCAATACTCTGCAATACATACCCTGCCAATACTCTGCAATACCCTGCCGATACTCTTCAATACTCTGCCAATACTCTGCCAATACTCTGCCAATACTCTTCAATACCCTGCCAATACTCTGCAATACCCTGCCAATACTCTGCAATACCCCATCAATACTCTGCAATACTGTGCCAATACTCTGCCAATACACACCCTGCAATACCCTATCAATACTCTGCAATACCCTGCCAATACTCTGCCAATAAATACCCTGCCAATACTCTGCAATACCCTGTCAATACTCTGCAATACTCTGCCAATACTCTGCCAATACTCTGCAATACATACCCTGCCAATACTCTGCAATACCCTGCCAATACTCTGCATTACTCCACCAATACTCTGCATTACTCCACCAATACTCTGCATTACTCCACCAATACTCCGCCAATACTCTGCATTACTCCACCAATACTCTGCATTACTCCACCAATACTCTGCATTACTCCGCCAATACTCTGCATTACTCCGCCCATACTCTGCATTACTCCGCCCATACTCTGCATTACTCCGCCAATACTCTGCATTACTCTGCCAATACTCTGCATTACTCCGCCAATACTCTAAATTACTCCGCCCATACTCTGCATTACTCCACCAATACTCCGCCAATACTCTGCATTACTCCACCAATACTCTGCATTACCCCGCAAATACTCTGCATTACCCCACCAATACTCTGCATTACCCCGCCAATACTCTGCATTACTCCACCAATACTCTGCATTACTCCACCAATACTCTGCATTACTCCACCAATACTCTGCATTACTCCACCAATACTCCGCCAATACTCTGCATTACTCCACCAATACTCCGCCAATACTCTGCATTACTCCACCAATACTCTGCATTACTCCACCAATACTCTGCATTACTCCACCAATACTCCGCCAATACTCTGCATTACTCCACCAATACTCTGCTATACCCTGCCAATACTCTGCAATACATACCCTGCCGATACTTACTCTGCAATACTTACCCTGCCAAGACTCTGCAATACTTACCCTGCAATGCCCTGCCAATAATCTGCAATACCCAGCAATAATCTGCCATACCCTGCCAATACTTATCCTGCCAATATTCTGCAATACCCTGCCAATACTTACCCTGCCAATACATATTCTGCTAATACCCAGCCATACCCATCCATGCTCAGCCAAAATATTATTGGGGGAGATGACGTGGATATTACAGTAGGGGAGATGTATATTGCAGTGGGGACTATATGGTGGTGACATTTTTCACAGGTTTTTGCAAATTCAATTATTATTTGCTGATCCGAAAAAAGATCCGATCTGTGACTCAGATCCAAGGAATGATCCGATCCGTGAGTTTTTTGATCCGTTGCCGATAATCTTGCACGGCAAGGGCAATGTTATTCCAGTTTGTGTGATATTTTCTAATTTGCTGTATTTGAATTTGGAACAGGGTGTATTTGTGTTAGAAATTCCCTGCGAGGGAAAGATCATCACCCATTGTGTTGATTATTCTGTTTGACAAGTTAACTTATTTTGTATTTGTAAACTGGCACTTTACAATAAATGTACTGTATTTTCTGTGAAATATATATGCATATGAGCGTACCTTTATTTATTTTTATTTTTTTTGGTGGGGGAGTGGATCTTGGGTGAGAGTTCCCACACTTTTTCCCCCAGCACTTGACTCCTGCTCCTAAACCTATATGGTTTAGGAGATATTTGCCCGAAAACGGGCACCGCTGTCTACGGCGCATGCGCCGTAGACAGCGGCGCGCAGGCGCACTAAAGGCGGCAGTTCCAAGAATGGAGCTGCCGCATTTGTCGACTCCCGTGCGCATGCGCGGGAGTGACGTCATCGCGGCTTCGCCGAATGACAGCGGCGGAGCTGCGAGACGCCGCTCCCGTGCGCATGCGCGGGTGTGACGTCATCGCGGCTTCGCCGCTGTCATTCGGCGGAGCTGCGAGACGCCACAAGCAAGATGGATGCGCCGGACTACAGGGGACAGCGGCGACTTCGCTGGCTCCTGTGTCAGGTAAGTGACACATAATGGGCTACTATGCGATGCATAGTAGTCCATTATGCTTTACCTTTGCAGGGAAAAAAAGAGGAAGTAAACTCATCAGGGTTTACTTCCTCTTTAAGCTTCGTACACACTGTCGGATTTTCTCCAGGGAATTGTGTGATGACAGACTGTTGGCCTAAAATCCGACTGTTAGTATGCTCCATCAGACAATTGTTGTCCAACTTTCTGCCAACAAATGTTGGATGGCAGGCTAGTAAATTTTTGGCAGACAACGGTCTGTTCTTAGATTTTCCTATTGTCTCTACACAAAAGTCTGTCACACAAAAGTTGAAGGTACTAATACGCATCCTCGGAATCAATGCTCACTAAACACGACATTAGCAGAAGGTGCCCAAAAGGTGGTGCTCAAGAGCTGAAATTCCTTGTAGCACATCACTACGTTTGTGTTTGTTGGCCGACAATTGTGCACCGTTTGTATGTGTAGCGCCCTGCTCCTGATGAGCAGACGCTATTGTTTTTTTCAAATTTAATTATCTGAAGCTGTAGTTTGACTCAGACTGATTTCTCGAAGGCTTCTGGTTTCTGTGCCAGTCCAGCTGGGTTGCACTGATTCCCACCTGACCGTAGGTGTTGCTGTCATCATCGGTGGGTGTGGAACAGCAGCAGGCTGGATGCATTGAATGCCGCCTCTTGCTCGGAAATGGTTTAGTGGGTGTGGTTTCCCTGCTGTGCATTCTGGGAGAGGGTATTTAAGGTACCGACTCCATTTTTTTAGTTCATTTTCCGGGTTCCGTGATCCCAACCCCAGGGCCCTCCTGGCCTGGGGTCTGTGTCGCATGGTCTTGCGCCTCGGGGCCGGCTTGCCCGAGGCTTTTCAACGGAGAATGTAGGCCCAGGAATGTCTTGGGGCCTGCTGATCCAGGGGTGGTCCTGTGCTCTCTCGCCTGTGGGGAGAAGCCAAGAAAAGCTGGAGGATTCAGGGGAGGACTTTTCCAGTGGAGGACCGAGCGCAAGGCTGGTGTACCTGGAGGAGCCTGGAAACTCAGTTTGAGGATGCAACCCGGATCAATATCCTTACAGTATTGCTGGGTCGGGTGAAAGTATCTGGTACTGCATGGTAGTTCTTCCTAAAAAATCTCAAAAATCACTAAGTTCAATTAACAAGTCTGTGGCAGACTTTGTTGAGCATTTTATCAGCTGCTAGGTCAAGTGAGAGGGGCCTGTCTGGTGACTTCTGGATCCAGTCTGTGGAGCTGTTTGTCCTCTGGATCTGACTAATACTTCTAACTCGCAATTACCAGGTGCCTGAACTCCCCCTTATCCTCTAACCCTCTATTGAAGGACTGTGCCTTGTGTCTTTCTTTGGTGTTACCCCTACATAAATCTTCAAAAAGGACCACGTGTCTGATCTATCATTTGGGCTACTTTCCACGGGACTCCCCTAAGATGAAGAGGCGAGCAGGTGAGGTAATGGTAAGCCCGAATAAAACCAGCAGCTCCTTCGGGGGTTAGTGCTACATATGCAAGACAAGCACCCTTTGAACAAATGTCTGATGCTCTGTTGGCCAACAGTCCGATTGTGTGTACCAGACTTTAGACCAACACAAAGTGGCACATAATTGTGAAGTGGAAGGAAAATGATAAATGGTTTTCAATTTTTTTTACAAATAAATATCTGAAAAGTGTGGAGTGCATTTGTATTCAGCCCTCTTTTTTCTGACAGCTCCATGTCAGCACACACATGGATACGGGCCCCGCCCACCCCCACAATGATAGGACGTTTAACTCATAAATTTTAGCACCTGAGACAGCACCTGAGTGCCTACCTTGCTAGGGTAAATCCCTGGCTGTCCATCCGAGTCTGCCTGGATGCAGTACCCACTGAGTGCTTCTAAATTGAGCAGGGCGAGGGAACCCAGCTGGGGTCTTTGTTGTGTGGCTGAGTAAATCCTGGCTGTGGAAGGTTGGCATGGCTTTTCAATCGCAGAACGCACACGTATCCTGGCTTCAGAGTTGCTGGAACGCACGCCCTGCTCCTCAGAGAGAGTTAGCTGTCATTGGCTAACGAAACATGTCAGCATGTTCGTGATGATGGAGGGGTCATAGCACTAATACAAACTGTATATTGAGGCAGTGGCGATAGAACAACTGAGAGATTGCTGCAGACGGGGATAACACTGGATCCAACACCCAGATCAACTTCCCAAGGGGATACTCCGGTGACTTCAGGAGTGGAGCTCGGCTCAGAAAGGATGGGTGGAGGTATGAGATGATACAGATGTGGGGGAGAGTATTTTACATTGCTACCATTCAGTTGAATTTGCTGATTAGCTGTGGACTGACAACACCAATTCCCCCTGCTGTGTTCCTCCCTCCCCATACCTAATTGTGATGGATCAGTGAACTTTTAAATGAGTATTACACTTAAGAGGTTTTACCCCCCCCCCCACAGCCTTGCTTACTGGACACTGCAGCCTTTACAATTAAGCCACCTGTGCCTCCAATAGACAAATGAGAGACCCTAATCCTAGGCGCCACAGTTGAATTTGTGTACTAATGACCTATGATGGCCTATGCTAAACCCACTTGCTAATTAGAAAGGATGACGATAGTATATGCAATATATTGATCAACAATACTTCAATCAACTCCCGTCCTTTGAGCTGTATGTCTGATTGTGTGGATGCATGTGTGGGTGCATGTGCAGCTGCGATCTCTCTTTTTAAATGACAATGTTATCTTTTTTAATATTTTGGAAGGTTATACTCAGTCCGCTATTTTTGGTATTTTGTCATATTTGATTTTATGGTGTGTTTTTTTTCTAAATAAAATTTTATTAAATTCAACCGTAGTGTTAAGTTACTGTGACCCCTTTGGAAGGCCTTGTCCTTTCTTTTTTTCTTATATGCAGTTTTTCTGGTCGCATGGACTGCGCCATGTTGTTGATACTACATGGTGAAAGGGTGAAGTAATTACTATATTTATTATCTAAATAGTTGTATAGTAATAGTGCGGTAGATCCGGCCACCACAATATTTTTTCATACAGGTTTACCTAAGACAGAAGTTGACGAGATGTCAGGTCAGCTGCTTGTTCTCTCTCAAGCTCTCTGCATGGAAGTTGTAGTGTTATGCACTGTCACCTGCTGTCCAAGCCTGGCACATGTGCAAAGAAGGTATAGCGGTTGCTCTATATATATATATATATATATATATATATATATATATATATATACAGTGGTGTGAAAAAGTGTTTGCCCCCTTCCTCATTTCCTGTTCCTTTGCATGTTTGTTACACTTAAGTGTTTCGGAACATCAAACCAATTTAAACAATAGTCAAGGACAACACAAGTAAACACAAAATGCAATTTGTAAATTAAGGTGTTTATTATTAAAGGTGAAAAAAAATCCAAACCATCATGGCCCTGTGTGAAACACAACACATTGCTGTTCCAGGAAGCAATCATCCCAGTGCCTCGCCAGGAGCGCTTCTCGGGCGTGTGTTCTCCAATATTTTTGGTCCCTGGAAAAAGATATCTCCACTTCACCTGGGGGCCTTTACACCTTCAGTTTGTTTGTTTGCCCTTCAGGCTTACAACCTCTCCAAGGGTGTTCCCCAAGGTTCTTCTCTCCCTGGTGGTCCTTTTATAGCAGAGAGGAGCTCGATTTTACCATTACCTAGGTGATCTGTTTTCACCGGCCCAGAATAGAGAAACTCTTGCTTTACACTAGATGCTAGTGCTGCCAGTTCTTCAGGTCTTTGGTTGGCTGTTCAACTTAAAACATAAATAAAAGCAATCTCACACCTACTCAATGCCTTATATACCTGGGAGTGTGTATAAGCACTCATCAAAGCATGGTGTCCCTTCCAGAGTAGACGTTTTCAGTGATTCATCTGAGATTTTGTTCTGCACTGACTGCCAACTTTCTTGCAGCCAAAACAGTGTCAACAGGTAGTGGAGACCATGGTGGCTGCAATATGCATGGTCAGATGGGCTTTAGTGGAAGGCCTGAGTTTGCGGATTCAGTTTTCTGCCCAAGTGGAAGTCAGAGAACGCAAGCCAATTGATTCGAACCTCATCGCAGGTGAAGAAGATTCTGAGCTGGTGGCTAGACACCTAGAATCTTGTTTCCAGTCACTCCTTTTTGCCGATTGCCTGTATAGTAGTCACAACCAATGCCAGTACTCGAGGCTGGGTAGCTACCTGCCAGGGAAGAATAGCCCAATGCAAGTGGTCCTGCCAAGTGAAGAATATAGTGTCCAACATCCTGGAGATGGGAGCTGCCTTTCAAACCCCTTTTTACCTTTCAAGTTACAATTCAGGGATGTTCAGTTGATTCTTCTCCATCTGTGGGCAGCCTACATTCCAGGTCCTTCCATTCTCGAGGCAGACTATTTGTCAAGACATCAGTTGGACAATTAAGAAGTGGTACCTGAATCCACAAACCTGTCAACGTTGATATATTTTGGCTTATCAGCCAGAGGTGGACCTATTTGCATCACTAGCAAATTCCAAACTGCCAATGTTTTACACCAGTTTACCTTGCCCACAGCTAGCAGCGACAGATGCTCTGACAGCAGCATGGTCTTTTCGAATGCATATGCCTTTCCTTCCATACCGCTAATCTTCAACTTTCTCAGAAGACTGAAAAAGGGGAAAGTCACAGTTCTGGCAGTAATACCCAACTGTCGCAACGTCTGTGGTTTCCACTTCTGTGTCTACTGACTTTGAAGTCACTGAAGTCAGTTCCAGTATCCCTGGGTCTGCTGTCTCAGGGTCCAGTGCTTCGTCCATCTCCTTAGGGGCTGCGTTTGCAGGCTTGGATTTTGGAAGGCAGAGGCTGATCAAGGCAAAAGGTTTAAATGCTGTATTTGGTACCCTGCGAAAGTCTAGAAAACTGAGCTCTAATGCAACTTACAACAAGTGCGGATCAAGAAGAGCTGGTGTATTAAGGAGTGGTTTGGGTTCCTGGAGGACTGGGACGACTTCTCAGTCGATAACCGGTACTATAGAAGAGACGGACTGCACCTAAATGAGGAGGGTGCAGATCAGCTGGGAATGAAGATGGGCAAAAAGTTAGAGGGGTTTTTAAACTAGGTGATGGGGGGGAGGGTGCAGAGGTAGGGATACTAAGCGTGGAACATATTCCAGAGGGTAGTATTGGGGGCATTAGTGGGAGGTCGACCAAAGCACATAAACCCAAGGTAAGTATAGTAGCAAATCCGAGTTGCAATCTCAGAACACCCAATAAGAGGATAATATGCGACTGGTCTACACTACATGGCATGTTCACCAATGCCAGGAGCTTGGCGCACAAGATGGGTGAACTAGAGATACTATTGTACAGGAGGATTTGGATTTTGTGGTAATTTCAGAGACCTGGTTCAACAGTTCCCATGATTGGCTGGCAAACATTCAAGGGTAAACCCTTTATTGCAAGGATAGAGAGGGTAAAAAAGAGGGGTATGCCTATATATCAAGAATAATGTACAAGTGAATGTGAGAGATGACATCACTAAGGGTGCTAGGGAGGAGGTGGAACCCTTAGAGCCCGTTCACACAGGGACAACTCAGGATACGACTTCAGGTCACCCCTAGTCGCCTCAAGTCGCGCTACATGTAAAAATCAATGTAAGTGAATGAGAGCCATCTTAATGCACACTACAGAAGTCACTCCGACTTCAGAAAAGTTCCTGAACTACTTCAATCTGACTTCTAAGCAACTGGTACCCATTGATTTCAATGGAGGTCGCCTCCAAGTCGGATCTCCGTCTATGCGGAGCCGACTCTCACAGAATTATCAGCTCTCAAGAGGGAACTCCACGCCAAATATATTTAAAAAAATTGGCGTGGGTTCCCCCTCCAAGAGCATACCAGGCCCTTAGGTCTGGTATGGAGTTCAAGGGGAACCCCCTACGCCGAAAAAACGGCGTGGGGTTCCCCCCCCGATCCATACCAGACCCTTATCCGAGCACGCTACCCGGTCGGCCAGGAAAGGGAGTGGGGATGAACAAGCGCCCCCCCTCCTGAGCCGTACCAGGCTGCGTGCCCTCAACATGGGGGGGTGCCTTGGGGAAGGGGGGGCCGCATGCCACCCCCACCCCAAAGCACCTTGTCCCCATGTTGATGAAGACATGAGCCTCTTCCCGACAACCCTGGCCGTTGGTTGTTGGGGTCTGCGGGCGGGGGGCTTATCGGAATCCGTGAGCCCCCTTTAATAAGGGGGCCCCCAGATCCTGGTCCCCCACCCTATGTGAATGAGTATGGGGTACAATGTACCCCTACCCATTCACCTGTGAAAAAAATTTACAAAAAAAACACAACACACAAGGGTTAAAATAGTTCCAATAAGCCCCTTGCCCGTAGACCCCGACAACCAATGGCCAGGGTTGTCGGGAAGAGATCCTTGTCCTCATCAACATGGGGACAAGGTGCTTTAGGGTGGGGGGGCCACGCGGCCCCCACTTCCGCAAGGCAACCCCCCCATGTTGAGGGCACGCGGCCTGGTATGGCTCAGGAGGGGGAACCCACACCAATTTTTTTAAAAAAAATTTGCCGCGGAGTTCCCCCTTGAGAGCTCATTCTCTGATTGGCCACGGCAAAAGTCGCCTGGCCATGGGCGACTTAAAGTTGTGTTGTAAGTCGCCCCAAGTCGTGTTCAAGTCGTGTCCAAGTTGCCTCCAAAAGTTGTGTTTAAAGTCGTGTTGCCCCTGTGTGAACGGGCCCTTATGGGTAGAGCTCCAAAGGGATGAAGCTAAGTGGAAAATAATACTAACCTGAGGGAGGAAGGGGAGACTGATCTGTTATCACAATTTGGATTAGCAGCAAGGATGGGAAGTGTTATAATGGGGGATTTTAATTATCCAGACATAGATGAATGTGTGGTTCCCTCTGCCCAGTCTAAGGCTCGCCAGTTCCTAAATGTCTTGCAGGAAAATTTTATGGGTCAGATGGTAGAAGCACCAACTATAAATAAAGCGTTACTGGGTCTAGTGATTACCAAAAATACAGACCTGAACACGGATGTGGAAATACGGGGCAATTTAGGGAACAGCGACCACAGGTCAATTGGCTTCTGTAATAAATCACACAAATAGGAAACATAATGGGGAATACAAAGACACTGAATTTCAAAAGAGCCAACTTCCCTAAACTACGAACCTTACTAGAAGGCATAAATTGGGATAAAATCTTAGGAACAAAGAAGGAGAGATGGGTTTGTTTTAAGAGCATATTAAATAAGGGCATTAGCAAATGCATGCCATTGGGTAATACATTTAAAAAGAGCGAACAAAAGTCTTGGATGGCTTAACACCAATGTAAAAATGCATATAAAAGAAAAGTAGAAGGCCTTTAAAAAATACAAGGTTGAGGGATCCTCATCAGCATTCAGACTTTAGAAAGAATGCAACAAGAAATGTAAGGGTGCAATAAGGACGGCTAAGATAGAACATGTAAGACACATAGCGGAGGAGAGCAAAAAAAAAATCCCAAGAAATATTTTAAGTATGTAAATAGTAAAAAAGGGAGGACAGACCATATTGGCCCCATAAAGAATGCTGAAGGACATCTGGTTACAAAGGATGGGGAGATGGCGAAGGTATTGAATTTATTCTTCTCCTCAGTCTTCACGAGGGAATTGGGGGGATTCAGTAACCAAAACTGCAGTGTTTATCCTCAAGACACATCACAGGAAGCACCTCCATGGTTAACAGAGGACAGAATTAAAATTAGACTTGGGAAATCGCTGGAACCAGATGGCTTGCACCCGAGGGTACTTAGGGAACTCATTCAATTAATTGCCAGATCATTGTTCTTAATTTTTACTGACAGTCTACTGACTGGAATGGTACCAGCTGATTGGAGAAAAGCCACTGTAGCACCAATATTTAAAAAGGGCCCAAAATACATCCCTGGGAATTACAGACCAGTTAATCTAACATCAATAGTATGTAAACTCTTGTAGGGGATGATAAGGGACTATATACAAGATTTTAGTAATGAGAACGGTATCATTAGCAGTAATCAGCATGGATTCATGAAGAATCGTTCTTGCCAAACCAATCTACTAACCTTCTATGAGGAGGTGAGTTGCCAGCTAGATAAAGGAAGGCCCATAGACGTGGTGTATCTGGATTTTGCAAAAGCATTTGACACAGTTCCCCATAAACCTTTACTGTACAAAATAAGGTCCCTTGGCATGGACCATAAGGTGAGTACATGGATTGAAAACTGGCTACAAGGGCGAGTTCAGAGGGTGGTGATAAATGGGGAGTACCCGGAATGGTCAGGGGTGGGTAGTGGGGTCCCCCAGGGTTCTGTGCTGGGACCAATCCTATTTAATTTGTTCATAAATGACCTGGAGGATGGGGTAAACAGTTCAATCTCTGTATTTGCGGACAATACTTAGCTAAGCAGGGCAATAACTTCTCCGCAGGATGTGGAAACCTTGCAAAAAGATCTGAACAAATTAATGAGGTAGGCAACTACATGGCAAATGAGGTTCAATGTAGGAAATGTAAAATAATGCATTTGGGTGGCAAAAATAGGAATGCAATCTATACACTGGGGGGAGAACCTCTGGGGGAATCTAGGATGGAAAAGGACCTGGGAGTCCTAGTAGATGATAGGCTCAGCAATGGCATGCAATGCCAAGCTGCTGCTAACAAAGCAAACAGAATATTGGCATGCATTAAAAAGGGGATCAACTCCAGAGATAAAACGATAATTCTCCCGCTCTACCAGACTCTGGTCTGGCCGCACCTAGAATATGCTGTCCAGTTCTGGGCACCAGTGAATGAATGAATTAATGAAATATTTGTATAGCGCACAATGTGAACTGAATCGCCTCTAGTCGTTGTGGCGAGCTTTGATCATCTGCTAAAAGAGGAAGGTCTTGAGTTTTTTCCTAAAAGCCAGGTGATTTTCTTCCAGGCGGATGTTGATTGGTAGAGCATTCCATAGCCGAGGCCCTTGGACAGCGAATCTCAGATCCCCCTTGGATTTATAAAGGGCTTTGGGCACGAGGAGGAGGTTTTTGTTGGCTGATCGAAGACTGCAGTTTGGTGTGTAATGATTTATTTTCTCCATTAGGTATTGCGGAGCTTCTCTATGCACGCATTTCTGGGTGAGGCAAAGGGTCTTGAACGTGATCCGATTTTTTATGGTTAGCCAATGTAAGCTCCTCAGCGAAGGAGAGATGGATTCCCAGGGTTTTTTTGTGAGCACTGAAATTATTCTCTCCGGAGAAGAGACGCTTGAGAGGGGATATGATTTCAATATACAAATACCATACTAGTGACCCCACAAAAGGGAGTTTAACAAGACTTGTGGCCACTCATTAAAATTAGAAGAAAAGAGGTTTAACCTTAAACTACGTAGAGGGCTCTTTACAGTAAAAATAGTTTTGCCGACATTATTCTCTGTCTGAGATAGCCAACTCTGTCCTCTTGACATCAGGAGAACCTGAAACTCCTATAGAGGTCATATCCACCCTGAGGTCTTAAGTTCACCTCTTTCTGTTTCCAACAGGATCAAGCAAGGGCTCAAAGCATTCAGCAGGCTAACCACTTTCTGGATAGTTAAAACCTTGGCCTGACATTAGGGAGCATGCTACTTGCAGTATTTCTACATTCTAGGCAGCAGGTGTGTCCATGGAAACTACCTGCAAGGCGGCCACCTGGAAACAAGACCTTCCTTACTCACTATTGTATCGAACCAGCTTCCTTAACTAAGATGGAGTTGAGCCCAGAGTCATGGGCTCTGTGTCATGTTTATTAAAATTGTTCTGTTAATGAATACCCACCCTGTATTTTCCCATGTGTGTGCTGACATGGAGCTGCCAGGAAAATGGAAAATTGATTATCAAATACTTGCCGCAATTTTCCTTTCCTGACTGGCTCCATGTCATCACACCTGCTCGCCCGTTCGGAGTGCTAGTTACAGGATGCAGTGCTGTCTCAGGTGCTAAAATTTATGAGTTACATGTCCTATCATTGTGGGGTATGGGCGGGGCCCATAGCCATGTGTGTGCTGACATAAATCCAGTCAGGAAAGGAAAACTGCGGTAAGTATTTGATATTCAATTTACTCTTTACTCTGACACCCCTAACTAAAATCTTCTGGAACCAATTGCCTTCAGAAGTCTCCTAATCAGTAAATAGAGTCCACCTGTGTGTAATTTAATCTCAGTATAAATACAGCTGTTCTGTGAAGCTCTCAGAGGTTTGTTAGAGAACCTGGAAGTATGGAGTATGGCACAACTGCAAACTTACCAAGACATGCCTGTCTACCTAAACTGACAGGCTGGACAAGGAGAGCCTAATGCCCCACACACACTATTGGAATTTCGTCCAGCAAAAGACTGATGAGAGCTTTTGATCGGAAAATGCAATCATGTGTATGCTCCATGGGACTTTTTTTGGCGGAATTTCGGCCAACAAAGGATTGAGAGCATGTTCTCAATTTACGGTTGGAAAAAGTTCCTATCCGAAAATGCATTTGTGTGTATGCAATTCCGACACGCAAAAACTCACGCATGCTCAGATTCAACTACAAGACGGAAACGATTGGCTACTGGGTATTGAACTTCCTTTTTCTAGTCCCTTCGTACGTGCTGTACGTCACCGTGTTCTTGACGGTCAAAATTTGGTGTGTATGCAAGACAGCTTGAGCAAAATCCCGTCGAATTCCATCGGGAAAACCATCAGAGCTTTTTCCAACCAAAATTCTGATCATGTGTACGCGGCATTAAACCAGAGGACCATGGTAACTCTGGGCTGAGGAGATCTACAGCTCAGGTGGGAGAATCTGTCCACAAATCTGACCTTTATAGAAAAGTGGCTAGAAGAAAGTAATGGTTGAAAGAAAGCCATAAGAAGTCCCATTTGCAGTTTGTAAGAAGCCATGTGGGGGACATAGCAAACATGTGGAAGAAGGTGCTCTGGTCAGATGAGACCAAAATTTTAACTTTTTGGCCTAAAAGTAAAATTCTATGTATGGTGGAAAACGAACACTGCACATCACCCTGAACAAACAATCCCACCGTGAAACATGGTGATGGCAACGTCATGTTGTGGGGATGCATTTCTTTAGCAGGGACAGGGAAGCTGGTCAGAGTTGATGGGAAGATGGATGGAGCTAAATACAGGGCAATCTTAGAGGAAAACCTGTGAGAGTCTGCAAATGATTTGAGACTGGGGCAGAGGTTCACCTTTCAGTGGACAACGACCCTAAACATACAGCCAGAGCTAAAATGAAATTGTTTAGATCAAAGCATATTCATGTGTTAGAATTGCCCAGTCAAAGTCCAGACCTGAATCCAATTGAGAAACTGACGCGTTCCATCCAATCTGACAGAGCTTTAGCTATTTTGCAAAGAAGAATGGGGAAACATGTCACTCTCTAGATGTGCAAAGCTGGTAGAGACATATTCAAAAAACTTGCAGCTGTAATTGCAGTGAAAGGTGGTTCTACAAAGTGTTGACTCAGGGGAGCTGAATACAAATGCAAGCCACTCTTTTCATATATTTATTTGTAAAAAAAATTGAAAACCATTTATAATTTTCCTTAAACTGCACAATTATGTGCCACTTTGTGTTGGTCTATCACATAACATCCCAATAAAATACATTTAAATTTTTGGTTGTAACATGACAAATTGTGGAAAATGTCAAGGGGTATGAATACTTTTTCAAGGCACTGTAGCTGTAGTAAGTGTACTTTAAGTTACTGTATATTTTGGAGACTCCCGCAACTACAGCATGGGCTTCAACAGCTATAATGTCAAGGAGACAGCAATGGTTTTAGATTGTCCTTTCTGTTCTAGCTTAGTGTTCCCTTTAACTTCCTCACCTCTCCTCCTGTAGATACAGTCAGACTGCCTCACCAAAAAAAATAGATATAGGTGGAGCTTGGTGGGATGAGTTCAGCACTAACAACTCATATGTCTAGAATACTCAGCAGGAACCGGGCGAGATTTGAACAACTAATGGGCAGGCTGAATGTACTGAAAGTTAATCAATCGATTGAACACTGCCTGTGTTGATGGGGGGATCTTGCAAATGTCTTCCCCGCAACCCATAGTTGCAGGAAAGAATTTTGCACAGTGTATGGCCTGCCTAAGAGTTTATATGGGTTTTGATATGTAGCGAACAATAGGAATTATCCTATCATATCTGTAGATCACTGATCAGGGTGTCAACGGCTGGTTTTATCTACAGTGCATTGATTATTTTTTACGTATACACAGTGAGATCTTTGTGAAATTAAAATTCATTGGATTGTGTTCAAAACTGTAAAAAAAAGACAGCAAGCCAGGACAAGGACCAGTTGATGACATGTGTTGTTGGCAGTTATACAAGTAGAAGTTTAAAGGAAGCCGTACTTTGAGAGATGTTTTTTGGTGATGCTTGTTGGCACCACATGGTGCTCTCATGACAAGATTAATAACGGTAATCAAAAAGCCCTGTGCTAACCCAATTTAGCACAAGTTTTCAAACTGGAGTTCTGTTTTAACCCTGAAATGCCAGACTTGCCATATTGATTACGCTCAGCCATTCCCTGACAGTCTCACACCAAATATGGTGATAAACACTGGATGCCAAATCCAACTACTTCACCCGTAATTTATAGACATGTGCACACTGAAATATTTTGTTTCGGAATTTCGTTTTCGTCCGAAAAATAAATTTATTTAGTTACTCCCAAAATTCGTTTTTATTTATTTTGTTTCGTTAAAAAAATGCATTCGTCCAAAAATCCAAAATAATTAAAATCGAATCTTTCATTGAAGGCTTATGATGTCTGTCGAATGTTCTAAGAAGGTTCGACGGAGCAGCAAAACTGTACGATGCTGCAATCGTACATTTCTGGTCGAATGTTCTGCCTACAAGCTATAGTAGAATTCTAATGTTGTCTGACACTAGTAATAATTATATTTATTAATTATTATTACTAGTCAACCAACATTACAATTCTTCTATAGCCTATGGGCAGAGCATCTGTCCATAAATGTCCACTCACAGCGACTGCTTCATCGAATCTTCATGTCGAATCTTTTCTCTATATGTCGAATAATCTTGGACTAAAAGAGTTAGGTTAGGCACATTCGACCTCTTTTACTATTGTCTGTATAATGTTGAATCTTTTCTCTGTGTCAAATCTTTTCTCTCTATGTAGAATAATCCTGGACTAATAGAGCTAAGGTTAGGCACAGCCTTATTATAGCCTTACCTGTAACAAAAAGTGGATTGTAAGGGTTTACAACCACTTTAAACTCAAAACGTTGCATAATTTAACTAGTTAAAGAACTGCATGAAAAACTTTTTTTCTCTTTTTTTTTTCTCGTTTTGGATAGAGTAGGAAACTCCTGTCTGATATTCTGAGTTTAAGGGGATTTTAACCAAATTTTGAAACACTGTAACTCTCAATTTCCCCACTTCTGTTTCCCTAAACCTAAAAGAAAAAAAAGGAACACGGTGATGAAATAGAAACTAAACTAGAAGGCACAAATGAAACTAAACCATTAGATCTATGTATAGATGTAAAAAAAGAAAATAATGCAAATATATATTGTAAATATTATGTAAAATGGATCCTCTTTAAGGCTGGATTCACATCTATGCATTTTTAGTGTTTTTTGCATTTTGCAGATTTGCACTACAGAAGGTCTACTACAAATCTGCAATATGCAAAAAGCACTAAAAATGCATAGATGTGAATCCAGCCTTAAAGAGGAAGTAAACATCCCTCTAATGTTTGCACCTATAGGTAAGTCTATAATAAGGCTTACCTATAGCTACTGTAAATATCTCCTAAACATGCACCGTTTAGGAGATATTTACTGTATACCGCACCAATTACATCATCGGTGCATGCACTCTGAAGGAACGGCTGCTATTGGCGATTTCTTGTGCCGTGACCAGCGATGCATACTAGCACATTATGCCTTTACTTTGCAAGTAAAAAAAAAAGGAAAAAACAGTTTACTTCCTCTTTAATAATCCTCTTTTAAAGCTGCTTCAGGGAATGACAGCTCTAAAGCAGGAAGTGCCAAAATCCTTGTTGCTGCCAGCTTCATTCATCACAACACCACAGAGGGGATGGGGGAACAGACATTCCTCCATTTCCTATGTGTGTAGAGGTCCCTACTGTCCCAGGCTGCTTTGAGGAGCGGGAGAGGCCAGGAACCACCACAGGCGATTTTGGGTGGCCCTGTTCGATGCAACTGCAGCCATGATTTTGGTATAACTGTGTGCTGACAGGATATATATATATATATATATATATATATATATATATATATACATATATATACATATACATATACATACATACATACATATATATATATATATATATATATATATATATATATATATTTAACCCTTTCATGACTAAGCCTATTTTTGGCATTTGGTGTTTATAAGTTAAAATCCATATTTTTTGCTAGAAAATTACTTGGAACCCCCAAACATTATATATATTTTTTTAGCAGAGACTCACGGTATTTGGGCAGCGGTGTTTTAAACGCACCTTTTTGGGAAAAGGGATACTTTCATGAATTAAAAATATAGGAAACAGTAAAATTAGCCCAATTTTTTTGCATAATGTGAAAGATAATGTTACGCCGAGTAAATAAATACCAAACATGTCACACTTTATAATTGCACGCACTAGTGGATTGATGACAAAGTACAGAACCTAAAAATCTCAATAGGCGACGCTTTAAAAAATTTTTACGGTTACCAGGTTAGCGTTACAGAGGAGGTCTAGTGCTAAGATGATTGCTCTCATTCTGACGATCGCGGCGATACCTCACATGTGTGATTTGAACACCTTTACATATGCGGGCGCGACTCCCGTATGTGTTTTCTTTGCTTCGCGAGCTCGCGGGGACAGCGGGCGCTTTAAAAAAAATATATATTATTTATTTATTTTATTTATTTTAAAATGAATAAATTGTTTTTTTTTTTTTAAATAAAAAATGTGATCACTTTTATTGCTGTCACAAGGAATGTAAACATCCCTTGTGACAGTAATAGGTGGTGACAGGTACTCTTTATGGAGGGATCGGGGTCTAAAAGACCCCCGATCCATCCTTTACACTTCAATGTATTCAGATCGCTGAAAACGGCGATTCTGAATACTGTATATTTTTTTTAAACCGGCGCCATTGGCAGCCGAGTAAACGGGAAGTGACATCATGACGTCGCTTCCGTGTTTACTATTAGGATACTGGAAGCCGATTACAGCTTAGTTCCAGTTCCTCCCCAGCAGCCAGAGGCATCGGAGCTCGAATTGGTGCTCCCGATCGAGCGGGAGCACTGGTAACAGCGGCGGGAGGCGGCGGGAGGGGGGTTGTCCCCTCCCGCTCCTCCAGCATAACAGCCGAGCAGCTTTTATTTGCTTCGGTTGTTATGGCTGGATAGCCAATCGCCTGCTGTAAAAAACAGTACTGGGATGATGCCTGTAGGTGCGGGCATCATCCCGGTATAGTCCCCGGAAGCCGAGTACGCAGATCTGTGTACGCTCGGCGGGAAGGGGATATATACATACATACGGTGGTTAAAACTTGTCCTTTTTTTTAATTAAAATTCAGCCATGTTCCATCCTCTCATTTTTGGCTTGGCAAGAATGACAGGTATACTGCTGCAGCCTCCATAGAGCGGCTTGAAGAGGGAAGACCTGGCTGTTATGTCAGAAAAAATTGATTTATTAAAGTGTAAATCTTAACAATGAATTTCTCTTATTCGCTACCTTTTGGTCTATTAAATATACCATTGTAAGCACTTTCCTATATCTGTCCAATAACTTCAAAAACGTTTGTCATTGATCCTGCCAGCAATTCAGTGCCGTCCAATGTCCTCTGTAAGGTTAGCTCAAACAATGTTATCAAGAAATGCATTAGAACTACAGAAACACCCCCCCCCCCCCACCAATGTTATGGAGAAGAGAAGAAAGGACGTGTCCGTTGGTCTTGTGTAAGGTTGACAACACTGCTCCTCCATAGATATAGTAGAGCCAGAGTTGTCACCCAAGGAAGGAAAGTGTGCTGGTGCTTTTGCTTTGTCCCTCCATGAGGTCTCCCTTCCTAGGTTCCTTTCTTCAATTCTCCCTTTTTGCTTTTTTTCAGATCCCTTGCACTTTGTCACATGCATCATTGATATTTTTATTTTGGTAATTTATAATTCATTGTTTGTACATATTATTTTTCATGTTGGTGCTGAGTATGTGCTGTCTATTTCAGCTGGACATCATCAAGCATGAATCCTGAAGAAGCAATTTCTTGCGAAACACGTTGATTTGATAAGCTTATCTGTATATTGGTGCAATACTATGTTATTTGCTTGATCATACCAGTATATCTTTTTATAAGCTTTTAAGAAATGGTGCTTCTTTTTAAAGGAATGTAATAAATATAGATTTTTTATGGAGTTTAGGTTTTTGTTTCTTTTCCCATTGTTTGGCACATTTCAAGTCCCTCCCTTTCCCGATGAGTAGAGGGGGTGCTCTGTTTTCCCTTTCTGAGGCACAGCTTTCCACTAAATTTTTTTTCTTTTTGGTATATTATCTCAAACAATGTTATCAGGAAAAATATTAGGACTATAAAACCTCCCCCACCCCAAAAATGTTATGGAGAACAGGAGAAGGGATGTGTCCTTTGGTTTTGTGTTAGGGTGACAACACTGCTCCGCCATAGTTATAGTAGAGCGAGTGTTGTCATCCGAGAAAGGAAAGTGTACTGATGGCAAAAAAAAAAAAAGGAATAAAGAGAGCTAATAGTCTAATGACTATTTATCATGAGCTGAACTCAAAGATCTATGACTTTTTCTATGTACACAAAGGGCCTATTTATCTCAAATATTGTTCACAAATCTGTCTACATCTGTGTTAGTGAGCACTTCTCCTTTGCCGAGATAATCCATCCCCCTCACAGGTGTGGCATATCAAGGTGCTGATTAGACAACATGATTATTGCACAGGTGTGCCTTAGGCTGGCCTCAATAAGAGGCCACCCTAAAATTTGCAGTTTTGTCACACAGCACAATGCCACAAATGTTGAAAGTTTTGAGGGTGCAATTGGCATGCTGCCTGCAGGAATGTCCACCAGAGCTGTTGCCCTTGAATTGAATGTTCATTTCTCTACCATAAACCGTCTCCAAAGGCGTTTCAGAGAATTTGGCAGTACATCCAACCAGCCTCACAACTGCAGACCACGTGTAACCACACCAACCCAGGACCTCCAGATCCAGCATCTTCACCTCCAAGATCATCTGAGACCAGCCATCCGGACAGCTGCTGCAACAATCAGTTTGCATAACCAAAGAATTTCATCTTAGGGAAGCTCATCTTCATGCTCGTCATCCTCATCGGGGTCTCGACCTGCCTGCAGTTTGGTGACGTAACCGACTTGAGTAGGCAAATGCTCACGTTCAATGGCACCTTGGAGAGGTGTTCTCTTCACGGATGAATCCCAGTTTTCTCTGTACAGAGCAGATGGCAGACAGTCTGTATGGCGTTGTGTGGGTGAGCGGTTTGCTGATGTCAATGTTGTGGATCGAGTGGCCCATGGTGGCGGTGGGGTTATAGTATGGGCAGGTGTATGCTATGGACAGCTAATGCAGGTACATTTTATTGATGGCATTTTGAATGCACAGAGATATCGTGACGAGATCCTGAGGCCCATTGTTGTGCCATTCATCCACGACCATCACCTCATGTTGCAGCTTTATAATGCATGGCCCCATGTTGCAAGGATCTGTACACAATTCCTGGAAGCTGAAAACATCCCAGTTCTTGCATGGCCAGCACACTCACCGGACATGTCACCCATTGAGCGTGTTTGAGATGCTTTGGATCGGCGTATACGACAGAGTGTTCCAGTTCCTGCCAATATCCAGCAAATTCGCACAGCCATTGAAGAGGAATGGACCAACATTCCACAGGACACAATCAACAACCTGATCAACTCTGAGAAGGAGATCTGCTGCACTGCATGAGGTAATTGGTGGTCACACCAGATACAGACTGGTTTTCAGGTTGCTTTCCTTGTACTGTAGTGACCTCTTTAGTTTCTACACATGGGAAGGAGATAGTAGTTTACAGAAGGCAGATAACATTGTCGTTTCCAGTTAAAATAAAACCATAGGAGGGTGCGCTACCCTGCGCACCAGATGCCACTTATCTAAAACTTTTATTGTAAATCATAAAAGGTATGTGTATGATCATAGATAAGCTTCTCTCTTATTCAAGACTGCATTGACACAAGGCATATCTCACTCCACACTTGTTTCCAGTTCATCAGACAGAAAGTGACAAGGACACTGCATTTGTAGCAAATTTAATGAGTATCTTTCTGTACTTGCTAGCCTGAAAAATGAAAATCAATGCAGCCACCACATCTGGTAAGCTGCAATATATTACATTTTCATTCTAGTTTTAGATATGCTTTTAGCTATAAAGCTCTGTTCACATCATGGAGGTGCAACCAAGTGTGTGTGCTTTTTTTCATGTTTCCGTGCATTTACGTGTGCCACATTTAGGGCTTAGGGCAGCCCATTCATTTCAATGGGCTGTCCTATGCTCATGAAACACGCAAAAAAAGTGCATGCACCATTTTAAAAATTGCGCCACGTCAAAATGCAAGGTACTGCAATACTATGCGTTTTAGCGTGTGTAACACTTACCCCCGAAGGAGCGGCTGAATTTTTCTGGGCTTACCGATTACCTCCACCAGCTCGTAACTCGTTGGCCTTGTCTAGGGGTTCCCAGGGTTGATGACCCAGTAACTGTAGAGACCGACACTTGGATTCCTTGTTAGGATTTTTATTTTGCATAAAACAGTTTATTCCCAACTTAGAGACTGAGTTTGTTTGAGGGTATCAGGATAAAGTTTAGCTCAGGTGCTTGGAACTGCTAACTTCACTCGCAACTGGATTCTTTAACTGTTGATAAATCGTTGAGCTTGGATCTAGCAGCTAGTGATGGACTAACTTCCGACAGGACGTTTCGCGAACGCGGACCGCGAACGCGGCCGATAGTTTGCAAACCGTAACGCGGCGGGCCCCATTGACTTCAATAGGAGGCGAACTTTGCAAACCTACAGGTCAAATTTGCAGCCACAAAATAATTACTAGCTGTGCAAACATAGTCCCACCACATGGCCAATGACATAACACATGTATGAGGTAAATCTGGGATCGACAACTACAAGAATTCTTTTTTTATATGTCAAATTGTGACAATTCAGGACTGTGGAGTGCATGAAGGCAATGGAGGAGAGGGAAGGTTAGGGTAGGCAAAGAAGAGGGTGCAGGAGATGATCACCAGCAGCGTGACATACAGCAATGACACCTGCACCGTGATAGAGTCATCTGACACCAGCACCGTGATAGAGAGCACTGACATCAGCAGCATGACATACAGCAATGACACCTGCACCGTGATAGAGTCATCTGACACCAGCAACGCGATAGAGAGCACTGACATCAGCAGCATGACATACAGCAATGACACCTGCACCGTGATAGAGTGATCTGACACCAGCTCCGTGATAGAGAGCACTGACATCAGCAGCGTGACATAAAGCAATGACACCTGTACCGTGATAGAGTGATCTGACACCAGCACCGTGATAGAGAGCACTGACATCAGCAGCGTGACATACAGCAATGACACCTGCACCGTGATAGAGTGATCTGACACCAGCACCGTGATAGAGAGCACTGACATCAGCAGCGTGACATACAGCAATGACACCTGCACCGTGATATACAGCACTGACACCTGCACTGTAAGCAGCCCCAGGAGTAAGTCAGCATAGCACAGGGATGGTGGGAGCCCCTCATAATGAGCATAGCACAGGGATGGTGGGAGCCCCTCATAATGAGCATAGCACAGGGATGGTGGGAGCCCCTCATAATATGCACAGCAGAGGTACAGCCCCAGGAGTAAGTCAGCATAGCACAGGGATGGTGGGAGCCCCTCATAATAAGCAGCCCCAGGAGGAAGTCAGCACAGCACAGGGATGGTGGGAGCCCCTCATAATGAGCATAGCACAGGGATGGTGGGAGCCCCTCATAATATGCACAGCAGAGGTACAGCCCCAGGAGGAAGTCAGCATAGCACAGGGATGGTGGGAGCCCCTCATAATAAGCAGCCCCAGGAGGAAGTCAGCACAGCACAGGGATGGTGGGAGCCCCTCATAATAAGCAGCCCCAGGAGGAAGTCAGCATAGCACAGGGATGGTGGGAGCCCCTCATAATGTGCATAGCACAGGGATGGTGGGAGCCCCTCATAATGAGCATAGCACAGGGATGGTGGGAGCCCCTCATAATATGCACAGCAGAGGTACAGCCCCAGGAGGAAGTCAGCACAGCACAGGGATGGTGAACTTTACAACCCTACAGGTCATATTTGCAGCCACAAAATAATTACTAGCTGTGCACACATAGTCCCACCTCATGGCCAATGACATAACACATGTATGAGGTGAATCTGGGATCGACAACTACAAGCATTCTTTTTTTATATGTGAAATTCTGACAATTCAGGACTCTTGACACAATGGAGGCGAGGGAAGGTCAGGGTAGGCAAAGAAGAGGGTGCAGGAGATGATCACCAGCACCAGCATCGTGATATAGAGCAGTGACACCTGCACCGTGATAGAGTGATCTGACACCAGCACCGTGACATAACACATGTATGAGGTGAATCTGGGATCGACAACTACAAGCATTCTTTTTTTATATGTGAAATTCTGACAATTCAGGACTCTTGACACAATGGAGGCGAGGGAAGGTCAGGGTAGGCAAAGAAGAGGGTGCAGGAGATGATCACCAGCACCAGCATCGTGATATAGAGCACTGACACCTGCACCGTGATAGAGTGATCTGACACCAGCACCGTGACATAACACATGTATGAGGTGAATCTGGGATTGACAACTACAAGCATTCTTTTTTTATATGTGAAATTCTGACAATTCAGGACTCTTGAGACAATGGAGACGAGGGAAGGTCAGGGTAGGCAAAGAAGAGGGTGCAGGAGATGATCACCAGCACCGTGATATAGAGCACTGATACCTGCACTGTGATAGAGTGATCTGACACCAGCACTGTGACATAACACATGTATGAGGTGAATCTGGGATCGACAACTACAAGCATTCTTTTTTTATATGTGAAATTCTGACAATTCAGGACTCTTGAGGCAATGGAGGCGAGGGAAGGTCAGGGTAGCCAAAGAAGAGGGTGCAGATCGAGAGGATGAGGAGGGTGCAGAAGAGTAAGGCTGAGTGAGCCACTCAACCAATTCTGGTGCTTCCTTTGACCTAATCAATTGCACCTTCTGCAATTTCCCACTTTGGCTCAGGCCTGTTGCTCCTGCCCTACCCCTACCACCACTGCGGAAGGGCCTGCCTCTTCCTCTGCCTGTCATTTTTTAAATAACCCTGTGACAAAACTCTCAGCCTCTATACTGATAAAGGACTGCTGCAGAATATGGCAGCAGTCAGCAGTAGTGCACCTCAACCCTATATATTGTGGACCTATACCAGTCCTTAGGATTAGCAGACTGTACCTCACTCAACCCTATATACTCTAGTACGCTATACCTTACCAGTCCTTAGAAGGACCTTTGTGCAACTAGTAGGTTGTGATTAGCAGACTGTACCTCACTCAACCCTATATACTGTAGTACACTATACCTTACCAGTCCTTAGAAGGACCTTTGTGGAACTAGTAGGTTGTGATTAGCAGACTGTACCTCAGTCCCTATACTGATAAAGGACTGCTGCAGAATTGGGCAGCAGTCAGCAGTAGTGCACCTCAACCCTATATATTGTGGACCTATACCAGTCCTTAAGGATTAGCAGACTGTACCTCACTCAACCCTATATACTGTAGTATGCTATACCTTACCAGTCCTTAGAAGGACCTTTGTGGAACTAGTAGGTTGTGATTAGCAGACTGTACCTCAGTCCCTATACTGATAAAGGACTGCTGCAGAATTAGGTAGCAGTCAGCAGTAGTGCACCTCAACCCTATATATTGTGGACCTATACCAGTCCTTAAAGAGGAAGTAAACCCTGATGAGTTTACTTCCTCTTTTTTTCCCTGCAAAGGTAAAGCATAATGGACTACTATGCATCGCATAGTAGCCCATTATGTGTCACTTACCTGACACAGGAGCCTGCGAAGTCGCCGCTGTCCCCTGTAGTCCGCCGCATCCATCTTGCTTGTGGCGTCTCGCAGCTCCGCCGAATGACAGCGGCGAAGCCGCGATGACGTCACACCCGCGCATGTGCACGGGAGCGGGCGTCTCGCAGCTCCGCCGCTGTCATTCGGCGAAGCCGCGATGACGTCACTCCCGCGCATGCGCACGGGAGTCGACAAATGCGGAAGCTCCATTCTTGGAACTGCCGCCTTTAGTGCGCCTGCGCGCCGCTGTCTACGGCGCATGCGCCGTAGACAGCGGTGCCCGTTTTCGGGCAAATATCTCCTAAACCATATAGGTTTAGGAGATATTTCTTGGACCTACAGGTAAGCCTTAATCTAGGCTTACCTGTAGGTCAAAGTGGTTTGTAGGGGTTTACTTCCTCTTTAAGGATTAGCAGACTGTACCTCACTCAACCCTATATACTCTAGTACGCTATACCTTACCAGTCCTTAGAAGGACCTTTGTGGAACTAGTAGGTTGTGATTAGCAGACTGTACCTCAGTCCCTATACTGATAAAGGACTACTGCAGCAGAAGGGCAGCAGTCAAGTATAATATTCTTTCTATATTTGGAAGAAAGAATATTATACGTGTACAAGCCTATTACCATACCAGTCCTGAAAAGAACCTTTGTGGACCTAATAGTAACAGCTACTGATTAAACTGACTGTCCCTCACTGCCACACACAGCTTCCTGCCTGTCCCTATTTAAACTGACAAAACACAGGCTCCTGCAACAATAACTTGAATAGCACTCAAAACTATATCCTGTACTACTTTACCATACCAGTCCTGAAAAGGACTTTTGTGGACCTAACAGTAACAGCTAATGATTAAACTGACTGTCCCTGCTGCACACAGCGTCCTGCCCCTCTCTCAGCACTGACAAAAGACAGGCTGCTGCAACAATGACTTGAATAGCAGTGCCTCAAACCTATATCCTGAACTACACCTATACCATACCAGTCCTTAAAATAACTTTTGTGGACCTAATAGCTAGCGATTTGGGTCACTGCATTCTCTCCCTGCTCCACACAGCAACCTCTCCCTATAATGACATATGAAAGAATGTAAAATGGCCACCGGATCGGGTCTATTTATAAGTTAGGGGGAATGTCCAAGTGTCCATGTGCTGTAATGTCTCAATTGGCTGTCCTGTACCACATGATGGATGTGTCATCATAGGTCAAAGTTCTTTTACACAGTAAACGCGTAAGTCCGCCGGGCGAACAGCGGCAATAGTCCGCCGATCGGGCAGACCGCGAACAGCCGAAATTCGTCGCAAACCGACCGCCGGGCGAACAGTTCAGCCATCCCTACTAGCAGCCAACAAGTAATTCTAGCCTTGCAAAGTCTCTCACACAGACTTGGTTGAAAGGTAACTGGAAGGATAGAGGTAGGAACTTTTCTTACTGTACCAGAATCTTGCAGCCGGTCCGGCGATACTGTAAGAAATGTGAATTCAATCAATGTCTATGGCAGCTCAGCTTCCAGGCTCTTACCGAGCAGCCAGCCTCGTGCGTGGCCCTCTTACTGAAGAGTCCTCCCCTGGTTGCATGTAGAGTTGCTGGGCCTCTCCAGACTACACCTTAGAATCCTTAGAATCCTCCTTCCAGTTACTGCGCCTAGAACTGCGCCTCGAACCCAGAACCACATGACTTCAGCACCTTAAGTACCCTCTCCCGGAATACACAGCAGAACAAACGCGCCCACTGATTGGCTCAGAGAGAGAGATTGGTACCCAATGCGTCCAATCAGACCTCGTTCTAAGGCCTCTCACAGGTGCAAACCCCACCTATGACCAGGCAGAACCTCAATACAACACAACCAAACTGATACCAAAGCATAATTTAGAACAATTAACCCCAAAACTCAACTATAGTTTTGGGCAAAAACTACATTTATAGACATAGCACGTACTCATTAGGAGTACCGGTGCTAGCGGGGACTTCCGGACGAATTTGTGATTGCGGCAGCAGCAGCGTCTCACAGCTCAGCTACTCTGTCAGCCATCCGACCGCTGTGGAGCGAATTCCGCACCCGACAGGTATTACACCGCTGAGGATGCCTTCATCGGCCGCGAAGAGAGCGGCTAAGGCTAGCAGCACCCCGCGGAAATCCACCGCCACGCTGTGCATAGAGGCTGGCCCCACCCCCGCCATCTTGTCTTCTCCGCCGAGGTCACAGCAGCCTGGGAGGGGGGTATGGCGCAGCTTCAGGAGGCAGAGGGAATCCTCCCAGTCCATGCACATCCCTCTGCACATCCCTCTGGCATAGAAGGGACAGATATCACCCGGCCTATCCTTGAGGCAATCAACGCCAGCAAGGCAGAACTCATGGGGCGCATTGACCACCTATCGTCTGAATGCACCCTGATCAGACATGACCTGGACAAGATAAGGGGCCGCATGAGCACAGTGGAGACGAGGGTGTCAGCGGTGGAGGACGCATCTCAGGATTATGGAGCCCAACTGGCAGAGCTCAGGGACCAGGTCAGGTACCTACAACACAAAGCCATTGACTCTAAGGACCGCCAGAGGCGTAATAATGTCAGAGTGGTGGGGCTCCCCAAGGGGGCGAAAGGTGTTCAGCCCTCTCAGTTTGCAGAACAATTTTTTAAACAGCTCCTGTCCCTGCAAGAGGTGTCATCTGTGTATGTGGTTGAAAGGGCGCACCGAGTCCCCACGGGCAGACGTCCCCCTGGAGCGTTCCCTCGCCCTTTCCTGGTTCACTTCTTGAACTTTTGGGACCACGACATGATCCTATCCAGTGCCAGGAGACTGCCAGGAATTGCGCCATGAAAATGCAAAGATTATGCTGTTTCCAGACTTCTCTGCGGCTACGCAACAGGAAAGAAGATCTTTTAATGACATCAGAAGACGCCTAAGAGAGAAGGAGATCAAGTATAGCATGTTGTACCCGAGTAAACTCCGAGTTCAATATAAAGGATCGGTGAGGTTTTTTGATCGCCCGGAGGAAGCCGTTGACTGGACGGATAAGGAGCTTGGGAGGTAAACTCATCAACGAAGGAGACGTGGTGAAGGGGTCCCATTCTACACTGAGGGGGGGTTTCTTACATCCGATTGGGCATAGTGGATTGACAATGGATGGGCGATAATTAACGGGGAGGAATCCTTGCCACCTGCTATTGCTGCACGGTTGATGGGGTCCTGGGGTTAATGTGTACCCATGCTGTTTTGCCACTGGTTCGGACTCAAGGGACAGAGGAACAGGGGTGGGGATGAGGTGCTACCTCCTAAACTTTACTGCCGGGGTGGCATGTTTTGCCACTCTGGGGGTTCTTCTTACACAGGGGGCTTTCTGGTTAACGTGGCACTCTGCCCCCCACTCCCTTTCCTGTGTCGGACTCCTACAGGATCCCTTTGCCATTTACTGATCCGGATGTCTGTCCAATGACTGATTGATATACTGGGCCGGTTGCCAGTCTCTGGTCGGTGCTACTGTCGGGCCTGGCTCCCGTATTGCTGATCGGAGCTTGTGAAGACGCTACGGAACCAGCTAAGAAAATACCGGACTTTCAATTAGTGCGGCGGGAGTTCAAAGTGACAGTTATGGTCAAGTTTTTTGGTTTTGGGACTAAGCTTAGTGCCGGACATGTTGGGGTTGTTTCTGGTACACAAGCTTGGGTGGGTTTTTTGGGGTCACAGCTCGATACAGGGATGTACTTGATGCTAAAGTTGTCTTAGGGATGATGTTACAAACCTTGTGGGAGAATCAACTCCCGCCACATAGGTCATGCTGGCTTGGCATAGTAGCCACTTTTGATAATGGCGGATGAGTTGAGAATTGTGTCTTGGAACGTTCGAGGCCTTAACCACAGACTTAAGAGGGCCTCAGTGTTCCAATTTCTTAAAGTATCTAAGCCGCACCTGGTTCTCCTGCAGGAAACACACTTGGACGGGAGTAGGGTCCTTGCTCTACGCAGGCCGTGGATACAGAGGACCTTTCATTCCACTTATTCCACGTTTGCGAGAGGGGTTTCCCTCCTGGTCAGCAAGAGTGTGCCCTGCGTGATCCATCAGGTAATGTCTGACCCAGATGGGAGATATGTGGTGCTTGTTCTGGATGTATTCCATAGGCAAATAGTGGTGGTGAATGTATACGTGCCCCCCCCCCCCATTTCATTCAAAGGTGTTATATGAATTATTGACCAAGCTTGCTCCATATGGCCATCTCCCGACTATATGGTTGGGGGATTTCAATGCCGTTCTTGATGCGGCCTTGGACTCCTCCAATCCGGGCAGGGTGGACTCTGCCGGACTGGTTGGCTGGAGCTCTGTGGCGGGGTTGACGGAGTTGTGGCGCTGGCGGCATCCGTTAGATAGATGCTATTCGCACATATCGGCCACCCACAGGTCTTCAGCCAGGATTGACCTGGCCTTTGGGAATAATGTGTTGTTGCCGTATGTGTCTGAGACCTCATATCTGGCAGGGGGGTTGACTGATCACAATCCTCTGGCGGTCACCCTAACCTTTGGGAAGGAGAAGAGGAGGTGTGGTTCGCGGGTTTCCCCGGGCTGGATACAGAATGAAGGGGTCTCTGCCCAGGTGGGTAGCGCTATGCAATCCTACTGGACATCTAATGATGGCACGGCTGACCCGGGGATAGTCTGGGACGCATTCAAAGCGGTAGCACGGGGCGAGTATATATCGGCCATTAAAGTTGCACGGACAACAGATAGAAAGGAGGCCGAGGAGTTGGCACTACGTGAAAGGCAGGAGGCGAAGGCACATGCGGACTCCCCAACAGGGGACTCGTATAGGGCCTTACTGGATGCTAGGCGAGCTTTGTCTCTACATTTTACCGGACAAGCCAGGGTGGAGTTGACAAGGAATGTCCAGACAGTGTTCGCAGAGGGAGATAAAAATGGGAAACTCTTGGAAATGCTGGTGGCGGATCGCCCTCCCCCTACGTGTATACCAGCGGTTCGGGACGGGCGGGAGAACTTGGTAACTGACGCCGAATGGATTATGCTGGAATTCGTGTCCTATTACTCTAAGCTGTACTCTCCCATCCCTTCCTATGATCCTGTGGCCTTGGGGGCCCTGCTGGAGACCCTCCCGATTCCGCAATTGTCCGCTGAAGACAGAGATCTTCTGGATGCTAAAATAACACTTAAAGAAATTCAAGGGGCAATATTTACATTCCCCCCTAATAAAGCCCCGGGTCCGGATGGTTTTCCAGGCGAGTTCTACAAGGCCAATGTGGAATTACTAGCTCCCAGACTTAATTTACTTTTGGACTATTGCCATGACCATGATACTCTCCCACAATCCATGCTAAAGGCCTATATGGTCCTTCTACTAAAACCAGGCAAAGATCCTACTGAGTGTGCGTCTTATAGACCGATAGCGCTGCTAAACATCTTAAAATCCTGACCAAAATACTGGCCACTAGGCTGGCTGCTGTACTTCCCTCGGTAGTTTATATTGATCAAACAGGATTTATGCCGGGTAAGTCTACTGACACGAATTTAAGACGGTTATTTACCCACTTGCAGATTCCCCCACCTGCGGATGCGTCGAGGGTGGTGGTCTCGATAGATTTTGAGAAGGCCTTTGACTCTGTGGACTGGCTGTACATGTCCACGGTGCTGAAGGCCCTGGGTTTCGGCCCTCAGTTTAGAAAATGGGTGTCTATGTTATACCGATGTCCGAAGGCGGCTATTAGAGTTGGCTCCTCACTATCAGAGTTTTTTGAGGTAGATAGGGGGACCCGACAGGGTTGTCCCTTATGCCCGTTTTTGTTTGCCCTGGCGATCGCCCTGTGCACTTCTTCCGAGATTAATCCCATCACAGTGGGTACTATCCACGAGACCTTAGCGCTCTATGCAGATGATATGCTGCTTTTTCTAAATGACCCGGGGGAGTCGCTGAGGGCAGCATTGCAGGTTATCGACCACTTCACTATCTTTTCTGGGCTGAGGGTGAATTGGAGTAAATCCTCTATCTTGCAGATAGACCCGGGGGCCAGGGGGAGGGCAGATCCCACGCTCCCATTACAATGGGTTGAGTCTATGAAATATTTAGGTGTTCGAATTACAGCTAATGTCCGGGACTATATGTCTCTGAACTTATTTCCTCTGCTTCAGTTACTTAGGAAAAAGGTGCAGGCCTGGGCCAGATTACCGTTATCCCTTGCTGGGAGAATCAGTCTTCTAAAGATGAAATTTCTCCCGATTATTCTGTATTTCCTTAGGCATGCTCCTGTGTGGGTCCCGAAGTCTTATTTTAAGAAAATCAATAGCATTATCATATCCTACATTTGGGCCCCCGGGTCCCCGAGGGTGGGCATTGGAACGTTACAGGAACCAACTGACCAAGGGGGATTGGTGCTGCCCAACTGTCACAAATACTATATAGCCGGCCAACTGGTATTCGCACATAGATGGCTGACGACTGATGAGGGGAATGCAGCGACCGTACTGGAGGCTGCCCAGCTGGGCTCCCTGGAGAGTCTCAGGTTCGCCCTGTTTAGAGGTCTCTGGTCGGATCTGCCCTTAACGGAAATGATGAAGGCCACCATTAAGGCCTGGGGGGTAGCGGTCAAGTTGGCATGCCCGTCTTATAGGGGGGTGACACCGTCGACTCCTTTATGGATGAACCCCACGCTGCCCCACTTCTATAACTTGCCGGATCCTATGCTTTGGGCAACAAAAGGTATTAGGACGCTATAGGACATTACCACTTTTGGGGAGCTTCTCACGTTCTCTCAATTGCAGGCAAGACATGACCTCCCCAATGGGTACTTGTTTAGATATTTGCAGATCCGGCATGCTTTTCAAGCTCAGTTTCATGTGATGAGTGCGGAGTCGGTGCCCTCCTCGCTCGAGACTCTGCTACGGAGTGAGAGTCTGCTTAAGCCTCTCTCGCTCACATACAAAGCAATGTTTGCATCCTCACCTTTAGCGATCGTTAAATGCAGGGACAGATGGGCAGTGGAGGTCCCGGAGGTAAGGGGGGAGGACTGGGTCTCTCTATGGGCCCAACCGTTTAGACACTTGGTGTCCGCACGAGACAGGCTGATCCAGTTCAAGTTCCTACACAGGAGCTACTATACCCCGGCCAGACTACACAAGATCTACCCGACCGTATCTGCGGAGTGCTGGCGGTGCACCTACGCACCCCCAGATGTGGATCACATCTTCTGGGGCTGCCCCCAGGTGCGGGAATTTTGGGAGGAGGTTGTTTCTTGTATATCTGATCTAATTCAGGTACCAGTCCCATTAACAATACGAGTGTGCCTGCTGGGGTTGGTGGAGGAAGTGGTGCCGTCACGGGCTATGCGCACAATGTTGAATGTTTTACTATTCTATGGTAGGAAAGCCATATTGCTGCATTGGAAGAAGGTCAGGGCTCCAAGTATTTCCTTCTGGAAGGGGATGGTTAACTCGATGCTACCATGCTACAAAGCCACTTATGAAGCTAGGGGGTGCATGAGGAAGTTTGACAAGGTATGGCACACATGGTTTAATTCTGAATCAACAGTGGGGTGACCTGGACTGGAGTCACATGGTTGCTCAAGTGCAGGGCCTGCCGATACTGAAGTAGCCAGGATGTGAAGTAGTAACTCCTTTAATACACCTCGTGGGGGTACGGAACCTGGGGTTATGAAGATGGGGTTGACTTGTTAAGGTGATGCAAGACAACAGGAGAATTCGTTAAGAGGTCGAGCTGTGACCCGGGGGGGACGGGAGGTGGGGGGAGTGGGGGGTTAGTTAGTTGTACCATGTTAGATAGTTCAACGGCCGGTTGGCTGGAATGAACACCTCCAGTTGAGGCGTTCACTGATTGTATTGTATGCTTTACGTGAAAAAATAATAAACAGAATAAAAAATAAATAAAAAAAGGAGTACCGGTGCTACACGTGCATGAATGTACGCATTAGCAAAAGGCGTGGGGTGCCAATAAGAACTAATGGCGCTGCTGTCCATCTGCAAAAGAACAGGGATTTGTAGTGTACATAGTGGATGTTATTTGCGGCCATCTGCACTGCTCTGTTTGTTCCAAACAAAGGGAAGTGAGAAGGAAAAGGAGAGGTTCGGGAGCTTACAGAGATTACAAGGAGGCAGGAAAACACAGTAAGAAACACTTTAAGCCTTGTTTAAAGCTCGTTTAGCTGTACTTCTCCAGTGGAGCAGTGGTGTCACTGAGCCGGTCCAGGCTCGTGCAAGATCATGACAATAAGTCGGGATCTGCCCACATGCCAGGACCGGAAACCTGGCTCAGCTTCTCAGTGAGCCGAGTGAGGGGGCAGAGTAGAGAGCTGTGGCTGACAGTCACCAGCTCTCTGCTCATGTAGCTCTGAGAACCGAGCGATCAGCAGTGTTAGATTGCTTAGTTCAAAGTGTTAGAGCCGGCGGGGGACAAATGCAGCATCCACCTAGGTAAGTATAAATCTGCAAAAATAAAAAGTCCAAACTTCTCTTTTAATGAAACATAATTTACGGTCCCATTAAAGTGAGCTCCACCAAAAAGGGGAAGTCCCTCTTGTTTGCGCCCTTCACTGTCACATTTGGCATTTTTTAGGGGGAAGTGGGTACCTGGTTTTGACCTAGAGATCAGCCTCCTCTCCTTCTTCCACAGTCTTCTGGGACACGCCACAGGTCCCAAAAACCTGCGGGACCATTTAAAAGGCACAGCATGGCTCATGCATGCACCGTCAAAAATCGTCTGTGAAGCCACAAGGCTTCACATCCTCTATCCTTACTTACTATGCTTGCATCTGAAGCTGATTGAAAAATCAGTTGGGGTGAGGACATCGCTTGATCCCTGGACAGGTAATTGTTCTTATTGTGGTCAGCAGCCGCAATATTTTTAGCTGATGATTTTTTTGGGGGGGAGGGGGGCCTTGAGTTCCTCTTTAACCACTTACTGCCCTGGAAGATTTTCCCCCATCAAGGCCAGGCCATTATTTACACTACGGCACAACATCGGTTTGACTGACAATTGCGCGTGAGATGCTGTAATAGACATCCTTTTTTTTCCCACAAATAGAGCTTTCTTTTGGTGGTATTTGATCATCTCTGCAGTTATTTTTTGTGCTATAAACAAAAAGAGCGACAATTTTGAAAAATAAATTTAATATTTTTTACTTTTTGCTTTAATAAATATCCCCCAAAACAAATGTTCTAATCAGTTTGGGCCAATATGTATTCTTATACATATTTTTGGTAAAAAAATCGCAATAAGCGTATCTTGTTTTTTTTGTGCAAAAGTTATAGCGTCAACAAAACAAGGGATAGATTTACGGCTTTTTTTTTTTTTTTTTTTACTAGTAATGGAGGGTGATCTGCGATTTTGTGGCAGACAGATCGGACACTTTTGGGACCATTGACATTTATACAGCGATCAGAGCTAAAAAGAGCCACTGATTACTGTATAAATGTCTCTGGCAGGGAAGGGGTTAACACTAGGGGGAGATCAAAAGGTTAAGTGTGTTCCCTGGGAGGTGTTTCTAACTGTATGGGGGCTGGGCTGACTGGAGGAGGAAATAGATCACTGTTCCTGATCACTAGGAACAGCAGATCTCTATCTAATTCCCTTGTCAGAACGGGAATCTGTTTACATTGACAGATCCCCATTCTGGCTCTCGTTACCGCGATGGGGGGTGGCCAGCGTACATTGCGGCCGCTGGGCATGCCCATTGGGTCCCCCGCCATACAGCAGATGCACACGCCTGCTACAGCTCCTTAAAGGAGCCAACGTACACCTACGGTGATTTGTGGGAACGCGCCGACCTGTCGCTGTATGGTCGGCAAGTGAGTTAAGTAGTGGATGTGTATAGATTATTTTTGGAGAATAAGGATATTGTTTAGTGTCACTTTAAACTTATACAGAGTTAGGATATAAACAAACTTCTACAGGTAAACCATAAGATTAGCCAAAGCCTGCAGAGCCGGCCAATGCTGTCCTAGCTCTCTATAAGCATGCTAACTGGGAAGCAAAACATATGGAATTGACAAATAAAACTGTATTTATGTATAAAGAAAAAGCATGGCACTCATTGATGAGTTTGTTAGCTAATAACATCCACATGTACATATAAACACAATACAAATGAACTGTAGTTATCTTTCAAAGAAATGAGGAAATACTTATAACAGCAACTACAGTTGTTAATGCTGCAGACCTCTGACGGCTAAAACCAGTTCCAACAATTTGATATTCAAATGATTTAAACAAATACCTATTGTGCATCGTCCTTCTTTTAAAGTTAATGTTAGGTCAAAGCTGTTTCCCTATATGCTTTGAAAAGGATTTTTTTTTAATACATGGAGAGGTGGGTTCTAAAGCACCTTTGCATGGTTAGGCGTATCAGTAAATCCCACAAAATTTCAATTTTCATATATTTTTGAATCGCCACAAAGGATATAAGTCGACTTTATGTGCACCAAATGACACTGCAAAGTCAATTATTACCTTGTAAAACTAACAATGACATCACCACTGTGCCATCACTGTGCCATAACCTGTGCCAAGAGCAGAGTTGTGGGAGGGGCTCAGTAAGTTCCACCCACTACACACTGCCTGTGTTCCATCAGATTAGGCGACCCGTCAGAATTTATAACGAAAGTGACATTCCGTAGCCGCCATCTTGCTACACCCCAAACTCCTCCACAGTAAGGATACACTAAGAAGGGGGCAAGTAGACATCTTGTTACACCCACTGGAGTTTTGCACACAGACCATATATGGTGAAATACAGTATTTAGAAATTTAGACGGTCTATTTAGATGTTGAATGCTTTTATAATTCAACATGTAAACAGTCAGATGGATTTCTAAATCCTATATTTCACTATATAAGCTCCATTTACTGTTAAAAAAAAAGTTTGAAATTCAAAACTCCAGTGGGTGTAACAAGATGTCTGCTTGCCTCATTGTCAGTGTATGCTTACTGTAGAGGAGTGCAGGTTTAGCAAGATGGCGGTGACGGAACTTCACTTCGGTTACAAGTTCTGACAGGTCGCCGAATCTGACGGAACACCTGCAGGAAACTACAGGAGGGGGGGGCGGAGATATAACCAGTCACCCTGCACAGGGAGAGAGAGCAGCAGTGAGCGGTCTTTATTACAGGAAGTTCCTGGACAGCGGTAAATTCTCACACTGGATTACTGCACAGATCTGGCAGAAATACACAAAGCACACCGAGATTCAAATAAGAACACATGACTCTTGTATTTAGACAATATTTGCTTATCCTGAAGTTTGGCTTTAACTACTTAAGGCCCCCCGGCCGCAGTTGTACGTCAGTTGTTTGAAGTGGAATACTGTTGTTATGACATCAGATAGCTGCCATAACCCCATCATCCTCTTCAACAACGGGCAGTCCGCTTCAAATAAAAGTGGTCTCAGTGGCATATTTGACACAAGATCACTTTTATCGGGGATGGGAGAGGGACACCCCCTTCCTCCTCCCTCCTGTGGTCTCTGCCACTTACCAGGTAGCAGCGGAGACGTTCGGGTTCTCTCCCCTACAGGCTGGTAAATGTCTTCAGTGGAAGTTTACTTCCTCTTTAACTCTTACTGTACATCAACTTTTATTAATTCTTAATTTTCTTTGGTTTGCTGATGCAAATAATTATTTTGTTCTTTTTACTTCCTTTTTCTTTTTACTTAACAATGTATTTTCCATGTGAGGATAGTTTGATTATACTTCCTTCTAGGCAACAAGGTCTAATATTTATCCACTAAGCCATAGTTTTCCCCAGCAGACATGAACTGTGCTCTAATTTTTCTTCTGCTCTGAAGAAGCGACCTGATAGAACCTAATAAATCATTACAGTTCTCACTTCATTCCTGAAGATCATTGCCCTCTTCTTCTGAATTGCTATGTACTTCACCATACTGCTTCATCCTGATGATTTCTGACATTCTCATATAAGGAAACATATAGGACTCCTGGAAAGTATTGCCATTTTGTCTACTATCAATCTATGATGCCAGATAAATCTTTCCAGATCCCTCTCTAGTGGTTCATACTTTGGCGAAAAATCTGCCAAAATCCCATCTATAAATTGCACCCAAAGGCAAAACATTTTTTAGCTTTGGCTAGAATGACAAAGACTTAAACGGTACCCCTTACATTTTGCATTGTTATTAAACTATAAATAAAACATATTTTATTTTATATAACAACTTTTTTATTATATGTCAGACAAAAAAAAGTTTACTATTAACCCTTCCACTGGCAGAGTAGTTTTTGCCATTTTTTTCACACAAGTGTAAAAAAAAATTTTAGGCCTGAAGATTACATAACACTCCTAAAAAAATATAAATTTCCAGTCCTGATTAGGGATGAGCCATTAAACAGGGGCAGAAAAATTGGGCCTTGGGTGGTGGTGGTGGTGCCCTAAACCAAAAATATTGTTGGAAGCTGGCATCATCAAGATTGAGGAGGAATAAGGTAGTCAGCATAGGCAGTCTTCAAGGGATCCCAGATCCATAGCGAATTCAATAAGTTATATCAGCATCAGGTGCTTGATATCTGCTGATCCAAGACTGATTAATTGTTATGAATGTGAGCCTATCAATGGAGTCTGTGGACAGGCACACTCTTTGATCTATTACAAAACCCTCCAGCAGCACTGAATGTACATTCAGAAAGCATGCTGGATGCAGGACAAGCCAGTAGCTCGATTGCTTATTGAGCAAGTTCTGGCCAGGGGGCCATTCTCAAGACCAAGTAACCCAGTGGATCCTCTGTTGGAAAGATCTCCAAATCTGCTCTTGCCCCTAGATATTCCTGCACCATGGAATGCTGGTAGAAAAAGATCTAATAATTAACCTTTTCTGGATTCAGGTAATTATCTGAATTATCTGTTTAAATAATATGTTCTATTTTCATTATGTGTATCTGTTTGTATATTGGTGCTGATGAATATATATCTATATTATTCAGGTAACTGGTACAATATACAATACATTCAGTATAATTTTAATTAATCAATATCACATAAAATGATTATATATTTGGATAAATGTATAATTCTTGTATATCCTGTGAATGCTTGTTTATCTAGGAAAACACATGCTAGAGGTATATTTTTATATGGTTATAGTCATGATTTACATGTCTTTCATAACACTGATTGGCATTTTAAAACAATTCTTACTTCTAATTTGTACTTACATCAAAATATTATATTTTTACCTTATGACAGAATAATCATTGGGTCAGTAGACACTAAAGTCATAATTGTTTATATGACCTGGAATCTAATATATAATTTGAATGACTTATAATCATATGTATTTTAAAATATCACTGGGTATACAGAATTCTGATGTTTCTTCTCAAACCACTCTAGGTTGTTATATATGTTGGTCAGCGTCAGCAACTGTCCGCATATTTCCACCTTCCCAATTTCTTTAAATCAATTTGGATGATGGTACGGTTATATCCTATATTATTTAATGAATATTTGAGTCTATACTCAATGTCTTCCTGAACAAGGAATAAAGGCAAAATCTGCTAATAGAAAACATTTTCAAGAAAACAGTTTTAAGGGGATTTCCCTCTCTTTAGGGAGACATCTTCTTGCATCCTGTTACGCCTGCAGGGCAGGAAATGAAGGGAAATCTCTGCAGTCAGGCAAACATGAAAAAAGAATGACAGGAGTTTCGACCTTTCACCACTCTACCTAAAAAATTGCCTTTAGGTAGACTCTAAAATTGTCTCTTTTAAATAAGTAAGACACTTTCAGTCAACCCCCTTGATTTGTCATATACCAATCTGTAGCTTTAATTTTGTTTTTACTATACACTATTCAAATACTGCAGAAAGTGAAGTAACCATTCTTTATGATGTTCTCCAATCCGCTTACTGCCACTGGAGGGGACAAGATAAAAAGCAAAACCTATTGCAGAATGAGACAAAATGGATATATATCCTGGATACATTAGCACCAGTAGGTATCAACATAGAAATGGATCTGAATGGCTTTATTGCGAAAAAATCTTTTTTAAATGTATTTTATTTTAAAAAAAGGTCTCTAAACATTTTTTGAAATGTTGTTTCACTATCTGGAGCTTTTCTCTTCTGGCTTTTATGGTGGTTATGGTGGAGGAGGAAAAAGGAGGAGGAAAAAGGTGTAAGGCTGTAGTTTGCTTTTGATCCATTTCTGCAGTGCTGTTTGTGGTGCATTTTGTAGTTATGCATACGCGTTTCATAAATTGTTCACACGTTTTTGTTTTGCATTTTTATACTTTTTTTTGTTTTTGACCCAGTTTGTTGTTGGGTGAATTAGAAAACGCAAACCCGAGCAAAATCCCATGACCTCTATTGAACAAAAACCACACCGTATTGCTTGTAAAGGGGTAGTAAACTCAGTTTTACCACTTGTACCTACAGGCAGGCCTATAATAATGCTTACCGGTACATATATCTCCTAAATTGCATTGATTAGGACATATTCACACTGCATACAGCCAGTGACATTACCGTCACATGCGCACTGAAGGTCCGGCATACTGCGCTGAACCTTCAGAGCCCACGCCATAAACTGTGGCTCCTGCGTGCATGAATGGGAGTGACATCATCGCACCTCTGGCCACTCATGTAGCTAGAGGCTGCGAACCTGGAGGGAAGACCAGGTGAAGATAGAAGCCCTGTCAGCGGTGACAGCATGCTGCTGGCGGGCTTTATTTCAAGGTAAGTCTTTCATAATGTGCTAGTATGTGATGCATATTAGCACTATATAACATTGCCTTGCACGGGACATTTTTTTTTTTTTTTAACTGTGGTTTACTACCACTTTAAGGCTTGGTTTACACCTATGAAATATTTATTGCTTTGTACAGAAATGCTCTACCGTCTATTTAACATGGTTTTCAATGGGCACGTTCACATCTATGCTTTTTTCACCTGCTGCAATTTTGGAAGGGGTCAGGGACTTTTTTTAACCACTTCAGCCCTGGACCAACTGTCAGCCTAAGGACCAGTGGTCTTTTTACAATTTCGCACTGCACTGCTTTAACTAGTAATTGCGCGGTCATGCAATGTTGTACCCAAACGAAATTTGTGTCCTTTTCTTCCCACAAATAGAGCTTTCTTTTGATGGTATTTGATTGCCTATGCGATATTTATTTTTTACGATATAAAAGGAAAAAGACTGAAATAAAAAAAAAAAAAGATATTTTCTAATTTTTGTTATAAGAAAAATCGAATAAACTAAATTTTAGTCATACATTTAGGCCAAAATTTATTCAGCCACATGTCTTTAGTAAAAAAAAATGTCAATAAGCGTATATTTATTGGTTTGTGCAAAAGTTATAGCGTCTACAAACTAGAGTACATTTTCTGGAATTTACACAGCTTTTAATTTATGGCTGCCTATCTCATTTCTTGAGGTGCTAAAATGGCAGGGCAGTACAAACCCCCTCAAAATTAAAATTGGAAAGTAGACACCCCAAGAAAATTGCTGAGAGGCATGTTGAGCCCATTGAATTTTTTTTTGTCCCAAGTGACTGAATAATGACACAAAAAAAAAAAAAAGTTTAGAAAAAGTTGTCACTAAATGATATATTGCTCACACATGCCACAGTTATATGTGGAATTGCACCCCAAAATATATTCTGCTGCTTCTCCTGAGTACGGGGATACCACATATGTGGGAGTTTTTCGGAGTCTAGCCGCGTACGGGACCCCGAAAACCAATCACTGCCTTCAGGATTTCTAAGGGTGCAAATTTTTGATTTCACTCCTCACTACCTATCACAGTTTCGAAGGCCATAAAATGTCGAAATAGCACAAACCCCCCCAAATGACCCCATTTTGGAAAGTAGACACCCCAAGCTATTTACTAAGAGGCATGTTGAGTCCATAAAATAATTTCTATTTTGCCACAAGTTGCGGGAATATTACAAACTTTTTTTTTTTTTTTTGCACAAAGTTGTCACTAAATGATATATTACTCACACATGCTATGGGCATAAGTGAAATTACACCCCAAAATAAATTCTGCTGCTTCTCCCGAGTACGGGGATACCACACGTGGGGGACTTTTTGGGAGCCTAGCCACGTACGGGACCCCGAAATCCAAGCACGGTCTTCAGCGTTTTACGCTACCAAAAAAACCTGTTAGCGATCGCAGGGATCAGGCCTGACTCTGCGAACGCTGCAGTTATGTGTTTAGTGTTTTGTAAGTGACAGTGATCGATCGATACTGCACTTGGGTGGGCTGGGCGGAGGGGCAAAATGCAGGTGCCAGCAGGTATCTGGGCTGATCCCACTAACAATGTGTTTTTTTGGAACCCTAAACTGCTGGGGACGCTAGGTGTGACACGCTGTTTACTGCCTAGAGAAATTGTACCAGTTGGAGAAGGAGAGACCCGTGGACATCAGCGTACGGCCGACGCTTTCCACTCGTTCATGCCTAATCTCACTGCTGTATTGTAAGTGTGCCTTTTTAGTTTGAGTTTTATAATAAAAAAAGCAATTTTACACTATTGGAGCGCTTTTTTCTCCCTTTTATGGTGAATTTGGTAATCTGTTCATATGGGGAGCCTCTCTATACCATGATCTTGGAAGAGGGTGGAGTTCTGCAGGACTGAGGAGCATGTGTAGCAAGATCTAATCCTTTTGATGTGCGAATATTTGTTTGACATCTGGTAAGGAGCCAATTTTGATGTTTGGTGGTGGTGCACTACGTTTTGTTCCACGATCTATGAAGCAAGAACTCAGAATATTTTGGACACTATTACTGACACGTGGTGTTTTGTCTGCTTATAATTGATTTCACAAGTTTTTTGGAGGACTACCACATAAGGATATATTTAGTAATTAAGGAGGACTTTTTTTGATCAACTTTTTTATGCATTTTTATCTTTGGGATTATTAATATGCAAGCTTAAAATGTAATTCATATTAGTATTGTTTGGTGAATGATAATCCTGCTCACTATGATTATTTAATAACACTTTGTGCACTTTATTTCTATATATTTTTACTTTCATTCAATACGGTCCATTTGTTTGAACATTGGGATCACGTGGGAAGTTTGAGTAGTTTAAGAGCGCGGTTCTTCTCTGTTTTCAAAAATTCTTTTATATATAATCTTTTGGGTTATATAACAGAACTGCAGCATTCTCACAGGATTTAAAATTTTCCTGCATTTATAGTTTGTAGCGCGATTTTTTCTTTGTTTTTCTATGTACGTGCTTGTGCCTGTCGGTGCCATTCTGCCGACGTACATTGCCATGCGGCGGTCCTTAAGTGGTTAAAGCAAAACGGTGCATTTTTTTGTTCAATAGACTTCAATGGAGAAGCTGCAGAAAAGCATGTAGTGCATGTTTGCTGCAATTTTGCCAAGATTTGTGTTTTCTTAATCCAGCCAACAGCAAACAGACCAAAAGAAATAGCATAAAAAAGCAAAACGCATAAAAAATACTTAAAAATGCATCAAAAATGCATTATGGTGCGCAATGAGGGCATTGCATTAACGCATTTTTGTCCACGTTATCGCTCTACATGCAAACGCAACAAGAGCACATTGTGGTCAGTTTTTTTGTGCTGGAAACTTATGCAGCGTAACCACGACCAGACTTTTTCGACGGACTTGGTCCGGCGGACGATCCAACGAACTTTGCAAACGAATGGACTTGGCCACACACAATCACTCCAAAAGTCTAACGGATTCGAACGCGATGACGTAGAATAAGTAGTTCATAGCCAGTAGCCAACAGCTGCCCTAGCGTCGGTTTTAGTCCGTCGGACTAGCACACAGACAAATGGATTGTATACTAAAAGCCGAGTCCAGCGGACAAATTTGAAGCCAGTCTTATTTCTAGGTCCTCCGGACTTTTGGGAAGAAAAAGTCCACTGGAGCCCACACACGATCGAATTGTCCGCCGGAGAGTCCGATCATGTGTACGCAGCATAAGCCTGCCCTCAGCCTTGTGCTGACATGCCCTCGTGCACAGCCATTCACTGGGAAGATCAGTGTGCTGCTGTTTCTCCTCCATGAGCTCCTTACGCAACTGAGAACTGATGGAATGTGATCACTAAAAGAAAATGAAAAACAAGGTATTTATTTACTATTTATGTATACACAAATGTTTTGCCTTTCATTTCTATTTTAAACTGAATGGATTGCTTTACAAGCTGAGAGTTCATATATACGTTAATACTGAGCAATTCTTGCTGCTGTAACTCATACATCAGTGCTGTAATATATATATCAACCCTGTGCATGTGACTCAGAGGAAAAACATGAAATACTTATAAACGATATTAAATAATACAAAGATTAAGTAATATAGCAAGTCAAATAGATAAGAAGAACAAAAAAAATACACACCCAGCAGATATCAACTGCAGAGGTTTGGAAAGAGGAAATTCACATAACAAATCACCAGTTCACTTGCAAGTCACAAGTGTTCCCTAGATCCACCAAAGCCATAAGTGTCACTAGAGGTAACTATGAAGACCGCCTTCCTCCACTTTTCACATAAAATCAGAGTAGGACTGAGGACGGAGAGCACTGTAGAGCGGCTCAGTTAACCATTCTCTGATAAGACCTAATGAACCAAAAAAAAAAAAAAAGAGGAAGTGTGTTTCAAGCTTCAACTACATGCAAAGGATAATTATTAAACTCTGTCACTACATTTCACAAACAGCTCTCGTACAGGAGCAACAATGGTGAGTACGACCGATAGTTATTTCTTATATTGCAAATAGCATAAATAGAACTATACAGATCAATAGATAGATAGATAGATAGATAGATAGATAGATAGATAGATAGATAGATAGATAGATAGATAGATAGATATTGACATTCTGACAACAGACATCTAAGAAGTCAATGGGGGTTTATTTACTAAAGACAAATCCACTTTGCATTACAAGTGCAAACTACAAGTGCAAAGTGCACTTGAAATTGCACTGAAAGTGCACTTGGAAGTGTAGTCGCTATAAATCCGAGAGAGACATGCAAGGAAAAAAAAAACAGCATTTTAGCTTGCACATGATTGGATGATAAAATCAGCAGAGCTTCCCCTCATTTCAGATCTACCCCTCAGATTTACAGCGACTGCACTTTCAAGTGCACTTTCAGTGCAATTTCAAGTGCACTTTGCACTTGTAGTTTGTACTTGTAGTGCAAAGTGAATTTACCTTTCGTAAATAAGCCCCAATGGGTTTGATTTACTAAAGGCAAATAGGATATAGACTTTGCTAGTGAAGTTGCACTTTGAGATTTTCTCCAGAGGTTTTAAATTTAATTTGCAAGGAATACCCAATCATATCAAAGAAAATCGAATTTTGGCTTGCACATGATTGGATGATGGAAGGCAACAGATCTGTTCTAGAGAAACTTCCCTTTCAATGTGAACAGCCTATATGCCTTTAGGAAAGTAACCCCAATGACTTGTGCTGTACTGCCTCAAAAAAAGGTTGGAAATTGAAATGGCTAATAATTGTAAATGTTTATGAGAAATAACACTGTGGAATGTTGATCCAATTGTTTTATAAGATTCGTTTTTTACTTGTTGGGCTAAATTGGACCATGGTTTAAATGCCTTTTTCTGAATCGACTGCAGGGTTGGTTGATGTCGTACAAAAGTGTCCTTTTTTCAACATCACTATAGTCTCTGTTTTCTATACCGCATGTTCTTATTAGATAGCAGACAAAGTGTCACGGAGAAAGCAGCTGCACAGTTGAGCTACAGTGCCTATTCTTTTCTGAAGGCTGATGCGACATGAGATCCGACCTGTGAGACACTAAGTTGGATGACATGTGAAATTCAATGTATTCCTATGAGAGTTGTCTTAACTGATACTACACAAGTCTGCATACCTCCCAACTTTTTGAGGTGGGAATGAGGGACACCTATCAGCCAAAGTATGCAGGCATAGGACACACCACTTGCCACGCCCCCTTAAAGGGGAATTGTACAAAAATCAAGATTGGTTAAACTCGCAAGTGCGCCACTACTATTCCTTTATATTGGCTTTTGGAATTTTCAAATGCAGCAATTTAGGAATCAGGTGAAATGTTTAGCGCTGAAAAACACTTTTTGATAGATAAAAAGTGCATTTTATAAACAACTATATAGATCAGACGAAAATGAGGGACAAATGAGGAGGAATGAGGGACAGAGGGACATTGCTCCAAATCAGGGACAGGCCCTCCAAATCAGGGATAGTTGTGAGTAGGAAGAGCTCGGTGTTCGACTCAAACATCGGCCGTTCGTCTGTTCGGCAAATTCAGAACTTTGTGGACCGTTCGCACCAAATTCGTGTAGCACGAACGGCCCACAATGCACTACACCATCGCAGTGCATTGCTGACTCATGATTGGCCAAGCATGCACTGTGACCCCGCATGCTTGGCCAATCACAGCGCCGGCAGCGAGGAGAGCCATAATTGGCCACAGGCAATTATAGCTCAGGGGGTTTAGTACACGCCCCACACTATATAAGGCCACCAGCGCGTGTTCCGGTGTGCAGGGAAAGAGCAAGATAGGAAGGGACAGTGTTCTTTTCTCAGGCATCTGCAGGAGTTAAAGTGGGTGTTGTGTGCCGCCAGCACAGTATACACCTATATCTACCCTTTTTTGCTGGTGTTCTCTAATACAGGCATCTGCAGGAGTTAGTGGGTGTTGTGTGCCTCCAGCACAGTATACACCTGTATCTACCCTTTTATGCTGGTGTTCTCTAATACAGGCATCTGCAGGAGTTAGTGGGTGCTGTGTGCCTCCAGCACAGTATACACCCGCATCTACACTTTTATGCTGGTGTTCTCTAATACAGGCATCTGCAGGAGTTAGTGGATGTTGTGTGCCTCCAGCACAGCACAGTATACACCTGTATCTACCCTTTATTGCTGGTGTTCTATAATACAGGCATCTGCAGGAGTTAAAGTGGGTGTTGTGTGCCTCCAGCACAGTATACACCTGAAGATATCCCTTATTGCTGGTGTTGTCTGTTGCATATCTTGTATATTAGCCTTTAAAATTAGCACTTTTGATTTTGAACGTTCGAGTCCCATAGACTTTAATAGGGTTCTAAAGTTCGTACAAATTTTTGGTCCGTTCAAAGGTTCTGGTGTGAATCGAACCGGGGGTGGGGGTGTTCGGCTCATCCCTAGTTGTGAGCTATGAGTCTGTCTAACTTTAGAAAAGGTTTCTGCACTACTTTGGTCTGACTTTGATAGAACTATATTGCCACAGAATGTAAAAAGTTACATTAAAGTCATATCAAAGTCGGACTCCAAAGTTGCACTGAAAGTCACACAACTTTGGAGTTGGCCTAGTGTGAACCGAGCTGAAGATGCAAATTGTCAGACTAGTATACTGGTAACCTGGGTTGAGTAAAGTCTGAGTAGCTGACTTAGAACGGGACGCATGTATGTGAGTCCAGGTAAAGTCAGACATCCTTATTTGCATGCTTGTTGCAGCTAAGAGACAAGGTAAACAAGACAGTCAGGATACTAAAATATGCAGAATGAGAAGGGACAATGGCAGTTTCTCTCTGGAAAAGTTTCCTTAAACCTTTTTGTCGCCACCACGGTTGGGGGGGTTTTACACACGCTCCCGACAGATACAACCACTGGGAGTGTGTGTAAATCTAACAAGACGACTGTCAGCTGTCAGGTGGAAGTAAATCAATCACTTCTACACACCTACACACCTTCGTTACTGCCAGCCACTCTCCCCTCCAGGGGAAGATCAGAAAACGTTAATTTGCTGATAGATATCCCTTTCCTGTTACTGACGCAATGCGTAAAACATCTTTTGGACCTCTGGTGTCTCATTAAAGAGAACCTGTCAACACGATTGCATCACAATAGAGGACCTTTTGTCTTTTTTTTCGAATTTTTTTTTTTTAAATGTAAGTTACACTCAAGTACTTAAAATCCCCCTTCCAAAATCTTTTCAGGTCCCTCCATTCCCACATACATACATGTAAAAATGCAAATGCATGAAACGCACGAAAACGCTTTCATATCACTATGCACACTGGAGTGGGATCCAACATTCTCCAATGTTCACAGTTAACTAAATGTATGACCCGAAGGAGCTTTAAATCATCTTCTATGGAAAATATAGGGTACTGAGGTTTGTCACTGATTCAGGGGAGCAAGTTTAATGCCTCATCTTTTATACTTTACTACAAAATGGCTAATTTCTTTGTTGTGCTTAAAAATGTGATTAAAAATTTAAATTGATTTAATGTTTTTATTTAATTAAAAATACCAATATTCTATTCTCTAGGGCAGGGGGTAGGGAACCTTTTTGGCTGAGAGAGCCATGAACGCCACATATTTTAAAATGTAATTCCGTGAGAGCCATGCTATATGTTTAAAACTAAATACAAGTAAATGTCTGCATTTTATGTAAGACCAACACTTTAAAAGTACAATAAGTCCCTGTATTAAACAATCAGGTGCTCTTCATTAACCACTTGCCGACCGCCGCACGACGATATACGTAGACAGAATGGCACGGGCAGGCATATGGGCGTATATATACGTCCCTGCCTTCCCCCGGGTGGGGGGCCCGATCGGGCCCCCCCCGGTGCCTGCGGCGGTCGGTATTCGTTCGGGAGCGATCCGGGATGAGGGGGCGGCCATTCATTCATGGCCACCCCCTCGCGATCGCTCCCGACGAATGGAAATGCTCCGTGACATCACTTCCTCTCCTGTAATGTAAACACAGGCAGAGGAAGTGATGTAATCTCTCCTCGGTGTCGGTATTTTTCGTTCCGGCACCGAGGAGAGAGGATCGGTGAGTTGCACCAACACGACACTACACAGTAGAACATGCCAGGCACACTCACACCCCCCCTTCACCCCCCGATCACCCCCCCAATTACCCCTGCCCCCCCCAGTCACAGTGACACCAATTGCATTTTTTTTTTGCATTGGTGTCATTTGTGACTGTAATAACTGTTAGGGCAGTTAGGGTCAGCCCCCTTTAGTTCTAAGGTACCCCCCTAACCCCCCCAATAAAGGTTTAACCCCGTGATCAACCCCCGTCGCCAGTGTCTTTAAGGCTGGGTTCACATTGCAGCGGTTTATGAGAACGGATGTGATTCGCACCGCACTGCAGTGCAAATCACATCCGATCTCTGTGCGATTCGAGTTCAGCCATACAGATAGTATGGCTGAATTTGCGTCGCACCCGCCGCACCCGCCGCAAATTCGCACGGGACCCTTTTTTTGGTCCGCAGCAGAATCGGATCGCATGGGTGTTCACACCATGCGATCCGAGTTTGCAGATCGCACTGCGATATGCGAACTGATCTGGGGGTGTCATTAACATTTCACTGACACTCCCAGCAGTTCGCATAGGGCAGTGTGAACTGCCGCTGGGAGGCATGCGATGCGGGAACCCGCCGCGGATTCGTGGCGTTCCTGCATCGCTCCAGTGTGAACCCAGCCTAATAAGCGATCATTTTTCTGATCGCTGTATTAGTGTCACAGGTGACGCTAGTTAGGCAGGTAGGTATTTAGGTTCGCCGCAGCTTTTTATAGTGCCAGGGACCCCCATATACTACCGCATAAAGCCCCCTGATTGCCCCCTAGTTAACCCTTTCACCAGTGATCACCATATAACTGTTACAGGTGACGCTGGTTGGTTAGTTATTTTTTTATAGTTTCAGGGCACCCGCCATTTATTACCTAATAAAGGTTTAACTCCCTGATCACCCGGCGGGTGTCATTTGTGACTGTAATAACTGTTAGGGCAGTTAGGGTTAGCCCCCTTTAGTTCTAAGGTACCCCCCCAATAAAGGTTTAACCCCGTGATCACCCCCCGTCGCCAGTGTCACTAAGGCTGGGTTCACATTGCAGCGGTTTATGAGAACGGATGTGATTCGCACCGCACTGCAGTGCGAATCACATCCGATCTCTGTGCGATTCGAGTTCAGCCATACAGATAGTATGGCTGAATTCGCGTCGCACCCGCCGCACCCGCCACAAACTCGCACGGGACCCTTTTTTTGGTCCGCAGCAGAATCGGATCGCATGGGTGTTCACACCATGCGATCCGAGTTTGCAGATCGCACTGCGATATGCAAACTGATCTGGGGGTGTCATTAACATTTCACTGACACTCCCAGCAGTTCGCATAGGGCAGTGTGAACTGCCGCCAGGAGGCATGCGATGCGGGAACCCGCCGCGGATTCGTGGCGTTCCCGCATCGCTCCAGTGTGAACCCAGCCTAATAAGCGATCGTTTTTCTGATCGCTGTATTAGTGTCACAGGTGACGCTAGTTAGGCAGGTAGGTATTTAGGTTCGCCGCAGCTTTTTATAGCGCCAGGGACCCCCATATACTACCGCATAAAGTCCCCTGATTGCCCCCTAGTTAACCCTTTCACCAGTGATCACCATATAACTGTTACAGGTGACGCTGGTTGGTTAGTTATTTTTTTATAGTTTCAGGGCACCCGCCATTTATTACCTAATAAAGGTTTAACCCCCTGATCACCCGGCGGGTGATATAAGTTTGAGGGTCAGATAAGGTCTGCGTCGCCCCAGGCAGCGTCAGGTTAGTGCCAGTACCGCTAACACCCATGCACAAAGCATACACCTCCCTTAGTAATATAGTATCTGATCAGATCTATATTAGCGTCGCCAGCAGTTTAGGTTTCCCAAAACGCATTGTTAGCGGGATCAGCCCAGATACCTGCTAGCACCTGCATTTAGCCCCTCCGCCAAGCCCAGACCAGCCCACCCAAGTGCAGTATCGATCGATCACTGTCACTTACAAAACACAACACGCATAACTGCAGTGTTCGCAGAGTCAGGCCTGATCCCTGCGATCGCTAACAGTTTTTCTTGTAGCGTTTTGATACAGTCGCTGACCGCCTAGGTGCTTTTTTACCTGTGAGTCTCACTAGTGTACCCCTAAATTTAGGGGTGTCTACTTTCCAAAATGGGGTCATTTGGGGGGGGGGGGTTGTGCCATCTTGGCATTTTATGGCCTTCAAAACTGTAATAGGTAGTGAGGAGTGAAGTCAAAAATTTACGCCCTTAGAAAGCCTGAAGGCGGTGCTTGGTTTTCGGGGCCCCGTACGCGGCTAGGCTCCCAAAAAGTCCCACATATGTGGTATCCCTGTACTCAGGAGAAGCAGCAGAACTTATTTTGGGGTGTCATTTCACATATGCCCATAGCATGTGTGAGCAATATATCATTTAGTGACAACTTTGTGAAAAAAAAATAAAAGTTTGTAATTTTCCCGCAACTTGTGCCAAATATAAAATATTACATGGACTCAACATGCCTCTCAGCAAATAGCTTGGGGTGTCTACTTTCTAAAATGGGGTCATTTGTGGGGGTTTTGTGCCACCTTGGCATTTTATGGCCTTCAAAACTGTAATAGGTAGTGAGGAGTGAAGTCAAATATTTACGCCCTTAGAAAACCTGAAGGCGGTTCTTGGCTTTCGGGGCCCCGTACGCAGCTAGGCTCCCAAAAAATCCCACACATGTGGTATCTCCGTACTCAGGAGAAGCAGCAGAATTTATTTTGGGGTGTGATTTCACATATGCCCATGGCATGTGTGAGCAATATATCATTTAGTGACAACTTTGTGAAAAAAAAATTAAAAAAAATTAAAGTTTGTAATATTCCTGCAACTTGTGGCAAAATATAAAATATTCCATGGACTCAACATGCCTCTCAGCAAATAGCTTGGGGTGTCTACTTTCTAAAATGGGGTCATTTGTGGGGGTTTTGTGCCATCTTGGCATTTTATGGCCTTCAAAACTGTAATAGGTAGTGAGAAGTGAAATCAAAAATTTACGCCCTTAGAAAGCCTGAAGGCGGTGCTTGGATTTCGGGGCCCCGTACGCGGCTAGGCTCCCAAAAAGTCCCACATATGTGGTATCCCCGTACTCAGGAGAAGCAGCAGAATTTATTTTGGGGTGTCATTTCACATATGCCCATAGCATGTGTGAGCAATATATAATTTAGTGACAACTTTGTGAAAAAATAAAAATAAAAATAAAAGTTTGTAATTTTCCCGCAACTTGTGGCAAAATATAAAATATTCCATGGACTCAACATGCCTCTCAGCAAATAGCTTGGGGTGTCTACTTTCTAAAATGGGGTCATTTGGGGGGGTTTTGTGCCATCTTGGCATTTTATGGCCTTCAAAACTGTAATAGGTAGTGAGAAGTGAAATCAAAAATTTACGCCCTTAGAAAGCCTGAAGGCGGTGCTTGGTTTTCGGGGCCCCGTACGCGGCTAGGCTCCCAAAAAGTCCCACATATGTGGTATCCCCGTACTCAGGAGAAGCAGCAGAACTTATTTTGGGGTGTCATTTCACATATGCCCATAGCATGTGTGAGCAATATATCATTTAGTGACAACTTTGTGTAAAAAAAAAAAAAATTGTCATTATTCAATCGCTTGAGGCAAAAAAATAAAATATTCAATGGGCTCAACATGCCTCTTATCAATTTCCTTAGGGGGTCTACTTTCCAAAATGGGGTCATTTGGGGGGGGTTTTGTACTGCCCTGCCATTTTAGCACCTCAAGAAATGAGATAGGCAGTCGTAAACTAAAAGCTGCGTAAATTCCAGAAAACGTACCTTAGATTGTAGATGTGACAACTTTTGCGCAAACCAATAAATATACAGTTATTGACTTTTATTTGACCAAAGACATGTGGCTGAATACATTTTGGCCTAAATGTATGACTAAAATTGAGTTTATTGGATTTTTCTAATAACAAAAAGTAGAAAATATCATTTTTTTCAAAATTTGCGGTCTTTTTACGTTTTTATCGCAAAAAATAAAAATCGCAGAGGCAATCAAATACCATCAAAAGAAAGCTCTATTTGTGGGAAGAAAAGGACGCAAATTTTGTTTGGGTACAACATTGCATGACCGCGCAATTACCAGTTAAAGCAGCGCAGTGCCAAATTGTAAAAAGACCTCTGGTCATTGACCAGCAAAATGGTCCGGTCTGAAAGTGGTTAAAGTGGGAGAAAACCCGCTGCCATTTTTGTTTCTGACATGCAAGGGAAAAGTCATAATGAGCTAGTATGCACCGCATACTAGCTCATTATGAAATACTTACCTTAGAATGAGACCCCGACATCTGGCCCGATCCACGGCGAGAGAGCTGACATTTTCCCTCTTCGCGTCTTCCGGGTATCGAGGCTCCGGCGCTGTGAGTGGCTGGAGTCGCGATATCGTCAATCTCACGCATGCGTGCGGGAGATTTCTTTCCGGCAAGGTCCGGCGCCTGCCGGACTTTCAGCCGAGAATCCCCTGTGCGCAAGCGCCGCTGCAGTCAGCGGCACATTGCGAGGGGAATATCTCCTAAACCGTACAGGTTTAGGAGATTTTTTTTTACCTACAGGTAAGCCTTATTATAGGCTTACCCGTAGGTTAACCACTTTCAGACCGGACCAATTTGCTGGTCAAAGACCAGACCACTTTTTGCGATTCGGCACTGCGTCGCTTTAACTGACAATTGCGCGGTCGTGCGACGTGGCTCCCAAACAAAATTAACGTCCTTTTTTTCCCACAAATAGAGCTTTCTTTTGGTGGTATTTGATCACCCCTGCGGTTTTTATTTTTTGCGCTATAAACAAAAATAGAGCGATAATTTTGAAAAAAACGCATTATTTTTTACTTTTTGTAATAATAAATATCCCCCAAAAATATATAAAAAAACATTTTTTTCCCTCAGTTTAGGCCGATATGTATTCTTCTACATATTTTTGGTAAAAAAAATCGCAATAAGCGATTATTGATTGGTTTGCGCAAAAGTTATAGCGTTTACAAAATAGGGATAGTTTTATAGCATTTTTATTAATAATTTTTTATTATTTTTTTTTTACTAGTAATGGCGGCGATCTGTGATTTTTATTGTGACTGCGACATTGTGGGGGACCCATCGGACATTTTTGACACATTTTTGGGACCATTGTCATTTATACAGTAATCACTGCTATATAAATGCAGTGATTCCTGTGTAAATGACACTGGCAGTGAAAGGGTTAACCAGTGGGTGGCAGTGTAGGGGTTAAGTGTTCCTAGGGGTGTGTTACTAACTGTGGGGGGGTTGGGCTGTCATTTAGTGTACACTGATCTCTGCTCCAATCACATGGAGCAGAGATCAGCGTCACTAGTTGCTAGGCAGAATGGAAAAATGTTGTTTATACAGCATTTCCTCCATTCGGCCGCTCCGTGAGACGATCGCGGGGATGCCCGCGGCGATCGAGTCCGTGGGTCCCGCGACCGGACTCACGGGGGTCCCGACCAGCGCGGGAGCGCGCCGCCGGCGACGCGCTCCCGATGGCACGGCGGCAACGAATATTGGACGTACATGTACGCCAATATGCCTGCCTGTGCCATTCTGTCGACGTACATCGTCGTGCGCTGGTCGGGAAGTGGTTAAACTTACAAAGACGACTGTACAACCGCTTTAAGGGATAAATCACAGAACAAACAAATACGGCAAAGTTGCCGAACATGACATGACCTCTGAATTCTTTTTAATAACGTTGTTATACTGTTGCTAACCAATGATGTATACAGGCATTCCCCACTTTTAAGTACACAATGGGGTTTAGTTACTAAACCTGGAAAGTGCAAAATCAGGCTCACTTCTGCATAGAAACCAATGAGCTTCTAACCCCAGCTTGATCAATTAAGCTTTGGTAATAAAACTTTGAAGCTCATTAGTTTCTATGCAGAAGTGAGCCTGATTTTGCACTTTCCAGCTTTAGTAAATAAACCCCATTAAACCCCATGCCTCTAAAGTACTTCTTACCATTAATGCGACTTCTGGTGCTGGTTTTGCTGATGGCTTTATAGTCTGGTTGATACGTGGTGAGGTTAAGCTTCATGCAGGCGTTGAGACTTCCATCCATTAAACATGGATTGTAATTTCAATTAAATATATATATTATATTATGTAATGTCCACATCTCCCCCCACTGTAATGTCCACATCTCCCCCACTGTAATATCCACATCTCCCCCCACTGTAATGTCCACATATCCCCCCACTGTAATATCCACATCTCTCCACTGTAATATCCACATTTCCCCCACTGTAATATCCACATCTCCTCACTGTAATATCCACATTTCCCCCACTGTAATATCCACAACTCCCCACATCTCCACCCACTGTAATATCCCCATCTCCCCTACAATTGTCTGCTTGCTTACCACTACACAAGCAGGCAGATCCACGAGCAGTTGAGGCGGGTGATGATGACATCAGCATGTTGCTCACCTAGGCCACTGCCGTGTGTACCAAGATGGCCGATGTCGCGGCCCTTCCTATGGGCTCAATCTGCGGATCGGCATACCATGCGATCCAAGCATTGAGAGGCGAGAGACAGATGCGGCCATCAAAACAGCGACATCTGGCTTGCGAGCTATAGGTTCCCGACCAATGTTCTAGGGTGTCTGCTTTTAAAGAATACATAATATTTGTAGGTTTTATGTAATCTTCAAGCCTAAAATGTTTTTTTGTGAACAAAAAAAATGCAAAAATGGCTCTTGCAGCAAAAATGATCAAGCAAATTTGCTACATGTCCCAGAAGGCTACAGACAAAAGGGGGGGGGGGGCACTTCCAATCAGATCGTCTAGGCCAGATATGTCCAAAGTCCGGCCCACGGGCCAATTTCGGTCAGCGGTCTGGTTTTGAACAGCCCGCCTGGTAATTAACATGCATATTTTTTGTGGCCCCCAACGATCTCCCAGCGCCGGGGCCACAAAAGATATATAGGCTGGCTGCCTCGGAGGGAGGAGGTGGGACAAGTGCTGTGCACACAGGATTAGTATTTCCTGTTTACACGGCAGTCTCTGTAATAGGAAGTCCCGTCACCGGCGCTGCCATTGGACGACTGTTCTGTCCATCAAAGGAGGTGGGACTTTCTCTTAAAGAGGCCGCTGTGCAAACAGGAGATTCTCCTGTAAGATATCTTTGGCGCTCATCCTGCCCCCTCCATGTCCCCTCCTGGCTACACTGATGGTAATGGTGAGCTAATTCCTAGCAATGGTGGCTGTATTCCTGGCAATAGTGGGTGCATTCCTGGCAATGGTGGGTGCATTCCTGGAAGTGGTGAGTGCATTCCTGGCAATGGTAGCTGCATTTCTGGCAATGGTGGCTGCACTCCTGGCAATGGTGAGTGCACTCCTGCCAATGGTGAGTGCATTCCTAGCAATGGTGGCTGCATTCCTGGCAATGGTGAGTGCATTCCTGGCAATGGTGAGTGCATTCCTGGCAATGGTGTGTGCTGCATTCCTAGCAATGGTGCGCGCTGCATTCCTAGCAATGGTGGGCACTGCATTCCTGGCAATTGTGGGTCTGCAGATGGGCACTGACCCTTATTTTGCTTCACAGTTCTTTATTTAAAATTTTTAGTTTTTTTCCTGAAACTTCCCTCTTAAAGTGAAGGTGCGTGCTATACGCCAATAAATACCATATATACACATAATACACCAGAGTTCATCTCTTCACCACACACAGCCACAAAGGCAAAATAATTCTTGTTGGGCAGTGTATTAGCGCTTGAATGAGCACACTTAGACCGAATTTTAATGGTTCAAAGAATGTCAGGCAAAATGGTTGGCCCTCGCGCATGTTCACTTCATCAAATCTGACCCTCTTTGAAAAGCCAAATGTAGTGGGGGGGGGGGGGGGGGGGGGTTTGAGGACATAAAGCGTAATTTTCCTCTTTATGGTGAAGTTCTGCTTTAAGCCCCTCCATGTGAAGATACACTATATTGCCAAAAGTATTGGGACACCAGATTTTACACACACGTTAACTTTAGTGGCATCCCTGTCTTAGTTAGTAGGACTCAATATTGAGTTGGCTCACCCTTTGCAGCTATAACAGCTTCAACTTTTCTGGGAAGGCTGTCTACAAGTTTAGCAGTGTGTCTATGGGAATCTTTGACTATTCTTCCAGAAATGCCTTTGTGAGGTCAGGCATTGATGTTGGAGAGAAGGCCCGGATCGCAGTCTGCACTCTAATTCATCCAAAAGGGTGTTCTATTGGGTTGAAGTCTATTGGTCTATACAGACCAGTCAAGTGCGCAGTCATGTTGGAACAGGAAGTGGCTAACCCCAAACTGTTTCCACAAAGTTGGGAGCATTAAATTGTCCAAAATGCCTTGGTATCCTGGCGACTTAAGAGTTCCCGTCACTGGAACTAAGGTGCTAAGCCCAGCCCCTGAAAATCAACCTTACACCATAATCCCTCCTCCACCAAATGATTTGGACAAGTGCACAAAGCAAGATCCATAAAGACATGGTTGAATCAGTTTGGCCTGAACAGAGTCCTGACCACAACCCGATAGAACACCTCTGGGATGAATTAAAGTGGAGACTGCGGGCTAGGCCTTCTCATCTGCCTGACCTCACAAAAGCACTTTTGGTGGAATGGTCAAACATTCCCATAGACACATTCCTAAACCTTGTGAACAGCCTTCCCAGAAGAGTTGAAGCTGTTAAAGCTACAAAGAATGGGCCAACTCAATATTGAACCCTATGGACTAAGACTGAGATGCCATTAATCTCTTGGATGCCGAGCGCACGCAAATATGCTGCCTCTCAGCGGCCGGGCCTTGGCGCCGAGCGGCCACATACTTGCGTCCCATAGCACTGACAGTGCTGTGCCGAGAGTGCGTGCCTTGTGCACTCCCGAACACAGGGACCCGCGGTTCATGGAATGTTCCCGATTTACGTTTGTGATTGGGACTTTTCTGATCATGTGACCGCCGTGACAACCAGTCACGGCAGTCATGTGGCCATAAGCCCCGCCCCACCTCCTGGCATAGCAAAACCCTTAAAGGGCCTACGGCAGCTGGTGCCAAGTGGTTAAAGTTCATGTGTTCAGTATTGGTACACCTGCGTGTAAACGCAGGTGTACCAATACTTTTGATAATATAGTGTAGGTGTTTTTTGTCCTTACCCCACGACCTGCATTATGCATATTTCAAGTTTGGAAACAGTGATGGTAAGGAATGACTCACAGTGCAACGCAAGGCAACTCCCAATAAAGATACCAATCTGCCTCTGGCAGTACCTAGTCTTCATTCATCATCATAACTCTACATGTAAATAACAGTGACAGGTGTATTGTAAGAAAATATATTGTTTCCTCTATCCTTTATGGCTGAACCAAAAAACATCATGACTTCTGTACTAGCTAGAAGAGGGTGTCGTGCTCTCAACTTTTTTATGTTGTGTTGAGGCCATTTGACTTTCACAATGTTTACATGTTGCTATGGTGGCACATTACATGGATTAAACATTTGCTTGTTTTATTGTGTTTCTTGCCAGTCTGGCTGTCACATAACAGTATATAGGTGTAATCTTACTCCAGTAGAGGTTTAAAGCGGAACTAAACCCACCAATTTAACAGTTTCAGAAAACAGTTACATTCTTGGAATGCCAGGATTCAGGAATGATAACTGTCACATTTGCTGGTGCTCTCAACCAAACTGTCAAACCATCAAATGGCTGGTGTGATACCAGCTCATATGTGCAGCACCATGGCATTTTCAGATCAAACAGAGTTTAATGCCACTTACACACAATCAAAATTTCAGCCAGCAAAAGACCGATGAGAGCTTTTCATCGGAAAATGCGACCGTGTGTATGCTCCATCGGAATTTAGCTGGTAAAATTCCCGCCAGCAAAAATTTGAGAGCATGTTCTCAATTTTCCAGACGGAAAAACTTTCAATTGGAAATTCCAATCGTGTGTATGCAATTGCGACATGCAAAAACTCACGCATGCTCAGATTCACCTACGAGACGGAAGCTATTGGCTACTGGCTATTGAACTTCCTTTTTCTAGTCCCGTCCTACGTGTTGTACAGCACCGCATTCTTGACGGTCGGAATTTGGTGTGACCGTGTGTAGGCAAGACAGCTTGAGCAAAATCCCATCGGAATTCCGTCAGGAAAACCATCAGACCTTTTTACGACCATAATTCCGATCATCTGTACTTGGCATAAGATATTCACTTCCTCGGCTGAAAAGATAGGAGGGTTTAATTCGGCCTTAATAGTAGAAGAATTTTGTTTGATATTTTTTGTTCTAAGAACATTGTAAGAACATTTATTTTTTCTTTTCTTGAACATACAAATTTCTAACAGTTATACGGTTTTGTTTGGTAAAGTACATTTATTCCATAATCGAATGTTAAAAGCAAACAAGATCTTGAACTATTTTAGAACAAATTAACATTTTGTATATATTTTCCTATAAATTTGTCTGCAAATATTTCGTTGAAAATTCTACTTCTACCATTTTTAAGCCAGCCATACATGGATTGAAATTTGGCTAGTTCATCAGGGATCGGGCAAATTTCAATCCATGCCTGGGCAGGTTGGTTGTACACAAGTGAATCTATCAATCAACTTGGGTACAACCAGCCTGTCTGGTTTTTCCCAAACCATCAGTGCAACTGGCTATAGCCAACATAGTACAAAATTTGCCACGCTAACATGAAATGGTGATAAATGTAATAAATTAGAAAGTCAAATAAAATCTTCAAAAGAAACAAGAAAAAAGTCCCATAAGTGATAACAGTCCAATAATGAATCTTTGTATTCTCTTCAAAAGATAATAAAGCTCCAGTGCTCAACATAAGTTCAATTTACACCATTGATGTGACCTGAGACACCCAGGTGAACCCCCACTATGTGATAAAGTGGCTTCTTAAGAGAACATGGACTCTAAATTAAAAGAGTCATAAGCACAATATGAAAAGATCTCCCTTATATTGGAAATCCTCTTTCTTACTTTTCAATGGGGACTCTCTCATGAGAGATGGTAGGTAGTTACCCCAGCATGTCACGCATGGAAATACATCAAAATGTTCCCATAGTGTAAAACTTGTAAAACTGTACATGAAATATATTAAAAATGAAAGTACCAATGAAATTGTAAAAAATAAGTATATATGCAGCAAATACCGGTCCCAGGAGTCAAGCCGGCAGCCTCCTGGAATTGGCGGGCATGGCGAGGTCACGAGCGTAAACTCCGCCCCACACGTTTAATCAGAATTGACGTAATCGGTGAGAACTGGCTATAGCTAGCAACATTGATCATTGTATTCTGATAGTCAGGACGTTTTCCTGCTGTCAAAATACAATACCATAGTGGGAAGGATTCACCTATTCACATTGAATGTGTGGATGAGGGTATTTGATTATTTTGTTTTTTGTTCAACCCACTGGTTGAAAAAAAGATAAATGTATGGGCTGCCATAGTTTATCAGTACCAATTTACTGTACTACTACCAGGTGTATCACCAGCTTCTACCACCATCTAGCCATACACTAGTGGATTTTCATATGAACATTCTCAGTTCATATAACAAATGTCATTAGTTCGAATGTCAAAGTTCTTCCAAATCTTCTTTGCTTTTTAACCTGTTCGCTTCTACAGCAAACCTTAATGCCTAAGTACAATTTTGCAACTTTGACATATGTTTGTAAAACGGTACATGTCATCACAATTACTTGCATGTGCATCTAGGTGGATTATACCTTGTTTTTCAGGACAAATTGAGCTTTCATTTGGTGGTAAATGGTAATGGATATCTCCTGTTTTTTTTTTATTTATCAAAGGAAAACTGGCCCAAAATAATAAAAAAAAATATTTGTTTTAAATTTAGCTGTATATTTCTTACTACTAGTCAGGTTGAAAAAAGATACAAGTCCATCCAGTTCAACCACAAAAAATAATAATAATAGTAATATAATAATATCATACAATCCCATATACCCGATTCTATACCCACAGTTGATCCAGAGGAAGGCAATAAAAACCCCAGCAGAGCATGATCCAATTTGCTAAAGCAGGGGAAAAAATTCCTTCCTGATCCCCCGAGAGGCAATCGAATTTTCCCCGGATCAACTTTAGTTTAGTAGAGTGATATATTAATTATAGCTGCATTGAATACAAGGATAGCCGGTAAATGTTGAATGATTTATTGCAGTGGTGATCAACCCTGTCCTCAGGGACTACTAATAGGCCAGGTTTTAAGTATTACCTTGAGGAGATGCAGACTAGAATATGGCAATCACCGAGCAGCAAATGATATCACCCATGATGTATTTCAGTTATCTTGTAAACCTGGCCTGTTAGTGGGCCCTGAGGACAGGGTTGATGACCACTGATTTATTGGACAGAATACAGCCTTTTTATACACTTTTTATACACTAACAAGGGGTTAGATAACAAGGTAGGGCTGGCTCATGGCTACTCCCCCCCCCTCCCCCCTCTTGCAACAACTTAGATGACAACTATATAATTAACATGTTAATTAACACAGCACTTAAGACGGCCCAGGTGACCAGACTGTCCGTCTCCAGAGACCAGTGTGGTCAGCTCTTTCAATGATCATGTATTGTTCAAAATTAAACAAACTAAGAATAGTCTTTGGGCAACTCCAAGAAAACAGTCTCTCAAAAATTTAACAAAAAGAGAAATATAGCAATAACAAATAACAGGGTTAATGTGGGCAGACGTCTGCGACAGTGCCCCCCCCCCTCCCTTCGTCCCATTGTCCGGCAGACCCAGCTAGATCCACCACGGGTCAGCTTGGGGCTTTCCAGGAGAGTCTTATAGTTTAGTTTCCCGGGGAAAACCCATCAGCGTTGCCATTCTGCTTTTCTGGCTGATACTGGATGGTAAAATTGTAAGGCTGCAGGGCCAAGCTCCATTGTAACAAACGTCCCTTATCCCCGGAGACCCGATTAAGCCAGATTAATGGATTGTGGTCGGTAAACACTGTAAAAGATCGTCCGTAGAGATAAGGTTGGAATTTCTTGAGAGCCCACACCAGCGCCAAACACTCCTTCATGGCTGCGTAACCGACTTCCCTGGGTAGCAGCTTCCAACTGATGTATGCTCACCGCCATCAGGCTCTACTTGGCTCAGTACTGCCCCCAGCCCGAATGTGGATTCATCCGTGCGGACACAAAAACGTTTGGTTGGGTCAGGGGCAGCTAGAACAGGAGCTGAAGTTAGTGCATTCTTTAAGTGTTTGAAGGCAGCTTCACACTCTGGGGACCACAGTACCTGTCTGGGAAGGTGCTTCTTAGTAAGGTCTGTCAGGGGCTTAGCGATGGAACTATATTCCGGGACAAACTTCCTATAGTACCCAGCTGTGCTGAGGAACTCCAGAACCTGGGTTTTAGTACAGGGGGTCGGCCACTTGGCAACTGCCTCAATCTTAGCAGGCTCGGGTGGTTGTTGTCCACTGCCTACTCGATGTCCAAGGTACTGTACCTCGGACATCCCTATGCTGCATTTTTCTGGCTTAAAGTTTAGTCCTGCAGCCTTGATGCGGTCCAACATTACACCCAGGTGAACCAGATGGTCCTCCCAGGTATTGCTGTAGATAGCAATGTCATTCAGATATGCACAAGCATGATCCTGGAGGCCATCGAGGAGTTGATCTACCATCCTCTGGAAAGTTGCTGGTGCAGTCTTCATCCCAAATGGCATTACTTTAGATATAGGCCAAATGGGGTAATGAACCCTGACTTCGGAATAGATTCCGCATCCAGAGGAATTTGCCAGTACCCTTTGCATAGGTCGAGGATTGCCAGGAATTTTCTCAGAGCAATGCAATCTACCAGATCATCCACCTGGGGCATAGGTTAAGCGTTAGTGGTGGTACAACCATTTAATCTGTGGTAGTCTACGCAGAAGCGAGTCGTGCCGTCCCACTTCGGTACAAGGACAACCGGGGAAGCCCAGGGGCTGCTGGATGGCTCAATGACTCCCAACTCAAGCATCTCCTTAATCTCACAACACATTCCCTCTCTCACTGCATCAGGTATCCAGTAAGCTGCCTGTCTTAGTGGCAGTTTTCCTGGTGTCTCCACTCGGTGTACTTCCATAGTAGTGTACCCAGGGACTGTGGAGAACATTTCCCTTTTTTGGCCTAGGACCTGTCTAGCTTGTTTTAGCCTCTGCGTCGGCCACAGCTGGTCATCAAGCTTTATCGTCTCTATCCCTGTAGTAATCCTATTTAGCTCCAGGAGCTCCGATAGGGGAAGGTTCTCAGAATCTTCCACAGCTGGAACACATATAGCGGCTACCTTCCTGATCTTTCCCAGTATTCTTTCAACATGTTCACATGAAAGGTCTGTCGGACTCTTTCATCCGAACATTTAGCCACTAGGTAGATTGTATCCCAGAGCTTTGCCACAACCTGGTAAGGTCCCTGCCAAGTGACCTGTAACTTGTCCTGCTTAGTTGACCTGAGGGCAAGAACCTTCTGCCCAACCTCCAGAGTGTGGTTCCAGGCAGTAAAATCACACCATTGTTTCTGCCGCCTCTGGGCAACTCGAAGTGTCCGTGAGCTCCTTCAGCCTGTCCCTAAACTCAAGAATGTATGTCACGATAAAGGACCCTTGGGGATAAATGCCCCCTTCCCAGTGGGCTCTGACTAGATCTAGGGGCCCCCACCCCCGCTTCCCATACAGTAAAAGGTGCCGCAGGAACCCAGTACATTCCTTCGGCACCTCCCGATAAGCAAAGACAAGGTGCGGCAGATATCTCTCTCAATCCCTGTAAGAGGTTGCGAATGTCCTAAGCAGCTGTTTCAGTGTTCCATTGAACCTCTCACACAGTCCGTTGGTCTGGGGGTGATAAGGAGAGCTCTGTAGGGGATTTATCCCACAGAGCCTCCACAACTGTTCAGTGAGTTCAACAGTGAACTGGGTCCCCTGGTCAGAGATAATTTCCTGAAGGAAACCCACCCTGGCAAAGATTCGGAGCAAGGCATTAGCCACGGTTTCTGTGTGGATATTTTCCAGGGGAATAGCCTCTGGGTACCGGGTGGCATAATCCACCATGGTAAGGATATATCTCTTCCCTGAAGGACTAGGTCAGGGCAATGGTCCTACCAGGTCTAAGGGGTTCATCAATGATAGGTAAAGGGTGTAGGGGAGCTTTCAGTGGGCCTCCATGCTTACCCACCCGCTGGTATGTGTCACAGGTCCAGCAATACTGTCGGACATCCCCCATAAAGTCATGCCCAATACGCAGCAGGTCATGCCGATATTTATGTGGCACAACCAGCTGCCGCATGGGTGCATGGGAGGCTGTCTTTCCTCCAGTTACCCAATAGAGTAATCCCTGGACACACTACTACCCCTCCAACCTCCCCGAGGTCCAACCCTGCTCTTTCCCTACAGCTAGCTAGGGAAGGGTCACTGAGAGTTGCCTGTGTAAAGTCTTGGGGAGAAGCCCAAGTTGGGGTAGGAATAGCTGGGGAAGTACAGTCTAGATCAGGGGTGACAGATTTTACCTGGGTCCCGTCCTCGAGGGAGTGCACCTTCATCCAGGCTTGCTGGTGGGTGGTAATAGGGCAGGCTTCCGGGGATAGATCCAGGGAGAAGGCTGAATTTAAACATCCTAAATCATTGCCCAACAAAACCTCCGCAAGTAAGTTCTGCATTATTTCAACTTCCACTTCTTTGGCCCCCAAACCCCAATCAAGGTGAACCCTGGCATTGGGAACCGCATAAAATTTCCCCTGGCCACCCGCACAGCCACAGACCATCCCATCTGCTCTGGTTATCATCAGGGACTGTATCAGGGTAATAGTAGCTCCCGTGTCCCGCAGTCCCTGGGCAGCCCGACCATTAATCTACATGGCTTGTCGATGGTGCAAACCATTATCCGTAGAGGCAGCTTGCACAGGATCTGCCTCATGTAGAATTTCAATATTCTCCTCACTTGGGTAAGTCACATCATCTCTCTCAAGTCCAAGGGTCCTGTGGTTCCACGTGCCCTGGGAAAAGTTCTGCAGACAATACCTTCTAACATGCCCTGCTTGGTTGCATCTGTAGCAGAGGCCCCACTTCCCTCATGAAGATAGTAGCTGAGTGGTACAGGAGATCAACGGCTGGTGTGGAGGGGCAGCTCTCCACGGAATGTTAGCGACAGGTCGAACCGGGGTTTTAGGCTCTGGTTGTAAAGCCTGCCTTGAATCCGCATATTAGCTAGGATGGCAGTTTCATCTACTGTGACTGGTCACCGATCCTTTACTCAGTCTCTAACTTCAAGTAAGGTATGATAGTAGAATTGTTCCAGGAGGATTAGCTGGAGCGCATCTGCCATGGTAACAGCTTGGCGCCCGGTCATCCAACTCTCTGCTGCTCGGGTCATTTGATGAGCCCATTCTGTGTATGGCTCTCTCCTTTCAGTGGAGGTTGTAAAACCTCAAACGGTGTGCCTCTGGAGTAATGCCGAAGCAAGCCAATAGTCTTTCTTTTACCCAGTCATAGTCATGTCTGATCTTGTCTGGGACATTATTGTATGCCTCTGCAGCCCTTCCTGTGAGCCGGCTGACCAGGAGCGTGACCCAATCTGCTTTATCGACACCTTGGAGCCTGCATTGCCGCTCAAACTTTTGCAGGTAAACATCCATCTCATCTTCCAACATGCAGAAGGCGGCCTAGGGTAGCTTTTTGTGGGCTGCTGGAGATTGCCGGTTGGACATAACTGATGCTCCTTGGTCCTGCTGGAGTTCAGCAGCTGGGACACCTCACTTGACTGATAACCTCCTGCGGGGGGTAAGTACCATACAAGACCAGGCGCAACTGGACATCACGCTGGAACTCTGCCAACTCTGAAGTATCTGCAGGTGGGTTGCTGGCCTGGTCGATCTCCATTAGTTTGGTGATGAGAGTTGCTTTGGATTTGTTGCTGAAGACTCCAAGAGATCCTTCAAGGTGCTGCGATTGAGTCTGGTGTAGTGCTTTTTCATTTGCTGTTAGGTACAGAGGGTCCCAGTAGTGGTTTGGGTGTGCCTAGGCAAGAGGAAGCATCCCACAGCTTGCCACCAATTGTGACGGATCCTATCCCACAATCCGCTGAGTGCTTCCGTCAGTAATACCGCTTCCTCCAATTTGACCATCAGAGAGCAATATTAATTATAGCTGCATTGAATACAAGGCTAGCCGGTAATAGCTTATATGAATGTTGAATGATTTATTGGACAGAATACAGCCTTTTTATACACTTTTTAACACAAGGGGTTAGATAACAAGGTAGGGCTGGCTCATGGCTACTTCCCTACCCCCCCAGCAACAACTTAGCTGACAACTATATAATTAACATGTTAATTAACACAGCACTTAAGGCCGCCCAGGTGACCAAACTGTCCTTCTCCAGAGGCCAATGTGGCCAGCTCTTTCAATGATCATGTATTGTTCAGAATTAAACAAACTTATGCTGTGTACACACGATCAGACTTTCCAGCAGACTAGGTGCAATGGTCTTCCCGCCAGACTTTTCAGCGAAGTTCCGACGGACTTTACGAATGAACGGACTTGGCCACACACTATCACACCAAAGTCCGATGGATTTGAACGTGATGATGTATGACCGGATTAGAATAAGGAAGTTCATAGCCAGTAGCCAATAGCTGCACTAGTGTTGGTTTTCGTCCATCGGACTAGCATACAGACAAATGGATTTTTTGACCGGAAAGATTTGAAACATGTTCTAAATCTAAAGTCCGTCTGATCTTTAGACAGCAAAGGTCTGATGAAGTCCACACACAATCGAATTGTCCGGCGGATCCGTTCCGTCGGACCTTTGCTGTCGAAAAGTCCGGTCGTGTGTAAACGGCATAAGAATAGTCTTTGGGCAAATCCAAGAAAACTGTCTCTCAAAAATCCGAAAATTCGGAAATTTGAGAAAGCTAAATAACTAGCTAATAATAACTATACATTTTATATATTTAAATTATAGGTTTGCTGTAAGAGGAATATAGCAATAACAAATAACAGGGTGAATGTGGGCAGAAATGGTCCCTGCAGCCGTCCGCAACAGGTACATAGTTAGTCTGGTTGTAAAAAGACACAAGTTCAACCAATAAAAGGGAAAAAATTATAGAAAATATATGTATACAATCCTATAAACACAATCCTATAGCCACAGTTGATCCAGAAGAAGGCAAAAAAAAAAACAGCAAAGCATGATCAAAATTGCTCCAGCAAGGGAAAAAGCAAAAAAAAAATCTTGGGGATCAGGAAGGATTTTTTTCCAGCAAGGGAAAAAAATCCTTCCTGATCTCCAAGATCAATAAAATATTCCCTGCATCACCTTGCGCCTGGTGTCTGCTGGGACATGGGTAAGCAGCCTTGCTCCCTCCCTTTTTTCAACTTCATTAATACCTTGCTTAATTATGATGCTGCATTATAAGCTTTTATTGCTCATGTCTTTTGGCAACTACATTGTTTCAGTCAAAACCTATCTACAGATTCCCTCCCAATGAAACAGTCACTGTCTGTGAAACTAGTCAAGTAAAATGACATCTGTGATCAATTGTCCTACTGTAAACCTCTCCCTTCGGGGTTAATTACTCCACTGTTGATATACCTTTACTGCTATCATGTTCAGGCCTGTACTGGCCATCGGGACTACCGGGAGTTTCCCGGTGGGCCGATTGGCTCAGTGGGCCGGTTGTCAGTGTGTCACTGACTCACTAAACTTCTCTCTCCGTGTCTGCATTGTGTTATAATAACTCTGGCTGGCTCCGCTCCTGCACCCGGCGGCGGCGGCACACAGACACCATCATCGTGATGCTGCCACTCAATCGTAACTCCCCCTAACATTACGGCCTCCTTGTCCTGGCGCCGTGACGTCACTCACGGCCGGGGAGGGGGAGGCTGGCCGGAGATACAGGAGGAGCGTAGCGAGCGGCTGCCCAAGCTCAGCTGCCTGCAAGACTGCAACCAAGGAGCCAGCGCCGCTGAGGAGGAGGAACCTGATAATTCCTTGCAGTGCAGCAAGTCCAGACAGCATCAGATGCTATACGGGATGCAGGCTGCATGATAAGCTGAGTCTATTACTGTCATTATCTGATTTCTGTAATATGCAGCATGGGGGGGGGGAGGTAGGGGTAAATGTACTGCCACTGGTCATGGTAACTGATAAATAATTTAATGCCACTGGTCATGGTAACTGATTATTAAGCAGTTACTGTGACCAGTGGTATTAAATTATTCATCAGTTACCATGACCAGTGGCATTAAATTAATAATTGACCAGCGGCATTCAATTATTAATCAGTTAGCGTAACCAGTGGTAACTAGTGAATGATTGAATGCCACTGGCCATGGTAACTGATGAATAATTGAATGCCACTGGCCACGGTAACTGATGAATAATTGAATGCCACTGGTCATGGTAACTGATGAATAATTGAATGCCACTGGCCACGGTAACTGATGAATAATTGAATGCCACTGGTCATGGTAACTGATGAATAATTGAATGCCACTGGCCACGGTAACTGATGAATAATTGAATGCCACTGGTCATGGTAACTGATGAATAATTGAATGCCACTGGCCACGGTAACTGATGAATAATTGAATGCCACTGGTCATGGTAACTGATGAATAATTGAATGCCACTGGCCACGGTAACTGATGAATAATTTAATGCCACTGGTCACGGTAACTGATTAATAATTGAATGCCACTGGCCACGGTAACTGATTAATAATTTAATGCCACTGGTCACGGTAACTGGTGAATAATTGAATGCCACTGGTCACGGTAGCTGATGAATGAATTAATGCCACTGGCCACGGTAACTGTTGAATGATTTAATGCTACTGGCCACGGTAACTGATGAATAATTTAATGCCACTGGCCACGGTAACTGGTGAATAATTGAATGCCACTGGTCACGGTAACTGATGAATAATTGAATGCCACTGGTCAAGGTAACTGATGAATAATTAAATGCCTCTGGCCACGGTAACTGATGAATGATTTAATGCCACTGGCCACAGTAACTGATGAATAATTGAATGCCACTGGTCACGGTAACTGATGAATAATTGAATGCCACTGGCCACGGTAACTGATGAATGATTTAATGCCACTGGCCATGGTAACTGGTGAATAATTGAATGCCACTGGCCACGGTAACTTATGAATGATTTAATGCCACTGGCCACGGTAACTTATGAATGATTTAATGCCACTGGTCACGGTAATTGATGAATAATTTAATGCCACTGGCCACGGTAACTGATTAATAATTTAATGCCACTGGCCACCATAATTGATTAATAATTTAATGCCACTGGTCACGGTAACTGATCAATAATTTAATGCCACTGGTCACAGTCACTGATATATGAATTTGCTAGTGCCACTCTTGGTCATGGTCACTGATGAATAAATTTATGGCCACTGGTCATGGTCACTGATGAATGAATGTTCTGCCACTGGTAGCCATGGTCACTGATGAATTAATGTACTGTCTCTGCTGGTCATGATCACTGATGATGAATGAATGTACTGCCACTGGTCACTGATGCATTAATGACCACTGGTATAACTGTTTTCCTTATTTATGACACCTGCCATTGAACGGAGTGTAACTTACACATTTAATGCTAAAGGCGTCTGTTATGTTGGAATGCATATTTTTCTCTAAATAATAAAAAAAAAGCTGTTTATACTTACAGTGAAATAATTTAACTTTTTTTTTTTTTTCCACCATTGCGTATAGTTTATATACTGTTTTTGCGTGTGTTTGCAAAATGTGGGCCGGTCTGGATGAAGTCCAGGGCCAAATTTTTGTCCCAGTCCAGCCCTGATCATGTTCTAATGTGTAACTGATGATTTTCTTTTTCTGCATCAATGAAATCAACTGTATAATTTTTACATAATTGTTTTATCATTTAATATTGTATTACTTTTTACTGTACCACAATAGTACAAATGCCCTCAAGTCCTTTTGGCAGCCTGATTGGTGGCCAGGCTCCCAACTTTGTTTATTCTAGATTCCTGAATGATGGTACAAATCTCTAACAATGCCTACTTTAGTAACCATACTACTACCATAGAGGCCACTCGTTTTCTGGATCACCTTTCGCTATAAATATTAGTAATGTGGTTTTCCTGTCTGTGTTTAAGCCCTCAAGTTAATTGAGCAAGCCAGTTGCAAATTGTTACAACTGCCCCCTGCAAGTCATATCATATAAATAGGGCTCACCCACTCACTCTCTGGTTGGGGAAAGACTGCTAAAAGGTATCTGTCCAGGCGGCCTTACAGCTCACTACTATAAATACTTTTCCACACTCCTGACACCACATCCATTGAAAACCTTTAACTACCTAAAGGACCCCAAGGAGATCCCAGAGGATTTCAGGACAGCCCGTGTTACAGTGCTGTCCAAACCTAACAAGGACCCACTAGACTGCGCCAATTACAGACTTAAACTTGACCTGAAATTATTTGCAAAAATACTAGAAAACCGCTTAGGACCACTATTATACCAGCTAATAGACCCAGAACAGGTAGGGAAAGGAGGCGAGGGATAATCCACAAAACGCTAACAGATGATTTTGAAGGCATGTTACTCTCCACAGATGCGGAGAAAGCCTTCAAGCGCGTGTTGTGGGACTTTCTACTTGCCCCCTGTACTCACATTGGACTGAAACCACATATGATATCTTGGATAGCGACCCTGTACTGTAAACCAACAGAGAAAATTAAAATCAACGGTGCACTATCAGACATGGTAATAATCGGAAACAGAACGCGTCAGGCTGCCCCCTTTCACCGCTGCTTTTAATTCTCCCCCTAGAGCCATTAATCCTCATAGTGAATAACTTAACATCTATACACGGCTTTTGGGTAGGAGGTAGAACTTACAAAATAGCAGCTTATGCTGATGACCTTCTGTTCTTCATAACTCAGCCACACATTGCCATGTCTAATCTATGCAATATATTTACACAATACAGCTACGTATCAGACTTCAAAATAAACTATAAAAAATCTGAAGCATTACATTTAACACTGAAAGAGAAAACAAAAAATACTACACAAAACAAGTGCAAGTTTAAATGGGAAAACAAAGCTCTCAAATACTTAGGGATATGGTTGTTTAACACTGAAACTTGACTCACTTTTACAAGCCATAAACAGGGACCTAGAGAGATGGTCTTTAAAATATTTCTCGTGGTTTTCTAGTAATTTTATCTAATTTCATTCCATGCTCCACAGTCCGGTTCATTGTCAGTCGCAATCGCGGCACACCGATCTGTCATGGCAAATCATTTCATTTGTTACATTTCACGCACCCTTCATTCCGATTTGAATCTAGTTGCATCTGCGACACACCGTTTCGTACCGGTTCGTTCTAGTAATTTCATCTCATTTCATTCCACGCTCCACAGTCCGGTTCATTGTCAGTCGCAATCGCAGCACACCATTTTGTGCCACTGTCATAGCAAACATTTAACTTGTTAATTTCACATACCATTTACTACTATTCAAATTCAGTCGCATCTGCGATGCACCAATCCACGTCAACTCGTGTTAGCCATTATTTCCTGTTCCACAGACAGGTTCGCTGTCAGTCACTGTCGTGACACACCAACTTGTGCCTCTGCAATCATTTTGCTCATTTCATATACCCCACACGCCGATCCGAGTCCACTCACTTTAGCAGCACTCCGATCCGTGTCGGCTTAATTTCGCTCATTTAATTTCGCCCTCATTTCATCCCATATTCCACAGTTCGCTTCACTGTCAGTCACAGTTAAGGCACCCCGATTTGTGTCATGATCACTTCAATCATTTAGAGGTATTATTTTGTATGTTGCCCTATCTTAGGATCGGTAGTCGCGTTGTGTCTGGTCATTCGTGCATTTTGTTTCTTTTATCCCGTCATAGATCTACTGTTGTTTGATGTCGCTCGCTACCAAGTAGCTACCAAGTCACTACCAATCTCGTTTATAATTTTGCTCAGTGTGTATATATATATATATATATTTATATATACAGATATATATTTACAAATAGATAGATGGATAGAGCCTGCCTGGTCGCAATTTTTTAACTTTAGTTACACTTTAAACCCCTTTGAGAAGCCCCATCTCCCCCACAGTGACACCCAGCCCCATCCAGAGCTTTCCATGATGTCAAGACCTATTTTGCATTCGCATTCTTTTATTGTGTGAATATAAACAGTCTAAAGTAGAGGTCTCCAAACTGCGGCCTGGAGGCCAGATATGGCCCTTTGCTTGCAGTGCCAATGATGCAGGGCATAATTCCTCCCACTGACACCAACAATCGGAAACTATTTCTCCCACTGCTACAACAATGGGGCACTATCCCTTCCTTTGATACTAATATTGGGGCACTATTTATCCCACTGATACCAATGATGAGAGCATTATTACTCTCACTGACCTCACAGAGAGCAGGGGTGGGGCAAAGCCACGCTCAGTGTGTCAAAGGACTTACACAGGGTCGCTCCAGAGTGAGCCCGCATGAGCACTCTGAACCACCTGTGGGGGACCCCAGGAGAGGAGGATCTGGGCTGCTCTGTGCAAAACTATTGCACATAGCAGGTAAGTATGATTTTTTTTTAAAGTTTCCTTTAGTTTCACTTTAAGTAAGTCAAAACACAATATACTGTAAGTTATCATATTTAGCAGGGTTTTCTAAATGAATATAACACAAGACACAGCTTCAGCTCAGCACTAAACACTGTCAGTTATTAAATATTTGTTTTAGACTTCTATGGATCTTGTGGCTTTGTTTGACTTTGTCAAGGTTAAAGCTGGCTGTGAGACCTGACCTAGGTGTAACCTACCTGGCTCAGGTTCAAAAAATGAAGCACAGATGCCTGATGCCATGGTAAACTGTTTTGTGTTTCACTAATATGTCTAGTGCATATTAAAACAGCAGATAAGGATGTGAAGTCCACATACACCTGGAATAAGATACCTTCTCTGCACCCCTTGCAATAGATGGGGATCTTAAGGTAAACAGGTTTTTGATTTGGCTAGAATAAGGACGGGGTAAAGCTAAACTCTAGACCAGGGGTAGACGGGATTTCACTGTGATTGAGAAAATAACAATTAGGTGACAGTTTGTGGAATTACACAAAACTTTACGTCACCTACAACTGAACCCTGCACTCTGTGTCTCTTTAAGTCACAGCCAGTATCCAGCGCAATTAAAATCACACCCACCTCTTGCTGCGGTGCAGAAATTTTTTCTCAGCTGCCCAACTAATGATCCTGCACACAGGCCCACTGCTTTCAGAAAATGGCCCTGACCTGAGCTCATCATTGCCTTGCGCATCCATTCCAGCTGCTTGTATGTGACATCATATACAAGCATGTGGGCTGGATACGAGAGGTGTGTTACCCGTATACAATTTTTGAGATTTAATATCTCTCAGATATGTGTAGCACTGACCCCCGAAGGAGCTGATGAATTTGTTTGGGCCTGTACTCCACCCCCACTGACTTGGCTCAGTCCCCTTGACACACACACACAGCCTGTACACACACGCTGTGGTGCAAAGTTGGTGTGGAGCTAATGGTGAAAGATAACTCCACAATATACAATATAATAACAGTATACCTTTGTTATTACCTGGGTATCCAATGGCTCCACCTGCTGGAAAAGGAACAACACTCCACACCTAAGTACTTAACCAGAAACATATTTTTACTGGAACTTGTATTGAGTAATGTAAAATGGTAATTACAACATTTGCACTGTCACATAAACATAACGTAACAGTACAGTAGGTATACACAACAGATTGTACATGTACAGTTTTCTTAATTTTTCATTAAAGTTTCTTAAATGATCCCATAGAATGTGGCTCCAATTGGGACTTGGGCTCAGAGTGACTACGCCTTACTCTGGGCACCTTCCCACTTCCAGCACACTCTGGTGAATAGAAAAATGCAAAGTCAATAATTAAATATGACACCACTACAAGGGAGCTCCCCCTACTTTAAAGAGACTGCATCTGCTATTGCAAGGCCTTGCATCCTATTAGTCTTCTGTCTTCTGCTAGCTATTGGTGTTGTGACAATTTGTAATCCAACAGTAATCCACTTGTAATTCCCTTTGGTGTAATTGCTCTGGAATAACACAGTGCTAATAGAGTTATGCTGATTAGGTTTGAGGCCTGTTTAAACTCTGTTTAAACTTAAAGTCTCTGTTAAGTTCAATTCCGTGGGACTATAGGTCCCAGCAACACTGCATTAAAATCTAGGTGTATGAAAGTGCATAAGAATCTGTGGGCAACAGCCCTCTCACCAAACAGGGTCTGAAGAGTGGAAGAGCTCTGCTCTGGTGCACTCAATCTTGCTTCTAGCTGGCCGGCTCCTTCACACCGCTCCGCTCTGCAAGATGAACCGGGTCCCTCTGATGGCTATGACGGGTGTCTCTTAATCCTTCCCGATCCGGTCACTCAGTCTTTCCAGCGATCAGGTAGATGGCAAAGTCTATATACGTTTCGTTCCGCAGTGGCTGTACTGTGTGCTCTCTGGAGACCTCCTCACAGATCCTCACAGACAGGCCATGTGGCCCTTTTATTTCCTACCCATTATGCAGTTCAGTACAGGGTGATCATGGGTAGGTCACCTGGCATTCTCGGTAAATAGGTCACAGTAAAATGTAAACAGAACAGTCACTTCCTGTTATCTTTCTAGTGCTTGGAAAAGGAAAATCATTCAAGTCCATTTCCTGTTTTTGGTCACTAGATGGCGCCAAATACTAAAGAATAACACTATCTATAGGCTTACATTGCATGAACATTAACATTGCATTAGTAGGCTAAAATGCCAGCGCTACATATGATTTAGGTTAAATGAGAGTTCTTTGACTATGAGTGAAAGCTTTAACACAATAACAAAAATGTACTGGTATATAGTAAAGTAGACCTAGACTAATACACAGCAAGCAATCTAATTGTGCAGGAAAAGGGTAATAATCATGGATTACATGAAGGAATACAGAGTATATTCCTTAAAACATTAATCTACAAACAGTAGGACAGAAAATACATAAGACCAACATATTTAGATACACGTACAAGGGAAATGTTCAATATTTACCATTCCCATAGAGGTTCCATTCACGTGAATGCTCTGCCATTGAGTGTGTGTTTCCCTCCCATCTACAGTGGTGTGAAAAAGTGTTTGCCCCCTTCCTCATTTCCTGTTCCTTTGCATGTTTGTCACACTTAAGTGTTTCGGAACATCAAACCAATTTAAACAATAGTCAAGGACAACACAAGTAAACACAAAATGCAATTTGTAAATGAAGGTGTTTATTATTAAAGGTGAAAAAAAATCCAAACCATCATGGCCCTGTGTGAAAAAGTGATTGCCCCCTAAACCTAATAACTGGTTGGGCCACCCTTAGCAGCAACAACTGCAACCAAGCGTTTGCGATAACGTGCAATGAGGCTTTTACAGCATCCTGGAGGAATTTTGGCCCACTCATCTTTGCAGAATTGTCCTAATTCAGTTACATTAGAGGGTTTTCGAGCATGAACGGCCTTTTTAAGGTCATACCACAACATCTCAATAGGATTCAGGTCAGGACTTTGGCTAGGCCACTCCAAAGTCTTCATTTTGTTTTTCTTCAGCCATTCGGTGGTGGACTTGCTGGTGTGTTTAGGATCATTGTCCTGCTGCAGAACCCAAGTTCGTTTCAGCTTGAGTACACGAACAGATGGTCGGACATTCTCCTTCAGGATCTCTTGGTAGACAGCAGAATTCATAGTTCCTTTTATCACGGCAAGTCTTCCAGGTCCTAAAGCAGCAAAACAGCCCCAGACCATCACACTACCACCACCATATTTTACTGTTGGTATAATGTTCTTTTTATGAAATGCAGTGTTCCTTCTACGCCAGATATACTTGGACACACACCTTCCAAAGAGTTCCACTTTTGTCTCATCGGTCCACAGAATGTTGTCCCAAAAGTCTTGGGGATCATCAATATGTGTTGTGGAGAAATTGAGACGAGCTTTGATGTTCTTTTTGCTCAGCAGTGGTTTTCTCCTTGGAACTCTGCCATGCAGGCCATTTTTGCCCAGTCTTTTCCTGATGGTGGAGGCATGAACGCTGACCTTAACTGAGGCAAGTGAGGCCTGCAGTTCCTTGGACGTTGTTGTGGGGTCTTTTGTGACCTCTTGGATGAGTCGTCGCTGCGCTCTTGGGGTAATTTTGGGTGGCCGGCCACTCCTGGGAAGGTTCACCACTGTTCCATGTCTTCGCCATTTGTGGATAATGGCTCTCACTGTGGTTTGCTGGATTCCCAAAGCTTTGGAAATGGCTTTATAACCCTTTCCAGACTGATAGATCTCAATTACTTTCTTTCTCAATTGTTCCTGAATTTCTTTGGGTCTCGGCATGATGTGTAGCTTTTAAGGATCTTCTGGTGGACCTTCCTGTGTCAAGCAGCTCCTATTTAAGTGATGCCTTGATTGTGAACAGGTGGGGCAATAATCAGGCCTGGGTGGGGCTAGAGAAATTGAACTCAGGTGTGGACAACCACAGTTATAGTATGTTTTAACAAGGGGGGCAATCACTTTTTCACACAGGGCCATGATGGTTTGGATTTTTTTTCACCTTTAATAATAAACACCTTCATTTACAAATTGCATTTTGTGTTTACTTGTGTTGTTCTTGACTATTGTTTAAATTGGTTTGATGTTCCGAAACACTTAAGTGTGACAAACATGCAAAGGAACAGGAAATGAGGAAGGGGGCAAACACTTTTTCACACCACTGTAGTCTGTGTATATCATTACAGTCTGATGCCTCATTTGTTGGCATGGCGTGGCTCTGATTGGTGGGCTTCCCTATTTCTGGTTCAGGATTGGCTACATCTCCAATCCTTATACTTTGCATAAGTCAGCCCCCTTTAATGCAAATCTTTGGCACTGACTATTTTGAGTGGGAGACTTAACCTTCTTGAAGGTCATGTACCTACAAGATAAGTATTGATGATGGTTGCACTTCTATAAACATGGGATCCTTCGAAGCGAGTATGTGTAGAACAATGAGGTTTGGGTCCCATTGTTTGTATACACAAGCTTAGGCACCAAATTGTCTGTCTAACAGTTGCACACCCTCCATAGATACAAGCCAAATGAAATATATTTATAATTGAAATATTTTACAGCTATTAATGGAGATTTCACATAAACTCATAAGGCAACAGGTAGACCAGCAGGATGAGTGTGCCAGGAAAGGTAGATATGTCTCATCTCTGCTTCCATTCACCACTCTGCGTATCACACATATCATAGATGAGAAGTGTACAGTGGTGGAGCAGATGAGCAGGAGGGGTTCAGAGGTGGCACAGAAGAGCAGGAGGGTACAGCGGTGGGGCAGATGTGCAGGGAGGTACAGTGGTGGAAGAGATGAGAAGGGGGTTCAGCAGTGGGACAGAAGAGCAGGGGGTACAGAGATGGGGCAGATGAGCAGGGGGGTTCAGTGTTGTGGAAGATAAGGGGGTTACAGTGGTAGGACAGATGGGCGGGGGGGTTCAGTGTTTGGGCAGATGAGAAGGGGGTTCAGTGGTGGGACAGAAAAGCAGAGAGGGGTAGAGCAGTGGGGCAGATGTGAAAGGAGGTGTATTGGTGGGACAGATGAGCAGGGAGTTACAGTGGTGGGGCAGGAGAGCAAGGGGAACATAGGTGGGGCAGAAGAGCAAGGGTGTACAGAGGTGAGACAGATGTGCAGGTGGTATATTGGTGGGGCAGATGAGAAAGCAGGTCACACTGGTGGGGAAGATGAGCAGATGGGTTCAGTGTTAGGACAGATGAGAAGGTGATTCAGTAGTGAGACAGAAGAGCATGGGGATACGGCTGTGGAGCAGATGTGCAGGGAGGTACATGGTGAGGCAGATGAGAAAACTAGTACATTGATGGAGCAGATGAGCAGGGGGGTTACAGTGGTGGGACAGAAGAGCAAGGGGGTACAGTGGTGGTGCAGAAAAGAAGGGGGCTACAGTGATGGGGCAGATGAGCAGGGGGTTACAGTGGTAGGACAGATGAGCAGAGGGTTTCAGTGTTGAGTCAGATGAGAAGGGGGTTACAGTGGTGGGAAAGATGAGTCAGAGGGGTTCAGTGTTGGGGCACGTGAGAAGGGGATTCAGCGGTGGGACAGAAGAGCATGGGGGTAAAGCGGTGGGGCAGATGTGAAAGGAGGTGCATTGGTGGGACAGATGAGCAGGGTTACAGTGGTTGGGCAGAAGAGCAGGGGGTACAGAGGGGGCGCAGATGTACAGGGGGGTACAGTGGCGGGGAATAGGAGAAAGGAGGTACATTGGTGGAACACATGAGCAGGGGGTTACAGTGGTGGGGCAGAAGAGCAGGGGGAACAGAGGTGGGACAGATGTGCAGGAGGTACAGTGGTGGGGCAGTTGAGAAAGGGGGTTATAGTCATGGGGCAGATGAGCAGATAAGTTCAGTGTTAGGACAGATAAGAAGATGGTTCAGCGGTGAGACAAAAGAGCATGGGGGTACGGTGGTGGAGCAGATGAGAAAGGGGGAACATTGGTGAGGCAGATAAGCAGAGGGTTACAGTGGTGGGACAGAAGAGCAGGGTGGGACAGTGGTGGGGCAGATGTGCAGGGGGTTACAGTGGTGGGACAGATGAGCAGGGGGGTACAGAGTTGGGGCAGATGGGCAGGGTAGTACAGTGGTGGGGCAGATGTGCAGGGGGGTACAGTGGTGGGACAGATGAGCAGGGGGGTACAGTGGTGGGACAGATGAGCAGGGGGGTAGAGTGGTGAAACAGATTTGCAGGGAGGACAGTGATCTGAGGTGTGAAGGTGCCAGAATTGGGGTTGATCTGAAGCGTGGAGTTGAAGGAATTGGGACTGATCTAAAGTGTGGAGTTGCAGGAATGCGGGCTGATCTAAAGTGTGGAGTTGCAGGAATGCGGGCTGATCTAAAGTGTGGAGTTGCAGGAATTGGGACTGATCTAAACTGTGGAGTTGCAGGAATGCGGGCTGATCTAAAGTGTGGAGTTGCAGGAATGCGGGCTGATCTAAAGTGTGGAGTTGCAGGAATTGGGACTGATCTAAAGTGTGGAGTTGCAGGAATGCGGGCTGATCTAAAGTGTGGAGTTGCAGGAATTGGGACTGATCTAAACTGTGGAGTTGCAGGAATGCGGGCTGATCTAAAGTGTGGAGTTGCAGGAATGCGGGCTGATCTAAAGTGTGGAGTTGCAGGAATGCGGGCTGATCTAAAGTGTGGAGTTGCAGGAATGCGGGCTGATCTAAAGTGTGGAGTTGCAGGAATTGGGACTGATCTAAAGTGTGGAGTTGCAGGAATGCGGGCTGATCTAAAGTGTGGAGTTGCAGGAATTGGGACTGATCTAAAGTGTGGAGTTGCAGGAATGCGGGCTGATCTAAAGTGTGGAGTTGCAGGAATGCGGGCTGATCTAAAGTGTGGAGTTGCAGGAATTGGGACTGATCTAAAGTGTGGAGTTGCAGGAATGCGGGCTGATCTAAAGTGTGGAGTTGCAGGAATTGGGACTGATCTAAACTGTGGAGTTGCAGGAATGCGGGCTGATCTAAAGTGTGGAGTTGCAGGAATGCGGGCTGATCTAAAGTGTGGAGTTGCAGGAATGCGGGCTGATCTAAAGTGTGGAGTTGCAGGAATGCGGGCTGATCTAAAGTGTGGAGTTGCAGGAATTGGGACTGATCTAAAGTGTGGAGTTGCAGGAATGCGGGCTGATCTAAAGTGTGGAGTTGCAGGAATTGGGACTGATCTAAAGTGTGGAGTTGCAGGAATGCGGGCTGATCTAAAGTGTGGAGTTGCAGGAATTGGGACTGATCTAAAGTGTGGAGTTGCAGGAATGCGGGCTGATCTAAAGTGTGGAGTTGCAGGAATGCGGGCTGATCTAAAGTGTGGAGTTGCAGGAATTGGGACTGATCTAAAGTGTGGAGTTGCAGGAATGCGGGCTGATCTAAAGTGTGGAGTTGCAGGAATTGGGACTGATCTAAAGTGTGGAGTTGCAGGAATGCGGGCTGATCTAAAGTGTGGAGTTGCAGGAATTGGAGCTGATCTGAGGCATGAGCGTGCAGGATAATAATTTCTCACTACTACTTAAGTAGTTTACAGCATTTACTTTATAAAAAATCCTTTTCGTGATTGAAAGTGTGAAGTTGACATTTTTATGTTATAAAATCTGCACGCTCAATTTCTTTGAAAACATTTTTCGGCAACACTGTGATGAAAAGGTTGCCTACCCCTGCTTGAGATGTTTTTGTTGTTGTTAGAAGAGTCCAGACAGGCTGCATGCTAAGATGTTGGTTGTTGTTTTTTTTTTTTTTTTTTTGCATAGCGTTCTCCGGAAAAATTCATACTAACTAAACTGGTGGATGATTGATCTCTCTCATTCCTCAGGTATCAACCTTACCAAAATGTATGAAAACTTCTACTAGGCCTATATTCCAAAAGTTCCTTTCTCAGCGATCCCCTTCCCCCTTATTTACCTCTTGGCTCAAAAGAGTCAAGATGATTTTGCTAACAAAAAATGTATACCTCTTTTGAGTCTGTTGCAGCTATTTTTTTTAGGATCTTTCAGAGACATGTACATCACTACGTTTGGGGTGCTTTAAAACCCAGGTTGCCACAGAGTTCACTATTTCTGCTTAGGATGACTGTCGGTCTGGGCCTTCCCTAATTTCCTAGCTTTTACAGCTTGCAGTTGGCCCAGCTAGTAAACTGTCTATAAAGCCAGATCCCTACAGAAATGTAACTATCACTACACTTCAGTAAAAGCAAAAACTCCCCGGAGTTGTTAAGGTATCTTCAGATTATACATGTCTACCTCTCTGTGGTCCACTCACAGGCTCTCTAGACCAAATTTCGCTCTATGAAGGTAAGTGTTCTAAAAACTTCCATTCTCCAGGCCTTATATTCAGGGTATACTCCTTATTACTATGATCTATTCATATCCCTCCTCATACATGTATAAGTGGACAGCTGACCTCAATGCAATTTTATACCCCGAGGAATTGCTGGAAATTTTTGAGGCTACCAAATCTTGTTCTCAGACCAGGCCATTGGGAATTCCCTCAAGGTACTTTCAGAATGATACTCGATCCCCACGTGGATCAACAAATATGTACCACCATATGCATCCACCTGTTTTAGGGTTTGTGGGAAGTCGGAAACCCATCTTCATATATGGTGGACCTGCCCCCTGGTGCACAATTGTTGGTCTAAAGAGGTATAAGGGGTCTATCAAACAGTTTCAATCCCAACCAAAGCCCTGTAAAAGGCAATTTAAATGCTTCTTTTCAGGCTACCACAGCTGCTAAGAAAATGCTGGCAAAGGCCTGAAAAGCACCTATAAAACGGGTGTTCAACCTGTGGCCCTCCAGCTGTTGAACAACTGCAAGTCCCATTAGGCATTGCAAGGCTGACAGTTTAACCACTTAAGCCCCGGACCATTTTCCAGCTAAAGGACCAAGCCCCTTTTTGCAATTCGGCACTGCATCGCTTTAACTGACAATTGCGCGGTCATGCGACTTGGCTCCCAAACAAAATTGGTGTCCTTTTTTTTCCCACAAATAGAGCTTTCTTTTGGTGGTATTTGATCACCTCTGTGGTTTTTATTTTTTGCGTTATAAACAAAAATTTTGAAAAAAAAAGCAATATTTTTTAGTTTTTGCTATAATAAATATCCCCCAAAAATATATAATAAAAACACTTTTTTTCCTCAGTATATGCCGACACGTATTCTTCTACATATTTTTGGTAAAAAAATAGCAATAAGTGTTTATTGATTGGTTTGCGCAAAAGTTATAGCGTCTACAAATAGGAATAGTTTTATGGCATTTTTATTAATAATTTTTTTTTTTTACTAGCAATGGCTGCGATCAGCGATTTTTATTGTGACTGCGACATTATGGCGGACACGTCGGACAATTTTGACACATTTTTGGGACCATTGGCATTAATACAGCAATCAGTGCAATTAAGAATGCACTGATTACTGTAAAAATGTCACTGGCAGTGAAGGGGTTAACCACTAGGGGGCAGTGTAGGGGTTAAGTGTGTGTTTTTTTAACTTTAGGAGGGCGTGGCTTGGTGTCTGACGTCACTGATCGTCTTTCCCTATAACAGGGAACAGACGATCAGTGACAGCATCAGTAGGACGCACGAGGAGAGGTTTGCTTACACATACCTCTCCTTGTCCTTCAGCTCTATGACCCGATCGCTGAACACCGGCGGTGTTCAGGTCTGCGGGTCCCACGGCCAAAGGTCACAGAGCTCAGGACCGGGTCGCGAGTGCTCTGCCTCTGGAGCAAGTGCGACCCACGGCTGGGCACTTAATGGGAGCGTACAGGTACGTGATTGTGCCCAGCCGTGCCATTCTGCCGACGTACATCGGCGTGAGGCGGTCCTTAAGCGGTTAAAGCATGACTCCCTAAGAGAGGGGAATGATGGTACTTGTAGTTCTGCAAAAGCTGAAGGCCCACAGGTTGAGCACCCATGTCCTAGACTCTGCCTTACTCAAGCGTAAGTAGCCAGGTACTGGACTACACTAGTAGAAACAAAGACCTTATTTCAAAGTCCATCTGTCTTGCTGTCCTCGCTGAGTTGTTTGTTCTGTTTCTCTCTTCTTCTCCTCCAGCCAGCAGGGGTAAAGTCAAGTTGGGGTGGCACAGTGGTGTAGTGGGTAGCACTCTTACCTAGAAGTAAAATGGATCACTGGTTCAAAGCCCAACCACGACACTACCTGCCTGAAGTTTGCATGTTCTCTCTGTGCCTGCGTGGGTTTTTCTTCCAGGTACTCCGGTTTCCTCCCACACTCCAAAGACATGCTGGTAGGTTAACTGGCTTCTGTCTAAATTGGCCCTAGTATATGAATACGAGTTAGGGACCTTAGATTCGAGAATGTACAATGTATATATAAAGCACTGTGTACATTGACAGTGCTGTACTAGTACCTTAAATTATAATTACTACAAGCTAAGCTTAAAGACCGAAATCAGGAATGCCTGGAATTCTGAGATATGTAGTTTCTCCTTCTGTGTGCAGCAGAAGGAGCAAAGAGGGCCTTATGTTTTTTGCCTAGGAAAAGCCAACTCTCTTGTGCTGTGGGAATCCAAGCAAACACGCCTGTTGGAACGAGCCACTCAAGAGGGCCTGCAAGTAGTAGGTCTAAGTTGTTGAGTTTGGAATTGCTATTTGTACAGATTGAGGCGTCTGCCACGAGAACACCTCCTTGACCGGACTCCCACCCTATCTTTAGCCTATAGACCCGTGTATCAGCTGAGCTGTAGATATGTGCAACTCGTTTCATTCCGAATTTGTTTTTCATCAAAATTCGGCATACTCGTTAATTCAGAAACATCCAAATTAACTAAAGACTGTTTACCAAATTTTTTCGAAAATTAATTTTCTAAAAGAAGGAAAATTCGAAAGAACGAAAACCTGATGTTCAATAATTGTAAAGATCGAAAATCTGAAAATTCAAAAATCTGAAAATCAGAAAGAACGAATATCTAAAAATAAGAACGAAAATCCAAAAATTCGAAGGAATGAAAACCCGAAAATAAGAACAAAAATCAGAAAGAACAAAAAACATTTGGATAATTTCTATTATAATTAAAGTATTACATTTATTAATCATTATTATAGCTTTTGTATTATTATTATTATTATTATTTATTATTATTATTATTATTATTATTAATAATAATAATAATAATAATAAATAATAATAAAAATTATAATAATAGTTATAAACTATTAAATTATAGGTATTGGAATTTCCTTTCAAATTTGACTGTTAGTGAATGTAATGAATACGAATTTATCCGAAGTTACAAATTATCCGAAATAATGAATGCCGCATCTGTACGAATGGAATGTAACAAATTTGAATTTATCCGAAGTTACGAATCTATTCAAAATAACCAATATCGATTATAACGAATGATCCAAAAAATGGAAAGAAAAAAAACCTGAATGAAAAAAAAAAAACATGAATATTTTGGCAGTGCACATATCTAATGAACTGGCAATCGAGCTACCACCGCTTTGAAACCAGTTCTAGAGGGGGGCACCCTTTAACCGCAAGCTTCTATAGCTTTACGAAGTTTTGGTGAGTGGGCCACTAGCCAATTGACTCTTAAAGTGGTGTTGCCACCAAAAAATAATATTTTTTTTAAAATTCTTAAAAAATAAATAAATAAATAATTGGAAATTTTTTTTTACTCACCTCTAAATGCCTGTTGCTAGGGGGTCCCTTGTAGTCTGCCTTCTACATTGCCTGGGCTGGTGACATCACTTCCCCTCGCGCCGCACAGTCATCTGGGACTAGTCAGGTGTCCCAGATGACTGTGCGGCGTATCACGGCGCCCTGTGCCGCTCGTGCATGCGCAGTGGGTGCCCGGCTGTGAAGCCACAGCCGGGTGCCCACAGTAGGAATGACGGCGTCATGAGCGGAGCAGGGAACAGGGGGGGGCTTCGTTCCCCTGCATCGCTGGACCCTGGGACAGGTAAGTGTCCGATTATTAAAAGTCAGCAGCTGCAGTATTTATAGCTGCTGACTTTAAAATTTTTATTTTTAAGGGGGCACCCCACTTTAATACCAGATATACCACTGAGAGCAGAATACCGATCACTCTCCCCTTGTACTCAGATTTATCCATTTGAGATTTGTATTGCTTGACTTCGCCTCACATTACTGCAACTACAGGGTGCAGTTATATTAATGTGTACCACGCACCCCCAGGCTAATGAGCATTTGCACTGCCTTCTTAAAACAGCATCTCTACTGCCTGCAGGATCCACACAAAAAAAAACACCTCTAGTGTACCAACGGTCTTCTACAGGACCCAAAGTTAGCTGGCTGAAGCTCCATTTTAAATACTGCTCCACTTGCCAAGTTACAATTCCCTTCTCTTGATTGTCTATGCTGTTTTCGGCTGATTGTGTTGTCTCAAAGAGTCTAGGCCTAGTACAACCACCCTTAGGACATGAGGGTGATATAGTCCTGACATTGTTAAGTAAGATCCACTCATTGCCTGCCTGGTACTCTGGGTGGCAGTGGCGTAACCAGAACCTTCAGGGCCCCGATGCAAGAAACCATGAAGGGCCCCCCTGAACCCCAGTCAGGGCCCTTCCCTCCGAGTCTGGCGGTGGAACTCCAGGGCGTGGTCACAGGTATGACCTTTGTGAGCCCTGTAGTTCCACCACTGGTATCAGTAGTTTTTATTTCTTTTTTTACATTTTTAGGTGCCCCATTGAGGGACTGTCCCTAGGCAGCATTGGGTCCCCGTCCCCAGAAGAGATGAGGTCCTTTTCTCCAGGGCAGATGAAGTTACTGCCCCCAGGTGAGAAGGGGTCCCTGTCCCCAGGGGAGGTGGGGATCGATGTCCCCACGTGAGAAGGGGTCCCTGTCCCCAGGGGGGTATGGAGGGGGTATGTAATAGTGTGTGCTAGCTGCCTATGCTGCTGCTGGCCATATGTAGAGGGGGCTGCATGGGCCCCCTGCATCACAGGGCCCAGTTGCGGTCACGACTGCTGCACCCCCTATAGTTACGCCCCTGCTGGGTGGTATTGCTACTGTTTATGCTCACCTGAGGCTTTTATGCCACATACAGTATGCCCACCTTGTTCCCTCTCTAAATGTTTACTACTTACATTTGTCTGTTAACATGCTTCCAAATAATATCCAATAAGTTCACTTTTACTTACATTTCCATTGTCTAACTCAAGATAGATGGAGTACAGGTTGTTAAGAAAGCTGTGTGTGTGTTTACTCTTTTATCTAGTAGCCTGGTGTGTCAGTAGATCTGAGGCCTTTAAAAGGTCAAGGTAGAAAACAGAGAACCCATCTTAACCAGCGACTCCTTTGGGGGTGGCACTATAATAAGAATCGGATCACGCTGGCCATGATCCATGGCAAAATAGGAGCCACCTTGCAAGATAGGGTGCCTGCATACACTAAACAGTGCTGACCCTGGGTAGCCTACTTCCTTCCTACTGGCTTCAACAAATTTGTCCTGTATTTCACCGTGTTTCTTAACACTTTTGCATTTATCATTTCATACCTAAGACTCTTTTTGTACAACATGCAAGATTAAAGTTGTGGGGTTACCCCTAAAAATCTATACCAGACCTTTATCCTTGAAACAAAAAACATTTTAGGGTTCCTTTCAACGTTTTTTAGACTTTGATGGAACCCTTTAGATGGGGAGGGGTAGAGAATGTAGAGAAAATCAGAAAATCAGAAAATATCTGTTGGGTTTTTATTTTTAATACTAGACTGCTTATATAAATAAGCTTAGGGCATCACCATTATTAATGAAAAAAAAAGAAAAAGTAAATCTTTATTGCTATTCCAGAAAGTTCAAAAGTAGACATGATTGGAAAGCCATATTAAAATAATTTAAACTAAGAAAAAGCCATATGCTGAAACCTCACATATCCTCCTAAAAAGGTATAAATACAGTAAATGTACAAGGGAAATATATTACATGGCATATAAAGTATGTCCAGTGTAGTGTTATTTCCAGAGGCAGGTGCACACACTTGCAGCCCCTTCCTTTTCAGCGTGGAGTTGAGTCAACCGCTTCCGTCCCCTCCTCAACACAGCCTTCCTCAGAGCGGACCCAAGAACTGAGCAATCAGCAGTCTTTGATCACTCAGTTCTCAGTGTAGAACCAGCAGAGGACAGTAGCAGCATCAGATGAGTATGTATGTTTGTTTTTTACATTCCCACACTTCTTTTCACGTTGGCCTACCTCTAGACAGGCTCCCCCCTACTCAGTCTAGTATGAATGCTGCTGTCAGACTCATCGACCCACCTCATTTTGTCAATATTTCCATTGGTTTCTGCTGGCCCATCAAAACAAATTTAAATTCTTACAACAACATACAAAGTCAGGCAAAATTCTGACCCAAGCTAATCCCCATCCTTGTCTCAACATACACCCAAACTGTTCTTTTTGCTCCTTACAAGGCCTCCTGCTCCGTAGCTCCCTGCCACTTCCTCTCCAGGACTTCTCCAAAGCCTCTCCCTTCCTTTAAAACTCTCAATCTGTCCCGATATCTCCTACCTACTTTGTCGGTCCTTATGCAGGCCATACACGGTCGAATTTCGAAACAAAAAGTTTTCAAAATCAGAAAGTTCGTTTTTTTTGTGATCCAATGATGCCACCATTGATTTTCGAAATTCGGCTGGCCAAGCCTTTAATTTCACCTCATGTTGCTACAGAAAATAATTTTCGTGACCGGGAATCTTCTTTTCTCTCCGTAAATTTTCTTTTCTTATTACATTTCTCGCACGATTCTCCCATCATTGATTAGAATATCGTTTATTTTTCCAAAAATTTTCAACATGTCTGATTCCTCAAGTTAGATTTCCGCACGAAAATCGGCTGTTGTTGCAGCCCACTAATAGTGTGAAATTCATACGAAAATTCTTAGATACGATTTTCGAAAGAAAATTCTTTCGAAATTCGAACCGTGTATGGCCGGCTTTAGGCAATCCCTCAAAACTCATCCCTCTTTTTTTTACAAAAACTGGCAGATGACTCCTGGATGCCGGAGTCATCTGCCAGGCATCATTCAGATATCAGCTTTTTCAACCGGCGATTCCCTACACCATAAGAACAATCATAGCGGCTGTTCCTCTGCTTGATCGTTCTTACAGGAGGCGCCCCTCCCGCCGCCCTCCGTTGCTTCTACCGATTTTTCTCCTTCATTGAAGTGCGCTGATTAGGCGGCACTGATAGGCTGCACTGGTGGGCACTGATGGGCTGCATTGGTGGGCACTGATGGGCTGCATTGGTGGGCACTGATAGGCTGCACTGGTGGGCACTGATAGGCATAGTTAAGGCGGCACTAATAGGCACAGATAAGGCGGCACTGATGGACACAGATAAGGCGGCACTGATGGGCAAAGATGGGCACGGATGGGTGGCACGGATGGGTGGCACGGATGGGCACTGATAGGTACCACTGATAGATGGGACTGATGGGCACTGATAGGTGGCACTGATAGGTGGCTCTGATAGGTGGCACTGCTGGGCACTGATGGGCGGCACTGCTGGGCACTGGTAGATGACACTGATGGGCACGGATGTGGCACTGGGGTGCAGCACCTTTGAGGCAGATTGTGGGCACTGCTGGGTGGCACTGCTGGGTGGCACTATGGGCACTGCTGGGTGGCACTGACGGGGGGCACTTACTTTTAATACATTTGGCACTGCATGGGGCAGGTGGGCACTGGCAGGGGGCAGGTGGGTACTAGCAGGGCTGGCCGTGATCGGGACTGATGTCCCGATCACGGCCGCCGGTGATCGGCTTTTTTTTTTTCCGGAATAATAGCCGATTACCGGCTCCGTTATATCACATGATCAGCTGTCATTGGCTGACAGCTGATCACGTGATAAGGGGTCGGGATCGACCCCTTGCACGGATCGGTGATCAGGCGAGTCTCATGGACTCGCCGATCACAGAGCGCGCCGCGCGCGCCCCCCTGAGGGCCGCTCGTGCACGGGACTACGTCAATAGACGTAGTCCCGGAAAAGGAGATCTGCGCTGTAGCCGTCATTTGGCTATAGCGCGGATCTCAAGTGGTTAAAGACTGGCTTTGCTGACATCACTTCTGGCTCCAGATCCTGCTTGCTGTTCCTCTACATTGATCCCTGACTTCTGACTTGGCTGACTATCCATTCCGGTTACTGAACTTTGGCTGTGTTTTGACTACGTTTGTTCTTTTAACATTTTACTTTTATTATTAAACAAGTGTGATTTAACTGTACTTCTGTCTTGGTCTGACTTCATGGTTTCTGACAGAGCTCTGGGCTTGCAACAGCGTTATTGCTTCCTGACTGCCTGTCTGCTTCCCTGCGTCTCCCTGAGTCTCATGGACTCGCCGATCACAGAGCGCGCCGCGCGCGCCCCTCAGGGGGGCGCGCAGGCCGCTCGTGCACGGGACTACGTCAATAGACGTAGTCCCGGAAAAGGAGATCTGCGCTGTAGCCGTCATTTGGCTATAGCGCGGATCTCAAGTGGTTAAAGACTGGCTTTGCTGACATCACTTCTGGCTCCAGATCCTGCTTGCTGTTCCTCTACATTGATCCCTGACTTCTGACTTGGCTGACTATCCATTCCGGTTACTGAACTTTGGCTGTGTTTTGACTACGTTTGTTCTTTTAACATTTTACTTTTATTATTAAACAAGTGTGATTTAACTGTACTTCTGTCTTGGTCTGACTTCATGGTTTCTGACAGAGCTCTGGGCTTGCGATAGCGTTATTGCTTCCTGACTGCCTGTCTGCTTCCCTGCCTGACCCAGATGTGCAATACTTGACACTGGATTCTTTTTTTCTTTCACCCCTGCTTGTGGTTTTGTCTACTCTTTTGGATTGCCGCATGGCTTGATCTCAGACTGCTTACTGGGTTATGGAGAATAGTCACACAAAGGGGGTTATTTACTAAAGGCAACTCCACTTTGCACTACAAATGCAAACTACAAGTACAAAGTGCACTTGAAATTACACTGAAAGTGCACTTGGAAGTCAAGTCGCTGTAGATCCGAGGGAGACATGCAAGGAAAATGAAAAACAGCATTTTAGCTTGCACATGATTGGATAATAAACTCAGCAGAGTTTCCCCTCATTTCATATCTACCTCTCAGATTAACAGCGACTGCACTTCCAAGTGCACTTTCAGTGCAATTTCAAGTGCACTTTGCACTTGTAGTTTGCACTTGTAGTGCAAAGTGGATTTGCCTTCCGTAAATAACCCCAAAGTGTTTCTCTGTCATGTCATAGTAATAAATATTATTCATCTGAAGCTGAAAACATTTTGCAATAATGCTCATGAGTGTGTGGCAGCAGCTGGCTTCTGATTTCCTTATCTTTCAGCATGTAAGAGTGACCCAGGCCTTGTTCAAGTTCCTTTTTTTTGCTGTTTTTAATAAACATCAGAGCAGTATATTTATAGTTTCATTTATTTATCTAATTAAAACTCCAACTCCAGGAAACTTAAAAATGATCCCTTGCAGTGGGACTGTACCCAATACTAAAAAGTATTAAATGCTTTTTTAGGTCTAGGGGATTTGGTAAAGTAGATTTACTTTCCTAATCCTCTGATCCTCCTCACTGCTTGGAGGTCCCCGCAGTATCTTCACCTCCCATGCTCCGAAAGTCTAAGGTCCTGATGTCATCAAGAACCAATGTATGGTCCATAGCTTGTATAGGAGGTGATGACGCTGTGGAACAGTCCACCACCAGAGCAATGGTGAATCGTCGCCTGCCAAGCTTACCATGGTTACTTTTCTACAGACCTAAACAAGCAATTAATTGTCACAGTGTGGGCACGGCGCTACTGCAAGGGACCTTTTTAAAGTTTCCCAAAGTTGGGCTTTAATAAAGCCCAAGCTCTGACAACAGAAAAAAAAAACCCTGGCAACATTCCTCACACACGCACATTAAAAGGGTTAAATATGTTTTTTAGTCTCGGAAAAGAAAGGCGTATGCAAAAATAATTACCCTTTTCCTCACTCCCGCAAGCTTTCTAGACCAAATCCCCCAAAGCCGCTTCCCTTTGCTGCTCTACCAGTCTAAGCCCTTGTACACACGGTCGGACATTCCGACGGAAAATTATAATCCGACCGTGTGTGGGCTCCATCGGACTGTTTCCGTCTGAATATCCGACCGACAAAGTTTTAGAGCTGGGCTATAAAATTTTCCAACAACATGATCAGATCGGACTGTCCGATCGTTTGTAGAGAATTTCGATCGGACAAAGTGTCACGCATGCTCAGATCAAATTCCTAGACCAAAGCTATTGGCTACTAGCCTGAACGTAGTCCCATCGTAACTGAATTACGTCATCATGTTACGAACGATCAGATTTTCCGTCAACTTTGTCCGACCGAGTGTATGCAACACCAGTTTCGGACAAAATCCATCGGACAAAATCTGAAGGATTTTGTTGTCGGAATGGCCGACCGTGTGTACGGGGGCTTAGGCTTTCCAATGTCATAATGTACAAAGTAGCAGCCCTGCATTGCACGCAGTGGCATAACCGCTATTGGCCCACTGTACCCTCACACATTGTACAACATTGCATTTTGTCTTTGCTGTAGCTGCGAATGACAATCCAGCTGGCAGAGATGAGCTCAGGTGGGTTTGGACGCCTAAGCTATCTAGGTGGGGAGCTGTAAACCCAATAACTAATGATAGTCATTGAAGTCATTCCCCACCCTGCAGCATGCCCGGTGCTGCGCAGGAAATGTCACACCTATGGTTACATAACAGCTTTGACAGCTTCCCTTGGGAGGGCCCAGGCGGGTTCTTGTTTCCATGGGGGGAGGGCTGCGATTGGCTTTAGTAGTGGCCAACTACAGTCCTTCAATCCCCACCTGCAGAACTCAGGGAAAAAAAAGAAAGAGAGTCTGCACTGCAGATAGAGGGAAGTACTAAACTCCACATCACTTACCACTCACCCCTAAACTCCACATCACTTACCACTCACCCCTGAACTCCACATCACTTACGACTCACCCCTAAACTCCACATCACTTACCACTCACCCCTGAACGCAACATTACTTGCTACTCACCCCTGAATTCCACATCACTTAACACTCACACCTCAACTCCACATCACTTATCACTCACCCCTGAACTCCACATCACATACCACTTACCCCTCAACTTCACATCACTTACCACTCACTCCTCAACTCCACATCACTTACCACTCACCCCTGAACTCCACATCACTTACTACTGACCCCTGAACTCCACCTCATTTACTACTGACTCCTGAACTCCATATCACGTATTACTGATCCCCGAACTCCAGCTCACTTACTACTGACCCCTAAACTCCGCCTCACTTACTTCTGACCCCTGAACTCTACCTCACCTACTACTGGCCTCTGAAATCTGTCTAACTTACTGTTGACCTCTGTCTCACTTACTACCAAACCCAGGCTCTCTCTGTAAATTTAAGCAACGTTAATATTTAGCGCAGTAAAAAACCTAATTTTTGCCACAGCATGCTGTGCGCTGTATTTTTCTTGGGAAGAAGGACCCAACTGATTATGATCTTGCATACAGTGCCATTGCTTTCAGAAAACACCCTTGATTGTACATGGGATGTCGAAGGCCTAACACAGTCTGCGATCATAGTCTGAAAAAAAAAAAAATCCTGGTCGCCTCCCCAGAGTAGTACAGTGTTACTATGTTAATATTGTATTGCTCTGGTCACAGTATGTAGGGGAAGAAAAATTGGAATTGTTTTTTTAAAAGTAATTAAAAAGAAAAAAGTTTTTTTGTTTTTTTACATACTGTCACGAGCCAGTGTCCCTGATCACTGCCACACTAGTATACTGAGGCTGTACTACATCAAAAAAACTCACCATGCCTCTTACTAAATACTGTTAACTGTCTACTTTCCAAAAAGGGGTAGTTTTGGGTTTGGGTTATTCTCACCAAAGAAATGTAACAGCATACATTTGCATACACAGCCTAAATTTGTGAAGAAATATTATTTAGTTGCAAAATTTTAAAACATAAACGATTAAACTTTTTAAAACATTTTTTGGTTCCTTTTCTGTTTATTTAGCAAAAAATAAAAAACCCAGTCTTCACTAAATACCACCAAAAGAAAGCTCTATTGGTGTGAAAAATATTATGCAATTGTAATTTAAAGTGGGAGAGCGCTGAAAGCAGAAAATTGGCCTGGGCAGAAAGGGCGGGCAAGTGTCCTGTATTGAAGTAGTTAAGGATGCTCATAGGTTCAGGCACCGCTGAGTCCTAAAAAACCAGTGACGTCTTCGCTCACTGTTTTACTTACATGGCAGGGTGGCCTCTCAAAACCCATACCAGATTTGATTGGATTTAACCGCTGCTGACCGTATACAAAAACATATACGACAACAAAGCAGCTCTCCTGCGCAGGATCACGCACCTAGTACACGATCCTGCACTTCCAGGTCTGGGCATGCACAGGTGCCGCTGGTGACCCACTCCCGCTGTGATTGGTGTAGAATTGGCATCCCAGAATTTGATATGTTCAACCAAACCTAGATGTGTTCTGCTCATTCCTAGCGAAGTCCATACAAATCTCCTCAGTTTGATAATGCTGCTGTCCAAAGGTATCTCTTTTGTCTTAATCCAGAGTGGGACCCTCTAAGAAAGGAACTGTATGGCTGTCTGGATCACCAGGTGCAAGAAATAAAATCCTAAAATAAAAAAAGAAAACTAGTGCAGTCAGTACATTTAGGTCTCATGCACATAGGCAGAAAACATAAATTAAAGGCATTTTCCAAATTTGTATGCCTCTCGACTTTGTACCATTTCAGCCAATGTGTTTGTTTTGTTTATTCTTTTCGCTGTTGAATAAAAAATCATTTAAAAAAATAATTTTGCAATGCATCCATTTAGTGTAATTTAAAATGGAGCGACTTATAGAATAGAATGTATACTTTTTATTTACAGAGAGCTGCTAAGTGCAGTAGCGCATGGTAGCTAAGCGTAGTATCTTCTTTAGTGCCACCTGTGATGCACTACAAAATATGACCTGTAAATAAATCCCCCAAAACAACAAACTAACACCAACGTAAGAGGACACTGACCACCAAAGTAAGGGGGCATTGACCATCAATGTAAGGGGACACTGACCACCAATATAAGGAGGGCACAGTGACCACCATTGTAAAGGGGGCACTATCCCACAAAACATCAAAGTCGGGCACATTGGCCACCAATGCAAAAGGGCAAACTGACTACCAATATGAAAGGAAATACTGACCATCAAGTTAAGGAGGTATACTTTATAGGTCATATTTCATGAAATATACTCCCCAGGTTTGTATTACATGTACAATAATTTGTATATGAAGTACAAGACACTGAGTAGACCTTTGTTAGTACTCTACCTGTGTATTTAAAAGGATTAAATGGTTTCCTGTCATGCAAACGTTCCACACAGAAATTGTCTTTGTGCACAAAGTGGAACTACAGAAATGTGTTTTTGTAAATAGTGTCTGAGTTTCAAGCCATACCACATACTGTACTGTAGTTGAGAATACCGCAAAGAGGAAGCTCCTTCATATTTGCTGACACCAAAAAGTGTAATTTCACACTGGTGCCAAATTTGGGCTGCTGGTCACTGTTTAGAAGCAATGCAGATCAAAGTCACATATGTCATAATACTTTCAAGCAACTAGGAAGCTGTGAAGGTGAAAGAGCAAACAAATTCAGAATTATTTCTCACATTTTGGGTGGAGTGGGCAGACCTCTGGAATTTCCTGTGATCGCCTTCATGGCCATGACATCCTTAACCACTTTCAGACCGGACCAATTTGCTGGTCAAAGACCAGACCACTTTTTGCGATTCGGCACTGCGTCGCTTTAACTGACAATTGCGCGGTCGTGCGACGTGGCTCCCAAACAAAATTGACGTCCTTTTTTTCCCACAAATAGAGCTTTCTTTTGGTGGTATTTGATCACCCCTGCGGTTTTTATTTTTTGCGCTATAAACAAAAATAGAGCGACAATTTTGAAAAAAACGCATTATTTTTTACTTTTTGTTATAATAAATATCCCCCAAAAATATATAAAAAAACATTTTTTTCCCTCAATTTAGGCCGATACGTATTCTACATATTTTTAGTAAAAAAAATCGCAATAAGCGATTATTGATTGGTTTGCGCAAAAGTTATAGCATTTACAAAATAGGGATAGTTTTATAGCATTTTTATTAATAATTTTTTATTATTTTTTTTTTTACTAGTAATGGCGGCGATCTGCGATTTTTATTGTGACTGCGACATTGTCGGGGACCCATCGGACATTTTTGACACATTTTTGGGACCATTGTCATTTATACAGTAATCACTGCTATATAAATGCAGTGATTCCTGTGTAAATGACACTGGCAGTGAAAGGGTTAACCTGTGGGTGGCAGTGTAGGGGTTAAGTGTTCCTAGGGGTGTGTTACTAACTGTGGGGGGGTTGGGCTTTCATTTAGTGTACACTGATCTCTGCTCCAATCACATGGAGCAGAGATCAGCGTCACTAGTTGCTAGGCAGAATGGGAAAATGTTGTTTATACAGCATTTCCTCCATTCGGCCGCTCCGTGAGACGATCGCGGGGATGCCCGCGGCGATCGAGTCTGCGGGTCCCGCGACCGGACTCACGGGGGTCCCGACCAGTGCGGGAGCGCGCCGCCGGCGGCGCGCTCCCGATGGCACGGTGGCAACGAATATTGGACGTACATGTACGCCAATATGCCTGCCCGTGCCATTCTGTCGACGTACATCGTCGTGCGCTGGTCGGGAAGTGGTTAAGGCTTGGTTGAGAGTTGAGCTTCTGCTATTACCACGACTTATTGCATTTGTAACGCTAAGGTGGAGCACAGTTTGTACATTTGTATATATTTACCTTCAGCTTAACAGTGACTACATTATGAATATCCCAGGCCTACTTACTTGCCAAAAATTATGGGCTTCAGTCACTTTCATTGAGATTTTTGTAGATTTTTTTGCACATGTATGTAACACTACCATCGCAGATGCCACTTGGTTTGTTGGGTCCTCTGCTCTCTACCACGACTCTTTAACCTGCTCTGTCCCCACTCACACACCTGGATCATAAAACTTAGCGTGCTGCAAGGACCTTGGTTAGCTTAAACATGAGTATAATACCACAGCAGTAACAGCATGCACAAAACAGGCCATGAGCAACTTGAGATGAATGTACAGTGTCTTGAAAAAGTATTCATACCCCTTGTAATTTTTCACATTTTGTCATGTTACAACCAAAAACATAAATGTATTTTATTGGGATTTTATGTGATAGACCAACACAAAGTGACACATAGGGGGTGATTTACGAAAGCCACGTGCCACCAGTAGAGGCGCGCGGCGAGGTGCAACGCACATTTCCATATTTACGAAATGGTGCGCCGGTAACAGAGCACGAATCCCCCATTTACTATAGCGATCTTGGCAAACGGGAAAATGCAATCTGTGTGCCACTATGGGCATGGCCCATGGCATCTCCAAATCAATATTGACAGATGGAGGTGCCAATATTATGGGGTGATGTAGGGAAGTTTAGAAACAACTGCCCAAGTAACAAATATGCCCAAAATAGAATGAGAAAGTAACTTTTTCAGAGAAAGCCTGCTGTACTGAGATCAATGTAAGCACTGCACATGTGCAAGCAGATGTTGCTCTCGTTCACGTGCGTATGTTCATTGCGTGGCCAAAATCTTAGTAAATGTTAAGTAACATACATGCAAATGCATGGCTTGAACAGGCGCAACTCTAAAGTTGATATATATATATTTTTTTTTACGCTGGTTCACCTTTATGTATTTCTTTTAAAGAGATTTGCACACAGGTCATATTAGCATGTTATGATGCCAACATGTGACATGCACCTTGTTAAAATTACGTAAGAAGACTCTCGCTCCTCTAGCTCCTCCTAAAAGGGCATTTAACCTTTCCCCTCATGCATATGATTTCTAAATTTTTTTTGGGCTAACTTTTGCTTTTAAAGAGGAACACCACACTCCATTCTCCAATGCTCTTGTCTCCCCCCTCTAACCCCTTGGAGTTCCATGGGCTAGCTTTTACTTTTAAAGGGGAACTCCACACTCCATTCTCCAATGCTCTTGTCTCCCCCTCTAACCCCTTGGATTTCCGTGGGCTTACTTTTGCTTTTAAAGGGGAACACCACACTCTACTCTATTCTCAAAAGGCTGTGAGCTGCCTTCGCCAATCCAAACCACATGCTTTTTCAGAAAATACAGCAGTGCCAGCTAGGAAAGGGGAGAGAAGAGCGATTGCCCAACTCCCTCATGAACCATACAAGGCAACATGCACAAAACAAAGTGGCATGTTGGGCTCAGCCCATTAACGACCACAAAGCACCTTGTACTCACTAGTTTAAAGGGGGTTTCCACATTTCGTAAAGCCCCCTGTCTGCAGCCCCCCTCAACCCCAGCCTAGGGTTACGTGGAAGAATATGGGAACAAGGTGGTTGACTTTTTGGATGCCCGAGCCCCACCTGCCCCCAAGCATCCACCCCCTTTCATGGACTGGGTTGCTGTGTGTTTGGCTAGGGGTTTGTTAGTGTGTGGGAGGGGCACAATATTTTTTTGTTTGGGGTGGTATTTTTCACGTGGGGGTTTTCATTTTAAGCCTTAACAGACCCAAATGACCTTGCATGTATTGGGGGGCAGGCTATTTTTGGTTTTGGTTTAAAATCTTGCAGCTGCAATGTAGATTTGTAAGTTTTCTCTAAAGCCGTACATCTTTGAAGCAGCATTTTGGGTACATGCTACAGATGCACCACTTTACAGGCAGAGTAACTCCCCAAGTTACTAGCTTTTAAGCAATTTTGCATTTTTAAAGGCACTTCTCCTTGTTTCGTTTTTGGGGTTGTCCAAATTGGTGACATTGATATATGTCCCTTATGGTGGGACCTGGGCCCCCATAACCATTTTAAGGCCAATAACTAGAATATAAGTCAGTTCCCATAGACTTCAATGGTATTTGTTGTATAACTTTTGTCCATGTTAGGCTCTTTGTTTGCCTCCCTGGACCGGGGGTTGTTTGTCCCATCTGTAATTTTGTAGCATGCTGGATGTTGTGCTTAATTTTAGACAGGGAGTGGCTTATTTTGTGCTAGCTGCATTTGGGTTATTCTGGGCATGCTCAGGCACTTTTTTTGGTGTTTTTTGTGTGTGAACAGCACTTAGATTTTTCTGGGCATGCTCAGAGAGTGTGTTTTTTGGGTTAGCAATTTAACCACTTGCCGACCGCCGCACGACGATATACGTCGACAGAATGGCACGGGCAGGCATATGGGCGTATATATACGTCCCTGCCTTCCCGCGGGTGGGGGGCCCGATCGGGCCCCCCCCCCCGGTGCCTGCGGCGGTCGGTATTCGTTCGGGAGCGATCCGGGATGAGGGGGCGGCCATTCATTCATGGCCACCCCCTCGCGATCGCTCCCGACGAATGGAAATGCTCCGTGACATCACTTCCTCTCCTGTAATGTAAACACAGGAGAGGAAGTGATGTAATCTCTCCTCCGTGTCGGTATTTTTCGTTCCGGCACCGAGGAGAGAGGATCGGTGAGTTGCACCAACACGACACTACACAGTAGAACATGCCAGGCACACTCACAACCCCCCTTCACTCCCCGATCACCCCCCCAATTACCCCTGCCCCCCCAGTCACAGTGACACCAATTGCATTTTTTTTTTTTGCATTGGTGTCATTTGTGACTGTAATAACTGTTAGGGCAGTTAGGGTTAGCCCCCTTTAGTTCTAATGTACCCCCCTAACCCCCCCCAATAAAGGTTTAACCCCGTGATCACCCCCCGTCGCCAGTGTCACTAAGGCTGGGTTCACATTGCAGCAGTTTATGAGAACGAATGTGAATCGCACCGCACTGCAGTGCAAATCACATCCGATCTCTGTGCGATTCGAGTTCAGCCATACAGATAGTATGGCTGAATTCGCGCCGCACCCGCCGCACCCGCCGCACCCGCCGCAATTTCACACGGGACCCTTTTTTTGGTCCGCAGCAGAATCGGATCGCATGGGTGTTCACACCATGCGATCCGAGTTTGCAGATCGCACTGCGATATGCGAACTGATCTGGGGGTGTCATTAACATTTCACTGACACTCCCAACAGTTCGCATAGGGCAGTGTGAACTGCCGCCGGGAGGCATGCGATGCGGGAACCCGCCGCGGATTCGTGGCGTTCCCGTATCGCTCCAGTGTGAACCCAGCCTAATAAGCGATCATTTTTCTGATCGCTGTATTAGTGTCACAGGTGACGCTAGTTAGGCAGGTAGGTATTTAGGTTCGCCGCAGCTTTTTATAGCGCCAGGGACCCCCATATACTACCGCATAAAGCCCCCTGATTGCCCCCTAGTTAACCCTTTCACCAGTGATCACCATATAACTGTTACAGGTGACGCTGGTTGGTTAGTTATTTTTTTATAGTTTCAGGGCACCCGCCATTTATTACCTAGTCTCACTAGTGTACCCCTAAATTTAGGGGTGTCTACTTTCCAAAATGGGGTCATTTGGGGGGGGTTTGTGCCATCTATGCATTTTATGGCCTTCAAAACTGTAACGCCCTTAGAAAGCCTGAAGGCGGTGCTTGGTTTTCGGGGCCCCGTACGCTGCTAGGCTCCCAAAAAGTCCCACATATGTGGTATCCCCGTACTCAGGAGAAGCAGCAGAATTTATTTTGGGGTGTCATTTCACATATGCCCATGGCATGCGTGAGCAATATATCATTTAGTGACAACTTTGTGAAAAAAAAAAATAAAAATAAAAAGTTTGTAATTTTCCCGCAACTTGTGGCAAAATATAAAATATTCCATGGACTCAACATGCCTCTCAGCAAATAGCTTGGGGTATCTACTTTCTAAAATGGGGTCATTTGTGGGGGTTTTGTGCCATCTTGGCATTTTATGGCCTTCAAAACTGTAATAGGTAGTGAGGAGTGAAGTCAAATATTTACGCCCTTAGAAAACCTCAAGGCGGTTCTTGGCTTTCGGGGCCCCGTACGCGGCTAGGCTCCCAAAAAATCCCACACATGTGGTATCCCCGTACTCAGGAGAAGCAGCAGAATTTATTTTGGGGTGTCATTTCACATATGCCCATGGCATGTGTGAGCAATATATCATTTAGTGACAACTTTGTGAAAAAAAAATAAAAAAAAATTAAAGTTTGTAATTTTCCCGCAACTTGTGGCAAAATATAAAATATTCCATGGACTCAACATGCCTCTCAGAAAATAGCTTGGGGTGTCTACTTTCTAAAATGGGGTCATTTGTGGGGGTTTTGTGCCATCTTGGCATTTTATGGCCTTCAAAACTGTAATAGGTAGTGAGAAGTGAAATCAAAAATTTACGCCCTTAGAAAGCCTGAAGGCGGTGCTTGGTTTTCGGGGCCCCGTACGCGGCTAGGCTCCCAAAAAGTCCCACATATGTGGTATCCCCATACTCAGGAGAAGCAGCAGAATTTATTTTGGGGTGTCATTTCACATATGCCCATAGCATGTGTGAGCAATATATCATTTAGTGACAACTTTGTGTAAAAAAAAAAAAAAAAAATTTTTTTGTCATTATTCAATCGCTTGAGGCAAAAAAATAAAATATTCAATGGGCTCAACATGCCACTTATCAATTTCCTTAGGGGGTCTACTTTCCAAAATGGGGTCATTTGGGGGGGTTTTGTACTGCCCTGCCATTTTAGCACCTCAAGAAATGAGATAGGCAGTCGTAAACTAAAAGCTGCGTAAATTCCAGAAAACGTACCTTAGTTTGTAGATGTGACAACTTTAGCGCAAACCAATAAATATACAGTTATTGACTTTTTTTTTACCAAAGACATGTGGCTGAATACATTTTGGCCTAAATGTATGACTAAAATTGAGTTTATTGGATTTTTCTAATAACAAAAAGTAGAAAATATCATTTTTTTTCGAAATTTGCGGTCTTTTTACGTTTATATCGCAAAAAATAAAAATCGCAGAGGCAATCAAATACCATCAAAAGAAAGCTCTATTTGTGGGAAGAAAAGGACGCAAATTTTGTTTGGGTACAACATTGCATGACCGCGCAATTACCAGTTAAAGCAGCGCAGTGCCAAATTGTAAAAAGACCTCTGGTCATTGACCAGCAAAATGGTCCGGTCTGAAAGTGGTTAAGGACATCATTAACAGGTGTATCCACTTTAAAGTTCTGTCTCTACATTGGGTGAACTTTAATTCTGTGTGTTTCATGGACTGTGCATGTGTTTTCAATTGCCTCATTAGCACACAAACCTATGTTATATAAAGCTTAGCATAGCATTCTTTACCTCGCCCTGAAAAGAGGTGTGTGTGCGCGCGCGTTGCATTTGGGTGTCCTTATAGATTTTGTAACACAGATATTTTCTTTGTTATGTCTTTGCAAAACAGATGTGTTTTAGAGCAAGTATTTTGTATTAAACAAGCATTATTTTGCAAAATCTTCCTCAAACTCTTGTGACTACTAAATGTTCCTTAAGAAACTGTCCATTTGTGGGTGCAGTCCTTTTAACTCCTGTTCATTTCCTCTACAAAATGGTCAGACCTCAAAACCGTATTCTGTTAGTGTCTCAAACTAACATGCATGCTTTTTGCTTTTCGTGCTCTTTTCCAAGTCCTGTTTTGTTGACCAATAACATTTATAGCAAATGTTTATGTTTTATGTGCTTTGTTAATAATTTGTTTTACATATGCATGCTCAATCCAAGTAATGCATTTTACACTGCCCCTCCCCCCCCCCCCCCTTGCATATGCTGCCATGGATAGGCACCATGCAAGGAAAATTACAAAGAGGTGAGTTCAATTTTCAATTTTAGCGCAGTGGTTCTCAGCCTCAGTCCTCAAGTACTCCCGACCGGGCATGTTTTGGGAATTTATCTTAGCTAGAATAGCTATCCAACATACCAAGCCATTGACTCTGATTTAAAGCACCTATGCAAGATGAAGGTAAACCTGCAAACATGGCCTGTTGGAGGTACTTGAGGACAGGGTTGAGAACACTGATTTAGAGCACTAAGCTAAAAGCTAGCTCAAGACAATCCTATTCTAACTGGGGGCATTTGAGGGGAACCAACTGAGTGTTAGAACCCCTGCTTGTCTTTTTTAGGTTGGGCTTTGTGTCCCTTTTCTGAAAATTGGCTTCACTTCCTGTCACTTAGCCAAACAGGAAGTGAGGGTAAAACCCTACCAATGTCTTTCCTTGGGTTTTACCCTCACTTCCTGTTTGGCTATGCGACAGGAAGTGTATAAATCTGAAGGAGAAACTGGCAAAATTTGAGAGGTGTCTTTACCCCACCAGGGGTAAAGACATCCCCAAAAACTGACTATACTTCTAATCCCTCTGCACTCTATCCCCAAGCAAAAATAAGAAAGGATTTCATTTAGTTTAACTTTGCAAAGACACATTCCTAAGTTCAACTGTGATGCATGTCAATGGCCCATTTAGACCTTGTCTAATAGAAAACACCAGTTGCCTTTCACTAGAAACATTTGTTAGTCCAGTCTTGGAAACCTGTATCTGCTTTACTGTTAATTTCCATAAAAAATGGGTTTGTGCAGTTAGATTAGCAACTGCTGTGTATGTGAGATTTGCACAACTGCTGTGTGTGCAGAGGTATGTACCAGTGCATATCTGGTTCCCGGAAGCGGTGGCCAGCACACAGGAATTACATCACTCCCCTCCAGGAAGTTGCTTGTACTGCTGCTAATTTCTTCCCACCACCCTGCCCCGCTCACTGTTCTCTGAGGAAGAGATGATCCTTATTTGCAAATTAAAATAATTTTTGATGTATTTTTACATGGAATGGTGTTTCTGTGGGTCATGTGTGCATGTCTAAATGCCTAAAATACTTCCTGTGTTCAGATTCACTTCCGGGCCAAAGTATATTGCTTCCTGCTTCAATATAAATATATATATATATATATATATATATATATATATATATATATATAGATGTAGGTTCTTGTGTCCACTGGCAGAGAGAAGTTGGGTAAATGCCACACTCCCAATTCTGGAGGCATAATGATGGTCTAGCACGTAGGTCTTCCAACTATGGCCCTCTAGTTGTTCAGGAACTGCAATTCCCATCATGCCTAGTCATGTCTGTCAATGTCAGAGTTTTACAATACCTCATGAGATGTGTAGTTCCGCAACAGCCGGAGAGCCGTGGTTTGAAGATTCCTGATCACTCTAGCATGTCTTGAAAAAAGGTGGTTTTTCATGTGCCTTGTATAATGCACAAGAAATATTGTTAGGAAAATACAAGTGGGTCATGGCACATCTACATTCCAAATTTGGCACTTAAGTTGGTCATGCACTATGCAATCTGTCTCTGTACAACTCAATATTTAGGCAAAATAGGTAATAGGAAGGCGCACTTGAACAATCAATTAAAAATATAGGAAATCAAACAGGGTCTTGCACTAAACCTAATTTATTTAAGATCTAACTGATTTCAATGTATGGTCACCTTTAAAGATCAAGTTCTAAAAATATTAATTTATTGGGTTTAGAAACACTTCTCTGTTCTTTGTAATGTATTGAAAGATTTGGGTAAAAAAAGAAAAAAAAAAACATTTCAAATATATTAGAAGTGATAGGAATGAGATTAGCATCAAAAGGGTTAATTAACTGAGTACACCTACTAATTGCCTAACAAGACACATCCACATGAGATCAAATTAACCAATTGTATTGGTTGTGCGCTATTATCAATAAGAAAACTGCAGTTACCCTAGCGACAGATGCAGTTTACATATGTGGGTATTTATTATCGTTATTTACGCTTCAATGTGTGCCCGTTTGCATGTTCAATTAATGTATGAACTAGTTCAGTGCCTTCTTCTTAGTAAATCACCCCCACAGTTTTGAAGTGGAAGGAAAATGATAAACGTTTTTTACAAATAAATATCTATAAAGTGCGGCCTGCATTTATATTCGGTCCTCCATTTGTATTCAGTCCCCCTGAATACTTTGTAGAACCACCTTTCGCTGCAATTGCAGCTGCAAGTCTTTTTAGGCATGTCTCTACCAGCTTTGCACAGCTAGAGAATGACGTTTTTGCCCATTCTTCTTTGCAAAATAACTCAAGCTCTGTCAGATTGGATGGAGAGTGTCTTGCCACATATTCTCAATTGGATTTGGTCTGGACTTTGACTGGGCCATTCTAACACATGATGATGCTTTAATATAAACCATTCCATTGTAGCTTTGGCTGCATGTTTAGGGCTGTTGTCCTGCTGGAAGGTGAACCTCCACCCTAGTCTCAAGTCTTCTGCAGACTCTAACAGGTTTTCTTCTAAGATTGCTCTGTATTTGGCTCCACCAGAGCCATGGGCCTCTTGGTTTCTTCTCTGATTAATACTCTCCTTGCCTAGACTGTCAGTTTAGGTGGACAGCCATGTCTTGGTAGGTTTGCAGTTGTGTCATACTCTTTCATTTTTGTATTTTTTTTATAATCTAACCCTGCTTTAAACGTCTCCACAACTTTATCCCTGACCTGTCTGCTGTGTCCCTTGGCCTTCATGATGCTGTTGGTTCACTAAGGTTCTCTAACAAACCTCTGAGGGCTTCACAGAACGGCTGTGTCTATAATGAGATTAAATTACAAACAGGTGGACTCTATTTACTAATTCAGTGACTACTGAAGGCAATTGGTTCCACCAGATTTTAGTTAGGGGTATCAGAGTAAAGAGGGCTGAATATAAATGCACGCCACACTTTTCAGATATTTATTTGTAAAAAAAAATGAAAACCGTTTATCATTTTCCTTCCACTTCACAATTATGTGCCAAGTTGTGTTGGGCTATCCCATAAAATCCCAATAAAATACATTTACTTTTTTGGTGTTAACATGACAAAATGTGGGAAATGTAAAGGGGTATGGATACTTTTTCAAGGCGCTGTATTATTGAAGGACAATCAAATGCAATGCAAACAGCATACTGGAAAATATAATACGTTAGATTAACTGACGGGCAGGTTAGCCTCAACTATGGCTATTGACTTACTCTGCAATAAGGCTAAGCCCCATTACACTAGTCCACGCAGTAAGAATGATATTAACCATGAAAACATGAATGGCATAAAGAAACCTCATTGTAATGATTAGCAATGTATATCCAAATAACATCCCTGTTTGCACTCTATGTATACAGCTCCAATAGCGGGTGGATGTACACATTACTACTAGATGGAGGATCATCTTTTGCACACCAAATATGTGTAGCTACGCTAGAGCCATTTGCATATGATCTTTTGTCTCACTAGCTTAACCAAGTACCACAGACTGTGTGTTAATATTTATTTAAATGGAGCAAGGTATCTGACGTTCAGCCTGCAACATGGGAAGGTGTAAGTGATGATGTTTGTGCCTGTTTACAACTTATCAAAGGTACTTCTTACATATTGTAAACAAAAGGACTTAAATGTTAGCAGGCTTCACTATGCTTGTTAAATTTTTTTATTCCCGATCCATTGGGAGCTTCTGCTGTCAGTGTTGGTCGGCTTTCATTGGGGACCTTCTGTAGGTGGCGCACAGGTAGCAGCCTCTTTAAGACTGTAAGCAATGGATGGCTGCTAAATAAGGGGCATTCTGAATCAAAGTACACTGAGAAATCAAAGAATAAAGACATAAAGGGACCCGAATAAAGAGCACTGCACTATAATAAAAGAGAAGCTTCAGCCAGGTTCCAAAAAATGAAAAGTCTTTTAACCACCTTAGCCCCGAAAGATTTGGCTGCTCAATGACCAAGCCATTTTTTGCGATACGGCACTGCATTGATTTAACTGACAATTGTTCGGTTGTACAGCTTTGTACCCAAACAAAATTTAAGTCCTTTTTTTCCCACAAATAGAGCTTTCTATTAGTGGTATTTGATCACCTCTGCGGTTTTTATTTTTTGTGCTATAAACAAAAGAACAGCGATAATTTTGAAAAAAACTAGGGCTGTTACTGATTAAAATTTTCGTGTTCGATTAAATTTTTTTTTTTAATCGATTAATCGTCTAATTTCAATTAATTATAACGCACATAGAGATCCAACTACTTTTAGCTGATCTCCTTGCATTGCAACTCTGAATTAGTCAGTGGTAAATGTGGTATACACTATATACAATCACCCGCCACTAGTTAGTTTCCACAATCCATGACTTAACCTCACAGTTCACACAAATACATTTTAAATTCAAACTGTAGCACTGACGTAAGTCATTTTATTTTCCACAGTAGCATGACAATACCTCTACCTCCGGTCTAACTAATCACTCTCACCTTATGGCATGGACCCCTGTACAAACAGGTGGTCATGCAAGCGGGTATCAAAAGGGTTAACACGGATCATAAACTTCTCTCACGTCTCCTTAGATCTCGGCAAGGACCCAAGTCATGGGTAGAAAGAAAAGATCTATGTGCTCACAACTTAAGTGTAAGATTAAATTTTTGTGTTCAAACACAAACTACTCACATAAAGATGATAAAAGCACAGCATGTAAAGCCGACAATCGTGTTAGTTCTGTAGGGCAGCAGCGGGTGAAGTCATGCGTAGCTCCTCCCCCGTATGCGTTACGTTCAATCAGAACTTTGACGTCACTGGACTCCTCCCCCCTTCCCTTCATTAGCAGACGGAGGCACTTGGGGAAGAGGGGAGGAGTCCAGTGATGTTGATGTCCGTGACGTCACCGGATCTCCGACGAAACTCCCTGAAGACCCGGAAGCCGGCGAAGAGATGGGTACAGATCAAAAGAATTTTGATCAATCAAAAAAAAATTAATCGATTAATCAAGGAATTAATCTTTAATTTCCACAGCCCTTAAAAAAAAAAAAAACACAATGGGGGTTATTTACTAAAGGAAAATCCACTTTGCACTGCAAGTGCACTTGGAAGTAAAGTCACTGTAGATCCGAGGGGGACATGCAAGGAAAATAAAAAACAGCATTTTAGCTTGCATATGATTGGATGATAAAATCAGCAGAGCTTCCACTCATTTCAAATCTACCTCTTACATTTAGAGCGACTGCACTTCCAAGTGCACTTGCAGTGCAAAGTGGATTTGACTTTCGTAAATAACCCCCAATATCTTTTACATTTTGCTATAATAAATATCCCAATTTAAAAAAAAAATAATAATTTCTCAGTTTAGGCTGATATGTATTCTTCTACATATTTTTTGTAAAAAAAATTGTAATACCCGTATATTGATTGGTTTGCGCAAAACTTATAGTGTATACAAAATAGGGGATAGATTTATGGCATTTTTATTATTTATTTTTTTTACTAGTAATGGTATCTGTGATTTTTATTGGGACTGTGATATAGCAGAGACAAATTGGACACTTTTGACACATTTTTGAGACCGTTGTCAATTATACAGTGATCAGTGCTAAAAAAAAATGCACTGATTACTGTATAAATGTCACTGGCAGGGAAAGGGTTAACAGTAGGGGGCGATCAAGGAGTTAGCTGTGTTCCCTAGTGTGTGTTCCAACTGTAGGGGGGATGGGACTGACTAGGGGAGAAGAGAGATCGGTGTTCACACTTAGTATGAACACACAATATGTCTCCACTCTGAGAGAATGAGACATGAGAGAACCGGGATTTGTGTGTTTACACACACAGATCCCAGTTCTTACTCTGTCACTAGCGATCGCAGGTGCTCGGCGGTCATTGTGCCCACTGGGCACATGCTACGGGCACGTGCGCACGCCTCATACAGAGTCTTAAAGGGCCAACGTAGAGTTACGGCAGCTCGCCCAGGGGAGTCACTCACTCTTATGCCGCGTACACACGATGAAATTGTCCGGCGTACTTAGTCCGCCGTAACGCACTTCACCGGACAATTCGATCGTGTGTGGGCTTCAGCGGACTTTTCCAGCGTAAAGTCTGGCGGACTTAGAAAGTATTTTTGCAGTCCAATCTTTCCGGACTTGGGTTTCAGCGGACAATACGTTCGTCAGTATGCTAGTCCGGCGGACTAAGAATGACGCATATCATGTCAGAAGCAAGTATGAAAAGGAAGCTATTGGCTACTGGCTATTAAACTTCCTTTTTCTAGTCCCATCGTACGTGCTGTACGTCATCGCGCTAGCAAACGCCGGACTTTCTGTGTGTCCGTGTGTGGCCAAGTCCGTTCGGTAGAAAGTCCGCCGGACTATCCGCCGGATTGTTTGCCGGACTAAGTATGCCGGACAATTCGCTCGTGTGTACGTGGCATTAGTTAGCAAGGATAACTTTCCACAAATTTGTGGCAGTGTCTGTTAACTTGCTGCACATTTTCACTGGCAAGTTGTACACTTGCAGAGCACTTGAAGCATAAGTTCTAGTTGACACTTTTCCAATTTGTAGTAAATTTGCTTGGCAAGTGTCTTGCAAAAGCAAAGTTACAGTGGTGTGTCTACAGCAAGAGCTCTGCAAGTCCACAGCATGAAAATTCAGCCACAGTGCCCCCTGTGGTGGGATGACTATTGCACAACATAACTGAACCAGAACTTTCAGCAGACTTGCAGAATGTTTGCACAGAAAGTTGATTTGGAGTCATGCAATGTGGACTCGTTTCAATTGTGCAACAAACTTGTGAAGCCTGGCAAGTCTAGCATTAGCTAGGCTTGTCCAGGGATCCAGTGCCATCCTCACCCAGGCAGGTTTTTCATCGGTCTTCAGGTCCCTCCTGCCAGTACCTTAACTATGGGAAGTCGGCTGTGACTCCTTGCCATGCTGGTCCCACGGCCTCCTGGGACCTGTGACATGTCACAGATGTTTGCGAGCTGGGAGGGGGCCTGAACTTCCATTTGGACTGTCTAGGTGGGAGTGAGTACCTGCCAAAACTAGGAACCCAACCCCCCCAGAAAAAAAGTGTTTCAAATATGGTGGGGGGGGGGGGGGGCAAAAGAGGAACTTCCCTGTTTGGGTGAAGTTCTGCTTTGACACCTTTAACTCAGTTTTTACCTTTTAAATATAAATGTTATGCTGAAATGGAAGATAGTGTGATCTACGTTCCCTGCGAGCGTTGCGACGCACGGGGATGGAGATCGGCGCCAAATTCAAAAAGTGAAACACACACATTACATACAGTATAATGTAATCTTACAGATTACATTGCTGTATGTAATTATTTCACATCCCCTTTGTCCCTGGTGTTCTGCCTAGTGTCCTGTATGCAGTTTTATATTATAAAAACTGTTCTTTATGCCTGGAAACTGGAGATTGTCCATAGCAACCAAAACTGTCCATTTACATCAAAAGTGATTTTAGACCAGCTAGAAAACAGCGATAATAAATTAGAATCACTCGCAGAATTGAGCGATATCGATTTGTGGGGAGATCCGTCATCAAATATTGAAAGTAATGACAGTGACAATTCTGCAACTGAGCAAATGTCAGTGTTTTTGATTTGATTACATTATTGAATAATTTTTATTATTGTTATATTATTATTTGGTATAATTATTTATAGTTATTTATTATATTATAATTTATTCATTTTTTTTCACACTTTATCATACCCGGGCAGTCTGCTAGACTCTGGTTTGGACAGATTTAAGTGAGTTATTCCTAAGAATTACAGGACTACAATATAAAACGGCAAATTTTCATGCAACATAATTGTACCGCTTTTAGCACCTAAAATCCGAAATAATCGTACCGCCAGGGAGGTTAAAAAATGATCAAGGGACAGCTTGATGACACCTAAAATCCTGTAGGCTTCATACTGATGTTCTGAAAAATGTAACTGTACATAACCAGCAGGAAATGTAAACCTGCCCCTCTTCACCTAAAACTAAAAAGTATTGGTGAATTTTCCACTTTAATAAAAACATGTTTACCTAATGACATATCACTGATGTTTAATGCACTGTCACATGTTGTTATTCAACTCCACCACTTAGCGGCAGAAGTACAAAGATGCTGCATACTGTATGTGGTTAGAAGAGAGAAAAGAAACAACACTTAACCAAACTAAGAAAAAAGTGAACATCTTCATATCATAAATGTTATATCCTTAAAAATGCTTTAGTTTTCTTTTTTTTTTTTGTTATAAAATATATATTTTTTTTAAATCTGGGAATATGCCCTTATGCTATACAAGTGTTTAAGTAAGCAACAGCATATACCCTAGTACAGCCACGCACAGTCATTCATGTCTGTGGGTGGCTTTACGCAGCACCGGGGCCTCCCAGGCAGGGAAAATACGCTGGAATTTACGGTACATTGCACAGACTCAGGCACCCATGTGCAAGAGTCTTAACTTACATGAGCCTAAAAAAAAAAAAAAACATCCACAGAGAGCTAACACTATTTCTGAGCTTACCTTAACCACTTGTCTAGTAAGATACACTATATAACGAAAAGTATTGGGACGCCTGCCTTTACACATGCCTGAACTGTAATTGCATCCCAATATTGAGTTGGCCCACCCTTTGCAGCTATAACAGCTTCAACTCTTTTGGGAAGGCCGTCCACAAGGTTTAGGAGTGTGTCTATGGGAATGTTTGCCCATTCTTCCAAAAGCCCATTTGTGAGGTCAGGCCCTGATGTGGATGAGAATGCCTGGCTCACAGTCTCTGCTCTGATTCATCCATTAGGGTGTAGTAGGGGCGGGCGCCACCCCCCCCCCCATCCATGTGTCCAACCCCTTTCCAGACGCTTGGATTCCAATGCTGGGTGGGTGTTTTTTTTAAGCACCCGATTAGAGCCAGAGGCTCTAATCGACTTCAAAATAGCGTGGACTCGGGGCGCAGAGAATGTGAAACGGAGCCCACCCAGGTGGGTTACAACAGCAAATGAATAGGGAAGTGGGTTCTGAGACCCATCACCCAATTGCCTGAAAGGACAGGCGATCATATTGGAAGCCCGATCCTGCTGCCGATGCCTGCTGGCCGATACCCACCACCTGCCACCTAGATGGGGTAAGACAGCAAGCAGGTGGGGGGGGGGGCTGGTTGGTTTGAAGTGCCACCGGGGGGCTCTGGGTGGTTGTTTGCCACTCCCCCCCACAAAATAAACAACACCCGCCACTGTCCCAAAGGTCTTCTATCAAGTTGAGTTCATGACTAATGTATACCAGATGTACAGTACTTAATGCTTAAACCACCTGTTTGCTCCAACTTCTTACCTATAATCCTATATTAACGAGACCACACTAAAATTGGAGTAAAACATAAGCCGTAGCAGCCTTATTTATGAAACAAATCTATTTTTTAAAATAATATCAACATAACATCAACATAAACATCTGTTACTAGAAAACCAGACACCTAGCGCTGGTCTTTGCAGGAACCTCCATTACCATCTGTGTAAACTACTGCACTGCGGTACCTCTCATATGATTATAGGCCTCAAGCCGACAGGCTGGCTCAGAGACAACCACTGACCGCAGTGCACCCGTTACCATCACATTTCAGCTAAACCTCCATTAACTGAAGTCCCACCATCAGGTTCCATACCACCATCAGGTCCTGAACTCATTCCTTCTAAGGTATCTTCCTTCATCTGCAAAGACCAAAACCTGCCACAGCACCCAAGGGGAAAACCTTCCCCTTGGGTGCCCCTCCACACTCTCAGAGCTCTGTATGCCATCTTGCAGTCTCAATTCCCATAAGTCAATCCGCACCACAGTGAGGTGCATCTCATCTCACCGAAGGTACCTCCAAGTGTCCACTTGCAACACCATGTGCCTTACCACCAACCCTCCATTCCTTACCACAAATCTGCTCACATCCCAATTAATCTTCTTACGGGCCCTGTTGATACCCTTCAAAGACCTGGCCATCCTCGATGTGGTCCGAGCAATAATGTCTGACCACACAATGATCATGTCCGGGAATGCGATGCGTAGACGCAGAAAATCTAATTTGATGTCCTGCGTGATGTCCAAAATCGACCTCACCTCTAGATCATTACCAGGACTAAAATGTTAGGCAGCCTATCCAAACGTGCAAAATGATGCACCTCTGGAACCATCTTACTCCAAAGCATTCCCGAAACTCCCAGCCATTAAAAACAAAACTCCTGTCTTTGAACCACAATTGCCAACCCTCTGGCCTCAAATCCGCCCATTTTGCCCCCCAAAACACAAAAGAATGGCCCAGTATCCAGACCAGGCTCTGCATTGAACCTGAAAAAAGAAAGAAACAAGCCACCATGACTTTAGCAAGCCAAAAAAACCATCACAGCCCTACACACACCCCCATTAATCCCTCGGCTATTCCAGCCCCACCAGCAGATGGGGGTGAATGTATAGCCCAAATCTACGAGACTCCCACCTACCAATGCGCTTAACCGCCTCAGCATCTATCCCACACCTAGCCGCCTCAGTCACGACCCCAATCCTGAAGGAATGAGAAGAAAATTCCTTTTCATCCAAACCTAAAACCCGTAAACATTTCCTGAAAACTGAAACAAATTGAAACCTGGGCAAATGGGACCCATCCGCATGCATTAAGAAGGACCCCGTGGCCCTGGGACGCACTTCCAAGAATCCTTTCATGGCCCCCACTGGACAGAGCGGCGAACCAGGGACCTGCACCAAATTACCCCACCTGATCTGTCTTGGATCTCCATAAAATCAATGACACCCCCTTGTCCTTGCACACTACCTCGTGAACTCTAAATAGGGAAACCTCATATGCTGATGAACACAAACCTTGCAACTGCCCCAAAATCTTTTCCAGGCTATCAAAGGAGACAGAGCGCCTAGAGTGCCTCTGCTGACTGGCCCTCCGGTAACCTTTGACCACCTGACGCACCCAAAAATCTTTTGTAAAATCTGGGCAACGTTGCCATTTGAACAAAAAGGCCAAGCCCGCCAGTTTTTTCCCCAATGCGGACCCAGACACCCCATTTTCCATATTCTTGGAAATGAAGTATAACACCAACAACCTCACCTCATCGCCCACCGGATCCGTTTCAGTCACTTGAACTAACACCTGCCATTCTTGCCATACCTTCTGATAAGCAGCCCACATAGCCTCACTCACCGACTTCCAGATCCATCTGTGTTGCTCTGCCGCAGGTGCCAATTCTCGGAATCTGTCCCACTGAAAGCGAGACAACGCGTCAGGTATGGCATTCTCCACTCTCGGAAGATGTACCACGTAGACAAAGACAATTGCAGGCATCGCAACACTATTGCAAGTAGAACTACCGGGGGAGACTCTATTGATCACTTGCACCACCCCCAGGTTATCCCCGAACCTTAAGATCCCTGAAAAAAACACCCCACAAATCAACTGCCAAGACCACCGGAAACAACTCCAGCTACACCAGATTTTTAGTGAACCCCCGTCAGTCCAAGACTGAGGTCACGGGCCTGTGCTCCACCTGCCCTGAAAGAACGCCCCAAAACCTGTCAAGCCAGCCGTATCTGTGTACAACTCCAAATCAAAATTGCTAACCGGGCTGGACATCGACAGCGCCCTCCCGTTAAATGATTCCAGGAATGAGTGCCACACTAGCAAATCCTCCTTGTGTGCCCTAACCAAATGCACAAAGTGCTTTGGCTATCTGATCCCAGCTGTACTCAGCGACAGCCGCCGGCACAATACTCTCCCCATCGGCAGTATGTAACACGCAAAATTCAGCTTCCCCAAGAGCAACTGCAACGCTCGGAGCTGCATCTTGCGCAAGCCCAGCATACCCTTAATCTCGGCCTTGAGAGCTGCCAGTTTGTCCTTTGGCAATCGCCACTCCATGGCACCAGGACAATGCACCAGGACAATGCCCAGGAACCTGATGACCTTGCCTGGTCTCTCTGTCTTTTCTGGTGCCAAGGGGATGCCAAAACATTCTGCAACGTCCTCCAGCATAGACAGGAGCACCCTGCAGATCTTTGACGACGTCGGGACCACGCACAGGAAGTCATCCAAAAAGTAGATGATGGATGACACACCTGACAAATCCCTAGCCACCCATTCCACGAATGAGCTGAACTGCTCAAACATTGCACAGGAGACAGAGCAATCCATCAGAAGACACTGACTGACATAGAACTCCGCGTTCCACTGACAACCCAGCAACCAGAAGCTTTCCAGGTGAACTGGCAACAGCCTAAAAGCCGACTCCACGTCAGCTTTAACCATCAAGCAAGGCCCATAAAAACATGGAAAGCGAGTTTGGGCTGGAGGGACTTGACTAGCCTGCCTCAACCAGATAGAACACCTTTGGGACGAATTAGAGCGGAGACTGTGAGCCAGGCCTTCTTGTCCAACATCAGTGCCCGACCTCACAAATGCGTTTCTGGAAGAATGGTCAAACATTCCCATAGACACACTCCTAAACCTTGTGGGCAGCCTTCCCAGACAAGTTGAAGCTGTTATACCTGCAAAGGGTGGGCCAACTCAATATTGAACCCTATGGAATAAGACTGGGATGCCATTAAAGTTCATGTGCATGTAAAGGCAGGAATCACAATACTTTTGGTAATATAGTGTATGTTTATAAACTGCATGGCAGACAAGTGGTTAAATCAAGCTCACAGCTACTGCTGCAGCTATGAGCTTGGTAGTTGCTTTAGTAACTGGTGAAGGGCTTTCAGGTAAATGTGATCACATTTATGGTGCTTTCAATGTTCATGTTCTCCGCCCCATGTGGAAGACACGATAATGTGTTTTAATAGCTGCATTGGGATTCTCAGCTGGCAACCAGGGCAGCACAGTGGTGTAGTGGTTAGCACTTTCACCTAGCAGCAATAGGGTAGCTGGTTCATATCCCGACCACCACACTATCTGCCTGGAGTTTGCATGTTCTCCCTGTGCCTGCATGGGTTTCCTCCGGGGACTCCAGTTTCCTCCCACACTCCAAAGACATGCTGGTAGGTTAATTAGACCCTGTCCTTAAGAAAAAATAAAAATAAAAAATTGGCAATAATATGTGTATGTGTATGTCAATGTTGTAAGTGTGTCGGGACCCTACAGATTAAAGGACCGCTTAAAAGCTGCCGATGAACACCAATTGCAAGAAAGCACCCTGAGGCGATTCAGTTCGCATAGGTAGCGCTATACAAGTCATTCATTCAACCAGCTGCAAAAGCAGCCCAGAGCTGTGTACACAGGCTCACAGTGTACTCCCCATAGTCTCAGATGTTCCTTCATGCAAAATGAGTTTGATGGGTTACAGTCCTGGCTGTGCATCAGCCAATCTGGATCTTCTCTGTCTGTTGCCAAGGGTGGACTTGACTTATCTTGGCCCTTGTACACACGGTCGGAGAATCTGTCGGAATGAGTCTTATCGTGTCGTCAGATAATCCGTTTGTGTGTGGTATGCATCGGACTGATTCCGTCCGACCCAATTTTCCAACATGTTGGAAATATTTCCCGACCAACTGGGCCGGACGGACCTAATCCTAATCCGATCATGTGTAGAGCATTTTCATCGGACCAAGTGCCACGCATGCTCAGATCAAATTCCTACATCAAAGCTATTAGCTACTAGCCTGAATGTAGTCCCATCGTAACGAAATTACGTCATCACGTTCTGAAAGATCGGATTTTTCGCCAACTTGGCCCGACCGTGTGTATGCAACAGTTTCGGACACAATCCGTCAGACAAAATCCGACGGATTTGGTTGGCAAAATCTCCGACCGTGTGTACGTGGGCTTAGGCTACTTTCACACTGGGGCGGGCGGGTGCCGGCAGTAAAATGGTGCTATATTTAATGACACTTTACCGTCATTCTAGCGGCGCTATTCAGCCGCTAGCAGGGTTTTAATGGTTTTAACCCCCGCTAGCGGCCGAAAAAGGGTTAAAATCACCGCAAAGCACCGCTGCAGCGGCGGATTTGCAGCGCTGCCCCACTGTTTTCAATGGGAAGGGGTGCTTTAGGAGCAGTGAATACACCGCTCCTTTAGCAATGCAAAGATGTGGCTTGCAGGACTTTTTTGATTGTCCTGCAAGAGCACCGCTCCAGTGTGAAAGCCAGCTTTCATATTGGAGACACAGGAGAGTCTCTATACAGGCGCTATTTTTAGCGCTGTAGCTCCTGTAAAACGCCTGTGAAAGTAGCCTTATGCCGCGTACACACGTAGCAGACTATCCGGCGGACTTAGTCTGGCAGACTTTCCACCGGACTGTCAGCCGGACTTTCCGAACAAGCTACCTGCCCACACACGGTACTTTTGCGGCGGACTAATACGGCGTACTAAGTCCGCTAGACTATCCACCGTACTTTTGAAATGAACGGACTCGCCCACACACGCGGAGGAAAGTCCGCTCATTTTGAGCGCGTCTCCAGGTAGCCGGGGCCAGCGAAGGAGGCGTCGCTGGCCTCGTCACCTGGTATGGACTTAAAGGGGGATCCCTATGCCGAAGGATGCAGAGGATGCTGGGACTGTGACATCATAATGGGCGGGGACATCATCCGGTGATGTCCCTATATAAATTGCCATGCGCCACGTCCCTGCCATTATGAGCAGAGACAGCGACGAGGCAACATCTGAAGACAAGAACAGAAGACGGCGACAGCGGCAGCGGTGGCAAAAGACTGGGCCACCGCTTGTAAAAGAGCTAGAAGAAGGCGCGGTGGCTTGGCAAGAAGAACTGAAGAGGGGGACAAGACCCCCGAAGTCGGAAGAAGAGGGCGGCGGTGAAGAAGAAAGCCGGGCTCCTCCACTAGTAAAAGAGCTAGCAGAAGATAGCGGAGGAGTCCGGCGAGAAGACCCCCGAAGACGGAAGAAGACCCCCGGAGCTGTGTAATAAACTATTTTAACCCTTGTGTGTTGTGTTTTCTTTTTACTTTTTTTTACAGGTGAATGGGTAGGGGTACATTGTACCCCATATTCATTCACATAGGGTGGGGGGCCGGGATCCGGGGGCCCCCTTATTAAAGGGGGCTCACGGATTCCGATAAGCCCCCCGCCCGCAGACCCCGACAACCAACGGCCAGGGTTGCCGGGAAGAGGCACTTGTCCTCATCAACATGGGGACAAGGTGCTTTGGGGTGGGGGCTGCGCCTTCCCCAAGGCACCCCCCCATGTTGAGGGCACGCGGCGTGGTACAGCTCAGGAGGGGGGGGGCGCTCGCTTGTCCCCACCCCCATTCCTGGCCGGCCGGGTAGCGTGCTCGGATAAGGGTCTGATATGGACCTAGGGGGGGACCCCCACGCCGATTTTTCAGAGTAGGGATTCCCCTTTAAGTCCATACCAGGTGACGGGGCCAGCGTTGCCTCCTTCGTTGGCCCCGGCTACCTGGAGATGCGCTCAAAATGAGCGTACTTTTCCCCGGGCGGGAAAAGTTCATTAATTTCAAAAGTACAGCGGACTGGCACACACACGGCCGGATTGTCCGTCGAAATGCGAGTCCGGCGGACAGATTGGAGTGCAAAAATACTTTCTTAGTCTGCCGGACTTTTGTGTAAAAAAAGTCTGCCGGCGCCCACACACGGGCAGATTGGACTCAAGTCCGCCGGACTTTTCCACCCGGATTGTATGAGGCATTAGGCTGCAGCAGCACCCAATGAGTTCCCTTATTGCTCTCCTTGTCTGTTCTCCTCTCTCTTTCTCTCCTTGCTCTTTGCCAGGGCAGGGAGAGAGCAACAGTTTACTGGAGGAGGAGTGTTCTGTCTTAACCACTTTCCGACCAGCCACCGCAGTTGTACTGCGGCAGAATGGTACGGCTGGGCGAAACAATGTTATGTAACGTCGCTTTGTCCTGTGGCCACTAGGGGGCACTTGCACGCTCCCCCCGCTCGCCCCCAAGCCGATGCGAGTGCCGGCGGTCACAATCAAAATGAGGAGGAGGAGGGAAGGAAGCACTCTGGCGCTTCAGCGCCCCCCACCTCTCTGGCGCCTGGGAGCACTGCACCCAGAGCAGCCGCCTAAGATCGGCCCTGCATGCAGCGCCGCCCCTGCGCCACTGCCGCCAGAGGCCTGGCCTCTGTGGCCTTGTGGGAAATACAGCCCTGGGGGCTAGACTGTGGGTAAAGTGGACCTTTTTCTACATTCTACACACTACCATATTTTCTGCTGATTTTTTCCTTCAGATCCAAAACCATATAATATGAGGTCAAACCTTAGGAGTTTCAATTTGTATGCAATCAAGCAGGCCCTTGCACTACATGGTTTTGGTAAATCTGAAGATAAAAATCATCAGAAAATCTGATAGTGTGTATGGGGCTGGGTTCACATCATTGTAAATTGGATGCGGACAACCGCATCCAATTAGCAATAGCAGGAAATTGTGACTGGCTCTCTATGGAGCCAGTTCAAATATCTCTGCAGCAGGTCCAGTGCGTTTTGCACAAAAATGCTGCGCATCTTCTGCTCTGTTTTAGGTCCGAATTCAGCCCAAAATCCGGGCTGAAATCGGACCTGAAATGGAGAACCAGGATGCACCGAATCCCTGCTGACAGTCGAATGCGGCGATGGTGTGGATCCAGCCTTAAAGCAGTAGTAAAATGCAAAAAAAACAAAAAAAAACTTTATGACATACTAACCTTGAAACAAAGCACTCCAGTGGCACACTGTAACCGTTGCTTCCATCTTCATTTGGTCTTCTTTCCAGGGTCATGAGCGTCAGCTGTTTGGATTAGACATGTGCAATTTGTTTCATTCTGAATTACGTATATCGGCATGATGCGGTCGGGAAGCGGTTAATTTTGATATTTATTATTATTAATTCATTTAGCTATGACATTCAATATTTCAGATAATTAAGTAATTTCAGATAAATTCGTATTCGTTAGGTTCACTAACAGCTAAATTTGAAAGGAAATTCCAAAACCTATAATTTAATAGTTAGCTATTATTAGTTAATTAGTTATTCTTTCAAATTTTCGGATTTTCTTTCTTATTTTCAAGTTTACGAATTTTAGAATTTACGAATTGCGATCATAACGAATGACCTTAAAAAACGAAAAAGATGTAGCGGCCATAACCCTTTGTAGGGCGGCCTTGACTTATTGGGCTTACTGGTTACCTCCACTTGGCTTGTTTTTTCATGTCTACAGGTTCCCAGGGTTGATACCCAACAACTTGGATGCTGACACCAATAAAGTCCTTTTTGAAAGGTTTTATTTTGCAGGGGGAACATCCAATAACACAGTCTCTCATGGGAACAGAGGGCACGGGTGAAGAACTCAGGTACCTTGAACTGAAGGTCTAACAAAGTCTTTAATTCCACCCAAAGAGTAGCCACTCGCAGCTGGGTACTTCAAGGCTGAACAGATCACTAGCCAGAGATTATGCCAGTCAGCACGTTGACTCAAAACCTTGAGCAATCCTATGAACGTGTACAAGTTGTAACTAAGAGTGAACGGGAACCTTTTTCCTCAGTACCTGGAACGTTCTCTGTCTCTTTAATAGTACTGGAAAAAGCGTGGCTTCATCAATGTCCTTCCCAACTTATAACCAGGCACGTCTCAGGATGCCACTTGTCGGCCCTTATCCGAAGAGTCCTCCCCCGGTCACTTTCATGAGCTGTGGTGCCCCTCCAAGCCGAGAGCACACCCGAACATCTTAAATCCTCCGGAATAAATATTTGGAAAATCTGGTCTCCGGCCAGAAACACCAAAAGAGAGAATGCGAGCAAGGGGACTATTGCGGTGCACATTACACATTTGTAGACATTGAAACAACAAGAAAGGAAAACATATATGACATAAAATTTAATCGTTTATTAAAAATAAAAGCATTTTGCAATGTAACATAGCAATAACTCATGGGGAAGGTGTAGTATTTCAACTAGTTTCGCTTTTTCAGCTTCTTCAGGAAATACAAGCATCTAGAGATATGTACATAGGTCACAATTAGATCAATAAAAACTGTATGAAGTAATCTTTGATAATGACATAGAGAAAAATTGAGAAAAGAACAATTATACAATGCATATAAAATATTGTTGCAGGGTCTTACCCAAACGCCTTAGCCCCAAGGTAGCTCAGACATACCGGGGGGAGTCTGAGCTACCTTGGGGCTAAGGCGTTTGGGTAAGACCCTGCAACAATATTTTATATGCATTGTATAATTGTTCTTTTCTCCATTTTTCTCTATGTCATTATCAAAGATTACTTCATACAGTTTTTATTGATCTAATTGTGACCTATGTACATTCCCTAGATGCTTGTATTTCCTGAAGAAGCTGAAAAAGCGAAACTAGTTGAAATACTACACCTTCCCCATGAGTTATTGCTATGTTACATTGCGAAATGCTTTTATTTTTAATAAACGATTAAATTTTATGTCATATATGTTTTCCTTTTTTGTTGTTTCAATGTCTACAAATGCGTAATGTGCACCGCAATAGTACCCTTGCTCGCATTCTCTCTTTTGGTGTTTCTGGCCGGAGACCAGATTTTCCAAATATTTATTCCATATATAATTGGGATGATGGTGCATCATGAAAATTAATATTCCTAATTTACTACTTTATGAGGCCATATCTAATTATCTTAAATCCTCCCTCAGTTACTGCGCCTCGGACCAGCAGGTTCCAAGACTCGGGAACGGACGGATCCCTACCCCAGATCAGACAGGTCTATTGGGGGTAACTAACAGGAACATGTTGCGGGATGTCGGACACCCCGTGACCGCTACCCCAGTCCTGGAAAAAGAACAGTCCACATGGGCCTCACAAACTCCTCTCCCTAAACACGTGACCCCAACATCTTAAGTACCCCCTCCCAGACTCCTCAGTGAGGCCGGCACTCCCGCTGATTGGCTCCGATACCCAAAACGTCCAACTAGGCCTGGTTCTGGCCTGTCATGTGCACCTCACCACACACATGACCAAGCAGAACTTCTAACATAGCCCAGCCAAACTGATGTCAATGTCAACCTACATAATTAACCCTCAGAACCCCTACTGCTCTGAGGCAAAAACTAAATTTACACCTGTGTGACACTTTAGCCAAAATGTCACCCGCTACAAAGAAATAAAAAAAAAGAATGAAACAAAAGCAAACAAAGTTTTCAGCAGTGCACATGTCTAGTTTGAATGGCCAAGCTGCACGGCAGCACAAACCTCTGAATGGATGGCACCGTCCATTCGGGGAGCAGTGCGCATGCACTGGCGACATCACTGACTGCTACTAAAATAAATATTTATTATTTTTACCGTGCTTATCATTGGCTTACCTGTAGGTATAAATCAAAAAGTGGACTCTCCTGTTGCTTTAAGCTGGGTACACACTGAGTTTTTTGTTTTTTTTCATTCAACCAGCAAGATTAAGGAAAAAAGCACAAGTAAGGTGGATGCAGTAATCTCCCCTTGCTGTGCTATTGTATGTAGGTTTGTGTCGTTATGCGGGATTCCTTGTGGCTGTGTAACAGCCCAGACAAGGGAGGGATCTTGGCTTTTCTCATACTTCAGTGCACAGGGATGAACTGAGCTTTAGAACTCAATGAGATTAACAAACTGGAATGAATACAGTTTTACAAAGACTTTCAGGCACTCTAGCTATATATTATAGCTATTATAATATCCAATTTCTTTTAAAGAAACAGATAAAAATAAATCTAAAACTGGCCAAGCACATAAGTCTCATTTCACTATCATAAGGTATTGCACAATCCATGTGTGTCATATGTGACCAGCATACTCTATAAGACCCCTTTCACACTGAGGCGCTCGAAAACTGCCCATATTTGCAACACTTTTGTGATGCTTTTCAAACGCTTTTGTGGCGCACTTTTTTTAAGGTCACGTGACTCAAAAGAACCATTTTTCTGCGCTTTTGAAGCTCTTTTGCAGCGCTTTTCAGTCACTTTTGAAGCACTTCCCATTCATTTCAATAGACAGGGATGTTTTTGAGGTAATTTTTTAAGCGATCCAAAGATGCAGCTTGCAGGACTTTTTTCACCGCCCCAGTGTGAAAGGATCCATTGATATTAATGGAAAGCGGTTTTCAGGAGCTTTTAAGGCGATTTGTTTTAGCGTGAAAGCGCCAGAAAAAGGCCTCAGTGCATAGCTCCCAACTGTCCCTGATTTTGAGGGACTGTCCCCGATTTGGAGCAATGTCCCTCTGTCCCTCATTCCTGCTCATTTGTCCCTCATTTTGATCTGATCTATATAGTTGTATATGTAGCGCCAGCTCCCGAAGAGCACGCGCTATGTGTTTTTGAAATTTAACATTACACCTAAACTGCAGTTTGGTTTGGGTATAATTACTCCAAATTTAGTCCTCAGCATCAGTCTGACTAGACTATAGAGTGTTCGGCCTGGCCATAGGGGGCACTGTCTCTTTTGGCAGGCATGGAAACACAGTCTGGTTGGGTGCTTTAAGGTTACTTTCTCTCTGAGTCAGCCCAGTGGGAGTGTCACTCTTGCTGTGCTTTCTAGGAGAGGGTACTTAAGACCTGAATGTCACATGTTTCGGGGTTCCGGTCCAGAAGTATGTTCTGACTGCATGGTCCTGGTCCTCCTGACCAGCCCCCAGTACGCCAATGGCCTGGGGTGCAGATCCACCCGACTTTATGCCTCGGAGCTGGCTAGCCCGTGGCGAGGAAACTAAAGCAAGGATTTGGAGGTGGTCCGGTGCCATCTCAGGTTGTGGAGAGGCCCAGCAACTTCGTTGTTATCCAGGGGAGGACTCTTCAGAAGAAGTCCACACAAGGGTTGGTTTCTTAGCAAGAGCCTGGTAAAGCTGAAGGACCTAAGTGAATCCAATCTCATGTGGTATCGCTGGACCGGCTGCAAGATACTGGTACCGCACGAGTGTTCTGTAAGTTTTCTAGTTTCCTGTACATGGTCTACAACAATGTCTGTGGCAGAGACTTATTCCTGCCTCAAGCACCCTGTTGGCTGCTAGGCCTGGTGAGAGAAGGACTATCCAACTAGGGTGAAGATCCAGCTGTGAATGGCTATTCTCTGGATTTTATTCAAAGTAAGAAAGTTCTTTTATTACTGATTTTGACACTAAGTCCTTGTACACACGGTCGGAGAATCCGTTCGAATGTGTCCTATCGGACCGTGTCGTCTATTCCTTCCACTGATATGAGACGCTATTCCTTCCACTGATATGAGACCCTATTCCTTCCACTGATATGAGACGCTATTCCTTCCACTGATATGAGACGCTATTCCTTTATTCCTTCCACTGATATGAGACCCTATTCCTTCCACTGATATGAGACGCTATTCCTTCCACTGATATGAGACGCTATTCCTTCCACTGATATGAGACGCTATTCCTTCCACTGATATGAGACGCTATTCCTTCCACTGATATGAAACCCTATTCCTTCCACTGATATGAGACGCTATTCCTTCCACCGATAATCGATCAGCACAACCCCCCCCCCCTGTCAGAGGAGCAGCCGATCGGCTCTCCTCTACTCGCGTCTGACAGACGCGAGGGAGGAAAAGCTGATCACCGGCTCTTCCTATTTACACTGATCAGCCGTGATTGGACACGGCTGATCACGTGGTAAAGAGTCTCCTTCGGACCCTATATCACTGATATGAGACCCTATTCCTTCCACTGATATGAGACCCTATTCCTTCCACTGATATGAGACGCTATTCCTTCCACTGATATGAGACGCTATTCCTTCCACTGATATGAGACGCTATTCCTTCCACTGATATGAGACGCTATTCCTTCCACTGATATGAAACCCTATTCCTTCCACTGATATGAGACGCTATTCCTTCCACCGATAATCGATCAGCACAACCCCCCCCCCCTGTCAGAGGAGCAGCCGATCGGCTCTCCTCTACTCGCGTCTGACAGACGCGAGGGAGGAAAAGCTGATCACCGGCTCTTCCTATTTACACTGATCAGCCGTGATTGGACACGGCTGATCACGTGGTAAAGAGTCTCCTTCGGACCCTATATCACTGATATGAGACCCTATTCCTTCCACTGATATGAGACGCTATTCCTTCCACTGATATGAGACGCTATTCCTTCCACTGATACGAGACGCTATTCCTTCCACTGATATGAGACCCTATTCCTTCCACTGATATGAGACGCTATTCCTTCCACTGATATGAGACCCTATTCCTTCCACTGATATGAGACGCTATTCCTTCCACTGATATGAGACGCTATTCCTTCCAATGATATGAGACGCTATTCCTTCCACTGATATGAGACGCTATTCCTTCCACTGATATGAGACCCAATTCCTTCCACTGATATGAGACGCTATTCCTTCCACTGATATGAGACGCTATTCCTTTATTCCTTCCACTGATATGAGACCCTATTCCTTCCACTGATATGAGACCCTATTCCTTCCACTGATATGAGACACTATTCCTTCCACTGATATGAGACGCTATTCCTTCCACTGATATGAGACGCTATTCCTTCCACTGATATGAGACGCTATTCCTTCCACTGATATGAGACGCTATTCCTTCCACTGATATGAGACGCTATTGCTTCCACTGATATGAGACCCTATTGCTTCCACTGATATGAGACGCTATTCCTTCCACTGATACAAGACGCTATTCCTTCCACTGATATGAGACGCTATTCCTTCCACTGATATGAGACGTTATTCCTTCCACTGATATGAAACCCTATTCCTTCCACTGATATGAAACGCTATTCCTTCCACCGATAATCGATCAGCACAACACCCCCTGTCAGAGGAGCAGCCGATCGGCTCTCCTCTACTCGCGTCTGACAGACGCGAGGGAGGAAAAGCTGATCACGGCTCTTCCTATTTACACTGTGATCAGCCGTGATTGGACACGGCTGATCACGTGGTAAAGAGTCTCCTTCGGACCCTATATCACTGATATGAGACCCTATTCCTTCCACTGATATGAGACCCTATTCCTTCCACTGATATGAGACGTTATTCCTTCCACTGATATGAGACGCTATTCCTTCCACTGATACAAGACACTATTCCTTCCATTGATATGAAACCCTATTCCTTCTGGGCTGTGCCGATAATCGATCAGCACAACCCCCCCTGTCAGAGGAGCAGCCGATCGGCTCTCCTCTACTCGCGTCTGACAAACGCGAGGGAGGAAAAGCCGATCACCGGCTCTTCCTATTCACACTGTGATCAGCCGTGATTGGACACGGCTGATCACGTGGTAAAGAGTCTCCTTCAGAGACTCTTTACCGAGATCGTAGTTGCGGGGTGTCAGACTGACACCCCGCAACAACGATCGCCGCGATGCACGCCCCCGGGGGCACGCAGCGGCATAATATCCTGATAACATCATATCACGTCCGGTCAGGATATTAAAACCACTCTGCCGCCGTGCTTTTGTTATAGGGCGGGCGGCAAGTGGTTAAGTTAATAAATCACAGAAAAAAACACAAAAAAAGTGCATTAACCACATGTCGACCAGCCACCGCTGTTGTACTGCGGCAGAATGGCTCAGCTGGGCGAAACAACGTTATGTAACATTGCTTCACCTGTGGCCACTAGGGGGCGCACATGCCCCCTGCTCGCCCCCCGAGCCGATGCGAGTGCCCATTGGTTTTGATCACCGCCGGGCTCCCACGATCACTAAGGGCACACGGAGAACCTGGAACTGTGTGTATAAACACACAGTTTACAGTTCTCTGAGGGGAAAACAGACAGATCGTCTCTTCATACAGAGTATGAACAGAAGATATGTTATCTTCCCTGCACAGTCCCCTCCCCCTTCAGTTAGAGCACAACTTGGACACACATTAACCCCTTCACTGCCCCCTAGGCTTAACCCCTTCACTGCCAGTAATATTTTTACAGTAATCAGTGCATTTCTAATTGCACTGATCGCTGTAATAATGTTAATGGTCCCAAAAATGTGTCAAACTTGTCCGACATGTCCGCCATGTCGCAGTCCCAATAAAAATTGTTGATCGCATCCATTACTAGTAAAAATAATATATTTATAAAAATGCCATAAAACGATCCCCTATTTTGTAGACGCTATAACTTTTGCGCAAAGCAATCAATATGTGCTTTTTGTGATTTTTTTTACCAAAAATATGTAGAAGAATACGTATCGGCCTAAACTGAGGGAAAAAAAATGTTATATATTTTTTGGGAATATTTATTACAGCAAAAAGTAAAAATTAATGTGCTCTTTTTTTAAATTGGCGTGCTTTTTGGTTTATAGAGCAAAAGATAAAAAACGCAGAGGTGATCAAATACCAACAAAAGAAAGCTCTATTTGTGGGGAAAAAAAGGACATCAATTTTGTTTGGGAGCCACGTCACACAACTGCGCAATTGTCAGTTAAAGCAACATAGTACCGAATTGCAAAAAGTGCTCTGGTCTTTGGCCAGCCAAATGGTCCAGGGCTTAAGTGGTTAAACATATGAGGAACTCATCCTAAATTGACATATCTGTGCAAATAAAGTCCATATAAATTGTGCAAACACTGTGCATAAATATTATTAAAAAAATATAAATATAAACTTCAAAAAGGTGCTCAGATTTTATAAACATCAATGGGTCCTCTTTCTTTGCCATGAAGGAAGGAATGATGATAATGTGCACAACCGAAGAAAAAGTGCTACCAAAATAAGGTGACCGGATTTTTTAAATTAAATCCGGGCACATATATTTATTAGTAATGGCGGCAATCAGCGCTCTCTGCCCATCGCCGCTGCCACCTGCCTCACAGTGTGTCAAGTCTTACTCTCCGGGCCCCGGCTACTACTGGGTGAGGAGTGGAGGAAAATCACTCTGCCAGGGAAGGCAGGGAGATAAGCAGGTAGGCGGCTGGCCGGGACTTGAGCCAAGGCAGAAGAACATGCGAGCAGAGCTGGATGGGCACCCGAAACTGAAGAAATATTCCCTCCGCTCCAACCAGCACATGATCATCAGAAGGGGGCATAGATAATGGAAAAAAATACATTCCCGAAAGCTAGCACTGACTGTCTTTGAAATGACCAGAGCCCCTGTTCAAATCCAAACCGGGGACAAAACCGGGGACAGACTTGGTCCGGGGACAGTGTCCTCAACCTGGGGATTGTCCCCGGAAACCGGGGATGTCTGGTCACCCTATACCAAAAGGAATCATCACAAGCGATTAAATGAGCTCCTTACCAGCTCCTCTGATCCCAAAAGGAGATCATTAGACGCTTTGCAGCCATATACACCACAAACTTGCATGTAAAGGTTCCACAATCTACTAAGCCAAGATAGACTCCATGGAGGAAGTTAAAGTATAGAAAAATCCACATAGTGTAGTATTTCACCAAGATATTAATAAAATGATAAAATCGCACTTAAATTTTTGAAGGAATTACACAGCATGTGTTACAAACAACTGGCAGATCCAAGCGGAATAATGTGTGTGCAGAGACCCCTCCCAACACGTTTCTCTGTAACCAGTGTCGTCGGGGTATATGAGGCTCTGTTTTAAATGATGCAGCACTTTTCCTCTCACTAACACCAATGATGGGTCACTAGTGCTCCCACTGACACCAATGATGGGACACTAGTCCTCCCACTGACACAAATACAGTGGTGTGAAAAAGTGTTTGCCCCCTTCCTCATTTCCTGTTCCTTTGCATGTTTGTCACACTTAAGTGTTTCGGAACATCAAACCAATTTAAACAATAGTCAAGGACAACACAAGTAAACACAAAATGCAATTTGTAAATGAAGGTGTTTATTATTAAAGGTGAAAAAAAATCCAAACCATCATGGCCCTGTGTGAAAAAGTGATTGCCCCCTAAACCTAATAACTGGTTGGGCCACCCTTAGCAGCAACAACTGCAACCAAGCGTTTGCGATAACGTGCAATGAGGCTTTTACAGCGTCCTGGAGGAATTTTGGCCCACTCATCTTTGCAGAATTGTCCTAATTCAGTTACATTAGAGGGTTTTCGAGCATGAACGGCCTTTTTAAGGTCATACCACAACATCTCAATAGGATTCAGGTCAGGACTTTGGCTAGGCCACTCCAAAGTCTTCATTTTGTTTTTCTTCAGCCATTCGGTGGTGGACTTGCTGGTGTGTTTAGGATCATTGTCCTGCTGCAGAACCCAAGTTCGTTTCAGCTTGAGTACACGAACAGATGGTCGGACATTCTCCTTCAGGATCTCTTGGTAGACAGCAGAATTCATAGTTCCTTTTATCACGGCAAGTCTTCCAGGTCCTGAAGCAGCAAAACAGCCCCAGACCATCACACTACCACCACCATATTTTACTGTTGGTATAATGTTCTTTTTATGAAATGCAGTGTTCCTTCTACGCCAGATATACTTGGACACACACCTTCCAAAGAGTTCCACTTTTGTCTCATCGGTCCACAGAATGTTGTCCCAAAAGTCTTGGGGATCATCAAGATGTGTTGTGGAGAAATTGAGACGAGCTTTGATGTTCTTTTTGCTCAGCAGTGGTTTTCTCCTTGGAACTCTGCCAGGCAGGCCATTTTTGCCCAGTCTTTTCCTGATGGTGGAGGCATGAACGCTGACCTTAACTGAGGCAAGTGAGGCCTGCAGTTCCTTGGACGTTGTTGTGGGGTCTTTTGTGACCTCTTGGATGAGTCGTCGCTGCGCTCTTGGGGTAATTTTGGGCGGCCGGCCACTCCTGGGAAGGTTCACCACTGTTCCATGTCTTCGCATTTGTGGATAATGGCTCTCACTGTGGTTCGCTGGATTCCCAAAGCTTTGGAAATGGCATTATAACCCTTTCCAGACTGATAGATCTCAATTACTTTCTTTCTCATCTGTTCCTGAATTTCTTTGGGTCTCGGCATGATGTGTAGCTTTTAAGGATCTTCTGGTGGACCTTACTGTGTCAAGCAGCTCCTATTTAAGTGATGCCTTGATTGTGAACAGGTGTGGCAATAATCAGGCCTGGGTGTGGCTATAGAAATTGAACTCAGGTGTGGACAACCACAGTTATAGTATGTTTTAACAAGGGGGGCAATCACTTTTTCACACAGGGCCATGATGGTTTGGATTTTTTTTCACCTTTAATAATAAACACCTTCATTTACAAATTGCATTTTGTGTTTACTTGTGTTGTCCTTGACTATTGTTTAAATTGGTTTGATGTTCCGAAACACTTAAGTGTGACAAACATGCAAAGGAACAGGAAATGAGGAAGGGGGTAAACACTTTTTCACACCACTGTAATAGGTCACTATTAATCCCACTGACACCAACAATGAAGAAATATTCCTCCCACTGACACCAACAATGGGGAAACATTCCTTCCATTAAAACCATTATTCCTCCCAACAACACCAACAATGGAACATTATTCCTCCCGCTAATACCAATGATGGGGCATTATAACCCCTTCTACTGGCCACGGACTCTATGTAATTGTTTTACTCCCACTGACCACCAAAGCTTAAACCATTGTTTACTTCCTCTGAAGCTGGGGTATTTTCTACTTCCACTGGCCACACTTCAGCCTCTATGAAATCTGAAGCACAGTAAACTGGCTGTTTGGTTAGAAAATTTGGAGACTACTGCTCAGGTACGACAGTGGCGGCTGGTGTTTTTTTTTTGGGGGGGGGGGGTCGAACAACCGCCCTCCCCCCTCGGCGGCCAGCGGCACCTCAAACCCCCCAGCACCCCCTGCCTGCTCACTGTCTTACCCCATCTAGGTGGCAGGTATCGGGTAGCGGTGGCAGGCATCAGGCAGCGGCATCGGACATTAGGTGGCGGGCATCAGGTGGCAGGCAGCAGCATCGGGCATCAGGCGTGCAACTCCTCCCCAATTTCTAAGCGTTCAATAGGATCGCCTGTGCTTTCAGCCAATCAGGATCACTGTTAAAATTGTGAATATTCATTTTCTATTGTAACACGCCCGGGTGGGCTCAGATCGCATTCTCTGCGCCCCGAGCTCACCCTATTTTGCAGCCTATTAGAGCCTCTGGCTCTAATCAGTGCTTCAAAGAAACACCCCGCCCCATTGGAATCCATGCATCTGGCATTCTAAAAGGGGTCGGACGTAAAGATTGGGGTGGCAGCACCCGTGCGGGACCTCCAAATATGCTGAGCAGCCACTCCTGGTCTCCACCCATTATCTTCCAGAATGTTCTCCAGCACTCTGAAAACTGGGGGGAGGGGGGCACCAGAGATCTGCTGAGATGAATCATCCAGCCCTGAACTCTAATAACCCTTACCCAATTGCATACTCACAAATTTACAGCATGAGTCAGAGTATGGTTTGCCTACTCTACTTCTAGCACACACTAGAGGGTGTTAGAGGAATTTAAAAAAAAAACAAATGTTAGGTTCAACTGGTCATTTTATCCTTGGGTTGTACAGAACCTCTTTTAATGTCCCATTCTGGTTCCAGACCTCCAAGAAATGCCTGGTACTTCTGGGCATCGGGCACATGTGATAATACTCCTGCCTCCCCCTAATTTAGACCCCTAAAAATAGCGCCTGCAAAGTGCCCTGAAAGAGCCGCTCCTCACACTCCAGTGTAAAAGACTGAGGGCTTTCACACTGGAGCGGTGCGCTGGCAGGGCGGTAAAAAAAGTCCTGCTAGCAGCATCTTTGGAGCAGTGAAGGAGTGGTGTGTATACCGCTCCTTCAACACTACTGCTCATTGAAATAAATAGGGTAGCGCGGCTATACCGCCGGCAAAGCGCCGCCACAGCAGCGCTTTGCGGTGGTTTTACCCCTTTCTTGGCCGCTAGCTAGGGTAAAAGTATACGTATTTATTAAATTAGCAATGAGGGTACTCACATAAAGCAAATGACAAAAACACTTATCTCCACGAGCAGCGAGCTCGTTTGCCTACATCAGAAAGAGCAGTTTCACACAGGGGAAACTCTGCATCCGACTTCAGGTCGCTCCAAGTCACCCCAAGTCGCGCTGTTGAGAAAATCAATGTTCGTTAATGGAGCCGTCTTAATGTACACTACAGCAGTCGCTCCGACTTCAAAAAAGGTTCCTGTACTACTTCAATTCGACTTCTAGGCGACTTGTACCCATTGATTTCAAAGAAAGTCGCCTCCAAGTCGAATCTCCATCTATATTGAAGCGACAATGTCGCCTCTCTCACAGAATAATCAGCTCTTGAGGGGAAACTCCACGCCAAATTTTAAATAAAAAAACCGCATGGGTTCCCCCTCCAGGAGCATACCAGGCCCTTAGGTCTGGTATGAATTTTAAGGGGAACCCCCTACCCCGAAAAAATGATTTGGGGCTCCCCCCAAAATCCATACCAGACCCTTACCGAGCACACAGCCTGGCCATTCAGGAAAGGGGGTGGGGACGAGCGAGCGCCTTCCCCTCTTGAACCATACCAGGCCGCATGCCTTCAACATGGGGGGTGGGTGCTTTTGGGGAAGGGGGACGCCCCATGGCCCCCCAACCCAAAGCACCTTGTCCCCATGTTGATGAGGACAAGGGCCTCTTCCCGACAACCCTGGGCGTTGGTTGTCGGGGTCTGCAGGCGGGGGGCTTATCGGAATCCGGGAGCCACCTTTAAGGGGGCCCCCAGATCCCGGCCCCCCACCCTATGTGAATGAGTAAGGGGTACTCTTATCCGAGCACGCAGCCCGGCCGGTCAGGAAAGAGGGTGGGGACGAGAGAGCGCCCCCCCCCCCCCCCCGAACCGTACCAGGCCGCATGCCTTCTACATGGGGGGGTGGGTGCTTTGGGGAAGGGGGGCGCCCTGCGGCTTGTACCCATTGATTTCAATGGAAGTCGCCTCCAAGTCGAATCTCCATCTATATTGAAGCGACAATGTCTCCTCTCTCAGAATAATCAGCTCTCGAGGGGGAACTCCATGCCAAATTTTAAATAAAAAACTGGCATGGGTTCCCCCTCCAGGAGCATACCAGGCCCTTAGGTCTGGTATGGATTTTAAGGGAAACCCCCCTACCCCGAAAAAATGACGTGGGGCTCCCCCAAAATCCATACCAGACCCTTATCCGAGCATGCAGCCAGGCCAGTCGGGAAAGGGGGTGGGGACGAGTGAGCCCTCCCCCCCTGAACCGTACCAGGCCGCATGCCTTCTACATGGGGGGGTGGGTGCTTTGGGGAAGGGGGGCGCCCTGCGGCCCCCCCACCCCAAAGCACCTTGTCCCCATGTTTATGAGGACAAGGGCCTCTTCCCGACAACCCTGGCCGGTTGTCGGGGTCTGTGGGCGGGGGGGCGTATCGGAAACAGGAAGCCCCCTTAATAAGGGGGCCTCCAGATCCCGGCCCCCCACCCTGTGTGAAGGAGTAAGGGGTACATCGTACCCCTACCCATTCACCTGGGGAAAAAAGTGTCAATAAAAAAAAAACACAACAGGTTTTTAAAGTAATTTATTAATCAGCTCCGGGGGTCTTCTTCCAACTTCGGGGTCTTCTTCTGACTTCTCTGCTCTGTTCGGCCTCTTCTCCCAGTATCCAGCCTCTTCTCCCACTCTCCAGTGTCATCTCTCGCTCTTCTGTCGGCTCCTCCACTATCTTCTTCCAGCTCTTTTACTAGCGGAGGAGCCGACAGAAGAGCGAGAGATGACGCCGGAGATCGGGAGAAGAGGCCGGGCACTGGGAGAAGAGGCCGAACAGAGCGGAGAAGTCGGAAGAAGGCCCCCGAAGTCGGAAGAAGTCCCCCGGAGCTGATTAATAAATTTCTTTGAAAACCTGTGTTGTTTTTTTTTATTGACACTTTTTTTCCCCAGGTGAATGGGTAGGGGTATGATGTATCCCTTACTCCTTCACATATGGTGGGGGGCTGGGATCTGCTCGTCCCCACCCCCTTTCCTGACCGGCCGGGCTGCGTGCTCGGATAAAGGTCTGGTATGGATTTTGGGGGGAGCCCCACGTCATTTTTTCGGGGTAGGGGGGTTTTCCTTAAAATCCATACCAGACCTAAGGGCCTGGTACACTCCTGGAGGGGGAACCCATGCCGTTTTTTTTATTTAAAGTTTGGTGTGGAGTTCCCCCTCGAGAGCTGATTATTCTGTGAGAGAGGTGACATTGTCGCTTCAATATAGATGGAGATTCGACTTGGAGGCGACTTCCATTGAAATCAATGGGTACAAGCCGCAGGGCGCCCCCCTTCCCCAAAGCACCCACCCCCCCATGTAGAAGGCATGCGGCCTGGTACGGTTCAGGGGGGGTGCTCGCTTGTCCCCACCCCCTTTCCTGACCGGCCGGGCTGTGTGCTCGGATAAGGGTACCCCCTTACTCATTCACATAGGGTGGGGGGCCAGGATCTGGGGGCCCCCTTATTTAAGGGGCTCCCGGATTCCGATAAGCCCCCCACCCGCAGACCCCGACAACCAACGGCCAGGGTTGTCGGGAAGAGGCCCTTGTCCTCATCAACATGGGGGCAAGGTGTTTTGGGGTGGGGGGGACACAGGGCGTCCCCCTTCCCCAAAAGCACCCACCCCCTATGTTGAGGGCCTGGTATGGTTCAAGAGGTGGGTGCTCGCTCGTCCCCACCCCCTTTCCTGACCGGCCAGGCTGTGTGCTCGGATAAGGGTCTGGTATGGATTTTGGGGGGTGGGACCCACGTCATTTTTTTCGGGGTAGGGGGGTCCCCCTTAAAATTCATACCAGACCTAAGGGCCTGGTATGCTCCTGGAATTGGCATGGAGTTCCCCCTCGATAACTGATTATTCTCTGATTGGCCACAGCCAAAGTTGCCTGGCCTGGGGCGACTTAAAGTCGTGTTGTAAGTCATCCCAAGTCATGTTGATGTTGCTCCAGGTCGCGCTGTTATTCATACTCAGGTCGTGTCCAAGTTGCCTCCAAAAGTCGCGCTGGAAGTCGTGTTGCCCCCCCCTACGCGTGACATCACAACCACGTGACTTCATCAGTGGATCCCCTGACACGAAGAGGAGATATTCTATTCCTCCAGCACTTTATTTTGCTACCTGCACATTGGAATGCACATTCACATAAAGAAGAAATAGACTCTACTCACTATTTGCAATTGCATTTTTGCACACTGTGGATTTGCATGGACCAGCTCTAGCTGATAGCCAGCACCATTTATTGTGTTATATAGTTTGCACTTTGGATTGTAATTTGCATTTTTTCACAGGCCAGTGGCACTCAGCACAGGAAGCTTTCCTATTTTTTACACTATATTGCTTTCTGCGCATTTTTTGCCTATTGCTGATTTTGCACTTTATTACTGATTTTGCACTATATTGCTGATTTTGCACCAATTTGTTTACTTGCACAACAGATTTTTGCTTTGCACTTTGTTATCACCATCTAGAATTTTGGATGTCATGATTTATTTGGAATTTTAAAGGTGTTATTAGCAATCTGTTGCACTCTCCCCTTATATATTGTATTACTATCTGAGCAGTGTAACGGTGGTATTAGCATAGTTCATTGCACTTTATGACCATCATTGACTCATTGAATTTATATTTGTACTGCTACCTGTTGCAGCACATTTTCCTATTCTGCTGGGAACAACGCTGCACCACTTTCTAATACAGATTTCTAAATTTTTTCTACAACGCTGCGATGGTGCCTCGCGTGTGGTTTCCTTTAAGTCCGCAGGAATTGTTGCAAGAACGGAGCATTTTAGTTTCCCTTTCAGCTTCCCTTTATTAAGCCAGTTCCTATTTAAATAAAGTCACCTTCTGAGAAGAGTAATTGTTCTTCACTTGGCAGCCGGCTAGCATTGCTCTCAATATAAAACAAGAAGGTATTTTCACAGCTACCCAGAACACACCAATAGGATCTTTCCTGTCACCTGCCTTTGTCTTCCATCATTACTGCTCTTCGGAATCACTGCATATGTAAGTAGCAAGACATTAAAGTTAATAATGAGTTAGCTATTACATTATTTTTGTTTCTTTGTTCGATTACTACATTGTAGCAGTTGCATACCAGCTGCAAATGCTATGTGGCTGATGTGAGGCCAGATAGGTAGCATTGCTCAGGTCTTTCCTATTGTTTTTCATCATTACAAAATTATTGATAAATGTGATTTGTACAGCATGCCTCGCCCTATTAGAAACATATAATGTGCATACTGTTATATAGTAAGAATAGTTACCAGGAAACTGGCAGCGATAAACACTGAGAAATGCCCCACAGGCATCTGACTGGTAAGAGCTAGCTGGATTTACTGTATACTTCAATGTGTAGGCTCAGAGTCATGGCTGCTGAAAGATACTCCATCACAAAGCAGTCTGCGTGATTATTCTATTAAGAAAGATCACACCTCCCAACTGTCCCTGATTTTGAGGGACTGTCCCAGATTTGGAGATGGGTCCCAGATGTCCCTCTGTCCCTCATTCCTCCTCATTTGTCCCTCATTTTGGTCTGATCTATATAGTTGTATATAAAATGCTCTTTTTATCTTTCAGAAAGTGTTTCCCAGTGCTAAACCTTTCATCCAAATTCTAAATTGCTGCATTTGTACAATTATACAATAGTAGTGGTAAAAAGAGCACTTGTGGATTTAATTAACCTTTTTTTGGCTTAATTCTCCTTTAAGGGGGTGTGGCAGGGGGGCGTGTCCTATGCCTACATACATTTGCTAGTAGGTATCCCTCGTTCCCATCTCAAAATGTTGGGAGGTATGAGAAAGATACCAACAGTATTTCTAGAGTAGTAACGCTAAACTTAAAATTACAGTGGTGTGAAAAAGTGTTTGCCCCCTTCCTCATTTCCTGTTCCTTTGCATGTTTGTCACACTTAAGTGTTTCGGAACATCAAACCAATTTAAACAATAGTCAAGGACAACACAAGTAGACCCAAAATGCAATTTGTAAATGAAGGTGTTTATTATTAAAGGTGAAAAAAAATCCAAACCATCATGGCCCTGTGTGAAAAAGTGATTGCCCCCTAAACCTAATAACTGGTTTGGCCACCCTTAGCAGCAACAACTGCAACCAAGCGTTTGCGATAACGTGCAATGAGGCTTTTACAGCGTCCTGGAGGAATTTTGGCCCACTCATCTTTGCAGAATTGTCCTAATTCAGTTACATTAGAGGGTTTTCGAGCATGAACGGCCTTTTTAAGGTCATACCACAACATCTCAATAGGATTCAGGTCAGGACTTTGGCTAGGCCACTCCAAAGTCTTCATTTTGTTTTTCTTCAGCCATTCGGTGGTGGACTTGCTGGTGTGTTTAGGATCATTGTCCTGCTGCAGAACCCAAGTTCGTTTCAGCTTGAGTACACGTACAGATGGTCGGACATTCTCCTTCAGGATCTCTTGGTAGACAGCAGAATTCATAGTTCCTTTTATCACGGCAAGTCTTCCAGGTCCTGAAACAGCAAAACAGCCCCAGACCATCACACTACCACCACCATATTTTACTGTTGGTATAATGTTCTTTTTCTGAAATGCAGTGTTCCTTCTACGCCAGATATACTTGGACACACCTTCCAAAGAGTTCCACTTTTGTCTCATCGGTCCACAGAATGTTGTCCCAAAAGTCTTGGGGATCATCAAGATGTGTTGTGGAGAAATTGAGACGAGCTTTGATGTTCTTTTTGCTCAGCGGTGGTTTTCTCCTTGGAACTCTGCCATGCAGGCCATTTTTGCCCAGTCTTTTGCTGATGGTGGAGGCATGAACGCTGACCTTAACTGAGGCAAGTGAGGCCTGCAGTTCCTTGGACGTTGTTGTGGGGTCTTTTGTGACCTCTTGGATGAGTCGTCGCTGCGCTCTTGGGGTAATTTTGGGCGGCCGGCCACTCCTGGGAAGGTTCACCACTGTTCCATGTCTTCGCCATTTGTGGATAATGGCTCTCACTATGGTTCGCTGGATTCCCAAAGCTTTGGAAATGGCTTTATAACCCTTTCCAGACTGATAGATCTCAATTACTTTCTTTCTCAATTGTTCCTGAATTTCTTTGGGTCTCGGCATGATGTGTAGCTTTTAAGGATCTTCTGGTGGACCTTACTGTGTCAAGCAGCTCCTATTTAAGCGATGCCTTGATTGTGAACAGGTGTGGCAATAATCAGGCCTGGGTGTGGCTAGAAAAATTGAACTCAGGTGTGGACAACCACAGTTATAGTATGTTTTAACAAGGGGGGCAATCACTTTTTCACACAGGGCCATGATGGTTTGGATTTTTTTTCACCTTTAATAATAAACACCTTAATTTACAAATTGCATTTTGTGTTTACTTGTGTTGTCCTTGACTATTGTTTAAATTGGTTTGATGTTCCGAAACACTTAAGTGTGACAAACATGCAAAGGAACAGGAAATGAGGAAGGGGGCAAACACTTTTTCACACCACTGTATATTAACAACTAAATCAGTGGCGTAACTAGAACTTTCAGGGCCCCGATGCAAGAAACCATGAAGGGCCCCCCTGAACCTCAGCCAGGGCCCTTCCCTCTGAGTCCGGCGGTGGAACTCCAGGGCGTGGTCACAGGTATGACCTTTGTGAGCCCTGTAGTTCCACCACTGGTATCAGTAGTTTTTTTTTTAATTAAATTTTTAGGTGACCCATTGGGGGACTGTCCCTAGGCAGGATGAGGTCCATGTCCTCAGAAGAGATGAGGTCCTTTTCTCCAGGGCATATGAAGTTACTGCACCCAGGTGAGAAGGGGTCCCTGTCCCCAGGGGAGATGGGGGTCCCTGTCCCCACGTGAGAAGGGGTCCCTGTCCCCAGGGGGAGATGGAGGGGGTATGTAATGGTGGGGTAATGTAATGGGGTCCTCTCACTCACCATGACCAAGCTGTAGACCGCGCACTCATCCATGTTGGCCTGGGCTCCATCCAGTGTGCTGGACTGGCGATCAGCATATCTCCCAGAAAGACCTTTCATCATCTGTGTATGACGGGAGAGGAGGGGGGCTGGCAGACAAGCCTGCAGTGTCCTCCAGGGGGCTCTCATAGGGCTGAACTGCATCTGTTTGCTTAAAGATTGTTTACCCGGGAGAAGTATACAGTGCAGTGTGGGCCGTCTTGGGGGGGGGGGGCGGGACTCTGGCTGGGGAGAACGACATCGGACTGAGTGGCAATGCATGGAGCAGAAGAGGGGTACTCTGAGGAGCCGGCTGAGGACACAAGTCATGCAGGGAATGCACAACTAAAAAGAGTAGCCAGTGCGATAGTCCAGCATGGAGCTCTGCTAGTTGCCCTCCACCTCCAGCCACCCGTGTGCATGGTGCACTGGTACCCCTAGCTGCCTATGCTGCTGCAGGCCATATGTAGAGGGGGCTGCATGGGCCCCCTGCATCACAGGGCCCGGTTGCGGTCGCTACCGCTGCACCCCCTATAGTTACGCCCCTGAACTAAATGTATAAAGCACTTCCAGCAGCTTAATTATCATTAATTATCATTAGTGAATATGCAGCTTCTTTATCTTTTATCTTTGCTTATGTTGCAGTTTAAGCTGGATCCATGACCAGTGTCCCGGGTTTCCTGTTTTAGGGTAGCTCCTTTCTCTTGCAGCATCCTATGGAGCCCCTATTGCACTAGGGACTAGAGTTGTGTCTGCCTACATTGTGTGCATCAATAGAAACACACAGTCCAGGATAGCAAGGCACTCCCCTCCCCCCCCCCCTTCCTTCTCAAAGCTAACAGACCTCTGGAGACTGCACTGGCCACTGTTAAAGAGGAGTTCTAGTCAGACAAAAAAAAAAAAGTAAATGTCAGCAGCTACAAATACCTGTCCAAGGATCCCGCGATGTCGGCACCCTAAGCCGTTTCATTCATTGGAATCGGGTGCAGGGGCCGGTATTCCAAGTAAGGGAAACCAGCAGTGCAGCCATCAGGATTACAGTCCATTTCCTAGTGCGCACGCACGAGTCGCGCTGTGCTTTCGAAATGGTCCCGTCGTCTTCTCAGACACACAGGTCCTAGAAGGCAGCCGGGGGCAGACATGACATAGATCGCTGTGCGACGATCTTACCAGGAAGTGGGAGTGGGTACCTGTCAAAATCAGATACCCCCCAACAAAAAGTGCCAAATGTGGTAGTGGGATAAATCTATCTTGTGGAGTCGAATATTACGGCATGAAGCTTCAATTTTAGATTTACCCATCTGAAATTAGCATACAAATCAGGCAATTACTGCTTCCAAAATCGAATCCTGTTATGAGAGAAGTACAGGACTGCCATTGCTGATCTTCTTCTATATATACAATTTCCTGGCTCTTTATTCACATTGGGACTTTACATGTATCCCCTTTGGATTATGCTTCCAATAACTACAGTATGAGTGTTTTTAAAAATGAAAAGTCTAAATACCTTTTCTCACACACAGCTGTGAGGTCACATGATCCTCCTCTGCTCTCCTTCCCAGATCTATGGAAGGAAGTGAGAGGGGCCAAGATTCCTTTGTGAGGGGGACCACGTGACCACACAGCAGAGGTGTGAGAAAAGGTATTTAGACTTTTTCATTTTAAGATAACACACACACTGTAATAATTGGCAGCGTAATCCAGAGGGGATACAAGTATATTTGCTGCTTATTGCAGTAGAATAGCAGTGGGAGGGCTGGGGAGGAGAGCTGCTCTAACACTGACAGGCAGGGAGGAAAGGGGGGAGATTCAAAGCAGAGAGCGGGATGACGGAGGCACATAAACTGACCACAGTATCATGGCTCAGCAGCCCTGATTACCATGGTCAGCACAGACAGGGGGACACAGGAACAGGCAGGATCAACCAGGTATATTACAACATAGGAAGGGACAGATTACATGGCACAAGCACTGTATTATAGATCATGCCTTGAAGGAACAGGATTTTTTTAGTTGTTTTATTTTAGGGTTACAACCACTTTAACCACTTACGGACTGCCCGCCTCAGTTTTACGAAGGCTGTTTGAAGGGGGGTATAATTGTTATGGCAGCAGCTAGTTGCCATAACCCTGGTATCCTCATCTTCAGCGGGCAGTCCGCTTCAAGATAAAAGTGGTCTCTGCAGCGATTTGCCGCGATCCGTCACCCTCCGCCGCTTACCAGAGCCGTCGGCAGCGGTGGAGGCGATCACGTCCTGTCTCCTGTCAGTTATGGACACGAGTGAGGGGAAGATGGCCCCCACCTGTCTCCATAGAATTGCTGGGCGGAAGAGATGTCAAAATGTCACTCTTTTTTGCAATTTTTTTTTTTTTTTTTTTTAGTCTAAATATGAGATCTGAGGACTTTTTGACCTCAGATCTCATATTTAAGAGATCTATTACCAGGGATGTTTACATTCCTTTTAATAGGAATAAAAGTGACAATTTTTTTTTTTTTAAACAGTGTAAAAATAAAAAGTAAAATAAATAATAATAAAATTAATATTTTCGTCCCGACGAGCTCACGCGCAGAAGCAAACGCATACGTGAGTAGCGCCCGCATATGAAAACGGTGTTCAAACCACATATGTCAGGTATCGCCATGATCGGTAGAGGAAGATCAATAATTCTAGCCCTAGACCTCCTCTGTAACGCAAAACATGCAACCTGTAGAATTTTTTAAACGTCACCTATGGAGATTTTTAAGGGTAAAAGTTTGTCGGCATTCCACGAGCGGGCACAATTTTGAAGCGTGACATGTTGGGTATCAATTTACTCGGCGTAACATTATTTTTCAAAATTTTTTTAAAAATTGGGCTAATTTAACTGTTGCCTTTTTCCAAAAAAAAGTGTGCTTGTAAGACTGCTGCGCAAATACGGTGCTAAAAAAAGTATTGCAATGACCGCCATTTTATTCTATAGGGTTTTAGAACCTCCAAACATTATATATTGTTTTTTTTTCTAAGTAATTTTCTAGCAAAAAAAAAAACTATTTTAAACATGTAAACACCAAAATCTCAAAACAAGGCTGGTCCTTAAAGCGGGAGTAAACCCGCTGCCATTTTTTTTTTACTCACCTGTAAGGCAAAAGGCATAATGAGCTAGTATGCACCGCATACTAACTCATCATGAAATACTTAGCTTAGAACGAGGCCCTGACATCTCACCCGATCCACGCCGAGGGAGCTGACATGTTCCCCTATGCGCATGTGCCGCTGCAGTCAGCGGCTCATTGCCAGGGGAATATCTCCAAAACCATACAGGTTTAGGAGATATTTTTTTTACCTACAGGTAAGCCTTATTATAGGCCTACCTATAGGTAAAAGTAAAAAAAAAAGAGTATACAACTGTTTTGAGTGGTTAAGGTCTATTCAAAGCCCAAACTTTTTTTTTTTTAGTTTTGGATTAAGAATAAATAGGCTTTTGCTGTCTGTTTCAGCAATTTTACATTTAGGGAATTTCCCTTCACTTCCTGTCCCAGAGACACATCAGGAGTTATGAGGGAAATCCTATTTTCGATAGCTGTCAAAGGAAAAGGTGTCTCCATCATTATTTCACTGCCTGTTCCTGTCACTTTCTGTGTCGGAGATTCTCCATAACCAACACATATACAAAATAGAAAAGTAGCAGTACAGACCTGGCTTTAGCACTGAGTGTAGTGCTCTTAAAGTTATTAGTATTCAAAAATTAGCTTTTAGAGCTTGGTCACATGACCCCTCAAAGCCGTGTCCTGGTTTTGATGGGTCAGGTCAAGTTCTATCTGCAAAGTTCTAAGCCAAACATCAAAGCCCATACCACAGCCTGCATTTTATAAATGGGTTGCAGGCCTCGGAGTTGAGTAACACCATGGCGTATATCGGAAACCGATATGTGCTCTACATCAGTGGTCATCAACCCTGTCCTCAGGGCCAAGTAACAGGCCAGGTTTTATGTATTACCTTGGGGAGATGCAGACTAGAATACTGCAATCACTGAGCAGAAAATGATATCACATGTGATGTATTTCAGTTATCTTGCAAACCTGGCCTGTTAGTGGACCACGAGGACAGGGTAGATGCCCACTGCTCTACATTATAAATGCCCCCCCCCCACTAGATGTCATTCAGTAACAGCTTACATCTACTCTATATACTGTACACTGTCATGGCTTTCAGTTCTCCCATCTTCCATTTTCACAAAGGGGCTGTGAAGAGACACATCCTCTTTTGACTTCCAATAATACTTTCAGTAAGGACAGAATTATGTTGAATCTCTATAACAAAAAATACTCCATATGTTTCAAATGTATTACCTGATGCTCCTTTAGGTTCATTTTGCTTAGACCAGGGGTCTCCAAACTTTCTAAGGAAAGGGCCAGTTTACTGTCCTTCACACTTTAGGAGGCTGGACTGACTGCGGCCAGTGAAAGTAGAAAATGCTCCGGCATTAGTGCCCCATCATTGATTTTATTGGGAGGAATAGTGCCCGTTGTTGGTATCAATTGGAAGAATAGTGCCCCATTAATGGTGTCAGTAGGGGAAATGGTGAGCAATCATTGGTGTAATTTGAGGGAATAGTGTCCCAAGGGCCAGATAAAGGCAAGCAAAGGACCACATCTGGCTCCCGGGTTTGGAGACCACTGGCGTAGGCCATTTCCTAGTGGGAAGAGTTTGCATTGTACTGTAAACAGGACTGGACTGGGACAAAAATTTGGCCCTGGACTTCATCCAGACTGGCCCACTTTAATTTTGCAAACAAGCACAAAAACAGTATATAAACTATACGCAATTGTGCAAAAAAAACATAAGTAGCAAAATATAAGGAGTCCTCACTAACCTCTTTTATTATTTCACTTATTCTTTTCTGCATTTTTCTCATCCTTCTCACATCACTGCATGAAGTTGAGGGCGAGCCGCACAGCCATTACTTTGATGGGCTGTCACTGAAACTGGCCCACTGAGCCATCGGCCCCCCGGGAAACTCCCTGTAGTCCCGATGCCTAGTACGTGCCTGACTGTAAGCAACAGCCTATAGTTGTCTACAGCAGAGGTGTGCAACCAAATCAGGGCCAATAAATTACTGGATTTCATGAATTTAAAAAACGAATATAATATATAATATTTAATAAATAAGAATGAGTGTAGTGATGTATCACAAAAATGATTGTGCTGCAAAATGACCGACCTTGTCATTGGGTGGTGGGAGGTGTTGAGTGTATTTAGGTTAGTTTGGTTTATTTAATTTAGACAAAGTTTAAACTTTGCAGGTTTTAACCCTATAAATGCTGCACCAACGCACCACAACTGGGTGTAATGCACATGGTTGAAGGGCATATGTGTCACGTCCCCATTTGTTTAATTGGTCATGTTCAATGGTGGCACCACCCTTGACAGATGCAAACATTCACAACCATGGCATGTAAACACCCCTGTCAGCAGCTTTTGCAGCTTTATTGGGGCGGTTGGGGGTGCGGGTCAACCCCATGCTTTTAACGCTCCCCAACCACAAGTTTAAACAAGCCTTTAGTGTTTTTTTTATATTTTGTATGTGTGGAAAAAAACATAAAATAATGAGGCTAATGAGGGGCAATATACTGTGAAACAATGTAAAAACAATGTAACAACAATGTTATTACATTGTATTTCTGAGTTAAGCTTCTGAACAGTTTTTCTGAACACTGCAGCTGCTGCTCTGATAGAGGGCAAATCCCGGCTGTCATTTTGACCTGGATTTGCTGATAAGAGTGGCGGGGAAGCATCACATGGAGTACGAAGTGTCGTTTTTCAGGGCATACGTGGCACACCCATAATTTGCAAGTGGTAAACAGAAATACATATTGGTTACAGTATAGTTGAACTTTCTGAAACCACATAGCATCTTCTTAGAAAGGTTCAATAGAAATAAAAAAAATAAAAAGATAAACATGCCAAGTCATCAATGGCATCATTACTAATGTCACATTCTGGCCAAAACCAAAGAACCACAGAAGAAGACATTTCAACAGAGTAGCATTAAAAACATGTCATTGGGCAAAAAGTATTTAAAAATGTATGATGCGTATTGGTTGGAGCTGTCACAAACTGGCACATATGCAATGGTATGTGGTCATAGAGCGGGTATTCGCATTGTCCAAGATGCTAAGTGTGCGCACAAGATTTGTCGGAAAGTCAAGAGGGAGTAGTCCTAAACTTGTACCCACCACAATAATGTGTTTGCGCCCTTTGGTGTATTGCAGCTATTCCTTTTAGCCCTTGTACACACGGTCGGAGATTCCGTCGGAATGTTTCCTATCGGACCGTTTTGTCGGATATTCCGACTGTGTGTGGTCTGCATCGGACTGTTTCCGTCGGAATATCCGAAGGACCAATTTTTCCAACTTGCCGGTAAAATTTTCCGACAAAATGCTCCGATCGGACATACTCCGATCATGTGTAGCCTACTCCGACGGACAAAGTGCCATGCATGCTCAGATCAAATTCCTAGACCAAAGCTATTGGCTACTAGTCTGAACTTAGTCGCGTCCTAACGAAATAACGTCATCACATTATGCACAATCGGATTTTCCGTCAACTTAGTCCGACCGTGTGTATGCAACATCACTTCCGGACCTCTTCTGGAATTAATCCGTCGGAATACCTCAGACGGATTTGGTTGTCGGAATCTCCGACCGTGTGTACAAGGGCTTACATTCTCCATAATATAAAATCAATAAAAATACAACAATCATAATAAAAAAAAATCATAATGACCACAACTTCTTTAGGTCCTTTAAAGTTAACCATGGAAGGTAAAGGAAAAGATGTGCTGTAGTGTTGTACCCCACTTCTGCTTTTGCCCACAGTATAGAACTCTCAGCCTGAGCCCATGGGACAGCACTAGGTTCTTCCGCGACCAATCACAATGCACCATCACTGTCATGTGAGATGAATGAGTCCGATGTTCAACCATTCTTGGAAGTATCAAATACATTCTCAACAAATTTCCATAATTCTCACCAAGGTGAGAATTGTGGAGGTTTGAGCGGGAGCGGTTACCTGTCAGATAAAGGTACCCGCTCCCAAAAAATAAAAATAGCAGTAATTTCACTTTTAAGTGAAGGTCTGCTTTAAGGAAGGATATGATGAGCTTTAAAAATTATACAGAACACCTGCGCTAGTGCAAAAAATGTACAGCCGCTGTTGCAAACAACAATATGTTATTCAACTAAAATAAACAAAAAAACAGAGCATGTACCTTTAAGTTAAATAATATCAAACAATATAAAACACATACAACAAATGTTCAAGAGAAAAAAGATTAAATATGGGAATGAACATAAAAGTCAATATTCAGTGCTGCCCACGTGCTCCAGATATCCAAACAAATGCACGCTCCTTTACACCGTGTCCCAAAAACAATACATCGCACTCACCTGACTGAACTGACCTTTTGCATTAATAAGAAAGTCAAATAGCGATTGTTGATATAAGGTGCATCTCTGGATTAAAAATGGAAGCCAGGGATATAAGTCAGGAAATACCACTTGTCAATAACCCTCCAACCAGCGTTACCATGCCTCTTCAAATTCTCTCGCACCCCCGGGATGCACATAGTAGGAACATTAGGAACAAAAGGAGAAGCCTCTCATAGTGTAAAATTACTTTATTATCTCAAATCTCAAAAATTTGAACTTATAGCATTCAACGTGTAACCACAGGGGTCAGAATGTTGCCAGAGTGGAATAGGATACCCACATCCCTAATAATGAAAATCACTTTGAACAATACAACCACTAAATGGGAATTTGAAGGGCATAGACAACTATATACATGTAAAAAAACAAAACTAAAAAAAAAAAAAAATTTTATTGGTACATATTAAAAATATACAAAAGTTAAAAAGAATTTGTGTGGTTCTAACATGATTGTTGTTGGTAAAAATACAGAGATAACCACATGCTTCTGTCCACAAGTTGTGTCAGGGAGACAGAAATCACTTGACGTGTTTCAAAATAAACAGATTTCAGCTTTCTTCTTCAGGGGTAGATGGTTATCATGAGTAATTATCCACATAGGCAAAAAACATCAAGCGCAAAACCGAAATCACATAAAAACACAAGGGAAGGAATTTTGCTATTGTGTGCTGCCAGAAATACACCAGCGACAGGGTACCCCCACAACACAGGCCCAGACTTCAACAGGGAAGACAGATTTATATTACATCAGTATAAGGGACAGACCAGGGTGCCCAGATGACCCAAAAGGAAGACCAACATGAAAAGGAAGGAGTCTATGTATGTTTCGCTCAACTTTTAAATACAGTATTGAAAACTTAGCTGAGAAGATGGCAGAGGGTAAAATGTTTAAACAGTTGTACATAAAGATGATGAATCCTCCCAGCGGTGAGTAACGGGGGAGTCTCACGGAGGATTCCACCACCCACTAATCAGAGTATCTGGAACAAATGAATACAGGTGTCTGGGCAGTATGGTATCTGGAGCACAGTGATACTGAAACGGAGGCTCCGGTGGCCTTCTCTGGTGGATTTCTGACAGCAAGTAATAGCAAAATTACTTCCCTTGTGTTTTTATGTGATGCGGTTTTGCACTTGATTTTCTTTGTGGATAATTACTCATGATAACTATCCATCCCTGAAGAAGAAAGCTGAAATCTGTTTAATTTGAAACGCATCAGTTGATTTCTGTCTCCTTGACTCAACTTGTGGACAGAAGCACATGGTTATCTCTGTATTTTTACTAACAACAATCATGCTAGAACCGCACTGATTCTTTTTACGTTTGTATATTTTTAATGTGTACCAAAAAACGTATTGTTTTTTACATAAATATAATTGTTTAAGCCCTTCAAAGTCCCATTTAGAGGTTGTATTTTTCTAAGTGTCCAACATGGAACTGAGAATACACAGAAGCGAAACAGGAAGTGCCACATAGCATGTATTCCAACAAACCGAGTGTGACCTCACCGAAAGTCCCGCCCTTTGTGTTTCACCATTAATATGCAACGTCCTAGTTCATATTGTTTAACTTAAGGTACAAGCACTGCTTTTTGGTTTATTCTATGATGAAGTTTAAACTAAGTTCCTTTCACCTATCAGAGGAAGAAAAAGAGAAAGTGAAAAAAGTTAAAAATAAATTGTTTAAAGCAATAATACACAAAAAATACACAAGAAATAATACAAAGAAAAATACTAAGAAAACGGAATTTAATAAACGAAAAAAAAAAACGCACTCTTTAAATGAATATTTTAGTACATTTGATCAGTTTCTTTGAAATCATTCCACTCTTTGCTACTTTTTAAATTCCACTGCAATTTTTGGATATATGCATGAAGGTTCCTAAAACCTCTTTTACACAAACTTGAATATACATTTTAGGAAATAGCGGCTGGTGTAGTTCTTCAATCAGCTGCTAATCCTGGACTCTCCTTAAATTTCTGGTGGTTGTCGAAACAGGCAATGACTCCTGCTAATAATAATAAAGACACTAAATGCAGTATAGCCTCTTAAAATGGGGAAGAAATGTGAAAAAGGGAAGCACTGAAAAGCAAATTTATCATGCAAGGCGACGCTTTGCTAAATGCGGAAAACTTCCACATTCAGCTTCAACACTGTCACTTCCTAGTCAAGGTAAGTTTTTGTCTCTCCCTGGAGATGTCTGTACAGGAGATTTTCCATGTGTCTAGGGATGGGTGCACCAGGGTGATCACAAAAGCTGGGTGATCACATGATTTCATGAATTCATGATTACAGGCATACCCCACTTTTAAGTACACAATGGGGTTTATTTACTAAAGCTAGAAAGTGCAAAATCAGGCTCAGTTCTGCAAAGAAACCAATGAGCTTCTAACCCCAGCTTGTTCAATTAAACTTTGGTAATACAACCTGGAAGCTCATTGGTTTCTATGCAGATGTGAGGCTGATCTTGCACTTTCTAGCTTTAGTAAATAAACCCCATTGCGTACTTAAAAGTGGGGTATGCCTGTATATTCTATGGTTTAAGAGTCAAAATTGATTATTTCAGAAAATGATCAAGAGCAAAAGATCAAAGAAATATTTCCTGATATAGAAATCTAGTGCAGTTTATAATGCGGTGCCTTTATTGTTATATTGCTAATATTTAAACCTAGTTCACACCTGTGCATTTTTATTTGCATTTTGCAGCATGTGTCATTAAAGTGCATTGAGTCCAATGAGGTCCTTCACATCTGTGCAGTCTTGTAACAAATGAGGCATGTTGCATGCATTTATCCACATTTTCCTTGTGATTCCTTGTGCAGGGGACTATAGAATATACAGTAAATATAAAGACGGGTTTCAGGTTATTATTACATTTAAAGTGGTTGTAAAACTCTGACATGATATATGAACAAAGTATACCCCTCTATAGTTTGTACTTGTCTCAATTAAGAGCATTAAAGGATAACTTCACATTTTAGAAAACAAAAAAAAAAAAATGCACATTTGTTTTGCAGGTAAAAAAAATTTGCATTTATTTATAAATTTTTGGAGCCTGTAAAGCATTGCACCAGCCATGCCATGCAGGTCTCCAACAGATCTGTCAGTGTATCTGTGTGCCCACACATCCCATTCGGGTAAGCAGATACAATCTGACAGGAAGAGAGAATTGACTACCACGGCGCTTCACAGTGTCATGGTAGTTCATTAAAAACTATGAGGCCGCGTACACACGCGGGGACTGTTCGCTCAACTTTGTCCGCTGAACAGTGTTTCGGCGGACAGTCCGCTCGTGTGTGGGCTTTCAGCGGACAGTTTCAGCGAACAGTCTGCTGAACAAAGTTTTTCGGAATTTCCGAAAAACTGTCCGCTGAAACTTTGTTTCAGCGAACAGTCCCCTCGTGTGTAGGCTTGTTCGTCAAACTAAGTTCCGCGCATGCTCAGAAAGGATTTACACGCCGAAGTTTGCATTGCAGTGTATAGGACGTCGTTTTCTAGTCCCGTCGTACGTGCCGTTCACGCCATCGCGCACGGTTTCAGCGGACTGTTCGTTCGTCGTGTGTGGGCAAGTCCGTCCATGCTAATTTTGAGCGGACTGTCCGCTGAAACTGTTTGACGGACAAAGTTGAGCGAACAGTCCCCGCGTGTGTACGCGGCCTAAGCCTACAGCTGCAAAGGCTGCCGGACCTTGTAGTTTTCCATTAACAGGATGCTGTGAATGAGTGGCATGGCCGGGCATGTTTTTTTGACAGCTAGTGGGGATCTTCGACCCCATCCCCCCACCCCCGCTAGCTGTCAAAAAAACATGCAGATCGGAAACAAGGAGGTGCAGGGGCCGTTCCGTTCAGAAACTTTTACACCCAGAATATGGGTCTAACATGTAACATGTTACAAAACGTGAACTTATCCTTCAAGGCTTCATGTACACAGGGCATTTGAAATCCTCTTCAGCTAGTAACTGATCTTTAAAAATATCAGTTTTGCTGCTCTCCCCTCTCTCTCCCCCTCCCTCCTTCTCTCTCTCTCTCCTTATCTCTCTCCCCCTCTCTCTTCCCCTCTCTCTCTCCTTCTCTCTCTCTCTCCCCCTCTCTCTTCCCCCTCTCTCTTCCCTCTCCCCCTCTCTCCCTCTCTCTTTCCTCTCTCCCATCTCTCCCTCTCTCTCCCTCTCTCCCCTCTCTCTCTGTCTCTCCCTCTCCCCCTCTTTCTCTCCCTCTCCCCTCCCCCACTCTCTCTCTGTCTATCCCTCTCTCCCTCTCTCCCTCTTTCTCTCCCCCTTTCTCCCTCTCTCTCACTCTCTCCCCCTTTCTCTCCCCCTCCCTCTATCTCTCTCCCTCCCCCTCTCGCTCCTCTCTGTCCACCTCTCCCTCTATCTCTGTCTCTCTCTCTCTCACCCTCTCTCTCTCCCCCTCTCTCCTTTTCCCCCTCTCTCTCTCCCCTCACCCCCTCTCTCTCTCCCCTCTCTCTGCCTCTCCCCCTTTCTTTCCCCCTCTCTCTTCCCCGTCTCCCCCTCTCTCTCCCCCTCTCCCTCTCTCTCTTCCACCTCTCCCTCTCTCTCTCCCCCTCTCTCCCTCTCTCTCTCCCCCCTCTCTCTCCCCCCTCTCTCCCTCCCCTCTCTCTGCCTCTCCCCCTTTCTTTCCCCCTCTCTCTTCCCCCTCTCCCCCTCTCTCTCCCCCTCTCCCTCTCTCTCTTCCACCTCTCCCCATCTCTCTCCCCCCTCTATCTCTCCCCCCCACTCTGTCCCTCTCTCTCTCCCTTTCTCCCCCCTCTCTCTCTCCCTCTTGGGGCTTTCGCACTGGAGACACAGCAGCGGCTCTTTCAAGGCGCTTTGCAGGCATTACTTTTAGCGCTGTAGCGCCTGCAAATCGCCCCAGTGTGAAAGGGGTCTAATGTCGCTTACACACGTCTGGACTTTTTGACAGCAAAGGTCCGACGGAATTCAGTCTTATGTGGGCTCCATCGGACCTTTGCTTGCCAAAAATCCGTCAGACTTTAGAAATAGAACGTTTTACATTTTTCCACCGGAACTCCGCCGGACTGAGAAATCCGTTCGTGTGTATGCTAGTCCGATGGACAAAAACTGACGCTAGGGCAGCTATTGGCTACTGGCTATGAACCTTCCTTATTCTAGTCCGGTCGTACGTCATCATGTTCGAACCCATCAGACTTTGGTGTGATTGTGTGTGGCCAAGTCTGTTCATTTGGAAAGTCTGTCGGAACTCCGCCGAAAGTCCGTTGGAAAAACCGTGGGACCTAGTCCGTCGAAAAGTCCAGTCGTGTGTACGCGGCATTAGTGTAATTTCTGCCTGCTGCTTCATTCATCTGCTATCAGCATGAATCATTTCTGACAAGTTTTCCTGACACCAAGAGTAAAAAGGTGACGGTGAGGGACCTCCAGTTGATTGACAGCCCCAGCTCTGTTCCTGCGTGCTGTGTGGAGAGGGTTGAGTCCCTTCCCTCCAATCAGCTCTCAGAGCTCTCCTCACTGAGCTGTTCAGAGTGTAACTTCAGCTTTCCGCCCCCTTTTTTCTGACAGCTCAGACAAGCTATAAAGGTCAGCAATTTGAACAGATGTAGGGAAGAGAAGACCGCAGATAAACATATATGTAGGAGGATTTGTTTAATCTCTGTGTATCATCTAAGGCCAGTCATTTCACTGGGTATATGTAAGAGTTTACAACTACTTTAAAGTTTTGATAAATTCACTTCCTGGGGTTAGTGCTTGAATGTGGCTGGTTCCAGCATTAACCTCATAGGGTCCTGCAGGAGCGAGCCACTCTGTCTGGGTGCTAGAACAAGTAGTCACTGTCTCAAGTGTTTAATGACTATATACAGTAACTTTTCTAAAAGGTAGCATGTTATATTTGCTTGAATGTCACTTTAATGCATTCAAATTAAGTACGGATGTCGAGAGGCCAATACTAAATACTTGCTGAGAGGCGGAGCCAGTTGCCAGTCCAGGCATATGGTTGCGATCATTCCCCAGGCTGGGCCAGCTCTGTAACGTCAGCCTGAATACAGGTCACAAGAGTGTAGAATGAACTGCACTCCCATGATCCACAGGAGAAGTACAGCCAAATGAGCTTTGGATAAACTTCTCCTTCAAATTTATTTTGTTTAATTAATAATGACAGTGCCATCGTCCACATACAGAAATAGAAGGTACCATGTAAATGAAACCGTTTGTGTTTCGTATAACTGTAATTGCAGTTAAGTCTGCAGAAAGGTCTCAGGGAGGGAAGGATCTGCCTACGCTTCTTGAAGTTCAGCTCTAAGCCAACCACTGCCTTACTTGCTACAAGTCCAATTTCATTTTCCTTTGACTACTGCATATGCACCTGTTTGCTGCTTAAAGGGAGGATGTGGGACAGGAACCAGTAAGCCTTTAGATCAAAATCTAGATGACTCGAATCTCTTGATCTGGTTGAACCAGCTTTAGAGTGCAGTATTTTTGCTTAGTTTTCCTTTAATTAAATCCTAATATTTAAAAGAGAACTATAGTCTCCTTCATTTTCCATATCACATTATAAACGCACATTTGAGAATTGTACTATTTTATTGATACATGGAGTTACGCACAGAAGGCAAGATCAGTTAACTCTCAAGCGTCCTACATCAAAATCCAAAAACGTATGCATTTTCAAATATCTATATTAGCTTTTCTCAACCTTTTCAACACAGAGGAACCCTTAAAATAACTTTTTAAATCTCTGCTATAAACGACTATATCTACAAATCTAGTACATTAGTGTGATGGTCAATGGGAACAATGTTCCTTACACTTGTGGTCATTGAGAAGGATAGCTATAAGAATCAATGATGTGCAGTGAGAATTATCTGAGAGGCAGAGTTGCTCATTACTTAAGGAACCCCTATTACCCTCTGAAGGAACCTTGGTTGAGACCTATATGTCATTGTAGCAATTCACATATTACAGATCAGCTTTAATAATACTTTTAATGTTGTATTTATGGTAGAAACAACTTGTTTGTGACTTGCAATTATGTAAGTACATGGGGCATCTCATAATGAAACATAACCGCCTGATTAGTAGTGCTACACAATGGATGTGCCTTCTTTGTTCTCTTATCTCACTGCACATTCATGAGGCAGGGACTTTCTGATTGCAAATATTAGACTCTAATGGAATAGGAATATAGGAATCTAATGACATGAAATACGCAGAAAACCTGGTAGCCGGAGACTATGTTATCATTGCCTGGCTTTACGTCACACAAAAAAGCTTGGGAGGAGTCGTTTTTTTGTTTTTTTTATTTAGATCAAGAAGAAAATCAATCATTTTTACAGAAAATAATGATAATGCTGATTTGTGCCCTATTATTTCATGCAAAATGTGAAAGTTCATAAAGGTCCACTTTATTCTATTCATACTATCCTTCCAAATTGTAAAGGTGTGCTTTCCATGCATTTGGAATACATGATAAGCTGCCCCATGCACTGCAATATATTTGTTTAAGTCTAGGGGGGCTGTAAAAATCATATTTACTTACCTGATCCTCCTCTCCCACAGGCTCCCTTCAGCAACAGCCAGCACTCTTGTCTTTTCCAGAATATGGGTGGGTCTTTGCCGTCCCTGTATATACTGCGGACAGGGCTGGTGCAAGGATTTTTGACACCCTAGACGAAACCTAATTTTGCCGCCCAATTGACCCCACCCCCTTTGCCCTGCCCATTTGACAGAAGGTGCCGATATACAGGAAGAATCTGCTCTGCTTCCTCTAGCGCTGGCTCCAGTGCAGCGCCTCTAATTACACTACTGGTCGGACTGAGTTAGTTACATGCTGCAGCCTGCAGAGCGTGCAGACACAGAGGGAAACCAACATCCGGGCGCCCCTAGGCAGCAGTGCACCCTAGGCGGCTGCCTAGTTTGCCTAGTGGTAGCACCGGCCCTGACTGCGGGACTACTGGTTCTAAAGTGTATATGACATAGTTGGAAAAACCGTGCATCTGTAGGGCGGGAAGCAGAGGTAGCCAGTTAGTCATTATTACTGCTGATTGGCATAAAAAGGACCACTTGTTAAAGAATACAGTTAATAATTACCGGTGTAGCACCCTCCTAGGTAGGCTGCTAGGTAAATGTCGTTTTGGCTCCTTCTGTAATCAGGGGAGCAGGATATTGTTTTGACTGGTCTGCTCAGGGCTTCACAGGCTGGGAGTTTGTTTGCCTACCCCTGCCTCCAAAAGACGTTTCTGGAAGCTATGGAGAATTACATATTGAACAGGGGCTAGCCAATCCCTGGGGAGGTGTACTCAGGTGGTGGCTGGGAGATTGGTAAATAGTTTGGAGCCTTGGAGAGATTGCGTGACAACCACCACTGAAGAGAAAACTGCTCCAGGTGAGCACACCCACAGCATAGCGAGGGTTTGGGTGAAGGTGCTAGCACAACTCGTCTGCAGATGCACAATCAAGAGAAATCTGGAATTTACTGTAAAACTTCAACTTTATTTATCCTTCATGCAAAAGACATCACAAACAGTGCATGGTACAGTAAAAGTAGATGTGTTTTTCACACTGTGACTCGTGATATGATATGAGGTTATGAGTAAGTGCTAGTCACAGCATGAAACACGTCAACCTTTACTCTACCCCGCACTGTCTGTGATGTCTTCTGTTGCATGAAGAATCAATAAAGGTGAAGTGTTGCAGCGAATTCTGGATTTCTTTTGATTGTGCCCCTGGAAAGATTGCCTTTTTTCCCTTTGAGGGAATTAATCTTTGAGCTGCAAATGGATAGGGAGCCTTTGCCCCCTGGAACACTTTGGACTTGATGCTGGACTACTCTACAAGAGGCTGCAGCCACTGCACCTATAGACTGATCCTGTTCAAGGATTCTGTGAGTAGAGTCTCCTTTCTGTGCTGCACCACAATTCATGGTCCGCAACCATGTATATGTAGACGGGTCCAGTCTACCTCTGCTAAAATCTACTTCAGCCCTGAACATAGAGAATTCTCTGTCTTCTTCTACTTGTACTGACAATTGGGCGGCACAGTGGTGTAGTGGTTAGCAGTAAAAAGCGTTGCTGGTTCGAATCCCAACCACAACACTACCTGCCTGGAGTTTGCATGTTCTCCCTGTGCCTGTGTGGGTTTCCTCCAGGTACTCCAGTTTCCCCCCACACTCCAAAGACATGCAGGTTGATTAATTGGCTTCTGCCCAAAATGTACCCTAGTATATGAATGGGGACCTTTGATTGTGGGCTCTTTGAGGGTAGGGACTGATGTGAGTGTGCAATGTACAGAGATAGGGACAATTGTAGACACTCGCTCAGGATGGACTGTTGTCTTTATTCAACCTTACTAACTATGTAATTACCTTGTGTTCCTCAGTCGTGAGCCTACAGACTGTTTCACTCTGACAAACAACCATATAGTACCGTATAACTATAAGAGTCTGTTCTATTTGCTGGAAAGCATCCTCTGTCTATCATGCTCAAGTGTTATGGAGTATCTCACAGCCCTTTGTCCATTCCAGACCTTGATGAGAATATCGGACAAAAAAAAAAAATTATTCAAAGTGATTGTCCGATAATCTGTTCATTAGTACAAAGCTTTTGAGCGCCAATCACGACAGTCTTTTTTTTTTTATAAAAAAGGTTTTTATTCGCCCAATGTTCATACATATTGATCACGACAGTTTAATCCGAAAATATCCGAAGAGACAAGCACTAAAAAAAAATTCGTAAGATAACAAAGAATGACTTTCATGTAATTATTATAGTATTTTTACAAAAAAAAAATTATGTGACCAAGACCGCAAATGCTCTGAAATAAAAGAATACATTACAATGTAATACAATACAATACATTAAATCACTTCTGAAGTTGTATTCTTTCCTACAAGAATTTTCGTAACTTAGTTAACAGTAAACTATTATTTTTATTGTTTTTCGATATGAGACTAGAATGCATAAAAAAAAAAAAATAGGACGATTATTCGTCCAATATTCTCATCGTTTGTTCTAGGTTTTAGCCCAGGCCAGTTTGTTGGCCTATTCACTGAACTGCGAACAGGCTGGGTTTGGGTTGAACTCACATTCAACCCAAACCTCAAACTCATCACTATTGTTTTACAGGTTTTTTTCTCTTTTGGTGACAAAGTTGCTTTAAAATGATTGTAACTGATCACCTTCTAAAACAACCCATTCTGTTTAAAATAAAAATAAAAGGCAAAACGGTTTTATATAGCTATAAAAAAAAAAAAATTTATATAAATGCCTTTTTCCCTTTTTTATAAGTGATCACATTCCCTCTGTTCTCAGCTGCATAAGAGATGGGGGAGGAGAAGCAGCAGCACACCGAGCTTCCCGTTAAATGGCTGTGCAGCAGGGGCGTGTCAGGACAAGTCTGATCATTGAAGAAGAGTATAATGAGATCCCAGCATAGTTAGAGAACTGACCACAGTGTGCTCTCCTGCTTGGTGTGGTCAGTTTTTAATAGGAATGCAAGGGGACTAGCAGGAACACCAAGGACTTTACACAAATGAAGCAATACAAAGAAAACAGGATACTTTATCATACAAGTACATGGTACAGCAGGCACATGTCAGGAATATGAAGTGTTGAGGTCACAAACACTTTAAGAGGGAACAGTGGCTATGTGCTTTCAGGTGCTATGCAAAAGGAATTTTTTTTAAATGCTATTTTTTCATCTAGGGTGAAATAAAGAAAGTATGTACAAAAACATGATGCATTCCCTTTTATTATATAAATGGTCCTAATATTTAAAACGGCCACATGGTACAACTCTACAGGCTGTACTAGTGCGCCCAGATCTGCAACTGCCACGCTTGTGCTGAATTAACATAAAAATTCTCTATGACCACTCTTCTTTGGGATATTGTAACTTTAGTTATGAGAACAAAGTAAGTAAGTAAATGAGAAAAATTAAATATAAATCCTTTAATTCTGTGGGAAATTCTGTGCTCCGAGCAGTCCGTCAGCATAATGCGGATAAAGGGGAAGGCACAAACCTACATTGAGGATGCAACTACAAGAAAACAAGGCAAAAATAATGAATAGGAAATCCAGTCTCATCACCTTGCCCCCCCACCCCCCCACCACTATGCCCATTTTTTTCCTTCCTCCTTAATATTACCCCGGTGTAGCGCTACTTCTGAAGGAGCCACTAGATTTCTGTCCAGGTCTTCCCAAACTTCAGCCAGGCACGCAGCAGGCTTATTCACTCTCCTCTCTCCAAGGACCAGTCTTGTTTTTTTTTTGTTTTTTTTGGAGAAATTGGATAGAGATGAGGGAAGCGGTAGGATACGTCAATGAAAAGAACTATTTACAGCTGATAACTTTGTTTTTCTTTTAGGACAAGCTATTATGAAATCTGGGCTTAACTAGAAGTAGAGCCATTAGAACAAAGTCCCTTTAAAGTGGAGGGCCACCCTGAAAAACAAAAATACATTAAAATTTAGCAAAGAATCAGAAAAAAAAATGATTTTTTTTTTTTTAAATTTACCAGAAATGCCTGTTGCTAGGCATATTGTCCTAATCTGCCTCTTCCTCCTCCGCGGTGATCTTCGGTCTTCTCTCCTCCGTGCGGCATCTTCTGGGTAATGGGGCGCTGTGTGTTCTGGGAACTGTGTGTCCCAGAACACAGCGCGCCCCATTCACAAAGTGCTGCACGACTCGCGCATGCGCAGTAGGAAACAGGCAGTGAAGCTGCAAAGCTCCACTGCCTGTTTCCCTTAGTTGAAATGGCGCCGCCGGGACCCGAGAGCCGAGGGACGGATCAGCCTCGGGCGGCCGACATCGCGGGCACCCTGGACAGGTAAGTCTGCTTATTAAAAGTCAGCAGCTACAGTGTTTGCAGCTGCTGACTTTTAAAAAAAATTTTTTAAAGCTGGCTCTCCTCTTTAAGTAGGAGAATGTTTGGACGGAGTTCTTCAGAACACCAGCCAGTGTCTCCTTTAATCACTTCAGCTCCGAAAGGTTTACCTCCTTAATGACCAGGCCATTTTTTGCGATACGGCACTGCGTTACTTAAAATGATAATGAGGTATTTGATCACCTCTGCACTATCAACAAAAAAACGACCAACAATTTTGAAAAAAAAACAATATTTTTTACATTCTGCTATAAAACATACCCAATAAAAACATGTAAAAATTCTAATTTCTTTCTTTTTTTTTTTTTTTTATATAAATTCTTTATTTTCTTTCATAAAAGTAATGACATCTTCATCAATACATCTATACAACACAGCATTCTTTTTTTTTATATATTCTAGCCTCCTTATAATTCCTATTAGTTGTAGTTATTTGGCTTCCTAATCTTCAACTTAACCTACTTATTCATACTTTTAAATTAATCTTATTTATAGCAACCGAACCTTTGTGATGTTTTTCCTTGAATGGATTCCGTTTATCTTTAAGAAGAAATAGAGATATTGGATTATTTGTTGATATGAACTTTTAGGGGTTCTGTTCCCTATATAACATAAAAGGAGCCCATACTGTGCTATATTTCTCATCTTGCTCTCTTAAAGAGGGGATCCACCTAAAAAAAAATATAAAAAACCAGCTGCTACAAATACTGCAGCTGCTGACTTTTAATAAATGGACACTTACCTTTCCTGGAGTCCAGCGATGTCAGCAGCCAAAGCCGAGCAATCGCTCGGCTCTCGGCTGCTGCCAGTGCCATTCTCGGTGAGGGAATCAGAAAGTGAAGCATTGCGGCTTCACTTCCCGGCTCCCTACTGCGCATTGCACGAGTCGCGCAGCGCAATGAGAATGGTTCACGCTGTCTCTGGGACCCGTGTGTTTCCCAGCAGACAGTGAGGCGGGACAGGAAGAGGCATAGACTCCCATGGGAGTCTATGCCCAGAAGTGGGTGAAAGTACCTGTCTTACTTGCAAGTACCTGTCAGGTATCTGCACCCCCCCCCCCCCCCCGAAAGGTGTCAAATGTGACACCGGAGGGGGGAGGGTTCCGAAAAGCAGAGGTTCAATTTTTGTGGTAACCTCCGCTTTAACATTAAAGAGGAAGTAAACCCTGATGAGTTTACTTCCTCTTTTATTCCCTGCAAAGGTAAAGCATAATGGACTACTATGCATCGCATAGTAGTCCATTATGTGTCACCTACCTGACACAGGAGCCAGCGAAGTCACCGCTGTCCCCTGTAGTCCGGAGCCTCCATCTACTTGGTGGGTCTCGCTGCTCCGGCGCTGTCATTCGTCTTAGCCGCGATTACGTCACATGCACACGGGAGCCGCCACTGGCGGCATATTGCGGCATATTAACTGCGGCGTGCTTAGTGTGTCTTTCAGCAAATATCTCCTAAACCGTGTAGGTTTAGGAGATATTTCTTGGACCTACAGGTAAGCCTTAATCTAGGCTTACCTGTAGGTCAAAGTGGTTTGTAAGGGTTTACAACCACTTTAAAGTAAGATTTTCTATTTGTTGGATTTCTGTTATCCTTGTAAACCATTGTGCCTTTGTTGGCGATACATTTGTTTTCCACAAAACCGGAATACATGCTTTTGCTGTGGTCTTAAGAGACAGTTTTTATACCTTTCTATGGATAGAGGAATGTTGAATAATAAAAAAGCTGCAGGATTTTCTCCAAGAGACACATCTGTAATTTCTTTGACTATTTCGGAAACCATCATCCAAAATTCTTTTAGTTCCACACGGTCCCAAAATATGTGTAATAACGTACCCTCAGACTTCCGACATCGCCAGCAGGCATTCGATACCTGAGGATATATTCAATGCAAAACTGCCGGTGTTCTATACCACCTAGTCAGAATTTTATATCCACCTTCCTGATACCTTGTTGACACTGACACCTTATGCGTAAACAATAAAAATCCCATTCTTTTGTACCTGAGAAAATGTTACCCCCAGTTCTCTTTCCCATGCTTGTAAAAAGGTGAATTCTTGTGAAGCCTCTAAGTCAATCACCAAAGCATATAGGATTGAGAGTAGATGTATTTGTGGTTCCCTGTTTAGGCAAATTTGCTCGAATCTAGAAAGTGTACGTACTACGGTCTGTGTCAATGGCACTGACCATAGAAAAGCATTGAGCTGTATCCGCCTAATTGGGTCCAAATCCACTGAAAACTCTTGTTCAATCTCCTCCCTGGACATCACTTGGTTATTACTCAAGAAATGTATGAGCCTACTGATTTCTTTGTCGCCTTAGATTAATAAAACTCCTGTCTGTTATACCAGGCTGAAATCTTGGGGTACCTAGGATTGGAGTTGCAAGTATCGCCTCAGGTAAGTATAAAATACCAAGTACCATCATTCACAAATTTTAAGAATCAAAAGGTTTGGTATGGGGGTGTTGGGGTAGTCGTTCACGCTAACCTCCTATAACCAACCCAAAACCCATTTTTTCATGTACATGGAGAGTTCTCCAACTGTCTACTAGCTGCAAGTCTTGTAGGAGTCTTTTAGCTCTATGCAATTCTGAATATGATAAATGAGAAACACCTTTTGATATGTCGAGCATGGGGTCTAATGCCATATTTAGGGCCCCTCCCATCAGTAAGGTCCCTTCCTTATTTTGACATACTAGTTCTAGATATGTCTCCAGTGATGAAACTTGGTCCCCATTTGGTAAATATAGATTCCAGGGTAACCTTTTGCCCACACAAAAATCCCTTTAAGATAAGAAGGCATCCTGCATCATCCGTAATTATTTTTGATTCCTTCCATGGTATCTGTTTTGAAAAAATAATTGATACCCATTTGTCTTAGAAGTCTGAGAGGCACTGTGATACACTATCACTATCACTGATGGTTCCCTAATCTAGGAATTCTGTCATTCTGAAAATGTGTCTCTTGAACCCTTTCCATTATAGGAAGTTAAGATTATCCTAGTCATATCTAGCATTAACTCCCGGGGAGAGATCATAAAAGAAAAACCAAAACAACAAAAAAAAAAAAGAGAAACCTTGAGGTCTGGATAACTAGCTACGACCCCAAGGTAAGTACAATCACAATAAAGAACAAAAGGAGTAAAACTTGCGCTTGGTAAAAAATTAGTTGATATGAAAAAAATCAATTAAGAAAATAGCAGCTGAGCACAAAAAACCAGATACTAGGTCTAACTAACAGAAATGTGGAAAACAGTGCAGCGCTTGATATATGACACGTGACTGAATGTAGTGAAACAATAAATCAGGAAAAAACTTTCAAAGATAATGTTCCCAAAAAATAAAACATCAATGATAAATAATACAAATGTGCATATTGTGCAATAAACAAAAAATGGGTTATTAAACCAAAAGAAAGGTTAGAAAAACCACTTTTAGAAGCACAAATAATTATTTAGACTACAGCTTGATGCTTGTGATTAAGTGAGAAAAATGAACAACAAAATTGAAAAACAAATCAAAACAAATCCCATGCTTTGGATAAATGAAGTGATTTACAAGGCCCCATACATGTGAAGATATAAGTTCGTTAAGTGGAACGTGAATGGAACTTTATAGTTGAACGTGAATGAAACTTTAAAGTTGGTCCCAGGTATCACTGGTATAGGTGCTTGACCACGTAAATTCTTTCACTGTACAATTTTAGTAAGTAGTAAAGGCTTACCAGAACCACCTTTAGTGTGCGCAGATACGAACTCCCCAACGATTGGGATCGGACAAGATCGTTCCTCCGACACTCCTCGTGTGAATGGATGACTCGAATCACCTTTCCGGATAGGAAGGTAAAGAATGACCCACACCTTCGGGTGTTCCTTGAACGTCGTCCGTTCCGGTCCGTTCGAAAAATATTCAAGTTGGCGTGTCACCAAATGGATGAAAAAGGAAAAAAGCGCCCAATCGTGTGATAAAGTCTAAAACACGTGTACTTTATTTTCCAACCAAATAGACGTTGAAAGATACAGATGACTCAATAGAGTCGTATAAAGTTAAACGAAAAGAATTGCTAGCAAAAATATAAAATAAAGCGGATAAAAATAGCACGAGATGTAGACGTATCTACCCGACGATCGTTTCGTCACAGATTGACGTCATCAGGGGTACGCCCACACCCTCGTGCTAAAGGTTTAAATAGCCTATGGGTGAGGTAGGGAGCCCTGCCACAGGTGCAGACCAAAACGTCCGTGCATAATGGGATTAACCCACAAACGACCAGTCCCTTCGGAATGGTTACCACAAATAGAAAAGAAGAAAAAGGGAAAAAGCGGTCAATGACCAGTTAGTTCAAATAAAGTTCGAGTTCTATTATAACTAAATGGTGGGACTCGAATATAAAATAGACTAGTAAAAGTGACCACTGAAAAATACAAACAATGAGTCCTATGATAAATCCCCTTTGTTTGACAGATGGCCAAATACAATAATAATGGCTATCTAACTGTATGTATGTCCCAAAAAAAGGGTGACTTGGTTCAAAAAAATATATACAAAATGTATATATATACAATACATACGTATAGATTACCATAAAAAAGAGAGAGGAAAAATGACCATAATATTGAGGTGGGGGCCTAAACAGCATTAGCTGCCCACCATCACCCATAGTCCAGTTAAAGAAATATACCATGGATGAGACATATCCAACAGGTTTAGAAAGAACATTACAATCACTCTATAGGATATAGTTTACATAAAAAATCATATAAACTACCTAGCAAACATTGCTACAAAGATACAAATAATGATAGTGAAAATAGTGTATGAGACCCAGACTGAATACAAAATCAGTACAAAAAAAAGGGGGAAGGGGGGTATTAAATCAACTGTTGTTAATAAAACAATTAATGTCCCATTCGACGTTGAGCCCCCCAGGGATATGTGTCCCTAATTTATGGATCCAGTTTGTTTCTGCCCTGGAAATAGTGCGCTTAGCGTTACTGCCGCGCCAATGTGGGGTATATTTTTCTAAAGCCAGAAAGGTGGTGCCTCTTGGGTCCCGATTGTGTTTTAGATCGTAATGTTTACTAACGTTATGTTTGTCAAATCCTTTACAAATGTTAGTGATTTGTTCCCCCAGGCGCACATGTAGCATGCGTACTGTGCGTCCCACATACTCCAAACCACATGGACATCTAAGTAAGTACACAACGCACTTAGTGGTGCATGTGATGAATGTTCGTATGGGGTATGTAAGTCCATTACTGGACGAGGTGAACTCAGTAAATCTCCTGCCTCGTAGAGCATTTAGCTTACAAGCTCTACATTTCCCACAGGGGTAGAAGCCCTTCAAATCACCAAAAAAAGTGGGTCTAGTTGGGGGGTCCGGGACATTTGGAGCAATCATATTTCGCAAGTTAGTTGCACCCCTAAAGATCACATTTGGTCTATCAGGAAGTTCGGGGCCCAAGATTCGGTCATTTTTGATGACCGACCAATGTTTCTGTAAAATTCTTTTCACAGCCCAATGCTGACTGGAAAACGTCGTGAGTAAAGAAACTCCATAGTTGTCCATGTTGTCAGTCCTGGGTGGTCTCTCAGCTAACAATGTTTGACGTTCCCTACTGTTGACCTCCATTATAGTGGAATCAAGGGACTCACTGTTGTAACCTTTAGCTAAGAATCTCTCTTTTAAGATTAGTGCCTCCTTAAGAAAATCCTCATTGAAAGTGCAATTGCGTTTTAAGCGAAGAAACTGGCCCTTAGGGACCGCTGAGAGCCATGACCTATGGTGGCAGGAGTCGAGTGGAATATAGCTATTCCTGTCAGTTTTCTTGAAAAAGGTTGTGGTAGTTATGTTATTATCCCGGATGGAAATATTCAAATCCAAAAATTGGATATTAATGGGGCTTGAGACATAGCTGAGAACTATCCCACGGTTGTTGTTGTTTAAATGGGACAGGAAGAGCTCTGCTGATGAACTGTCACCATCCCAGATAAACAAGATGTCATCGATGAACCTTTTCCAGGTGACTAGTTCCGGGGGTTTATCACTAAAGACTATGTCCTCCTCCCACTTTGCCATGAAGAGATTGGCCATACTGGGAGCAAATTTAGCTCCCATGGCCACTCCCTTCACTTGCAAAAAATGGGTCCCGTCATGCCAAAAGTGATTGTGCGTCATGGCAAACAGAAGTAATTCAAGAATATAGTTGCGCTGAGTCACTGAAATACTACCATCCTGGGCCAGAAAGTGATGAACCGCTTCATAGCCCAGTTTATGGGAGATAGCGGTGTACAGTGAAGCTACATCCGCGGTAATTAGGAGATAGGTGGGTTTCCATTCAATCAATTGCAGAATGTTGATAACATGTTTGGTATCTCTCAAAAAGGATGGCGTGCCCATCACCAGTGGTTGCAGATATTTGTCAATATATTTCCCTATACGCGAGGTTACAGAGTCAATTCCACTGATGATGGGCCGCCCTGGTGGATTTTCTAAAGATTTGTGTATCTTGGGTAGAGAATACATAACCGGTAAACGCGGCGCCAAAGGTACCAGAAAGTCCCTTTCTTTTTTATTTAAAATACCCATGTTGAACCCTTTCTCAACCAACTCTTTTAGTTCACCTTTGAATTGGGTGGTGGGATCTAAAAGTAATGGAGAGTAGGTCTCAGAGTCTGACAGAATCCTAGTCATCTCTTTGGAATATGCGGTTTTGTCAAGTATTACAATGGCACCGCCTTTGTCAGCCGACCGAACTACTATGTCTTTCCTATTAAGCAATGAGTCTAACCCTGCCCTAAATTCACGTGTGGGTTGAGCTGGTCTCAATTTCAAACTATTGAGATCCTTTAATACCAGATCACGGAAAATATTGATGTTGGGTGCTGTATTACCAGGAGGATTGAACAAGGAGGCATTCGATAAACCAGAATGCATAATTGTTGAATCCCTAACTAATTGGCGGGAAGGGTTGCTCATGATATATCTCTTAATGTTCAACTTACGTGTAAACTTTTGGATATCTATAAATGTCTGGAATTTATTTAAATTCTGAGGGGGCACAAACTTGAGACCCTTTCCGAGAGTCTGCAATTCTTCATTAGATAGCTTTTTGTTACTTAGGTTAATGACACCACTGATATCTAAGTCCTTCTTCTTTTTGGTGTGAAGACGTTTCCCCCCTCTGCACCCTCTCTTGTGTCTCCGTTTCTCTTGTGTCCCCCCCGAGTGCCCTCCTGAAAACCCTGTTGGTAAAAACTGCCAACTGAGGGTTGACTATATGATGGCCGAAAACCACCCTGACCCCTAGGGGTTTCAGAATGCCCATTCCTGTCATCCCCAAGGGGGCCATATCTATTGAAGGTCTCAACCCTGTAATTGGATCCCAAATCTCTTACATCCGGAGGGGGTCTCCTATCCCTGCTGCTACCTCTACCTTGAGAGAGGGATTTGTTTCCATGGGAAAAAGATTTACCACCTCTGGATCGCCAGGGTGGAGGGGGCGCCATTGAAGTGGTTTTTCTAACCTTTCTTTTGGTTTAATAACCCATTTTTTGTTTATTGCACAATATGCACATTTGTATTATTTATCATTGATGTTTTATTTTTTGGGAACATTATCTTTGAAAGTTTTTTCCTGATTTATTGTTTCACTACATTCAGTCACGTGTCATATATCAAGCGCTGCACTGTTTTCCACAAGTACAATCACAGCAGCAGCAGATCCTGTACAATTTACAGGACTACCCACTCTCCGCTCGATCAGAAGAATTGAAAAGTTGAAACGCCTCTGACTTTCCCCCGGCTGAAGGAGAGGCATTTATAGTGGGGAAAGTGAATAAGCAAGGCAGAGATCAAAACTACAATATCCATCTTAGGGCACCCCTAATCCTCCTAATATTTCTGTTAGGACCCTAACAGTTTATTCCCTACATACAACATACATTTATCTATGTACAAGACTAAATTCCCTTTTTAAAAGCCACCTCTATCCACCTATTTTATTCATTTTCCTTCTACCATGAAGGTTACAACCTGTCCTGTTTCTATATAGTGCTTCCTAATTTCTTATTTCTAATCATGTTTCAGAGATTCCCTATTCATATGACAGTATGCAGTAGTCATAGTAGTTCGAATTTCTTCATCAATTTAGGCCAATATTTATTCTGCTACATATTTTTGGTAAAAAAATAAAAATAGGCATATATTGATTGGTTTCCTAAAAGTTATAGTTTCTACAAACTATAAGAAATATATTGTTTGATTTTTTTTACTAGTAATGGCGGCGATCAGCGACTTATAGCAGGACTACAATAGTGCAGTGGATAAATCAGACACCTAACTGACACTTTTTGGGGACCAGTGATACCAATAGTGATCAGTGCTAAAAAAAATGTGCACAGTCACTGTACTAATGACACTGGCAGGGAAAGGGTTAACATCAGGGGCGATCAAGAGTTACTGAAAAGCGCAAAATGAAAAGTGTGAAATGAAAAGCATGAATCAACACTCACCAAACTTCTACTAACACGAAATTAGCAGAAGGAGCCCAAAGGGTGGCGCTAAAGAGCTGAAAAACAACGTAGTACGTCACTATGTTCGTAATTGTTGGGCAACAATTGTGTGGCCATGTGTACGCAAGACAAGTTTGAGCCAACACCCTTCAGACAAAAGCCCATGGTTTTGTTGGCCAACAATCCGATCATGTGTTTTAACACTGGCTTAACACTCATCTAACTTTCCTAGCACCTACCTAAGAGGGTGCTACACTGGGTTGCCATTAATAAGATACTCATTTGCCCAGCATATCCATCATTGTCCTACTGCAATCACCTGCTCATGTCCCACAGCCCTGGTAACATGGCACAATCTTTCCCTCCGACATCTTTGGGATACAGGCCGACAGGTCCCTGATGACCTGTACCAGGACCACCCATGATCCAATCTTAGTTCTAACTCATGCCGACTCTTGGAATATTCAAATTCAGAATGCTTTACTAATCCCAATAGGGAAATTATTAAAATGACAGGAACAGGAATACATCATTCTCACCTAGGTGAGAATCACTGAAGGAAGTGGGGCCGCAGTAAAAGAAAAAAATTAAAGAATATAAACAAGGAAAAGAAAAATCCCATTTCAGATTGTGGAGGATAAGAGGGTTGCTGGAAGGAAAACTATCTTTTGGCCAAAGGTCTGCTTTAAGAGGACATATTTGGTACTTTCATTATTTACTTATTTTAAACACTATAATCCATGTAATGACTTCCTTTCTGTGACCAGCTGCACTTGTATGATATGCTTGATTTTGTATTCATGTTTCTAAGGAAATGCACTTACCATTTTAGAATATACACTGACACATTGAGGAAGCAATATCCTTGATAACGAGGGTGCAGAGAGACACTGCCATACTCATGTATCTTCTTTAGTTTCCTGTAAAGATGATATGAGAGAGACTTGCTTCTAAGAACATTTAAAGTGAACCTGTAAACTGTTTAAAACTTTGAAAAGTATACAGTAGGTTCTGCCTAGCAGTAAGCGCCACAGAAATGATCAGTTAGATAAAACCCTTTTGTGCTCCATACTGTTTTAGTTTTATGTTGTTGGAAAATCCCTTTGTAGGAGAGCCGAACCTCTACTTATCTGTTTGAAAGAGTGAGTGATCTAAAGTTCAGAAACACACAAGGATCTAAGCCGGTCTTGATGTTCACGTGAGGACAGGTATGCAGAGCAAAGCAACAGGTTGCCTTTATTTGAAGCCCCATAAGAGGTAATACCTTGCCTACCCCATGGTTCCATTTGGCCACCAGGTGTGAAGAACAACACTAGGGACTTCTGAGTATGGGCCTCATATAACTAGCTCTCCTTTATCCCATACGTTTAGGGATTGGTCACTCAGACACCCAGCATTATCATATGGGGGCAGGGAGAGTATACTCATTCCTGTTTATTCTCTAAATTATAGAGGAAACCTTGGGTTAGTCCAATGTTGTGCCTGGTGGAAGATGCAGGGAATAAAAAGTTAGGTAGGTATTACCAACTGGAGGGTCCACCAGTGACATGAACCTGTGGCTTTGAACTGCATGGGCAAACCATAAATGTACGTAAACTCTGAAAATGTAAAAAAAATATATATATATATAAATGTACTTGCGTACAAGTGTTCAAAAACACAGTGGTCGGTTACAGCCCCAGAGCTTGTCCAAAAGGGCATATGAGGTTGAATGGAAAGAAAAAGCATTTAAGTTACAAGTCACAAGGCTTCTTTTAAAAGCTCTATTTATTTGGCTGTGGTTGTCTTCAATACTTTTGAGTCATGCACCTAAAGCTAATGAAGATCGATGGTCACAGCATACACTTACATTTTGGTACATCAGCATTGTACTAACAATGCAAAGGCAGTCACGTATAATTAATCTAAATTAATAAAACTAGAATTTCTCCAAAGGTGAATCCTGCCAATCTTTGGGTGCTTTAGAGATGTACCACCCAGAGTAATGCTCATAGATGCTCATGCTCATAGATTCACCGGTCAATAGGAAATGTGATGTGAACACCAGCCAGTCCAGAGATGTGACTGGGTGGTGCAGCTCTGAGTATGCCATTTTTAACCTTGTTAGTATACGTGGGTTGAGTCTAATGTGCAGTGAACTTTGGCTTGGCCCCTATGAGGGATCGCATTTAGGAATTTCCAGCCCCTTATGAGCATAATTTCTCATTAAAGTTTAAAAGTATATGCCATATATCCAATAATTTTGTCAAGTTGACTTTTATGCACTTTAAAAGACCACAAAACTCCCTGAGTGCAATTGTTTGATGGTGGGAAATAAGTGCTTTTTTTATATTTCATTTCATTGATTTGGCTCTAACCAAATGGCTCCTCTTCCCTTGGTGATAGTATGTCTGTGTGGTCCCTCGTGGGTCCCATGTTGTGCATCCCTGGCCTGATGGTGGTCCACAAATCCTGGAGAACTACACCTGATCTTTAAGGGCCTCGATTGTTGTATACTTTGTTATAGCTTCACTCGGCTATTTTTCATTCTAACTCTATGTCCACTTGGATGGTGGGGCTTGAACCTGGACTCACAGCACAGGCGCCGTTTATCTTCGGAGACTTACTGCGCAAGCACAGAACAGGGTGGACACTATCTGATGGGGTACACTATTCGACACATCACCGGCAATTGACAGTGCACAGTTGAGGGAACTTCTAGACTCCCCCTTCGAGGTATCATTTGATACAGCCAAACTGAGACTGGGTATGCAGAAGTTTTTCTACTTCTGTGCAGTGCTAAATCTGAGGTCTGGTAAGTGGGGAGGCATCAATTTTTCTGTTTTAGGAAAGAGGAAGTAAGAATTCCAGTCTGGGGAGATTTTCTTCATAATTAGAAATCTTTGCTGGGGGAGAGGGTATTGACTGAGGGAGATATTTTTGTTTTGGTGGGTTGGTTGAGGGGGGGAGATCTTTTACAGTGGGAATCTTTGCTTGGGGAGAGAGGGTTCTTAGGAGGGAGAGGGTTTTTTTTTCTTTTAAAAGAGATGTTTAGGTGGATGGAGCATCGATCCAATGTTGCATCTGTCCCCTGCTGCTTCTAAGCCCAACAACAGAGGGATCAAAGGCCGCTGATTACTCAGTTCTCAGCTTTCAGTGAGCAAAGAGTGGTGACTGTCAGTCCCATGCTCTGCCCCACCCCCTCCCCCAAGCTCACTGAAATGCCACGCTGTGGAGGGGACGAAAGCGGCTGGCTCAGGGTCTTTGCGGCTCACTGAGAGGCCGAGCAAGCTGCTGGTTCAGGCATCTGGTTGAATCCTGACTTTAATGTTGGGATCTTTCCACAGCCTGGACCTGCTGACAGCATGCTATAACTGGCTGTCGGCTAAAAATGGGTCACAAAAGTGCAGAACGAACTGTAGTATGCCATCCCTTCAGAGCGTATGCACCGTTGACATCTCCGGCTGCTTTCCATGTGAATATCTCCTAAACACCACAAGTTTAGGAGATATTCACCATACCTACAGATAAGCGTTATTATAGACTTACTTGTGGGTACAAGTTCAAAAGCTGGGTTTACTACAGTTTAAGACTGAAAAAAGCCAACCATATTGACCAGGTGCTAAGGGCACCATCCTGTGTTAGGCAGTGCACAATATTTTTTTTATTTTTTCATCTCTTAAAACATTTCATAAAATTTCTTAGGACACATCTTTTTAAGGTATAAATCACTGAATTTACTGCCCATCACAATATGTTGCCCCTTGCACCTGCTCAACTTGCACAGTAAGATTAGCTAAAATCCAGTCTTGGGTCTCATTCATTTATCCTACATGAAAAAAATAGAAAAAATCTGCGCTTAGTAAAAAAACTATAAAAAATCAGCAGCTGAACACCATAGCCAGGATACTGGGCACAAAGAAAACAAAAGAAATAAAGTGCAGCGCTTGGCCACTAAATGTGAATGTGACCTGAAAAAATGTGCAAAAAAAATATATGATCAGAAAAAAAGCTGTGAAACCGAACACATAAATATCGTGAAAAAAATATTGTGAAAAAAATCTTATTAAACTCAAGTGTCCAATGAGATAAAAAAACAAACAAATTGTGAGTTCAAATGTCCATATGTAAATTAATACAAAAAATATAATTAATGTCCATTGTATATATAAAATGAATTAAAGTTTGTTTATTCAATGAAATAGTACTTGACCACGTGGACCCGTCACCTCTAAACACCACTAATAGATGGAGGCCTCCATCTAAAATCTTTTTTTTTTTCCCATAGGGGCACAAGGCTCCTGTCATTGGGCACATAATTCACAATACTTTTTAATTTTTAATTTTTAATATGGATGAATAATTGTTTAGCAAATTGCATGGATTAGAAATTATTCCAATATCATATTGAGATATATATATTCAAAGGTTTATATTTAAAGGTATAGCGCCAACTCTACCTGATTTCCCTTCCATATACTAATAAGCCCCACTCGTTTTCGGGGGGGCTTACCCAGTAGAGGCAGCTTGTACCCTATAATATTTCAATAATTATTCCAGTAGCATCACAGCACTATAATATAGCGTAACTTCAAATTTTTTTCCTAAACACTGATTAGGGTTGTCTAATCATCACCAGTATATACACACATTTTTTTGGTACAAGGTCCCTGCAAAGGGCATGGGCACTAATATTACAATAATTTGTTAAACACACTATATAATAGTATTGATAATTTTATAATTTTTTAATGTTAATGAAAAAACATATCACCAATTTAAAGGTATAGCGCCAATTCTACCTGACTCCTTTTTCACATTTTCTGAGTCTCTGTGCCTTCCCAGGGCTTTCACTTCCGCTAAGCGAGTGGCCAATTTAGTTGAGGCTATTTATATAAAAAAAAAATGTTGTACAGATATCATAGCATTCATACAGCTGTTGCCAATAATTCCCATAATCTGTCCATATGTTTATTGTGACCACCATGATCCATGATCCACGATTCGGTATTTTCTTGAAATACCTTAATCAGTAAAATACCACATTATGGCCACACGATGGTGCTGATGATAAAAGGAAATAAGCATATCAGATATATTATGGGGATTATTCATGATGGCTGTGCAAATGCTGTGACATTTGTACAGCCATTTTTTTTATAAATAGATCCTTCTACGTCAGCAGCTACAGCACTGGTTCTAAAGTCACACTTTTCACAGGAGCCTGTAGCAATAATTTGCATGACCATGGAATGATAGTTCCTGGTAATGAAATAAGAGCATTGCATAACAGAAAGAGGAACTTTCCTAATGATAAATTAAAGAATATACAGTACAGTCCAGGCAAGAAGTTTGCTGGTTACATTTCAATACCAATAGATGAGAATTGTTGAGCACAAAAACGAATGCCAAGTCAGGTCCACAGGGCTTAGTCATACCATCAGGTCTGGTACAAGGTCCTTTGATACCAACTTCAAAATGCCAAAGCAGGCCACTTACCCCTGTGATGAGATGGATGGAGCGTGGAAGCACACGTACAGTGGTTGAGGCCTAGTGTTACTACCTTTGGTCCATGGACCATTGAAAGAAGGGGATTTTGCGACATGGTTAAATTAGTATGATTCTGTTAAATTGTTACTTTGCAATGTGCCCCTTTTTTATAGGTACACCATTTTTATCAAGAAATGTAGCGGCCATAACCCTTGATAGGGCAGCCTTGACTTTTGGGCTTACCGGTTACCTCCGCTTGGCTTGTTCTTCCACGTCTAGGGGTTCCCAGGGTTAGTACCCAACAACTTTGGACGCTGACACCATAAAAGTCCTTTAGAAAGGTTTTTATTGGGGTAACATCCAACAAACACAGTCTCGTATGGGAACAGAGGGCAGGGGTGAAGAAACTCAGGCACCTTGAACTGCTAATCATCAGAAAGTCTCTAATACCACCCAGAGAGTAGCCACTCGCAGCTTCAAAGCTGAACAAATCTCTAGCCAGAGATTATGGCAGTCAGCACTTTGATCCGTAACTTGTGAAATCTCTGACCTTGAATAATTGGTAACAGAAAGTGAACAGGAACCTTTTCCTCAGTACCTGGAACGTTCTCTGTCTCCTTGGCAGTACTGGAAAAGCGTGGTTTCATTAATGTCCTTCACAACCCAGCAACCAGGCACTTCTTGGGATGCCAGCTTGTTGGCCCTCCTCCGAAGAGTCCTCCCCCGGTCACTTACACGAGCTGCGGTGCCCCTCCAAGCCGAGAGCACACCCGGACACCTTGAATCCTCCCTCAGTTACTGCGCCTCGGGCCAGCCGGTTCCGAGACTCAGGAACAGATGGATCCTTACCCCAGACCAGGCGAGTCTATTGAGGTTAGTCACCCGAACGGAGTGACACACGCTCCCGTGACCGGGACCCCTCGCGGGGCTACCCCGGGCCAGAATCAGGAACAGGCAGCTCTCGAACGAACGAACGAACCAGGAACACATGACTTCAATATCTTAAGTACTCTTCCCCAGACTCCTCAGCGGGGCCCGGTGCACCCACTGATTGGTTCCGGGGAATGCTGATACCTAAAGCATCCAACCAGGCCTGGTTCTGAGCCTGTCATGTGCACCTAATGCCGCATACACACATAGCCGACTATCCGGCGGACTTAGTCTGGCGGACTTCCCGCCGGACTGTCTGTCCGACTTTCCGAACGGGCTACTTGCCCACACACGGCACTTTTTCAGCGGACTAATACGGCGTACTAAGTCCGCCAAACTATCCGCCGTACTTTTAAAATGAACGGGCTCGCCCACACACGCGGAGGAAAGTCCGCTCATTTCGAGCGCGTCTCCAGGTAGGCGGGGCCCGCGAAGGAGACGTCGCTGGCCCCGCCACCTGGTATGGACTTAAAGGTGAACCCCAACGCCGAAAAAAATCGGCGTGGGGTCCCCCCCAGGTCCACATCAGACCCTTGTCCGAGCACGCTACCCGGCCGGCCAGGAAAGGGGGGGGGGACGAGCGAGTGCCCCCCCTCCTGAGCCGTACCAGGCCTCGTGCCCCCCCCACCCCAAAGCACCTTGTCCCCATGTTGATGAGGACAAGGACCTCTTCCCGACAACCCTGGCCGTTGGATACCGGCCCCCCACCCTATGTGAATGAGTATGGGGTACAATGTACCTCTACCCATTCACCTGTGAAAAAAAGTAAAAAAAAAAAAACACAACACAGAGTAAAAATAGTTTATTGCACAGCTCCGGGGGTCTTCCGTCTTCGGGGGTCTTCTCGCCGGACTCCTCCGCTATCTTCTTCTAGCTCTTTTACTATTCCGATGAGCCCCCCGCCCGCAGACCCTGACAACCAACGGCCAGGGTTGTCAGGAAGATGCCCTTGCCCCCCTTCCCCAAGGCACCCCCCATGTTGAGGGTACGTGGCCTGGTACGGCTCAGGAGGGGGGGGCACTCGCTCGTCCCCCCCTTTCCTGGCCGGCCGGATAGCGTGCTCGGACAAGGGTCTGAGGTGGACAGGGGGGGGACCCCACGCCGATTTTTTCCGGTGTTGGGGTTCCCCTTTAAGTCCATACCAGGTGGCGGGGTCAGCGACGTCTCCTTCGCGGGCCCCGCCTACCTGGAGACCCGCTCAAAATGAGCGGACTTTTCTCCAGGCGGGAAAAGTCCGTTCATTTCAAAAGTACGGCGGACTGGCATACGCACGGCCGAAATGCAAGTCCGGCGGGAAGATTGGCGTGCAAAACTACTTTCTAAGTCCGCCGTACTTTCGGGTTAAAAAAGTCTGCCGGAGGCTACACACGGGGGGATTGTCCGGTGGACTTGAGTTTGCTGGACTTTTCCACCCGATTGTTTGATCGTGTGTACGCGGCAATACTGACATCAATTTGGCTGGGCTGTATTAGAGTTCTGCCTGGTCATGTGTACAAAGTTAAACCTACATAATTAACCCTCAGAACCCCGTTACTGTTCTGAGGCAAAAACTAAATTTGTACATGACAGAAACCTTGTCCAAAGTGTCATCGCTACAGAAATAACGAGAAAAGGTCGGCAACTTTGGTATCCGTATCGCTATGGCTATGATTAAAGGGGTTGTAAAGGTAAATGTTTTTTTACCTTAATGCATTCTATGTCACGGAAGCGCGCCCGCAGGTGCTTCTCACCATGCGAGGAAGCTCGCATGAACGTGAGAAGTACCTGCGGGAAGAAGCAGAGACAGCCGCCGAGGGACCCCAGAAGAGCAGGTTCAGGCCACTCTGTGCAAAACGAGCTGCACAGTGGAGGTAAGGTAAGTATAACATGTTTGTTATTTTTAAAAAATAAAAAAATGTACTTTACAATCCCTTTAAGGCTCTCACATTAGCTAACTTATGTCACTTTTACGATACGGATACCAGAGTTTCCGGCTCCTTTTCATAGTTTCTTGTTACCTGCAGTGTTGGAGAACACTTTGAGCTTGAACACCTGTCTGTGGATTCCTTACTTGGACATAATGCTCGAGGTGAGAGACTTTCCTTTCTTAACCTGGCCCTGCATGCCACATAATGATTCTCAAAATGCTTGTCCTAAAATCTTGCTCACTTGCAGCCTCAATCCACCATCAGGTCTCCTTTAAAGAATGCCTGGGAATGGTAGGTCACCCCCATGAAGAAGCAGCAAGTTGCAAAAGCTCAGAAGGTGGATTTTGTCTGGCCCTTTTACGACTTGGCAGTTCAAATCTTTCCACCTCTGTATGTCTCTCTGCTCTATGTTGCTGTTGGCTCATCAAAGGTAGAAGCAGGAAAGAAGAGACAAAAGCCCCTAGCAAGCTGGCAGGTCATGCAGGAAGATTTGTACCTTGGCTATGCCTACTATCCTTGTATGAGATACTTGTTGTTTAGATTTCTGATGGAAGAATAGGGAAATACGTTCTAATTTAAGAAGCATTGCTGTAGATAATGCTTTTCAAAAAAAAGAAAATCTGCAGAAGCCAGTTCATGTCTGGTGTAATCAGGAAGTGGCTTTAGCAACCATCACATCGTCTTCAGGTTTACAGTGACTTGTCATGACACTAACTGTGTGTGCTTGTGTGTGTGTGTGTGTGTGTGTGTGTGTACAGTGAGTGCATTATGAGAACCAAAAGCAGCTTCTTACTTCATTACTGATCATGTTTTCATCTTGTTGAGTGGGACGTTTCTGTAAAAGACAAGTACTTTAGAAGTATTAATTAATCACGGCCATCTTTTAAATGAATTAAATTGCATGGCAGTTGTGTTTCCTTTGGCTGCACTGAGTGATATTTATGAGAATACATGTTATGGGGAACTGTCACAACCAATGCCAGGCCATTTGATGTGGACTTTTTTTTAATCTAAAGTATACTGTATGTAAACTCTCGCCTTAAAACCTAGGATCACACTGACAGCGGGAATGAAATTGTGATAGTTCAGCCGAACTTGCAAGATTTCATTCCCGCATGTTAGTATTGACTTCGGGGGCGATTTCAGAGACACCTGTGCGTGTTTCTGCCCACATTCGTATGGAAATCAGCAAAAGTAGTACAGAAACTACTTTTGGGAATCGATGCAGTGCCACAAATGCGGCGTCACCCCTATTCGGACGGTGCCATTGCCAGAGAGTGCCACCGATTTTGGCATGCAGTTTGGCATGTCAAATCACAAGCCAAATTTCTCCAGTGTGAACCAGGGCTAAACAACCCATTCAGTTTAAAATAAAAATTAAAGTCAAAACATTTGTGTATAGATAAAAAAGAAAGATGTAGTGTAATACCTTTTCTACCTCTTTTTTTATAAGTGATTGCATAACCTGTGCTGTCAGCTTCATAATGAGCTTAGAGAGCTGGGGGGAGGAGAAACAGCAATACAGTGAATGATTGGGGGGGGGGGGGGGGAGTCAAAACAGAACTGACCCCACTGTGCTCTCATGTCTAGTGTGGTCAGAAACACCAGGTATATCACACAAAGGAAGCAATTCAAAGAGAACAGGATAGTCTTTCATATAAGTACATGGTACAGAAGGCACATTTCAGGAACGTGAAACTTTGGGTTTACATACTCTTTAATGTCGGTGAAATACCATAGTCCTGCCGCTTGCCTTCGTTTTTCTACTACGGTCTGTACAGTCCTTCATATTATATTATTTATATTCTTATATTTTCTGTACAGCCCTCAAACTTTAAAAATTACCAATTATAGACTATATTAAAGCAATAATAAACCCAAACATATAATACATTGCATCTTACCAATTCTTGAGGTGACTGCATTTGTTTTCTTTTTTTAGGCTATTGTTCCTTTATTCCACTTTGTGATCCATACAGCATAGGCGTGCGCAGCCTATTGCATTAGGGTGTGAACCCGAAAGCTCAAGCACACATATGTGTGTATATGTATGTATGTATATATATATATATATATATATATATATATATAGTAAAAAGTATTGGGACGCCTGCCTTTACACACACATGAACTTTAAATCCATCTCAGTCTTAGTCCATAGGGTTCAATACTGAGTTGGCCCACCCTTTGCAGCTATAAAAGCTTCAACTCTTCTGGGAAGGCTGTCCACAAGGTTTAGGAGTGTGTCTATGGGAATGTTTGACCATTCTTCCATAAGGGCATTTGTGAGGTCAGGTGTTGATATTGGACGAGAAGGCCTGGCCCGCACTCTCCGCTCTAATTCATCCCAAAGGTGTTCTATTGGGGTGAGGTCAGGACTCGCTCATCCATGTCTTTATGGACCTTGCTTTGTGCACTGGTCCAAATAATTTGGTGGAAGGGGGATTATGGTGTGGGGTTGTTTTTTGGGGGTGGGGGTTGGGCTTGGCCCCTTAGTTCCAGTAAAGGCGTCAACATACCAAGACATTTTGGACAATTTCATGCTTCCAACTTTGTGGGAACGGTTTGGGGATGACGACTTCCTGTTCCAACATGGCTGCGCACCAGTGCACAAAGCAAGGTCCATAAGGACGTGGACTTAGCAGGGGTGGTGGGAAATTAACTTAAAGTGCAATAATTCACATTATAATCGTACCTAAAACATATACAATTAAGTGTAAAACTCTAAAAAATAAAAATTACAAAGTGCTATAATGGTGTGAACCTCTCAACAAAAAAGTTGTTGCACTTGAAGGTAATTTGTATTGCAATTACCTGTAGAGGGGTTTCCACCATCCCTGCTAAGGCAGCACTGATGGGCACCAATAGGCTGCACTGATTGGCAGTGTTGATGGGCACTAATTGGTAGCACTGATAGGTGGCACTGATAGGCAGCACTAATTGGCACTGATAGGCGGCACTGATATGCACCACTGATGGGCTCTGATTGGTAGCACTTATGGGCACTGATAGGCTCTGATTCACAGCACTGATTGTCAGCACTGATGGACACTGATTGGCACTGATAGGCTGCACTGATGGGCACTGACTGGCAGCACTGATTTGCACTGATAGGTGGCACTGATAGGCAGCACTGATCGGCACTATTTATCAGCACTGATTGGCACTGATTGGCAGCACTTATGAGCACTGATTTGCACTGATAGGCAGCACTGATGGGCACTGATATGCAACACTGATAGACAGCATTGGTTGGCACTGATAGGCAGCATTGGTTGGCACTGATAGACAGCACTGGTTGGCACTAATAGGCAGAATTGGTTGGCACTAATAAGAAACACTGGCACGGATAAGCAGTACTGGTTGGCACTGATTGGCAGCATTGTCTGGCACTGATAGGCAGCCAGAGCTGTTCAGTGTATGAAACTGTCAGATAATGACACTGCATGTAGGGAGAGAAACCAGTTGTTAAAAGACATCGGTGATGTCGGTGGTGGGCGGGACTGAACAGTTACCAAACACCAGCCAATAGGATGGGTCTGGGCGGGCTGGTACATTTATCTGGCTCCGCCCCCTCTCTGAAGCAGTCCAATCATTGGCTGGTGTTGGCGCTTGGTCCTGCCCACCCCCGAAATCGCGACTGAGTTATGATGACTTATAACTCAGCCGCAATGTCGGGGTGGGTGTGACCAAGCGCTATAAACACCAGCCAATGTTTGAGCTGCTTCAGAGAGGGGGCAGGGTCACATAAATGTAGCAGCCCACCCAGACCCATCCCATTGGCTGGTGTTTGATGGCCGTTCGGTCCCGTCCACCCTGACATCACCACTGACTTTTGACAGCTGGTGTCTGTCCCAGCATGCAGTGTCATTATCTGACAGTTTCATACACTGAACAGCTCTGGCAAATCTCACGTTCTGCTCCCTGTGAAACTGTTTCACAGGTAGCGCAGGCCACACACTCTCTTGGATGCAGCATTTTGGGGAAAATCTCTGGAGACAACATGGGTGATTAGGGTGTGCCCAGGGAAACCCGGCACACCCGTACGCACACCTATGCCAGACAGTAATACACTTCTTGTCTTTAGGTGTCTCCATTCTGGATGAAGTAGTAAAGCAGACATATTTTGACAGCAACATTGGGGAGAGGGAAGTGTTAAACTATCAGATTTAGATAGACTTGACTAACAAATAGAAGCTGAACCCCCGCTAACACTTTATAAACAGTTATAGCAACAGTGACGGCTGGTGCTTTTTTTGGGGGGGGGGTGGAAAAAACAAGCCTCCAGCTCTAATAAGGTGCTTAAAAAAAACACCCACCCCGCATTGTAATTCATGCGTCTGGCATCCTGAAAGGGGCCGGACACATGAATAGGGGAAGATGGCAATGGACAGGAGAGGCGGGACTCCTTAACAGATGGGCCGCCCCTGTGTAGCAACAGTTTTTTTACTTTTGGGATAAAGGTTTTCCATATATAAATAAAAGATGATCATTGTAAGCACACCTGCCAATGTTAAATGGTTTGTCTCAACCCTCTGCTACTTTGTCTGGACTACTTGGTCTGTTAAAGGAAGTTAAAAAATTATAGACTTGCTGACTGGATCACCAGGTGTAAATAAAGAAAAAAAAAGCCTAAAAAAGAAAAGAATACAGCTACCATAGCTAAGATTTGGTAAGCTGCAATTTAATACATTTTTGTTTTGGGATTTAAAGTAAAATATAATCAGCTATTTTTACCTACAGGTAAGCTTATAATAAAGCTTACCTGTAGGGAAAATGTATATCTCCTAAATGCGCACCATTTAAGGGATATTCCATTCAGCAGCAGCCACTGACATCACTGGCACATGTGCTCAGAAGGAACGTTCCTTTAGGAAGTCTGTGTCGTAAACAGTGACTCCTGTGCGCATGCATGGGAGTGATGTCATTGCGCTCGGCCAATGAGATGACTGGAGGCCTCAAACCCAGAAGGAATACCTGGTAAAGATGGCAGCCCTGCCAGCGGTGACAGCATACTACTGCGTTGTTTTTAGGTAAGTCTCTCATAATGTGCTAGTATGCAATGCATACAAGCACATTATGACATTGCCTTGCAAGACGGATTTTTTTTCTTTTTTTTTTACAATATTTACTACAGCTTTAATACCACTTTAACCACAGGTAGTCCTTGTTTTGAAAAAAAAAACCATTTTCAACAGCATCTAGGTCCCAAAACCACAAAATGCTATATGAATTGGCTTTATATATAGTTAGTCAGCATTGTTCTTGTTGGGTCCCTGTAGCATTCACATGGTGTAGTTATAGCTTTCACATTCAGCTCCCTTGCAATCCATCAGACATGTAAGCTGACCGAAATGGGAAATATTGCTTGTAACCTGACACACAGATTGTCCACACAAAGAGCCATTTTCTTTTCAATTATTTTTATTGGGTTTTGTGCAAAAAAAGAGAAAAGCTTACAGCGATTAAGTATGCTCATTGTCCTCATTGTCCACATGCCTGCATAACATGGATCACAGACAAAATAGTCAGGATGAACACGTGACAATCACCCATTTTCTATGGTTATATGGCTAAGAGGGGGGATTGTTAGCAATGTTCCACAGAGTGGCTGCGGGAGAAAATATTTAGCCATCTTGACTTATTTTATTGATTTTTACTTTTTTTTCCTGGCTTTCATGGCTGCTGAGACTTCTAGACCAAAAAGGTTGTTGTAGAAGAATTCCTGTTCTTTTTTCGTATGTAGCCTAAATATTGGTGGGTCCTCTGGTTAGACATTGTAGTCAATTAGTACAGTAAGTATATACTGTACGTATTAAAGACATTGCAGAGATATACATATAACCCTGTTTTGGGGGCTCATGTGAAATGAGCATGACTATGCAGTAATTACACTCACAACACTGTATTACCTGGGTAACAGGGGATCCTGAGCCTCTGCTAAATGGGAATTCTAAAACCATATCCTTATGTACTTAACACTGTAATGCCTCCACCTGAAGGGGTCTTGCATACACAAGTGGGATTTCCTCTTATGCCCCGTACACACGAGAGGACTTATGTCCGACAGACCTCCAAAGGAGTTCCGCCGGAGTTCCGGCGGAGTTCCGACGGAGTTCTGGCGGACTTTTCGACCGAACGGACTTGGACACACACCATCACACCAAACTCCGACGGAGTCGAACGTGATGACGTACGACTGGATTTGAATAAGGAAGTTCATAGCCAGTAGCCAATAGCTGCCCTAGCGTCAGTTTTAGTCCGTCGGAGTAGCATACACACGAGCGGATTTTTCGAAGGGGACCGGGTCCGGCGGAGTTCCGTCGGGAAAATTTGAAGCATGCTTCATTTCTAAAGTCCGTCAGACTTTAGCGAAGCTAAAGTCCGTTGCAGCCCACACACGATCGGATAGTCTGACGGACTCAGTCCGTCGGACTTTGGATGTCGAAAAGTCCGCTCGTGTGTACGCGGCCTTAGCCCTTGTACACGCGGTCGGAGATTCCGACGGAATGTATCCGATCGGACCGTATTGTCGGATAATCCGACTGTGTGTGGTCTCCATCGGACTGTTCCCGTCGGAATATCCGACGGACCAAGTTTTCCAACTTGTCTATAAAATTTTCCGACAACATGCTCTGATCGGACATACTCCGATCATGTGTAGCCTACTCCAACGGACAAAGTGCCACGCATGCTCAGATCAAATTCCTAGACCAAAGCTATTGGCTACTAGCCTGAACGTAGTCCCGTCGTAACGAAAGAACGTCATCACGTTATGTACAATCGGATTTTCCGACAACTTTGTCCGACCGTGTGTATGCAACAGTTTCGGACAAAATCCATCGGACAAAATCCAACGGATTTGGTTGTCAGAATGTCCGACCGTGTGTACAAGGGCTAAGGACATTTCTAGTCCACAGGAATACCAAATACTTTCCCTTGAAGTAAAGTAGGTTCACATTTTAAAGTAGTTTAAGTGCTTTATTTTAATTTGAGTTAGGACAGATGGACACAGAAGATAGAAAACTTAAAACTTTTACAAGGGCTTCCTACAACTTCTTATCTAGTAGACCGGGGTTTTTCATCCAGGATCCCATGGAAGCTTAGGGTTCCTCCAGAGGTTGCTATGAGTTTCTTCGGCATGGAACAATTTCTGCTTCTCAGATATGTTTCTATAGACACCACTGATCTTTTTAGCCATCTGTCTTTGGGTAATTCTTCAGAAAGACCACAAGTGTAAGGAGCATTCTTCCCACTGGCCATCACACATGCGTCATGAGTTGTAGACATAGTCATTTTTTTAGCAGGGGTTCCCTGAGACTGGAAAGTTATTTCAAGGGTCCCTTTGTGTTGGAAAGGTTAAAGGCTGTAGTAGACAATGGGTGGATCTTAGCACCCAGTAGCACCAGACAGCTTTCTCTGGAGAACAGCAGGTACAAACTTGAAGCTGGAGGTTCTAGTGTTTCTCTGTTTCAGTGATGAATCATTGGGTCATTACCTTTTGATCTGTTTTTCTTGATACAATTTACTATATAAATATAATGTGGTTCCTATTAGTCTGACGGTTATTGGTTACGTTTCTATTGTCAAAGTATACACACCACTGGAAACATGTCAGTAGAAATTCATTCCTGATCAAATACACTTACGTTTTTGGATGTAATATGACTATATAACTAAAGAATTAAAAAAAAGAATGATGGACAGGACCCACCCTCAACAGTTTCTTCATGTATTGTCACCTAACAAAAAAATCTTCATCGTTAATTTTAAGCAGTAAATTTGTTTTAAAACTAGCTCTCACTGACCTCAGTAACTGTAGGCACAGAGGAGCAATTCATCCTCAAATTTCACAAAAAAATTGCTAAAGTGAAATTCAAATACCTCTGTCAGTAAATCAGCTCACCTTGCTACCCCTTTGAACAGCGGCTCAAAAGTTCTACTTCCACTACTCCCCCCTCCCATCTGTGTCATAGCAGCTCAGTTTTTCCTGCTCATGTCCCTCGGGATTGACTCCGAACCTCAGAATCCTTCCCCAGCCAGGGGCATTCCTACCACGAGGCAAGGTGAGCTGACTGCCTCTGGTAGCACTCATGAAGGTGATGGCATTGAGAGCAGAGTTTCCATTGGTAAAATGATGGGCTCGGTGTTACTAAGCTCCCTTCCCAGCCACTGCAACTGAAGCCAGATGATACTGGGAAATTATATGGTAGTATGACAGTGCTAAATTAGTGTCCACTGATCAGGCTAGAAATGGAAAGGGGACAAAAACTGTCACTTTCAAAACTGTACAATGAGGCAGAGGTGTGTCTGGCCCCATGTTTACCCTTTCATTGTACAGTACTCCTGAATTTGTTGGCATGTTATAAACAAAATATAAAGGGTAAGTTCACCTTTACAGAAAATCTCCCTCCCCATCCCCCCCAGTGCCGGTATACCGGAGTCCTGTGATCCCCGCTGTGAGACACCGGGACATCACTTTACTGGCCTGGGGATTTGAAATCCTCCTGGCTTTCTCGCCTCTCCTCCAGTATGAATAAGACGGGCTAAGTGGGTTCTGATTGGTCAGCGTCATCCTTGTGACGGTGCTGACCAATTAGAATGCCCCTATCTGTACATGCTGAGAGTTATGGATAGGAGATTAAGCCATGGGGATTTCAAATCCCTGGACCAGTGAATCGTGACTTGGGGTCTCACAGCGAGGAATCGCGGGACTCTGGTATACCGGGATCGGGGGAGATGGGGAGGGGGTCCAGTGTAGATTTTCTGTAAAGGTGAACTTACACTTTAAATTGGTTGTAAACTTCAGACATGAAATGTGAACAAAGCATATCCCTCTATAGTGCGGGTGGCACAGTGGCGTAGTGGGTAGCATCTCACCTAGCAGTAAAAAGGGTCGCTGGTTTGAATCCCAATTATGATGCTACCTGCCTGGTGTTTACATGTTCTCCCTGTGCCTGCATGGGTTTCCTCCAGGTACTCCGGTTTCCTCCCACACTCCAAAGACATGCTGGTAGGTTAATTGGCTTCTGTCCAAAAATAAATTGGCCCTAGTATATGAATGGGAGTTGGGGAGCTTGAATTGTGGGCTCCTTGAGGGTAGAGACTGATGTGAGTGTTTATAGACTGGTATCTTTATTCAACCTAACAAACTATGTAACTATATGTGTGTACTAGTCTCAATTAAGAGCACTAAGGCCCCTTTCACACATGCAGATAGTATGTCCGTATTTCATCCGTTTTTGGATGAAATACGGACATACATACATCCCTATGGGATAGCGGGTGTCTGCGGATGAACATCCACTGACACCCGATATTGTCCGTCTCCGCTATGGTCCGATTCTGCAGATGGAGGAAAATCCTATTTTTCTATCCATCTGCAGAGCGGATCAGATGAACATGGACAGACAGTCCGTGTTCATCCGATCCCCCATAGAGGAGAGCGGAGAGCTGACAGGGCGGTCCCTGCACAGTGTGCCGGGACTGTCCTGTCATCTGCCGGCTCAGCGGGGACAACGGAGCGATCCCCGCTGAGCAAGCGGATCATCATGGGGCGGATCATTACGGATCCGTCCCGTGTGAAAGGGGCCTAAGTGTCAGAAGTGATTCATGCTGATAGCAAAGGAATGAAGCAACAGAAAGAACTAAGAATTTTTCCTGACACCAAGAGAAAAAAGGTGACAGGAAAGGGACTTCCAGCTGATTGACAGCCTTAGCTCTGTTCCTGTGTGAAGGGGGGTGTATTCCTACCCTCCAACCAGCTCTTAGAACTCACGCATGCGCAGTAGGGAACCGGGAAGTGAAGCTGCAATGCTTCACTTCCTGATTCCCTCACCGAGAATGGCAGCAGCCGAGAGCCGAGCGATCGATTGGTCTCGGCTGCCAACATCGCTGGACCCTGGGACAGGTGAGTGTCCATTTATTAAAAGTCAGCAGCTGTAGTATTTATAGCTGCTGGCTTTTAATATTTTTGTTTCTAGTGGAATCCCTCTTTAATGAGCTGGAGTTTTGTGTTTATACCTTTTTTCACAATATAGTACGGTACAGCAGTTAAGAATGCTTAAAATATTGATTTCTTGTGACTCCTCATTTAACAACCAATTCGTTTAACGACCTGGTCGTTGGAACGGAACCTGGTCATTAAGTGAGGAGTACCTGTACTTCAATACGACATAAGTAAATAGATCAGATGTAAAATGCCTATGTAGTTTGAAACAATAAAGATAATTTTGTGTACATGAAAGTGCAGATGTGTCTTTCAAGTAGGCCAAAGTGTATATGCACCTGTTAAAAGTAAATAAAGTTGCTAAACAGATATGGTTATGTTATATAAAAAGAAAAACTAAAGTATACTAAACTAAGTAAGAATGCAGCATTATTTAGCCATACAGGAAGATACTTGTAAAATACATCCTACCAATCAGCTCTGTTGCAAGCCTCAGCTCAGGAAGCCTTTGAAAGATCTGTGTGCGTGTGCTTGTGCTATGTGAAACCTTTCACTTGAGCTCTTTTCTTCCTTTCGGCTTGCAGGAGAAAAGCACAAATGTGAAGTCGATTGCAGCTATGTTCAGTGGAGTTCCCAGTCCCATGGAGGAGGCAGAGAATTCCCCAGGGCCACCTGCTTTAAGATCATTTCAAGAAAGAAGAAAAGGATTTGAGTCAACGAGCAACAGTCCACCAGGATTAACACCTAAGAAACCAGCAGTTCCAAAACCTGTACTGGCACCAAAAGCTCCGGCAAATGAAGTCAAACCGCCACTTGTAAAACCAGTTGGAGGCATCAACAGGACTGCTGTCTCTTCTAACACAAACTTCCAAGCAAGGGAAGAGAAAACTACATTTCCAAAACCATCTGGATTTAAAACCCCCAGCCAACAGACAGAAGAACCAAAGTTCCCATTTCCAAAACCTATAGCTAACAAACCTTTTGTGCCTGTTAATAATGCTTCACAGGAAGCTAGGTTTGGTGGACTCAAGCCAACCGTTCCACCAGAGCCGAAGGGAACTGAGGAAAAGACACTTTTCCCAAAACCATCGCAACTTAAATCAGTTAATTATACTTCAGAAAATGAGTCCAAACCTCCTTTCCAAAAGAAGCCGCCATTTGGGGCGAAACCTCCCATTAACATGGGCGGATCCCCAAGTGAGAACAGTTTCAACAAACACAACTTGGTAGCAAAGACATTTTCGGGTTCCCCGGACAACAAGCTTATAAAACAGATAAAGGAATCAACAGAAGAAAACACGTCTGGAAGTCCTTCCTCGCAACCTTTCCATGGAGTACCATTAAGGCCTGCTGGTATTAAACAACTCCAAAGTCCGTTTCTAAATAAAAGCACAGAGGAGCCAAATGACAGCCCAAAACCTAGCTCCATAGTCAAAGATTTTCAAATGAAAACAAACCAAAATGGTAACAGTTCTTCACCTTTCGGACTAAAACATCCTAGAACATCATCTGTCCCGGACAGTTTAGAAATGCCAAAAGATCCCAACGAACCAAAACGAAAGCCATTACCATCTCTAGCCAAATTAGGTCCTCCACCTCAAAAACCTACAAGACCACCAAATGTGGATATAGAAAAATTCAGGAAGCGGGCCGGTAAGCTGAAATTTTATTATCGGTTTGTATATGTGAAACTAAATGTTTATCTACTGCTTCATGCTACATGGCCAAAACAGGAGGGTTCAGGGCTTTGTCATTTTAAATTAGGCCCCAGTGGTCTCCATCTTGTTTCAGTTCAAAATGCGTAGGGCTAATCTCTTGATGTTCCCAAGGTAATCAGGCTGGCTCCAAAGTTGTCTGCACAGTGAGTAGATATGCATAAAAATCACTTATTGAATAACTGTTTGTCATCAGATTGGACCTGTAATCCTGACTGTTATCGATTATTAATGCCGAGCTCTTACCCCTTTTATTATTTTAGTAGAGCTTAAAAATAACTATTTCAGCATTAAAAGACCAATAAACATAGCATATTATTTAAAGTGTGTATAAACACTAACAATGTTCCTGTTTGGACTATTAACTACTTCAGCTCCAGAAGGTTTTACTCAATCCATGACCAGGGCTATTTAGCACTGCGCTACTTTAAATGGTAATGGCACGGTCATGCAACGCTGCACCCAAATTAACTTTAAATAATTTTTTCCAACACAAATAGAGCTTTCTTTTAGTGGTACTTGATCACCGCAGTTTTTTATTGTTTATAATATAAACAAAAAAAAAAAAGACCGAAAATTTAAAAAAAAACAATATTTTTTACTTTCTGCTGGAGATTTTGTTTTAGACATGCAGTAGAATACTTCTAAAGAATTTTTTTTTTTTTTTATTGGATATGTTTTAATATCCAATAAAAAAAAAAACCTTTAGAAGTATTCTACTGCATGTGTAAAACAAAATCTCAATACAGGGGGTCCCCTACTTACAAACGACTCCTACTTCCAAACGGAGGGAGATAACAGGAAGTAAGAGGAAATCTACGTCTAGGAAGGGAAATTCTCTCCTGTAAGAGTTAATATGGGAAAAAGGTGTCTCCACTGATGCTTTATTACCAATCCTTGTTTCCCTAATAACCCAAAATTTTCAAAATCCAATTATCATTGGGACAGAAAGTGAGGTGAAATCTTCTGTACAGGGGCACAGACAGCTAAACAAATGTTACAGGGGTGATAACCCTTCCCTATGTTATCTTGTTTGTAACCCGTGGACCCCCTGTAAGCCCTTGTACACACGGTCGGAGAACCTGTCGGAATGAGTCTTATCGGACCGTGTCATCAGATAATCCGACTGTGTGTGGTATGCATCTGACTGATTCCGTCCAAATCTCCGTCCGACCCAATTTTCCAACATGTTGGAAATATTTCCCGACCAACTGGGCCGGACGGACCTAATCCGATCATGTGTAGAGCATTGTCATCGGACCAAGTGCCACGCATGCTCAGATCAAATTCCTACATCAAAGCTATTGGCTACTAGCCTGAATGTAGTCCCATCGTAATGAAATTACGTCATCACGTTCTGAAAGATCGGATTTTTCGCCAACTTGGCCCAACCGTGTGTATGCAACAGTTTCGGACACAATCCGTCGGAATAAATCCGACGGGGCAAAATCCGACGGATTTGGTTGGCAAAATCTCCGACCGTGTGTACGTGGGCTCAGTGTATATTGATTGGTTTGCGTGAAAATTATAGTGTCTAGTGGTATATACAGTGCCTTTAAAAAGTATTCATACCCCTTGAAATTTTCCAAATTTTTTCATATTACAACCAAAAATGTAAATGTATTTTATGGGGATTTTATGTGATAGATCAACACAAAGTGGCACGCAATTGTGAAGAGGAGGGAAAATGATAAGTGGTTTTCAACATTTATTTACAAATAAATACCTGAAAAGTGTGACGTGCATTTGTATTCAGCCCCTTTACTCTGATACCTCTAACTAAAATCTAGTAGAACCAATTGCCTTCAGAAGTCACCTAATTAGTAAATAGAATCCACCTGTGTGTAATTTAATCTCTGCTAACAGACTCCCGCTGTGCACAATCATGCCCTAAACCTGGAAGCAGGCAGCGACATACTAGTACGTCGCTTGGCCTGCACAGGCCACCCATCCATAGTACATTGTGGGCGGGTGGTTCTTACCAATAAAACAGTTTTATATACCTGTTTAATAAATGCAAAAAACACCTGTGGATCCTGTTAGAAATCTTGGCAGCTGATAAGTTACAGTACGCTTTGCCTCTACTGACTGTTATCAGTTAGTATTGCTCCCAGCTAGCTCTGGAGACTAAACAAAAACTGTCACCTATCTTGTGGAAATTGGGAGAGAGGGAGGTGATATGTAGTCCTGTTCCAGGGTGGCAACACTGCTGCTCTATTGAGGTGGCAACATTGCTGCTCCATTGATACAGTACAGTAAGTAGGCATTCTTACTGTAGGGCAGGATGTGTCTTAGTGGTAGAATGGCTAGGTGAATATAAATGAAAAGCACAGTCTGCTCAGTTAGGCCCAGGAAATTATAAAATGAGTGAATCCTCTTTATTACCCCACTGTTAAAGCGATATTAAAGTCTTTTTTTTTTTAAAGGTAACAAACGTTATAATTACCTTCTCTGTGCAGTGGTTTTGCACAGAGCAGGTCAGATCCTCCTCTTCTCGGGCTCTGCTCCTGGCCCCTCCCTCCTGCCGGGTGCCTCTACAGCAAGTAGTTTGCTCTGGGGCACCCAAGCAGGTACACTCCCAAGCCACAGCTTTGTGTGTCCATTCACACACTGTCAGAAACCATGAGTCAGACCGAGACAGAAGTACAGTTAAATTACACTTGTTTAACCCTTTCATGACTAAGCCTATTTTTGGAATTTGGTGTTTACAAGTTAAAATCCATATTTTTTGCTAGAAAATTACTTGGAACCCCCAAACATTATATATATTTTTTTAGCAGAGGCTCTAGAGAATAAAACGGCGATTGTTGCAATATTTTATGTCACACGGTATTTGCGCAGTGGTGTTTTAAACGCAACTTTTTGGGAAAAGGGACACTTTCATGAATAAAAAAAAAACAAAACAGTAAAATTAGCCCAATTTTTTTGCGTAATGTGAAAGATAATGTTACGCCGAGTAAATAGATACCAAACATGTCACACTTTATAACTGCGCGCACTTGTAGATTGACGACAAAGTACGGTACCTAAAAATCTCAATAGGCGACGCTTTAAAAAATTTTTACGGTTACCAGGTTAACGTTACAGAGGAGGTCTACTGCTAGAATTATTGCTCTCGCTCTGACGATCGCGGCGATACCTCACATGTGTGATTTGAACACCGTTTACATACGCGGGCGCGACTTCCGTATGCGTTTTCTTTGCTTCGCGAGCTCGCGGAGACGGCGGGCGCTTTGAAATTTTTTTTTTTATTTTTTTATTTATTTTATTTATTTTAAAACGACTAAATTGTTTAAAAAAAAAAAAAAAAATTTGATTACTTTTATTGCTGTCACAAGGAATGTAAACATCCCTTGTGACAGTAATAGGTGGTGACAGGTACTCTTTATGGAGGGATCGGGGGTCTAAAAGACCCCCCACCCCTCCTTTACACTTCAATGTATTCAGATCGCCGAAAACGGCGATTCTGAATACCGGATATTTTTTTAAAACCGGCGCCATTGGCAGCCGAGTAAACGGGAAGTGACGTCATGACGTCGCTTCCGTGTTTACGATGAGGAGACTGGAACGAAGCCGATTACGGCTTCGTTCCAGTTCCTCCGCAGCAGCCGGAGGCGTCGGACAGGGAATCGGTGCTCCCGATCGAGCGGGAGCACCGGTAACAGCGGCGAGAGGCGGCGGGAGGGGGGGACGTCCCCTCCCGCTCCTCCGGCATAACAGCCGAGCGGCTTTTAGCCGCATCGGTTGTTATGGCTGGAAAGCCAATCGCCTGCTGCAAAAAACGGTACCGGGATGATGCCTGCAGGTGCGGGCATCATCCCGGTATACCCCCCGGAAGCCGAGTACGCAGATCTGCGTACGCTCGGCGGGAAGGGGTTAAAAATAAAAGTAAATAGAACAAACGTACTCAAAACATAGCCAAAGTTCAGTAACCGGAACGGTTAGTCAGACAAGTCAGAAAGTCAGGAATCCAGGCAACAGCGTAGTAGAACAGCAAGCAGGATCCGGAGCCAGAAGGAATGTCAGCCAAGTCTTTAACAGGAACGCAGGAAATAGTCTCTGTGATGTTGACCAAGGTGAAGGCAGAGATCATCTGGGCTGGATGGCTTAAAGAGGGATTCCACCTACAAAAAAATTATTAAAAGCCAGCAGCTATAAATACTACAGCTGCTGACTTTTAATAAATGGACACTAACCTGTCCCAGGGTCCAGCGATGTCGGCAGCCGAGACTGATCGATCGGCTCTCGGTTGCTGCTGCCGCCATTCTTGGTGAGATATTCAGGAAGTGAAGCATGGGAGTCTATGCCCGGAAGTGGGTGCAAATACCTGAAAGGTGCCAACTGTGACACACCGGAGGGGGGGGAGGGTTCCGATGAGCGGAAGTTCCACTTTAGGGTGGAACCCTGCTTTAAGTAGGCAGGACTGACGAGCAGGATATCATCAACAGGTGAGTCACTGTGGAGAGATAGGAGCTGGCAATTAGCCGACAGCTGAGCGGCCAGCTCAGAGAAGGACAGGGCTGAGCCCAGCCCTGACACACAGAGCCACAGCTCGGCCCTGCCCCCTCTGTCTCCTGATTGGCTCACTGGCTGTGATTGACAGCAGCAGGAGCCAATGGCTCCAACTGCTGCCGAAAGCCAATCTGGAGTGCAAGCACCTGGTGAGCCAAGGCTCTCATGGACATTGCTGGATCAAAAAGAGGCTTAGGTGAGTATTGGGGAGGGGGGGGGGGCTGCTGTACACATAAGTTTTTTTACCTTCATGGATGGTAAAAAACCTTGTGCCTTTAGAACCACTTTAGTCCTGCCATATATGCCTATTTGGGCTGAATCTCACTCCTGAGTTGACCAACATTTTAACCATGAGTGGCCCTGCCCTCACCACCAAACATGGAAGACTTTTATTGAAACAGCAAGGAGCAGGATGCAAAAGTGTCAGCCAAACAGTGACTGCGTCCAACTAGATGCAGCTACTGTTTGTGTCTGCTGACAGCAGCAGGTGCCGGCTGTCAGGATACAATAACCGGAAGACACTCCTATATGGCCAAAGCCGCTCAGAATGGGCCAAAGTGGAATTGCTGAGTTCTTGGTGACAGGCGGATCAACAAGTCCAGAAGCCCAGCCACTGCCATCTTCTTGACTGGCTGGCCTAGATCCAAGGAACCGATACTTCTACTCCACAGCCATGGAGAAGTGTCATACGCTTTGGGAGGGGAGGAAGTTTAGCCACCACCATCTCTTGTAGACATCTTTTCTCCAACATATTACTGTGAAGGTGCATAGGGACACACGTACATATGTAAATAAATAAAAAAAATATAGTCTCCTTCAAAATAAAAGCAATGCAGTTGTATTCTGTGCATGGCATACATACATTGAAATTTGATTTGTAATTTCCGATTTACCCAACGCTGACTGGACAGGGACCACCATAGGGCTGGATGTGATTTTTAGGGCTGAAAAATGCCCAGGTCTAATTCTAGATTGATCTCATTCATCCTGCAGGCTGACTGAGAGAAATCTATGCCTGTATGGCCAGTCTAAGTTTATTTAATGAATAAATAAGGTGATGGTCTGTGCAATCCGGTACACAGTTCTTATCGGTGGTGGCTGGTGCTCTGTTTGTTTGCATCCCTTATCATACTCTCCATGTGTAATTGTCAGATCACATCACTGACCTCCTATCAGATCTCATAGTCCTCATCCCTGTCCTTGATATGCTCTTATCAGCTCCCAGTAATCACATCCCTGTCCCGTTATCGGATTCAGAACCTCTGATGATCCCTGTCTCATCATCACATCTCCACTCTTATCAGATGCCTGTCCGGTTATCTCGGAGGTCATATTATTAGAACTCCTTTGCACTGATCAGCCTCCTGTCAGTAGGTGAGTTGTACGATGAGTGTATGGGTCGATCGGTGGGTGGTACTTATGCGGTCGGACTCTGGCTTGTGTGTTGGTGGCGATGCAGAGCAGAGAGCTGGTTCCGATGAGGATGGTCATCTCTGGGAAACTCCCCATACATCGGTACCGATAATACAGTAGCTTCTCCTTTTGGCCAATGGGGTCCTGAGACCTGCTTCCTGATTGACTGGGAGAAGCAGGAAGACAATAGTGTATATAAATTCGCTATTGTCACACAAGTGGGTGGGCTCGGGGCGCAGTGCTCTGCGCCCCTAATGGAGCGGCTGCCAGTGGTTCTTATTATAATTAGCTTTTAACCCCTGTGATGTGGGGGATCCACTCTAAGGGTTAATTATTTTTCTAATTCTTGGAGTTGGGTTGTAGGGTAAATTGAGTGAGCTTTCTGTTCTGTTCTGCGTTTAGTGGATAGCATTATTAGCTCACTTATAGCCTGCAACTGAGGTGGAATTTCATATATGGGAAAGCAAACTGCCCTTTCAAAAACAATGAGTCACTTGTCTATCTGAGACAGCAGAGGAGTGAGAGAAGGTCTATTTTTGAGGAATCCATTTATTTTATTAGGGGCAGTCCAGCCCTAGCTCAAACATTGAGTGAAGCTTTTGGGCCATGGGTGGCACTTCAGTTTTACTTCTGCCACAGGAATTCTCTGGGTGAGCCGTGGGGCAAATGCCCCTGGGCCAGTACTAATAAGATACATTATGTTGGGCTGGTGACCCTGAGTGCCGGTGTCTTATCATATATGGTCCCCCATCCGATAGTGTCCGCTGTGTACTGCGCATGCGCAGTACACAGCAACACAGATTCCGAAAATTGCCAAGGATGAACGGCGCCTACGCCGTGAGTCCAGGTTCTATCACCACTATCCAAGTGGACATAGAGTATGAATATAAAAGAGCCGAGCTCAGCGAGGCGGAGCCCGAAGCGTGGTGAGCGAAGCTCGCCCACGAGGGGCCCTCTAATATTCACAACCCTATGCCTGCTTGGATGGTGGGGCTACCACCTCCACTCACGGCGCAGGCGCCGTTCAGCTTCGGAGATTTTCCGAAGCTTCGTCTGCTCCGTACTGCGCATGCGCAGTACGGTGTGGACACTATATCATGGCCGGACACTAAACGGCAGAACACCGGTTCACACAGGGGTGACTTGCCAGGCGACTTAGCTGCCTGACAAGTCGCGCTCCACTCTGTACTATGGAACCGTTCTAATAGGAGCAACTCAAGGCGCTCCGACTTCGAAAAAGGTTCCTGTACTACTTTGGAACGACTCCAGGGCAACTTAAATTGACTTCTATACAGAAGTCATTTTGCAAGCCACCGCTGAAGTCGTGTGCAGATCGCCTTGCAAAGTCGTGCTGCATGTCGGGTTGCCCCTGTGTGAACCGGCACTTAATGGACATCCTTGTCACCATTCAGACATTGATCAAAGCAGTACCCCTAGTCACTGACCAGTCACCAACTTATTTTTATTGTTCTGAGACATAATGGGGCCAAGTAGTGATAGCTTCAAAGGAAGTTGATGATAGAAGATGTAAAAAGGTGTGTCACAAAAACTAAAAAAATATTTCCTTTAGGATCCTCTACTTTTTCTGTGTCCACCAATCACTGCAGCAACATGTCATGCATTTATCTGCATGGACCTTAGCCTACAGATAGCTGTATCTAAGACAAAAGTTTGGGTAGTTAGCAGTGGAGGCTGGTGCTCAAATTTTTTTTGGGGGGGGGCGCAAACATACTGAAAAATACTGACCCCCCCCATCAATTACAGCCTCACTGTGCCCATCAAATGCAGCCATTGTGCCCATCAAACGCCGCCAATTGTGCCCATCATATGCAGCCACTTGCGCCCATCATATGCAGCCATTGTGTCGAAACACAGCCACTTGTGCCCATCAAATGGCTGCCATTGTGCCCATCAAACATAGTCACTTGTGCCCATCATATGCAGCCACCTGTGCCCATCATATGCAGCCATTATGCCTGTCAAACGCAGCCACTTGTGCCCATCATATGCAGCCACCTGCGCCCATGAAACACAGCCACTTGTGCCCATCAAATGTAGCCACTTGTGCCCATCAAATGTAGCCACTTGTGCCCATCAAATGCAGCCACTTGTGCCCATCAAACGCAGCCACTTGCTCATCAAATGCAGCCACTGTGCCCATCAAATGCAGCCATTTGCCCATCAAATGCAGCCACTGTGCTGAGCCGAGGGGACTTGCCTCTCAGAGCAGCTACGACCTCCACTCCAGCATGAGTCTCCTCGCTTTTCTTCTTAAACATCAGGCATCCAATAGGGTGGCCTGGCACTTTGGCCGATCAGGAAGCAGGTCTGACGTCCTGCCTCCTGATTGGTGGGGAGGAAGGTTAGTGTGAAAATAGCAAAAATGTATTTGTTGTGGCCACACAATTGGGTGGGATCAGGGCGCATTCTCTGCGCTCTGAGCCCACCCTATTTTGAAGCCTATTAGAGCCTCTGGCTCTAATCAGGTGCTTAAAAAAAATACCATCCCCTCCCACCCCGCCATAGGAATCCATGTGTCTGGAATCCTGAAAGGGGCCGGGCACATGGATGGGGGGTGGGTGCACGGGCCACCACTGGTAGTAAGCCAGTTAATACAGTGTCCAGCATCCAAGGGGCAAATCGTGGGATTCAGAACCACCAGCCAAGAACTCCCTTTTACACACCCATCCTAACAGGGCCTCAAGTTACCTTACTTTAGTTGCAATACTAGTAATGGGCTTGCAAATATCAAAACGTCTTGGTGGGTGGGTGGCATTCTAGAGGAATGGGCATTCCTAGGCAGGTGATGCTGAGACTCCATGATTGAAAAAAAATGACATCCAATGAATGAAAGGAGAATATCAGAAACAGTAAGGCTATGAGGAAAGAGTTAGATGATGCCGGATGTCCACCAGCCAGCAAAAAAGGCGGGCTGTAGCTGACTTGCTGCAGCTTCTACTGTATACTGTGAGAAGCTGTGTCTGTAGTGCATGCTCAAACCTTAAGGGCCAGTTCACACCATAGAAACACAGTCTGGATGCATTCCGGAAGCATTTCTGCATTTTTTTCCCCTCTCTTTTTCTTCATCTTAAATGGGGACATGTGCATTCTGGTGCTTTTTTGATGCGTTTATGTGCGTTCCAGTGCATTTTTGATGCATTTTACTATGCTCCAATACAGTTCAGTGCAGAAAAAATGCTCTACTTTTTTTTCTGTAACTGGAAAGCACTGGAACTGAAAGCACTGGTGTGAACTATGCCATTGGAAACCATATAACCTACTATTCATGCGTTTCTGATGCAGAAAAAAACCCACACTGGATTGCATGTGGTGTGAGCCGCTCCCTAATACTATAAATAATAAACATGTTATTCGATTTTTACTCCAGGAGTATATAATGTTTGGCAGTTCTAAAGAAATAATGCGTTCAAATGTAAGTAAACCCATTCGATTTTAGTCGACTAAAATGTACTGAAGATGTTAGTCAACTAAAATAGGACTAAAACAAAACAACTCAGGTGACTAAAATACAATTAAAATGGCATTTTAGTCAAAAGACTATAACTAAAACTACATTTGATGTCAAAATGAACACTGCTGGAGGGAGGCCTATACAATTGTGCAGGTCTGAACATAAGGCTGGAGTTCAGGTTTATTTAGAAACAAAGAATGAAAAATTTGAAAAACTCAATTTCCTTTGTAATTTTTAGTAACACATCTTTGCTGACAAATACCTCCCTCAATATACAATTGACACAGTTGTATAACTAAACGGATATCACATAAGTGTGATTTTTATGTAATGTAGAAGAATGGCGAAGCTCAAACTAAGGTTAACCCTTACATTTAGGAGAGCTCTTTTCCTCTTTCGATGTCTCACCATGATGCACGCAGGAAAGATCGTCTATTTGCATCAATCAACATAAACACATAGACGCACGCACACGCAGGTTGACCTGGATGGACTGGTGTCTTTATTCAACCTTAACAACTATATACAGTTGTGCTCATAAGTTTACATACCCTGGCAGAATTTATGATTTCTTGTCCATTTTTCAGAGAATATGAATGAATATGAATGATAACACAAAAACTTTTCTTTCACTCAAGACTAGTGTTTGACTGAAGCCATCTATTATCTATCAACTGTGTTTACTTTTTTAAAATCATAATGATAACAGAAACTACCCAAATGACCGTGATCAAAAGTTTACATACCCCTGTTCTTAATACCATGTATTGCCCCCTTTCAATGACACGCTTGAAGTCTTTTGTGGTATTTGTGGATGAGGCTCTTTATCTTCTCAGATGGTAAAGCTGCCCATTCCTCTTGGCAAAAAGCCTCTAGTTCCTGGAAATTCTTGGGCTGTTTTGCATGAACTGCACACTTGAGATCTCCCCAGAGTGGATCAATGATATTGAGGTCAGGAGACTGAGATGGCCACTCCAGAACCTTCACTTTATTCTGCTGTAGCCAATGACAGATCGACTTGGCCTTGTGTTTTGGATCATTGTCATGTTGGAATGTCCAAGTACGTCCCATGCGCAGCTTCCTGGCTGACGAATGCAAATGTTCCTCCAGTATTTTTTATAACATACTGCATTCATCTTTCCATCAATTTTGACCAACTCTCCTGTGCCTTTGTAGCCCACACATCCCCCAAAACATCAGCGATCCACCTCCGTGTTTCACAGTAGGAATGGTGGACCTTTCATCATAGGCCTTGTTGACTCCTCTCCAAATGCAGTGTTTATGGTTGTGGCCAAAAAGCTCAATTTTGGTCTCATCACTCCAAATGACTTTGTGCCAGAAGGTTTTAGGATTGTCTCTGTGCTGTTTGGCATATTGTAAGTAGGATACTTTGTGGCATTTGCATAGTAATGGCTTTCTTCTGGCGACTTATTGTGCATTTTGAAACAGCCACACAACATGTTTTCAGAGAGTCCTGTATTTTACCCGAAGTTATTTGTAGGTTTTTCTTTGCATCCCAAACAATTCTCCTGGCAGTTGTGGCTGAAATTATGGTTGGTCTACCTGACCGTGATTTGGCTTCAATCACTTCTTGATTAGAGTTTGAACACTGCTGATTGGCATTCTCAATACCTTGTATATCGTTTTAATTCCCTTTCCTGTTTTATACAGTTCAACTACCTTTTCCCCCCGCAGATCCTTTGACAATTATTTTGCTTTCCCCATGACTCAGAATCCAGAAATGTCAGTGCAGCACTGGGTGAAAGATGCAAGGGTCTGTCAGGAGTCCAGAAACTCGTTGACCTTTTATACACACACACTAATTACAAGCAAACAGATCACAGGTGAGGATGGTTACCTTTAATAGACATTAAAACCCCTTTGTGTCAACTTGTGTGCATGTTATCAGGCCAAAATCACCAGGGTATGTAAACTTTTGATCAGGGTTATTTTGGTAGTTTGTGTTGTCATTATGATTTAAAAGGAGTGTTATCATTCATATTCTCTGAAAAATGGCCAAAAATCATAAATTGTGACAGGGTATGTAAACTTATGAGCACAACTGTAACTATATGTAACATTAAAGGAGAAGTCTGGAGTATATAAAAAATAAACACACATACTCACCTCTATGCTGAAACTGTTCCACATCGGCTCTAAGACTGGAACACCAGGCTGGAGAAGGGGCTGGCCTAGTGGACTCCGGCTCTCAGCTGTCAATCAGGTAGTTGGGTGGATCCTGACAGTATTGTCAGGATCCTTCCAGAGCCTAGAGCAGTTCTGCCACGTCAGCTGATAGCAGGTCATTGCCTGCTGTCAGCCGACTGTGGGTCACAGGTGTGCAAAAGTAAGTACACTCCTGTAACCCACAAGAGAAATATTGCCAAAAAAGCTGGCCATACTTCTCTTTACAGATAAGATCAAGTCTGATGTTTAGCGGACAGGAATTAATACGATTGCAACATTTTCACAGATTTGTGACTGCAAAAAGTCTGAATACATTGCTTGCATTTGTTGGAGTGTTTGATGCCTGGGCAATGAGCCCAAATGATGTTTGGGTTTTTCTTCTTTAATTCCGTTTTGGCCCACCCCCATACTTGTGTCATTTGCCTGTGACATTCATATCTCAGGAAGCACCAGGAACCCCACACGTCACGCCATTCACTAGCAGAGGAAGGGGGCGGGCCTAGCGGTGCATCATTGGTAGGCTGCACCACAACCTGGGAGACCCGGTGCAGCCCCCTGATGATGTCACCAAGTAACATGGGACCTGGCCATGGCTGCAGAGAAGAGGATCTCAGCAGGACAATGCTGGATCCTCTGTATGAGTATCAATTGTGGCCATCTTAGTATCAGGTAGGCGGGGGAGAAGAAAAAAAAATAATAGAGGCGGAAAGTGAAATTCCTCTTTAAAGTGTTATTAAGCCCACAACAGTAAAATCAATCTGTATATGCAGTAAAGCATGTTTGTTATACTCACTGTGGATCTTAAGGGGTTAATCCTCCTCATTCTGTAAAAAGGCTGTTTGATCCTGTCTCTGATACTCCCCTTCTTCCACTGTCCCCAAACCATTTCCTGGTAGAAGAGAGGCTAGGGGACAAGCTGCACATGCTCAGATTGGTGTGTATTGCTAGAGAGTTTTTTTTTTTGTTTTTTTTTTGTTTTGGAAGGGTGTATGTCATCAGAACAGGGCCAATCAACACTGTCCAGACAGAGGGTCAGGGGTCCTGCAGCCTCATAGGACAGTCAGAGGAGAATGAAAACTCCTCCTACAAGCTTTAACCAGTGCTTGTCCAGACACTGATTGAAGTCATAAGACAGCTATATACTGTTGATGAGAAAAGGTATTTAGCAGTTTATATTTATTAAAATAATTGCATTTCCATGTTCTGTGTACTGTGGGATACCAGATATAGTGAATGCAGGGTCCAGGGTTTGGTAACAGTTTAAGTCCCTGCTCCAGTCTGTGACTGAACAATAAAAGGAGAAGCAGCACAGTGATGAGCCCATTTCTCTGCTCTCTCCTCCTATCAGCATGCTTCTTGTATTGCTTCTTCCTCTCACATCCAGCCCTACTACTGCAAGGGGAGTATAGCAGGCTAAATCCAGGAACTTACACAGCTTGCATGTGAAAAATACATTTAATGATGTAACAATGAATACACAGCTGCATTACAGTTCAGCTTTTTTTTTTGTTACACTTACCTTCTTCATGGGGAGCTGGTTCAGAATAGGAGAATCCTGACCATTCTTCCTCCCAGCATTGCTGCAACAGATTATTTATAGCGATCTATTGCTTGAAGCTATAAGGAAATGCCAATGACATCAGAGAATGACATTGTGGGATTTGCCCTTTAAAGTGACCCTGTCACAAAATCAAAGCAGAGGAAATAAGAGTCCCCTATAAACAAGAGATATTATACAGAGAATCTGGAAGTGTCAGACCCCCCCCCCCCCCTCCAATTTGAATTCCATTTGAAATCAAATTTATTCTATTCGAAATTTGAATTTTGGAAGATGTTTATATTATTTCTATTCCATTTTATTCTATTGTTTTTTCTATTCTGTTATTTTCTTTTCTATTACATTCTATTCTTTTCTATTCTATTCAAATTTATTTTATTCAAAATTAAAATTGTATTCTATTCGAAATTTGAATTTCAGAAAATGGTTATATTGTTACATTCTTTCTATTCTATTCTTTTCTATGGTTATTCTATTCTATTATTTTATTTTCTATTCTATTCTTTTCTATTCAAATTCAAGTTTATTCTTTTTTCGAAAATTCAGAAGATGGTTATGTTTTTTCTGTTTTATTCTATTTTGTATTCTATTCTATTCTATTCTATCATTATCCTTTTTATTTTCTGTTCTATTTTATTTTATTCTGTTATTTTATTTTCTATTAAATTTTTCCTGTTTTACGCTATACTTTTATTTTTTATTTTATCCCTTTTTTTCTATTCTTTTATTTGGTATTCGTTCTGTTTTTCTCAATGTTCTATTCTTTTATTTTCTATTATATTCTTTTCTATTCTAATACTTTATTTTATATTCTATTTTATTCTCTTCAGAAATACAAATTTGATTTGAAAACTATTCGAATTTCGTCTGAGATTTTGATTCATTATTTCGGATTCATTTGAATTCGTTACTATTGTAATTCGTAAATTCGGATGTCAGAGACGAAAAATTTGTCTGAGTTTCAATTCACAACTAAATGAATCGCACATGTCTACTTTTGGCCCATACATCACTACTGTGTCCTGCAGGGGGTAGGGATCAGTGGAAGGAACATAACCCTCAGCAGGGGACTAGGAATTTGACATTCCTGGAAGTATATTAAATGTATTCTGCAGCATAAGTGGTAAATTTAACAAATGCAAGGGCCCTTAAAATGTATGTAAGGCCAACATTTTTTGTGCTTGTTTTGTATAGAGTATTTTGTCCCACTGAACAGATTCTCCTTCACTTCTCCTGAAGTTGCTACAGGAACTGAGAGGAAACCTTCCCAAAATGAAGGGGATTCCCATTTTAGACAATGGTCACTGGAACATTGTACTCCATTGTACATTGTACTCCATACCTCAACTTTTATTCTGAGTATAACTCAGTGGTGTATTCCTCCATGGGTGTAATGTGTACAGTGCTCACAGGCCCCAAGGAGGAAGAGCCCACTGTGCTCTCGCATTGCACACCATAGGGAAATGCCCAGTGTCCTCTGTGTCTTTGCTGCAGCTTATCACTCCCAGCAGCAAAGATGCTACAAGTTCTTGTTGGGGAGGAAATTGGATGCCACCGGGCAAATGCTGGGGGATTGTCTCTGCTACCAGGGAGAGCAAGACTGTAATTGGCTAATGCTCATGTCAAATACAGTCCTACTAGTTCTGCCTACCAGACCAGAAGAAAGCAAAAAGAGAGCCTAGCAAAGAGAATAGAAGTCCACGCATGCTGTGTGCCTGTGCTTACAATTGACCTCTGAACGCTGTGTCACTTGCTTATGACCCCTGAACTCTGCATCACCTTTTCCTGACCTCTGGACTCTGGCTACCTTACTACAGACCTCTGAGCTGTGTGTCAATTATATCTGACCCCTGAACTCTGCATCACTTACTCCTGACCCCTGAACTCTGTGCCACTTATGCCTGACCTCTGAACTCTGCGCCACTTATGCCAGATCTCTGAACTCTGCGCCACTTATACCGACCTCTGAACTCTGCATCAGTTACCACTGATCTCTCGGATGTGCATCGCTTACTACTGACCCCTGAACTCTGTGCCACTTGCTACTGACCTCTGAGCTCAGTGTCACCTACTACTGACCCCTAAACTTTGCATCACTTACTCCTGACCCCTGAACTCTATGTCACTTACTCCTAACCCCTAAGCTCTGTCATTTACTACTGACCTCTGACTCTGCATCCCTTACTACTTAACTCTGTGCCACTTACTCCTGACCCCTGAACTCTACATCACTTACTACTGACTCCTAAATGCTGCACCATTCACTCCTGACCCCTGAACTCTGTGCCACTTGCTACCGACCTCTGAGCTCAGTGTCACCTACTAATGAACCCTAAACTTTGCATCACTTACTCCTGACCCACTCAGAGTTCAGGGGTCAGTAGTAAGTGACGCAGAGTGGGCCAGTAGTAAGTGATGTAAAGTTAAGGGATTAGTAGTAAGTGCCACAGAGTTCAAAGGTCAGTAGTAAGTGACTCGGATTTTAGAGGTCAGGAGTAAGTGACACAGAGTTCAGGGATCAGTAGTAAGTGATGCAGAGTCCAGAGGTCAGGAGTAGGTGGTGCAGAGTTCAGGGGTCAGTAGTAAGTGATGCAGAGTCCAGAGGTCAGGAGTAGGTCATGCAGAGTTCAGGGGTCAGTAGTAAGTGAAGCAGAGTTCAGGGGTCAGGAGTAAGTGATGCAAAGTTTAGTGGTCAATAGTAGGTGACACTGAGCTCAGAGGTCAGTAGCAAGTGGCACAGAGTTCAGGGGTCAGGAGTAAGTGGTGCAGCGTTTAGGAGTCAGTAGTAAGTGATGCAGAGTTCAGGGGTCAGGAGTAAGCAGCACAGAGTTTAGTAGTAAGTGCCGCAGAGTCTAGAGATCAGAAGTAAATGACACAGGGTTCAGGAGTCAGGCGTAAGTTACGCAGAGTACAGAGGTCAGTAGTAAATGACACAGAGCTTAGAGGTTAGGAGTAAGTGACACAGAGTTTAGGAGTCAGTAGTAAGTGATGCAGACAGAGTTTAGGGGTTAGTAGTAGGTGACACTGAGCTTAGAGGTCATTAGCAAGTGGCACGGAGCTTTGGGGACAGAAGTAAGTGGTGCAGAGTTTAGGAGTCAGTAGTAAGTGATGCAGAGTACAGGGGTTAGGAGTAAGTAATGCAGATTTTAGGGGTCAGGCCTAAGTTACACAGAGTTCAAAGATCCATAGTAAATGACACAAGGCTTAGGGGTTAGGAGTAAGTGACATTGCGTCAGTTACTACTGACCCCTGAACTCTAAGCTTTGTGTCATTTACTATGGACCTTAGAACTGTACATGTTCTATTTCTAGTTCCATCAGAATTCTTGAAGAAAAAAGTCAGATGAAGCCCACACGTGATCGTAATATCCGACAGAATGATTCCGTTGAACCTTTTCTGCCAGAAAGTCCGGTCGTGTGTGCGTGGCATTACTGACACTTTTGACACTTTTTGGGGACCAGTGACACTAATACAGTGATCAGTGCTAAAAATATGCATTGTCACTGTACTTATGACACTGGCTGCGAAGGGGTTCACATTAGGGGAGATCAAAGCATTAACCATGTGTCTAGCCAGTGTTTTACTACAGTGTATGAGTTGCTTTAACTAGGGGAAGAAATGGAATTCCTGCTTTGCTGGGACATAAACTCCATTCCTTGCCACTTGTCAGAATGGTGATCTGCCTAGTTTACATAGGCAGATTGCAATTCCGCGTCTCTGCCTGATGATTGGCAGGTGCCAGGGAACATTGAGTACCTTGTACCCACTGATCGGCTTATGCTGTGTGTAATCACAGCGAAAGTGAGCCGCTGCCAGTGCACCCCCCTACCCGGAAGTTTCAGATCATCTATATATACGTGATCCGGCACACAGGTGGCACCCTGTAGCAGTAAAACTGCTATAGGGTGGACCTGAAGCGGTTAATGGCACCTCCCTCCTGTGGGATGAAATCCATACAAGCCCAGTGAGAACATGCAAACTCCATGCAGGTCATGTCCTGGTTAGGAACTCCATTCTTTGCTAAGCCCCTATGCTGTATAAAGCAGCTGCTGCACCATTTGGAAAGCTGGTGGATATACCATATCCATAAGTGGGCAATCACTAATGCTACAATCATTAATGCCAAGGTATCAGAGAACAGAAATGTGAAGATTATAAAATATGATTGAGCAGTTAACGCCCACCTCATTAAAGGCAAAGTGATGCTGTCTGTTAAGATTCAACTCCTCCCCAACCTCAAATCACTTTATACTTATAACCCGGGTGCAACCATACGCATAGCTGCCCATGTGGCATGGGGAAGGAGAGGGCCATAATAGGGAGTTTGTTGTGGCAAAGTCTGCAATCTAGAAGTCATCAGGATCATTGCTTCTCAAAAGCCCCCCTTGCTTTTTATGTGTAGTTAGGAGAATGTGTTTAGCTTTTTTAGCCGTGTATATTTATTGCCCTCAGAGTTTCTACTGCATCCCAGCCAGCACTGAAACTGACCTTGCATGCCTAATGCAACCTGTCTCTGAGCTCTATGTTAAGATAACTGGTAGTAACGTCACAGCACTACCAGGAACTACAAAGAGAGGATGCTGGGAACCCCATCAGAATTTTGTTATTGGGCCCATCATCTGTAGTCATGCCCCTGTCTACAGTGTTCCCCCATCAATCATTCTTCTATGACTGCCACTGCAAATTACTGGTACTTTCCGGTATGGGGGAGCATGTGACATATTAAAGGCAAAGTCACAGTGTTTGTGTAAATTCCAACCCCCTCTTACCTACCTAATACCTACCATCCCATCCCCAGCGATCCTTGCTGCGCCTTCACCTTCCCCATAATGCGACAATGTTCAGGCAAAGCATCTGGCTTGCTGTGCTTGAGCAATGCATTACTAAAAGAGGTCTCATGCTCCCCAATACCATAGGACATATTGAAGTGGGTGGATGGGTTTTACACAAACCACCCCATCCCTTAGCCCTGAATAGGCATTATCTCTTTAACCAACCAACCAACCAACCAACCAACCAACCGGGATTCTCTTTACCTAGACTGGCCATAGATATTAGATAATAGTTGGACATGCAGAGATGATTTATCCATCTTCTAATGTCTACAGGGCCATTTTCTCACCTAAACAGGAGTACTCTATTTACATCAATGTCTCAGATTGGGATAATTGAAGATAGAAGAGGAACCATGGGTAGATAATACCAGCACTGGGGTACATCAATGATCATTCAAGGTTTTCTAACATGCTTGACCACTTTGTTATCCACTCTTTAAGGGCTTTCATACACTGATCTATAAATATTGGGTTGTTGTCTGATTTGGTCTAAAAGGAGCAGATTCAGAGATTGTTATCTAGTATCTATAGGAACCTTTATTGCAGCCTTATCTACTTCCTCTGAAAACCGTGACATTTTTATCTATTTCTATACGCACCACCATCCTATTTTTGCATGTAAGACCTGTTGGGTTTGTATTTTAGAAGTTGACTTCCCTTCCTACCCATTCCTCCATTTCCTCTTCACGGATGTTACAAGTGCCCCTCTGTCCCATTGCAGAGCTCAGGGTACCTTCCACCGATTGCAGGTACTCTTCCCTTTAGTTGTGTAACAGGAAATGATAAAGCACATTTCAGCACCAGTATCTCAGTACAAGGTTGGATTGTTGCAGTTTGCCTCTAATCTGGTCTGGGTACTCATTTAAAAACCCACTAGGTCTTAACAGATTCATATGTCAAAACTTCAGCAAAACATACATATATTTAGTGTGGTCACTAAACAATCCTGTTGATATTTTAATATTTTTTATTAAATCCTGGACATTTTAAAAAATTTAAGGGAAACTATAACGGTTTGGAATCCATCTTTTAGTAGGTTTTATGAACACTGCTACATTTTTAAAATGGTATTTAACATTCAAAGAGGTTGTAACCCTCCGAAAACAAAAAAACAAAAAAAAAACCTGCAAGACAAAGGCATAATGAGCTAGTATGCATCGGTTGGAATGGCCACTTTTTCATTGGGAGAAAATAAGCCAGGGTGACAACACAGCAGCATCATTGGGAGAGAATAATATAGCATTGTCATCCTATCCTTGAAAATATCTATCAAGGACCTTCATGGAGGGGTCATCTTGTATAGTTTATTTTTTTATAACAGCTGCAGATTTAAAAATACAAAAAAAAACAACATTTGAAATTATATTACCATGATAAACATTATATAAGATTTAAGGTGTCACTAAACCCACATCATTAAAAACTATCAATAAATGATGCATTACATGCTGTTCACTATGAGATTTGTTTTCTGTATTCTGCAAAAATCTGCTGCTCTCTATCTCCACCTTCTGTTCATGTCCCCAATGCAACTAGGGATTTTGCAGCGGTGGTGCACATGCTCATTTTTCAGTGAGCTTCTTTGCTGAACATTTCCTCCATATCCCACCTGTGATTATAGAGTCACACATGTGGGTGTTAACACAGTGCTAAATGTCAACCCACTCCCTCCCTCCTCCCCCATGTCCACTAAGCAGCTAAACACAATAGGCATGGAATATTACATGTAGATTAATGGTGGCTTCACCTCCCTCTTAGTCTAAGACACAGGCTAGAGGGGAGTGACACAGCCTGTGACTGGCAGAAATCCACCCACACCATGTTATTTCCACAAAATAATAAAGATTTGATTTCAAATATATATTTGCACGCCAATTTAAAACAGTTTATTAAAATGAATTATTTATTTATACTCTGTATTCCAAAGGCTGTTTTTTTATTTTATTTTGAACATGTGACCAGCAGCAGAGGAGTAGAAGCTCCTCCTGCTTATGTTTCCCTGCAGACAGGCTGGGAAAGATCTGGGTCATGTGACAGCGGTATATCGATTAGGAAAGAGGTACTTAGATTTTTTTTTATATAATAAAATAATTACAGTGCCATCATCCACATACAGAAATAGAAGGGACAATGTTAATTAAAAAGTTTGTGTTTAGTATCACTTTACGTAACGGGTTTGGAAATACTTTATGAATTTAATACATAGATTAGCTGTCATAGCTCTGCCATACACTAATTAATTTGTAAATTCACTTCTCCTTATGTATCTGATTATGTGAAGCTTTCAATGACAATATATGAAGGATATATTTGTTCAGATGTGTTCGTTTACCGTAAAAAAAAAAAAAAAAATCTAGCAGGCTGATATTGCAGTTTTCACTTCTTCCTTTCAGCTTTAATATTTATGAGCAGTGAGATAATGGGCTTGAGAAAAGAATATGAGGAACAACTTGGAATCTACCAGAAAAGAGAAGTCATTTCAGTAACATCTAATGTAGCAGGTTTTCTTTATTGAAAATCCTTAGGGCAATACAATCCACTTTATTCCTTAGCCATCTTCTGCCTTTTTCATTGTTTCAGTGCCATCTTTCTAAGTGAAAGCTTATTCATAAGAGAATGGACTTCCTGCCGGTACGGATTCCTTCACACGATCAGTGCTGGATTGCCCAATAAAGTCCCAGCACAAGGGCAAGGCAAATAGCCTTATACCCCATGGCTTTAGTTCATACATAGCATAGCATGAATTTTTGCAGAACACAGGGCAGGGTAAAAAGATGAAGCTAACAAAAAAAAAAAAAGTAAAAAAGGGGTTCATAAAAATGCATTTCAGCTCTTCTTAAAAAATATTGAATGTTGAAAAATACACATGCCAGTGCTATTGCATAGGATATGGTATGAACAAGCTCGTAAAGAGAAGAAGGAAAAGAGTGCTTACTCTGTTTTGAAGAACTTTTAAAGTGTTTTACTCTTAATGACCCCCACTCCCAGGGCAGCCGATAGGAGGGTAACACCAAGCCTCCTGTAGGGGGCTCTGGCACATGGGGGGCTCAGACAGCATGGGGATCAGTGCAGCGGGACAGGAGGACAATTAGAGAAAGATGCACTGTGTCTGTGTCTCTCCCTCCAGCAGCTTAAAGCTGGTTTCTCCCCCTCTCCCTCTCACCTGCTTTCAGCTGCTTGAGGGAGAGACACACAGTGCATCATTCTGTAATTGTCCTCCCATCCCATTGCACCTATCCCCTTCCATGGGATGCCCACATCTAATTCCCCCCCGTCTTTGTGCTTGCCCTCCGACACCCCCACCACAGCGCTGCTGACTTTCCTCTTCCGCTGGCTGAGGCAGGTACACAAGCGGATGGAGAGCGGGGAATGAGGCAGGTAAATATGTAATTTATAATCATATCTGAATTGGACACAGTGAGCGATTGGTACGGATCGCTCCTGTGTCCATTAATAACTGAGCATAGTAAACTGGTTGCAGTTTATGAATTGTTCATTCATCTTCAGTGCAGCAGAGGCTACAGAGAAAGGCCGCGTACACACGGGCGGACTGTTCGCCCAACCTTGTCCGCTGAACAGTGTTTGGGCGGACAGTCCGCCCGTGTGTGGGCTTTCAGCGGACAGTTTCAGCGGACAGTTGGACGGACAAAGTCTTTCGGAAATTCCGAAAAACTGTCCGCTGAAACTGTGTTTGAGCGAACAGTCCGCCCGTGTGTGGGCCTGTCCGCTGTACTTTCGAAATGAGCGGACTGTTCCCGCTCGGAAAGTCCGCCCATTTCGAGCGCGTGTACAGGTAGGCGGGGCCCGCGAAGGAGACGTCGCGGGCTCCGCCGCCTGGAATGGGCTTAAAGGGGAACCCCAACGCCGAAAAAAATCGGCGTGGGGGTTCCCCCAAAGTCCACACCAGACCCTTGTCCGAGCACGCTACCCGGCCGGCCAGGAAAGGGGGGGCGAGCGAGCGCGCCCCCCCTCCTGAGCCGTACCAGGCCGCGTGCCCTCAACATGGGGGGGTGCCTTGGGGAAGGGGGGGCCGCGCGGCCCCCCCACCCCAAAGCACCTTGTCCCCATGTTGATGAGGACAAGGGCCTCTTCCCGACAACCCTGGCCGTTGGTTGTCGGGGTCTGCGGGCGGGGGGCTTATCGGAATCCGGGAGCCCCCTTTAAGAAGGGGGCCCCCGGATACCGGCCCCCCACCCTATGTGAATGAGTATGGGGTACAATGTACCCCTACCCATTCACCTGTGAAATAAAGTACAAAAAAAACCACAACACAGGGAAAAAATATTTTATTGCACAGCTCCGGGGGGTCTTCCGTCTTCGGGGGTCTTCTCGCCGGACTCCTCCGCTATGTGTGTGTAGCTCTTTTACTAGCGGAGGAGTCCGGCTTTCTTCCTTCCCGACTTCGGGGGTCTTGTCCCCCTCTTCGGTTCTTCTGCCGGGCCACCGCGCCTTCTTGTAGCTCTTTTGCAGGCGGTGGCCCGGTCTTCTGTCGCCGCTGCCTTCCGTTCTTCTGTCGCCGCCTTCGGTTCTTCTGCCGGGCCACCGCGCCTTCTTGTAGCTCTTTTACAGGCGGTGGCCCGGTCTTCTGTCGCCGCTGTCGTCGCCGCCGCCGCCTTCCGTTCTTGTTCTTCTTCTTCTTCTCCTGGAGATGTTGACTCGACGAGCTCTCCGGCCGGAATGCCAGAGCCGCGCTGTGCGGTCACTTATATAGTGACAATGGGGCGGTGTCACATGGTATATGTCACATGGGTTGGTCACATGGGTTGATGTCACATGGGGACTATGACATCGTAAGGGGGCGGGGTCACCATGTGACCAACCCATGTGACATATACCATGTGACACCGCCCCATTGTCACTATATAAGTGGCAGCGGAGCGTGTCCCTGGCATTCCGGCCGGAGAGCTCGTCGAGTCAACATCTCCAGGAGAAGAAGAAGAAGAACAAGAAGAAGAACAAGAACGGAAGGCGGCGGCGGCGGCGACGACAGCGGCGACAGAAGACCGGGCCACCGCCTGTAAAAGAGCTACAAGAAGGCGCGGTGGCCCGGCAGAAGAACCGAAGAGGGGGACAAGACCCCCGAAGTCGGGAGAAGAGGCCGGCGGCGGGGAGGAAGAAAGCCGGACTCCTCCGCTAGTAAAAGAGCTACACACACATAGCGGAGGAGTCCGGCGAGAAGACCCCCGAAGACGGAAGACCCCCCGGAGCTGTGCAATAAAATATTTTTTCCCTGTGTTGTGTTTTTTTTTGTACTTTATTTCACAGGTGAATGGGTAGGGGTACATTGTACCCCATACTCATTCACATAGGGTGGGGGGCCGGTATCCGGGGGCCCCCTTCTTAAAGGGGGCTCCCGGATTCCGATAAGCCCCCCGCCCGCAGACCCCGACAACCAACGGCCAGGGTTGTCGGGAAGAGGCCCTTGTCCTCATCAACATGGGGACAAGGTGCTTTGGGGTGGGGGGGCCGCGCGGCCCCCCCTTCCCCAAGGCACCCCCCCATGTTGAGGGCACGCGGCCTGGTACGGCTCAGGAGGGGGGGCGCGCTCGCTCGCCCCCCCTTTCCTGGCCGGCCGGGTAGCGTGCTCGGACAAGGGTCTGGTGTGGACTTTGGGGGAACCCCCACGCCGATTTTTTTCGGCGTTGGGGTTCCCCTTTAAGCCCATTCCAGGCGGCGGAGCCCGCGACGTCTCCTTCGCGGGCCCCGCCTACCTGTACACGCGCTCGAAATGGGCGGATTTGCCTCCTCCTTACGTGGGCGAGTCCGTTCATTTCAAAAGTTGAGCGAACTGTTTGCCCAACCTTGTTCGTCAAACAGTCCGCTCGTGTGTGGGCAAGTCCGCTCATGCAAATTTTGAGCGGACTGTTTGCCGAAACTGTTTGACGAACAAGGTTGGGCAAACAGTCCGTGCGTGTGTACGCGGCCAAAGGAACAGAAGAATCTGTGTCCTCAATTTCTTTCTCTGTCTCAAAGGTGAGATGTCAGGTTTATGTGTAGGTCCCTGATATTTCATATAAGCCCCCCCCCCCCCCCCTTCCAACAGCATTGTAAAAAAGAAAATTAACAACATTTTTAAAAGTGCAGAGAATAAATTGTAAAACTGGAAAAAAAAACATTTTTCAAAAAGTGGGGATATAATTTACAAACTCTACTTTTTGTAATGGGGGGGGGGGGAGTTGCAGCCCATCAGGTAGACTGTATGGGGCCCCGTGATTTCTAACAGCTCATTACATTGATCCAAGCTGCTTCAATGCAACTATGTATAAAATGTCCATACCTGAAATTCTTCTATCAATAAAAGATGGAGCTTGTTGCAACATGCCTATAGCATCAATGCATCAATGCGTGTTAATAGGTGTTTGATAAGCATTTAATGAGTGTTAAAAACGCCCTATGCGCGTTTGACATGCGTTTTTGTAACGCTAAAACCGCAGCACAAACACCTAATATTAACTGCAGTGTACTACCGCGCCGCAACCGCATGACGGCGCGGTTACGGCGCATTCCTGTAGACTTGAATGGAAGAAGTTGAAATGCTTCAACTCCTTTCAAACTCAACATGAAGTTTTGAGGCTAACGCTTCATATTTTGATAATGTGGACAGCACTGTGTGCTGTTCATAGTATCATTGGCATAGGCATTTGAGGAGCGTTAAAAGTGCCCCTCAAATGCTGGCTTTCAATGGCAGTGTGAACTTAGACTTAGGACTCTTTCACACAGATGTTGAAATAGGCGGTTGGGTCGTGTTTTTAATGCTTCCCAAACACCTATTAACACAACACAAAATTGTTACAATGGTGAGCAGATGGAGGGGTGTACACTGCAGCGCTAGCATTGCGCCCAGACAAACATATCGCTGTCTGCTGATTTTAGCAAGCTTTGATGCTTTGCAACTGCCTCTATTCAGTTCTATTGAAACGCACCACAACTGCAACGTATACAGTGCATTTACGGTGGTGTTGCAGAGCGTCAAAAGTTATTATTTCCCATTTTAGCTTTAAAAAAAAAAAAGCACACAGTGATGCAACATGAACCCCTGGACAATGCATCCTAAATGCTCATTAATGCTATAGGTGCGTCAATGTGCTTCTAGGCTGCTTTATAATTTAACACAATTGTGTGAAAGAGCCCTTAGATTTCTCAAAGCTGACTTCTAAAAAGCTAAAACGTTGACCAATGTGAAACAAGGGCAAGTTATTTGTAATGGCACTTCTCATAAATGACTTCACACGCTAACTACGGAAAGTGGTATTGTGAAACTGTGAAAGTACTGCCATGTGATCTGTTAGTAGGTGCTACAACTGCTTGGTAGTAGATTTGCACAAGATCCTCAATGAGTTTACTGCAGGCTCTGATTGTCACCCTGGTATATAAAGGGAGATGTGGGGAGAAAAATTGCTTAAATTAGCTGATTGAGGGACTCACATGCCTGACGAAGGGGTCCTGCGCGGCTCCGAAACATTGCACTTTTCCTTTGTGATGTGATTCTCTTAAACCTTTTGGAGGAAAATTTGTCGATCCATGGTGTGCTGGCGAAAATATGTACGCCTGATTGAGGGACTGTCTGCTGAAGATCTAGTCTGGTATCACTGGGGAAAGGTGTCCTTTGGAAGGAAGCAACCAACCGTCCCTGTCCTTTGTGAGTACAGACTGCTGTGTAGGGTTGCCACCTGTTCGAGATTATCCCGGACAGTCCAGGTTTCAGGCAGGCTGAAACCTGGACACATTATTCAGACCGGGCTGTGGTTCCCCAAGTAACCAAGATAGTCACACACAGTGGTGGCCCATCCATTAGGGGTGCCCAGCGCCGCCCCCTCTCTCCTCTCCTCCCCTTAAAATCAATAGATACATGTGTACACCCTCTATTCGTGCATCCGGTCGCTTTCAGAGTGCATGAATTACAGCTGCCAGAGTTTTTTTTTTTAAGTACCTGATTAGAGCCAGAGGCTCTAAGCCCTTGCACACACGGTCGGAGATTCCGACAACCAAATCCGTTGGATTTTGTCCGACAGATTTTGTCCGAAACTGTTGTATACAGATACAGACGGTCGGACGAAGTTGTCGGTAAATACGATCGTGCAGAACGTGATGACGTTATTTCATTACGACAGGACTACGTTCAGGCTAGTAGCCAATAGCTTTGATGTAGGAATTTGATCTGAGCATGCGTGGCACTTTGTCCGATCGGAATTCTCTACACATGATCGGAGTATGTCCGATCGGAGCATTTTGTCAGAAAATATTTCCGGCAAGTTGGAAAATTTGGTCCGGCGGATATTCCGACGGAAACAGTCCGATGCAGACCACACACAGTCGGAATATCCAACAAAATGCTCCGATCGGATGCATTCCGTCAGAATCTCCGACCGTGTGTACAAGGGCTAAAAGGCTTCAAAATAGGGTGGGCTCGAATCGCAGAGAATGTGCTCAGAGCCCACCCAGGTGTGTTACAACAGTGAATTAATATTTGCTGTTGAAACACTGATTCTCAATCCAGCCAATCAGAAGTGGGTGTGAGAGCACCCTTTGCAGCTATTGTTCCGATTAGACTGATGTGCTGGTGTCACAAATCCTATCCTCGACCCAGCCATGGCTCATTTAACGTTATTCCCTTACAAAGAGTTATGGACGTGTGATTCACACAGAGCCGGTCTATCTAACTGGTAAATTGTGGACATTCTGACATGCTCCTGTCACAGGATAAACCTTGGCCTGCCTTTGATCCCTGTTATTATAACAAATAGCCAACTGTGTATGTTCTTTTTGTCTTTTTTGTTTTTTTGTAATTCTTTTCCTTTGTATTTATTGTATGCACTGCCCAATTGTGGGATATTAAAATTAAGTGTTTTTGTATACTAAGCTAGAACTCATATCCTTAGGCCGCGTACACACGGGCGGACTGTTCGCCCAACTTTGTTTGTCAAACAGTTTCGGCAAACAGCGGACTGTTTCAGCGAACTGTTTGCCAAACAGTTCGCTCAACTTTTGAAATGAACGGACTCGCCCACGTAAGGCGGAGGCAAATCCGCCCATTTCGAGCGTGTGTACAGGTAGGCGGGGCCCGCGAAGGAGAGGTCGCGGGCTCCGCCGCCTGGAATGGACTTAAAGGGGAACCCCAACGCTGAAAAAAATCGGTGTGGGGTCCCCCCAAAGTCCACAACAGACCCTTGTCCGAGCACGCTACCCGGCCGGCCAGGAAAGGGGGGCGAGCGAGCGCGCCCCCCCTCCTGAGCCGTACCAGGCCGCGTGCCCTCAACATGGGGGGGTGCCTTGGGGAAGGGGGGGCCTCGCAGCCCCCCCACCCCAAAGCACCTTGTCCCCATGTTGATGAGGACAAGGGCCTCTTCCCGACAACCCTGGCCGTTGGTTGTCGGGGTCTGCGGGCGGGGGGCTTATCGGAATCCGGGAGCCCCCTTTAAGAAGGGGGCCCCCGGATACCGGCCCCCCACCCTATGTGAATGAGTATGGGGTACAATGTACCCCTACCCATTCACCTGTGAAATAAAGTACAAAAAAAAACACAACACAGAGAAAAAATACTTTATTGCACAGCTCCGGGGGTCTTCCGTCTTCGGGGGTCTTCTCGCCAGACTCCTCCGCTATCCTCGTGTAGCTCTTTTACTAGCGGAGGAGCCCGGCTTTCTTCCTCCCCGCCGCCGGCCTCTTCTCCCGACTTCGGGGGTCTTGTCCCCCTCTTCGGTTCTTCTGCCGGGCCACCGCGCCTTCTTGTAGCTCTTTTGCAGGCGGTGGCCCGGTCTTCTGTCGCCGCTGCCTTCCGTTTTTCTGTTGCCGCCTTCGGTTCTTCTGCCGGGCCACCGCGCCTTCTTGTAGCTCTTTTACAGGCGGTGGCCCGGTCTTCTGTCGCCGCTGTCGCCGTCGCCGCCTTCCGTTCTTCTTCTTCTTCTTCTTCTTCTTCTTCTTCCCCAGGAGATGTTAACACGTCGCTCTCTCCGGCCGGAATGCCAGAGCCACGCTGTGCGGTCACTTATATAGTGACAATGGGGCGGTGTCACATGGTATATGTCACATGGGTTGGTCACATGGGTTGATGTCACATGGGGACTATGACATCGTAAGGGGGCGGGGTCACCATGTGACCAACCCATGTGACATATACCATGTGACACCGCCCCATTGTCACTATATAAGTGACCGCACAGCGCGGCTCTGGCATTCCGGCCGGAGAGAGCGATGTGTCAACATCTCCTGGGGAAGAAGAAGAAGAAGAAGAAGAAGAACGGAAGGCGGCGACGGCGACAGCGGCGACAGAAGACCGGGCCACCGCCTGTAAAAGAGCTACAAGAAGGCGCGGTGGCCCGGCAGAAGAACCGAAGGCGGCGACAGAAGAACGGAAGGCAGCGGCGACAGAAGACCGGGCCACCGCCTGCAAAAGAGCTACAAGAAGGCGCGGTGGCCCGGCAGAAGAACCGAAGAGGGGGACAAGACCCCCGAAGTCGGGAGAAGAGGCCGGCGGCGGGGAGGAAGAAAGCCGGGCTCCTCCGCTAGTAAAAGAGCTACACGAAGATAGCGGAGGAGTCCGGCGAGAAGACCCCCGAAGACGGAAGACCCCCGGAGCTGTGCAATAAAGTATTTTTTCTCTGTGTTGTGTTTTTTTTGTACTTTATTTCACAGGTGAATGGGTAGGGGTACATTGTACCCCATACTCATTCACATAGGGTGGGGGGCCGGTATCCGGGGGCCCCCTTCTTAAAGGGGGCTCCCGGATTCCGATAAGCCCCCCGCCCGCAGACCCCGACAACCAACGGCCAGGGTTGTCGGGAAGAGGCCCTTGTCCTCATCAACATGGGGACAAGGTGCTTTGGGGTGGGGGGGCCGCGCGGCCCCCCCTTCCCCAAGGCACCCCCCCATGTTGAGGGCACGCGGCCTGGTACGGCTCAGGAGGGGGGGCGCGCTCGCTCGCCCCCCTTTTCTGGCCGGCCGGGTAGCGTGCTCGTACAAAGGGTCTGTTGTGGACTTTGGGGGAACCCCCACGCCGATTTTTTTCGGTGTTGGGGTTCCCCTTTAAGCCCATTCCAGGCGGCGGAGCCCGCGACGTCTTCGTCGCGGGCCCCGCCTACCTTCACACGCGCTCGAAATGAGCAGACTTTCCTCCGAGCGGGAACAGTTTGCTCATTTCGAAAGTAGCCTACACACGGGCAGACTGTTCGCTCAAACACAGTTTTAGCGGACAGTTTTTCGGAACTTCCGAAAGACTTTGTCCGTCAAACTGTCCGCTGAAACTGTCCGCTGAAAGCCCACACACGAGCGGACTGTCCGCCCAAACACTGTTCAGCGGACAAGGTTGGGCGAACAGTCCGCCCGTGTGTACGCGGCCTGAGAGAGATTGCTGCATTTTAGTGTTGATGTTCTTGATGAAAGTTTGTTGCCAATCTGTATGCAATTGTACTGTGTGTTGGCAGATTGCATGCAGATTTTAAACTAGCAAATCTGCCAGATCGAGATGTGTGTGTGAGGTTGCCTAGCAGGCCAGTCGGTGGACAAACAGGTGTTGGCAAGCCGCCCTTTATTGTATTTCTGGCGTGTGGACAGTGGGAAAAGTGATTATTCTGTGATTATAACTTGTAGGATAGCTGGAGGAATCCAGTAGTGTGTGCTAATGGCTGGACTGCTCCCCAACCCTTCGAGTGCACCAGATTTTATGTACGCTTTATATCTGCCTGTGTGTGGTCAGCCAGTTAGATTGGAGTGGTTTCTCTGTAGTGGTGGCCAGAGGTAGTGTCGGCTGTGAAAAGTGTATAACAGTCAGTCTTATATGCTCAAAATAAGCAATCCCCCTCCCTCCATTCCCTTCTACCCCAGTCAAGGTCCACACCCCAGTTAGCTAGCTGCCACAGGCGTGGGATCTTGACAAACCCCTATCAGGATTTTGCCACGGTTTGTGTCCTTACTGGGAGGCGTTTCCTTCACTTCCTGTTTGAACGGTGTCGGGCAGGACAGGAAACGAGGGAAAATCTCCCCAAAGGCAACAGTAAAAACCTGACATCTACAGAAATTTTAACCTCCAGCCAAAAATATAAAAAAAATGTTTTGTTATGCTCCATTTCCATATGCACTGTATTGTTAACATATCTATCTCTTGTGCTATACATCAATAGGTGGAAAGGTACTCGTCAGTGAACAGAAGTCATCTGCGTTATCATCCGCATTGCCTCCACCGCCCCCCATCAAATCACCACTAGGCCCCGTGCCAGTCCCAAATTTACCACCCAGGAACATCAGACTTCCAGAGCCCATGTAAGTAATGCTTCTAATAACTTCAGATAGTATTGTCCTGTATTTGCACGATTCAGAGACTGTCCTCATATATAGCTGGTCAGCCCGGGGGGTTTAAAGGCAACATTTTTTTATAATTAAAAATTTCCCTGTGGTTTGCCCATCAATATGAAAGTGATTGATCCAAAGAAGCACTATTGTGAAAAATGTGTACTGAATGATAACCTACATTCTGAACTTGTAATGCTGACATTCATATAGTCAATTCCTTTTATTATTTCCCATCTTTAATATGTGCCAGCTGAGCTGCCCAGTAAAAATGACAGTGACAGAGATTGAAAAAAATCTATGAGGTCTTGTTCACACAGGAGCTTGCTCCCATTTCATAAAGCTTTCATAACACTTTGCAAAGCCAATACCTGTCCCTTTCATCAATAGGAAATGGTCTACTACACATCAGAGTTGAGCTCTGTGGAAAGGATAAGTAGGATAATATAAATGTTGCGAGGATTACAGTGCAGTTTTTACTTACCGGATCCACCACTACTCCTGACCTGAAGGCTTTCTCCATGGTTTAATACCATTCCCCATAGCCCAGTGGGCAGCAAACAATCCACCCGCCGTGGAACCCCCCCCCCCCCGGTTGGCCAGCCGGATCATGGTCGCCCCCCCCTTTCAGTCAGTCAGGGCCCCACACTTACCCCATCTCGCGGGCAGCGCAGCGAGCGGCGGCTTCACTCTGGGCTGCAGGCGGCTGCTGTCCCGATCCCCCATCGTCTCCTCCCCTCCTCCTCAGTGGCCAATTGAATGGGATCTCTTTTTTGGCCAATCTGGTGATGGGTCTTATGACCCGGTCCTGATTGGCTGGGGGGAGAATCAGGGTTATAATAGTGAATATTCATCTGCTATTGTCACAGAACTGGGTGGGCACAGAGCGCCCCCCGAGCCCACCCACCCTTTTTTTAACCTGAGTATAAAATTGATAGTGGTGCTAATCCACACAATTAATTTGCGAACCCCTAATTAATAATTATGAATATCATAAAACCCATATATATATATATATATATATATATATATATATATATATATATATATATATATATATATACCCATATATAATAAACAAATTCTGTGCAAAAAAGTATATATAAAGAGCTAGAGAATATCAAAGTGCAACAAGAGAAACTTATCTCTTAACTCTTAAGTTGCTGAAAAAATAGTCCAGAAAATCAGACAGCAATATTATAATGAAAAAAAGCAATATGATCACAATGGTGAAAGAACTTTGAAAATAAAACGTCTTTACTTTGTAAAAGCTTCAAGTGTCCATCACTGTGTGAATACCAAACAGTTGGTAAAAGGGGTATGGTGTCGTAGTGGTATTTTGCTCTTCACAAAAAAGTGTAGCACTGACCCCCGAAGGAGCTGCTGGTTTTATTGGGCTTACCGTTACCTCCTCGTCTGCTTCTCTGTCTAGGGATTCCCGTGGTAGATGGCCCAAAGAATGTGGAAACTGACACTGAATCTCCATTTGGGTTATTTATTTGGAACAGAAACAGAGTCTTTCAATAAAGGGTAGAGGGCTAGGAGTAAGTTCAGGTACTTTAGACTGCAAAAATAATGGAAGTCCTTATAGAAAATCCAGAGAATAAACACTGTTTCACAACTGGATTTAACAACCCCCGGATAGACCTCCTCTCACTAGGCCTAGCAGCCGGTAGGGTGTTCGACAAAGTCTCTGCCACAGACTTGTGATGTACACTTGAGCGTTACTGAGGGACGTAGATAAATTTAGAGAGCTAACATACGGTACCAGGTTCTCTCAGCCGATCCGGCGATACCGTATGTGTGTTGATCCAGGTTGCGTCCTTCAACTAAGCCTCCAGGCTCCTTGAGAGAAGCCAGCCTTGCACACGGCCTTCTCCTAAAGTGTCCTCCCCTGGGGTTCTTCAGTTGCTGAGCCTCCCCCTTCAGATGAGATGGCACCAGACCACCCTTGGAACAGTAGGCCCCGAAATCCAGTCAGGCCTGTCCCTGCAGTTGCGTCACCTCGGACCAGCTGGCCCCAACTTGGGATGCATGGTTCCACACCCCAGGCCAGGAGGGCCATAGGGCTGGGTCAGGAGGACCACCAGAACCAAACAGACAGAAAATAAAGATGGAACCCCAAACCACGTGGCGTCGGTAATAGTCCTGAAACCCAACTGTGGTTTCAGGTAAATTAACTTTAGAAAAAAACATAGCACCTGCTTGCCAGGAGCCATCGCTACAAAAGGCTTACATTTTCCTAAAGATAAGAAATTCTAAACATTTTGTAAATAATGCTCATAAAAATTAAAGAAGAAATAGAAATGTAGTTTTAAAAAAACCAAACCCTATTCTAATTATAAAGCAGGATATAGCTTTTAAATTGAGGAACTAACTGCCTCCAGTCATTAAATACAGTGCCTTGAAAAAAATAAGCCCTTGAAATTTTCCACATTTTCTCACGTTACAACCAAAAATGTAAGTGTATTTTGTGGGGATTTTATGTGATAGACCAATACAAAGTGGCACATAATTGTGAAGTGGAAGGAAAATGATAAATGGTTTTCAAATTTAGTGGAACCAATTACCTTCAGAAGTTACCTAATTATTAAATAGAGTCCACGTGAGTGTAATTTAATCTCAGTATAAATACAGCTGTTCTGTAAAAGCCCTCAGAGGTCTGTTAGAGAACCTTAGTGAACAAACAGCATCATGAAGGCGAAGGAACACAGATCATGGATAAAGTTGGGAAGATGTTTAAAGCAGGGTTAAGTTATAAAAAAATATTCCAAGCTTTGAACATCTCACGGAGTACTGTTCAATCCATCATCTGAAAATAGAAAAAGTATGGCACAATGGCAAACCTACCAAGACATGACCGTCCACCTAAACTGACAGGCTGGGTAAGGTGAGCAGTAATCAGAGAAGCAGCCAAGAGGCCCATGGTAACTCTGGAGGAGCTGCAGAGATCCACAGTTCAGGTGGGAGAAACTGTCCACAGGACAACTATTAGTCGTGCACTCCACAAATCTGGCCTTTATGGAAGAGTGGCAAGAAGAAAGCCATTGCTGAAAGAAAGCCATAAGAAGTCTCATTTGCAGTTTACGAAAAGCCATGTAGGGAACACAGCAAACATGGAAGAAGATGCTCTGCTCAGATGAGACCAAAATCAAACTTTTTGGCCTAAAAGCAAAACACTATGTGTGGTGGGAAACTAACACTGCATATCGCCCTGAACACACCATCCCCACCGTGAAACATGGTGGTGACAGCATCATGTTGTGGCAATGTTTTTCTTCAGCAGAGACAGGGAAGCTGGTCAGAGATGATGGGAAGATGGATGGAGCCAAATACAGGGCAAACTTAGAGGAAAACCCGTTAGCCCCCGTACACACGGTCGGAGATTCCGGCAACCAAATCCGTTGGATTAATTCCGACGGATTAATTCTGGAAGAGGTTCGGAAGTGATGTTGCATACACACGGTCGGACTCAGTTGTCAGAAAATCCGATTGTACATAACGTGATGATGTTATTTCGTTAGGACGGGACTACGTTCAGGCTAGTAGCCAATAGCTTTGGTCTAGGAATTTGATCTGAGCATGTGTGCCACTTTGTCCGTCGGAGTAGGCTACACATGATCGGAGTATGTCCGATCGGAGCATTTTGTCGGAAAATTTTACCGGCAAGTTGGAAAAGTTGGTCCGTCGGATATTCCGACGCAAACAGACCGATGCAGACCACACACAGTCGGAATATCCGACAAAACGGTCCGATAGGAAACATTCCGTCGGAATCTCCGACCGTGTGTACAAGGGCTTAGAGTCTGCAAAAGACTTGAGAGGTTCACCTTTCAGCAGGATAATGACCTTAAACATACAGCCAGATTTACAATGGAATGGTTTAGATCAAAGCATATTCATGTGTTAGAATGGCCCAGTCAAAGTCCAGACCTAAATCCAATTGAGAATCTCTGGCAAGACTTGAAAATTGCTGTTCACAGATGCTCTCCATCCAATCTAACAGAGCTTGAGCTATTTTTCAAAAAAGAATGGGCAAAAATGTTTGGATTAGGGAGGAAATATCCAGGGTCTAATAGACCCCAGGTGTCTCCATAAAGAGAACCTTTCACCTATATGCTATCACATAGGGGGCTATTTGTCCCCTATGTCATAGCAATAAAATCTATGTAAAAATAAATAAACATTCAACCAAAATGCACCTTTGTCTAAGTAGACAAAAATCCTTGCACTGACCCTGTACAGGCTCCACTATACTGTCTAGAAGAGCTATGATAGCTAAACAATCTTCAGTGTTTGGAACACTACTGAGTGCGATGGCTGCCTAATCCTCCACTGCGCACCATGATCCCATCCAGCTAAAACAGTATAAAGGAAGAATAAGTGGGATTCAGAATTGGGATTCATACTAAACAAAGTGCTTTAAAAATCCTGCCTGTCCGCCCATTTTAAATTTTTGCCAAAAAGTTCTACTTCAAGAATACATTTGTGCAAAGAGCCGTTTTTGCCCACACAAGATGCACAGGTGTTCTATGCGTCTGCCTACAGGCAGTCCCATTTATGTTTATTGGGATGCAGCAGCTGCTTGGATAGAGCCACTGCTCCCACTTTGACATCCGTGTTGGTGCGTGTCCCCATATTCACACTGTCTGTGATCGGGGACACGCTCCCACCTGCCTGCATGTCAGATTGGGAGCAGCAACCATGTCTGTGCAGCTGCTAAATCCCAATAGACATGAATGGGGCTGCCTGTATATGGATGCATAGAACACCTGTGTACCCCATGCAGGCAATCACGGCCCTGCACACAAATGTAAGCTAAATATGCCTACGTGAATGAGGCAACTAACTAATGGCAAGACTTTTTCTCTATTTGTCCTATTTACCATTATCATTGAAAGTAAAAGAAAATCCCAAATTTTGGGTTGTCCCCAGAAAAGTAATAGAGGGGAAATCTTCCAATGGGGACACTGGTCCTGGTGACCTGGGGTGCCCAATGAATTCCCTTAATTTGCACTGATTTTCTCTCACTTCCTGTTTGGTTATGGGACAGGAAGTGAAGGTAAATCTCAGTTTTGGGATCCAGATAGTGAATAAAAATATGTGAGGGGTCCCTTACTTTATCCAAAATGGAAAAAAAAGTTTTGACTATAGATCTACTTTAACTTTCTTTTAATCAGCTCCATTCCTCCTACAGTTGTCCAGGATTTTCTTCTGGTCTTTGCCCCTCAGCCATGGAAATATGTGTAGTTTTGTGATTCTAGTTATTGCAGTGCTGATAAACTAAAATGTTCCTTTTTTTTATTCCACAGTATGCCTGATGAGGATAATTATGATGATGTTGAGGGTATGTATGCTACACAGCGTTTTTTAGATTTATTTGTTTAAATCATCTTGATTGTCATGATTCATTTCATGGAGGGAGAATTGAACCCGTGTAAATTTTACCTACAAATGGTTGACATCCCATGGTGGGAGCAAGGCTACAAAGGCCTATGGTAGAAAAAGACAATTAGAAGAGTAACCATTTCAAGTCTTAGTGACATTATAAAGCAGTGGTCTCCAATCTGCGGCCTTTGGGCCTGTGTAGCCCTTTGCTTGCATTTATCTTGCCCTTGGGGCACTATTCCTACCACAGATACAAGGTACTATTCCTCCTACCGACACCAACGATGAGGCACAGTTCCTTCTACTGTAATCCAACAGTGGGGCATAATCCCTTCCACTAAAACTGACAATGGGGCACAGTGCTTCCCACTGACACCAACAACGGGGCACTAATCCTTCCACTGACACCAACAACAGTACACTATTCCTTCCACTAACACCAGCAATAAGCATTATTCCTCCTCCTACTGACAGACGGTGCTATGTAATTTTTTTACTCTGATGCTGGGGAATTTTCTTCTCCCACTAGGCCAGTGGTTCTCAACCTTTCTAGTGTCGTGACCCCTTGATAAAAGTTCCCGAGTTGTGGGGACCCCTAACAGTAAAATTATTTTTGTAGCATGGGCTGTCAGCACCCAAGGTAAGACAAGTAATTTGCTCTTTCTCTTTGTTCTCCTTTCTTTCCCTTTTATCTCTCTCTATCCTAATTTCTTGTTTTTTTCCCCAATCCCTCTCTCTAGCCATGTTTCTTATTCATTCTCTTGCCTTTTTTTTTGTTCCTCTCCCTCTTTTCCTCTACATTCCACGATATTCCTTCTCTTACACCTTGTTGGGGAGGGGGGGGGATGGGATGAGTGGCAGTGCTGGCAGGGAGTTGCGATGAGTGGCAGTGCTGGTGGGGGGCGGGATCAGTGGCAGTGCTGGTGGGGGGCGGGATGAGTGGCAGTGCTGGTGGGGGGCAGGATCAGTGGCAATGCTGGTGGGGGGCGGGATGAGTGGCAGTGCTGGTGGGGGGTGAGATGAGTGGCAGTGCTGGTGGGAATTTTGATTAGCCAACTTAGGTGCTCTTGATCAAGGTCGGCTCCCCAAGGAACAAGAGGAAGCCAATCTAGGCCCCAGCCTATTTATACCCCTCTCGGCCCCCTGCTGGTTACTCACTCTCCGGAACAGGGATTGGCTGAAGAGGCATGAATTGCAGACCAAGGTCTAAGCTCTCCTGCCCACTATATCCCAGAGCTCAGTGGGATGCAGGGGAAAGTGGCTGAGCCTGCACCAGCATAACCTAGAACAGACACTGCTAAACAATTGCTGCTCTCCTTGGCTACAGGAAGGCCAAAAACTAAATGTAGCTTACTAGGGCACTACATACACTATATTACCAAACATATTGGGATACCTGCCTTTACACGCACATGAACTTTAATGGCATCCCAGTCTTAGTCGGTATGGTTCAACACTGAGTTAGCCCACCCTTTGCAGCTATAAGCTTCAACTCTCCTGGTAAGGCTGTCCACAAGGTGAGGTCAGGCACTGATGTTGGATGAGAAGGCCTGGCTTGCAGTCTTCTCTCTAAGGGGCCATCCCCAAACTGTTCCCACAAAGTTGGGAACATGAAATTGTCCTAATATGTCTCGGTATGCTGTGAAGAGTTCCCTTCACTAAAACTATGGGGCCAAGCTCAACCCCTGAAAAACAACCCCACACCATAATTCTCCCCTTCACCAAATGATTTGGACCAGTGCACAAAGAAAGATCCATAAAGACATGGATGAGCCAGTCTGGGGTGGAGGAACTTGAATGGCCTGCACAGAGTCCTGACCTCAACCCGACAGAACACCTAGAGCAGAGACTGCTGGCAAGGCCTTCTCACCTGACCTCACAAATGCGCTTCTGGAAGAATGGTCAAACATTCATAGGCACATAGGCACACTGAGAATGGTCAAACATTCATAGGCACATAGGCACACTCCTAAACCTTGGACAGCCTTCCCAGAAGAGTTGAAACTGTTATAGCTGCAAAGGGTGGGCCAACTCAATATTGAACTCAATATTGAACCCTATGGACTAAGAATGGGATACAATTAAAGTTCATGTGCGTGTAAAGGCAGGTGTCCCAATACATTTGGTAATATAGTGTATAAATAATTCGTCATACCAGCTCCAAACTTTGGTCACCCACCAAAGTACCCTGAGTTAAGAGCAAACATACGATGTAAACCAGAACATTCTGTTTGGAATGCCAGCTGTTGTATTTGTTGGGCTACCACTGGATTGAACAGTGCACCCCTCATGAGATTGCAACGATTGGGAGATGTCTGTATGTTACTTGAGCCCTCCTCTAAGTAGCTCCATATCTGCTCTCCATTCAACATTTTGGCTGTATTGACCGACAAGTATCCAGTGGTGACCAAACAAAACAAAAAAGAAAAGAAAAAAAGTATCATAAAATGTGTACCTTGTGCTGCATCCCTGACCCCCTTATTGAAAATGATCTAATGTAAAATGAACAATGAGCAATGAACAATGAACAATGGTTGCACAGAACATGCAAGGGGACGACACGTGTCAAAGTGAAACTCCAATTACACCTCTCTGTTAGTTTCCTGATGTGGGTAAACCCAATTTTTCTAACAGGTATACTTTTTAACTGGTGATGTGAGAAGCACAGGTTTACTTTAAGGTTAGTGTTAGGGGTTAGTTTCAGGTTAAGTGTCATGCTTAGTGGTCACCGGCCCACCAATGACATGTATATATCTTCAGAAATAAAGAAAGTTAGCATTCTTTACAGAACACAGAACTACTGATGACCACATCATATCATGAAATGGCCAGGCTTAAAAAAAAAATCTTTTGAGGTTGTCACCATCTCTGGGAAAAATATCAGTCTTATGATCTCGCCCCAAATAATTAATATAGGTAAAACGTCCCCTTTTTACTCGCCAGAACAGTATTTACTGGCCAGATGGCAAACATACGTTAAGGATATCATCTCTCTACCATTCATCAGCTGTCCTGTTGAAGGGAATCTTTTTTTTCATCTTCTCTCCACTTTGAAAGTAGCTAAACTACCGATTTTGCAGAGGTCTATATATAAAACATTCATTTTGTGCATTTTCAGGAGGAAAACTGCCGTAATTCCTCTATTACTTTATGTGGGGTTCCTAGATCATCAGCTCTATAAAGGATAGGAACTACACAAATCATAGAAAATGCGTCAATTTTGGTCCTGATTGTGCATATTTTTTGTCATGTCTAGGGCTGAAACAACTAATCGATTAATCAACAACTAATCGATTATGAAATTAATCGATTACTATTTTCATAATCAATTAATCGGCTAGTAACATAATAGGGTTAAAAAAAACTAAAATTAGCCCTTTTACTCTTACTGTTCTACAGTAAAAAAATAAACCCCTTACAGTAGTGATTATCTGCTTTTTTTCTACTATAAAGGGCTAATTTTAGTTTTTTTTAACCCCATTATGTTAGTAAACGTCTTAAACCTGGTTCACAACTTTGTGTTTATTGGTGCTTTTTGCAGAAATGCACTACAGTTCATTTCCATGGTTTCCTATGAGACACGTTCACATCTGAAAGGGTCAGGGACATTTAACGCGAAATGCTTCTTTATTGGTTCAATATACTTCAATGGAGAAGCTGCAGAAAAGCATGTAATGCGTTTTTGAAGCAATTTCTGTTTTTTAATCTGTCCAAAAAAAAATGCAAAAATACAAATTGCAGTAAAATCACGTGCGCAAAAATCTAAACTTACAGCAAAAAGGACTGCAGAAACAGATCAAAAGCAAACTACATAGGTGTGTACCGAGCCTTATGCTGGCCACACAGATCAATTTTCAGGCAAGAATATTCATCCGAAAAATCTTTGTACATTCGCTGAAAGAATTTTTTTGAAATTTTCACTTGTTTTTAACATTCTATTTTTAAAATGAATGTAATTTCTGACCGAAAACCACATACATTGTCTGAAAATTCCTTTGACTAAGAAGTCTTCTATTTCCAAATTTTCCCGTCACTGTGGTTGAAAACGAACGGCAATTTAACCCACTTTTTTTTTTTTAAAGGTTATTAACCGATTAATCGATGAATCGAAACAATAATCGGCCAACTAATCGATTATGTCTGCACAGCGAACATTTTATACAGAGACCCCAAAATCTATATCAGGCAGGGGCGGACTGACCATTCGGCCACTCGGGCACTGCCCGAGTGCCCCGGGCCACTAGGGGGCCCCATCAGGGTTGCCAGCCTCAGTAAAATCAGGGACAGTATGTAAAAATCTGTGTTTTTTTTTACATCTGTCTCTGAAATGTCCCTTACCGACATCCTTTTGGTCTAAAAATCTCGAGATTATAGCTGCCCCACCTCTCCAGTACCTTCTCAGCCAATAGAAACATGTCTGTGTATACTGTGTGATTGTATACTGTGTGTGTGTGTGTGTGTGTGTGTGTGTGTGTGTGTGTGTGTGTGTGTGTGTGTGTGTGTGTGTGTGTGTGTGTGTGTGTGTGTATACTGTGTGGCCCCATAGTCTCTGATTGCCTGGCAGCCCCATAATCTCCTATTGCCCGGGGGCCCCATAATCTCCTATTGCCCGGGGGCCCCATGAGTTGTCAGTCCGCCCCTGATAGGGTAAAAATGTAAAAAAAAAAAAACTCCAATACATGCACAATTCTCCATGCTTTGCCTCCTTAACAAAAAAAAAAAACACTGCAAGTACACAATAATACCTATTGATCCTGCCAAAAATCCATTGGGCTCTAACATTTCTGTGCACTCTGCCTATGTTGCATTGAATTTCCAAGCAGTATTTTCATCCCTGGCCACCTCTATGCACAGACAATAGAACATCCGACCCTCATCTTATTAAAATTAGGAGAATCTACAGTCCAAACAGGAGCAAGAAGCCTAGGAAGAATGCTGCTTCTCCATAGATACAGCACAGTGAGTGAGCATAGTAACGCTAGGACAGGAAGTGTGTTCATGGTAGGATCACCAAGTGAAAATAAAGGAAGAAAAGCCTGAAACAAGAAAACGAATGCAGCCATCACATCCAAAATACTGGTAAGCTGCAATATAGTACATGTTAGTTCTTAGGATTAGATATATTTAAATTATTATGATGCTGTGAAATGCAAGGTGGAATGGGGGGCAGTAATAAGTACACTGCCATGAGAAGGATCCAATTCAAAATTTTCATTGAACCACATACATTTAATTATGTGATTATTGCAGTAAATGCAACTAGTGCAAAAAAGGTTTGTGCTGAAAATGATGACATACCAATACCAAAAGTTAAATTTCAGCACAGGAACTTGTATAACAAGTTGTAAGAATTCTTGGAAAAAAATATATATAAATTTCTGTTTAATCCACTGCTATATAATAAACTGTTTTTCTCTTTTTTTTCAGGCCCTGCACACAATGATATAGTAAGTAACGTATTTACCTGTGAAATTATATGCATTACATGTACAGGCAAGTAGAAAAATTTTTGTTTTGCAGATGTTTGGTTCTTAAATAAAAATAAATAAAATAATGGTACCCCAAAGCACCTTGCCAATGGACACGCAATGCAGCTCGCCACAACACATGGTAACCCACTACCAAATTTTCACTGCGTTGCGTTAGGAAGCCCCCCCCCCCCTCTATTCGTTTATTTTTTTTCTTTCTTTCTCATATTTTAGCTTGTATCCATTATCAAATACTAGTGTAGCCACAAATGCTAACCAAAGAATAGTGCTAGTGTAGCCACCCAGGCTGAACAAAGACTTGCGTAACCACCCATGCTGAACAAAGACTTGCGTAACCACCCATGCTGAACAAAGATATGTGTAGCCAACAATGCTGAACGAAGATTAGTGTAGCCACCCATGCTGAACAAAGGCTACTGAAGCCATCCATGCTGAACAAAGGCTAGTGTAGCCACCCATGCTGAACAAGGACCTGTGTAGCCAACCATGTTGAACTAAGACTAGTGTAGCCACCTATGCTGAACAAACACTGGTGTAGCCACCCATCCTGAAGAAAGGCTAGTGTAGCCACCCATGCTGAACAAACACTGATGTAGCCACCCATGCTGAACAAAGACTTGTGTAGCCAACCATGATGACCGAAGCCTAGTGTAGCCACCCATGCTGAACAAAGACTTGTGTAGCCAACCATGATGACCGAAGCCTAGTGTAGCCACCCATGCTGAACAAAGACTTGTGTAGCCACCCATCCTGAACAAAGGCTAGTGTAGCCACCCATGCTGAACAAAGACTTGTGTAGCCAACCATGATGAACGAAGACTAGTGCAGCCGCCTGTGTGGGGAGGTGCAGTGTAGTGTGGCGGCAGTAATAACTCAGAGTTCAGTTGCAGAAACAAAACTGTATTGAAGTTAAAGTTCAGCAAATACAACTAACCCGTGGGGAGACCACCTGACTGGGGGCACTCACAGATGGTTACAGCGTTGAGTGTAGCAGTAGGTCTCAGGTGTGCCAACCTTGTCTGTCTGGAGGGGTGGAATGCAGCTTGGCTGGTCCGTACCCAAGCAGGGAGGCTTTCAGTAAGAGTGATGTGTCTCTGCACTTTCCCTACGTGTCTAAACCTCTCCCTGCCACTAATTACCTGTCTCTGACAGGTAGGTCACCTGTCTCCACACTACCCATTCTCAAAATGTGCACCAAGCCTGGGAGCCAGGATCCTAAATAGATTCCACCTGACCAAAGACCAGAGACCAGAGTCACATGAGGCGCCAGAATCCAATCAGATAGCTCCCCCATGGACCCAGGAACCCATAGAGGAAACATGTTCTTCTTGACTTCTTCTCCCCTATGTAATGCCACTGTGGTTTATGTGCCACCTGCAGTGCAGAAAGCAGACTGTACCTGCCACCATTCATGCTAAAAAATGACTAGTGTAGCCACCCATGCTGAACTACTCTCATGAGAACTGATTTACCACAACAGCCACGCTAAATACACAGCTGCTGGTGGACACAGTGCCGAATTCCCGATCTTGGCACATTGCACTGTTTTTTTCTTTTTTTCTTTTTTGGTTGGAACTTTATTGAAATAAGTGAAAGTGAGATTTCATAAGGTTCTTCTCATCCAGTAGTATTTGGGTATGGTGGTACAGCATGTACAGTGCTTTGCAAAAGTATTCACCCCCCCCCCCCCCCCCCCTGGCATTTTTCGTTTTTTGCTGCCTCACAACCTGGAATTAATGTGGATTGTTTGAGGATTTGTATCATTTAATTTACAGAACATGACCACAGCTTTGAAGATTTTTTTTTATTATTGTGAAGCAAACAACAAATAGGACAAAGTAACAGAAAAAATGTACATAACTATTCACCTTCCCTAAAGTCAATACATTGTAGAGCCAACTTTTGCAGCTATCACAGCTCCAAGTCGCTTTGGATAAGTCTCTTTGAGCTTGCCACATCTTACCACAGGCATTTTTGCCCATTCCTCATGGCAAAACTGCTCCAGCTCCTTCAAGTTGGATGGTTTGTGCTTGTTAACAGCAATCTTTAAGTCTGACCACAGGTTTTCTATTGGATTGAGGTCTGGGCTTTGACTAGACCATTCCAACACATGTACATGTTTCCACTTAAACCACTCAAGTGTTGCTTTAGCAGTGTGTTTGGGGTCATTGTCCTGCTGGAAGGTGAACCTCTGTCCTAGCCTCAAATCACACACAGGTTTTGCTCAAGAATATCCCTGTATTTAGCATCATCCATCTTTCCCTCAACTCTGACCAGTTTCCCAGTCCTGACTGCTGAAAAACATCCCCACAGCATGATGCTGCCACCACCATGTTTCACTGTGGGGATGGTGTTCTTTGGGCGATGTGATGTGTTGGGTTTACACCAGACATAGAGTTTTCTTTGATGGCCAAAAAGTTAAATTTTAGTCTCATCAGACCAGAGCACCTTCCTCCATACATTTTGGGAGTCTCAAACATGTCTTTTCGGAAACGCAAAACGTGAAATTTTGTTTTTTGCTGAAAGTAATGGCTTTCTTCAGGCCACTCTGCCATAAAGCCCAACTCTATGGAGCTCGCGGCTTATTGCCGTCCTATGTACAGATACTCCAGTCTCTGCTGTGGAACTCTGCAGCTCCTCCAGGGTTACCTTAGGTCTCTGTACTGCCTCTCTGATTAATGCCCTCCTTGCCGGTCCATGAGTTTTGGTGTGCGGCCGTCTCTTGTGAGGTTTGCTGTTGTGCCATGTTCTTTCCATTTAGTAATGATAGATTTGATGGTGCTCCTAGGGACCATCAAAGATTTGGATATTTTTTTATAACCTAAACCTGACTTGTAATTCTCAACAACATTGTCCCTTACTTGTTTGGAGAGTTCCTTGGTCTTCATGGTAGTGTTTGGTTAGTGATTCCTCTTGCTTAGGTGTTGCAGCCTCTGGGGCCTTTCAAAAAGGTGTGTATATGTAATGACAGATCATGTGACACTAAGATTGCACACAGGTGGACATCATTTCACTAATTATGTGACTTCTGAAGGTAAATGGTTCCACCAGAGCTTTTTATGGGCTTCATAACAAAGGGGGTGAATACATACGCAACATGCCAATTATCCGTTTTTAACCGGTTCCCGACCAGCGCACGCCGATGTACATCGGCAGAATGGCACGGGCAGGCATATTGGCGTACAGGTATGTCTGATCTTTAATGCTGCCCTGCTCACGCGCTGGTCGGGACCCCCGTGGGTCCGGTCGCGGGTCCCGCATACCCGTGATCTTCTCACGGGGCGGGTGAACGAGGAAATGCCATTGTACACAGCATTTCCCCGTTCTGCCTAGCAACTAGTGACACTGATCTCTGCTCCATTGGAGCAGAGATCAGTGTTCACTAAATTAAAGCCCAGCCCCCCACAGTTAGTAACACACCCCTAGGAACACTTAACCCCTACACTGCCACCCACTGATTAACCCCTTTACTGCCAGCGTCATTTACACAGGAATCACTGCATTTATATAGCAGTGATTGCTTTATAAATGACAATGGTCCCAAAAATGTGTCAAAAATGTCCGATGTGTCCGCCATAATGTCGCAGTCACAATAAAAATCGCTGATCGCCGCCATTACTAGTAAAAATAAATTATTAATAAAAATGCCATAAAACTATCCCCTATTTTGTAAACGCTATAACTTTTGTGTAAACCAATCAATAATCGCTTATTGCGATTTTTTTTACCAAAAATATGTAGAAGAATACGTATCGACCTAAACTAATGGAAAAAAATGTTTTTTTATATATTTTTGGGGGATATTTATTATAACAAAAAGTAAAAAATAATGCTTTTTTTTCAAAATTGTCGCTCTATTTTTGTTTATAGCGCAAAAAAAAAAAAAAAACGCAGGGGTGATCAAATACCACCAAAAGAAAGCTCTATTTGTGGGAAAAAAAGGTCACCAATTTTGTTTGGGAGCCACGTCGCATGACCGTGCAATTGTCAGTTAAAGCGATGCAGTGCCGAATCGCAAAAAGTGGTCTGGTCTTTGACCAGCAAAATGGTCTGGGGCTGAAGTGGTTAATGTCTGAAAAAATAGTTTTATGTATATATTTTTCTATTTTTACTTCACCAACTTAGACTATTGTGTTCTGGTCCATCACATATAATTCAGATTGAAAAAAAATTATTCAGATTGAAAAAGCTACTCTATGCTTTGATGTTTGCACTGAACCTTTGCCCCTGCCTGGGCTACACAATTGTCAAACCTCTTAAATCAATAAAAATATTGAAAACGAAAAATCTAGATGGGAGAGCAGGAACCTGTCCAACATACTGCAGCAGCTGTGCAGGTCTGGAAACTCAAGTATATAGACATCAGAAGCTATTCAGAGATTTCTCTCTACAGCATCTACCAAACACTGAAATCATCCAGGCTGTTCAGACTGGCAGGTTAAATGTACGTAGCAACGCTGTTACAATTTAAGTTGTGTTTCAAACTATAAAGTGAGTGACAGCGACATACCTGTGTCCCTGCCGAGAGACTGCAGATAGCGTGCAACTCCCCCGTCAGCCATGAAACAAGATGGCCATTGACAGATAAGGGCCTACAGGAAAACACATACAAAGATATATAACAGAGACTGGCAGGAACACAAATTCATTTTTAAAAACCCAAGTTTCCAGTGCAGAATAGAGAAGTTTTAGAACTTTGTATCAAACTAAATATTGGAAAGAGGTAGTAGAAATAATGGTAACAAATTATGATTTAGCAGGTGAAAAGTTTTTTCGTTTTTTAAAGACGACTCTTGTTGCTGATCTGCGCATGAAAAATGAAGCACCTCCCTGTATATAAGAATGTAAATACCTCTCCTGCAGCCTGCCACGCAGAGCGCTCGATGTGCGATTACGATCCAGCAAGGGGAGAGGTGTGCCTGAAAAAGCCAACAGGTAGAGAGTCCTCTCTACTTGCTTCAATAAAGCTTCTGAGAAGCTACAGAAGTGTGTGGCTTTACTGTTTTGCATTGCACATAAGGACATATGTGATATGTCATATGGTGAAAAGGAGTTACTACTGGGGACAGCTCTAGACTGAAGATGAATATTACAGCAAAAGCTCTTTTTTTTTTTTTTTTTTTACATATCCTGTGTTTTTTTTTTTAAATAGACCCACACATAAAAGTGACTCTGTCCTGAGAGAAGTATAATGCCGCGTACACACGATCGGAATTCTCATTGGAAAAAGCTCTGATGGTTTTCCTGTTGGAATTCCGACAGAATTTTGCTCAAACTGTCTTGCCTACACACAGTCACACCAAATTCCGACAGTCAATAACACCGTGACATACAATACGTTCGACGGCACTATAAAAGGGAAGTTTAATGCTTCCGAGCATGCGTCAAATTGTTTCTGAGCATGCATCGGAATTTTGCGTGTCAGAATTGCATACACACGATCGAATAACCCGAACAGGTTCTCAATCTAAAGACCGTCAGAAATGCCAAAAGAAAAAGACCGATGGGCATACACACGGTCAGAAAATACGATGAAAAGCTCCCATCAGACTGTTTCCATCGGAAATTCCAGCCGTGTGTACATGGCATAAGAAGTACCTCATTTCCGTCTGAAAATTCTAATTGCCTGGCTGTGTCTGACTTACAGCAATACCTCAGTCATTGTGTTCATCCCCCAATCCTTACTTCCGTCACTGCTGGTATCTATATAAAAATACTCACCCACATAGCCAATCCAGTGTTGTCTGGCCATACCTTTGCCACAAGCCCACACAAGTCTGACATCAACGGGAGCCTGCTGTCTCTTCCAAGTTCAGACAGCCAGCCCCCTGATGATGCGCGCCAGCTCTGTCCTCCTCCAGTGCTTCCTGGAATAGGTGAAGTGAATATTCCGGGAGGCTTCAGGAGTGGAGGAGACCTCATTCTCAACTAGGCAAGAATAGGATATAAAGGCAGCTTTATATATTGCAGAAGGGGGTCTGCAACTATGCAAAGTAATGGTAATGAATAAAGGTCCACTTTAAAGCTGTTTCTGTTTTAAAGAAGGACTTTACCCCTTCACCTCATTTGTTTTTTTGAATCCCTGTTTACCTGATGTTGGGTTCTCCTCAATTCAGACACTTACCCGCTCAGCGGATCCAATGTTGTCCTACAGAGATCCGCTTCTCTTCTGCCACCGCTGAGGTCCTGCGCCACCATGTTTTTGTGTGATGTCATCAGGAAGCTGCCCGCATTAAGTACTGTTAAGTCACAGACCCAAAAAATAATTTTCTAGTTGGGTTTCAGGAAAGTGTGTCAGACCTCCTTATCTCTATACTTCAAAAAGGAAACCCCCTTTATGGGACTTTAATAGACCACCGTCATCATCAAAGTACAACTAAAACATCATTTTTATTTATAAGGTACAGAATGATAAAAAGAGACACATAAACACTAGATGTCTCCAGTAAAATATACAACCAAAAAATTGTTACAGCAAAAAAACATCTATACAAAGAGCACTAGTACTCTCGTAGATATCCCAAACCCGACGCGTTTCCAGTTGCTGTTGTTACAGAACTTTCATCAGGGGTAGAGAGCAGGAACTGGTAATATAGTAGTACTTCTTTTTAGAATGTATGAAATGGAAGCGCTTGAAAGTATCAGAATCACTTAAACACAATGGCAGATCTATAAATGGCATGGTAACACATGACGCCGTCCTCCATGAATAGTTTCAGAGTAAAGGATATGAATGTTTCATCCACTTTCCCCAAGGGCTGAAAGGGGTTTATTAGTACTAAGCAACCCCTATCGACAGAATTATCCGCCACAAATAAGGCTTCCCATGTCGCCTATGGGTGTAAATACCGGGAACAAACCGGCGGTGTGTGCTGCATAAGGTCTCAGGCTAATGATGTAGCTTCAGGTAAAAAAAGCTTCAGCCTTCTGAACCACTTTAGAGAAAGCAAGGTGCAATATAAATATACATAATGCTTTTCTTTTGTTTCTTTAACCACTTCAGCCCCGGAAAAGTTGGCTGCTCAATGACCAGGCCATTTTTTGCGATATGTCTCTGCGTCGCTTTAACTGACAATTGCAAAAAAAATTCCCACAAATAGAGCTTTCTTTTGGTGGTATTTGATCATATCTGCGGTTTTTATTTTTTGTGCTATAAACAAAAAAAGAGCGACAATTTTGAAAAAAACGCAATATTTTGTACTTTTTGCTATAATAAATATCCCCAATTAAAAAAAAAAAAGCAATTTGTTTCCTCAGTTTAGGTTGGTATATATTCTTCTACATATTTTTGGTAATAAAAATCTCAAAAAGCGTATATTTATTTGTTTGCGCAAAAGTTATAGCGTCTACAAAATAGGGGATAGATTTATGGCATTTTTATTATTTTTTTTTTTTTTACTAGTAATGGCAGCTTTATTGAGACTGCAACATTATGGCGGACATATCGGACACTTTTGACTTTTGGGTCAATTGACAATTATACAGTGATTAGTGCTATAAAAATGCACTGATTACTGTAATGTATATTACTCATGGCCGGCGGTCATCACGACCGCTGGTCACGAGCATCGGCACCCCAGCTGTGCAGCTCCTCGCGTGCACCTGCTATCCCGCTTAAAGGGACCAACATGTAGCTATGACCTGTCGCAGTATAATGACAGCGGCTGGTCGGCAAGTGGTTAAAGCACTAGTAAACCTTCAAAAAAACGAACAAAAAAATGGCCCCTGCGAGATAATGACATCATGTTCTAGTATCAAATACTAGCACAATATGAAATACTTACCTTAGAACAAAGTCCTCCAGTGGTGTGATATACCTGCTAACAGGGCTTCCATCCTCATCTGGTCTTCCTTCTGGGTTTGCGGGCTCCGGCCGTTTGATTGGCTGAACCATGATGACATCAGTCCTGCGGCACAGCTCTCTCAATGGACTGTATGCTGTCTATTGTGAGTCCATACATTGGCTCTACTAAAGTAATTTTCTCCTAAGCAGTGCACCTTTAGGAGATATTTACTGTGCCTATAGGTAAGCCTTATTATAGGCTTACCTTTAGGTAGATGTAAACAAGGTTACTCTACTACCTTTGAGAATGTATCTCTACCGTATATGACATTTTATTTTATTTCTGAATAATACATGTTTTATTGTTTTTTTGTTGTTCTACAGAGTGAGGAGAGTGAAGGAGAAGAGGTCTATGATGAACTTGACGAGCCAAGGTATATTTTAATATAGTGGTGTTTGTCTTTCTGGTAACACAAAGGGGGATTCATTTAGGCTGGGTTCACACGTATGCAAGTTGGATGTGGATTTCCCAGCATCCAATTCGCATGACAGGAGACTATGACTGGCTCTTAGACATGGGCGCCATCAAAAAATTTGTTTTATTTTGTTCTGTTTCTTACGGGAAAAAAAACGTAATTTGTGTCGATTCGTAAACTTTTCGTTAAAATAACGAAAGTTCGTTATGATGAATTTATCATTATGAGGGGTTCCCACCATCCCTGCGCTGTGCTGACTTCCTCCGATTGGTGAACAAAAACACCAGTCACAATTCTGTTAATTTGGATCTGAAATTCTGAAATTTCATATTTCGTATTAAAATTCGTAAGCATAGAAATTCCCCAATGGGTTCCCACCATCCCTGTGCTGACTTCCTGTAGTTTTAACTTTTAGGTTTGTTAACTTTTCGTAACAATTACCAATTTTCATTATGATGAATTTATCATTATGAGGGGTCCCCACCATCCCTGTGCTGTGCTGACTTCCTCTGATTGGTGCACAAAAACACCAGTCAAAATTCTGTTCATTTGGATCTGAAATTCCAAAATTTCATATTTCGTATAAAATTCGTAAGCATAGAAATTTCCCATTGGGTTCCCACCATCCCTGTGCTGACTTACTGGGGTTTTAACTTTTAGGTTCATTAACCTTTTGTAACAATTATAAATTTTCGTTATGAATTTGGATCCGAAATTCGTAAATGAAATTTCATACGTAATTTGTATGCAAAAAAAATTGTATTTCGGATTCGTACGAATGCACGAATTTCTGGAAATTTGTACGAATTTTGGATTCGCACAAAATGAATCGCACCTGTCTACTGGCTCTTAATGGAGCTGGTTCACACATCTCGGGGGTGGCCACGGAGCACACAGCAGAAGGGTCCTGTGCGTCTTCGGCTCCATTTCGGGTCCGACTTCTGGCAGACATTTCTAAATTGACACTGTCGCAAGGGAAGCTGCTGTTGTGCTAGCTGTCTGGCTGTGTCTGATGAAAATCTAAATTCTATTAACAAAAAATAAATGAAAAAATCACCAAAAAAAACAGTTGGAATGGAAATATTATTGGACAATTTATTGCAAATTTAAAGTGACACTAAGCCAGATAATATTTTTCAAAAAAATACCATACACATCCAGATAACACATAGGTTAAAAGTGGATCTTTTATGCAATTTCCTTCTTTTGGAAGGGCGGCACAGTGGCTAAGAGGTTAGAACTTTCGCCTAGCAGCACTAGGTTAATCTGTTCAAATTCCAACCAGGGCACTACCTGCATGGAGTTTGCATGAAAATATATAATTAAGATACAGTAGACAGCAAGTAATTACCCTAGCAGATAATAAATGAATGTGCCTGAATTAACAAAAAATAGTAATAATATAGTCGGTATCCTCATCCTCATAAATTTGGTATAGAAAGCAAAAATAGGGAAAGGGCCTATACATGGAACACTCCAACCATGGACTAGCCAAACATCCCCCAGTGGAATAAAGGACTGTCTTGATACCCAGAAAGTATAACAAATATAATTAAAATAATTTTTATTTAAACAAGAAAAAATATAAAATTAAAAACATTTGTTGACACACAACATAGTGACAACACATAATCGTGTATTTAGATGGTATGATTAGTTGATAGTTTTTTTTCAACTAGTTTCGCGACTGTTTGTCGCTTCTTCAGGAAAATCTTGGTAATATCTATGATTAAACATATAGCGTCAACATTGATGATAGAATATACAAAACACATATCGAAATTCTTGATGTACAGTGTATTTTTATAGTCATAAATACTTTTAATATTACAGAGCAAATGGCTCACCGCTATAGGGTACCAAGTTGCAGACCAAAATTGGAACACGGGTGGCCCCCACCCACTGGGCTTAGCCACCTTCGGGGCGGACACGGGAGGTTTATGCAGTGCCTTGCGAAAGTATTCGGCCCCCTTGAACTTTTCAACCTTTTGCCACATTTCAGGCTTCAAACATAAAGAAATAAAATTTTAATTTTTTGTGAAGAATCACCAACAAGCGGGACACAATTGTGAAGTGAAACGAAATCTATTGGATATTTTAAACTTCTTTAGCAAATAAAAAACTGAAAAGTGGTGCGTGCAAAATTATTCGTCCCCTTTACTTTCAGTGCAGCAAACTCACTCCAGAAGTTCAGCGAGGATACCTGAATGATCCAATGTTGTCCTAAATGACTGATGGTGATAAATAGAATCCACCTGTGTGTAGCCAAGTGTCTGTATAAATGCACCTGCTCTGTGATAGTCTCAGGGTTCTGTTGAAAGCGCAGAGAGCATCATGAAGACCAAGGAACACACCAGGCAGGTCCGTAATACTGTTGTGGAGAAGTTTAAAGCCGGATTTGGATACAAAAAGATTTCCCAAGCTTTAAACATCCCAAGGAGCACTGTGCAAGCGATCATTTTGAAATGGAAGGAGTATCAGACCACTGCAAATCTACCAAGACCTGGCCGTCCCTCTAAACTTTCAGCTCAGACAAGGAGAAGACTGATCAGAGATGCAGCCAAGAGGCCCATGATCACTCTGGATGAACTGCAGAGAACTACAGCTGAGGTGGGAGAGTCTGTCCATAGGACAACAATCAGTCGTACACTGCACAAATCTGGCCTTTATGGAAGAGTGGCAAGAAGAAAGCCATTTCTCAAAGATATCCATAAAAAGTCTTGTCTAAAGTTTGCCACAAGCCACCTGGGAGACACACCAAACATGTGGAAGAAGGTGCTCTGGTCAGATGAAACCAAAATCAAACTTTTGCCCACAATGCAAAACGATATGTTTGGCGTAAAAGCAACACAGCTCATCACCCTCAACACACCATCCCCACTGTCAAACATGGGGGTGGCAGCATCATGGTTTGGGCCTGCTTTTCTTCAGCAGGGACAGGGAAGATGGTTAAAATTGAGGGGAAGATGGATGCAGCCAAATACAGGACCATTCTAGATGAAAACCTGTTGGAGTCTGCAAAAGACCTGAAACTGGGACGGAGATTTATCTTCCAACAAGACAATGATCCCAAACATACAGAAAAATCTACAAAGGAATGGTTCACAAATAAACGTATCCAGGTGTTAGAATGGCCAAGTCAAAGTCCAGACCTGAATCCAATCGAGAATCTGTGGAAAGAGCTGAAAACTGCTGTTCACAAACGCTCTCCATCCAACCTTACTGAGCTCGAGCTGTTTTGCAATGAAGAATGGGCAAGAATTTCAGTCTCTCGATGTGCAAAACTGATAGAGACATACCCCAAGCGACTTGCAGCTGTAATCACAGCAAAAGGTGGCTCTACAAAGTATTAACGCAAGGGGGCAGAATAATTTTGCATGCCCCACTTTTCATTTTTTTATTAGTTAAAAAAGTTTAAAATATCCAATAGATTTCGTTCCACTTCACAATTGTGTCCCACTTGTTGGTGATTCTTCACAAAAAATTAAAATTTTATATCTTTATGTTTGAAGCCTGAAATGTGGCAAAAGGTTGAAAAGTTCAAGGGGGCCGAATACTTTCACAAGGCACTGTATAAATATAGCCGGCTGGAAAAAGAAAATAGCACCAATATCATCAGTCTTAGTGTATTCTTGTATCATTTAAAAGTTAATACTTTTAGAGACAATTCAATGGCTTTTTTTGCATATACCGATATACTTATCAGCAAATATCGAGGTAAAGTCCACATTGGAGATGGCTGCAGTAATCACAGACGGTCCTTAGAAGGACGGCTAAATATAATGGTCACATAGGGCTAATCCCCTATCGTCAGTCCCCAATCCCAAAGGCAAGGAATGCCTTAGATGTTCTGGCTAAAGATGTTAATCCTAATAAAGCAAATATATAGCACATTAGGAACCCCCCCGGTGGAGCAAGAGCTAAAGGCCAGATATAATAGAGGCTAGATCTATAACAAGTAGTTACCAGGGAATTGATTATGCCGCCGTCTGCTACGCCAACGTCCAGGTGGAGGAGCCGCTCTAACAGGGGGCCATAATGGCTCCCCTTTTTAACCTCCAACCCGGCGGCCGCCGCTCCACGTGCGCATGCGCCACTGTGTGGCCGCGCGCACCAGCTTCCGGCCACACAATGGCACATGTGCATGTGGAGCGGCAGACCCGGCGACGTCATCACTCGGTGCCCGGCGCCGTGGACTTTACCTCGATATTTGCTGATAAGTATATCGGTATGCAAAAAAAGCCATTGAATTGTCTCTAAAAGTATTAACTTTTAAATGATACAAGAATACACTAAGACTGATGATATTGGTGCTATTTTCTTTTTCCAGCCGGCTCTATTTATATAAACCTCCCGTGTCCGCCCCAAGGGTGGCTAAGCCCAGTGGGTGGGGGCCACCCGTGTTCCAATTTTGGTCCGCAACTTGGTACCCTATAGCGGTGAGCCATTTGCTCTGTAATATTAAAAGTGTTTATGACTATAAAAATACACTGTACATCAAGAATTTCGATATGTGTTTTGTATATTCTATCATCAATGTTGACGCTATATGTTTAATCATAGATATTACCAAGATTTTCCTGAAGAAGCGACAAACAGTCGCGAAACTAGTTGAAAAAAACTATCAACTTGGATACTAATCATACCATCTAAATACACGATTGTGTGTTGTAACTATGTTGTGTGTCAACAAATGTTTTTAATTTTATATTTTTTCTTGTTTACCACTTGAGATCCGCGCTATAGTCAATTGACGGCTACAGTGCGGATCTCCTTTTCCGGGACTACGTCTATTGACGTCGTCCCGTGTACGAGCGGCCTGCGCGCGCCCTGAGGGGCGCGCGCGGCGCGCTCTGTGATCGGCGAGTCCATGAGACTCGTCTGTTCACCGATCCGTGCAAGGGGTCGATCCCGACCCCTTATCTTGTGATCAGCTGTCAGCCAATGACAGCTGATCAGGTGACATAACGGAGCCGGTAATCGGCTAGTATTCCTCCTCGCGCTGTCAGCGCAAGGAGAAAAAAAAAAGCCGATCACCGGCGGCCGTGATTGGGACATCAGTCCCGATCACGGCCAGCAATGCAAGCGCCCACCTGCCCCCTGCCAGTGCCCACCTGCCCCCTGCAGTGCCACCCTAATAAAAAGTAAGTGCCCCCGTCAGTGCCACCCAGCAGTGCCCATAGTGCCACCCAGCAGTGCCCATAGTGCCACCCAGCAGTGCCCAGAATCTGCCTCAAAGGTGCTGCACCCCAGTGCCGCCCATCAGCACCCAGCAGTGCCGCCCATCAGTGCCCAGGAGTGCCGCCCAGCAGTGCCACCTATCAGAGCCACCTATCAGTGCCCATCAGTCCCATCTATAAGTGGTACCTATCAGTGCCCATCCGTGCCACCCATCCGTGCCACCCATCCGTGCCACCCATCCGTACCACCCATCCGTGCCATCTTATCTGTGCCCATCTTTGCCCATCAGTGCCGCCTTATCTGTGCCCATCGGTGCCGCCTTATCTGTGCCTATTAGTGCCGCCTTAACTATGCCTATCAGTGCCCACCAGTGAAGCCTATCAGTGCCCACCAATGCAGCCTATCAGTGCCCACCAATGCAGCCCATCAGTGCCCACCAATGCACCCTATCAGTGCCGCCTAATCAGCGCACTTTAATGAAGGAGAAAAATGACCCATTTGCAAAATTTTATAACAAACTATTAAAACATGATTTTTTTTTTTTTTTGCATCTTTTTTTGTTTGTTTAGCAAAAAATAAAACTCAGAGCTGTAACTAAATACCACCAAAAGAAAGCTCTATTTGTGGGAAAAAAATGATAAAAATTTAATTTGGGTACAGTGTTGTATGCCCGCGCAATTGTCATTCAAAGTGCATCAGCGCTGAAAGCTGAAAATTGGTCTGGGACTGAGGGGGGTTTAAGTGCCCAGTAAGCAAGTGGTTAAATAAAAATTATTTTAATTATATTTGTTATACTTTCTGGGTATCAAGACAGTCCTTTATTCCACTGGGGGATGTTTGGCTAATTACCCTAGCAGTCAACCATAGCACATTATTTTGTTTTTTATTTTATAAATTTATATATTTTGTGTTCCAGTTAGATAACATTTACATTTTCATGACTGTACTCACTATAGGAAAGAACAAGAAAAAGATGAAAAGAAGAGAAAAAAGGAACTGGAGCAAGCCAGGAAAGAGCAAAAGGACAAAGAAAAGAAGGAACAAGAGATACGAAAAAAATTTAAGGTGAGCTTATCAGCTGCTTTAACCACTTTTTTGTGATACGGCACTGCGTTGCTTTAACTGACAATTGCGCGGTCATGCGATGCTGTACTCAAACCATGTCCCCTTTTTTTCTCACAAATAGAGCCTTCTTTTGGTGGTATTTGATCACCTCTGCGGTTTTTATTTTTTGCGCTATAAACAAAAAAAGACAATTTTGGAAAAAAAAACAAATATCCCCAAAAATAAAACATAAATAAAAAATGTCTCCATCAGTTTAGGCCAATATGTATTCTTCAACATATTTTTGGTAAAAAAAATTGCAATAAGTGTATATTGATTGCTTTGTGCAAAAGTTATAGCGTCTACAAAACAGGAAATAGATTTATAGCAGCATTTTATTATTATTATTTTTTTACTAGCAATGGCGGCAATCTGCGATTTTTAGCAGGACTGGGACATTGAGGTGGACAGATCGGACACTTTTGACACTTTTTTGGGACCAGTGACATTTATACAGCGATCAGAGCTAAAAATAGCCACTGATTACTGTATAAATGTCACTGGCAGGGAAGGGGTTAACACTAGGGGGAGATCAAGGGGTTAAATGTGTTCCCTGGGTGTGTTCTAACTGTAGGGGGATGGGCTACCTAGGACATGACAGAGATCGCTGTTCCTGATGACTGGAAAAAGAAGATCTCTGACATGTCACTAGGCAGAATGGGGAATTGCCTTGTTTACATAGGCAGTTCCCCGTTCTGCCTCTGTGCACCGCGACCGCGGGTCGCCGGCGAACATCAAGTCCGCGGGACCCACGTGTCTGCTAGCCTCCCTGCACAGACCAACGTACAGCTACGGCAGTTTGTGCAAGAGAGCCGACCTGCCGCAGTATAATGATGGCGGCTGGTCGGCAAGATGTTAACCAAAGCAAAATTTCCAGGCGTACAATCCCAAGATAATTAGGAAAACTTGGACAAGAGTAGGTAGTAAAGTGGTCAATGGCTGCCATAGTTTTCTTTAGTGAAAGAATAGACTGGTGCACCACCTATTGACATGTTGTTGTCTTTCAAGTTATTCTGCAATTGTAAAAGTAGAACTATAGACAAAACCTTTTTTTTTTTCCATTTTGGATAGAGTAAGGGAGGGTTATAACCCCTGTCAGTTTTTTTGTTTTGTTTTGCCATCTGTATTCAATTCATTAAATTTCACTTCACTTCCTGTCCCATAGCCAAAATGGGAGGTTCGAGGAATTCCTGCTCTGGAAAAAGATGGTGTGGTTGTTTTTAAGGAGCACCATATGATGATACTTGAACAAAAAAGAGCTGCATGGTCAAGTTGCCAGAAAGAAGCCTTTACTGTACAAGTGCCACAAAAAAGCCCTGTTACAATATGCCCAACAACACCTTGAAATGCCTCATTGACTTTTTCTGGCATTGGCGTAGTAAAGGCTTCCTTCTGGCAGCTCAACCATGCAGCTCTTTTTTGTTCATGTATCATTGAATTGTGCTCCTTAAGACCGGGGTGCTTTGCAGGCGCTACAGTGCTAAAAATAGCACCCGCAAAGCGCCCTGAAACAGCCGCTGCTGTCTCTCCAGTGTGAAAGCCAGAGGGCTTATTGGGATTTTGTTTTACTAAAAATATGTAGCAGAATACATATTGGCCTTAAATGATGAAGAAATTAGAATTTTTAATATGTTTTGTATTAGATATGTTTTATAGCAGAAAGTAAAATATGTTTTTTTTTTTTTAACTGTTATGCTTTTTTGTTTATAGTGCAAAAAATAAAAAACACAGAGGTGATCAAATATCACCAAAGAAAGTTCTATTTGTGGGAAAAAGGGACATACATTTTATTTGGGCACAACACGACTGCACAATTGTCATTTAAAGCAACGCAGTGACTTATTGCAAAAATGGCCCGGTCATGACGGTGGATAAACCTTCCAGAGCTGAAGATGTTAATAATAGTAGGCTACAATTAATTGAAATACAGTGTGAAAATATATATATGATTTTATATTTTTTCCATAGATATGCTTTAAGGCTGGGTTCATACCTATGCGAATTGGATGCGGGTTTCTCCACATCAAATCCTGGCTCTCTATGGAGTCAGTTCACATATTTTCAGGGTGGCTGCGGAGCGCACTGCACAGAAACGCTGTGCGTCTTTAGCTCTATTTCAGGGCCGAATTCAGGCAAATATTTGGCCCTGATTCATCTCTGATATGGAGAACAGGGATGCATAGCGATTTCTGAAAAAATAAAAAGGTGATCTAACACCCTACACTGTCCTCGCCCCCAGCTGGACTTACAGTTGTGCTCAGAAGTTTACATACTCTGGCAGAATTTATGATTTCTTGGCCATTTTTCAGAGACTATGAATGATAACACAAAAACATTTCTTTCACTCATGATTAGCGTTTGGCTGAAGCCATTTATTATTAATCAACTGTGTTTACTCTTTTTAAATCATAATGATAACAGAAACTAGCCAAATGACCCTGATCAAAAGTTTATATACCCCAGTTCCTAATACTGCGTATTGCCCCCTTTAACATCAATGACAGCTTGAAGTCTTATGTAGTATTTGAGGATGAGGCTCTTTATCCTCTCAGATGGTAAAGCTGCCCATTCCTTTTGGCAAAAAGCCTCCAGTTCCTGTAAATTCTTGGGCTGTCTTGCATGAATTGCACGTTTGAGATCTCCCCAGAGTGGCTCAATAATATTGAGGTCAGGAGACTGAGATGCCACTCCAGAACCTTCATTTTATTCTGCTGTAGCCAATGACAGGTAGACTTGGCCTTGTGTTTTGGATCATTGTCATGTTGGAATGTCCGAGTACGTCCCATGCGCAGCTTCCTGGCTGATGAATGCAAATGTTCCTCCAGTATTTTTTGATAACATACTGCATTCATCTTGCCAACGGTTTCTGACCAAATTTCCTGTGCCTTTGTAGCTCCCACATCCCCAAACCATCAGCGATCCACCTCTGTACCTTTCATCATAGGCCTTGTTGACTCCTCTCCTCATGTAGCGTTTATGGTTGTGGCCAAAAAGCTAAATTTTTGTCTCATCACTCCAAATGACTTTGTGCCAGAAGGTTGAGGCTTGTCTCTGTGCTGTTTGGCGTATTGTAAGCGGGATACTTTGTGGCATTTGCATAGTAATGGCTTTCTTCTGGCGACTCGACCATGCAGCCCACCTTCTTTCAAGTGCCTCCTTATTGTGCGTCTTGAAACAGCCACATTATCATTCGTATTCTCTGAAAAATGGCCAAGAAATCATACATTCTGCCAGGGTATGTAAACTTATGAGCACAACTGTATCTTCATAGGTGGTGAGCTTTCAGTGCTCACACACATAGCGGTCCAGAGATTTGAATACCCGACTTTCTCACCCTAATTTCTGCAGGGCTTCTGGGACAGATGAGAGTCGCTCTGATCCATCCCCATTTTTTTCTGCAAAGTCAATTATATACTTCAACCGCTTGGCGCCGGCGCCTCCTGGCTCCTTAAGGGGTTTTAGATGCTGGGAGGCAGGGCGGGGTTTAGGGTCATGTGAACACTGATTGGCTGTCACAAAGTCAGAAAGCGTTGATCGGAAGCTTTCTGTTAACCACCATAACTGTGTTCTCGGCACAGCTGTTTTTGCAATATTGCACACAATATATTGCTCAACACCAAGGCCCACCTATATTTGCGTGCTGTTGGCGCCAAGAAGTTAAATGTGTGTTTTTGGGTTTAAAAAAGTTTTAATGTTTATTTTCTTTTTCTTCACAGTTAACAAGTAAGATTGAGGTTATTCATCAAGTCAAGGCCAGCGTGGACCACAAAGGTGGTAAAAATGAACTCTCTTTCAAGAATGGCGATGAGATTGAAATCATAAGGGTCACAGATAACCCTGAAGGAAAATGGCTGGGTAGAATGAATGGAATCTGTGAGTATATGTCAAATCACTCGTTTACCATCCAAATTGGTTTTACTTTTACTGTCAACAGGAGAGAAAGTAAGCAAAAGTCTCTCTGGAACCCTGGATAGCAGCAAAAACCAGACAGGGGTTCTATTATATTAACATTCTTTCCAAAACTGAAAAAAAGAGGCTTGACATACACTTTAAGGAGTCTATTTATAAAAAAAAAGACTGTGCGAATGTCTCAAGCCATCACGAATCATCCCCATAATTTGTCCAACACAGTTATTTCCTATGATTGTCAGCCCCCTCTAGTGGCCATAATGCAGTATTTTTCTGATATTTAAAAAGAAAATGACTGCATAATGGCTACTAGAGGAAGATGACGATCATAGGAAATAAACATATTACGGTGATTATTTGTGACTTCTGTGTGAATGATTGAGACATTCGCATAGTCAATTTTTTATAAATAGGGTCCTAAGTGTTGGGGTAAAGGCCAGGGGTTTGGAGGTTAAAGCGGTAGTAAACCCGAAAATTTATTTTTTATTTTTTTAAACCTGCAAAGCAAAAGGCATAATGAGCTAGTATGCACCGCATACTAGCTCATTATGAAATACTTACCTTAGAACGAGGCCCCGACATCTGGCCCGATCCACGCCGAGGGAGCTGACATGCTCCCTCGGCGTTTCTTCCGGGCATCGCGGCTCCGGCGCTGTGAGTGGCCGGAGCCGCGATATCGTCACTCCCGCACATGCGCGCGGGAGATTTCATTCCGGCCGGCCGGCCACTGCCGGATTTTCAGGCCGAGAGTCCCCTTGTGCGCATGCGCCGCTGCAGTCAGCGGCGCATACCGAGGGGAATATCTCCTCAAACCGTACAGGTTTAGGAGATATTTTTTTTTACCTACAGGTAAGCCTTATTATAGGCTTTCCTGTAGGTAAAAGTTAAAAATGTGAGTATACAACCACTTTAAGCTTTAGATTAAATGATGAGGGCAAAAGGTTAAACCCCAATGTTTTTGTAATTTTGGATATGGTAGGGGAGGATTAGAACCTCTGTCAGTTTTTTATTGTTGTCTGTGTCCCCCACTGGGGAGATTCATTCTCTTTCTTTGTTCTGGTGAACATTGCCACTGAGTCGGAAAGGAATAGGAAATCCAAAATTCTAAGTTGTCGCCAGACATAAATAGAAGGAAACGTTTTTCTAACACAATTGTTCCAGGGATAACAAAAAGTGGATTTTCCTTGTTTTTAAGAGATTTCATTCTCTTTTCTGTTATGTATACAACACAGAAAATGAAGGCATATCAGAGACAGCAAAGAAAAAAATTACAGGGTTTTTTATATAGTTTAGGGGGAATATTTATAAATCAATTAATCTGACATTCACCAAGCATTTACAGTGCCTTGAAAAAGTATTCACACCCCTTGAAATTTTCCACATTTTGTCATGTTACAACCAAAAACTTAAATTTATTATTGGGATTTTATGTGATAGACCAACACAAAGTGGCACATAAAATTGTGAAGTGGAAGGAAAATGATAAATGGTTTTCAACATTTTTTACAAATAAATATGTGAAAAGTGTGGTGTGCATTTGTGTTCAGCCCCCCTGAGTCAATACTTTGTAGAACCACCTTTCTCTGCAATTACAGCTGCAGATCTTTTTGGGGATGTCTCTACCAGCTTTGCACATCTAGAGAGTGATATTTTTTCCCATTCTTCTTTGCAAAATAGCTCAAGCTCTATTAAATTGGATGAAGAGCATCTCTGAACGGTCAACGTCTAGACCAATTAAACTGGATTTAGGTCTGGACTTTGACTTGGCCATTCTAACACATGAATATGATTTGATCTAAACCGCTCCATTGTAGCTCTGGCTGTATCTTTAGGGTTGTTGTCCTGCTGGAAGGTGAACCTCCGCCCCAGTCTCAAGTCTTTTGCAGAATCTAACAGGTTTTCTTCTAAGATTGCCCTGTATTTGGCTCCATCCATCTTCCCATCAACTCTGACCAGCTTCCCTGTCCCTGCTGAAGAAAAGCATCCCCACAACATGATTCTGCAAACACCATGTTTCACGGTGTGTTCAGGGTGATGTGCAGTGTTCGTTTTCTGCCACACATAGCGTTTTGCTTTCAGGCCAAAAAGTTCAAATTTGGTGTCATCTGACCAGAGCACCTTCTTCCACATGTTTGTGTCCCCCACATGGCTTCTCGCAAAATTCAAACAGGACTTCTTATGGCTTTCTTTCAACAATGGCTTTTTTCTTGCCACTCTTCCATAAAGGCCAGATTTGTGGAGTGCACAACTAGGGCTGCATTCCCACCTGAGCATTTCAAAGTCGATTTTGCCATGTTTTTGCCACAATTTTGTACAGGTCACCAATGTAAAAAGCAGAAAAACACTTATAATCTGCCCCATAGAAGCTCATGTACTTTTTTGAGCTTAAGGCATTTTTCAGGCATTTTTCTTTAGGTGACAAATGCTCAGATGTGAACAGGTGTCATTGAAATTAATGGGATTTTGCTTGTTGCCTGTTTTTCAGGCCTTTTTTCTGGCGTTTTATGAGCTGAAACTGCTTAGGTCTGAATGCAGCCTAATGGTTGTCCTGTGGACAAATGCTCCAACCTGAGCTGTGGATCTCTACAGCTCCCCCAGAGTTACCATGGGCCTCTTGGTTGCTTCTCTGATTAATGCTATCCTTGCCCAGCCATCAGTTTAGGAGGATGGACGCATCTTGGTAGGTTTGCAGTTGTGCCATTCTCTTTCCATTTTCAGATGATGGATTGAACAGTGCTTCGTGAGATGTTCAAAACTTGGGATTTTTTTTATAACCTAACCCTGCTTTAAACTTCTCCACAACATCATCCCTGACCTGTCTGGTGGGTTCCTTGGGGGTTCCTTGGCCTTCATGATAGTGTTTCTTCAAAAAGGTTCTCAAAAAAACCTCTGAGGGCTTCAAAGCTGTATTTATACTGAGATTAAATTACTAATTAGGTGACTTCTGAAGGCAATTGGTTTCATTAGATTTTAGTTTGGGGTATTAGAGTAAAGGGGACTGAATACAAATGCATGCCACACAAAAATGTTGAAAACCAGTTATCATTTTCCTTACACTTCACAATTATGTGCCACTTTGTGGTGGTCTATCACATAAAATCCCAATAAAATAAATGTAATTTTTGGTTGTAACATGAGAAAATGTGAAAAATTTGAAGGGATACAAATACTTTTTCAAGGCACTGTACTGCAGATGAATCTACCAGGTGCAAGTGTTTTACTGATTCGCGGCTAATGACTGGTAAATGTCACATTCACTGCATTATACAGTGGGGAAAATAATTATTTGATTCCTGCATATTTTATAAGTTTTCCCACTTACAAAGAAATGAAGGGTCTATATTTTTTATCATAGGTGTATTTTAAATGATAGAGACAGAACATCAACCACAAATCCAGAAAAAACACATGATACAAATGTTATAAATTGAGATCAGGGGTTAAAAGAAGTATTTGATCCCCTACCTTCCAGCAATAACTCTGGCTCCCACAGACTTGCTACAGTATGTGGTACTCAGATTAGTCCAGTGAATGCAAGAAAGTGCTCCTAACGACAACTCGTTATGTGTATAAGAGACACCTGTCCACAGAATCCCTTCAAACCTCACCATCTTAGGCAAGACCAAGGAGCTGTCAAAGGACGTCAGAGACAAGCTATATATATAAGTATCCCAAATACAGCCAGAGAAATCCCAATGGTGGGTATCCACCCCAATTATATGCAAAGCACTATCCACTAGGGAAATGGGGAATGGTGAGTAGCATCGGGGTTTTGTTCTACCCAATAGGTAACAGGTAACTATAAACACAAAATTGGCATAAAAACCACACGTTTTTATTAGAAAAGCTAAAACACCCCCCCTTACATTGAAATCGGGGAATTTGACTCAACTTTCAAGTATAAATGACATGTACAAAGTATTCAAAATAACATAAAAACAATATACACAAGATCATTCACTTCATCCACGTGTTTCGACTAGAATGGTCTTCCTCAGGGGCTTCCCTTGGGTTGCACATCAAAGAATATTCTAGATATTATACACATTTGTCCTAGAATATTCTTTGATGTGCTAACCAAGGGCAAAACCCTGAGGAAGACCATTCTGGTCGAAACACATCGGGCCGCTTGGAAAACATAACCTCATCATATTTAGATTAAAGTTAATGATATTGTGTATATTGTTTTTATGTTATTTAGCATACTTTGTACCTGTCATTTATACTTGAAAGTTGAGTCAAATTCCCTGATTCCAATATAGAGGGGGTGTTTTAGCTTTTCTAACACAAAAATTTGCTTTTTATGTCAATTTTGTGTTTATACTTACCTGTTACCTATTGGGTATCACAAAACCTGGTGCTCCTCACCATTCCCCATTTCCCTAGTGTCCCTAGTGCTTGACATCAGGGACAAGATTGTAGACAAGCATAAGGCTGGAATTGGCTACAAGACCATCAGCAAAAAGATTGGTGAGACGGAGACAACTGTTGGATTGATTATTCGCAAATGGAAGAAATACAAAATAACCATCAATCGCCCTCGGTCTGGAGCTCCATGCAAGAATTTGCCTCATGGGGTAATGATGATCATGAGAAAAGTGAGGGATCAGCCCAGAACTACACAGGAGAAGCTTGTGAATGGTAGCACAATACGGTGCCATGGATTAAAATCCTGCAGCACCCGCAAGGGCCCCCTCCTCAATAAGGCACATGTACAGGCCAGTCTGAAGCTTGCCAATGAAAATCGAAATAATTCATTTTAGGATTGGGAGAAAGTGCTGTGTTCAGATGCAGTGCCGGCTGGTGTTTTTTTTTGGGGGGGCAGCAAACAACCCCCCCAGCACCTCAAACCCCCCCCCCCGCTCGCTTGCTGTCTTACCCCATCTAGATGGCAGTCATTGGCAGTGGGCAGCGGCTCCTGTGTCCTCTCGTCCATCACGACGGTCATGCTTCTCCTCCCCTCCTCCTAGGCATCCAATAGGATCGTCTGTCCTTTCAGTCAATCGGGTGACTGGTCTCATAACCCGCTTCCTGATTGGCCGGGAGGAGGAACAGTGTTATATGAATATTCATTCTCTATTGTAACACACCTGGGTTGGCTTGGTTCGCATTCTCTGCACCCCAAGCCCACCCTATTTTGAAGCCTATTAGAGCCTCTGCCTCTTAGTCCTTGTACACACGGTCGGACATTCCGACAACCAAATCCGTCGGATTTTGTCCGATGGATCTTGTCCAAAACTGTTGCATACACACGGTCGGACAAAGTTGTCGGAAAATCCAATCTTTCAGAACGTGATGACGTAATTTCGTTACGATGGGACTACGTTCAGGCTAGTAGCCAATAGCTTTGATGTAGGAATTTGATCTGAGCATGCGTGGCACTTTGTCCGATCGGAATTCTCTACACATGATCGGAGTATGTCCGATCGGACCAGTTTGTCGGAAAATATTTCCAGCAAGTTGGAAAATTTGGTCCGACGGATATTCCAACGGAAACAGTCCGATGCATACCACATACAGTTGGATTATCCGACAAAACGGTCCGATAGGACACATTCCGACGGATTCTCCGACCGTGTGTACAAGGGCTCATAAGGTGCTTCAAAAAAAAACAGTTGGAATCGATGCATCTGGCATCCTGAAAGGGGCCGGATGCATGGATGCACCCCCTATGGACGGGCCGCTCCTGGTCAGATGAGACCAAAATTAAACTCTTTGGCATTAACGCAACTCAACATGTTTGGAGGAAGGAAAATTCTGACTGTGACCCTAAAAACACCATCCATACAGTCAAGCATGGAGGTGGAAACATTATGCTTTGGGGCTATTTCTGTTATAAAGGTACAGACGGACTCTGCCACATTGAGGGGCCAATGAATAGGGCCATGTATTGATGGGTCATGAATGAGTCTTCCATCATGACAATGACCCAAAACATACTGCCTAGGCAACAAAGGAGTGACTCAAGAAGAAGCACATTAATGTCATGGAGTGGCCTAGCCAGTAATCCAGACCTTAAAGTGGAGTTCCACCCAAGGGTGGAACTTCTGCTTATCTGTCTCCTCCCCCCCTTTGGTGCCACATTTGGCACCTTTCAGGGGGGAAGGGGTACCTGTTTTTGACAGGTACCCTGTCCCTACTTCCGTCAGACCTCGCTGCGGCAAGGTACATTGAAAGTCCGGCCCCCTCTTCCTTCCCTTGCTGTCGGGCCAGTAGGAGAGCACAGCGCGCTTCGCGCATGCACAGCCAAGTTCCCTTACCAGCAGTGGCGGCGGCAGCACCAGACAGCAGATAGAAAAATAGGCTGTGGTGCCAACATTGCTGGACTTCAGGAAGGGTGAGTGTCTTAATATTAAAAGTCAGCAGGTACAGTATGTGTAGCTGCTGACTTAGAATTTTTTGGGGGGAGGCGGAACTCCACTTTAATCCTATTGAAAATATATGGAAGGAGCTGAAACTTCGATTTGTCAAGTGACAGCCAAGAAACCTTAAAGCGGAGGTCCACCCTAAAGTGGACCTTCCACTCATTGGAATCCTCCCCCCCTCCGGCGCCACAATTGGCACCTTTCAGGGGGGTGCAGGTACCTGTACAGTACAGGTATCTGCACCCACTTCCGGCGTAGATTCTGCAGAAAGGAACGCCCCTTTCCGCAGAATCCACGCCCCTTTCCGAAAGTCCCCCGCTGCCTGCTGGGAAACACACGGATCCCAGAGACAGCGGGGACCATCCATATTGTGCAGCGCGACTTGCGCATGCGCAGTAGGGAACCGGGAAATGAAGCCGAGAGGCTACACTTCCTGATTCCCATACCCAAGATGGCGGCGGCAGCACCCGAGAGACGATCGAGAGATCGGCTTCGGGTGCCGACATCGCGGGCGCGCTGGGCGGGTAAGTGTCCTTATTTTAAAAGTCAGCAGCTGCAGTATTTGTAGCTGCTGGCTTTTAAAAAAAAAAAAAACGGAGGCCTATTAGGTTAATGTCTATGTTTTAGGAAATAGACTACTGCTCCCAGCCAGTCCAACTTGCAAATCATGTGTTCCCCGGCCACACTGATTTGACACACACATCCCCACAGTGTCTTCTCTGATACAGGACTCTTCACCATCCATGTGCATGATAAAGACTCTGCTAGTGACCGTGTAGAAGCAGAGTTCCTTTACAGAATCCCTGGCACATCCTCCAGCCATCCACTGTGGTAACACTCACCGACCTCCCATGTTCCAGCCCTGGGTCCTTGATGAGGAACTTTCCCGGACCATGCGTTCTGACAGCTTCTCCTGCCCCTCTGCTCCAGGAGTTCCCTGCCAATGGCCCTGTGGTGAGAGAGACATTGCCAGTGACCGTGTAAAGGCAATGTTCCCTCACAGTTCTCCCCGGGGCCTCCTCCTGCGATCCCACACCCCCCAGATGGGGGTGTGATCCTGCGGCTGTCTAGCACTCCATTCCTCACGTCACCCAGTCGACTACTCCTCCCCAGCAACATTGGCAGGGGGCGGGCCTCAGCATATATAGGAGGCCCTCCCCCTGCTACTGCCAGTTAGGGATTGGTCAGGGCTCCCACATGGGCTGCCTGTCACTCCAGCTCTAGGTCCAGCCTCCTCTTCCAGAACATTCTCCCTGGAAGCAGGGGAGGAGCCTCAGAACCAGAGCACAAGTAGCCACACCCACTTCTACTCTAACCACTCTCAGAATCAAAACAGACAAGCCTAGCTTGCAGCATAAGCCTGCCTAAATTTGCCTGTGCTGAACAAACCTAAAATAAAAAAAATAACCCTTACTAGCACCTACCTTTTGGTAGAGGGTGCTACATTTGTATCGTGTTTTTTCTGGATTTGTGGTTGATGTTCTGTCTCTATCATTTAACCCTTTCCCGCCGAGCGTACGCACATCTGCGTACTCGGCTTCCGGGGGTTATACCGGGATGATGCCCGCACCTGCAGGCATCATCCCGGTACCGATTTTTACAGCAGGCGATTGGCTATCCAGGCATAACAACCGATGCGGCTAAAAGCCGCTCGGCTGTTATGCCGGAGGAGCGGGAGGGGACGCCCCCCCCTCCCGCCGCCTCTCGCCGCTGTTACCGGTGCTCCCGCTCGATCGGGAGCACCGATTAAAGATCCGTCGGCTCTGGCTGCTGGGGAGGAACTGGAACGAAGCCGTAATCGGCTTCGTTCCAGTCTCCTCATCGTAAACACGGAAGCGACGTCATGACGTCACTTCCCGTTTACTCGGCTGCCAATGGCGCCGGTTTTAAAAAAATATCCGGTATTCAGAATCGCCGTTTTCGGCGATCTGAATACACTGAAGTGTAAAGGAGGGGTGGGGGGTCTTTTAGACCCCCGATCCCTCCATAAAGAGTACCTGTCACCGCCTATTACTGTCACAAGGGATGTTTACATTCCTTGTGACAGCAATAAAAGTGATCAAATTTTTTTTTTTTTTTTTTAAACAATTTAGTCATTTAAAAATAAATAAAATAAATAAAAAAAAAAAAAAAAAATTTTCAAAGCGCCCGCCGTCCCCGCGAGCTCGCGAAGCAAAGAAAACGCATGCGGAAGTCGCGCCCGCGTACGTAAACGGTGTTCAAGTCACACATGTGAGGTATCAGCCGCGATCGTCAGAGCGAGAGCAATAATTCTAGCAGTAGACCTCCTCTGTAACGCTAACCTGGTAACCGTAAAAAATGTTTAAAGCGTCGCCTATTGAGATTTTTAGGTACCGTACTTTGTCGTCAATCTACAAGTGCGCGCAATTATAAAGTGTGACATGTTTGGTATCTATTTACTCGGCGTAACATTATCTTTCACATTTCGCAAAAAAATTGGGCTAATTTTACTGTTTTGTTTTTTTTTTATTCATGAAAGTGTCCCTTTTCCCAAAAAGTTGCGTTTAAAACACCACTGCGCAAATACCGTGTGACATAAAATATTGCAACAATCGCCGTTTTATTCTCTAGAGCCTCTGCTAAAAAAATATATATAATGTTTGGGGGTTCCAAGTAATTTTCTAGCAAAAAATATGGATTTTAACTTGTAAACACCAAATTCCAAAAATAGGCTTAGTCATGAAAGGGTTAAAATACACCTATGACAAAAAATAAATAAAAAAAGAGACCCTTCATTTCTTGGTAAGTGGGCAAACCTACAAAATCTGCAGGGGATCAAATAATAATTTTCACCACTGTAAATACGTCCTAGCGTTAGAATGAATGTATAATCATTTCAATGGTTTATATAAACATAAAAAAAAACAGCTTGATAGAAATACATTATCCATATGTGCTAAAGCTTTTGAATCCTTGTTTCTGTTTTTTATGTTGTAATTAGTGATGACCGAACGGTTCGCCCGGCGGTCGTTTTGCGGCGAATTTCGGCCGTTCGCGGTCCGCTCGTTCGCTCGACTATTGGCGTTGTTCGCCCTGGCGGACTTACGTGTTTAATGTGTAAAAGAACTTTGACCTATGATGACACATCCATCATGGGCTACAGTACATAGGGTTGAGTGCGGTACAGTCTGCTGTTCTGTAAGGACCGCTATCGGTCCACAATAGATAGGGTTGAGGTGCACCACTGCTGACCGCTGCCCTATACTGCAGCAGTCCTTCATTGGTATAGGGACTGAAGTACAGTCTGCTAATCACTAACACACAACCTGCTTGGTCCACAAAAGTTCTTATAAGGACTGGTAACTTGGTCTAGGGTGCTACAGTACATAGGGTTGAGTGCGGTACAGTCTGCTATTCTATAAGGACTGTTATCGGTCCACAATACATAGGGTTGAGGTGCACTACTGCTGACCGCTGCCCTATACTGCAGCAGTCCTTCATTGGTATAGGGACTGACGTACAGTCTGCTAATCACTAACACATAACCTGCTTGGTCCACAAAAGTTCTTATAAGGACTGGTAACTTGGTCTAGGGTGCTACAGTACATAGGGTTGAGTGAGGTACAGTCTGCTATTCTATAAGGACTGTTATTGGTCCACAATACATAGGGTTGAGGTGCACTACCTTCTTTCTTCATTTGGCTCACTTCCTTGTCCCAAAAAAGCACACCGTACTATATGCCCCTACCCTCCTCTTTGAGGAGGTTGAGCGGTGTCATATTTCTACTGGGGCTGCTTATGATATCCCTGTGCTGTGCTGACTTCCTCCTGGGGGTTCTTATTATGAGGGGATCACACCATCCCTGTGCTGTGCTAAATTACTCCTGGGGGTTCTTATAGTGAGGGGATCACACCATCCCTGTGCTGTGCTGAGTTTCTCCTGGGCCTGCTTATTATGAGGGGATCACACCATCCCTGTGCTGTGCTGAGTTTCTCCTGGGCCTGCTTATTATGAGGGGATCACACCATCCCTGTGCTGTGCTGACTTCCTCCTGGGGGTTCTTATTATGAGGGGATCACACCATCCCTGTGCTGTGCTGAGTTTCTCCTGGGCCTGCTTATTATGAGGGGATCACACCATCCCTGTGCTGTGCTGACTTACTCCTGGGGCTGCTTACGGTGCTGCTGTCAGTGCTGTATATCACGGTGCTGCTGTCAGTGCTGTATATCACGGTGCTGGTGTGAGTGCTTAATGTCACGGTGCTGCTGTCAGTGCTGTATATCACGGTGCTGATGTCAGTGCTTAATGTCACGCTTCTGATGTCAGTACTCTCTATCACGGTGCTGCTGCCAGTGCTGTATATCACTGTGCTGATGTCAGTGCTGTATGTCACGCTTCTGATGTCAGTGCTCTCTATCACGGTGCTGCTGTCAGTGCTGTATATCACGGTGCTGATGTCAGTGCTGTATGTCACGCTTCTGATGTCAGTGCTCTCTATCACGGTGCTGCTTTCAGTGCTGTATATCACGGTGCTGATGTCAGTGCTGTATGTCACGCTTCTGATGTCAGTGCCCTCTATGGCGGTGCTGTTGTCAGATGACTCTATCACGGTGCAGGTGTCATTGCTGTATGTCACGCTTCTGATGTCAGTGCTCGCTATCACGGTGCTGCTGTCAGTGCTGTATATCACGGTGCTGGTGTCAGTGCTCTCTATCACTGTGTTGCTGTCAATGCTGTATGTCACGGTGCTGGTGTTAATGCTTTATGTCACGCTGCTGATGTCAGTGCCCTCTATCACGGTGCTGTTGTCAGATGCCTCTATCACGGTGCATGTGTCATTGCTGTATGTCACGCTGCTGGTGATCATCTCCTGCACCCTCTTCTTTGCCTACCCTGGTCCCTGACCTTCCCTCTCCTCCATTGCCTTCATGCGCTCCACAGTCCTGAATTGTCAGAACAATTTCCCATATAAAAAAAGAATGCTTGTAGTTATCGATCCCAAATTCACCTCATACATGTGTTATGTCATTGGCCATGTGGTGGGACTATGTTTGCCCAGCTAATAATTATCTTGTGGCTGCAAATTTGACCTAAAGGTTTGCGAAGTTCGCCTCCCATTGAAGTCAATGGGGCCCGCCGCGAACGTTCGGTTTCGCGAACGGTCGGCCTCGTTCGCGGTCCGCGTTCGCGAAACGTCCCGTCGGAGGTTCGGGACCGCACTCAACCCTATGTACTGTAGCACCCTAGACCAAGTTACAAGTCCTTATAGGAACTTTTGTGGACCAAGCAGGTTGTGTGTTAGTGATTAGCAGACTGTACTTCAGTCCCTATACCAATGAAGGACTGCTGCAGTATAGGGCAGCGGTCAGCAGTGGTGCACCTCAACCCTATCTATTGTGGACCGATAGCGGTCCTTACAGAACAGCAGACTGTACCGCACTCAACCCTATGTACTGTAGCACCCTAGACCAAGTTACCAGTCCTTATAAGAACTTTTGTGGACCAAGCAGGTTGTGTGTTAGTGATTAGCAGACTGTACTTCAGTCCCTATACCAATGAAGGACTGCTGCAGTATAGGGCAGCGGTCAGCAGTGGTGCACCTCAACCCTATGTATTGTGGACCGATAGCGGTCCTTACAGAACAGCAGACTGTACCGCACTCAACCCTATGTACTGTAGCACCCTAGACCAAGTTACCAGTCCTTATAAGAACTTTTGTGGACCAAGCAGGTTGTGTGTTAGTGATTAGCAGACTGTACTTCAGTCCCTATACCAATGAAGGACTGCTGCAGTATAGGGCAGCGGTCAGCAGTGGTGCACCTCAACCCTATGTATTGTGGACCGATAGCGGTCCTTACAGAACAGCAGACTGTACCGCACTCAACCCTATGTACTGTAGCACCCTACACAGACCAAGTTACCAGTCCTGATAAAGAGCTTTGTGGAACAAGTGAGTTGTGAATGATTAGAAGACTGCAGCAGAAGGGCAGCAGTCAAGTATAATATTCTTTCTATATTTGGAAGAAAGAATATTATACGTGTACAAGCCTATTACCGTACCACTGATACCAGTCCTGAAAAGAACCTTTGTGGAACTAATAGTAACAACAAGTCTTTAAACTGACCCTCACTGCCTGACAACACTGCTTCCTTCCTGTCCCTATACAAAGTGGCAAAAAAGAGTAGACTGGAATGATTAGTGGTTACTGGAATAGCTCTTTTGTGGACCTAATAGTAACAGCTAATGATGATGATGATGATGATGAAAGACTAATCTGGCTGTCCCTGTAGCACACACCGTCCTTTCCCTTTCTCTAAACTGACAAAAGACACTCAGGCTGCTGCAAGAATCAGTAGCACAGCAAACCTATATACACCTAACACCTATACCAGTCCTGAAAAGAACTTTTGTGTACCAAATAGCTAGCGTTTTATCTGTCCCTACTCCACACAGGAACCTTTCCCTATAGTGACAGAAGAAAGAATGTAAAATGGCCACCGCATCGGGTGTATTTATAGGTTAGGGGGAATGTCCAAGTGTCCATGTGCTGTCATGTCTCAATTGGCTGTCCTGTACCCCATGATAGACGTGTCATCATAGGTCAAAGTTCTTTTACACATTAAACATGTAAGTCCGCCGGGGCGAACAACAGGAAAAGGCGAGCGAACGAGCGGACCGCGAACGACCGAAATTCGCCGCAAAACGACCGCCGGGCGAACCGTTCGGCCATCACTAATTGCCACATACTGCTGAACAATTGGTATGCAGTAGTCTAATTCAGTAATGGCACATATAGTGATTTTGCTTTTACGGTGTTATTTATGTTCTTAGATGGTTACATCAAAACGACGATGGTGAATGTTGACTATGACTCTCTAAGGAGAAGAAAAACAGTAACTTTGCCCACTCCCATGAAACTCGATTCAGACCAGGAAATTTATGACGATGTTGGAGAGGATCAGGCCAGCAGCAAGTAAGAACCATAATTGGATCCAATAACCATACCCAAAATTCTGCTCTTTGTTATTTCATTGGATATTTTGTGCTAATGGAGTCTCAGGTGTCTATGATTATTAATAATAATAATTAATTATTGATATGTAAGTAGAACTCCAGGCACAAATCCCAGGGTATAAGTTGTAGGTCTCACATACAGTACATGCAAACATCCTTCATCCAAAAAAAAATCAAAACCTTGGTAACGATACTAATGCACCTGATGGGTAGAGAAATGTAGCGTTAAAGGAAACTCATAAGGTTTATTGTGAATTTCGTTTTTTTTTACATTTATATTTTTTCGCTGATTTCCTGTTTGGGTGAGCTGCATCAATCAATCAACCAAAATTTTCAATAGGATTATACAAACCAAAACCAAGTCTCCCCTCTCTCCTCCAATATACACTGAGCAAAATTATAAACGCAACACTTTTGTGTTTGCCCCTATTTATCATGAGCTGAACGCAAAGATCTACAACTTTTTCTATGTACATAAAAGGTCTAAATCTGTGTTAATGGGCACTTCTCCTTTGCCGAGATAATCCATCCACCTCACAGGTGTGGCATATCAAGATGCTGATAGGACAGCATGATTCTTGCACAGGTGTGCCTAATGCCACGTACACATGACCGGACTTTTCGAGGGACTAGGTCCGACGGTCTTTCCGACGGACTTTCGGTGGAGTTCTGACAGACTTTCCGAATGAACGGACTTGGCCACACACAATCACACCAAAGTCCAACGGATTCAAACGTGATGACGTATGACTGGACTAGAAAAAGGAAGTTCATAGTCAGTAGCCAATAGCTGCCCTAGCTTCGGTTTTTGTCCGTCGGACTAGCATACACACGAACAGATTTCTCGGTCCGGCGGAGTTCCAGTGGAAAAATTTAAAACGTTCTATTTCTAAAGTCCGGTGGATTTTTGGCAAGCAAAGGTCCGATGGAGCCCACACAAGATCGAATTGTCCGACGGACTCGTTCCGTCGGACCTTTGCTGTCAAAAAGTCTGGTCGTGTGTACGCGGCATTAGGCTTGCCACAATAAGAGGCCACTCTAGAATGTGCAGTTTTTTCACACAGCACAATGCCACAGATGTCACAAGTTTTGAGGGAGTGTGCGATTGGCATGCTGACTGTAGGAATGTCCACCAGAGCTGTTGTCCTTGAATTGAATGTTCATTTCCCTACCATAAGCCGTCTCCAATGGAGTTTCAGAGAATTTGGCAGTACATCCAACCGGCCTCACAACCGCAGACCACGTGTAGCCACACCAGCCCCAGGACTTCCAAATCCAGCATCTTTACCTCCAAGATCGTCTAAGACCAGCCATCCGGGCAGCTGCTGCAACAATCGGTTTGCATAAAGAATTTCTGCACAAACTATCAGAAACCGTCTCAGGGAAGCTCATCTGCATGCTTGTCATCCTCATCGGGGTCTCGACCTGACTGCAGTTCATCATCATAGCTGACTTAAGTGGACACATGCTCACATTTGAAGACGCCTGGCACTTTAGAGAGGTGGCTCTTCACGGATGAATCTCAGTTTTCACTGTCCAGGGCAGATGGCAGACAGCCTGTATGGTGTAGTGTGGGTGAGCGGTTTGCTGATGTCAACATTGTGGATTGAGTGGCCCTTGGTGGCGGTGGGGTATGTTATGGGCAGGCATATGCTATGGACAACGAACACAGGTGCATTTTGTTGATGGCATTTTGAATGCACAGAGATATCGTGATGAGATCCGGAGGCCCATTGTTGTGCCATTCATCCACGGCCATCACCTCATGTTGCACCATGATAATACACGGCTCCATGTTGCAAGGATCTGTACACAATTCCTGAAAGCTGAAAACATCCCAGTTCTTGCATGACCAGCACAATCACCAGACATGTCATGCATTAAGCATGTTTGGGATGCTCTGGATCGGTATATACGACAGCGTGTTCCAGATCCTGCCAATATCCAGCAAATTCGCACAGCCTTTGAAGAGGAATGGACCAACATTCCACAGGACACAATCAACAACCTGATCAACCTGTGAGGTGGATGGATTATCTTGGGCAAAGGAGAAGTGCTCACTAACACAAATTTAGACAGATTTGTAAACAATATTTGAGAGAAATAGGCCTTTTGTGTACATAGAAAAAGTCACAGATCTTTGAGTGCAGCTCATGATAAATAAGAGCAAACACAAAAGTGTTGCGTTTATAATTTTGCTCAGTGTATGTCCAATGAAAGGGGTGCAATACTCTTCATATACAAAAACAGATTTGATGTATATTCCAACAAGTACAATGCAATTCAGATTTAGCTCAGTGTTCAGCATTCAGCAACAGTTTTGAGTATGCCACGTTCTTCCTCAAGCTGCAAGCATGGCACGCTCAAAACTGAATCTGAAAGCTGAACACTGATCTAAATCTGAAATGCATTGTACTTGTTGGAATATACAGTAAATCTGCTTTTGTATTTGAACAGTTTTGTTACCATGCTTGCAGCTTGAGGAAGAGTGTGGCACACTCAAAACTGTTGCTAAATGCTGAACAGTGAGATAAGTCTGAACTGCGTTGTACTTGCAATGAGGCACGAGCTTGTCTTCCTCAGGATTATGAGGACATCGCTTAGACCCTGAGGAAGACAAGCTTGTGACCCATAGTAACGTCATTACATGTACTTCATCCTTTTGTTGAGCACCAGGGCTCATTTTCTCTCATATATTATAATTCCCTTGAAACTTGGTCCATTACTTAAAACAGAACTGCTAAGAATAGGGTGACTTGTGGCGCTATGACCTCTGATCTTGTTAGTGTGATACTAAAGCTAGCCATATATTGAATTTTACAGGACTGAACTAGAAAAATCTGTAAATTCCTCCATCCAAACTAAACATGTGTGGATAGAAGAATCTACACTGCCCGCTATGGTATTCAGACAGCCACAGCACCCACTAAATACCTAAACAGTGATTGCATTTGATAGGATGCAGTCATTGTTTGGCTGATAATTTGTCTTCCACTTTTCTCCTTGATTTTTAAATTGAGTTATGTGGAGCTGCGTGGTGCCAACAGGGCCACCCCCGGTTTGATGTTCAGCTGATTCAGCAGTAATCAAGCTTTTGGCTAGCTAGACAATTTAGGCAGGAGGGAGGTGGCAAAAAAAATGGCCTAAGGGGCAGAAAGTATAAGCTCGGCTCTGGGGCCTACTGTAGAAAGTGTTTGCATTTTTCATGTTTAAGTCTACATATGCATTCCAGCACACACACACAGCACTGAATTCTGCTAATTACTGAATAAGGTGTATGTCTAAGAATAAAAGCACAGCTTACTTACCTTATTGTCTCTCTTAATTCACAGCTCTGCCGGGAACTCCTGTAAGTATCATATGCTTGTATGAAAAGGCCAATCTAATATACCACTTATAACATATCTTCAGGTATACGATCATAGTTACATAGTAGGTGAGGTTGAAAAAAGACACAAGTCCATCAAGTCCAACCTATGTGTGTGATTATATTGCCGCGTACACACGAGCGAATTGTCCGGCGTACTTAGTCCGGCAAACAATCTGGCGGATAGTCCGGCGGACTTTCTACCGAACGGACTTGGCCACACACGGACACACAGAAAGTCCGGCGTTTGCTAGCGCGATGACGTACAGCACGTACGACGGGACTAGAAAGAGGAAGTTCAGTAGCCAGGAGCCAATAGCTTCCTTTTCGTACTTGCTTCTGAGCATGCGTCATTCTTAGTCCACCGGACTAGCATACTGATGAACGTATTGTCCGCTGAAACCCAAGTCCGGCGGAAAGATTGGACTGAAAAAATACTTTCTAAATCCGCCGGACTTTACGCTGGAAAAGTCAGCTGAAGCCCACACGCGATCAAATTGTCCGGTGAAATGCCCTTCGGCGGACTAAGTATGCCAGACAATTTGATCCTGTGTACGTAGCATTAGTCAGTATTACATTTTATATCCCTGTATGTTGTGGTCGTTCATAATGTTAGAATGGAAACTGAACTGATATGCTATGATACCAATGCTACACACACAGCTTACAGTTCCAACATCTATATGGACACTCCATGGGAGGTTTTGACATCTACTAAATAGCCTTCAAGAACAGAGCTCAGTATCCTAATCGGTAGGACTGGCTTTGTATTACACCAAGTTGATCAATGCCAAGCCATAAGGGTACATGCTTCTCCTTCCATGGTGTTTACAGTGAGTGTTGGATACTTTTCTATATATACAAGCACTAAATCAAAATACGTTTAACATCTCCTTGGGATTGCTTGTGTTGTGGTCACTTTTATCCTAATCATTTTAATGGAAACCGGTCATGACAGACATACAAGGTCCATCATTGATAATCTCCTACTTCAAATATTGTCTGTATGGATCAAATTGTGTTCTAGAAGCACCACAAGCGCTAGCCAGCTCCAGTCTGAGAATGTTAAATTCTAATTTCAAAATCCCAAACCCAAAAATCTATCATATGTATTTATTGCAGATACTTATATAGCACCATCAATTTACACAGCGCTTTACATCTATACTATACATTAACATCAGTCCCTTCCCTCAAGGAACTTACAATCTAAGATCCGTAATTCACATTCATACACATACTAGGGCCAATGTGGACAGGAGCCAATTAACCACTTAACGACCAGCGCACACCGATGTACGTCCATTTTTTGAAGAGGGATATCTCGGTAACAGCAGCAGCCGCTGCCACAACCGAGATATCCATCTCTTTAGGCGCCGGTCGTGTGTGCGATAATGGTGGTCTCCGCGGCGGGTTCGCCGCGAGATCACCACTATTGGCGGCGGGAGAGGTGCCACCTCCCCTCCCACCGCTCTCTCGCGCCCTCCACCGCTTACCGGAGCAGTCGGTAGCGGCGGAGGTGATCGGGTCCTATCGATGGCTGGGTATGGAACCGAGTGAGGCTAAGATGGCCCCCAGTCGTCTCTATACCATAGGAGGGGGGAAGCGACGTCAAAACGTCACTTCCGCCCAAACCTCTGAAAGGTATATTTTTTCAATGTCATTTTTTCAAATGACATTTTTTTTATTGCATTTAAGTTCAAATATGAGATCTGAGGACTTTTTGACCCCAGATCTCATATTTAAGAGGTCCTGTCATGTTTTACATTCCTTGTAATAGGAATAAAAGTGATCCATTTTTTTTTTAAACAGTGTAAAAATAAATAAAATCAATTAAAATAAATAAGAAAAAATAAAAAAGTTTTTAAAAACACCCTGTCCCGACGAGCTCGCGCAGAAGCGAGCGCATACGTGAGTAGCGCCCGCATATGAAAACGGCGGTCAAACCACACATGTGAGGTATCGCCGCGATTGGTAGAGCGAGAGCAATAATTCTCACCCTAGACCTCCTCTGTAACGCTAAAAATGCAACCTGTAGAATTTTTTAAATGTTGCTTATGGAGATTTTTGAGGCTAAAAGTTTGACGCCATTCCACGAACGGGCGCAATTTTGAAGAGTGACATGTTGGGTATCAATTCACTCGGCGTAACATTATCTTTCACAATATAAAAATTGGGCTAATTTTACTGTTGTCTTATTTTTTTATTCAAAAAAACGGAAAATTTATATCAAATACTTACCGTAATTTTCCTTTCCTGATAGGCTCCATGGCAGCATACGTGTGGGTAGCCCCGCCTCCACGATTACCCAATAGGACCCAACTCCCATAAATCTTTGCTCCTGGCCACTATCAGTGTTCCGTAACTAGCCGACTCCAGACATTTGGGAGGGAACTCCTGCTGCCATGGAGCCTATCAGGAAAGGAAAATTACGGTAAGTATTTGATATAAATTTTCCGTTTTCCTGAAAGGCTCCATGGCAGCATACGTGTGGGAAATAACTCGCCAAACACACCCGGGTGGGCAAAATGTCGAGCAAAGAACAAAAGTTTATTTAGCATTGTCAACCGACAAAACTTGCAAACCAAAATTAACAGAAGACAGAGCCGCTGGCTCTACACAGTAATGAGAAACAAAGGTATTAATAGAAGACCAAGAGGCCGCTCTGCAAATAACTTCAGGCGCCACATGGCGAGAAGCTGCCCACGATGTTGAAATACTCCGTGTTGAATGAGCTGTTAATGCCTCAGGAGGAGCCAAGCCCTTTGCTCTGTACGCCCTCTGAATGATCTGAATGATCCAGGTAGAGATAGATCTAGCCGAAGCTTGCAATCCTTTATTCTTGCCATGAGGGAGAACAAAAAGAAATTTCGTTTGTCTAAAGGGAGCTGTGACTTCCAAATATTGTTTCAGCGCGTGTCCTACGTCCAGAGGATGAACATCCTGACTCTCTGAGTTTTTGAAAGTGGGAAGCACAATTTCCTGATTCTCATGGAAGACCGAGGTAACTTTGGGATGCGATCCCAACATGGGAATCAATACTGCCCTATCTGGAAAGAAAGTCAGAAAGGGTTCTTCCGAACCTAGATTCCTAATCTCAGAAACTCTTGGCTGAGGTTATAGCTACCAAGAAGATGGTCTTGAGAGTGAGATCCCTTATGGACAGAGGCTCCGTAGAATCCTTTCCAAGGTTTGAGAGAAAATCCAGCACTAAAGGGAGGTCCCATTTAGGAAACCTTGGTTTTCTTTGGGGTCTGAGCCTAGTAGCTCCCTTGAAGAATTGTTGTACCAGTGCATGGTTTGCCCAGGAAATACCCGTAAAGGCTGAAATAGCCGATACTTGGACTCTCAATGAACTGATAGCTAGAGGTAAATCAAGGCCTGTTTGAAGAAAGCTTAGTATGTCTTGTATTGTTGGAGAACTGCAAGAATTTTCTCTGGAGGACATATGGGCCGAAAACTTGGACCATATACGCTCATATACCCTATTAGTACTCCCGCGTCTGGAATTGAGAAGGGTTGGGATGACCTCTTCCGGACAACCAAGAGCTTCTAGCCTTTCCCTCTCAAAAACCATACCTTGAGGTTCAGACATGATGGGCATGGATGTAACCTTGTGCCTTGAGATAGCAAATCCGACCTGAGAGGCAGGGGAACTGGCTCTTGATAACTGAGGAGCAGCAGTAGAGGGAACCAAGGTCTGTTGGGCCAGAAAGGAATTACTGCGAGAATCTCCGCCTTCTCTGACCTGAGTCTCCGAAGGAATTGCAGGATCACCGGAACTGGAGGGAAGGCGTAAGCTGTCTGAAACTTCCAATGTTCTGTGAGGGCATCTATCCCATATGCCTGGGGATCCCTGAACCTTGAGTAATATTTCGGAAGCTTCCGATTGCACGGGGAAGCGAACAAGTCGACTTCCAGGGACAATCCTAAGGTCAGGAGCCAATCGAATACTTCCCGGTGTAGAGACCACTCGTTGTTGTCCAACTCGACACGCGATAGGAAGTCCGCCTGAACATTCTGCACCCCTGGGATGTAGACTGCAGAAAGGTTGGACAAATTCTTCTGAGCCCAATTCATTATTGGCTCCGTCTCCTGTAACAGGGACCAGCTGCGAGTTCCCCCTTGCTTCTTTACGTAAGCCACCGCGGTTGTGTTGTCCAACCTTAGCATGACCGAGGCATTCGCTGTCAGATGATGGAATGACCGAAGCGCCTGGAAGGCCGCTCTTAGCTCCAGAACATTGGAGACGACTCTCTGTGATGGAAACGTCCACCTGCCCTGAGCGACCTCCGAAAGGCAGTGAGCGCCCCATCCTCGGTTGCTGGCATCTGAAGTTACCGTGACCCATGAGATGGGAATGATTGAATGGTGGTTGCGCAGGTTCTTCCCCTGTAGCCACCAAAGAAGAGACGTCCTCATGGCTGGAGTGAGGAATATGCGCTGTGTCTGGCTGGATAAGTCCCACTGTTGTAGAAACCCCTTCTGAAAGGGACGAGTGTGCCACTGGGCCCACTTTACCATGGGAATGGTGGCTGACATTGTGCCAATCACCCTCAGACATTGGAGAGCCGAGAGATGGGATGCTGCAAGGGCTGCATGAATCCTGTCTCGTATGACTCCAACCTTCTCTTCTGGAAGGGCGATAGTACCTTCTGCTGTGTTGAACTGCGCCCCTAGGAAAACAAGAGACTGAGTTGGATCTAGGTGACTCTTTTCTAAGTTCAGAAGCCACCCGAACTCCTGTAGAGTGGAGATGACTAGGTCTTTGTGCTCCAAGAGCTGATCTTTGTTCTGGGATAGCAGAAGAAGGTCGTCGAGATAGTGATGGAGACGAACACCTTTGACTCTGAGAAAGGCCACAACTGCCAAAAGAACTTTGGAGAAGACCCGTGGGGACGTTGTTAACCCAAAGGGAAGACATGTAAATTGAAGATGTTGAATGCCTACTGCAAAGCGGAGGTATTGTTGAAACTCCTTTGCCACGGGAACATGGAAGTAAGCATCCTTCAAATCGACTGATATCATCCAGTCCCCCAGATACACGGACTGCTGGATGGTAAGCAGAGATTCCATCTTGAACTTCTCTTTGCGAATGAAGGAATTGAGATGGGTCAAATCTATTACCGGCCTCCATGTGCCATTTTTCTTTTGAACCAGAAACAAAGGGGAATACATGCCCTCTCCACGTTCTTCTTCTGGAACGGGAACGGCTGCGCCTTGATCCAGTAAAGAGTTCACGTAGGTCAATAGGACTTGTTTCTTCTCTTTTGATTCTGGAAGATTTGTGGGAATAAATCTTAGCTTTGGGGTGCTGATAAAACCCCACTTGTGACCTGAGGAAATTGTTTTTACAGTCCAAAAATCCCGAATTGAGGCCGCCCAAACATGCCTGAAGTGGAGAAGACGAGCCCCCACCTGACAAGTTTGAGCGGGCCCAATTTCAAAAGGATTTCGCGGAATCCTGCTTGCCGGACGAACCCCCTTTTGAGGTATTTTTGAAAGAAGATTGCCTGGATCTCCATGACCTTGAGAATTCTCGACCAGGTCTATAGCTCCGCGCCTCCCTGGCACGATCAGGGCCTTGTCTTCTAGGAAATGGACGCCTTTGATTTTGAAGACGTCTGTCCTGGGGAAGAAACCCAGATTTCCCACCTGTAGCCCGGGATATGGCAGTATCCAGCTTGTTACCAAACAAAGATGACCCCTCAAAGGGAATACGGCACCAGGCCTGTTTGGATGCTGGATCCGCCAGCCATGGACGGAGCCATAACGCACGGCGAGCTGAGACTGCTGCTAACATATCCCGAGATATCAGGCGGATAACATCAATAGATGCCTCCCCCAAAAAGGCAGACGCCATCCTGATTTCTTGAATAGGGGAGTCTTTTGCTGATTCAATAGAAATACCCCTCAGGAATTCCTCTACAGAATCAGCCCAGGATTCTATGGCCTTGGATACCGCTGCCATTGCAAGCACTGGTTTGCAAGCCATTCCAGAAGTCAGATATATCCTCTTAAGGTCTGAATCGATCCGCCTTTCCAAAGGATCTTTAAAGGATACCGTATCCTCTAAGGGTAGGGTTACATATCTCACCAAACGCATGAGCGCTGCATCCACCAGTGGTGCTGACTCCAGGTGCTTCACATCCTCTTCTTTAAAGGGATATAATTTCAGGATTTTTGACTGCATGGAACCCTTTTTATCCACCTTGCTCCATTCCTCGGTAATAATGTCACCCAACTCTGAAAGGAAGGGAAAAAATTGTCGCTCCTTATTGAGCTGTTTAAAGAACTTTCTCTGCTTTGGTGGGGAAGTAACAGGGTCTTCCCACTTCAGAGCCTCTCTCACTGCTTTGACCAATGAAGGCACCAGTCCATAGTCAAAACCTAAACCAGGATCCTCACAGTCAGATTCACTATCTGAGATGGGAGCAGATAGGCGGCTTGGCTGAGAGGATTCCCATGTCTCCTGCAATGGGTTCTCTCCAGGTGGAGGAGCCAATAATTCTGACGGGGATTCACACAGCTGTAGAGCGTCCCTCTCCTGCAGAGACTCCTTCACAACCCGTCTTACTATTGACTCCAAACGCTGGTCTGCATCATCCCTTTCATCTGCAGCTTTGGAGAAGCAATGATCGCATAAGGATACGTCCGAAGGAACAGGCATCCTGCACCCCCAGCATGATTTTTCCGTACGCTTGCTGGAGTGAGCAGCAGGGGGGTGAGAATAATTCTTATTATGCTGTTCAGATCTTGACCTATGCTGGCTAGATCTTGAGGAGGATTTATGGCGGTGTGATCTTGATGATCCACTGCGTCTAGAAGTGTTAGGTTGTGGATCAGACCCAGAAGGGCTGTAAGGGTAAAACAGACAGAGAGAGAAAAGGATATACAGTCAATCCTACCTATGCCAAACACTCTCTCCAATATATAAAAAGCATAAATACTAAAGACCTACCTAACATGAGCGGGCTGGCCACTAGGAGGCAGTAAGGCGTCCATATTCACAATAAACCCACAGTTTAAGAAACACTGCAACTAAAGAGAAAAAAAAAACACACATTTTTTTTTTTTTTTTTTTTAAAAGCATTTCCCCAGCCTAAGGGACACGCTCTTACCTTAAACCGCCGCGCTGACAGCCCCGGGAAGTCGCTGCGACCACTGCAAACATTCCCAGGGTTCTGACAGCTTCCAAAGCCTTTTAAATTTGGCGCCCGTGACGTCATCGCCGACGTCAGACGCGAGGCGCTCGCGCGCATGCGCGGGAACCAAGCCTCGGTCTCATACCGGGTTCGCACATGCGCAGAACGCCTGCATAACCCGGAAGTAGGAGAGAGGTTTGCTGGAACGCGGAAGCGAACGCAAACGGCATGGAGGAGACCGCAAGACAAACAAAAGAAATACACACAAATACAATGCTGCCATGGATAGATAAAAGGCTCACCACTCCACCAACGATCACCTGGCCGAACGGACTGGAACACACACGCCATACCTCCAGCAGATAATGGTCACCCATAACAACGGGACACAGACCGTGCGCACTCAGGTAGGAAATCCTTTCTTCAGCGCTACTCTGCAAATACTCTCCATACCCTGCTTAACAGTCAGGGCCTATCGGAGGAAAATTTCTCAGTCAATCAGCCAATCGATCGTCGTGAAGTTTTATTTCCAGGAAAGAAACCATCTGGTCCTACTGGGGAGGACAAAAAAGGAACACTGATAGTGGCCAGGAGCAAAGATTTATGGGAGTTGGGTCCTATTGGGTAATCGTGGAGGCGGGGCTACCCACACGTATGCTGCCATGGAGCCTTTCAGGAAAACGGAAAATTTATATCAAATACTTACCGTAATTTTCCTTTCCTGATAGGCTCCATGGCAGCATACGTGTGGGTAGCCCCGCCTCCACGATTACCCAATAGGACCCAACTCCCATAAATCTTTGCTCCTGGCCACTATCAGTGTTCCGTAACTAGCCGACTCCAGACATTTGGGAGGGAACTCCTGCTGCCATGGAGCCTATCAGGAAAGGAAAATTACGGTAAGTATTTGATATAAATTTTCCGTTTTCCTGAAAGGCTCCATGGCAGCATACGTGTGGGAAATAACTCGCCAAACACACCCGGGTGGGCAAAATGTCGAGCAAAGAACAAAAGTTTATTTAGCATTGTCAACCGACAAAACTTGCAAACCAAAATTAACAGAAGACAGAGCCGCTGGCTCTACACAGTAATGAGAAACAAAGGTATTAATAGAAGACCAAGAGGCCGCTCTGCAAATAACTTCAGGCGCCACATGGCGAGAAGCTGCCCACGATGTTGAAATACTCCGTGTTGAATGAGCTGTTAATGCCTCAGGAGGAGCCAAGCCCTTTGCTCTGTACGCCCTCTGAATGATCTGAATGATCCAGGTAGAGATAGATCTAGCCGAAGCTTGCAATCCTTTATTCTTGCCATGAGGGAGAACAAAAAGAAATTTCGTTTGTCTAAAGGGAGCTGTGACTTCCAAATATTGTTTCAGCGCGTGTCCTACGTCCAGAGGATGAACATCCTGACTCTCTGAGTTTTTGAAAGTGGGAAGCACAATTTCCTGATTCTCATGGAAGACCGAGGTTACTTTGGGATGCGATCCCAACATGGGAATCAATACTGCCCTATCTGGAAAGAAAGTCAGAAAGGGTTCTTCCGAACCTAGATTCCTAATCTCAGAAACTCTCTTGGCTGAGGTTATAGCTACCAAGAAGATGGTCTTGAGAGTGAGATCCCTTATGGACAGAGGCTCCGTAGAATCCTTTCCAAGGTTTGAGAGAAAATCCAGCACTAAAGGGAGGTCCCATTTAGGAAACCTTGGTTTTCTTTGGGGTCTGAGCCTAGTAGCTCCCTTGAAGAATTGTTGTACCAGTGCATGGTTTGCCCAGGAAATACCCGTAAAGGCTGAAATAGCCGATACTTGGACTCTCAATGAACTGATAGCTAGAGGTAAATCAAGGCCTGTTTGAAGAAAGCTTAGTATGTCTTGTATTGTTGGAGAACTGCAAGAATTTTCTCTGGAGGACATATGGGCCGAAAACTTGGACCATATACGCTCATATACCCTATTAGTACTCCCGCGTCTGGAATTGAGAAGGGTTGGGATGACCTCTTCCGGACAACCAAGAGCTTCTAGCCTTTCCCTCTCAAAAACCATACCTTGAGGTTCAGACATGATGGGCATGGATGTAACCTTGTGCCTTGAGATAGCAAATCCGACCTGAGAGGCAGGGGAACTGGCTCTTGATAACTGAGGAGCAGCAGTAGAGGGAACCAAGGTCTGTTGGGCCAGAAAGGAATTACTGCGAGAATCTCCGCCTTCTCTGACCTGAGTCTCCGAAGGAATTGCAGGATCACCGGAACTGGAGGGAAGGCGTAAGCTGTCTGAAACTTCCAATGTTCTGTGAGGGCATCTATCCCATATGCCTGGGGATCCCTGAACCTTGAGTAATATTTCGGAAGCTTCCGATTGCACGGGGAAGCGAACAAGTCGACTTCCAGGGACAATCCTAAGGTCAGGAGCCAATCGAATACTTCCCGGTGTAGAGACCACTCGTTGTTGTCCAACTCGACACGCGATAGGAAGTCCGCCTGAACATTCTGCACCCCTGGGATGTAGACTGCAGAAAGGTTGGACAAATTCTTCTGAGCCCAATTCATTATTGGCTCCGTCTCCTGTAACAGGGACCAGCTGCGAGTTCCCCCTTGCTTCTTTACGTAAGCCACCGCGGTTGTGTTGTCCAACCTTAGCATGACCGAGGCATTCGCTGTCAGATGATGGAATGACCGAAGCGCCTGGAAGGCCGCTCTTAGCTCCAGAACATTGGAGACGACTCTCTGTGATGGAAACGTCCACCTGCCCTGAGCGACCTCCGAAAGGCAGTGAGCGCCCCATCCTCGGTTGCTGGCATCTGAAGTTACCGTGACCCATGAGATGGGAATGATTGAATGGTGGTTGCGCAGGTTCTTCCCCTGTAGCCACCAAAGAAGAGACGTCCTCATGGCTGGAGTGAGGAATATGCGCTGTGTCTGGCTGGATAAGTCCCACTGTTGTAGAAACCCCTTCTGAAAGGGACGAGTGTGCCACTGGGCCCACTTTACCATGGGAATGGTGGCTGACATTGTGCCAATCACCCTCAGACATTGGAGAGCCGAGAGATGGGATGCTGCAAGGGCTGCATGAATCCTGTCTCGTATGACTCCAACCTTCTCTTCTGGAAGGGCGATAGTACCTTCTGCTGTGTTGAACTGCGCCCCTAGGAAAACAAGAGACTGAGTTGGATCTAGGTGACTCTTTTCTAAGTTCAGAAGCCACCCGAACTCCTGTAGAGTGGAGATGACTAGGTCTTTGTGCTCCAAGAGCTGATCTTTGTTCTGGGATAGCAGAAGAAGGTCGTCGAGATAGTGATGGAGACGAACACCTTTGACTCTGAGAAAGGCCACAACTGCCAAAAGAACTTTGGAGAAGACCCGTGGGGACGTTGTTAACCCAAAGGGAAGACATGTAAATTGAAGATGTTGAATGCCTACTGCAAAGCGGAGGTATTGTTGAAACTCCTTTGCCACGGGAACATGGAAGTAAGCATCCTTCAAATCGACTGATATCATCCAGTCCCCCAGATACACGGACTGCTGGATGGTAAGCAGAGATTCCATCTTGAACTTCTCTTTGCGAATGAAGGAATTGAGATGGGTCAAATCTATTACCGGCCTCCATGTGCCATTTTTCTTTTGAACCAGAAACAAAGGGGAATACATGCCCTCTCCACGTTCTTCTTCTGGAACGGGAACGGCTGCGCCTTGATCCAGTAAAGAGTTCACGTAGGTCAATAGGACTTGTTTCTTCTCTTTTGATTCTGGAAGATTTGTGGGAATAAATCTTAGCTTTGGGGTGCTGATAAAACCCCACTTGTGACCTGAGGAAATTGTTTTTACAGTCCAAAAATCCCGAATTGAGGCCGCCCAAACATGCCTGAAGTGGAGAAGACGAGCCCCCACCTGACAAGTTTGAGCGGGCCCAATTTCAAAAGGATTTCGCGGAATCCTGCTTGCCGGACGAACCCCCTTTTGAGGTATTTTTGAAAGAAGATTGCCTGGATCTCCATGACCTTGAGAATTCTCGACCAGGTCTATAGCTCCGCGCCTCCCTGGCACGATCAGGGCCTTGTCTTCTAGGAAATGGACGCCTTTGATTTTGAAGACGTCTGTCCTGGGGAAGAAACCCAGATTTCCCACCTGTAGCCCGGGATATGGCAGTATCCAGCTTGTTACCAAACAAAGATGACCCCTCAAAGGGAATACGGCACCAGGCCTGTTTGGATGCTGGATCCGCCAGCCATGGACGGAGCCATAACGCACGGCGAGCTGAGACTGCTGCTAACATATCCCGAGATATCAGGCGGATAACATCAATAGATGCCTCCCCCAAAAAGGCAGACGCCATCCTGATTTCTTGAATAGGGGAGTCTTTTGCTGATTCAATAGAAATACCCCTCAGGAATTCCTCTACAGAATCAGCCCAGGATTCTATGGCCTTGGATACCGCTGCCATTGCAAGCACTGGTTTGCAAGCCATTCCAGAAGTCAGATATATCCTCTTAAGGTCTGAATCGATCCGCCTTTCCAAAGGATCTTTAAAGGATACCGTATCCTCTAAGGGTAGGGTTACATATCTCACCAAACGCATGAGCGCTGCATCCACCAGTGGTGCTGACTCCAGGTGCTTCACATCCTCTTCTTTAAAGGGATATAATTTCAGGATTTTTGACTGCATGGAACCCTTTTTATCCACCTTGCTCCATTCCTCGGTAATAATGTCACCCAACTCTGAAAGGAAGGGAAAAAATTGTCGCTCCTTATTGAGCTGTTTAAAGAACTTTCTCTGCTTTGGTGGGGAAGTAACAGGGTCTTCCCACTTCAGAGCCTCTCTCACTGCTTTGACCAATGAAGGCACCAGTCCATAGTCAAAACCTAAACCAGGATCCTCACAGTCAGATTCACTATCTGAGATGGGAGCAGATAGGCGGCTTGGCTGAGAGGATTCCCATGTCTCCTGCAATGGGTTCTCTCCAGGTGGAGGAGCCAATAATTCTGACGGGGATTCACACAGCTGTAGAGCGTCCCTCTCCTGCAGAGACTCCTTCACAACCCGTCTTACTATTGACTCCAAACGCTGGTCTGCATCATCCCTTTCATCTGCAGCTTTGGAGAAGCAATGATCGCATAAGGATACGTCCGAAGGAACAGGCATCCTGCACCCCCAGCATGATTTTTCCGTACGCTTGCTGGAGTGAGCAGCAGGGGGGTGAGAATAATTCTTATTATGCTGTTCAGATCTTGACCTATGCTGGCTAGATCTTGAGGAGGATTTATGGCGGTGTGATCTTGATGATCCACTGCGTCTAGAAGTGTTAGGTTGTGGATCAGACCCAGAAGGGCTGTAAGGGTAAAACAGACAGAGAGAGAAAAGGATATACAGTCAATCCTACCTATGCCAAACACTCTCTCCAATATATAAAAAGCATAAATACTAAAGACCTACCTAACATGAGCGGGCTGGCCACTAGGAGGCAGTAAGGCGTCCATATTCACAATAAACCCACAGTTTAAGAAACACTGCAACTAAAGAGAAAAAAAAAACACACATTTTTTTTTTTTTTTTTTTTAAAAGCATTTCCCCAGCCTAAGGGACACGCTCTTACCTTAAACCGCCGCGCTGACAGCCCCGGGAAGTCGCTGCGACCACTGCAAACATTCCCAGGGTTCTGACAGCTTCCAAAGCCTTTTAAATTTGGCGCCCGTGACGTCATCGCCGACGTCAGACGCGAGGCGCTCGCGCGCATGCGCGGGAACCAAGCCTCGGTCTCATACCGGGTTCGCACATGCGCAGAACGCCTGCATAACCCGGAAGTAGGAGAGAGGTTTGCTGGAACGCGGAAGCGAACGCAAACGGCATGGAGGAGACCGCAAGACAAACAAAAGAAATACACACAAATACAATGCTGCCATGGATAGATAAAAGGCTCACCACTCCACCAACGATCACCTGGCCGAACGGACTGGAACACACACGCCATACCTCCAGCAGATAATGGTCACCCATAACAACGGGACACAGACCGTGCGCACTCAGGTAGGAAATCCTTTCTTCAGCGCTACTCTGCAAATACTCTCCATACCCTGCTTAACAGTCAGGGCCTATCGGAGGAAAATTTCTCAGTCAATCAGCCAATCGATCGTCGTGAAGTTTTATTTCCAGGAAAGAAACCATCTGGTCCTACTGGGGAGGACAAAAAAGGAACACTGATAGTGGCCAGGAGCAAAGATTTATGGGAGTTGGGTCCTATTGGGTAATCGTGGAGGCGGGGCTACCCACACGTATGCTGCCATGGAGCCTTTCAGGAAAACGGAAAATTTATATCAAATACTTACCGTAATTTTCCTTTCCTGATAGGCTCCATGGCAGCATACGTGTGGGTAGCCCCGCCTCCACGATTACCCAATAGGACCCAACTCCCATAAATCTTTGCTCCTGGCCACTATCAGTGTTCCGTAACTAGCCGACTCCAGACATTTGGGAGGGAACTCCTGCTGCCATGGAGCCTATCAGGAAAGGAAAATTACGGTAAGTATTTGATATAAATTTTCCGTTTTCCTGAAAGGCTCCATGGCAGCATACGTGTGGGAAATAACTCGCCAAACACACCCGGGTGGGCAAAATGTCGAGCAAAGAACAAAAGTTTATTTAGCATTGTCAACCGACAAAACTTGCAAACCAAAATTAACAGAAGACAGAGCCGCTGGCTCTACACAGTAATGAGAAACAAAGGTATTAATAGAAGACCAAGAGGCCGCTCTGCAAATAACTTCAGGCGCCACATGGCGAGAAGCTGCCCACGATGTTGAAATACTCCGTGTTGAATGAGCTGTTAATGCCTCAGGAGGAGCCAAGCCCTTTGCTCTGTACGCCCTCTGAATGATCTGAATGATCCAGGTAGAGATAGATCTAGCCGAAGCTTGCAATCCTTTATTCTTGCCATGAGGGAGAACAAAAAGAAATTTCGTTTGTCTAAAGGGAGCTGTGACTTCCAAATATTGTTTCAGCGCGTGTCCTACGTCCAGAGGATGAACATCCTGACTCTCTGAGTTTTTGAAAGTGGGAAGCACAATTTCCTGATTCTCATGGAAGACCGAGGTTACTTTGGGATGCGATCCCAACATGGGAATCAATACTGCCCTATCTGGAAAGAAAGTCAGAAAGGGTTCTTCCGAACCTAGATTCCTAATCTCAGAAACTCTCTTGGCTGAGGTTATAGCTACCAAGAAGATGGTCTTGAGAGTGAGATCCCTTATGGACAGAGGCTCCGTAGAATCCTTTCCAAGGTTTGAGAGAAAATCCAGCACTAAAGGGAGGTCCCATTTAGGAAACCTTGGTTTTCTTTGGGGTCTGAGCCTAGTAGCTCCCTTGAAGAATTGTTGTACCAGTGCATGGTTTGCCCAGGAAATACCCGTAAAGGCTGAAATAGCCGATACTTGGACTCTCAATGAACTGATAGCTAGAGGTAAATCAAGGCCTGTTTGAAGAAAGCTTAGTATGTCTTGTATTGTTGGAGAACTGCAAGAATTTTCTCTGGAGGACATATGGGCCGAAAACTTGGACCATATACGCTCATATACCCTATTAGTACTCCCGCGTCTGGAATTGAGAAGGGTTGGGATGACCTCTTCCGGACAACCAAGAGCTTCTAGCCTTTCCCTCTCAAAAACCATACCTTGAGGTTCAGACATGATGGGCATGGATGTAACCTTGTGCCTTGAGATAGCAAATCCGACCTGAGAGGCAGGGGAACTGGCTCTTGATAACTGAGGAGCAGCAGTAGAGGGAACCAAGGTCTGTTGGGCCAGAAAGGAATTACTGCGAGAATCTCCGCCTTCTCTGACCTGAGTCTCCGAAGGAATTGCAGGATCACCGGAACTGGAGGGAAGGCGTAAGCTGTCTGAAACTTCCAATGTTCTGTGAGGGCATCTATCCCATATGCCTGGGGATCCCTGAACCTTGAGTAATATTTCGGAAGCTTCCGATTGCACGGGGAAGCGAACAAGTCGACTTCCAGGGACAATCCTAAGGTCAGGAGCCAATCGAATACTTCCCGGTGTAGAGACCACTCGTTGTTGTCCAACTCGACACGCGATAGGAAGTCCGCCTGAACATTCTGCACCCCTGGGATGTAGACTGCAGAAAGGTTGGACAAATTCTTCTGAGCCCAATTCATTATTGGCTCCGTCTCCTGTAACAGGGACCAGCTGCGAGTTCCCCCTTGCTTCTTTACGTAAGCCACCGCGGTTGTGTTGTCCAACCTTAGCATGACCGAGGCATTCGCTGTCAGATGATGGAATGACCGAAGCGCCTGGAAGGCCGCTCTTAGCTCCAGAACATTGGAGACGACTCTCTGTGATGGAAACGTCCACCTGCCCTGAGCGACCTCCGAAAGGCAGTGAGCGCCCCATCCTCGGTTGCTGGCATCTGAAGTTACCGTGACCCATGAGATGGGAATGATTGAATGGTGGTTGCGCAGGTTCTTCCCCTGTAGCCACCAAAGAAGAGACGTCCTCATGGCTGGAGTGAGGAATATGCGCTGTGTCTGGCTGGATAAGTCCCACTGTTGTAGAAACCCCTTCTGAAAGGGACGAGTGTGCCACTGGGCCCACTTTACCATGGGAATGGTGGCTGACATTGTGCCAATCACCCTCAGACATTGGAGAGCCGAGAGATGGGATGCTGCAAGGGCTGCATGAATCCTGTCTCGTATGACTCCAACCTTCTCTTCTGGAAGGGCGATAGTACCTTCTGCTGTGTTGAACTGCGCCCCTAGGAAAACAAGAGACTGAGTTGGATCTAGGTGACTCTTTTCTAAGTTCAGAAGCCACCCGAACTCCTGTAGAGTGGAGATGACTAGGTCTTTGTGCTCCAAGAGCTGATCTTTGTTCTGGGATAGCAGAAGAAGGTCGTCGAGATAGTGATGGAGACGAACACCTTTGACTCTGAGAAAGGCCACAACTGCCAAAAGAACTTTGGAGAAGACCCGTGGGGACGTTGTTAACCCAAAGGGAAGACATGTAAATTGAAGATGTTGAATGCCTACTGCAAAGCGGAGGTATTGTTGAAACTCCTTTGCCACGGGAACATGGAAGTAAGCATCCTTCAAATCGACTGATATCATCCAGTCCCCCAGATACACGGACTGCTGGATGGTAAGCAGAGATTCCATCTTGAACTTCTCTTTGCGAATGAAGGAATTGAGATGGGTCAAATCTATTACCGGCCTCCATGTGCCATTTTTCTTTTGAACCAGAAACAAAGGGGAATACATGCCCTCTCCACGTTCTTCTTCTGGAACGGGAACGGCTGCGCCTTGATCCAGTAAAGAGTTCACGTAGGTCAATAGGACTTGTTTCTTCTCTTTTGATTCTGGAAGATTTGTGGGAATAAATCTTAGCTTTGGGGTGCTGATAAAACCCCACTTGTGACCTGAGGAAATTGTTTTTACAGTCCAAAAATCCCGAATTGAGGCCGCCCAAACATGCCTGAAGTGGAGAAGACGAGCCCCCACCTGACAAGTTTGAGCGGGCCCAATTTCAAAAGGATTTCGCGGAATCCTGCTTGCCGGACGAACCCCCTTTTGAGGTATTTTTGAAAGAAGATTGCCTGGATCTCCATGACCTTGAGAATTCTCGACCAGGTCTATAGCTCCGCGCCTCCCTGGCACGATCAGGGCCTTGTCTTCTAGGAAATGGACGCCTTTGATTTTGAAGACGTCTGTCCTGGGGAAGAAACCCAGATTTCCCACCTGTAGCCCGGGATATGGCAGTATCCAGCTTGTTACCAAACAAAGATGACCCCTCAAAGGGAATACGGCACCAGGCCTGTTTGGATGCTGGATCCGCCAGCCATGGACGGAGCCATAACGCACGGCGAGCTGAGACTGCTGCTAACATATCCCGAGATATCAGGCGGATAACATCAATAGATGCCTCCCCCAAAAAGGCAGACGCCATCCTGATTTCTTGAATAGGGGAGTCTTTTGCTGATTCAATAGAAATACCCCTCAGGAATTCCTCTACAGAATCAGCCCAGGATTCTATGGCCTTGGATACCGCTGCCATTGCAAGCACTGGTTTGCAAGCCATTCCAGAAGTCAGATATATCCTCTTAAGGTCTGAATCGATCCGCCTTTCCAAAGGATCTTTAAAGGATACCGTATCCTCTAAGGGTAGGGTTACATATCTCACCAAACGCATGAGCGCTGCATCCACCAGTGGTGCTGACTCCAGGTGCTTCACATCCTCTTCTTTAAAGGGATATAATTTCAGGATTTTTGACTGCATGGAACCCTTTTTATCCACCTTGCTCCATTCCTCGGTAATAATGTCACCCAACTCTGAAAGGAAGGGAAAAAATTGTCGCTCCTTATTGAGCTGTTTAAAGAACTTTCTCTGCTTTGGTGGGGAAGTAACAGGGTCTTCCCACTTCAGAGCCTCTCTCACTGCTTTGACCAATGAAGGCACCAGTCCATAGTCAAAACCTAAACCAGGATCCTCACAGTCAGATTCACTATCTGAGATGGGAGCAGATAGGCGGCTTGGCTGAGAGGATTCCCATGTCTCCTGCAATGGGTTCTCTCCAGGTGGAGGAGCCAATAATTCTGACGGGGATTCACACAGCTGTAGAGCGTCCCTCTCCTGCAGAGACTCCTTCACAACCCGTCTTACTATTGACTCCAAACGCTGGTCTGCATCATCCCTTTCATCTGCAGCTTTGGAGAAGCAATGATCGCATAAGGATACGTCCGAAGGAACAGGCATCCTGCACCCCCAGCATGATTTTTCCGTACGCTTGCTGGAGTGAGCAGCAGGGGGGTGAGAATAATTCTTATTATGCTGTTCAGATCTTGACCTATGCTGGCTAGATCTTGAGGAGGATTTATGGCGGTGTGATCTTGATGATCCACTGCGTCTAGAAGTGTTAGGTTGTGGATCAGACCCAGAAGGGCTGTAAGGGTAAAACAGACAGAGAGAGAAAAGGATATACAGTCAATCCTACCTATGCCAAACACTCTCTCCAATATATAAAAAGCATAAATACTAAAGACCTACCTAACATGAGCGGGCTGGCCACTAGGAGGCAGTAAGGCGTCCATATTCACAATAAACCCACAGTTTAAGAAACACTGCAACTAAAGAGAAAAAAAAAACACACATTTTTTTTTTTTTTTTTTTTAAAAGCATTTCCCCAGCCTAAGGGACACGCTCTTACCTTAAACCGCCGCGCTGACAGCCCCGGGAAGTCGCTGCGACCACTGCAAACATTCCCAGGGTTCTGACAGCTTCCAAAGCCTTTTAAATTTGGCGCCCGTGACGTCATCGCCGACGTCAGACGCGAGGCGCTCGCGCGCATGCGCGGGAACCAAGCCTCGGTCTCATACCGGGTTCGCACATGCGCAGAACGCCTGCATAACCCGGAAGTAGGAGAGAGGTTTGCTGGAACGCGGAAGCGAACGCAAACGGCATGGAGGAGACCGCAAGACAAACAAAAGAAATACACACAAATACAATGCTGCCATGGATAGATAAAAGGCTCACCACTCCACCAACGATCACCTGGCCGAACGGACTGGAACACACACGCCATACCTCCAGCAGATAATGGTCACCCATAACAACGGGACACAGACCGTGCGCACTCAGGTAGGAAATCCTTTCTTCAGCGCTACTCTGCAAATACTCTCCATACCCTGCTTAACAGTCAGGGCCTATCGGAGGAAAATTTCTCAGTCAATCAGCCAATCGATCGTCGTGAAGTTTTATTTCCAGGAAAGAAACCATCTGGTCCTACTGGGGAGGACAAAAAAGGAACACTGATAGTGGCCAGGAGCAAAGATTTATGGGAGTTGGGTCCTATTGGGTAATCGTGGAGGCGGGGCTACCCACACGTATGCTGCCATGGAGCCTTTCAGGAAAACGGAAAATTTATATCAAATACTTACCGTAATTTTCCTTTCCTGATAGGCTCCATGGCAGCATACGTGTGGGTAGCCCCGCCTCCACGATTACCCAATAGGACCCAACTCCCATAAATCTTTGCTCCTGGCCACTATCAGTGTTCCGTAACTAGCCGACTCCAGACATTTGGGAGGGAACTCCTGCTGCCATGGAGCCTATCAGGAAAGGAAAATTACGGTAAGTATTTGATATAAATTTTCCGTTTTCCTGAAAGGCTCCATGGCAGCATACGTGTGGGAAATAACTCGCCAAACACACCCGGGTGGGCAAAATGTCGAGCAAAGAACAAAAGTTTATTTAGCATTGTCAACCGACAAAACTTGCAAACCAAAATTAACAGAAGACAGAGCCGCTGGCTCTACACAGTAATGAGAAACAAAGGTATTAATAGAAGACCAAGAGGCCGCTCTGCAAATAACTTCAGGCGCCACATGGCGAGAAGCTGCCCACGATGTTGAAATACTCCGTGTTGAATGAGCTGTTAATGCCTCAGGAGGAGCCAAGCCCTTTGCTCTGTACGCCCTCTGAATGATCTGAATGATCCAGGTAGAGATAGATCTAGCCGAAGCTTGCAATCCTTTATTCTTGCCATGAGGGAGAACAAAAAGAAATTTCGTTTGTCTAAAGGGAGCTGTGACTTCCAAATATTGTTTCAGCGCGTGTCCTACGTCCAGAGGATGAACATCCTGACTCTCTGAGTTTTTGAAAGTGGGAAGCACAATTTCCTGATTCTCATGGAAGACCGAGGTTACTTTGGGATGCGATCCCAACATGGGAATCAATACTGCCCTATCTGGAAAGAAAGTCAGAAAGGGTTCTTCCGAACCTAGATTCCTAATCTCAGAAACTCTCTTGGCTGAGGTTATAGCTACCAAGAAGATGGTCTTGAGAGTGAGATCCCTTATGGACAGAGGCTCCGTAGAATCCTTTCCAAGGTTTGAGAGAAAATCCAGCACTAAAGGGAGGTCCCATTTAGGAAACCTTGGTTTTCTTTGGGGTCTGAGCCTAGTAGCTCCCTTGAAGAATTGTTGTACCAGTGCATGGTTTGCCCAGGAAATACCCGTAAAGGCTGAAATAGCCGATACTTGGACTCTCAATGAACTGATAGCTAGAGGTAAATCAAGGCCTGTTTGAAGAAAGCTTAGTATGTCTTGTATTGTTGGAGAACTGCAAGAATTTTCTCTGGAGGACATATGGGCCGAAAACTTGGACCATATACGCTCATATACCCTATTAGTACTCCCGCGTCTGGAATTGAGAAGGGTTGGGATGACCTCTTCCGGACAACCAAGAGCTTCTAGCCTTTCCCTCTCAAAAACCATACCTTGAGGTTCAGACATGATGGGCATGGATGTAACCTTGTGCCTTGAGATAGCAAATCCGACCTGAGAGGCAGGGGAACTGGCTCTTGATAACTGAGGAGCAGCAGTAGAGGGAACCAAGGTCTGTTGGGCCAGAAAGGAATTACTGCGAGAATCTCCGCCTTCTCTGACCTGAGTCTCCGAAGGAATTGCAGGATCACCGGAACTGGAGGGAAGGCGTAAGCTGTCTGAAACTTCCAATGTTCTGTGAGGGCATCTATCCCATATGCCTGGGGATCCCTGAACCTTGAGTAATATTTCGGAAGCTTCCGATTGCACGGGGAAGCGAACAAGTCGACTTCCAGGGACAATCCTAAGGTCAGGAGCCAATCGAATACTTCCCGGTGTAGAGACCACTCGTTGTTGTCCAACTCGACACGCGATAGGAAGTCCGCCTGAACATTCTGCACCCCTGGGATGTAGACTGCAGAAAGGTTGGACAAATTCTTCTGAGCCCAATTCATTATTGGCTCCGTCTCCTGTAACAGGGACCAGCTGCGAGTTCCCCCTTGCTTCTTTACGTAAGCCACCGCGGTTGTGTTGTCCAACCTTAGCATGACCGAGGCATTCGCTGTCAGATGATGGAATGACCGAAGCGCCTGGAAGGCCGCTCTTAGCTCCAGAACATTGGAGACGACTCTCTGTGATGGAAACGTCCACCTGCCCTGAGCGACCTCCGAAAGGCAGTGAGCGCCCCATCCTCGGTTGCTGGCATCTGAAGTTACCGTGACCCATGAGATGGGAATGATTGAATGGTGGTTGCGCAGGTTCTTCCCCTGTAGCCACCAAAGAAGAGACGTCCTCATGGCTGGAGTGAGGAATATGCGCTGTGTCTGGCTGGATAAGTCCCACTGTTGTAGAAACCCCTTCTGAAAGGGACGAGTGTGCCACTGGGCCCACTTTACCATGGGAATGGTGGCTGACATTGTGCCAATCACCCTCAGACATTGGAGAGCCGAGAGATGGGATGCTGCAAGGGCTGCATGAATCCTGTCTCGTATGACTCCAACCTTCTCTTCTGGAAGGGCGATAGTACCTTCTGCTGTGTTGAACTGCGCCCCTAGGAAAACAAGAGACTGAGTTGGATCTAGGTGACTCTTTTCTAAGTTCAGAAGCCACCCGAACTCCTGTAGAGTGGAGATGACTAGGTCTTTGTGCTCCAAGAGCTGATCTTTGTTCTGGGATAGCAGAAGAAGGTCGTCGAGATAGTGATGGAGACGAACACCTTTGACTCTGAGAAAGGCCACAACTGCCAAAAGAACTTTGGAGAAGACCCGTGGGGACGTTGTTAACCCAAAGGGAAGACATGTAAATTGAAGATGTTGAATGCCTACTGCAAAGCGGAGGTATTGTTGAAACTCCTTTGCCACGGGAACATGGAAGTAAGCATCCTTCAAATCGACTGATATCATCCAGTCCCCCAGATACACGGACTGCTGGATGGTAAGCAGAGATTCCATCTTGAACTTCTCTTTGCGAATGAAGGAATTGAGATGGGTCAAATCTATTACCGGCCTCCATGTGCCATTTTTCTTTTGAACCAGAAACAAAGGGGAATACATGCCCTCTCCACGTTCTTCTTCTGGAACGGGAACGGCTGCGCCTTGATCCAGTAAAGAGTTCACGTAGGTCAATAGGACTTGTTTCTTCTCTTTTGATTCTGGAAGATTTGTGGGAATAAATCTTAGCTTTGGGGTGCTGATAAAACCCCACTTGTGACCTGAGGAAATTGTTTTTACAGTCCAAAAATCCCGAATTGAGGCCGCCCAAACATGCCTGAAGTGGAGAAGACGAGCCCCCACCTGACAAGTTTGAGCGGGCCCAATTTCAAAAGGATTTCGCGGAATCCTGCTTGCCGGACGAACCCCCTTTTGAGGTATTTTTGAAAGAAGATTGCCTGGATCTCCATGACCTTGAGAATTCTCGACCAGGTCTATAGCTCCGCGCCTCCCTGGCACGATCAGGGCCTTGTCTTCTAGGAAATGGACGCCTTTGATTTTGAAGACGTCTGTCCTGGGGAAGAAACCCAGATTTCCCACCTGTAGCCCGGGATATGGCAGTATCCAGCTTGTTACCAAACAAAGATGACCCCTCAAAGGGAATACGGCACCAGGCCTGTTTGGATGCTGGATCCGCCAGCCATGGACGGAGCCATAACGCACGGCGAGCTGAGACTGCTGCTAACATATCCCGAGATATCAGGCGGATAACATCAATAGATGCCTCCCCCAAAAAGGCAGACGCCATCCTGATTTCTTGAATAGGGGAGTCTTTTGCTGATTCAATAGAAATACCCCTCAGGAATTCCTCTACAGAATCAGCCCAGGATTCTATGGCCTTGGATACCGCTGCCATTGCAAGCACTGGTTTGCAAGCCATTCCAGAAGTCAGATATATCCTCTTAAGGTCTGAATCGATCCGCCTTTCCAAAGGATCTTTAAAGGATACCGTATCCTCTAAGGGTAGGGTTACATATCTCACCAAACGCATGAGCGCTGCATCCACCAGTGGTGCTGACTCCAGGTGCTTCACATCCTCTTCTTTAAAGGGATATAATTTCAGGATTTTTGACTGCATGGAACCCTTTTTATCCACCTTGCTCCATTCCTCGGTAATAATGTCACCCAACTCTGAAAGGAAGGGAAAAAATTGTCGCTCCTTATTGAGCTGTTTAAAGAACTTTCTCTGCTTTGGTGGGGAAGTAACAGGGTCTTCCCACTTCAGAGCCTCTCTCACTGCTTTGACCAATGAAGGCACCAGTCCATAGTCAAAACCTAAACCAGGATCCTCACAGTCAGATTCACTATCTGAGATGGGAGCAGATAGGCGGCTTGGCTGAGAGGATTCCCATGTCTCCTGCAATGGGTTCTCTCCAGGTGGAGGAGCCAATAATTCTGACGGGGATTCACACAGCTGTAGAGCGTCCCTCTCCTGCAGAGACTCCTTCACAACCCGTCTTACTATTGACTCCAAACGCTGGTCTGCATCATCCCTTTCATCTGCAGCTTTGGAGAAGCAATGATCGCATAAGGATACGTCCGAAGGAACAGGCATCCTGCACCCCCAGCATGATTTTTCCGTACGCTTGCTGGAGTGAGCAGCAGGGGGGTGAGAATAATTCTTATTATGCTGTTCAGATCTTGACCTATGCTGGCTAGATCTTGAGGAGGATTTATGGCGGTGTGATCTTGATGATCCACTGCGTCTAGAAGTGTTAGGTTGTGGATCAGACCCAGAAGGGCTGTAAGGGTAAAACAGACAGAGAGAGAAAAGGATATACAGTCAATCCTACCTATGCCAAACACTCTCTCCAATATATAAAAAGCATAAATACTAAAGACCTACCTAACATGAGCGGGCTGGCCACTAGGAGGCAGTAAGGCGTCCATATTCACAATAAACCCACAGTTTAAGAAACACTGCAACTAAAGAGAAAAATAAAACACACATTTTTTTTTTTTTTTTTTTTTTTTAAAAGCATTTCCCCAGCCTAAGGGACACGCTCTTACCTTAAACCGCCGCGCTGACAGCCCCGGGAAGTCGCTGCGACCACTGCAAACATTCCCAGGGTTCTGACAGCTTCCAAAGCCTTTTAAATTTGGCGCCCGTGACGTCATCGCCGACGTCAGACGCGAGGCGCTCGCGCGCATGCGCGGGAACCAAGCCTCGGTCTCATACCGGGTTCGCACATGCGCAGAACGCCTGCATAACCCGGAAGTAGGAGAGAGGTTTGCTGGAACGCGGAAGCGAACGCAAACGGCATGGAGGAGACCGCAAGACAAACAAAAGAAATACACACAAATACAATGCTGCCATGGATAGATAAAAGGCTCACCACTCCACCAACGATCACCTGGCCGAACGGACTGGAACACACACGCCATACCTCCAGCAGATAATGGTCACCCATAACAACGGGACACAGACCGTGCGCACTCAGGTAGGAAATCCTTTCTTCAGCGCTACTCTGCAAATACTCTCCATACCCTGCTTAACAGTCAGGGCCTATCGGAGGAAAATTTCTCAGTCAATCAGCCAATCGATCGTCATGAAGTTTTATTTCCAGGAAAGAAACCATCTGGTCCTACTGGGGAGGACAAAAAAGGAACACTGATAGTGGCCAGGAGCAAAGATTTATGGGAGTTGGGTCCTATTGGGTAATCGTGGAGGCGGGGCTACCCACACGTATGCTGCCATGGAGCCTTTCAGGAAAGTGATTTTTTTCCAAAAAAAGTGCACTTGTAAGACCGCTGTGCAAATATGGTGTGAAAAAAAGTATTGCAATGACCGCCATTTTATTCTCTAGGGTGTTATAAAAAAAAACAATATAAAATGTTTGGGGGTTCTAAGTATTTTTCTAGCAAAAAAAAATGTTTTTAACATGTAAACACCGAGTCTGAAAAAGAGGCCTGGTCCTTAACCTCCTTAGCGGTAATCCCGAGTCTGGCTCGGGTTGGGAATTTCATTACAATAGCGGTAACCCCGAGCCAGACTCGGGCTTGCACCGCTCGATGCAGGGGAGGACACAGGTAACGTCACTTACCTTGTCCCCTGGATCCAGCGATGTCCGCCGCGCTGTGTGATCGAGCCGTCCTGCGCTCGATTCACAGTGCCGAATGCCGCCGAGCTCCGTTCCCTGCAACGTTACGGCGCACGGGAGCGGAGAACGGCGGCAAATTCAAAAATGTAAAAAGACACAAAAGACACACAGCACTGTAATCTTACAGATTACAGTGCTGTAGTAAAAAATACACACCCCCTTTGTCCCTAGTGGTCTGTGCAATGCCCTGCATGCACTTTTATATTATAAATACTGTTTTTTACTGCTTGTAATTTGGAGATTGTCCATAGCAACCAAAACATGTCCCTTTTTCATCTTTTTTTGGATTTGATTACATTATTCAATAATTTTTATTATTCTTTATTATATTATAAACTTTATCATACCCGGGATGTCCGCTAGACTCTGGTTTGAAGAGATTTCAGAGCGTTATTCCTAAGAATTACAGGACTACAAAATAAAAGCCAGATTTCCATGCAAAATAATTGTACCGCTTTCAGCACCTTATTCCAGACTGAATCATACCGCCAGGGAGGTTAAGTGGATAACCTATCAGCATGCCTTTGGAGTGTGGGGGGAAACAGACACAGTGAGAACATGCAAATTCCATGCAGGTAGTGCCATGGTTGGGATTTGAACACACAACCCTAGTGCTGCTAGTCAGTAGTGCTAACTATCTAGCCATTGTGCAGCTTATCGTTTTCTTAAATGTGGTGACCATGTAATCTTCACCTGGTGATCCGGCCACTATAGCCGCGTACACACGGGCGGACTGTCTGGCCAACTAAGTCCGTCAGACAATCCGACGGACAGTCCGTCCTACTTTCGAATGAACGGACTTGACCACACACGATGAACAAACAGTCCGTTGAAAGCTTGCGCGATGACGTGTACAGCACGTACGACGGGACTAGAAATAGGACGTCCAATACACAGCAATGCAACCTTCCGCCGTGTAAATCCTTTCTGAGCATGTGCCATACTTAGTCCGTCCAACTAGCCTACTCACGAGCGGACTGTCCGCTGAAACCAAAGTTGGACGGACAATATTACAGAAATTCCGAAATACTTAGTCCACCAGACTGCACGCTGAAAAAGTCCGCTGAAGCCCACACACGAGCGGACTGTCCGCTGAAATGTGTTTCGGCGGACTAAGTTGGACAGACAGTCCGCCCGTGTGTACGCGGCTTAAGTCTGTCTTTTGTAGGTAACACTACCCTCTCCCTAGACTGACAATGCTGCTGTCCAAAAGTGTCCTTGCTGTCCCTTCATCCAGAGGGGAGGCAATCTAAGACAGAAAGTGTTTTACCAGGTGAAAATAAAGGAAAAAAGCCTAAAAAATAAAAGAAAAAGAATGCAACCACCTCATCTAAAAGCCGATAAGCTGCTGTATAATCAATTTCCTTATTGGAACTAGATATGAGCTTTTGGAGACCACTGGACTGAGTTCTGTAGGTATTTTCTAATGCTTAGTAAATACTTGCTGAATCTTATTAAATAATTATCTTTAGCTTAGTATTTGTAATCTAATATAAGAAAAATGCTGATGTAGTGACTTGTAGTGGCTTCCTTAAAGCCTATAGGAGTGGAAACTATGGTAGATAGACTGGGAAGGTTTGCAGTGGTTAGCCAAAGCAAAAAAGAGATACTCCTGATGGACAGGTAGAGGCTGCGAATGGAGCTAACAACTAATTTCAGAGATTTACAAGTAACAATTATCTGGATAATAAAATTAATAGCATCTTGTTGTGTCTGGGGCTTTTACTATACCTTTATACTAGCTGACAAGTTTGCTTTAAATGAAATTAGCAGTTAATGCTGGATATTTTGTTTGCCTAGTCTTCCCACCTCCACCGAGTAATGATGACATCTATGATGGAGTTGATGACGACCCCCATGACAGGTATGTATTCTGCATACATTAGTAAACAAAATAATGAATCCGCTACTATCACTGTGTAAATGCCGGTAATTCAGCACAAGATATTTTTTTTTCTTGTTATTTGCTGCTATTGAAACCAGCAAGTTGTATTATGAAATACCAAAATTCACCATTTCTAATATGGCCCATGTTCATATTTGCATCTAATAAATGCTGACTTCTTATATTTTGGTTGGAATGCCCAAGCAATACGTCTTGAAACTCTGTGCCCTGCTCAAACTTGCCAAGGATGGTCACTTCTCCTGCTGCATTCTCTGTAATATTAAGACCTCATTCACACCTAGCGATTTGCATTGAGCGTTTTTTTTTGGACAGTTTTTTTTTTTTTTTTGCACAACGCGCTCTATGATTTCAATGGACTGCCCTATGCAGGACAAACATGGCAAAGTAGCTCATGGTGCATTTTTCCATGTTCAGATCTGCACGGTTATTACCGTGCATTAAGCCGTGTTTGTTGCACATTTTTGCATGTAGAAAAACTTGTGTGTGCGTCCCACATATGGGGTTCACATTTTTCACAGGTTCCGGGAGCATACACGGAAATGCGAGTTTCTGTGAGCGTAACGGGAATACGCAGATGTGAACGGAGCCTAAAGGCGAACTCTGGGAAAATATTAAATATACCATTCATTCGTTCTAAATACCATAATTTGCACTTCAGTCCATCCAGCCCTGAATTTTACACAGTCCGATAATACAGCACAGTCAGACTGGTGACCTTATTTTATCTATTGCAATTTAAAAAATACAGTTCGGTCACCTCCATGGCCCCAGCCTGTTATTGAATAGTGAAGGAGTAGCCATCTCTATACTTTCCCTTTTTGTTGGATGTCCTTCAGTAATTATGCAGTCCATCCTGTCCTACCAGAAAGACAGCAAAGCCGGGTTGGTGGTCTGCATTTCCTACAGTTGGGCAGTACAATTAGATCACCTCCTCTGTCTCATTTGTGCATGAACAGTAATAGAGCAGCCGTACACTGATGAGCTTAACCCTCTGCTCACTTTGCTCTCCCCTTCACTCAACATGTTCCTTATCAGCACATGTATATGCAACACACCTGATTTGCCCATAATGCTGCTACTCCCTCTCGTGGCCTGAGTTCTACTGTAGGGAACATCACAGTATGCTGATATTAAATTAAATTCAGGTACTTACACTAGTGAAATTCAAAACTGCATGTAAATGTATTCATTTATTTGTAGTGAATACATTAGTGTACTGTTTTTTTTTTTTGTTTTTTTTAATTTAGTTTTTTTGGACTCCAGCTTTTGAATGTTATAATAAATGCAGCCGGAAAAGTGAAACCCCTTATATTAGGGCAAGTAAGCAGAACCCAGAAAAATAGGCCCTTCCATCCACATCCCCATGAGATTTAAGAAGTAGAAAGTGATTCTATCGCTTTAGAAAATGACTCAGTTGGTGTTCTGTTGTTGCTTTGTCCCTTGAAATGTGAATGTCTGAACTGAACGGTGCACTCTACACACTGCAAAGCTCTGTACCGCAGGAGGAAGAAAAAAGCGGCACGTGGTCCTGGTTTAAGAAGCGGAAGGGGACCCAACAAAAACAGAAACATGTCTCCGAAAAAACTGAGTCTGAAGATGGCGAAGACGAGTTTTCTTTGTAAGATAAAGCCTTAAAATTGGTGGCACCTCTGCTTACAGCAATCGGGCTGTACTAATTCACTGATATAACCGTGCTATTGTTCCCAATCAAATAGCTGCCATTAATCATTTGCTTCTCTGTCAAAGATTAACCAAATTCACCTGATCTGTGTTTGATTCACTGTTAAACTGTAAGCGATCAGAGAAACCAAATGCTGTTACAATGAAGGGACTTTTCAGTAAGAAGATAAAGAAAAACATGTTTGAAAGGCGGGCAAGGGTGTAAGAAAAAAATATCTTTTCATGTGACAACACTGAAGTACAGTGTAAAGTAGTGAGTGTACAGCTTGTATAACAGTGTAGATTTGCTGTCCCCTCAAAATAACTCAACACACAGCTATTAATGTCTAAACCGTTACCCACAAAAGGGTGTACACCCCTAAGTGAAAATGTCCAAATTAGGCCCAAAGTGTCAATATTTTGTGTGGCCACCATTATTTTCCATCACTGCCTTAACCCTCTTGGGCATGGAGTTCACCAGAGCTTCACAGGTTGCCACTGGTGTCCTCTTCCACTCCTCCATGATGACATCACGGAGCTGGTGGATGTTAGAGACCTAGTGCTCCTCCACCTTCCATTTAGGATGTCCCACAGATGCTCAATAGGGTTTAGGTTTGGAGGCATGCTTGGCCGGTCCATCACCTTTACCCTCAGGTTTTTTAGCAAGGCAGTGGTCATCTTGGAGGTGTGTTTGGGGTCGTTATCATGTTGGAATACTGCCCTGCAGCCCAGTCCCTGAAGGAAGGGGATCATTCTTTGCTTCAGTGTGTTACAGTACATGTTGGCATTCATGGTTCCCTCAATGAACTGTAGCTCCCCAGTGCCAGCAGCACTCATGCAGCCCCAGACCATGACACTCCCACCACCATGCTTGACTGTAGGCAAGACACACTTGTCTTTGTACTCCTCACCTGGTTGCTGCCACACATGCTTGACACCATCTGAACCAAATACATTTATCTTGGTCTCATCAGACCACAGGACATGGTTCTAGCAATCTATTCCCTTAGTCTGCTTGCCTTCAGCAAACTGTTTGTGGGCTTTCTTGTGCATCACCTTTAGAAGAGGATTCCTTCTGGGACAACAGTCATGCAGACCAATTTGATGCTGTGTGAGGCGTATGGTCTGAGCACTGACACCCCTTCAACCTCTGTTTTAAAGCTTGCAGCACTCATATGTCTATTTCCCATAGACAACCTCTGGATGTGACGCTGAACATGTGCACTCAGCTTCTTTGGTCAACCATGGCAAGGCCTGTTCTGAGTGGGACCTGTCCTGTTAAACCGCTGTATGGTTTTGGCCACCTTGCTGCAGCTCAGTTTCATGGTCTTGGCAAATTACTTATAGCCTAGGCCATCTTTATGTAGAGCAACAATTCTTTTTTTCAGATCCTCAGAGAATTGTTTGCCATGAGGTGGCATGTTGAACTTCCAGTGACCAGTATGACAAAGTGAGAGCGATAACACCAAATTTAACACACCTGATCCCTATTCACACCTGGGACTAACGAGTCACATGATGCCGGGGAGGGAAAATGGCTAACTGGGCCCAATTTGGACATTTTCACTTGGGGTGTACTCACTTTTATTGCCAGTGGTTCAGACATTAATGGCTGTGTTGTGTTATTTTGAGGGGACAGCAAATTTACACTGTTATACAAGTTCATTTCTTCAGTGTTGTCACATGAAAAGATATAATACAATATTTACAAAAATGTATACTGTGTATATAATGTCAATGCAAGTTACTTGCTAGGAGGAGAACCTCTGGGAAATCCAGTATGGAAAAATATGCAAGGGTCCTAGTTGATGAGAGCCCAGCAGCAGCATGTAATGCCAAGCTACAGCAAGCAAAGCTAGCAGAATATTAACATGCATCAAATCAGATATTTACTCAAGAGATAAAACTTTAATTCTACCACTTTACAAAACTCTGGTTTGGCCACATCAGGAGAGTGTTGTCCAGTTGTGGTTACAAGTCCTCAGGAAGGATGTGTTGGAACTGGAGAGAGTCCAGAGAAGGGCAAGAAAGCTAAAAGGGGTTGGAGGACCTGTTATGAAGAGCAACTACAAACATTAACTGCTTGCCAGCCACCGTCATTGTACTGCAGCAGGTCGGCACATTCCCACAAGCTGTCATAGCTATACGTCGGACGTTTAAACAGCTACAGCAGGCGCGCGCACCGGCTACACGGCTGGGGAACCAATGTGCGTGACCAATTGCCGCAGTGCTGTATCGCAAAAAATGGCCTGGTCATTAAGGGGGGAATTCTTCCGGTCCTTAAGTGGTTAATCTTATTCTGGGAGAAGAGGGGATATGATAGCCATATATAAATATCTTAATGGTGATTCTAGCATAGAAAGGAAACTACTCAGTCTTAAGTAGCTTAACAGGAGACATGGCCACTCAATGAAGTTGGAGAAGGAGAAGCGATTTAACCTTAAACTGCGTAAACATTTCTTTACTATCAGAGCAGTAAGGATGTGGAACTCCTTTCAACAGTTGGTGGTGTCTGCAGAGAGTATCAAAAATTCCCCAAAAAATCTTAGATGGGCATCTTAGCAAATGCAATATACAGGGATATGGGAAATAGTATTAACATAAACACACCCACACAGGCTGAACTGGATGAAACGGTGTCTTTATTCAACTTTAACAACTAACAGAGAATCTAAAGAATCTAGAGCTTCCATATCTTGCACCAATAAGAGATTACAAGACTGGAAAAGCTACATTTATGTTGGGTAACCAGATGTTTAATTAGGCTATAACCCAGCATTTTTGGATACCCAGTGGCGCGCATGCATGAATGAGATGATGTCCATATGTCTATAGCCAAATTATCGGCAAGGATCCTGAGAGCAGAGGATTAGCACCTCAGAGCCTTGCCATCAGGAGAGTGGTATTTCATCACCAGCTCCATACATTTTATTAGCATGCATGATTAAGTAATGTTTGGGGAAATTCTTCAGATGCACATCAGCAATTGCATCACTATTTAAAATGAATTTCCACAGTATCCTTAAAATCACATCTGAGACCCTGTCACCAAAAATTCAGGCAAAAAAAGCACAGATAAATCAATCATTTTAAACACTTGCTTGCATTACTTTTCTATTTCATTATGATTTTTTTAATTAATTTGCAATGTGCTTTTGAACGTGATAGAAAATCGAACTACTCCAGAAAAAGTATGTTTTCTAGCACAGCCCCCTTCGCTCTTGCATGTCATAGCCCTCTCCTTTTCTCGGAGTGTCTAATTACTCTCTGTGCTGGCCCAATATCTCAGACCCTCCACTTAGTTCCTTACATCATATTTTATGTAGCGGCTGTGGGAGTAGTGAAGGGGAATACTCTAGAGCAGTTATTGTCAATCAGGGTTCCATGGAATCCTAGGATTCTTTCAGGCATAGCAAGGGGTTCTTTGAGCTGTGGCTAACTGGCCTCCCATCTGATGGTGCCTACATAGTTCCAGGTCCAACGCCACTTGGCAAAGCCAACAACATGACTGCAAGGGTGTCATGCTGGCCACCTCTGTAAAGGGGGGGGGGGGGTATTCTTCCCACTTACCGCCACCAATGGTGCATTTTTTTCAATGATGCTTAATGGACTAAAATTACCAGGATTCCCTAAGACTTGAAAATTATTTCAAGGATTCCTCTGGGGTAGAAGGTTGAGAAAAGCTGCTCTATAGTGTCATATGAATTACTGCTCTGAATCACCTGGGCAGCAGCTGACATCACACTCCAGATGGCGGCACCCAGCAGAACCCCATAACTTTTGAATGTCCACATAAGGGAGGATTTTACTGGTAAACAACATGCATAAAATATGTTAAATGCTCACATCATTTTATTGGAAAATATTTGGAATATTTTTCTAATTAAAGGTCTGGGGGTGTTTTCTCTTTAAATATACTTAGTCCTACTGAAAAGCATGTAGCTACACTGAATGCTGGCATCCAATCTCTCTGCCCGTTGAGTCAATAGTATGAAAGGAGACATGTAAGTGGTTTACAAACCTGGCTGACTAGTCTGGCTTCACATTCTGCAAGTGCATAGAGAGATAAAATTAAGATTGATCTGTGTATTTTACTTCTCATTTACAGCTTCCTGGTATTTTCAGTGAAAGTTATTTTTAACACTAAAGCAAATATAGATATATCTATATAGATATATCTATATAGATATATATATATTGTGGGGAAGGTCATTTTCTGTTTCAGCATGACTGTGCTGATGTGTACAAAGCCAGCTCCATAAAGACATAGTTTGATGAGTTTGGTGTGGAGGAACTCAAGTCACCTGCACCAAATAATGACCTCATTACCACTAAACACCTTTGGGATTAGTTGGTAGCCAATTAGGTTGAATTATTAAAACTAGAGAGTGCAAAATCTTGTGCAGCTCTGCATAGAAATCAGCTTTTTTTTGTCAAAGCTTAATTCAAAAAGCTGAAGTTGGAAGCGTATTGGCTACCATGCACAGTTGTACCAGAGTTTGCACTTTCCAGTTTTAGTAAATCAACCCCAAAATGCAAACTAGGTCTTTTCAAGTAACATCAGTACCTGACCTCACAAAGGCTCCTTTGGCTGAATGGACAAAATTTCCCACCAACACGCTCCAAATTCTTGTGGAAAGGCTTCCCAGAAGAGTAAAGGCTGTTATAACTGCAAAGGGAGGGCCATGGTATTGGAATGGGATGTCCAACAATACACAGTATAGGGAAGATGGTTGGGTGTTCACATTTGGATATGTATATTGACATAGTTATGAAATATTATCATGAAGCATTACCATTTAAGCTGCATTGGGCATACCCCTGAGTGTGCTAAAGGATGTAGTTCTCTTTTTTTAGTTAGAGAATTTCCAGATTGAAAATCTTTTCATCTTTGAAAAAACTGCCAATTGGTTGTCATTTGAATACCTTCAACATAAAAATATCATAGTATCTTCACCTCTATGCCAATATAAACACCAGGGATGTCAGCCTCAACAGCTGGGGTTCCTATAATCACCATCTTCATCTGGTGGGGGCTTCCCCTCCCCCCCACTCCCCCGATCAAATGGCCCGGCAGAAGGGATTCCCGCATCAACCCTGTCTGTGTTGATGGGGGAAGTGAGCAAAATTGTTTCCTGCAACCCATGGCCTGCCAAAGGCTTTGGCTGAAACGTGTTATCACTCTGCTGGGTTGGTTTGGATGTCCCAGATCTCTTATCTTTTACCAAATAAGTATTTTAGAGGATTGTAATTGGATTCCAGCTCTCTTCAACGCTGAAGCGAGTAGGATCCTACAATGAAGTTCACCAAAAAATTTATACTGGGGGTTGCTTCAAGTTTTAAACAAATCTCAACTTTCAGTTTTTACATTTGACTTCCAGCAAGTTTCTATTGATATCTTATTATTAGGCCCATAATCAGTAACAGCACTTATTTCTTATCTGTTCTAATATTCACTTACTGTCACACATTTCTGTGATTGTACTAACTGTGGTGTGTCTATATATGTTATTTTAAATCATGCCCCTTCTCCTGAAATATTTGATTTTACCATTCTACGATATTTATGTGATTTTATTTTTATTACTGTTCTAATATAAATAATCAAAATACCTTATATATAAAATCAATATGAATCAGAGTGGTAAGTAAATATGATTTATGTGGATTTTAGAAGCTGCTTATTCCAATTGATGTCACAGCATTATATTTGGCCTTTTTCAGGCTGGAGGGTGCTGGTTCCAGCATTACTAATACCTATGTTTAAAGTGTGGGAATAAAGAGGGCGCACCAGCCTTGTGCATTATCCTTCAGTAAATGTATTTGTAAAAACAGATTAAAAAATACTCACAAACATGCGAAGATATTCGTATTGTAAAAGCCTCCAAATGGTGGCAGTCAATCTAGGTACAACAGTCTCCAGATGGTGAAGGACTTAAGGACCACTGCTGGCTGACATGTTTCAAAGGGATACCTTCTTCCTCAAAGCCCAGAGGACTTAACAAATACAGAAAAATAAATATACGTATCTATAGTCTACAGAAGATCAACTCTAATAAACAAAATTAAGTGAAAACAGTAAAATAGTTAAAACATTTAAAGGGTCCTTGCATCCGGGTGACTTAGCTCATTCAATGTTAATGCTGGAATCTTTCCTAAAAAAATAAAAAGGAGTAGGCGCAAGCCCCTAGCGCATTACCTGAGTAAAAATATATTTATTGAAATGGAAGGAAGCCAATAAAATTCATACTCACAAAAGTACCAACGTGTACAGCATGTAAATGGAAGGGTAACAGGTAGAAAGTGTATGTGCTAATAAAACCTCCCATGGAGCATGCTGACACGTTTCGGGGGTGCACCACTTTCAGAGCTGTGCTGACCTACCTTATGTTAAGATCAATGACAGTAGAAAGGTTGCTGGGAAGGCCCTACCAAAGTATTGCTGTAGCATGAACTGTAGTTACACCCCTGGTTACACACATATATGTATATATATATATATATATATATATATATATATATATATATATATATATATATATACACAGAGTGCTGTGAAAAAGTATTTGCCCCCTTCCTGTTTTTTTTTTTTTTGCATATTTCTCATGCATAAATGATTCAGATCATCAAACTAATTTTAATATTACACAAAGATAACCCTAGTAAATCCAAGATGCAGTTTTTAAATTATTATTTCATTTATTAAGGGAAAAAATCTGTTCAAACCTGCCTGGCCCTATGTGAAAAAGTAATTACCCCCTCCCACGCTGAATCATGCATGAACTGTGATTAACCACAATTTTTGGAAAGCTGAGTTCAATTTCACTTGCCACACCCAGGCCGTATTACTGCCAGACCTGTTGATTAAAAAAATCATTTAAATAGAAGCTGTCTGAAAAAGTGAAGCACGCTAAAAGATCTCAAAAAGCAACCCATCATGCCGTGATCTAAATAAATTCAAGAACAGAAGAGAAACAAAGTCATTGACGTATATCAGTCTGGAAAGGTTTACAAAGCCATTTCTAAGGCTTTGGGATGCCAGCAGTGAGAGCCATTATCCACAAATGGAGAAAACTTGGAGTGGCCGGCCAACCAAAATGCACAGCTCCAAGAGCAGAACGACGACTCATCCAGGAGGTCATAAAAGATCCCAGAACAACATCTAAAGAACTGCAGGCCTCACTTGCCTCAGGTAAGATCAGTGTTCATGATTCAACAATAAGAAAGAGACTGGGCAAAAATGTTCCAAGGCCAAAGCCACTGCTGACCAAAAAGAACACAAAGGCTCATGTCACATTTACCAAAAAACATCTTGATTATCCCCAAGACTTTTAGGCAAATATTCTGTGGACTGATGAGAGAAAAATTCTACTTTTTGTAAGGTATGCGTCCTGTTTCTTCTGGCATACCAATAGTCAGACATGGTGGTGGTAGCATGATGGTCTGCGGCTACTTTAACATAACTGATGGAACCATGAATTTTGAGCTCTACCAGAAAATCCTAAAGGAGAATGTCCAGCCATCAGTTCATGACCTCAAGCTCAAGTACATTTGGGTTATTCAGCAGGACAATGATCCGAAACACAACAGCAAGTCCACCTCCAAATGGATCAAACAGAGCAAAATTTAGGTTTTGGAGTGGCATAGTCGAAGCCCGGACATAAATTCAATTGAGATGCTGTATGAACCTTACACAGGCTGTTCATGCTGGAAAACAATTCAACACTATAATGTGGCTGAATTAAAACAATTCTGCAAAGAAAAGTACACCAAAATTGCTCCACAGCAATGTGAAGGACTCATTGCCAGTTATCGCAAACGCTTGATAGCAGTTGTTGCCGCTAAGGGTGGCACAACCAGTTATTAGGTTTAGGGGCAATTACTTTTTCACATAAAGCCAGGCAGGTTCGGACAGATTTTTTGCCTTAATAAATTAAACCATCATTTAAAAACTGCATTTTGTATTTACTCTGGTTATTTTTGTGTAATAATAAAATTTGTTTGATGATCTGAGTCATTTAAGTGTGACAAATATGCAAAAAAATAAAAAATCAGAAAGAGGGCAAATATTTTTGCGTATATATATATATATATATATATATATATATATATATATATACACATACATATAGTAAAATTGGGGTGATCAGACTCAATTGTGAGTGCACCAGTCCAAAACTGTATTTTTTAAAGGAATGGTAGCCCACTTTTATTTAAAACAATAGAAAAGTTCACAAAGACATTAGTAGCCCACACAGGGAGTTCCAGGATTACTGTATCTTGCACAATCAGAAAATGTAAGCCTTCTGGCCTCCAGCCTAGGCCTTAGATCTGCTCCTTAGACCAAAAGAGTTCCTTAAGCCGCGTACACACGGGCGGACTGTCTGTCCAACTTAGTCCGCTGAAACACATTTCAGAGGACAGTCCGCTCGTGTGTGGGCTTCAGCGGACTTTTTCAGCGGACAGTCTGGCGGACTTAGTCTTTCGGAATTTCCGTAATATTGTCTGTCCAACTTTGGTTTCAGCGGACAGTCCGCTCGTGAGTAGGCAAGTTGGACGGACTAAGTATGGCGCATGCTCAGAAAGGATTTACACGGCCGAAGGTTGCATTGCAGTGTATTGGACATCGTATTTCTAGTCCCGTCGTACGTGCTGTACACGTCATCGCGCAAGCTTTCAACGGACTGTCTGTTCATCGTGTGTGGTCAAGTCCGTTCATTCAAAAGTAGGACGGACTGTCCGTCGGATTGTCTGACGGACTTAGTTGGCCAGACAGTCCGCCCGTGTGTACGCGGCTTTAGAGTCAAGCTCCCTCCTAGCTTACTCCCGATCAGCTCCTTGCTGCTCTGTCACAGACTACATCTGCTTCCTGCAGACATGCATGCTCTGGCTGCCCCCATGCAGCCTCTGACTGCAAATGAATGGGAGTCCAACTGACTCCCTTGCACAGACCTCCTGTCTACTGGGTGGGCCCTGAGCCATAGTCAGGTCACAACTAAATAGCCCAGCACACAGCTGTGCAATCAGCGTGCCTGTCTCTCTAAAATCCGGTGTAAACCAGCAATCTTCCAGGTAGCACAGGGTCCACTGCCACAATATATAAAGTATATGTTTTTCTGTATTTGTTTAGTTGAATGTCACCTAGTATTAGGGTACTTGTACCCATGCAATGGTTAAGTTGTACCACACATCACTGCTCTTTGCAGGGAGTATTAAGGAAACCCATGTCATTAATTGTTATAAAATTGAAAGGGAGAGGTAGTTATATTCAAATAGTGTGTGCAGCTAGTAATCCAAGTTTCTTTCTTTATATTTTACAGGTCACATTCATCCATTCCTGGTAAGTGACCTTAAAGGCGTATATTTATCTTGTCACTGAACTATGCATTCTTATTTTACTCTATGAGCCCTGAAAATTGTCTGTGCTTTGTCAAAGGAGATATGGGCCACAATTATCATGGTCACATTTTGTGGTTGATTCAATAAAGGCAAATAGACTGTGTATTTAGCAAGTGCAGTTGCTCCAGAGCTTGGTAAATGAGGGGAAGCTCTGCTGATTTCCATCATCCAATCATGTGCAAGCAAAAATGCATTTTTTTATTTTATTATCCCTGCATGTGATTGGGTATTTGTCGCAAAGTGAAGCTTCACCTCATTTACCAAGCTTTGGATCAACTGCACTACCAAAGTGCATAGTTTATTTGCCTTTAGTAAATCAACCCCTCTGTGTCATTCAGCCTTATCTTTCTTGGCACCCTACTGGCTGCAGGGTGTGGAGTCTGACCTTATTGGCCAATAGGGAAACAGAAGGAGCAGCTTTTTATAAGCTGAATCTGATAGGATGGGAAAACAGAAGTTACCATTGCTCACATGTTTTTGGTGCATACTCTTGGCCTAGTTAGCCACTGAAATAAGCATCTGCATATCATGGCCCCCAACACTTAATTGGCTACATTATAGCATGCATCTTTATAAACAGTTGTACACAGATTGTTTTAATCCAAAAGTAGACTAAGATGATTTCTTATAGGATGCTCTAGTTATAGCATATTTCTTAGTCAGTGGCGGCTAGTGTTTCTTTTTTTTTGGGGGGGGGGCAGAAAACAACCCCCCCCTCGGTCGGCCGGCACTGACCGCAACCCCCTCGTGGTAGGTCATCCAGCCCCGCACTTACCCCATCTAGATCACGGGCGGGCAGTGCTACTGTGGGAGGCGGGTGGCTGCTTCCATCGCATCTCCTCCTCCTCTGCATCATGGTGACTTCCACCATGCGTCTCCTCTTAGGCATCCAATAGGATCACCAGTCCTTTCAGCCAGTCTCTGATGGGCCGGGAGGAGAATCAGTGTGACAAAAGAGAAAATTAATTTGCTATTGTCACACAAGTGGGTGTGCCCACTGCGCCTCGAGCACACCCTTTTTTGAAGCCTGTTAAAGCCTCTGGCTCTAATCCCGTGCTTCAAAAACATTTTAAAAACTCCATGGGAATCCATGCGTTCTGGTGCCCCGCATTTAGATTAGGAGGCCGGATGCATGGATGGGGGGGTGGTATTTAAGGACATTTCAGCTGTGAGTGAGATTCCCCTCACCGCCTTCTCCTCCCCTTCTTGCCAGCTGTCACCCTCCTGTCCTGAAGGACAGAGTGAGCAGCTCCACCTAAGTGCAGTGTGACTGCAATTTAATGAATAAAAGGTAACAAATACACTCACAAGGTTAAAAACAATTCCAGCAAAAATGATGAATGTGGTGTTCATCCACTCTACTCCGGCTGGTCAGAGGTCTGGGGGCACTGGTGGCTCCCAACGCTTCCTGGTAAACTCGGAGACGCTCAGGGGCACCGATGATGTCACTTCTGGGTATATGTCGGATTTTTATTTCTGTCTGTGACCCTCGCTTCCAGTCTTTGTATTGCTTGTACAAGAAATCGTAGGACGTGATTGTCAGAGATATGAAGGCACTGGCAACAACAAAATATTGTCAGAAGCTGCAACACTTCCCCATTGAATCGTCACATTTCTTTTTGCAAAAATAAAATATTCTCTTCGTGAGCTACATTTTTCAGGCATTACAGTGCTAAAAATAGCGCCTTTATAGCACCTGAAAAGAGCGGCTCCATTCACTCCAGTAAGAAAGCCTGAGGGCTTTCACACTGGAGCGGTGTGCTGGCAGGGCGTCAGAAAAAGTCCTGCCAGCAGCTTCTTTGGAGTGGTGAAGGATCGGTGAACTCACCGCTGCTCCCCATTGAAATCAGTAGGGCAGCGCTGTGATACCGCCGGCAAAACGCCACTCTGGCAGCATTTTGCGGGTGGATTTAACCCTTTTTCGGCCACTAACGGGGGGTTAAAACCACCCCCCTAGCAACAGAATTGGGCCGCTAAGCGCTGCTTTACTGCTGACGCCCAGGGTAGCTCAGTGTGAAAGGGCTCTTAAATACCCACCAAGAACTGGGTCTGTACACTGTATGAAGTTTGCTGAACTGTATGATTTTCTATCCCATTCAAGAGAATGTCACCTCTGTCTGTCGTGACGGGAAGTGAGACAGTCTCCCTAATAGGAACACAGGCTACAATAATCTGTAGATAACTGTAAGGGTACCAATCCAATGGAGATAAAGTCTGGAATAGTTTATTATTAGAAGATAAACAAGATAAGAAAGCCAACATGTTTTGGGAGGTTCACAATATCCCCTTTCATCAAGGCTTGTATGTCCTTCAGGAAGTCACAAAATGCATTGGCCTTCTCATTTTGTTGATCTTCTAATAATAAACTATTTGGTATTCTTATCCACAATGGCATGGCACCCTTACTGTACACTGGATACTAGCTTCTGAATTTCCCTCAGCATACTTTTTATGTATGCACAAAAATAAAAAAGGATGTTCTAACCCTTTCCCCAATCTATCTAAAACAAAAATGTTTTAGTAGGAGTTATGCCGCGTACACACGACCGGACTTTTCGACGGACTAGGGAAGGAATCCGCCCTACAATTCAATCGTGTGTGGGCTTCATCGGACCTTTGCTGTCTAAAAATCAGATGGACTTTAGATTTAAAACATGTTTCAAATCTTTCCGACGGACATGAGTCCGGTCGAAAAATCAGTTTGTCTGTATGCTAGTCCGACGGATGAAAACCGACGCTAGGGCAGTGATTGGCTACTGGCTATGAACTTCCTTATTCTAATTCGGTCATACGCCATCACGTTCAAATCCGTCGGACTTTGGTGTGCTTGTGTGTGGCCAAGTCCATTCGTTCAGAAAGTCCGTCGGAACTCCGCCAAAAGTCCGTCGGGAAGAACGTCGGACCTAGTACGTCAAAAAAGTCTGGTCGTGTGTACATGGCATTAGGCTTTAATGTAGTCATTGATATTTATTTAAAGGGGCTGTGCAAAGTAAGGGAAAACCTGAAAACATGGCCTGTTAGGGGTACTTGAGGACTTAGGTTGAGAACCACTGCTTTAATGAACCATATCCACGTCAGTTATTGATTTATTATACAATAAAATGTATACTTAGAAAAAAAATATTATCACTGTTAATAAAACAGTCTTGTCTTATTTGCAATTGCATTTTTTCTTTATTCTTCCTTTATACAGATAGCGATGTTTACGACGATGTGGAAACTGATTTCCCACCTCCTCCTATAGAATCTAGGTAGGTATGAAAAGCTCTAAGAATATTTTTGTACTTTCAGTTTAATTGTTTAACCACTTGCTAAAACCCCCTCCTGCCCAGAACAATTGTCAGATTTAGCGCTGACGCACTTTGAACGACAATTGCGCGGTCATACAACACTGTACCCAAATGACATTTTTTGAAGTTTTTTTCCCATAAATAGAGCTTTCTTTTGGTGGTATTTGATCACCACTTGTTTTTTTTATTTTTTGTTTAAAAAATTTAAAAAAACAATTTTTAAAAAAAAAATACAAAACCGTTTTATATTTTGTTAATAAATGTTGCAAACAGGTAATTTTTCTCCTTCATTGATGTACGCTGATGAGGCTACAGTTATGGGCACTAATAGCCTGCACTGATGGGCACCGATAGGCTGCATTAATGGGCACTGATAAGGCGACACTGATGGGCACTGATAAGGCGGCACTGATGGGCACTGACGAGGTGGCACTGGTGGGCACTGATAGGTGGCACTGAAGGGCACTAATAGGTGGCACTGATAACTGGCACTGATGGGTGGCAGTAATGGGCACTGATGGGTGGCAGTGATTGGCACTGGTAGGTGACACTGATAGGCAGCACTGCTAGGTGGCACTGATGAGGCACTGATTGGCACCACTGGTGGGCATTGATAGGTGGCACTCGTGGGCACTGATTGCTGGCACTTACTGTGAGTACTGATTGCTGACACTTAATGTGTACACTGATTGATGGTACCGGTGGGCACAGAGGAGGCGGCTATGCCTCTTCCTCTTTGGGACCGATGTCCCTTCAAACAGAAGCCGGTGATCGGCTTTTTTTCTCCTCACGCTGTCAGCGCGAGAAGAAAAGAAAAACAATTACCGATCCTCTGTATACATGGCGTGATCAGCTGTCATTGGCTGACAGCTGATCACATGGTAAGTGGCCAGAATCTGTGATCACCCGAGTCTCATTGACTCGGGTGATCACAGCGTGCACCCTGCATGCCCGTCAGGGGGGTGTGGCAAGACTGCAAAGGGGAGGACGTCACTAGAATGTATGTTACGGTCATTTAGGTGCTTATCTAATAGTTTCTTGAAACTATCGATGCTCCCCGCTGAGACCACACCTGTGGAAGGGAATTCCACATTCCACAAGTGTCCATCTCTTAAAAATGATATCTGAAGTTCTTTGTAAAATAAGAGCCATTGGGATTGATTTACTAAAGGCAAATAGACTGTGCACTTTGCAAAGTGCAGTTGCTCCCGAGCTTAGTAAATGAGTTAATGCTTCATTTGGCAAAGAATACCCAATCATGTGCAAGGAATTAAAAAGAAAAACAGCATTTTTGCTTGCATGTGATTGGATGATGGAACTTACCAGAGCTTCTGCTTGTTTACTAAGCTCTGCAGCAACTGTACTTTGCAAAGTGTACAGTCTATTTGTCTATTAGTAAAGCAACCCCATTACACTCTTCTTCATTGCAGTGCTTTGGCATTTGACACTACTGGGATTGCCTGTGTTTACTGACGCATGCTGTGGCCTCCATCGTCTGATCCACTAATCACCAATGAGTCCTGTAATGACTAAGAGGTGAGTACCAGGAACCGTGGCACACAACTAGGGACACGGGCACTCCCAGAAGAGTAGAATACCAAAGAGTCTTACAGCGGCTGCAGTACTGGAGAGGAGGGAAGGTAAGAGACAAGGCCTACCAGGGAGGTAAATATCATGCCTCTTCTCTTACAGGGAACTTCAGGTATGATTTTTTTCAAGACTTAGATGGTCTCAGTAGATTCCTGAACATTTTTAAAATGCTTTGTAAATGCTGCTGAATCTGATCAACAAAGCTTAACCTAGTCTTCCCTAATCACAATGAAACAAACATGTCTAGGGCTGAACATTCATACTATTTAATGTACCTTTTGCTAAGGCAGAAAACTACATTTATAGTTTCATGTGTTTTAGTTTATTTACGAGCAAAAGAACTGACACTCTGGGAAGGTCACCAGATTACAAGACTCTCAAGAAGCTGGAAAAAGAGGAGAAGGATTTCAGGAAAAAATTTAAGGTAACGCTTTGGTGAAACAAATGATATTTCATTCTTCTTTATGCACTTCTGCGTCATTTTTTCAGTGAACTGAATTAATAGGAAAGAAGGCCAATTTGCCTGTCTATGTGCTGGGACTAGATCGGTCAAGGTTGCTCAGTACAGCCCAATGAATATGGTGTAAATGGGCCTTTAATCAATTAGTTAGAGGGGTTTATTACAACTATTCTTTTAACTTACTGAGTTGTTATTCAAAATTTTATATATTTATATATATACATATATATATATATATATATATATGAAAACAATAAAATTGCGATGTAATGCCACATACACGCGGTCGGATTTTCCAATGGAAAATGTTTGATGGGAGCTTTTTGTCGGAAATTCTGATGGTGTGTAGGCTCCATCGGACATTTTCCATCAGAATTTCCGACACAAAATTTGAGATCTGGAGCTCAAATTTTCCAACAACAAACTCTGTTGTCGGAAATTCTGATTGTGTGTACACAATTCCGATGCACAAAGTTCTACACATGCTTGGAATCAAGCACAAGAGCCGCTCTGGCTATTGAACTTGATTTTTCTTGGCTCGTTGTACGTCACCGTGTTCTCGATGTTCGAGATTTTCGACAACATTGTGTGACTGTGTGTATGCAAGACAAGTTTGAGCCAACATCCGTCGGAAAAAATCCCATGGATTTTGTTGTCGGAATGTCCAATCGTGTGCACGCGGCATAAGAGCTTATAGAGCTTCTGGCACAATCATTGATATAAACTGTTGTAAAACAATAAAATTCTCAAAAAGTGCCGTGCTAAAGGTATTGATGAAAAACTGAAAATTTATATCAAATACTTACCATAATTTTCCTTTCCTGATGGACTCCATGGCAGCCTACGTATGGGTTAACCCCGCCTCTCCTACCTCATAGGACCCCACTCCCATAAATCTTTGCTTCTAGTCAGAGACCACGTTCCGTAACTTAGTCTACTCCAGCAAATGGGAGGGAACTCCTGCTGCCATGGAGTCCATCAGGAAAGGAAAATTACGGTAAGTATTTGATATAAATTTTCCGTTTTCCTGACGGACTCCATGGCAGCCTACGTATGGGAAATGACTAGCCATACACACCCGGGTTGGCAATTGCTGGTTAAAGAAAAGAAGGTTTAATTGGCACCGTCAACAGATAAGACATTCAAACCAAAATTAACCGAAGACAAGGAAGCCGGTTCTACACAATAGTGTGTCATAAAAATATTAATCGACGACCATGAGGCCGCTTTACAGATCACTTCCGGGGAAACATGACGGGAAGCTGCCCACGATGTAGAAACGCTCCTGGTAGAATGAGCAGTAACCGCTTCTGGGGGAGCCAGACCCTTAGCCTTATACGCCCTTTGGATGGCTTGGACAATCCAAGATGCTATAGTTCTTGAAGAAGCACGTAAACCTCTATTCTTCCCATAAAAGTAGATGAATAAGTGGTCAGAATTCCGGAAAGGAGCTGTGGCTTCTAGGTATTGCTTTAAGACTTCTCCAACATCTAGAGGATGAATATTGGAGTCTTCATCTGCCTGGAAAATTGGAAGGACAATTTCCTGATTTTCGTGAAAAACGGTTGTTACTTTCGGATTTGAACCTAACATAGGAATCAGGACTGCCCGATCTGGGAAAAAAGGTGAGAAATGGCTCCTTGCAGCCTAGGGAACTAATCTCAGAGACCCTTTTGGCCGATGTTATGGCCACAAGAAAAGCAGTCTTAAGGGAGAGATCCTTAATAGATGCTTGTCCCATATGCATTTCTGAGAAAAAATCCAAAACAAAAGGAAGATCCCATTTTGGAAACCTTGGCTTTCTCTGAGGTCTGAGTCTTCTTGCCCCTTTGAAGAACTGCCTAGTGAGAGGATGCTTGGCCCATGAGATACCTGAAAATGCAGAGATCGCAGAGACCTGAACCCGCAAGGAACTTACAGATAGGGACAAGTCTAGACCCTTTTGTAGAAAACCAATAACATCCTGTATCTTCGGATCTCTACATGAGCCGTTGGATGTAGACACATAGACCGCAAATTTTGCCCAAATCCTCTGATAAACTTTGTTGGTACCTGGTCTTCTGGCATTTAGTAGAGTAGAAATGGCTGTGTCAGGACAGCCTAATGCCTCCAGGCTTTCCCTTTCAAAAACCAAGCCATCAGATGGAGCTGAGATGGGCAAGGGTGATAGATTGTTCCCTGTGACAAGAGGTCCGGCCTGAGAGGGAGCGGAACTGGATCCTGGTAGCTGAGTTGTAATAAGAGAGGGAACCATGGTCTGTTGGGCCAGTATGGAACAACCGCTACTACTTCGACTTCTTCCCATCTGAGCCTGGACAGAAATCGGAGAATGACTGGAACCGGGGGAAAGGCATAAGCCTTGTGGAACCTCCACTGGTCCGTCAGTGCATCCACTCCGAAGGCCTGAGGACAACGACACCTCGTGTAATACTTCTCCAGTTTGAAGTTGCACGGGGAGGCAAACAGGTCCACCTCTGGTAGAACTCCCAGAGACAGGACCCAGTTGAACACCTCGATGTGGAGAGACCACTCGTTGTTGTCCAGGGAAAACCTTGATAGAAAGTCCGCCTGGACATTTTGAATTCCCGGAAGATAGACTGCCGTTAGATTCAACAGATTTGACTGGGCCCAAGCCATGATTGGCTTTACTTCCCTCAGCAAGGAAAGACTGCGGGTGCCCCCTTGTCTTTTGATGTAAGAAACAGCCGTCGTATTGTCCATCCTTAGAAGGACTGAGGATCCTGATGTCAGGTGGAGAAAAGCCTGTAAAGCACGCAAGGCGGCCCGGAGTTCCAGCACATTTGAGACTACCTTCTGGGATGGGAAGTCTCACATGCCTTGGGCTACTTCCGACAAGCATAGAGCACCCCAACCTCTGCTGCTGGCATCCGTTGTCACCGTTACCCAGGAGACCGGGGCTATTGAATGGCAATTCAGAAGGTTCTTCTGCTGTAACCACCAAGGAAGACTCTCCCTCATTGAAGGGATTATCCAAACCAGATGATCTCGGGAGTTCGGATCCCACTGTTGGAGAAAGCCCTTCTGAAAGGGTCGCATTTTCCATTGCGCCCATTTCGCCATTGGAGCCATGGCCACCATGGTACCTATTATCATCAGACACTGAGAGGCCCTGAGAAGGGGAGATGACATTGCAAGATAGCTTCTGTCGCGAATCACCGGAATCTTCTCTAGAGGTAAGGAGATTGTACTCTTTACTGTGTTGAATCGGGCTCCAAGAAACGTTAAGGACTGAGTTGGGATTAGATGACTTTTCTCCTTGTTCAATAGCCACCCGAATTCCGTCAGGGTAGAAATGACCTGATCTCGATGTGACAAGAGATGGTCTCTGTTTTGAGAGAGTAAGAGCAGATCGTCCAAGTAATGGTGCAAACGAATCCCTTTGACCCGGATTAGAGCCACGATAGCCAGTAAGAGCTTGGAAAACACTCGAGGCGATGTTGTAAGCCCGATTAGGAGACATGTAAACTGAAGGTGTGTTTGACCCACTGCAAAGCGGAGATACTTCTGAAACTCCCTTGCGATAGGAACATGAAAGTAAGCGTCTTTCAGGTCTATGGAAATAAGCCAATCGCCTGGTTGGATCGTCTGGCGTATTGTTAGCAATGTCTCCATCTTGAACCTTTCTTTCTTTATAAATGTGTTCAGGTGTGTCAGATCGATGACCGGCCTCCAGGAACCACTCTTTTTGAGGACCATGAAAAGGGGGGAGTAAATCCCTTTGAACCTTTCCTCGGTTGGAACCCGAATGGCGGCTCCTTGGGCCAACAGGGATTCTGTATAAGACAGGAGAATTTGTCTCTTTTCTTCTGAGTGTGGCAGAACTGTCGGTACAAACCGGTGTATGGGCGGGCTACTGAAGACCCAGGAATGGCCCGCTGACACTGTTTTGATTGTCCAATAGTCTTTGACTAAGGCTGCCCAGACGTGCTGGAAAAGGAGTAACCGGGCCCCAACCCGCTCCGCCTGGACAGGCTCTATATCAAAAAGACTTGGAAGGCTCCCGTCCCCCAGATGTAGCTGACTTTGAGGACTTCTGGCCAGAGGGCTGATTTCTCCTCCAATTTTTTCTAAATTCGCGACCAGGCCTGTAGCGACGGGCATCTCTAGCGCGTTCTGGATCTGATCTATATTGAGATCTCCTCTGACCCAGGAGACGGCGATCCTGGGGTAAGAACCCTGACTTACCACCTGTAGCGCGTGTAATGGCAGAATCCAATTTGTTCCCAAAAAGGGAAGATCCCTCAAAGGGAATTCTGCACCATGCCTGTTTGGAGGCAGGATCAGCAACCCAGGGGTGAAGCCATAGGGCACGTTTTGCCGTAACAGAGGAAAGCATAACACGTGCTACAAGGCGAATAATATCAAGGGACGCCTCCCCCAGGAAAACCGAAGCGAGTCTCAGCTCATGTATTGGTGATCTCCTGACCAACTCTTCGGACATACTGCCCAGGGTTGCACCAATTTCATCCGTCCAGGCCTCCATAGCTTTTGATAACGCTGCCAGGGCTAAGGCTGGTTTACAAGCCATACCTGCTGTTATATAAATAAGTTTCAAGTCCGTATCAATCTTTCTTTCTAGGCCATCCCTGAAGGACACAGTATCTTCCAGAGGAAGTGTAACATGTCTCACTAGCCTCATCAAGGCTGCATCAATTAGAGGAGCCGACTCTAGATGTTTCACCTCATTGCTCTTAAATGGGTACATTTTTGAAATTTTTGAAATCAAGGAGTTTTTCCTCTCAACTTTACTCCACTCGTCCATAATAATTTCGCCAAGTTCACCCAAGAAGGGGAAGTTTGGGCGCTCCTTTTTGAGATGTTTAAAGTATTTCCTCTGTTTAGAGGGAGCTTCTATAGGATCTTCCCATCTCAATGTCTCCTTGACCGCCCTGACCAACTGCGGAACTAAGGAAAAGTCAAAACCGGCACCAGGTTCCAAACCTTCAGTCTCACTGTCGGAAGAACCGGAAAATGAGGGACTATGACGAGAGGGACCAGGAACCTCTGTATCCGAAACATCAGTGGCTAGAGCCGTACCGGAAGGAGGGATAAACGGTTGATCAGAATCTGCTTTATTCAGTGATTCCTGAACTACTCTCCTGACCAGAGCTTCCACTTGCTGGTCCCCAGCTCCTCTTTCCTTCATGGCTCTTCCATAACATAGCTCGCAGAGGGATTTACCCTCTGGGACCTGAGCATTACATCCCCAGCAGGCTCTACTCTCTGAGCGGCTGGCATGGCGGTGAGAATGGCGACTAGACTCAGACTTAGACCTTTCTTTACGGTGTCTGGATGGTGACCTAATATGTCTAGAACTTGACGTGGAATGGTGATGTTGTGAATCTTTATGTGCTGATAACTGAGGTTCAGACCTGGAAGGGCTGGAAAGAAAAAACATGCAAGACAAAGTCATCCTGATCCTAACCCAAGCAATACAGGCAGAATGAAAAGAAAAAGATTCATTCCTACCTGCGGCATAAGGGTTGGCCACTGGGGGGCGGCGATACGTCCATAGCAGCAGACTCAAACAGCTAGGTAGTAAAAAACAAATACAGTGCTTGCAGAGTATAATAAAACAGCGTAGACCCAACTGACCATGAGAAAAAAAGGGAGACATACCTTGAGAAAACAGAGAGCAGACACCGGGATCACAGCCTGAGCTCAAAAGCATCCCAATCAAATAGCTGTCTCTGACAGCTATTTGAATCTGCCGCCGAGTGATGACGTCATCGCACCCACAGCGTACTTGCGCCGAGACTGACGCTGCCGTATAACGCCCGCGCACATGCGCGGCCGCCGCCATCTTGCCCCAACCGCGCCTGCGCAAACCAAGCCTCGATATACTGTGTGGCCCCATAATCTCCGATTGACTGGGGGCCCCATAATCTCCTATTGCCCGGGGACCCCATGGGTTGTCAGTCCACCCCTGATGTGTACGCTGGGTACACACACCCAATAGACCTGGACTCACCTTCTTGGGTGGACCTTAACTTGATTATGTTAGTACCATCAAGAGCACGTAAGGGTTAATCTTCATCCTCGGAGGTACGGCTGCACTTCACTCTTTTATACGGTATATCAATAGATTGTATCCCAAAGAAATAGAGCTCAAAGCAGCACATAGTGTAATCTGTTTTAAACCGTTTATTAAAAGACTTTACAAACTCTACAAAGAGATCAAGTGTGCATTTTATGTGACTTTTTAATCCCCTTCTATTATTTATCATCTTTCTAGAACATGCTGTACTTTTTACTATGTCTCTCCAGCATACTTTATTTTTCAAAACTTATTCTAAATTTTCTATCTCTTTTTTTATTATTTTTTTTATTTCATTCTTCTTATTGAAACTTGAGAATTAAAAATTTATAGAAAACATCCATAGACTAGAACCTATGATAGAAGGATCAGCTTCAAAAAAGCAAGAGCGAAAATTCAGAGCACGTTTTGGAAAGTAGAAAAATAAATTATGCTGGAGAGAAATAGGAAAAAGTACAATGGGATCTAGAGAACCATTGTTATATTGTTTTATATTTGTGGTCAACAATGTAACCCACTAAGGTCTTTGTTGTGCAGTTCACAGGAGATATACGTGTGCTCTCCACAGTCCAGGTAGTGTTAAATCTGTCAACGAAGAAATGGGGCTCCAAAGACTTACCTCTGAAGGCTGGAGAAACTTTGGATGTGATACAACTTTCGAGTGGTTCCACGCTTCTGTGTAGAAATAATGAAGGCAAATGTAAGTACATAAAGGTCACATGATATATATCACTTAAAGTATATGTTACCCCAACATTTCATATTCCTGTTGTACCATGTACTTGTGTTAAAAGTATCCTGTTCTTTGTATTGCTTCCTATGTGTGAAATCCCTGGTGTCTGCCAGTCCCCCCTGCTTTACTATTTCTAACTGACAACACTAGGCATGAAAACACATAAATCCCAGTGTAGTTAGGTTTCTGGCTGTGCTGGGAGAACAGCCTGCCTGTCCTACAGTGATCAGACTTGTGCTGACAAGATCCCCCAAAGCCATTCACTGGGAAGGTCAGCGTACTGCTATTTCTCCATCCCTAGCTCCCTGAGCCCTCTAAGCAGCTGAGGACAGAGGTTATGTAATCACTTATAAAAAGAAGTAAGGGGTCACATATACTTTAAAATGGGTTAATGTCAAGATTTTGTCACATTGCTTACTGTAGATAGGCATTTCTGACTGCTTCTCACATAAGAAAGAGAGTGCTCTGTATGATTTTGTATATCTCCCCAAAGCCTGCTGCGATGGGTGATTTCAGCGTATGTTCAATACCAGTCATTAGTGACTTTGTGATTGGCAGTAAAGGGTAATGTTCCTATGCTCCCTGAAGGGAACATCTAAGCAGGTGGTAATCAACTTACTTGATATAGTTGGCCTCAAGTGTGGCCCCTAACATCACCAAAAGGCTGCAAATAATGAATGTAATAATACAGAAAACTGTTACAGACTGAACATACGCAACAGGATATAATCAAATGTTGCAACTATGCTATAGTTATTAATGGAGACTGGGGACATGCTTCAGAAGACAGCCATAGCCTGGAGACACATTACATGAGACCGTCCCACTGCTATTTCTGCACTGAGAATGTCACGCTTACCCCTAACGCGGGTGGTCAGACACTATAGCTGGCTTCTGTGTTCTTCACCTATAACAGCCCCCTTTCCCATAAGGCAAGCAGGCCTACTGGTACTCGGTTGCCCCCAGGACTTATATACAATGCTATAGTGCCTGACCACCACACAGGGGCAGGTGTGAACTGAGCAAAGCAAACAGGTGCTTGCGATTGGCAGACAGGCAGAGTGATTCAATGACAGTCCAGGTACAAGACAGGCAAGGTTCAGAATAGTCAGGGTCAAATCCGTAGTCTTTAGGCAGTTCAATCAGTCCATAGTTCAGAGAGTAGTCAATATCTGATCCAAGATCGTCAACTAGGGAATCCAAAGAGCAGAGAAAGACAGACAAACAGGGAGCTTGTAGCATGTGTTACTAACACAATATCACAAGCATGAGACTGCAGGCTTTGCTGGCTTAAATCAGGTTTGATCTCCACCCAGAGACTGTCCACATTAATCACCTTGCCGGTGGACAGGCAAAGAGAATGTATCGCAAACAAAACCAGGATACTGGAATTAGACCAGTAGCTGTGAAGGAACAGGAGTGCTACATGCTCCTGACACAGTCTTAGTGCTGCTGCACATTTTTTTAGTGGGAGTCATAGTTCTACTTTATTATTATCATAGAGGATTTATATAGCGCCAGTAGTTTGCACAGCTTTTTACAGCATTAGGGCAGACATTACAGTACAATTACAATACAGTTCAATACAGGAGGGATCATTATTCGTTTTTCAGTGTCATAATCAAAATCTGTTGCTTTGCAGATGGTTACGTATTAAGGAGCAATATAATTGATCAGTAAGTATGCTTTCATTATTTTTTCTACCAATCATCAACAGTATAGATGGTAAAATAATAAGTGATCCGCAGATAAGACTGAACAAAGGGGCCACTTGCTGATGTAAGTGGAAAGCCCTTTAAACTCCACCCTCTGAACAAATTATATATGTAGTGTCTTGAAAAGCTGTGCTTGTTCTTCTACTTTTTTTGATCATTAAATGTATATCCAGATATTAAATCTCATCTTTAACATGACAACACAATTTTAAAGAGGAAGTAAACCCTGATGGGTTTACTTCCTCTTTGATTCACTGCAAAGGTAAAGCATAATGAACTACTATGCATCGCATAGTAGTCCATTATGTGTCACTTACCTGACACAGGAGCCAGCGAAGTCACCGCTGTCCCCTGTAGTTCCAAGCGTCCATCTTCTTGGTGGGTCTCGCTGCTCCGGCGCTGTGATCCACCGGAGCAGCGATGACGTCACTCCCGTGCATGCGCACGGGAGCCGACACTTGCGGCATAACGCCGCAATCTGCGGCTTGCCCCTGTGCGCCTGCGCGCCGCTGTCTACAGTGCATGCGCCGTAGACAGCTGTGGCTGTCTTCAGGTAAATATCTCCTAAACCGTATATAAACCGACAGCATACCTAGAAGGGGAAGGAGGGTGACAAGTGCCACTGGAAATCACCGAGCCATCATCTTCTCTCCACGGGGCTCTCCGACACACAGTCCCGCCCCTGCCACTGGCATTGGACCAGTGTTCTGTTCTCACAGGAGCTGGTCCAATGCCGATGGCAGAGGCGGAACTGTGTATGTGACTGCCTGCTGAGAGCGAGGAAACAGATAGCGACTTGGTGATTTCATCCAATATATGGTGAGCTGCATTGAGGGGGCAGATGGGTGCAGAACAGGCTGCAGATGGGCACACAACAGGGAACAGGTGGGCACACAACAGGCTGCAGGTGGGCACACAAAACAGGCTGCAGGTGGGTGCACAAAACAGACTGCAGGTGGGCGCACAACAGGCTGCAGGTGGGCACACAACAGGCTGCAGGTGGGTACAAAACAGGCTGCTGATGGGCACACAACAGGGTGCAGATAGGCACACAACAGTTTTTCTTCCTGAAACTTGGGTGCGTGTTATATGCCAATAAATACGGTAATGTCTGGTCATCCTTCTTTGAAGGTCCTTGTGCAGGCACTTCTTGTTATAAAGTGACAACCCCTGACCCTGTTCTCCTGTGTTGTCACCCTGTCATTTATGCTTTAGTCAAGACTAGTCAAGACTAGAAGTGGGAGTGCGCATGCTCATTGTGTACGCATGGCATTCCGCGTTTGTCACCATCAGAAAACCAAACTTGAACCAGCATAGCCTATTTCTCTTGTCACCTGAAAATATTTCTCAGCGAATGATCATGTAATGTGTTTTGTTGTACAGTTCTTTGTTTCCCCAATGACTATATGTTTGCTGAAAAAAAAAAAAAAGAGGAGGAAACTGATCCCAAGAAATATCATGTAAATTCATGATGAAAGGTGAAGGTGAAAGCTGTATGCTCAAAAAAAAAAAAAAAAGAAAAAAAAAAGGAGGAAACTGATCCCAAGAAATGTCATGTAAATTCATGATGAAAGGTGAAGGTGAAAGCTGTATGCTCAAAAAAAACCAAAAAAAACAGCTATTTATGATATACAGAACAATGCTGCTGCAAACTAAATATCATCGAGTTAGGGCTTACATTTGTTTTAACCTTTATATGGCTCATAAATCTAGTTGTTAATTAAACATATTGGCTAATAAGGAAATTTCAAGTAAAACTATAGGCAAAACTTTTTTTTTTTTCCATTTTGCATAGAGTAAGGGAGGGTTACTTTTTTGCCATCTGTTTCCCATTGCATAGATTTACCTTAATTCCCTGCCCCATAGCCAAACAAGAAGTGAGAGGAAATCACTGCACATTTAATGAATCCATTGGGGCCACCCAGGTCACCCGAACTAGTGTCCCCATTGGAAGATTTCCCCTCAATTACTTTTCTGGGGACAACCAAAAATGTAGGATTTTTCTTTTACTTTCAATGATAATGGTAAATAGGATAAAAAGAGAGAGTGAATCTACCTAATGGAGGAACTGACGGAAATAAATACCCGACAGGGGTTCTGCTCCCTGTCCGCACTGTTTAAAACTAAAAGAAGTTTTGTCTTTAGTTATACTTTAATGTTTAATGTTGACTTATTATTATTACTATTAATATTACATCATGTATTTTGTTTTTTGCAGTGATGATGGGGAAATTTATGACGATATTGGAGAAGGTAAGTTCATTATTATTTACAGTCCTTAGAATCAGTGCAGATATTTCTGGATTCACAATGAACAGAAAACAAAGACTGCTTCCGGCCATACGCATAACAACAAGTACATACCTATACAGGTGCATCTCATAAAATTAGAATACCATCAAAAAGTTAATTTATTTCAGCAATTCTATTCAAAAAGTAAAACTCATATATTTTATATAGATATGTTAATGTTGGCTTACTGAACAGTATGTCCATGTACAGTATAGTATGCACTCAATACTTGGTCGGGGCTCCTTTTGCATGAATTATTGCATCAATGCGGCGTGCCATGGAGGCGATCAACCTGTGGCACTGCTGAGGTGTTATGGAAGCCCAGGTTGCTTTGATAGAGGCCTTCAGCTTGTCTGCATTGTTGGGTCTGGTGTCTCTCATCTTCCCCTTGACAATACCCCACAGATTCTCTATGGGGTTTAGGTCAGGCGAGTTTGCTGGCCAATCAAGCACAGCAATACCATGATTATTAAACCAGGTATTGGTACTTTTGGCAGTGTGGGCAGGTGCCAAGTCCTGTTGGAAAATTAAATCAGCATCTCCATAATGCTGGTCAGCAGAGGGAAGTATGAAGTGCTCTATAATTTCCTGGTAGAGGGCTGTGCTGACTAGGGATGAGCTTGGTGTTCGAGTCGAACGCATGTTCGACTCGAACACTGGCTGTTTGCACGTTTGGCGAATACCGAACGTTATGGGCCGTTCGCGCCAAATTCGTGTGGTGCTCACGGCCCACAATGCACTGCGCCATCACAAGTGCATTGCTGGCTCATGATTGGCCAAGCATACACTGTGACCCCGCATGCTTGGCCGATTACAGCGCTGGCAGCAAGGAGAGCCATCAATTATAGCTCAGGGGGTTTAGTACACGCCCCACACTATATAAGGCCGCCAGCACGGCGGCCTTGTGTAGTGTGTTTCGGCGTGCAGGGAAAGAGCAAGATAGGCAAGGACAGTGCCATCTTTTCTCAGGCATCTGCATGAGTTAGTCCAGCACAGTATACACCTGTATCTACCCTTTATTGCGGTTGTTCTCTAATACAGGCATCTGCAGGAGTTAGTGGGTGTTGTGTGCCTCCAGCACAGGATACACCTGTATCTACCCTTTATTGCTGGTGTTCTCTAATACAGGCATCTGCAGGAGATAGTGGATGTTGTGTGCCTCCAGCACAGTATACACCTGTATCTACCCTTTATTGCTGGTTTACTCAAATACAGGCATCTGCAGGAGTTTGTGGGTGTTGTGTGCCTCCAGCACAGTATACACCTGTATCTACCCTTTATTGCTGGTTTTCTCCAATACAGGCATCTGCAGGAGTTTGTGGGTGTTGTGTGCCTCCAGCACAGTATACACCTGTATCTACCCTTCTTTTGCTGGTGTTCTCTAATACAGGCATCTGCAGGAGATAGTGGGTGTTGTGTGCCTCCAGCACAGTATACACCTGTATCTACCCTTTATTGCTGGTTTTCTCTAATACAGGCATCTGCAGGAGTTAGTGGGTGTTGTGTGCCTCCAGCACAGTATACACCTGTATCTACCCTTTTTTGCTGGTGTTCTCTAATACAGGCATCTGCAGGATTTAAAGTGGGTGTTGTGTGCCTCCAGCACAGTATACACCTGTATCTACCCTTTTTTGCTGGTGTTCTCTAATACAAGCATCTGCAGGAGTTAACGTGGGTGTTGTGTGGCGCCAGCACAGTATACACCTGTATCTACCCTTTATTGCTGGTGTTCTCTAATACAGGCATCTGCAGGAGTTAGTGAGTGTTGTGTGCCTCCAGCACAGTATACACCTGTATCTACCCTTTATTGCTGGTGTTCTCTAATACAGGCATCTGCAGGAGTTAAAGTGGGTGTTGTGTGCCTCTAGCACAGTATACACCTGTAGCTACCCTTTATTGCTGGTGTTCTCTAATACAGGCATCTGTAGCATTTTACAGTGGGTGTTGTGTGCCTCCAGCATAATATACACTACCCGATTGCTGGTTTTCCCATCTCCCTGCAGGCCATTACTATGTCTGGAAGGCCAACAAGGAGAGGCAGACAGTCCCGAGCCAATAAAAGAGGGCAAGCAGGCTCTGTGTCTAGAGACAACAGTGCTGGTCGTGGATGCAGTGCATCGTCATCAGCGCGTGGCCATGGGACACGCTTGTCCTTATTTTCGGCAGCTGGACGTGTTAAGCTGCATCATGCCGAAGACTTGGTAGAGTGGATGACCAAGCCCTCCTCATCCTCTCTCACCCAGGCTCAGGGTACTAGCAAAGCAGCTGCCAACGCGTCCTCTTCCCTCGTCTCAATGTCATCAGTCACTCCTTCCCTAGACCCACCATGTCCTCCTGAGGAGTCCCCCAAACTGTTTGAGCACAGTGTTGGGTACATGCTCCAGGAGGATGCCCAGCGTTTGGAAGGCTCGGATGATGATACCCAACTAGAAGAAAGCAGTAGCGTGAGCGCAGAGAGAGGGGATGCTCAAGAAGGACAGCAATTTGGCAGTCATGTTCCACCAGCTGCAGCATACTGCCAGGTTTGCTCCAGTGATGAAGAGGGAGGGGATGATGAGGTCACTGACTCCACGTGGGTGTCTGATAGGAGAGAGGAGGAGGCACATCTCCAACGAGGCAGGATGCCCTCCGGGGCCAGCTTAGGGGCAGCACGCCAACTGAATCACACTGCAGAGCTCCGCCTGTGCAGTGTTATTCCAAAAGTTCTTTGGTGTGGGCCTTTTTTGAGACGAGTGAATCAAATCGCACCGCTGCTATTTGCAACATATGTCTCAAGCGTATCTCATGTGGCCAAAACTCAGCCGCTTGGGCACCACATGCTTGACCAGACATATGTTGACCTGCCATGCAGCTCGTTGGCAAGCATACTTTAAAGACCCACACCAAAGCGGACCTCTCCTTGCTCCTCATCAGCTGGGATCTCCAACCCCACTAGACCTTCAGTCCTCTCTGAAACCTGCACTTAGTTGAATGAAGGTGTAGAATTAGGTGTGTCACAGCCAAGTACTTTTGGGCACTCTGCTAGCAGTACACCCACGTCCGATTGTAGCAGGCAAATTTCCCTGGCCCAGCTGCTGGACCATCGAAAGAAGTTCACTTCCAGCCAACCACATGCCTAGCGGTTGAATGCTAGCTTGGCTAAATTGCTAGCACTTCAACTGCTGCCTTTTCAGTTGGTAGACTAGGCCCCCTTCCATGAGTTTGTGCAATGTGCAGTTCCTCAGTGGCAGGTCCCCAAACACCACTTTTTCTCATGGAAGGCGATTCCGGCTCTCTACTGGCATGTGGAAGGCAATGTCCATGCCTCTCTGGACAGGGCGGTCAGTGGAAAGGGGCATATTACCGCTGACTCATGGTCCAGCAGGCATGGACATAACCTATCTTTCACGGCCCATTGGGTCACTCTTCTGGCAGCTGGGAAGGATGCAGGACAAGGTGCAGTAGTGTTGGAGGTTGTTCTGCCACCACGCCTCCAAAATGGTACTACTGGTTGTGACACACCTCTCTCCTCCACCCCCTCCTCTTCTTCTTCCTCCATGGCCTCTTCCAGTGCTCTGTCCTCGGAACCAGCGGTGCTCCGTAGGCGTTCAAGGGGCTACGCAAGTACGCAGGCAAAAAGATGCCATGTCGTGCTTGTGCTAGTTTGTTTGGGGAACAGGAGCCACACTGGGGCAGATATTTTGTCAGCTCTGCAGGGGCAGGCTGAGAGGTGGTTGACACCACGCCAGCTTAAGCCAGGAATGGTGGTTTGCGACAATGGCACCAACCTCCTCTCCGCCCTCCGACAGGGACAACTGACCCATGTGCCCTGTGTGGCTCACATCCTTAATCTGGTGGTGCAGCGGTTCTTGGGCAGGTACCCGGGCTTACAAGATGTCCTAAGGCAGGCCAGGAAAGTCTGTGTGCATTTCCGACAATCATTTAATGCCAGTGCTCGGCTGGCTGAACTCCAAAAGGAGTTGAACCTGCCCAAGAATCGCCTTATATGTGACATGCCCACTAGGTGGAACTCAACGTTGGCCATGCTGCAGTGGCTGCACACGCAGCAGAGGGCCATCAATGAGTACCTGTGCAACTACGGCACCAGGACAGGGTCAGGGGAGCTCCGTTTTTCTTCACCACGCCAGTGGGGCATGATCAGGGATGCATGCACTGTCCTGTCACCATTTGAGGAGGCCACTAGGATGGTGAGCAGTGACAGTGCATGCGTCAGTGACACTGTACCTCTTGTCCACCTGTTGGAGCATACGCTGCGTGGAATAATGGACGGGGCACTTGAGGCAGAACAGAGGCAGGAAGAGGAGGACTTCCTTGCCTCTCAAGGCCCCCTTTATCCAGACAGTGTTCCTGCTGTCCCACCCATCACACAGGAAGATGACGAGGAGTAGGAGGAGGAAGCTTGTGTCAGCATGGAGGTGGAGCCTGGCACTCAGCATCAGCAGTCTTTTAGGGATGATTTACAGTCCCAAGAAACATGTGGACTTGTACGTGGCTAGGAGGAGGTGGCTGCGGATCATGTTGTCCTTTGTGACCCAGAGGACTCCAGACCAAATGCCTCAGCTAACCTACGCTGCATGGCCTCCCTGATCCTGCAAAGCCTGAGGAAGGATCCTCGTATTCTTCGGATCAAGGAGAGGGACCATTACTGGCTGGCCATTCTCCTTGATCCACGGTACAAGGGTAAGGTTGCGGACCTTATCTTGCCATTGCAGAGGGAGCAGAGGATGAGACATCTCCGGGAGGCCTTGCAGAAAGGTCTGTGTAACCTCCCAGTCTCTGGGAACGCGTTGCAAACTCCTGGTCCTGGACAACGTGTTGCTGAGGCTTCGGTCAGTCACAGAAGGAGCGGTGGAGAAGGTGGCCGTCTGGTCAGACAATTTTTTAGTCCGCAGCCCCAAGGTATGATTGGTTCCAGCAACCATTGCCAGCGTCTGATTTACATGGTGCAGGAATACCTAGAGGAAAAAAAGGGGAAAAACTGCGCTACGGGAAAAAGAAGCAAATAGTGTTGAACGGAAGCTGCAATTCAAATATATACCAAAAATATATCAAACAAAATTAGAAAAAAGAAGAACTGCGCTAGCCACAAGATACCCAATGTGATTAGGGTATATGAAAGTATCAGACCCACACTGTGGGTCTTAGTATCTAGTGTGTTAATATTGTGAATTCCCCAAACTCAATATATGTGTATCAAACTCTGTGCATAAACCCCTAAACCATAAAGATAAGAATATAAAGAATATATATTTGCTATTAGGCATAAATGACCTATCGAAAAAATACTAAATCTGTGTTCAGAGACACTCTGTATAATGTCCATACAGTCATATGTCAAAAAATTGAAAAATTAAATAAAAAATAAACATAAAAGATAAATGTCCATATAGTGAATGAACACCAGTGAAACAAAAATTTCAAATGAGGTACGGCAATGAAGAAAAGTTCCAAACGACTGAATTGCAAATGCACGGATTGAAAATCTTCTCCAAAGACGTGGTGTGCTTATCCCATCACCGAAATAAATGAATCAGCTCCTTACCAGATCCAGACGACCCCCCGTTACAGAGGGTCACCACAAGCAGTAGTAGTCAAAAGGGTGTCCGGATAGCGCCTCCTCCTCAGATGGTCACGAATCTTCCACACGATGGGGTTATGGCTGTTACTCACTCCCAACACGACGTGGTGTCACATAAGGGAAAACATAGGCTCCAGATAGTGTAAAACCAAATGACTTTAATTCTTAAAAAGCGAACGTAAACACTTACATAAAAGACTTTAAAAGCAGGTTCAAAACAAAGACGTGCACCGGCCGGATACACGCCAACGCCAAGACCAACCCGTCCTTCCTGGTCCACAAAAACGAACACGACTTGGGGTGACGTCGACACGTTCGCACCGCCCTACGCGTTTCGTAATAATTTACGTCGTCCAGGGGCACGGGCGGCGTGCGACGTCACCCCTTTTATAACCATATATTTAACCAAGCCTCACTTTGGGTCAGCGGCCATTTTAGACGTCACAAACAATAATAATCAAAGAGAACGTAGGCCAAGCCTCACTATCACTCACGAACGTCAGATGTGCGTATCCGCAACGAACGTCCTATGGTTGCGGGCCAAGCCTCGTTTTCATGTGGACGTTATAGGAACATAAGCCAAGCCTCGCTTCCAGGTATTAGCCCTATCGGCAGAGTAACATGGCAGATGCCCTCACATGAAGGTGCGCCTCCTGAACCCCGGAACAGGGTACAGTGTGGATCGCCAAAACAGAAGGGTAAAATAGATTAAAAATCAATAAGGTAAAAAAATAAAAAATTATAATAATGAATTAGAAAAAAATAATAATAAAAAATAGAAAAAATATATAAATAAGCCATCCCAAATAGGGACAAGAATGCATCAGAAATTCTACGCTTCCTGCTGCATTCATACGGCCAACAGGTCCAGTTACGTGTGGACAAATAGGTGTAAAGGTACCTCAAAGGTAGTGCGTTTACCCGGTGTGTTTATATAGCAATCAAATTCACTTAGGAAATGAGATTGCTGTAGACATGTATTTCAAGTGCCTTCTTGTCTCGCGTGTTCCCCAGGGACTTTTCTGGAGTGCCCCAAAACAACGTCGAGGGATAGACCTAACAGTAACCTAAAAGGCCGCCAGACCCAAAGCCAGGTCTGTCACACCAGAATGTGCTCTACAGTGATATACACCAAAGTAAACAGCAAGAAAAAATTAATAATGCAGCAAGAAAAATTAATAATGCAATCAAGTGGTTTTTCACAGTAACTAATACAGTAAAACCATTATAGGGAAACATTACATCAAAACAGGTCACCTCATGAGTTATTAATGAAGGCATTTACATCGGTGTCCACATTGAGGCCAAACGGAGTGTATGTTTTTAATTTATGAATCCAGGCCATTTCGAGCTTGGATATCTCCCTGACCAAGGACCCTCCCCTCCAGTGGGGCTTATATTTGTCTAAGCCAACAAATAGGGTGCCTGATGGGTCTCTCTTGTGTGTCTGGTCGTAATGCCTGGACACAGGGTGTTTGTCAAACCCCCGTCTGATGTTGCCAATGTGTTCGTTCACCCTGACCCGAAATGCCCTCTTGGTCCGCCCAATATACTGGAGGCCACAGGGGCACTGTAAAAGGTAAACCACAGCCTCCGAGGAGCAAGTAATAAAGGACTCTATGTCATATGTCCTAGAGGTGCTCGAAGATGCGATACTAGAAATCTTAGAGCCCCTATATGAATTCAGGGTACAGACCTGACAGTTCTTACATTTATAATAGCCAACTAGATTCTGAAAAAAACATCTGTTGGCCTTAGGCGGGTCTTGTACACTGGGGGCAATCTTGTTTCCCAGTGAAGAGGCCCCTTTAAAAATTATTTGAGGTTTAACAGGCAGAACTGGATTCAAAACATGGTCACTAGTAAGTAAGTGCCAATGTTTCTGAATCAAGTTTCTCACACCACGATGCTGGACTGAGAAAGTCGTGACAAACGGTACGCCACCCTGTGTACCTGCCCTGGCACTTTGTCTATCTGCCAGTAGTGAGGGTCTGTCTCTAGTCCGGGCAATCTCCATAGTGTCACCAAGAGAAACGGGATCATATCCCTTTTCTAGGAATCTACCTGCCAAAATCGCTGCCTGTTCATCATATTTTACTATATCCGAACAGTTCCGTCTGAGGCGTAGAAATTGCCCCAGGGGAACAGCTTTTAGCCAAGGTTGAAAATGGCAACTATCGGTAGGGATGTACGAATTCCTGTCTGTTGACTTGAAATATGTAGATGTAATGAACTCATTGCCAACCCTCCTGATGTTAAGATCAAGAAAGTTGACCTCATCCTGGCTAGCCTCAAAGCTAAATTTAATTCCTCTGTTGTTTTCGTTTAGACCAGCCATAAACGACCGCAAGTCTGACTCTGTTCCTTCCCAAAGGAGGAGGACGTCATCGATATACCTCGCCCACAGGACTATCTCAGACCTTCTAGGGGCATCGACGACGTCCTCCTCCCATTTGGCCATAAAGAGGTTGGCCAGGCTGGGGGCATATTTAGCCCCCATGGCCACTCCCCTATCCTGGCGGTAAAATTGCTGGTCAAACCAGAAATAGTTGTGTCCGGCCGCATATTCCAACAGTTCTATTAGGAAGTCAATCTGAGCTGAAGGAAGGCCTGATGCCCCCTGTATGAATAATCTCACTGCCTCGACCCCTAAAGAATGGGGAATGATGGTATACAGTGAGTTCACGTCTGCTGTGACCAACCAAAGACCATCTCCAGGGGTGATACCGGACAGGAGATTGATTATATGTTTGGTGTCCTTGACATAAGACGGAACCTTTTGGACCAGAGGTTGTAGATAATGATCTATATACTTGCCCACCCGGGACGTAACCGAGTCGATACCACTGACTATGGGTCGTCCCGGGGGGCAAGATTGATTCTTATGAAGCTTCGGGAGGTAATAAATAACAGGTGTACGGGGGGCACAGGGTATCAAAAAAAGTTTTTCTTTATCATTTAGAATGCCCCTCCGGTGACCTCCCTCCACGATCCTACCCAATTCCTTCCTATACTTGTCCACTGGATCCCGATTCAGGATAGTGTACGTTTCCCTATCCTCCAAGATGCGATGCATCTCTTTCATATAGTCACAACGGTCTAGTACCACAATCCCCCCCCCTTTATCGGCAGGTCTAATGACCAGGGACTTGTTATTACACAAGGTGTCTAGGCCCATCTCCAAATCTCTCCGCATTTTAACTTTCTTTACCCTAATATCCTCCAGGTCACGTAGTACCACATCCCTGAACACCTTAATACTGGGTGCAAGGGATCCTGGAGGGTTAAAAAGGGAAGCATTTGAGAGGTTGGAGTGTTGAAACTCCGTAATTCTCGTAGTACTCTCTCTGATGGGATTACCCAGCATATATCGTTTTATGTTTAACTTACGGACGAATTTGTGTACGTCCATATAAGTTTGAAACTTGCTCAGGCATCTGGGCGGAGCAAATTTCAAACCTTTGTCTAGTATTTTGGTTTCAGAGGTAGTGAGTATCTGTTTGCTGAGGTTAAAGATTCCAGTTCCTATGGCCTCTTTCTTTTTTGTTGATTGGGCTCGCCTCCCCCCTCTAACCCCTCTCTTTGTTCGACGGACCTTTTTAGGCCTCTGCTGTCCCTGGGAAAAAAATGTTGGTTATTATTTCCACTGATGTGGGGCCCTTCCTCATAGGCGGGCTGTTGGTGTCCCTGTCTGAACCCTGGGCTCCCCTGAAAATGGGGGTCCGGATGGCGTCTATGGTCCGCCCTCCAATTCCCCCCTGCTCGGCCCGATCCCCTGGGGGTCTCAGAATCAGAGAGGGGAAAAAAACGATTTTGAGTGGGAACATTATAGTTATAATTCCTATCGTCTCTGTTGTGATAGGGGAGGTTCCCTTGATAGGGGGCCTGAGTCCATTCTGGGGGCCCATAGGTCCCTGAATGGCTGGGTCGTCCTGTTCTCGGAGAGAAAGGCACTCGATAAGGGTGTGGCTCATTTGGCTTGGGACCTTTTTTGGGGATTCTCTGTTGGGGAGCTCCCACATATTGATTCCTAGACTGGTTTGGAGTTTTATGATTGTTCATAGGTCTCCTAAACCCATAACTAGTACCGGGATTAGGTTGGGTGCTATTCGGGGGTGGTTGTGCGGGGTTACCTCCCACTGCACCCAATAAATTCAGTTGTTGGGATGTGTCCATCTGGACCTCCACCACCTCTTCCAAATCTAAATCCCTCTGCCAGGAAAATACCATCCCCGTATTGTAATCCTCCTTATCTCTATTGTATTTCCGTTTTTTCTTAATTTTCTGATCTTTTTCTTCTTTTTCAAGCACCTTCAACAGGTTCTTGGAACATTCCCTATATTCCTCACTATCCCTGAGAGGTAGTAGGGAATCCCTAATGGCCTTAATCTCTATATCTAATCGGGCTGCTTTCTCGCTCTTTTTCTGAGTTAAAAAGCGTAGTAAGCTCACACCCGATTCATTAAAATATCTGTACCAGCCTTCTAAGTCCGGTTCCCCTTGTTGGGGACTGACGTTCCACCTCAGACTCCTAGGGACCATTGCCTCCCTGATATATGTCTCCAGGAAGGCAATGTCCCATTGGAGGTGGATCTCGGATGTGGTCAAATTCTTAAGTCGTAAGAAAAGACCACTCGTGTCGGAGACCACTGACGGTGGGGTAGAGTCAAAAACCCCAGTTGTGTCTACAACCCTTTTTGCCCGAAATTCAAAAATATCCATGATCTTAAAAACTTGGTATGACCCAAAACAACCGAAGCAGCAATTAGACTATTTGGAAAGTAAACAAACAGGAAAAAAAGGGGAAAAACTGCGCTACGGGAAAAAGAAGCAAATAGTGTTGAACGGAAGCTGCAATTCAAATATATACCAAAAATATATCAAACAAAATTAGAAAAAAGAAGAACTGCGCTAGCCACAAGATACCCAATGTGATTAGGGTATATGAAAGTATCAGACCCACACTGTGGGTCTTAGTATCTAGTGTGTTAATATTGTGAATTCCCCAAACTCAATATATGTGTATCAAACTCTGTGCATAAACCCCTAAACCATAAAGATAAGAATATAAAGAATATATATTTGCTATTAGGCATAAATGACCTATCGAAAAAATACTAAATCTGTGTTCAGAGACACTCTGTATAATGTCCATACAGTCATATGTCAAAAAATTGAAAAATTAAATAAAAAATAAACATAAAAGATAAATGTCCATATAGTGAATGAACACCAGTGAAACAAAAATTTCAAATGAGGTACGGCAATGAAGAAAAGTTCCAAACGACTGAATTGCAAATGCACGGATTGAAAATCTTCTCCAAAGACGTGGTGTGCTTATCCCATCACCGAAATAAATGAATCAGCTCCTTACCAGATCCAGACGACCCCCCGTTACAGAGGGTCACCACAAGCAGTAGTAGTCAAAAGGGTGTCCGGATAGCGCCTCCTCCTCAGATGGTCACGAATCTTCCACACGATGGGGTTATGGCTGTTACTCACTCCCAACACGACGTGGTGTCACATAAGGGAAAACATAGGCTCCAGATAGTGTAAAACCAAATGACTTTAATTCTTAAAAAGCGAACGTAAACACTTACATAAAAGACTTTAAAAGCAGGTTCAAAACAAAGACGTGCACCGGCCGGATACACGCCAACGCCAAGACCAACCCGTCCTTCCTGGTCCACAAAAACGAACACGACTTGGGGTGACGTCGACACGTTCGCACCGCCCTACGCGTTTCGTAATAATTTACGTCGTCCAGGGGCACGGGCGGCGTGCGACGTCACCCCTTTTATAACCATATATTTAACCAAGCCTCACTTTGGGTCAGCGGCCATTTTAGACGTCACAAACAATAATAATCAAAGAGAACGTAGGCCAAGCCTCACTATCACTCACGAACGTCAGATGTGCGTATCCGCAACGAACGTCCTATGGTTGCGGGCCAAGCCTCGTTTTCATGTGGACGTTATAGGAACATAAGCCAAGCCTCGCTTCCAGGTATTAGCCCTATCGGCAGAGTAACATGGCAGATGCCCTCACATGAAGGTGCGCCTCCTGAACCCCGGAACAGGGTACAGTGTGGATCGCCAAAACAGAAGGGTAAAATAGATTAAAAATCAATAAGGTAAAAAAATAAAAAATTAGAATAATGAATTAGAAAAAAATAATAATAAAAAATAGAAAAAATATATAAATAAGCCATCCCAAATAGGGACAAGAATGCATCAGAAATTCTACGCTTCCTGCTGCATTCATACGGCCAACAGGTCCAGTTACGTGTGGACAAATAGGTGTAAAGGTACCTCAAAGGTAGTGCGTTTACCCGGTGTGTTTATATAGCAATCAAATTCACTTAGGAAATGAGATTGCTGTAGACATGTATTTCAAGTGCCTTCTTGTCTCACGTGTTCCCCAGGGACTTTTCTGGAGTGCCCCAAAACAACGTCGAGGGATAGACCTAACAGTAACCTAAAAGGCCGCCAGACCCAAAGCCAGGTCTGTCACACCAGAATGTGCTCTACAGTGATATACACCAAAGTAAACAGCAAGAAAAAATTAATAATGCAGCAAGAAAAATTAATAATGCAATCAAGTGGTTTTTCACAGTAACTAATACAGTAAAACCATTATAGGGAAACATTACATCAAAACAGGTCACCTCATGAGTTATTAATGAAGGCATTTACATCGGTGTCCACATTGAGGCCAAACGGAGTGTATGTTTTTAATTTATGAATCCAGGCCATTTCGAGCTTGGATATCTCCCTGACCAAGGACCCTCCCCTCCAGTGGGGCTTATATTTGTCTAAGCCAACAAATAGGGTGCCTGATGGGACAGCAGAGGCCTAAAAAGGTCCGTCGAACAAAGAGAGGGGTTAGAGGGGGGAGGCGAGCCCAATCAACAAAAAAGAAAGAGGCCATAGGAACTGGAATCTTTAACCTCAGCAAACAGATACTCACTACCTCTGAAACCAAAATACTAGACAAAGGTTTGAAATTTGCTCCGCCCAGATGCCTGAGCAAGTTTCAAACTTATATGGACGTACACAAATTCGTCCGTAAGTTAAACATAAAACGATATATGCTGGGTAATCCCATCAGAGAGAGTACTACGAGAATTACGGAGTTTCAACACTCCAACCTCTCAAATGCTTCCCTTTTTAACCCTCCAGGATCCCTTGCACCCAGTATTAAGGTGTTCAGGGATGTGGTACTACGTGACCTGGAGGATATTAGGGTAAAGAAAGTTAAAATGCGGAGAGATTTGGAGATGGGCCTAGACACCTTGTGTAATAACAAGTCCCTGGTCATTAGACCTGCCGACAAAGGGGGGGGGGATTGTGGTACTAGACCGTTGTGACTATATGAAAGAGATGCATCGCATCTTGGAGGATAGGGAAACGTACACTATCCTGAATCGGGATCCAGTGGACAAGTATAGGAAGGAATTGGGTAGGATCGTGGAGGGAGGTCACCGGAGGGGCATTCTAAATGATAAAGAAAAACTTTTTTTGATACCCTGTGCCCCCCGTACACCTGTTATTTATTACCTCCCGAAGCTTCATAAGAATCAATCTTGCCCCCCGGGACGACCCATAGTCAGTGGTATCGACTCGGTTACGTCCCGGGTGGGCAAGTATATAGATCATTATCTACAACCTCTGGTCCAAAAGGTTCCGTCTTATGTCAAGGACACCAAACATATAATCAATCTCCTGTCCGGTATCACCCCTGGAGATGGTCTTTGGTTGGTCACAGCAGACGTGAACTCACTGTATACCATCATTCCCCATTCTTTAGGGGTCGAGGCAGTGAGATTATTCCTACAGAGGGGATCAGGCCTTCCTTCAGCTCAGATTGACTTCCTAATAGAACTGTTGGAATATGCGGCCGGACACAACTATTTCTGGTTTGACCAGCAATTTTACCGCCAGGATAGGGGAGTGGCCATGGGGGCTAAATATGCCCCCAGCCTGGCCAACCTCTTTATGGCCAAATGGGAGGAGGACGTCGTCGATGCCCCTAGAAGGTCTGAGATAGTCCTGTGGGCGAGGTATATCGATGACGTCCTCCTCCTTTGGGAAGGAACAGAGTCAGACTTGCGGTCGTTTATGGCTGGTCTAAACGAAAACAACAGAGGAATTAAATTTAGCTTTGAGGCTAGCCAGGATGAGGTCAACTTTCTTGATCTTAACATCAGGAGGGTTGGCAATGAGTTCATTACATCTACATATTTCAAGTCAACAGACAGGAATTCGTACATCCCTACCGATAGTTGCCATTTTCAACCTTGGCTAAAAGCTGTTCCCCTGGGGCAATTTCTACGCCTCAGACGGAACTGTTCGGATATAGTAAAATATGATGAACAGGCAGCGATTTTGGCAGGTAGATTCCTAGAAAAGGGATATGATCCCGTTTCTCTTGGTGACACTATGGAGATTGCCCGGACTAGAGACAGACCCTCACTACTGGCAGATAGACAAAGTGCCAGGGCAGGTACACAGGGTGGCGTACCGTTTGTCACGACTTTCTCAGTCCAGCATCGTGGTGTGAGAAACTTGATTCAGAAACATTGGCACTTACTTACTAGTGACCATGTTTTGAATCCAGTTCTGCCTGTTAAACCTCAAATAATTTTTAAAGGGGCCTCTTCACTGGGAAACAAGATTGCCCCCAGTGTACAAGACCCGCCTAAGGCCAACAGATGTTTTTTTCAGAATCTAGTTGGCTATTATAAATGTAAGAACTGTCAGGTCTGTACCCTGAATTCATATAGGGGCTCTAAGATTTCTAGTATCGCATCTTCGAGCACCTCTAGGACATATGACATAGAGTCCTTTATTACTTGCTCCTCGGAGGCTGTGGTTTACCTTTTACAGTGCCCCTGTGGCCTCCAGTATATTGGGCGGACCAAGAGGGCATTTCGGGTCAGGGTGAACGAACACATTGGCAACATCAGACGGGGGTTTGACAAACACCCTGTGTCCAGGCATTACGACCAGACACACAAGAGAGACCCATCAGGCACCCTATTTGTTGGCTTAGACAAATATAAGCCCCACTGGAGGGGAGGGTCCTTGGTCAGGGAGATATCCAAGCTCGAAATGGCCTGGATTCATAAATTAAAAACATACACTCCGTTTGGCCTCAATGTGGACACCGATGTAAATGCCTTCATTAATAACTCATGAGGTGACCTGTTTTGATGTAATGTTTCCCTATAATGGTTTTACTGTATTAGTTACTGTGAAAAACCACTTGATTGCATTATTAATTTTTCTTGCTGCATTATTAATTTTTTCTTGCTGTTTACTTTGGTGTATATCACTGTAGAGCACATTCTGGTGTGACAGACCTGGCTTTGGGTCTGGCGGCCTTTTAGGTTACTGTTAGGTCTATCCCTCGACGTTGTTTTGGGGCACTCCAGAAAAGTCCCTGGGGAACACGCGAGACAAGAAGGCACTTGAAATACATGTCTACAGCAATCTCATTTCCTAAGTGAATTTGATTGCTATATAAACACACCGGGTAAACGCACTACCTTTGAGGTACCTTTACACCTATTTGTCCACACGTAACTGGACCTGTTGGCCGTATGAATGCAGCAGGAAGCGTAGAATTTCTGATGCATTCTTGTCCCTATTTGGGATGGCTTATTTATATATTTTTTCTATTTTTTATTATTATTTTTTTCTAATTCATTATTATAATTTTTTATTTTTTTACCTTATTGATTTTTAATCTATTTTACCCTTCTGTTTTGGCGATCCACACTGTACCCTGTTCCGGGGTTCAGGAGGCGCACCTTCATGTGAGGGCATCTGCCATGTTACTCTGCCGATAGGGCTAATACCTGGAAGCGAGGCTTGGCTTATGTTCCTATAACGTCCACATGAAAACGAGGCTTGGCCCGCAACCATAGGACGTTCGTTGCGGATACGCACATCTGATGTTCGTGAGTGATAGTGAGGCTTGGCCTACGTTCTCTTTGATTATTATTGTTTGTGACGTCTAAAATGGCCGCTGACCCAAAGTGAGGCTTGGTTAAATATATGGTTATAAAAGGGGTGACGTCGCACGCCGCCCGTGCCCCTGGACGACGTAAATTATTACGAAACGCGTAGGGCGGTGCGAACGTGTCGACGTCACCCCAAGTCGTGTTCGTTTTTGTGGACCAGGAAGGACGGGTTGGTCTTGGCGTTGGCGTGTATCCGGCCGGTGCACGTCTTTGTTTTGAACCTGCTTTTAAAGTCTTTTATGTAAGTGTTTACGTTCGCTTTTTAAGAATTAAAGTCATTTGGTTTTACACTATCTGGAGCCTATGTTTTCCCTTATGTGACACCACGTCGTGTTGGGAGTGAGTAACAGCCATAACCCCATCGTGTGGAAGATTCGTGACCATCTGAGGAGGAGGCGCTATCCGGACACCCTTTTGACTACTACTGCTTGTGGTGACCCTCTGTAACGGGGGGTCGTCTGGATCTGGTAAGGAGCTGATTCATTTATTTCGGTGATGGGATAAGCACACCACGTCTTTGGAGAAGATTTTCAATCCGTGCATTTGCAATTCAGTCGTTTGGAACTTTTCTTCATTGCCGTACCTCATTTGAAATTTTTGTTTCACTGGTGTTCATTCACTATATGGACATTTATCTTTTATGTTTATTTTTTATTTAATTTTTCAATTTTTTGACATATGACTGTATGGACATTATACAGAGTGTCTCTGAACATAGGAATACCTAGAGGCAAGGTCAGACTTGGAGGCAAGGTCAATCCTCTGGCTTACTGGGTCTTGAGGATGGATCACTGGCCAGAGCTTGCATAGTATGCAATTGAGCTACTGGCCTGTCCTGCATCCAGCGTTCTTTCGGAACGCACCTTTGTAACCAATCACAGGGTGCACCTGTCCACCGTCTCAGTTGATCGACTGACCTTCATAAAGATGAATCAGTCTTGGATCACCACCAGCTACCAAGCACCTGAAGCTGATGTAACCGAATAATTTTTTTTGAATTTTTTTCTTCAAGACTGCCTATGCTGATGCTGAGTGACTGTCCTGTTATGTTGACTGACTATCCTCTTCCTCCTCAATGATCCTGCTCATAGATTGGAAGAACATTTTTGGTTCTGGGTGACACTACCAGACTAATTTTTCAGCCCGTGTTTAACAGGGGCATGTAATTACAATTCTTGATATAATATTTCACAGCAGGGCCCGTTCCTGTGCCCACCGAGAGTAACTGTGAGGACTTATATTGTTGTGGCACCACCACCACAACCACTAAAAGCCCAATTTTTCTACCACTGTTTAACAATGGCATGTAATTACAATTCTTGATATAATCGTTCACAGCAAGGCGCTCCAGCGCCCACCAAGAGTCACTTTGAGGGCTTACAATGTTGTGGCAACACCAACACCTTAGGCCCCCCATTTCTGCAGAGCATATAGAGCAGGCCCCTACTTTCAAACATACAACTTACAAACGTCTCCTACTTGCAAATGAAAGGAGACAACAGGAAGTGAGATGAAAAAAGATGGATGGCAAAAAAAAATTATACAGGAGGAATAACCCTTCCCTATGTTTTCCAAAAAGCTTAAAAATCGATTTTTGGACTGGAGCTACAGTTTAAAAATGTACCTTTTCAAAATTACAAACAGATTCTACTTAACACAGCAAACCTACACAGTCCCTGTCTTGTTTGCACCGCTTGTATACTGCTGTTCTGATTATATAGGGCCTGGGGGCCACACGTATTTCCTTTTTTTAATTTGGGTATGGGGTTCCCCTTAATATCCGTAGAAGACCCAAAGGGGCTGGTAATGGGCAATCATTTTTCTCAATGATTTTCATCCGTATTGCCGAAACCATATATTACATTAAAACTGCAAGCAGTTTTAAATGACTTTTTTTTCCGTTAAATGTCATTTTGTGCAGGGACTGTTCTAAACAGGGGAAACACGTGCCACTTCACAGGCATACTGTAGACACCCCCCAGGCAGGATATTTAAAGGAATATTTCACTTTTTTTTTCACTTTAATCTTCATTAAAATTGGTGCTCCCGAAAAAAATGGACGTTTTTAAAAAAAAAAATTTACATTGACCCATGTCCCCTGGGGCAGGAGCCAGGTCCCCAAACCCTTTTTAGGACAGTATCTTGCATATTAGCCATTAAAATTAGCACTTTTTATTTTGAACGTTCGAGTCCCATAGACTTCAATGGGGTTCTAAAGTTTGCACAAATTTTCGGTCCGTTCGAAAGTTCTGGTACGAACCGAACCAGGGGGTGTTCGGCTCATCCCTAGTGCTGACTTTGGACTTAATAAACACCAGCAGATGACATGGCTCCCCAAATCATCACTGACTGCCATAGACATGCGCAGCCTTTTTCATTAGGGCATGCACCCCAAAGCTCAAACACACATGCAATTAAATATATATATATATATATATATATACATTTACACTATAATACTAAAAGTATTGGGATGCCTGCCTTTATACGCACATGAACCTTAATAGCATCCCAGTCTTAGTCCGTAGTCCCTTTGCCACTATAACAGCTTCAACTCTTCTGGGAAGGCTGTCCACTAGGTTTAGGAGTGTGTCTATGGGAATATTTGACCATTCTTCCAGAAGCGCATTTGTAAAGTCAGACACTGATGTTGGATGAGAAGGCCTGGCTTGCAGTCTCCACTCTACTGTGAAGACCAGTCAAGTTCCCCAACCCCAAACTCGCTCATTCATGTCTTTATGTACTTTGCTTTGTGCACTGGTCCAAATCATTTGATGGTGGGGGGATTATGGTGAAGGGTTTTCAGGGGTTGGGCTTGGCCCCTTAGTTCCAATGAAGGGAACTCTAAAGGCGTCAACATACCAAGACATTTTGGACAGTTTCACGCTCCCAACTTTGTGGGAGCAGTTTGGGGATGGCCCCTTCCTGTTCCAACATGACTGCACACCAGTGCACAAAGCAAGATCCATAAAGATATGGACTTAGCAAGGGTGGTGGGAAATTTACTTCAAGTGCAAAAATTTGCATTATAATAATAACTAAAACAAAAACAAAAAATGCCAAAGTGCTGTAATGGTGCGAACCACCCAACTAAAAAGTTGTTGCACTTGAAGTTAATTTGGATTGCAATTATCTGTAGAGGGGTTTCCACCATCCCTGCTAAGTTTAATTTTGTATGTATCTTTTTAGTTTGATATGTGTTATATGTGAGGTTATATATCACCGGTATTGTGGTGATATTCAAGTTTATTGAGATTTCCATACATTAGAGATTCCACTATTATTGTTAAGTTGTTGATTAGTAAGTTAGCGCCCCTTTCTAACAGCTATCAAATACCAGCCAATGATTGAACTGTTTAAGAAGGGGCAGATTCACATACATAGAGCGGCCCACCCAGCCCCTATCCCGTTGGCTGGTGTATGATAGCTGTTAGGCCCCTCCCACCCCCGGCATCACCGCCGAGTTTTGACAGATGGTCTCTGCAAGCAGGGACATTTCATGACAGTTTAAGGCACTTAGTGGCTCTTACAGGCCTGGCGATCTGCTGAATGTGAAAGCGCTAAACACTCTTGCAGCATTTCACAGGAGAACTCAGGAGGCAGCCGGCATGCAGCTACACTAACGGAGTGATTAGGGTGTGCCCAGGCACATCCGGCACACCCCGTGTGCATGCCTATGCTGACTGCAATGATTCACAGTGATGATTCTAATTTTATGAGATGCACCTGTATATACCATACATGTACATACATATGAATGGATCCAGAACTTAATGAACATTTTGTATGCAGAGTTCAGCAGTAGTCAGTGAATAAACACTGTGAGAAAGCCGTAGCTGTCATAGAAGAGCAGTGAATACATTTAGGCTGGGTTCACACCATCGCCACATGCAGATCCCAGCCGGGGTCCATTCCATCTCTGTTCACTGTTTCAGGTCCAGTTTCAGCCCAAATTTTGGGCTGAATTTGGACCTGAAACGGACCAAAAGACGCAAATTCGCATCAGAGCCGCAGCAGAGATATGTGAACCAGCTCCATAGAGAGCTGGTCAGAGTCTATTGTTATTGTGAATTGTATACGGGAAAAACACATCCAATTCGCAATAGTGTGAACCCAGCCTCAAGAGACACTGGGGCTGATTTATTAAGACCCCATACACATTATACAACTTTTGTTGTCTAATTTACTTAGAGCCTCTTAATCACGGTACGATTGTTGGCAGGGGATTGTCTGTTGACAGACTGTTGTCCCAAAATCTTATTGTTATTAAGCTCCTTTTGACAATTGTCTAACTTTTGGCCAACAAATGTTGGATGACAGGCTAGTAAAAGACAAAGGCTTGACGTCAAATTTTCGTATCGCCAGTACACAAATCCGTCACACAAAAGTCGAAAGTACAAACACTCAGAAGGTGCCCAAAGGGTGGTGCTCAGGAGCTGAAATTCCTCATAGTACATCACTACATTCGTGTTTGTGGCACAGCAATTGTGTACTGTTGGTATTTAAGACAAGATCCTGGCACACGCCCTTTTGACAAAAATCAGATGCTCGGTTGGCCAAATCATAACATGTACGAGGCTTTACCAAAACCATGTAGCGCAAGGGCCTGCCTGATTGCATGCAAATTGAAACTCTCAGCCCGGGTTCACACATGTGCATTGCGAATGGAAGCTCCGGTTTCACTGTGAAGATAAAAATCAGTTGTTCAGAGGTTCCTCTGCATTTTAGCTGTGGATCAGTGAGCAGGGAGAGGGGGGGAGAGGAGGGGGGGTGTAGTGAGGAGAAGGAGAGAATTTGTGTTCAGAACGGAATGCATCTGCGAATCAGATGCGTTCCCATAGAAGATAATGGGTTGTAATTCGCGCCGCAATGCCCAGAAAACGCACACATTTTTTGTGCAAATGGCAGTGCGAATGCAACGCACATATGTGACCCAGATGCATTCAAATTAATGTATTTCAAAATGTCCTGCGGATTGGATGCATAATAAGCCGCATCTAATTCGCATTGGTGTGAATGGGGGCTCAAGGTTTGACCTCATATTATATGGTTTTGGTAAATCTGAAGGAAAAAATCTCCAGAAAATTGTATAGTGTGTATCCAGCTTTAAACTGGAGAATGCAAAATCTGGTGCAGCTCTGTATAATAACCAATCAGCTTCCAGGTTTTATTGTCAAAGCTTAAAGAGGAAGTAAACCCTTCCAAACAACTTGGACCTATAGGTAAGCCTAGATTAAGGCTTACCTGTAGGTCCAAGCAATATCTCCTAAACCTATATGGTTTAGGAGATATTTGCCCGAAAATGGGCACCGCTGTCTACGGCGCATGCGCCGTAGACAGCGGCGCGCAGGCACACTAAATGCGGCAAATCCAAGAATGGATTTGCCAAATTTGTCGACTCCCGTGCGCATGCACGGGAGTGACGTCATCGCGGCTTCGCCGTATGACAGCAACGGAGCTGCGAGGCGCGACTCCCGTGCGCATGCGCGGGAGTGACGTCATCGCGGTTGCGCCGCTGTCATTGGTCGGAGCTGCGAGACGCCACCAGCAAGATGGACGCGGCGGACTACAGGGATCAGCGGCGACTTCGCTGGCTCCTGTGTCAGGTAAGTGACACATAATGAGCTACTATGCGATGCATAGTAGTCCATTATGCTTTACCTTTGCAGGGAAAAAAAGAGGAAGTAAACCCATCAGGGTTTACTTCCTCTTTAATTGAACAAGCTGAAGCTAGAAGATGATTGGCTATCATGCACAACTGCACCAGATTTTGCACTCTCCAATTTTGTTAAATCAACTCCACAGTGTCACGTTGCTGATGCAAGAGGAAGTGTTGGTGTGTTTGTAGGATTTCATGATGCCTTGCATTTACTGGATGTCCTAGTCTTGTAGGTTGAATGCCACTAGATGCCATTCAACTCTGGACTGTGGACATCTTGTGGCAAAAAGGAAGTACTGCAGGGGACAGCTCACAATTAAAGGTAAGTATTGCAGTGTGTGTTGCTTTTTTTTAAAACTTCAAGCTGCTGCTGGGGGACTATTTTCTAAAAGAAAAATGCCCAGAGTTGAGTTTTAGGGTGACTTCATTTACCATGGGGCTGGCTGGTCAATCCTTTAGAACTGAAGTAGTACCAAGGATGAGTGACATCTTCAACTTTACAAAAAATCTCTAATGTCTTGAATGTGACTACCGTCATATGTCAGTCACATGGTCTCTCCCAAAAGGCGGTATCAGTATTTAGGTAAAATTGCTGATTGGTCAGCTTAGAATATCACTCAGCCCTTTAAGCGCAAGATCATTGCACTGAAATTGCAGAAAACTGTTTTGAGACAAAGTTTTATTTTGTATTTCAGGGTGTTTGATATTATTTTTTGCCTTTTACTATCTCTGATACTAGGGATTATACCAGAAACATCTTTGGACAGTATGGTTAGTTGACGGAATAGACAAATACGCATTTGTGATGTTTTTGTATTCTTTATTCACAGATTGCATTTATGACAATGACTGAGCATTTTCCTGCAATGACGACATTTTCCTGCAACTTCATACATCAACCTTCCTGTCAAATTTTTTTCTCGGCAAGAACGGGATTGTCACGTCATGCAAAATATTGTTGTAAATATGATCACTTCGGTTTGCACTTGTGTTTTCTTGGAAAAAAAAATGTTATATGCCGCAAGTACTTTCTATAAAGGAAAATTACTTGTGACAAAAAAAAAATGAAATTTCTATCGATTTCCTATCAATGTGATGTATTAGTCACTCAACATACAGAGTGACTATTGTATATTATCAGCAAGCATTCTTACTGTTTATACATAGCCAAACATCTTTCAACATGTTTTAATGTTTTATGTTCTCATTGTGCCATATTTTTTCTGGTAATATTTCACATTCAGGCTTGTAGCATTAGGGGGTGCAATTATCTGTATGTTTACACAATCTTGCAAAAGCCCAGTTATAAGAACATTACTTGTAGGATAAGCTACCTTGGAGAGGTTAATGTTTTCAAAGCTGTCTATAACCTGAGCTGGGCCTTTACAACCACTTCAAGCTAAATGTTCAAACCCTTCATTATATACCAACTGAAGTGACCAGCCTAAACAAATTCTTCTACATAAGTTGTCCCTTCTTATTTGCAGTCCCCTCTTCCCTTCCCCACATCCCTGCCCCCCTTTCTGAGATTCAGCAGCCTGGGGGCAGGGATGTGATATCACACATTGCACAGCATATAGCAGGGAGCTGAGTGTAATCTGAGACCTGAGTGGGGGGAAAGGACATACCCCCTCCACACAGTCTCATAGGGAAACATGCACACTTGAGGCTGTCAATCACATGTTATGTGCTGTGCTGGAGGGAGGCATTTCCTGGGATTGCTTGGTGTAGGCATAGACTGTCAGTAGTTATTCATGCAGATAGCAGAGGAAGGAGACAGGAGACAGAAATCACACAAGGTGCTTTGGATCAGGACAAGTATACTCTGTAAAGTGATATGCTTTCTTTCTGTTTCATTTAAGAGGTTTACAACCACTTTAATGACACTCCCACAATAGTATTTAATTCATTCCTGTGGTCTAAGCAATCTGCAGACAATACACATTGTGCTGCTTCCAACATTTTATAGGATTAACAATATATGTATTGATATACAAATTAAGGATTCATTACTACAACTAGCCATACCCCAAGTGAATTGTGATTGGTCCCTGATGGAATCCTCCATACAATATTCTTTAAAAAAAATCGAAGGAGCCGAGTGGAAAATCGATGGGCGAACAGAAGCTGCATTCAAGCAGATGCAGCCCCTGTTCAAGTATTCTGACAGTCTCTGCACTGGCTGTCAGAATACAATAGCTGCCACTGCATATTTGTCCATCTGTACTGTATAGCAGCCATAATGAAAGAATTTTTATCAGTGTATGGACAACTTAAAGTGACACTGATCTTAATTTTTATTACGTCAATTGTTCTAAAATATCAAGTATACTATTTTTCAAAACAGAATCCTGAACATAATAAATGGTAGGAGGCTGTTTTTTTTTCTTTTCGATCCTCCAATGATGCACCTCCCCCCTACAGGACCTGTTTTTTTCTGGTCACATGCTCCTCTCTGTGCGTACTACAATTCCCATAGCACTGAATATATCTGTACATAGATGTGCAGTCCATCTCGAGGGTGAGCGGGAGAGGGTGGCTACATTCACATACACAAGGGGGCATAGAGAACAAATGTAGCCGCCCTAATACAGGAAGTCTAAGCATAGCAGAAAGAAAAAGATTGCATTTGAGAGATGAATAGATGGCACATTCTACTTATATTGAAAGATACTGCATTTATTTTATTTTATAGGGAAAAAAAAGTGATTTTATTGCCACTTTAAAGGATAAGTTCACCTTTGGGAACATGTTACATGTTTCCACTCCTGCAGCTGGCGCCCAATCTGCTGCCTCTAGTGACCGCAATTGGGGGATCTCCCCTCTGTGTATCTGCCTGTCCGTATGAGGTATGAGCACACAGCTACACTGACAGTCTGCAGGAGTCCTGCGTGGCACCTGCTGATTGTGGGTGCAATGTTTTGCAGGCTCAAATTAAATGCAATTTTTTTTTTTACTGCCAAAAAGATGTGCATTTATTTTTACATTTAAAAAAAAAAAAAAGTGAACTTATCCTTTAACTACTTAAGCCCCGGACCATTTGGCTGGCCAAAGACCAGACCACTTTTTGCGATTCGGCACTGCGTCGCTTTAACTGACAATTGTGCGGTTGTGCGACGTGGCTCCCAAACAAAAATTTACGTCCTTTTTTTCCCACAAATAGAGCTTTCTTTTGGTGGTATTTGATCACCTCTGCGGTTTTTATTTTTTGCGTTATAAACAAAAAAAGAGCGCCAATTTTGAAAAAACTCATTATTTTTAACTTTTTACTATAATAAATATCCTTCAAAAATATATAAAAAAACATTTTTTTTTTCCTCAGTTTAGGCTGATACGTATTCTTCTACATATTTTTGGTTAAAAAAAAATCGCAATAAGCGTTTATCGATTGGTTTGCGCAAAAGTAATAGCGTCTACAAAATAGGGGATAGATTTATGCCATTTTTTTTTTTTACTAGTAATAGCAGCGATCAGCGATTTTTTTATTGTGACCACGACATTATGGCAGACAATTTTGACACATTTTTGGGACCACTGGCATTAATATAGCGATCAATGCGATTAAAATTGCATTGATTACTGTAAAAATGTCACTGGCAGTGAAGGGGTTAACACTAGGGGGCAGGGGAGGGGTTAATATGCATCCTATTTTGTGTTCTAACTGAAGGGGGGATGGGACTGTGCAGGGAAACTAACAGATCGCTGTCCATACTCTGTATGAACAGACATTCTGTCAGTTCCCTACACAGAGATGCAGAATCTGTGTGTTTAAACTCACAGCTCCCGGTTCTCTGTGTGCCCTGAGCGATCGCGGGAGCCCGGCGGCGACCGAGACTCCCCTAGTGGCCGTTTATGTTACCGACGTAACATAACGGCGATTCACACAGCCGAGCCATGATGCTGCAGTACAACTGCGGCGGCTGGTCGCCATGCGGTTAAGCCAGGGGTCTCCAAACTATGGCCCTCCGGTGGCTCAGGAACTACATTTCCCATCATGCCTAATGTATATGTAAAGTGCTGCGTAAAATTGACGGCGCTATATAAGTACCTGAAATAATAATAATAATAATGCCGTCATATCTGTGAATGTCAGAGTAGTTATAGTTTAAATAGATGTGTAAAATAGACGAATAATAACCGGTTTGACCACCATGTGGTGCTAGAGAGCCATTTTCTGTCAGTCTTTTCTACATTTTAGCTTGTTGGCTACTATACTTCTGTGTATATGTAAAATGTCTTCATATATTTCTTAGTAACCAATCAGAATCCACTGTTCATCACATTTCAGTAATTAGAATATTATTACACAATCAAAGATTGCTTGCTATATGCTACTGCATTTGAAAATCAACACATCTACAGTTGCACAGCTGGTAGAGATTCCAATGAATCAAAAGAAGTTTTTGTTCCTGATTCAGATCTATTTAGCAATGATATGCCATAGAATTGGAATAACCTCACAAAGAGAAGAAGATTTAAATGTTATCATTTGTATGTGATAAAAGGTATGAGTGCATACAAATAAAGCCTTTTTATCATTTTTATTATACAGGATTTATATAACGCCAGCAGCACTTTATAATAAAAAAGAAGACGGTACAGTTACAATACCATTCAATACAAAAGGATAAGAATCCCTAATTCATTGTAAATGATAATAGGTATATGCTGTGTGATCATTTTAAATAAAAATGGCACTTAAAAGAGAAATATGGCCAAACCTTTTTTGGCTGAACTTCTCTTGCGGGTCATAGAAGTGCACTTACTTTTGCTCTCCTGTCACCCACAGTCAGTTTATACTGAGCTATTGTTCACTATCAGCTGATGGGGCAGAACTGCTCCAGGCTCAAGAAGGATCCTGACAATATCGTCAGGATCCACCCGGCTACCTGAATGACAGCTGGCTCCGCCTCTCAGCTCTTGGCTGAGAGCTGCAGCTGGCTTTGCCTGCCCCTGAGCAGACTGATATTGTTCGGTATCTCAAGCTTAGATCTGATGTGGGGCTACAGCATCACACCAATTCTACACCGTAGGGGTGAATATCAAAGACTATGCTTGTTTCATATATCTTCTAAAATGAAAAGCTGGAGTTGACAAGGGATTTTCTCTCATTTTATTGGGACTGTCACAGCAGATTTTTGTAAAGATGATTTGTATTAAGAGAAATACAAAGACAAGGCTGCCACCGCTGAACCCCTTTAAAAATCAAATTGCCTAGCTGTCATGTTGATCCTTTGGCTTCAATACTTTCTAACCTGGGATAAGCATGCAGATCAGGAATGAGGCCCTGTTCACACCTGAATGCAGTGCTGAAAACCTGTGTTCTGTGCGCGTTTCCCAAGCAGCGTTCATTCAGCGCGGCAGCCAATCAGCTAGCAGAAAATCTCCTTTGCAGCCAGCAGAGCCAGCACAAATTCCCTTGGTGTATCTACATTCAAAACCAAAAAGGTAACATTTTGCAGATCACTAGTGCTTAGTGTGGCGATTGCATTCATTTTCTCTTTTCAAGCTTCTTTTGCTTTACTTTTGCCTGGTATCCCTGCAAATAACACACTTCCTATCTCTAGATGTCTACGTCATTCCTCTACTGCAGAGATATGCAATTAGCGGACCTCCAGCTGTTGCAAAACTACAGGTCCCATCATTCCTCCTGCCTCTGGGTGTCATGCTTGTGGTTGTCAGAGTCTTGCTATGCCTCATGGGAATTGTAGTTCTGCAACAGCTGGAGGTCTGCTAATTGCATATCCCTGCTCTACTGTATCTATGAAGGGACTCATGGATGCCACCCCAGCTTGTTCTCCAGTTATGCAGTACAAATATGTCTGTAGCTATTCATCTCCATTATACAGGGGGAAGGGCAGTTGGTAGTGTACAGGGGGAGCCAATCAGCGGGGCCAGCAGACGCAATGTCCGCCGGCCATCTGGCATCGCTCCCCAGAGACGCAGAACGGTGATCTGCTGTTGTAAACAAGGCAGATCTCTGTTCTGACAGGGATGAACAGAGTGATCTTGTGTGCAGGAACACAGATCTTTCTGTTCATCCTGTGAGTCCACCCCCCACACAGTTAGAAAACACCTCCTAGGGACACACTTAACCCTTTGATCGCCCCTGGTGTTAACCCTTCCCTGCCAGTGTCATTAGTACAGTAACACATTTTAGCACTGATCACTGTAATAATGTCACTGGTTCCCAAAAAAGTATCAAAAATGTCAGATTTACTGCTACACGGTGGGCGTTATGAATCACGTGTATATATATATATATATATATATATATATATATATATATATATATATATATATATATATATATATATATATATATATATATATATATATATTGTGTGTGTGTGTTATTTTGCATTTCTGCCAAGGGGGGCAAGTGCGTGCTGTCAGCACACCGATCAGTGGGTGCCAGCCAATGGATGGCCACTGCCCCCCCCCACGCTAATTGTCTAGGAGAGACACAAGATGGAGCTCTGCATATGTAAACAATGCAGAGCTCTGTCTTGTTAGCTAGGGTGTGATGGATTTTCTTTCCATGCAAACCAGGGAAAGAAAACCCATTACATCCCTTAGTGAAATAGTACACAAGAACACTGGTTAGACAAACATTTAACCCTTTGATCACCCTAGATGTTTAACCCCTTCCCAGCTGGTGTCATTAGTACAGTGAAAGTGCATCATTTTAGCACTGATCACTCTATTAGTGTCACTGGTTCCAACAAAGTGTCAGTTATTGTCAGACTGTCCACTGCAATATCACAATCCCAACTATAAGTCGATGATTGCCGCCATTAATAGTATAAATCTCCCATAAGTTAAGTGATTAATGGCACCCCAAATGCATCTCACAAACGCAGCCCTATTGGCAGCACCAAATTGCATGGTACCACAGTGCCATGTGGTTTGGGGCAGTGCGTTCTAAAAAAAGTTGTGTTCCAGTGAGTTTTGCAGTCCATTTAAATGAATAGGCTTTAAAACTAGAGTGGACCAGAAATGCATGGGAACATGCGCATTCCACTGTGAACCGGCCTTAAAGTGTAAGTAAAACACCCTATTGTTTTCAGCCAAGGAAGCTGCCATCTTTGCCTCTGTTTAACTGCTTAAAGCGGAGGTCCACCCTAAAGTGGAGCTTCCGCTCATTGGAACCCTCCCCCCCTCCGGCGCCACAATTGGCACCTTTCAGGGGGGAGGGGGGTGCAGGTACCTGTACAGTACAGGTATCTGCACCCACTTCTGGCATAGATATCTGCAGAATATACGCCCCTTTCCGCAGATATCTACGCCCCTTTCCGAAGGTCCCCCGCTGTCTGCTGGGAAACACACGGATCCCAGAGACAGCGGGGACCATCCTTATTGCGCAGCGTGACTCGCGCATGCGCAGTAGGGAACTGGGAAATGAAGCCGCAAGGCTCCACTTCCTGATTCCCATAGCCAAGATGGCGGCGGCAGCACCCGAGAGACGATCGAGAGATCGGCTTCGGGTGCCGACATCGCGGGCGCGCTAGGCGGGTAAGTGTCATTATTTTAAAAGTCAGCAGCTGTATTATTTGTAGCTGCTGGCTATTAAAAAAAAAAAAAACGACGGACTCCCGCTTTAAGGGCCGAGCCTCTTTTTGAGATTTGTTGTTTACAAGTTAAAAACAGTTTTTTTTGCTAGAAAATTACTTAGAAAACAAAATTATAATGTTTGGGGGTTCTAACACCCTAGAGAATAAAATGGCGTCATTGCAATACTTCCTGTCACATGGTATTTGCACAGGGGTCTTACAAACGCACTTTTTTAGGAAAAGTGCACTTTTTTTAATAAAAAAATAAGACACCAGTAAAGTTAACCCAATTTTTTTCTTATAATATGAAAGATAATGTTACGATGAGTAAATTGATACCCAACATGTCATGCTTCAAAATTGCGCCCGCTCGTGGAATGGCGACAAATGTTTACACTTCTCTATAGGCAACGTTCAAAAAAATTCTACAGGTTGCATGTTTTGAGTTACAGAGGAGGTTTAGGGCTAGAATTATTTCTCTTGCTCTTCCAATCGTGGCGATACCTCACATGTGTGGTTTAAACACAGTTTTCATATACGGCACTACTCACATATGTGTTCGCTTCTGCACGCAAGCTCGGCGGGATGGGATGCGGTTAAAAAATTTTTATTTTTTTTTCTTATTTATTTTACATTTTATTTTTACACTGTGTCACTTTTATTCCTATTACAAGGAATGTAATCATCCCTTGTAATAGAAAAAAAGCATGACAGGACCTCTTACATATGAGATCTGGGGTCAAAAAGACCTCAGATCTCATATTTGCACTAAAATACACAAAAAAAAAATGTAAAGGTGCCCGGAAATTAAACTGTTTTTTAAAACTGGTAAATGGATGGGTTTACTTCTGCTTTAAGACAGGAGATGTTTTATTGGCCAGACCACCACATGAAAATAAAGGAAAAAAAGCCTAAAAGAAGAAAACAAATGCAGCCACCACATTTAAGCACTGGTAGATGCAACATATTACATTTTTGCCTTTGGGTTTAGATACGGTTTAATTGATGCCATACTTTCACAACCTAAAAGCTAGAACTCTTTTAGTTGTCAATTTCAGTTGTACTCAATAAAAGGTATCAGACTTTTTGTTGCAGGCGCTCTTTTGTGGTTGTGCTGTCCGATAATGTTAGTGTTATACTGAGGCTAGCTAGTCAACTGGGGTAGTAAGGGAGGTGCACAAGACATTTTCTAATGCCGCATACACACGACCGGACTTTTCGACAGCTAAGGGCCGACGGAACCAATCCATCGGACCCTGCCGGAACTCTGCCGGACCCAGTTCCTATCGAGAAATCCGCTCGTGTGTATGCTAGTCCAACGGACAAAATTGACACAAGGACAGCTATTGGCTACTAGCTATGAACTTCCTTATTCTAGTCTGGCCGTACGTCATCACGTTCAAATCAAGACTTTGGTGTGATTGTGTGTGGCCAAGTCTGTTCTTTCGGAAAGTCCTTCGGAACTCCGCCGAAAGTCCGTCGGGAAGGCTGTCGGACCTAGTCTGCCAGAAAAGTCCGGTCGTGTGTATGGGCCATTAGAAGAAGGAAGTATAAATCTGGTTATAGGTTGCTACTGCATATAATAGGCAAGAGCCGTACAATTATGGCAAGGCATTCGAAAGGAGGACAAGAGCAGATAAAACCTGACTTTCAGATGAAAGAAAAGGAATGTGATTCACTGTATAAAAATGACTATAAAACAGTTCAGATTTGACTATATTACCCTATGTGGTCTCTTTTACTGTCTGTTAAAAATGTCATTGCCCGATGCCCGATCTCAGATGGGCGACAAAATCATCAGCATCAGATTTGTTTCCTTGTTTTTTCCCAATTGGAATCTTGCCCTTGTCAGCTGAAGCAACTGAATCCCCCTCCTATTGCAAATGCTGCTGAATCTCGATCTCTAGCAAGGGAGTGATTCCCTAGAGCAGTGATGGTGAACCTTGGCACCCCAGATGTTTTGGAACTACATTTCCCATGATGCTCATGCACTCAGCAGTGTAGTTGAGCCTCATGGGAAATGTAGTGCCAAAACATCTGAGGTGCCAAGGTTCGCCATCCCTACCCTAGTGGATCCTGCCACTCCTGATTGCAACCAATCAAAAAACGCAGGGTCGCTAGAAGCCAGGTCGCCCATCTGACATCAGCCTTTCTGTTATATTGCAAAATATTGATGTATGTACTGTACTTGAATTGACTTTTTTTTAATCTTTAAATCCTGAGATATGCTGTAATAATAAATTGCTACTTTGTATTAACATTCTAAGAACAAAATAAATGTGCCATTAGTTTGTTAGCCTTTGATAAAATATCATGCACTGGAACGGAATGTTTATGTAAGGGTTTTCTGTAAATATGCATTTTGCTTTCAATCGTTTTTATTGAATTTTATAAGGACAACATTGTAGTACAAGGTCAAACATATGTATCGAATATGACCACATTTTCTTTTCCAAGCGTTGTACTAGTTATGATGTTTTTAGTTCATATATAAGGACAAAGAATGAAGAATAAATATGTCACCATAGAACTACCAAAATTGCTGTCTACTGTCTGTCTCTGCGTTTATGAAATTCCAGGTATGGAATTAAAATTAAAATGAATATTATGCTTGAAGTGAACTAGTGCTTAGCCCATACATGGAAAGCATCAGGTTCACTATAACCAATAGCACATACTCATCTTTTCTTCCCTGCCGTGCCACTCTGTTCCCGGGAGCATATCCAATCGCCGAACACCTAACTGGGAAAATACAGAATTCATTTACAGGTCAATACCGGGGTTATGGGTGCAGCTAGGTGCAATACCCCCAGCAATAAAATGTTCCTTGGCCGCTGCTCTTTCTGCTCAAAGGTAATTAACCACTGGATCACTTTTAGAAGTGGCGGTAGGGGTCAACCGCCTCTTCCACTATCCGGTAATTCTCGGTCTTACCTGGTTCATCGGGAAGCCCGGGAACCAATCCGGCGGTGGCAGCGGCTGACCATACCATAGAGATTAGCAGAGCAAAGATGGCATCCACTCATCTCTATGGCCTAGGAGGTTGGGAGTGACGTCATAATGTCACTTCTGGTTCACTTCTTTTTTTGGAAAGCATTAGACCAATAGGATTTTTTTATGCTTTTCATTGTAGAGGAGAGATGTGGGGTCTTATTGACCCCAGATCTATTCATAAAGAGGACCTGTCATGCTTTATTGTTGTCACAAGAGATATTTACATTTCTTGTGACAGCAATTAACCACTTCAATACAGGGCACTTATACACCTTCCTGCCCAGACCAAATTTCAGCTTTCAGCGCTGTCGCACTTTGAATGACAATTTTGCGGTCATGCTACACTGTACCCAAACTACATTTTTATTATTTTGTTCCCACAAACAGAGCTTTCTTTTGGTGGTATTTGATCACCTCTGGGATTTTTATTTTCTGCAAAACAAATTTTAAAAAAAGACAGAAAAATTTCATTTACAAAACTTTGTAAATAAGTACGTTTTCTCCTTCACTGATGGGCACCGATGAGGTGGCACTGATGAGGTGGCATTGATGGGCACTGATGATGGCCACTAATATGCGGCACTGATATGTGGCACTGAGATGCAGCACAGATGGGCACTGATAGGTGGCACAGATGGGCACTGATAGGTGGCATGGATGGGCACTGATGTACTGTAATGTATGTCACTGATGTATGCCAATCAGTGCCAAACAATGCCTGCCAATCAGTGATGCCCATTGTGGGCACTGATGGGCATCCATTGTGGAAACTGACATCCATTGTGGGCACTGATTGGCATCCCTGGTGGTCTAGGATGGCATACCTGGTGGTGACATCCCTGGTGGTCCTAGTGACGCCCCTGGTGGTCCAGTGTGGGAATCCTCAGGGGGGCTATGCTGATAATTGATCAGCACAGACCCCCCCCACCGTCAGAGGAGCAGCTGACCGGCACTCCTCTACTCACGTCTGACAGATTGTGACAGACAGTGAAGAAAAGCCGATCACCGGCTCTTCCTCTTTACACTGTGATCAGCCGTGATTGGACATGGCTGATCACGTGGTAAAGAGTCTCCATCAGAGACTATTTGCAGCAAAATTGCTTTTATGGAAGATTAGCAGAACATATCTTACAGCATGTCTTTATCATGAAACAGGAAGCAGAAACATACAAAAACACAATGAGGAAAGCAAACACTTTCTCTCGTGACATTACCATAGATAACACACTATAACACTGCAGCGCCACCTCCTGCATAGTTAGGTATAATGCATACAGTATTGTCAGTTTATAAGAAGCCATGCAGTTGTACTTTCCAACACTAAGTAATTTCTTTTAAAAAAAATAAAAATTTTTACTTAACTTAACTGGTCCTTAACCACTTAAGCCTCGGACCATTTGGCTGGTCAATGACCAGAGGACTTTTTACAATTTGGCACGGCGCTGCTTTAACTGGTAATTGCGCGGTCATGCAATGTTGTACCCAAACAACACATGCATCCTTTTTTCCCCACAAATAGAGCTTTCTTTTAAAAGTTAGTTGATTTTTATTTTTTGCGATATAAATGTAAAAAGAAAATTTTGAAAAAAATTATATTTTCTACTTTTTGTTATTAGAAAAATCCAACAAACTCAATTTTAGTCATACATTTAGACCATAATGTATTCAGCCACATGTCTTTGGTAAAAAAAAGTCAATAAGCGTATATTTATTGGTTTGGGCAAAAGTTGTCACGTCTTTAAACTAAGGTACATTTTCTGGAATTTACGCAGCTTTTAGTTTATGACTGCCTATCTAATTTCTTGAGGTGCTAGAATGGCAGGGCAGTATAACCCCCCCCCCCCCTCCAAATTACCCCATTTTGGAAAGTAGACACCCTAAGCAAATTGCTAAGAGGCATGTTGAGCCCATTGAATATTTTTTTTTGTCCCAAGCGATTGAATAATGACAAAAAAATATTTTTTTTACAAAAAGTTGTCACCAAATGATATATTGCTCACACATGCCATGGTTATATGTGGAATTGTACCCCAAAATACATTCTGCTGCTTCTCCTGAATACGGGGATACCACATGTATGGGACTTTTTGGGAGTCTAGCCGCGTACGGAACCCCGAAAACCAATCACTGCCTTCAGGATTTCTAAGGGTGCACATTTTTGATTTCACTCCTCACTACCTATCACAGTTTCGAAGGCCATAAAATGCCAAGATGACACAACCCCCCTCCCCCCCCCAAATGACCCCATTTTGTAAAGTAGACACCCCAAGCTATTTGCTGAGAGGCATGTTGAGTCCATGGAATATATTTTATATTTTGCCACAAGTTGCGGGAAAATTACAAACTTTTTTTTTTTGCACAATGTTGTCACTAAATGATATATTGCTCACGCATGCTATGGGCATGTGTGGAATTACACTCAAAAATAAATATTGCTGCTTCTCCTAAGTACAGGAATACCCCATGTGTGGGACTTTTTGGGAGCCTAGCCGCGTACGGGGCCCCAAAAGCCAATCACCACCTTCAGGATTTCTAAGGTCGTAGATTTTTGATTTCACTCCTAACCACCTATCACAGTTTTGAAGGCCATAAAATGCCAAGATGGCACAACCCCCCACCCCCCCCCCCTCCCCATTAGAGGAAAGTAGACACCCCAAGCTGTTTGCTGAGAGGCATGTTGAATCCAAGGAATATTTTATGTTTTGCCACAAGTTGCGGGACAAATGACAAACTGTTTTTTTTTTCACAAACTTCTCACAAAATGATATATTGCTCACACATGCCATGGGCATATGAGGAATTACACCCCAGAATAAATGCTGCTGCTTCTCCCGAGTATGGGGATATGTTATGTGTGGGACACGTACGGGGGCCCGAAATCCAAGCACCACCTTCATGATTTCTAAGGGCATAATGTTTTATTTCACGCCTCACTACCTATCACAGTTTTGAAGGCCATAAAATGTCAAGATGGCACAAATACCCCCCAAATGACCCTATTTTGAAAAGTAGACACCCCAAGTTATTTGCCAAGAAGCATTATGAGTATTTTGCAGCTCTCATTTGTTTTTGAAAATGAAGAAAAAAAGAAAAATGTATATATTTTTTTATTTTTTCATTTTCAAAACTGTGTGACAAAAATCAAGGTCTGCAAAATACTCACCATACCTCTCAGAAAATAGTTTGGGGTGTCTACTTTCCAAAATAGGGTCATTTGGGGGGATTTTTTACTATCTGGGCATTCCATGGCCTCCGAAACTGTGATAGGCAGTGAGGAATAAAATCAAAAATGTATACCCTTAGAAAGCCTGAAGGTGGTGCTTGGTTTTTGGGGACCCGTACGCGGCTAGGCTCCCAAAAGGTCTCACACTTGTGGTATCTCCACACTCAGGAGAAGCAACATAATGTATTTTGGGGTGTAATTTCACATATACCCATGGCATGTTTGAGCAATATATCATTTAATGACAACTTTGTGCAAAAAAAATAAAATGTATTTTTTCCGCAACTTGTGTCAAAATATAAAATATTCCATGGACTCGACATGCCTCTCAGCAAATAGCTTGGGTTGTCTACTTTCCAAAATGGGGTCATTTGGGGGGTTTTGAACTGTCCTGGCATTTTATGCACAACATTTAGAAGCTTATGTCACACATCATCCACTCTTCTAACCACTTGAAGACAAAGCCCTTTCTGTTTGTTTACATGAAAAAATACTACTTTTTACATTACTTTGAACCCCCAAACATTAAGTATTTTTTTATGCAAAGGCCCTACAGATTAAAATGGTGGGTATTTCATTTTTTTTGTTCATATGGTATTTGCGCAGCGATTTTTCAAATGCATTTTTTTGGGCACTAAAAAACACTATATTACCCAAATGTTTGATGAAATAAAAAAGATTATCTTAGGCCGAGTACATGGATACCAAACACGACATGCTTCAAAATTGCGCAGAAACGTGCAGGGGCGTCAAACTACATACATTTTTAAAAGGCTTTAAATGCCTTTACAGGTTACCACTGCTAAAATTAGTACCCTCGATCTGACCTTCCCGGTGATACCTCACATGTATGGTGCAATTTCTGTTTACATATGACACCAGACCGACGCTTGCGTTCGACGTTGCGCCTTAGCAGGGGGGGACAGGAGTGTTTTTTTTTTGTTTTTTTTTATTTATTTATTTTGCTTTTTTATTTTATTTTTAAACTGTTCGTTTCATTTATATATATTTTTTATCATTTTTATTGTTATCTCAGGGAATGTAAATATCCCCTATGATTGCAATAGGTAGTGACAGGTACTCTTTTTTTGAAAAAAATGAGGGTCTATTAGACCCTAGATCTCTCCTCTGCCCTCAAAGCATCTGACCACACCAAGATTGGTGTGATAAAATGCTTTCCCAATTTCCAATTGGCGCTGTTTACATCCGGCGAAATCTGTCATGAAATGCTCGTAGCTTCCAGTTTCTTAGGCCATAGAGATGATTGAAGCCATTCTGGTCTATGATCAGCTCTATGGTCAGCTGGCGGAACCACCGGCTGCATTCTCAGGTTCCCTGCTGGGACATTCCCTCACACTGCTTGTAAAAGCAGTCTAGAGGCTAATTAGCCGCTAGGATTGCTTTTACATGAAAGCCGATCACTGGCTGAAAAGAAAGATACAAACATGATACCTAAACCTGCAGGCATCATACTGGTATAACCACTCATAGTCCAGCAACATGCCAGTACGTTGCTGGTAGTTGTTGGGCATATATTGTAATCTTTTTTTTCATGCAGCCTGTGGGCTGGACGAAAAAAAAAGATATTGATCGGTGGGTATGCCCACCATTAGAATACCTCCCTTCATCCACCCACTTCTAATGGTGGGCATACATGCACCATTTATATATGCCAAAGCATGGGGGCATCCGCCCCAAAAGGTAGGAGCAAATCGATACTCCACCCCTGCTGCCCCCATGCTTCGGCATATATGCTCTTTTTTTAACTGTGGTGGTGAAATCACCTCCGACAGCGCTGGAGTCATGGCTTTATGTATCGTGGGAGCAAACGCTGTTGCTGTTAAGATAAATAAATCCGTGCTGCAGCTGAATGGCGTACCTGTAAACAAAAAATGGTTAACAAAAAACATTGCAGAATAGAATACAGTACAAAGGAGCAGAACAATAGAGAGAGAGAGAGAGAGAGAGAGAGAGAGAGAGAGAGAACAATAAAACAACAATTTTTTTTGTTATTTTTATTTAAATGTATTTATTTATGTAACTGTAACAGTTCTAACTATTGTAACGTTTCCAGCGGTTTGGGTCTCTCAAAATGCAATGGCATCTTGGGAGACCCTGTGAACGTGTGCCTAGTCTGTGCAATGCTGTACCCTACTCTAAAACTCAACTAGTGAATGGCAGCGTTCAAAACATTCACCAATGCAAAGACCAGGATTGTCAGGACAGCGGGGAAAATAATAAAGGGTTTCACGCCTATATCCGTCCTTTCTGCAGACACAACATTTTCTTTGGGGGGCTCGTTGGGTAGAGGTACACAGGAGGACATAAGGATAATGCCTCTCATGCAGCCGGCTTACTGCATTTGGTTGGGGAAGGTGAGGTGGAGCACCGTCTGGATACAGAAGGGCTCTGATGATATCTTCCTGGAATTTAAGGAAGGATCCAGTCCGTCCTGAAGCTCTGTGTAGCACATGAGCGTTCAGCATAGCTAATTGAAATAAATAAACAGACACTTTTTTGTACCAGCGTCTGGCCTTACGGGCAACTAGGTACGGCGCCAGCAATTGGTCATTGAGGTCCACCCCTCCCATATTTTGGTTATATTTGTGGACACAGAGGGGTTTCTCCACAACACTAGTCGCCGTAGGAATTTGGACTGTTGTGTCTGCATGAAGGGAGGTAAGAACGAAAAACATTCTTATTATCCCTCCACTTCATAGCGAGCAAGTTATTACACTTGAAGCAGGTTCTCTCCCCCATCCTAAGACGAGAATCTACAAGCCCCAGCGATTGGGTCGCACGGTGTCACATGCTCCAATCTGCTGATCAAACAAATGACTAAACAGTGGCATGCTCGTGTAATAATTGTCCACATACAAATTGTACCCCTTTCAGAATAAGCGTGACACCAAGTCCCACACAATCTTGCCAGTGCTTCCTATGTAGTCAGTAGTGATGGACGAACTTCCGACGGGACGTTTCGCGAACGCGGACCGCAAACGCGGCCGATCGTTCGCGAACCGTAACGTTCGCGGCGGGCCCCATTGACTTCAATAGGAGGCGAACTTTGCAAACCTACAGGTCAAATTTGCAGCCACAAAACAATTACTAGCTGTGCAAACATAGTCCCACCACATGGCCAATGACATAACACATGTATGAGGTGAATCTGGGATCGACAACTACAAGCATTCTTTTTTTATATGGGAAATTGTTGTGACAATTCAGGACTGTGGCGCGCATGAAGGCAATGGAGGAGAGGGAAGGTCAGGGTAGGCAAAGAAGAGGGTGCAGGAGATGATCACCAGCAGCGTGACATACAGCAATGACACCTGCACCGTGATAGAGTCATCTGACACCAGCACCGTGATAGAGAGCGCTGACATCAGCAGCGTGACATACAGCAATGACACTTGCACCGTGATAGAGTGATCTGACACCAGCACCATGATAGAGAGCACTGACATCAGCAGCGTGACATAAAGCACTAACACCAGCACCGTGATATACAGCACTGACAGCAGCACCGTGATAGAGAGCACTAACATCAGCAGCGTGACATACAGCAATGACACCTGCACCGTGACAGAGTGATCTGAGACCAGCACCGTGATAGAGAGCACTGACATCAGCAGCGTGACATAAACCACTTACACCAGCACCGTGATATACAGCACTGACACCAGCACCGTGATAGAGAGCACTGACATCAGCAGCGGGACATAAAGCACTCACACCAGCACCGTGATATACAGCACTGACACCAGCACTGTGATATACAGCACTGACACCTGCACCGTAAGCAGCCCCAGGAGGAAGTCAGCATAGCACAGGGATGGTGGGAGCCCCTCATAATGAGCATAGCACAGGGATGGTGGGAGCCCCTCATAATGAGCATAGCACAGGGATGGTGGGAGCCCCTCATAATATGCACAGCAGAGGTACAGCCCCAGGAGGAAGTCAGCACAGCACAGGGATGGTGGGAGCCCCTCATAATAAGCAGCCCCAGGAGGAAGTCAGCACAGCACAGGGATGGTGGGAGCCCCTCATAATAAGCAGCCCCAGTAGAAATATGACACCGCTCAAGCTCTTCAAACAGGAGGGTACGGGCATATAGTACGGTGTGCTTTTTTTGGACAAGGAAGTGAGCCAAATGAAGAAAGAAGTTCTGTGTGCTCGATTAAAAAAATTGTTTATAGACATATGCATGGTCTACTGGTCACATGTGTTGAATTCCTCCGAGATCCATGCCTCATTCATTTTTAGAAATGTGAGGTAGTTAACACTGTCGTGAGCTAGGCGAGTACGCTTATCGGTCACGATCCCCCCTGCTGCGCTGAATGTCCTTTCGGACAGGACACTGGACGAGGGGCAAGCCAACAGTTCGATTGCAAATTGGGCAAGCTCTGGCCAGAGGTCAAACCTGCCCACCCAGTAGTCCAGGGGTTCATGACTCCTCAGAGTGTCCACATTGGCCGTTAACGCGATGTAGTCGGACACCTGACGGTCTAGGCGTTCCCTGATGCTGGATCCGGATGACACCTGTCAATGGGTCGGCTGAAAGAATGACCTCATATCCGAAGTCACCAACACATCTTCAAACCGTCCTCTTCTTGCAGGCGCTGTTGGATTGGTACCCGCAACTCCTTCTCTGGGAGTGGGAATTGCTCCTCTGCCAGCGCACGCAAAAGCAGAATGCAGCATTTCTCGAAGCAAGGCCTGGAAGTGCTCCATTCTGACAGCCCTCTGTGACGGCGGTAACATTTCCGCCATTTTGTGTTTGTACCGGGGGTCTAAGTACGTTGCCACCCAGTACTGGTCCTTGACCCTTATGCTTTTTATACGGGGGTCCCTATTAAAACACTGGAGCATGAAGGCCCCCATTTGGACTAAACTGGAAGCGGTGTGGTGGCCTGGCTCCTGCTCATCATCCAGGATAATGTCGTTCTCTTCATTCACCTCTCCCCATCCACGCACAACAACAGGGATCCCAGAAAGGTTTAAAGCATGCTCTTCTTGCTCCTCCTCATCCGCCCCGGCACCATTCTCCTCTGACTCCTCTTCAGACTCCTGTTGTTCACTTGTCTCAGATAGAGTAGCCCCCCTGGGAATTCATCCAGCATTGTGACTTCCTCATCTTCTCGCTCCTGCTCCTCCACAGCTTGATCAATGACACGACACAATGTACGCTCCATAAAGAAGGCATAAGGTACCATGTCACTGATGGCGCCATGGCTGCGACTGACCAGTTTGGTGATCTCCTCAAATGGCTGCAGAAGTCTGCATGCGTCGCGCATGAGCAGCCACTGGCGCGGTGAAAAAAAAAAACAGCTCCCCAGAACCTGTTCTGCCGCAGAGTTCATACAGGTAGACGTTAACTGCACGTTTCTGCTGGAGCAGCCTATCAAGCATATAGAAGGTTGAGTTCCATCGCGTCAGGCAATCGCAAATAAGACGTCTAACCGGCAGATTGTGTCGCCGCTGAATGTCAGCAAGGCGAGCCATGGCCGTGTAAGATCTTCTGAAATGGGCCGAGATTTTCCTTGCCTGCCGCAAGATGTCCTGGACCCCAGGGTATTTGACAACGAATCGCTGCATGACCAAGTTTAAGACGTGTGCCATGCATGGCACGTGCGTAATTTTGCCCTGTTTCAATGCGCTAAGCAGATTGGCACCGTTGTCCCACACCACTTTACCAACTGTCAAATTGAGCGGTGTTAGCCACTGATCTGCCTGTGAACGCAAAGCTGAAAAGAGTGCTGGCCAGTGTGGCTCTTGGCTTCCAGGCACAACAGATGCAGCACGGCATGGCAACGTTCTGGGAGCTTGGGCGGCGCAGCGGAAGAGATGCTAGCAGCGGAAAAGGAGGAGTCAGCCGAGGAGGAGAGGGAGGAGGATGGAGTAGGAGGAGGAGGAGAAGAAGAGCCAGGCCTGCATGCAATCCGTGGCGGTAAAACCAAATCTACACGGGTGCCACGGGTTACATGCTTGACGGCCGTCAGAAGGTTCACCCAGTGGGCAGTAAAAGTGATATACCTTCCCTGCCCATGTTTGCTAGACCACGTGTCTGTGGTCAGATGTATCTTGGCACCGACACTGTGTGCCAGAGATACATTCACTTGCCGCTGAACATGGCAATATAGCTCTGGGATGCCCTTCTCTGAGAAATACTTCCTTCCTGGGACCTTCCATTGTGGTGTTCCAATGGCCACAAATTTTCGAAAGGCCTCAGAGTCCACCAGTTTATATGGCAGTAGTTGGCGGGCTATGAATTCTGACAAGCCAGCCGTCAACCGTTGGGCAAGAGGGTTATCCGGCGTCATCATTTTTTTACGCTCGAACATTAGGCCCACGGAAGCCTGCCTTTTTGCAGAAAAACGTGAGCTTGGCGTGATGGAAGGTGGAGTGGAGGACAATTGTGAGGAGAGAGGAGAAGGAGAAGTAGAAGATGAGGCTGGACGGTGAGAGCCTGGAGTGTGGCTTTGTGTGCTCCCTTGCTCCCACTGGGCTCGGTGATGGCTGCTCATGTGCCTTCTTAAGGCGGTCATCCCTAGGTGAGTGTTGGGCTTACCGCGACTAATGCGTGGACTGCAGATGGCAACGCTATTGTCAGCAGCGGACACGTTAAAAAAAGCCCACACTGCGGAGCCATGTGCCGGTGTCCTGGGAGCGCCAGATGTGACCGTACATGGTCGATGACTCGCTCCTGATACATTTGCAGTCTGCTTTGTCCCTCCTGTGCAATATAAGTTATTCCTGCTTCTCCTCCCTATCTGCTGGTTTATATCTCCCTCTCAACTCCCCTCCTCTTCCTCTCTTGTGGGCACCCACGTGACATCACTAGACACGTCATCATGGACGTCACCTTCCCCACCGCTATAAGTAGAGATCTCGGAGTAGGCAGCAACACCGGGGACCAACCTCCTCCTTGGGCTGATCTGGGTACTGTCGTCAGACTGCTGAGTAGCAGTTGTTGCTACCTCCTCTTTATGATCCAATACCAAGAGTGGCTGCGCATCAGAAATGTCTTGATATGGATCGGAAAATAATTCCTGTGACTCAAGCGGAAGGTATGTGGTGGTGGTGTTGTTGGTGGTAGTGTCTTTGGGGGTGCACATAGCAGAGAGTGAAGAAGAGGGTGCAGATCGAGAGGATGAGGAGGGTGCAGAAGAGTAAGGCTGAGTGAGCCACTCAACCAAGTCTGGTGCGTCCTTTAAAGTAATTGAACGCACCTTCTGCAACTTCCCACTTTGGCTCAAGCCTGTTGCTCCTGCCCTACCCCTACCACCCCTGCGGAAGGGCCTGCCTCTTCCTCTGCCTGTCATTTTTTAAATGACCCTGTGACAAAACTCTCAGTCCCTATACTGATAAAGGACTGCTGCAGTATAGGCAGCAGTCAGACTCAGCAGTAGTGCACCTCAACCCTATGTATTGTGGACCTATACCAGTCCTTAAGGAATAGCAGACTGTACCTCACTCAACCCTATGTACTGTAGTACCCTAGACCTTACCAGTCCTTATAAGGTCCTTTGTGGAACAAGTAGGTTGTGAATGATTAGCAGACTGTACCTCAGTCCCTATACTGATAAAGGACTGCTGCAGTATAGGGCAGCAGTCAGACTCAGCAGTAGTGCACCTCAACCCTATGTATTGTGGACCTATACCAGTTCTTAAGGAAAAGCAGACTGTACCTCACTCAACCCTATGTACTGTAGTACCCTAGACCTTACCAGTCCTTATAAGGACCTTTGTGGAACAAGTAGGTTGTGAATGATTAGCAGACTGTACCTCAGTCCCTATACTGATAAAGGACTACTGCAGCAGTAGGGCAGCAGTCAGCAGTAGTGCACCTCAACCCTATGTATTGTGGACCTATACCAGTCCTTAAGGAATAGCAGACTTTACCTCACTCAACCCTATGTACTGTAGTGCCCTAGACCTTACCCGTCCTTATAAGGACCTTTGTGGAACAAGTAGGTTGTGAATGATTAGCAGACTGTACCTCAGTCCCTATACTGATAAAGGACTGCTGCAGTATAGGGCAGCAGTCAGACTCAGCAGTAGTGCACCTCAACCCTATGTATTGTGGACCTATACCAGTCCTTAAGGAATAGCAGACTGTACCTCACTCAACCCTATGTACTGTAGTACCCTAGACCTTACCAGTCCTTATAAGGACCTTTGTGGAACAAGTAGGTTGTGAATGATTAGCAGACTGTACCTCAGTCCCTATACTGATAAAGGACTACTGCAGCAGTAGGGCAGCAGTCAGCAGTAGTGCACCTCAACCCTATGTATTGTGGACCTATACCAGTCCTTAAGGAATAGCAGACTGTACCTCACTCAACCCTATGTACTGTAGTACCCTAGACCTTACCAGTCCATATAAGGACCTTTGTGGAACAAGTAGGTTGTGAATGATTAGCAGACTGTACCTCAGTCCCTATACTGATAAAGGACTGCTGCAGTATAGGACAGCAGTCAGACTCAGCAGTAGTGCACCTCAACCCTATGTATTGTGGACCTATACCAGTCCTTAAGGAATAGCAGACTGTACCTCACTCAACCCTATGTACTGTAGTACCCTAGACCTTACCAGTCCTTATAAGGACCTTTGTGGAACAAGTAGGTTGTGAATGATTAGCAGACTGTACCTCAGTCCCTATACTGATAAAGGACTACTGCAGCAGTAGGGCAGCAGTCAGCAGTAGTGCACCTCAACCCTATGTATTGTGGACCTATACCAGTCCTTAAGGAATAGCAGACTGTACCTCACTCAACCCTATGTACTGTAGTACCCTAGACCTTACCAGTCCATATAAGGACCTTTGTGGAACAAGTAGGTTGTGAATGATTAGCAGACTGTACCTCAGTCCCTATACTGATAAAGGACTGCTGCAGTATAGGGCAGCAGTCAGACTCAGCAGTAGTGCACCTCAACCCTATGTATTGTGGACCTATACCAGTCCTTAAGGAATAGCAGACTGTACCTCACTCAACCCTATGTACTGTAGTACCCTAGACCTTACCAGTCCTTATAAGGACCTTTGTAGAACAAGTAGGTTGTGAATGATTAGCAGACTGTACCTCAGTCCCTATACTGATAAAGGACTACTGCAGCAGTAGGGCAGCAGTCAGCAGTAGTGCACCTCAACCCTATGTATTGTGGACCTATACCAGTCCTTAAGGAATAGCAGACTTTACCTCACTCAACCCTATGTACTGTAGTACCCTAGACCTTACCAGTCCATATAAGGACCTTTGTGGAACAAGTAGGTTGTGAATGATTAGCAGACTGTACCTCAGTCCCTATACTGATAAAGGACTGCTGCAGTATAGGGCAGCAGTCAGACTCAGCAGTAGTGCACCTCAACCCTATGTATTGTGGACCTATACCAGTCCTTAAGAAATAGCAGACTGTACCTCACTCAACCCTATGTACTGTAGTACCCTAGACCTTACCAGTCCTTATAAGGACCTTTGTGGAACAAGTAGGTTGTGAATGATTAGCAGACTGTACCTCACTCCCTATACTGATAAAGGACTGCTGCAGTATAGGGCAGCAGTCAGACTCAGCAGTAGTGCACCTCAACCCTATGTATTGTGGACCTATACCAGTCCTTAAGGAATAGCAGACTGTACCTCACTCAACCCTATGTACTGTAGTACCCTAGACCTTACCAGTCCTTATAAGGACCTTTGTGGAACAAGTAGGTTGTGAATGATTAGCAGACTGTACCTCAGTCCCTATACTCATAAAGGACTACTGCAGCAGAAGGGCAGCAGTCAAGTATAATATTCTTTCTATATTTGGAAGAAAGAATATTATACGTGTACAAGCCAATTACCATACCAGTCCTGAAAAGAACCTTTGTGGACCTAATAGTAACAGCTACTGATTAAACTGACTGTCCCTCACTGCCTCACACACAGCTTCCTGCCTGTCCCTATTTAAACTGACAAAACAGAGGCTGCTGGAACAATAACTTGAATAGCACTTTTGTGGACCTAATAGTAACAGCTAATGATTAAACTGACTGTCCCTGCAGCACACAGCGTCCTGTCCCTTTCTCTACACTGACAAAAGACACTCAGGCTGCTGCAACAATCACTAGCACAGCACTGCCTCAAACCTATATCCTGAACTACACCTAACACCTATACCAGTCCTGAAAAGAACTTTTGTGGACCAAATAGCTAGCGATTTGGGTCACTGCAATCTCTCCCTGCTCCACACAGCAACCTCTCCCTATAGTGATATACGAAAGAATGTAAAATGGCCGCCGGATCGGGCCTATTTATAAGTTAGGGGGAATATCCAAGTGTCCATGTGCTGTAATGTCTCAATTGGCTGTCCTGTACCCCATGATGGATGTGTCATCATAGGTCAAAGTTCTTTTACACAGTAAACACGGAAGTCCTCTGGGCGAACGGCGGCAATAGTCCACCGATCGGGCGGACAGCGAACAGCCGAAATTTGCCGCGAAACGACCACCGGGCAAACCGTTCGGCCATCCCTAGTAGTCAGGGCAGTTCTCCGGCTCTACGTGACTATCTTTGCCTTAATAAACTATAAAACTACATGTGTAGCCTGTGGCCCTGTCACAGAGCTTATACATCTTGACCCCGTATCTGGAACGCTTGTTGGGAATGTACTGTTTGAATGACAAGCGGGCAGAAAACGTAATCAGGGACTCATCAACACAGACAACTTGATGGGGAGTAAACAAGTCTGCAAAACGTTGGTTGAAGTGGTTTATGAGGGGGCGAATTTTGTAGAGCCGATCGTATTCAGGGTGTCCACAAGGATGACAGAGTTCATTGTCGTTGAAGTGCATGAACTGCAAAATCTGCTCATATCGTGCCCTGGCCATGGAAGCAGAGAACACATGCATATGGTGAATTGGCTCAGTGGACCAATATGACCGCAACTCACTCTTTTTGGTTATGCCCATGTTGAGGAAAAGGCCCAGAAAGATCTTAAATTCGGAAACCATAATTGGTTTCCATTGTCTGGCAAGGAAGGACTGGGGAATAGTGGCGATGTACTGACCAGCGTACTAATTGCTTTGGTGCACAATAGCTCTATAGAGATCTTTGGTGAAAAACAGCGAATAAAAATCAAGTGGCGTAAAATCAACTGTTTCTACGTGAATGCTGGGTTGGCCAGTGAATGGGGGAAGTACAGGTTCTGCAGAAGTGGTGGGTTCCCAATTAGGATTAGCGAATTCTGCAGGAAGGGCACGACGGGCACGACGGGCCTGTCTTTGTCTTCTTGGTGGCAGCGGGACACTACTTGTGCTTGCCACCTCACCAGCTTGAACTGCACTTATGGGACTCGCCATGTCACCATGTGCTACTGCAGTGCTGGATGTACAACCAGGGTGTACTAGGCCGCTGGTGCTTGCCAGTTCACCAGACGCAATAGCGGCGCTAGTAGTGCTCTGCTCCATACGAGGGACCTGCGGATCTTGCACATCAACAACAGAAGTTCGAGGTCTGGTATGCCTGACCTTAGCAGGGACCACATCTCCGTCGTCAGAGCTATCTGTCATGGAGCCGCTGTCCTCTACAGGATCGTATTCTGAGCCTGAATCTGACAGATGAGTGACTTCCTCTTCACTATCTGTCATGCTCAGAAATGTGTAGGCCTCTTTACTAGTGTACCTTCGATTTGCCATTTTGGGCTCTAAATTTAGTGGTACACTAGTGAGACTCACAGATAAAAAAGCACCTAGGCTGTCAGCGACTGTATCAAAACGCTACCAAAAAAAACTGTTAGCGATCGCCTGACTCTGCGAACGCTGCAGTTATGTGTTTAGTGTTTTGTAAGTGACAGTGATCAATCGATACTGTACTTGGGTGGGCTGGGCTGGGCGGAGGAGCTAAATGCAGGTGCTAGCAGGTATCTGGGCTGATCCCGCAATCAATGCGTTTTTGGGAACCCTAAACTGCTGGGGACGCTAGTATAGATCTGATCAGATCAGATATTGATCTGTTCAGATACTATACCACTAAGGGAGGTGTATGCTTTGCGCGTGGGTGTTAGCGGTACTGGCACTAACCTGACGCTGCTTTGGGGCGACGCAGACCCTATCTGACCCTAAAACCTTGCTTATATCACCCGCCGGTGATATAAACCTTTATTAGGTAATAAATTGCGGGTGCCCTGAAACTATAAAAAAAATGAACTAACTAGCGTCACCCGTAACAGTTATATGGTGATCACTGGTGAAAGGGTTAACTAGGGGGCAATCAGGGGGTCAAAACCTTAATGTGGTAGTATATGGGGGTCCCTGACGCTATAAAAAGCTGCGGCGAACCTAAATACCATCCTAACTCACCTGTGACACTAATACAGTGATCAGAAAAACGATCGCTGATTGACACTGGTGACGGGGGGGGGGGGGGGGTGATCACAGGGTTAAACCTTTATTGGGGGGTAAAGGGGGCTAACCCTAACTGCCCTAACAGTTATTGCAGTCACAAATTACACCAATGCAATAATCAAAAAGAAAAACAAAAAACTGCAATTGGTGTCACTGTGACTGGAGGTGCAGGGGGTGATGGGGGGGGGGCTGATCGGGGGTGATGTAATGCATGTAATTACAATTCTTGATATAATATTTCACAGCAGGGCCCATTCCAGCACTCACCGAGAGTAACTGTGAGGACTTACAGTGTTGTGGCACCAGCACCGCACCAGCACCACCAAAGGCCCAATTTTTCTACCACTGTTCAACAATGCCATGTCATTACAATTCTTGATATAATAGTTCACAGCAGGGCGCCCCAGTGCCCAAGAGTCAATTTGAGGGCTTACAGTGTTAACTTGTGGCAACACCAACACCTTAGGCCCAAATTTCTGCAGAGCATATAGGGCAGGCCCCTACTTTCAAACATCCAACGTACAAATGTCTCCTACTTGCAAACAGAAGGAGACAAATGGAAGTGAGATGAAATCTACCCCTAGGAAGGGAAATTCTCTCCTTTAAGAGTTGATATGGGAAAAACGTGTCTCCTCTCAACTGATGCTTTATCCCAATCCTTGTTTTACCAAAAACACCAAATTTTCAAAAAACATTGGTCATTGGGACAGAAATGAGGTGAAATCTTATGAAGAGGTGCACAGATGGAAAAAGAAATGTTACATGGGTGATAACCCTTCCCTATGTTTTCAAAAAAGCTTAAAAACCGGAAAATTGTATACTTACCTTTCCATAATTTTCCTTCCTGATGCATCTTCATGGCAGCATACACTCTGGGTTGTGACTCCGCCCCCACAACCTGATAGGACCACATAGCTATAAGATGACGATATGTCCCCCGCCCAGGTATTCTCTGTAAATATGATCACCTTCCATGGGTGGGACATTGTATGCTGCCATGAAGATGCGACAGGAAAGGAAAATTATGGAAAGGTAAGTATACAATTTTACGGTTTCCTGTCGATTCATGACAGCATACACTCTGGGGAGTAACTCGTAGACTGGGTGGGAGATGCAACGTAATGGTTTATTAGCAAGGAATAGAAGAATTGACTTGGATAACAGATTTCCCAAATTCCACAGTTAATAGTCGTGCTGAGTCCACCTTGTAGTGAGATATGAAGGTATTCCTAGAGGACCTCGTGGCTGCCCTGCAGATGGTTTCCGCCAAGACCCTACAATAGGCTGCCCATGAGGTAGCCACTGCACTGGTAGAATGTGCCCTTAAGTCCTCAGGAATTTGCAAAGCACTTGACGAATAGGCTTTCTTAATGGTTTTCACTAGCCATGATGTGATGGTGCGGGTTGATGCTGCTTGACCTTTCCTAAAGCCGTGTGGATTGATGAAGAGGTTTTCTGACTTCCTAATGGATTTGGATACTGAGAGGTATTCCAGTATGTTGCCCTTGACATCTAGAGGGTGAGGATCGCCTTGGTCTGTGACTAGAGGTGGTAGGTTGATTTCCGGGTTAAAGTGGAACGAGGATGCTACTTTAGGGATAAAGCAATCCGAAGGTTTTAGAACTATCCTGTCTGGATGAATGACCAGGTCTGGTTCCTTAATCAGTAAGGCTTGCATTTCTGAGACCCTTTTCGCTGATGTTATAGCCACTAGGAATGCGACCTTAAGCATCAGGTCCCAGAGGGAAATGTTCTCTAGCGGAAAGAAGGGTTCTTTAGATAGGGCTTCTAAGACGACCGATAGGTCCCATGCCAGAAAGGAAGGTTTTCTGGGAGGTCTTAGTTTGAGACAGGCCTTCTGAAATTAAACGACAAGAGGGTCAAGAGCCCATTTAATCCCCATCAGGTCGGATAGGGCTGACACCTGAACCTTCAGAATACTGGAATCGAGGCCTTTGTCTAAGCCTGACCGTAAGAACTCCAGGATCTGTGATGCCGAAAGAGAGGATTGATCCCAGCCCTGCTCTAGGGCAAAGGAATTGAACTTCTCCCAGACTCTTCGATAAGTACAGTTGGTGGTAGGCTTCCTGGCTTGGAGCAATGTATCTACTACCTTCCAGGAGCAGCCCTGATCTAAATACCTAGACTTCTCAGTCTCCAGGCCGGGAGGGCAAGTCGGCCGACAGCGGTAGAGGAAGTGGGTCTGCCGTGTTGAGCTGTAGTAGAGTGGTGAACCATGGCCTCCTGGGCCAAAAGGGAATCACAGCCAGCACCAGTGCTGTCGACCTCTTGAGTTTCAGGAGGAATCTCGCTATGAGGGGGGTCGGGGGGAAGATGTAGCCGAGATGAAAGTTCCAAGGGTGCTGGAGACAATCCGTTCCTTCCGCTGAGGGGAAGGGGATTCTTGACAAGAATCTCTAGCATTTTGAGTTCACTGAAGTCGCAGCAAGATCTATGTCCGGAGGGCCCCAGGTCTGAGAGATGAGAGTGAAGGCTTGAGGGCTCAGGGACCACTCGTTGTTGAAAATGAACTCTCTGCTCAGAGTGTCGGCTAGGATGTTGTCGGTACCCGGAATGTAAGCTGCCTTTAGGTTCAACAGATTCAATTGTGCCCACTCCATAACAGGGCGGACTTCTTGCATCATGGAAGAGCTCCTGGTCCCCCCTGCCTGTTGATGTAGGTGACAGACACTCTGTTGTCCATTTTTAGTAGAACTAGCTTCCCCCTCACATGAGAGCTGAAGGCCAGGAGGGCTTTTAAGGCTGCCCTCATTTCCAGTACGTTCAAGACAGAGTCTTGTACTTCGAACGGCCAATGTCCCTGCACTGCATGAGACTGGTAATGTGCCCCCCATCCCCTCAGATTGGCATCTGTGGTTACCGTCTCTTGTGGAGGGGTGACTATACATTTTCAAGTGCTCAAGTTGCGGCGGCGGGACCACCAACGCAATGATTGCTTGACCTCCTCCTGGATCGGTTGGGACATAGACAGCCCGTTCCACTGGCGAAGGAAAGAGGTTTGTAAAGGCCTGGTGTTCCACCCCGCTTATTGTACCATCGGGATGGTTGCTGATAGCGAGCCTAGGAGGCTGAGGCATACCCTTGCTGGTAGGGATTTTGCTGAAATCGCTCTCCTGACTTTCCAGATTAATAGGGAAGTCTTCTCTGGAGGCAGCTGTATTGTATTCAAGCAGGTATCCAGTTTGGCTCCTAGGAAAACCATCCTCTGGGTGTGCTGAGCATTGCTCATCCCCCAGTTTATTAGCCACCCCAGTCTCTGCAGAGTGGAGACTAGAATCTCCTGGTGCTGGATAAGAGATTCCTGGCTGCTCAAGAGGAGGAGGATGTTGTCCAAATAATGGTGGACTCTCAGTCCCCTCTCCCTCAGGGGCGCGATTACGGGCAAAAGGACTTTGGTAAATGTTCTGGGAGCCGTAGAGATCCCGAACGGGAGACTTCGGAACTGATAGTGTTTCTGATCTACCGAAAAACTGAGGAATTTTTGGAATGAGACGTGGATAGGGACATGAAGATAGGTGTCCTGGAGATCTATGGAAAGCATCCAATCCCCCAGGTTTATAGCCTGGAGGATTGACTGCAGACTTTCCATTTTGAAAGACTCCACTTGAATAGAGTGGTTGAGTTTCTTTAGGTTTAGGACTGGGCACAAATCTCCTGATTTTTTCCTAACTAGAAACAGCAGGGAATAAAACCCCGGCCTCTTTGAGATAGGGGTACTTCCAGAATCGCCTCCTTCTGGAGTAGATCCTGGATGTACTCGTGAGTAATAACCTCTTTCCCCGGGATGACGGGAGGTTTGTAGGGCAAAAATGATCCCCCGGAGGTCGTCCCCTGAATGACCACCTGTGCCCGAACTGGACGGTGGCTACCGTCCAAGGATTCCTGATCATTTCCGTCCACATCAACCTGAACTTTAGGAGTCTGGCTCCCACAATAGCTGGTTGGGTGGAAAATAACGGAAGCCAACATGGCTCTAGATGCAGATCTAATTGCATCAACAGAAGCCTCAGCCACAAAATCCCCTGCAAGGCTTAACTCCTGCAGGGCTCTAACTATCCTATCCTGGTCTGCGCCCTCTGAAACAAGTTTTTCCGTGTTTGCTGACCAGCTGGAAATAGCTTTGCCCACTGCTACAAGCACTACGTCTGGCCTGCAAGCACCTCCTGCCGCCAGATAGGCCCTTTTCAGGTCTGTATCAATCTTCCTATCAAGGACGTCCCTGAAAGTCATGGCGTCCTCGATAGGGAGCGTCAGGTGCCTGGCTAGGCGCATAAAGGGATGCATCAACTACAGGAGGGGAGACCAGAGATTTTACTTTAGGCTCCTTAAGAGGGTAAAGCTTGGCCAATCTGTTGTTTAGGCTTGCTTTTTTCTATGGCTTTAGCCACTCCTCCTTGATTAGCTCTTCTAGTTCCTCAATAAATGGGAAAGCTTCAGGTTCCTTCTTGAGATTTGGAAAGTATTTTCTCAGTTTATGCTGAGCCTCCTGGAGTTCCTCCCAGTTTATGGCCTCCTTTACAGATTTAACAAAAGGCTCAATTAGTGAAAAAGTCAAAGCCTGCTGATGCTTCTAGATCCTCATCACCCGACGGGGAATCTTGCTCCCTGGATGTACTCGGGGGAGCAGGTGAGGCACTTGGTAGTGACAACGCTGTGTCAGGAGCAAAACCTGGGGTAGAAACATCCGTAAGTTCTCTGGGCTCTTGCTCCTTTCCTCTAGTGGCTTCATCATAGCACCTGCGACAAGCCAGCTTGTCCGGAAGAGCCAAGTCCCCGCATATCCAGCAAGCACCTCCGGATGGACGGGAGTGCTGTGCTGGCGAACGATGCCTGTGTGCAGGAGATCTTCTGTGGTGGGTGGCCATGTCCTGAACGGGACCTGGAGCGACTCCTCCTGCAACTCCCTTTGTGGCCTTAATGACTCCTTCCATGGCGTGAGTGGCTGCGTCTGTAACCAGAATGACTTCTTCTACGGGAGGACTCTCTGCGCCTTGATCTAGAAGATCTTGAGGCCCTGCCGGGGCTAACCATTTAGTTAGCGCTAGTGGTATCCTGCTCTCCTTTTCTATCTTCTTACTTACCAATCAATCCTCCCCTCTTACCTATCAGGCTGATGGCGATCTGCTGGGGCAGTGGTCTCCATGAATAGGGAATAGAGGAAGCCTAAGAAATATAGGTAAAAGAGAGTAAGAGGAGGAGAATAGAGAGAAAAAAGAAAGCATGAAGGCAAAGAAAGTAGGAATCACTTACCAAATGCAGGAGCAGCTGAAACTGGAGATGGAGTGAAAAAACAAACGTTTCTGCTATAGGAGAAGGCAGTGACAGGTGAAAAGACAGTTCTCCCCTTTAAATTTGGCACTAGAATAACGTCCCGCTCGCGCATGCGCAGTAGCGCCGTGCGGCAGCCCGCTCCATTTTGGAAGATGGAGAAGACGAAGAGAGATGCCCAAACTGCGTGCTGCGCATACGCGGAGGCGCCAGGAGGCACTGTAAGTGGCAGCAGAATTGTGGGACTACAGGGGCCAGACGAAACTACAAGAAAAGAGGAAAAAGGCACAGGGATACTGAAAACAAAGGTTAGAGACCACTGCAGGTAACAAAGCCTGTTTAAGGCTTACAAGTTAAGGTACTGGCATGACTTCAGCCAATTTAAGGCTTACTCGAACGGCTGCAGTGACAATGCCTGAGCCTAATAAGGCTCTTAAAGGTGCTGTGGAGAAAAAGTAAAAATACCCCTGAGATCACCAGAGTGGTGTTCCTTCCATTTAGCTTCCTTTAGAGGCTGTACCGGCAAGGACTTCCACCCAGGAGAGGCTAGAACCTGGCTAGGGTGAAGCGGTAAGAGGGTGATGATCTGTGCGGTCCAACAGGTGAGGAAAAATAAGAGAATACCTGGGCGGGGGCCGTATCGGCATCTTATAGCTATGTGGTCAATCAGGTTGTGGGGGCGGAGTCACAACCCAAAGAGTATGCTGCCATGATGCGACAGGAAATAGATTTTTTGACTGGAGCTACACTTTAAAAATGTACCAGTTCAAAATTACAAACAGATTCTACTTAACAACAAACCTACACAGTTCCTGTCTTCTTTGCACCGCCTGTATACTGCTGTTCTGAGTATATAGGGCCTGGGGGCTACACGCCTTTCCTTTTTTTTTAATTGGGTATGCGATTCCCCTTAATATCTGTACAAGACCCAAAGGGGCTGGTAATGGGCAGGGGGGCTACCCATGGCATTTTTCTCAATGATTTTCATCCATATTGCCGCAACCATTACATTAAAGCAGCAAGCAGTTTTAAATAACTTTTTTCCCGTTAGAAATGTAATTTTGTGCAGGGACTGCTCTAAACACGGGAAACACGTGCCACTTCACAGGCATATTGTAGACACCCCCCGAGCACAATATTTAAAGGAATATTTCACTTTTTTCACTTTAAGCGTCATTAAAATCAGTGCTCCCGAAAAAACGGCCGTTTTAAAAACTTTTTTTGCATTGATATATGTCCCTTGGGGCAGGAGCCGGGCCCCCAAACCCTTTTTAGGACATTAACTTTAAAATTAGCACTTTTGATTTCGAATGTTCGAGTCCCATAGACTTTAATAGGGTTCTAAAGTTCGTGCGAATTTTCGGTCCGTTCGCAGGTTCTGATGCAAACCGAACCGGGGGGTGTTCAGCTCATCCCTAGTCACTAAGTCTGATCATGTGAAGGGTCTGATTTTAGAAAGAAATTTGTAGAGCACCAATTGTGTTAGATGAAACAACAGCACCATAAAATCTCTAAAATGTCAATTGTTCAGCGACGAAAATGGTCAATAATGAAGTCCAGCGGTGTCAATTGTCAATAACGCCATCCAGCGATGTCAATTGTCGATAACGAGCTCCAGCAACGAAAATTGTCGATAACGCCATCCAGCGATGTCAATTGTTGATAACGCTGTCCAGCGATGTCAATTGTCGATAACAACCTCTAGTGACAAAAATTGTCAATATCGACGTCCAGCAATGTCAATTGTTGATAACGATGTCCAGCGACAAAAATTGTCCATAACGACCTCCAGCAATGAAAATTGTGAATAACGCCGTCCAGCGATGTCAATTGTTGATAACGCCGTCCAGGAATATCAATTGTCGATAACGCCATCCATCGATGTCAATTGTCGATAACGACTTCCAGGGACAAATTGTTGATAATGACGTCCAGTGATGTCAATTGACAATAATGACGGCCAGCGATGTCAATTGTCGATAACGCCGCCCAGCGATGTCAATTGTCAATAATGACCTCCAGCAACGAAAATTGTCAATAACACCATCCAGTGATGTCAATTGTTGATAACGCCATCCAGCGATGTCAATTGTCGATAACGACCTCTAGTGATAAAAATTGTCGATAATGCTGTCCGGCGACAAAGATTATCGATAACACCATCCAGCGATGTCAATTGTCAATAACGCTACCCAGTGATGTCAATTGTCGATAATGACCTCAAGCAATGAAAATTTTCAATAACGCCGTCCAGTGATGTCAATTGTCGATCACGTCGTCCAGCGATGTCAATTGTCGATAACCACCTCCAGTGACAAAAATTGTCAATAACGACTTCCAGCAACGAAAAATCTCAATAACGCCATCCAGCGATGCCAATTGTTGATAACGCCGTCCAGCGAAAAAATTTACGATAATGACGTCCAGCAATGTCAATAATGACCTCCAGAAACGAAAATTGTCACTAACGCCATCCAGCAACGTCAATTGTCGATAACGCCGTCCAGCAATGTAAATTGTCGATAACCACCTCCAGCAACGAAAATTGTCAATAACGCCGTCCAGCGAAGTCAATTGTCGATAACGGCCTCCAGTGACAAAAATTGTCGATAACGATGTCCATCGATATCAATTGTTGATAACGCTGCCCAGCGACAAAAAATTACGTTAACGCCGTCCAGCATCAAAAATTGTCGATAACGGCGTCCATCGATCTCAATTGTCGATAACGACTTCCAGCAACGAAAATTCTCAATAACACCGTCCAGCGATGTCAGTTGTTGATAACGCCATCCAGCAATGTCAATTGTCGCTAACGACCTCTAGTGACAAAAAATGTCAATAACGACGTCCAGCGATGACAATTGTTGATAACGCTGTCCAGCGACAAAAATGATCCATAACGCCATCCGGCGATGTCAATTGTCGATAAGGACCTCAAGCAACGAAAATTGTCAATAACACAGTCCAGCGATGTCAATTGACGATAACGCCATCCAGTGATGTCAATTGTTGATAACGCTGTCCAGCGACAAAAATTGACGATAACACCGTTAAGCGAAAAATTGTCGATAATGACGTCCAGCAATGTCAATTGTCGATAACACTGCCCAACGATGTCAATTGTCGATAATGACCTCCAGCAAAGAAAATTGTCAATAACCCCGTCCAGCGATGTCAATTGTCAATAACGCTGTCCAGCGATGTCAATTGTTAATAACGCCGTCCAGCGATGTCAATTGTCAATAACGCCGTCCAGCGATGTCAATTGTCGGTAACGACATCCAGTGACAAAAATTGCTGATAACGACGTCCAGCGATGTCAATTGTTGATAACACTGTCCAGCATCAAAAATTGACGTAAACGCCGCCCAGCGTCAAAAATTGACGATAATGGCGTCCAGCGATGTCAATTGACATCATTATTAACGCCATTCAGCAATGTCAATTGTCAATAATGACCTCCAGCAACGAAAATTGTCAATAAAGCCGTCCAGCGATGTCAATTGTTGATAACGCTGACCTCCAACAAAAATTGACGATAATGACATCCAGCGATGTCATCTTGTTCATAACTAAGCCCGGCGATGTCAATTGTCGATAATGATCTCCAGCAACGAAAATTGTCAATAACGCAGTCCAACGATTATTGATAATGGTGTCCAGTGATGTCAATTGTTGATAACGATGTCCACTGACAAAAATTGACAATAACGCCATCCAGCGAAAAAAATTGTCGATAATGACATTCAGCGATGTCATCTTGTTGATAACACTGCCCAGCGATGTCAATTGTCGATAACGAGCTCCAGCAACAAAAATTGTCAATAATGCCATCCAGCGATGTCAATTGTTGATAACGATGTCCAGCGTCAAAAATTGACAATAATGCCATCCAGCGACAAAAATTGCTGATAATGATGTCCAGTGATGTCAATTGTCGATAACGCTGTCCAGCATCAAAAATTGTCAATAATGATGTCCAACGATGTCAATTGTCGATAATGATGTCCAGTGATGTCAATTGTCGTAGACGACTTCCAGCGACGAAAATTGACGATAACGCCATCTAGCATCAAAAATTGTCGATAATTATGTCCACCCATGTCAATTGTCGATAACACCGTCCAGCGATGTCAATCGTCAATAATGACCTCCAGCAACAAAAATTGACGATAACGCCATCCAGCATCAAAAATTATCGATAATGACGGCCAGTGATGTCAATTGTAGATAACGCCGTCCAGCTATGTCAATTGTCAATAATGACCTCCAGCAACAAAAATTGACACTAACACCATCCAGTGATGCCAATTGTTGCTAACGCCGTCCAGCGACAAAAATTGACGATATCGCCATCCAGCATCAAAAATTGTCTATAATAACGTCCAGCAATGAAAATTATCACTAACGCCATCCAGCGATGTCAATTGTTGATAACGCCGTCAGCGGTAAAAATTGACAATAACGTCATTCAGCGACAAAAATTGTCGATAATGATGCCCAGCGATGTCAATTGTCGATAATGACCTCCAGCAACAAAAATTGTCACTTACGCCATCCAGTGATGTCAATCGTTGATAGCGCCGTCCAGCTACAAAAATTGACGATAATGACGTCCAGCAATGTCAATTGTCGATAACCACCTCCAGTGACAAAAATTGTCAATAACGACTTCCAGCAATGAAAATTCTCAATAACGCCGTCCAGCGATGTCAATTGTTGATAACGCCATCCAGCGATGTCAATTGTCGATAACGACCTCTAGTGACAAAAATTGTTATCGATGTCCAGCGATGGCAATTGTTGATAACGCTGTCCAGCGACAAAAATTATTGATAACGCCATCCAGCAATGTCAATTGTCGATAACGCCGCCCAGTAATGTCAATTGTCGATCACGCCGCCCAGCGGCAAAAATTGACAATGCCATCCAGCATCAAAAATTGTCGATAATGACATCCAGCAATGTCAATTATCGATAGCGCCATCCAGCGATGTCAATTGTTAATAATGACCTCCAGCAACTAAAATTGTCACTAACGCCATCCAGTGATGTCAATTGTTGCTAACGCCGTCCAGCGACAAAAATTGACGATATCGCCATCCAGCATCAAAAATTGTCTATAATGACATTCAGCGATGTCAATTGTCAATAATGACCCCCAGCAACAAAAATTGTCACTTACGCCATCCAGTGATGTCAATTGTTGCTAACGTCATCCAGCTACAAAAATTGTCGACAATGACGTCCAGCAATGTCAATTGTCGATAACGCCGTCCAGCGATGTCAATTGTCGATAACCACCTCCAGTGACAAAAATTGTCAATAACGACTTCCAGCAATGAAAATTCTCAATAACGCGGTCCAGCGATGTCAATTGTTGATAACGCCATCCAGAGATGTCAATTGTCGATAACGACCTCTAGTGAAAAAATTGTCGATATCGACGTCCAGCGATTACAATTCTTGATAGCGCTGTCCAGCGACAAAAATTATCGATAACGCCATCCAGCGATGTCAATTGTCGATAACGCCGCCCAGTGATGTCAATTGTCGATCACACCGCCCAGCGGCAAAAATTTACAATAACGCCATCCAGCATCGAAAATTGTCGATAATGACGTCCAGCAATGTCAATTATCGATATCGCCATCCAGCGATGTCAACTGTCGATAATGACCTCCAGCAATGAAAATTGTCAATAACGACATCCCGCGATGTCAATTGTCGATAATGATGTCCAGCGATGTCAATTGTCGTAGACGACTTCCAGCGGTGAAAATTGACGATAACGCCATCTAGCATCAAAAATTGTCGATAATGATGTCCACTCATGTCAATTGTCGATAACACCGTCCAGCGATGTCAATTGTCAATAATGACCTCCAGCAACAAAAATTGACGATAACGCCATCCAGCATCAAAAATTATCGATAATGACGGCCAGTGATATCAATTGTAGATAACGCTGCCCAGCTATGTCAATTGTCAATAATGACCTCTAGCAACAAAAGTTGTCACTAACGCCATCCAGTGATGCCAATTGTTGCTAACGCCGTCCAGCGACAAAAATTGACGATATCGCCATCCAGCATCAAAAATTATCTATAATGACGTCCAGCAATGAAAATTGTCACTAACGCCATCCAGCGATGTCAATTGTTGATAACGCCGTCAGCGGTAAAAATTGACAATAACGTCATTCAGCGACAAAAATTGTCGATAATGATGCCCAGCGATGTCAATTGTCGATAATGACCTCCAGCAACAAAAATTGTCACTTACGCCTTCCAGTGATGTCAATCGATGCTAATGCCGTCCAGCTACAAAAATTGACGATAATGACGTCCAGCAATGTCAATTGTCGATAACCACCTCCAGTGACAAAAATTGTCAATAACGACTTCCAGCAATGAAAATTCTCAATAACGCCGTCCAGCGATGTCAATTGTTGATAACGCCATCCAGCGATGTCAATTGTCGATAACGACCTCTAGTGACAAAAATTGTTATCGACGTCCAGCGATGACAATTGTTGATAATGCCATCCAGCGATGTCAATTGTCAATAACGCCACCCAGTGATGTCAATTGTCGATCACACCGTCCAGCGCCAAAAATTGACAATAACGCCATCCAGCATCAAAAAATTTCGATAATGATGTCCAGCCATGTCAATTGTAGATATCGCCGTCCAGCGATGTCAATTGTCGATAATGACCTCCAGCAACGAAAATTGTCAATAACGCTGTCCAGCGATGTCAGTTGTTGATAACGCCATCCAGCGATATCAATTGTTGATAACGCCGTCTAGTGACAAAAATTGTCGATAACGATGTCCAGCGATCACAATTGTTGATAACACTGTCCAGCAACAAAAATTTACAAAAACGCCATCCAGCATCAAAAATTGTCGATAATGACATCCAGCGATGTCAATTGTCAATAATGACCTCCAGCAAAGAAAATTGTCACTAACGCCGTCCCAAGATGTCAATTGTTGATAACGCCGTCCAGCGTCAAAAATTGACAATAACGCTATCCAGGGATAAAAATTGTCGATATTGCCATCCAGCGATGTAAATTGTTGATAACGACCTCCAGCAATGAAAATTAACAATAACGCCATCCAGCGATGTCAATTGTTGATAACGACGTCCAGAGACAGAAATTGACAATAACGCCATCCAGCGATGTCAATTGTCGATAACGCCGTCCAGCGAAAAAAATTTACAATATTGCCATCCAGCAATGTCAATTGTTGATAACGACGTCCAGAGACAAAAATTGTCAATAATGACGTCCAGCGATGTGAAAGGTCGATAACGACCTCCAACAACGTAAATTGTCAATAACGCCGTCCAGCGATGTCAATTGTTGATAACGCCTTCCAGCGATGTCAATTGTCGATTACGACCTCTAGTGCAAAAATTGTCGATATCGGCGTTCAGCGATGACAATTGTTGATAACGCTGTCCAGCGACAAAAATTATTGATAACGCCATCCAACGATGTCAATTGTCGATCACGCCGTCCAGCAACAAAAATTTACGATAACGCCATTCAGCATCAATAAATTTCGATAATGACGTCCAGCGACGTCAACTGTCGATACCGCCATCCAGTGATGTCAATTGTCGATAATGACCTCCAGCAACTAAAATTGTCATTAACGCCGTCCAGCGATGTCAATTGTTGATAACGCCATCCAGCAATGTAAATTTTCGATAATGACCTCTAGTGACAAAAATTGTCGATAACGATGTCCAGCGATCACAATTGTTGATAACGCTGTCCAGCGTCAAAAATTATCAATAACGCCATCCAGCGATGTCATTTGTCGATAACGCCGCCCAGTAATGTCAATTGTCGATCACACCGTCCATCGCCAAAAATTTACAATAACGCCATCCAGCATCAAAAATTGTCGATAATGATGTCCAGCGATGTCAATTGTAGATATCGCCGTCCAGCGATGCCAATTGTTGATAATGACCTCCAGCAATGAAAATTGTCAATAACGCTGTCCAGCGATGTCAGTTGTTGATAACGCCATCCAGTGATGTCAATTGTCGATAACAACCTCTAGTGACAAAAATTGTCGATAACGATGTCCAGCGATCACAATTGTTGATAACGCTGTCCAGCGACAAAAATTTACAAAAACGCCATCCAGCATCAAAAATTGTCGATAATGACATCCAGCGATGTCAATTGTCAATAATGACCTCCAGCGTCAAAAATTGACAATAACGCCATCCAGGGATAAAAATTGTCGATATTGCCGCCCAGCGATGTAAATTGTTGATAACGACCTCCAGCAATGAAAATTAACAATAACGCCATCCAGCGATGTCAATTGTCGATAACGCCGTCCAGCGTCAAAAATTTACAATAACGCCATCCAGCAATGTCAATTGTTGATAACGACGTCCAGAGACAAAAATTGTCAATAATGGCGTCCAGCGATGTGAAATGTCGATAACGACCTCCAACAACGTAAATTGTCAATAACGCCGTCCAGCGATGTCAATTGTCGATAATGACGTCCAGCGATGTCAATTGTCGTAAACGACTTCCAGCGACGAAAATTGACATTAACGCCATCCAACATCAAAAATTGTCGATAATGATGTCCAGCCATGTCAATTGTTGATAACGCCGTCCAGCGATGTCAATTGTCAATAATGATCTCCAGCGACAAAAAGTGACGATAACGCCATCCAGCAACAAAAATTATCGATAATGACATCCAGCGATGTCAATTGTCGATAACGCTGTCCAGCGATGTCAATTGTCAATAATGACCTCTAGCAACGAAAATTGTCACGAACGGCATCCAGCGATGTCAATTGTCGATAACGACCTCCAGCAATGAAAATTAACAATAGCGCCGTCCAGCGATGTTAATTGTCAATAACCACCCCCAGTGACAAAAATTGTCAATAACGACTTCCAGCAACAAAAATGATCAATAACGCAGTCCAGCGATGTCAATTGTCGACAACGACCTCTAGTGACAAAAATTGTCGATATTGATGTCCAGCGATGACAATTGTTGATAACACTGTCCAGCGACAAAAATTATTGATAACGCCATCCAGCGATGTCAATTGTTGATAACGCCGCCCAGTGATATCAATTGTCGATCACGCCATCCAGCAACAAAATTTGTCGATAATGACGTACAGCGATGTCAATTGTCGATATCGCCGTCCAGCGATGTCAATTATCGATAATGACCTCCAGCAACGAAAATTGTCAATAACGCCGCCCAGCGATGTCAATTGTTGATAAAGCCACCCAGCGATGTCAATTGTCGATAACGACCTCTAGTGACAAAAATTGACGGTAAGGATGTCCAGCGATCACAATTGTTGATAACGCTGTCCAGCGACAAAAAATATCGATAACGCCATCCAGCGATGTCATTTGTCGATAACGCCGTCCAGCGTCAAAAATTGTCAATAATGACGTCCAGAGATGTTAATTGTAAATAATGACCTCCAGCAACGAAAATTGTCACTAACGCCATCCAGCGATGTCAATTGTTGATAACGCCGCCCAGCATCAAAAATTGACAATAACGCCATCCAGGCACAAAAATTGTCGATAACGACGTCCAGCGATATCAAATGTCGATAACGCCGTCCAGAGATGTAAATTGTCGATAACGACCTCCAGCAATGAAAATTAACAATAACGCCATCCAGCGATGTCAATTGTTGATAACGACGTCCAGCGACAAAAATTGACAATAACGCCATCCAGGCACAAAAATTGTCGATAACGACGTCCAGCGATATCAAATGTCGATAACGCCGTCCAGCGATGTAAATTGTCGATTACGACCTCCAGCAATGAAAATTAACAATAACGCCATCCAGCGATGTCAATTGTTGATAACGACGTCCAGAGACAGAAAAAGACAATAACGCCATCCAGCGATGTCAATTGTCGATAACGCCATCCAGCGACAAAAATTTACAATAACGCCATCCAGCAATGTCAATTGTTGATAACGACGTCCAGAGACAAAAATTGTCAATAATGACGTCCAGCGATGTGAAATGTCGATAACGACATCCAACAACGTAAATTGTCAATAATGCCGTTCAGCGATGTCAATTGTCGATAATGACGTCCAGCGATGTCAATTGTCGTAAATGGCTTCCAGCGACGAAAATTGACGATAACGCCATCCAGCATCAAAAATTGTCGATGATGATGTCCAGCCATGTCAATTGTCGATAACGCTGTCCAGCGATGTCAATTGTCAATAATGACCTCTAGCAACGAAAATTGTCACGAACGGCATCCAGCGATGTTAATTGTCGATAACCACCCCCAGTGACAAAAATTGTCAATAACTACTTCCAGCAACAAAAATGATCAATAACGCAGTCCAGCGATGTCAATTGTCGACAACGACCTCTAGTGACAAAAATAGTCGATATTGATGTCCAGCGATGACAATTGTTGATAACACTGTCCAGCGTCAAAAATTTTTGATAACGCCATCCAGCGATGTCAATTGTTGATAACGCCGCCCAGTGATATCAATTGTCGATCACGCCATCCAGCAACAAAATTTGTCGATAATGACGTACAGCGATGTCAATTGTCGATATCGCCGTCCAGCGATGTCAATTATCGATAATGACCTCCAGCAACGAAAATTGTCAATAACGCCGCCCAGCGATGTCAATTGTTGATAAAGCCATCCAGCGATGTCAATTGTCGATAATGACCTCTAGTGACAAAAATTGACGGTAAGGATGTCTAGCGATCACAATTGTTGATAAAGCTGTCCAGCGACAAAAATTATCGATAACGCCATCCAGCGATGTCATTTGTCGATAACGCCGCCCAGCGCCAAAAATTGTCAATAATGACGTCCAGAGATGTTAATTGTAAATAATGACCTCCAGCAACGAAAATTGTCACTAACGCCATCCAGCGATGTCAATTGTTGATAACGCCGCCCAGCATCAAAAATTGACAATAACGCCATCCAGGCACAAAAATTGTTGATAACGACGTCCAGCGATATCAAATGTCGATAACGCCGTCCAGAGATGTAAATTGTCGATAACGACCTCCAGCAATGAAAATTAACAATAACGCCATCCAGCGATGTCAATTGTTGATAACGACGTCCAGCGACAAAAATTGACAATAACGCCATCCAGGCACAAAAATTGTCGATAACGACGTCCAGCGATATCAAATGTCGATAACACCATCTAGCGATGTAAATTGTCGATAACGACCTCCAGCAATGAAAATTAACAATAACGCCATCCAGCGATGTCAATTGTTGATAACGACGTCCAGTGACAAAAATTGACAATAACGCCATCCAGCGACAAAAATTGTCGATAATGATGTCCAGCCATGTCAATTGTCGATAACGCCGTCCAGCGACAAAAATTGTCAATAATGACGTCCAGCGATGTCAATTGTCAATAATGACGTCCAGCGACGTCATTTGTCGTAAACGACTTCCAGCAGCGAAAATTGACGAAAACACCATCCAGCATCAAAAATTGTCGATAACGCCGTCCAGCGTTGTCAATTGTCAATAACGACCTCCAGCAACGAAAATTGACAATAATGCCGTCCAGCGATGTCAATTGTTGATAACGACCTCCAACAATGAAAATTGTCAATAATGCCGTCCAGCGATGTGTATTGTCGATAATGACGTCCAGCGACGTCAATTGTCGTAAACGACTTCCAGCAAAGAAAATTGTCGATAACGCCGTCCATCAAAAAAAATTATCGATAACGGCGCCCAGTGATGTCAATTGTCGATAACGACCTCCAGCAATGAAAATTGACAATAATGTCGTCCAGCGATGTCAATTGTCGATAACGACCTCCAACAACGAAAATTGGCAATAATGCCGTCCAGCGATGTGTATTGTCGATAATGACATCTGGCGACGTTAATTGTCGTAAACGACTTCCAGCGATGAAAATTGACGATAACGCCATCCAGCATCAAAAATTGTCGATAATGATGTCCAGCCATGTCAATTTTCGATAACAACAGCAATGAAAATTAACAATAACGCCATCCAGCGATGTAAATTGTCGATAACCACCTTCAGCGACAAAAATTGACAATAACGCCATCCAGCGACAAAAATTGTCGATAATGATGTCCAGCCATGTCAATTGTCGATAATGCCATCCAGTGATGAAAATTGTCAATAATGACCTCCAGCCACAAAAATTTACGATAACGCCATCCAGCATCAAAAATTGTCGATAATGATGTCCAGCCATGTCAATTGTTGATTACGCCGTCCAGCAATGTAAATTGTCGATAACGACCTCCAGCAATGAAAATTAACAATAACGCCATCCAGCGATGTCAATTGTTGATAACAAAGTCCAGCGGCAAAAATTGACAATAACGCCATCCAGCGTCAAAAATTGTCGATAATGATGTCCAGCGATGTCAATTGTCAATAACGCCATCCAGCGACGTCAATTGTCTTAAACGACTTTCAGCGACGAAAATTGACGATAACGCCATCCAGCATCAAAAATTGTCGATAACGCCGTCCAGCGTTGTCAATTGTCGATAACGACCTCCAACAACGAAAATTGGCAATAATGCCGTCCAACGACGTCAATTGTCGTAAACGACTTCCAGCGGCGAAAATTTATGATAACGCCATCCAGCATCAAAAATTGTCGATAATGATGTCCAGCCATGTCAATTTTTGATAACACCGTCCAGCGATGTCAATTGTCAATAATGACCTCCACCAACGAAAATTGTCACTAACTCCATCCAGCAATGTCAATTGTTGGTAACCCTGTCCAGTGTAAAAAATTGACAATAACGACATCCAGGGACAAAAATTGTCGATAATGACGTCCAGCGATGTAAATTGTCGATAACGACCTCCAGCAATGAAAATTAACAATAACGCCATCCAGCGATGTAAATTGTCAATAACCACCTCCAGCGACAAAAATTGTCAATAATGATGTCCAGCCATGTCAATTGTCAATAACGCCGTCCAGCGATGTCAATTGTTGATAACGCTGTCAAGCGACAAAAATTGGTTAACGCCATCCAGCGTCAAAAAATGTCGATAATGACATCCAGCAATGTCAATTGTTGATAACGCTGTCCAGAGACAAAAGTTGTCGATAACGTCCTCCAGCAACGAAAATAATCTATAACGCCATCCAGCGAAATCAATTGTCGATAACGCCGCCCAGTGATGTGAATTTTCGATAACGCCATCCAGCATCAAAAATTGTCGATGACGTCCAGCAATGTCAATTGTCCATAACGCCGTCCAGCGATGTCAATTGTCGATAACGACCTCCAGCAATGAAAATTGACAATAATGCTGTCCAGCGATGTCAATTGTCGATAACACCGTCCAGTGATGTCAATTGTCGATAACCACCTCCAGTGAAAAAAATAGTCAATAAAGACTTCCAGCCAAAAATCTCAATAACGACTTCCAGCAATGAAAATTCTCAATAACGCTGTCCAGTGATGTCAATTGTCGATAACACCGTCCAGCGATGTCAATTGTCGATAACGACTTCCAGTGAAAAAAATTGACGATAACACAATCCAGCATCAAAAAATTGTCGATAATGAAGTCCAGCGATGTCAATTGTCAATAATGACCTCCAGCAACGAAAATTGTCACTAACTCCATCCAGCGATGTCAATTGTTAACGGCCTCCAGCAATGAAAATTGTCAATAACGGCGTCCAGAGATGTCAATTGTCGTTAACGACCTCCAGTGACAAAAATTGTCAATAATGATTTTCAGCAACCAAAAAATTGTCAATAACGCCGTCCAGCGATGTCAATTGTCGATAACGCCGCCCAGCATCAAAAATTTTCGATAACGCCTTCCAGCGATGTCAATTGTCAATAACGACCTCTAGTGAAAAAAATTGTCCATAACAACATCCAGCGATGTCAATTGTTGATAACGCTGTCAAGCGGCAAAAATTGACGTTACGGCTGTCCAGAGAAAAAAATTGTCGATAACGACCTCCAGCGATGTCAATATTCAATAACGCCGTCCAGCGATGTCAATTGTTGATAACACTGCACAGCGACAAAAATTGACGATAACGCCATCCAGCATCAAAAATTGTCGATAACGCTATCCAGCGATGTCAATTGTCGATAACCACCTCCAGTGAAAAAAAATAGTCAATAAAGACTTCCAGCCAAAAATCTCAATAACGACTTCCAGTAATGAAAATTCTCAATAACGCCGTCCAGTGATGTCAATTGTCGATAACACCGTCCAGCGATGTCAATTGTCGATAACGACTTCCAGTGAAAAAAATTGACGATAACACAATCCAGCATCAAAAAATTGTCGATAATGAAGTCCAGCGATGTCAATTGTCAATAATGACCTCCAGCAACGAAAATTGTCACTAACTCCATCCAGCGATGTCAATTGTTAACGGCCTCCAGCAATGAAAATTGTCAATAATGGCGTCCAGAGATGTCAATTGTCGTTAACGACCTCTAGTGACAAAAATTGTCAATAATGACTTTCAGCAACAAGAAAATTCTCAATAACGCCGTCCAGCGATGTCAATTGTCGATAACCTCCAGCGACAAAAATTGTCAATAACGCCGTCCAGTGATGTCAATTGTCGATAACGCCGTCCAGCATCAAAAATTTTCGATAATGACGTCCAGCGATGTCAATTGTCCATAACGACCTCCAGCACTGAAAATTTACAATAATGCCGTCCAGCGATGTCAATTGTCGATAACGCCTTCCAGCGATGTCAATTGTCAATAACGACCTCTAGTGAAAAAAATTGTCCATAACAACATCCAGCGATGTCAATTGTTGATAACACTGTCAAGCGGCAAAAATTGACGTTACGGCTGTCCAGAGACAAAAATTGTCGATAACGACCTCCAGCGATGTCAATTTTCAATAACGCCGTCCAGCGATGTCAATTGTTGATAACGCCACACAGCGACAAAAATTGACGATAACGCCATCCAGCATCAAAAATTGTCGATAAAGCTATCCAGCGATGTCAATTGTCGATAACGACCTCAAGCAATGAAAATTGACAATAATGCCGTCCAGCGATGTCAATTGTCGATAACGCCTTCCAGCGATGTCAATTGTCGATAACGACCTCCAGTGAAAAAAAAGTCAATGACGACTTCCAGCAACCAAAAATCTCAATAACGACGTCAGGCGATGTCAATTGTTGATACTGCCGTCCAGCGACAAAAATTGACGATAACGCCATCCAGCATCAAATATTGTCGATAACGCCATCCAGCGATGTCAATAACGACCTCCAGCAATGAAAATTGACAATAATGCCGTCCAGCGATGTCAATTGTCGATAACGCCTTCCAGCGATGTCAATTGTCAATAAAGACCTCTAGTGACAAAAATTGTCGATAACAACATCCAGCGATGTCAATTGTTGATAATGCTGTCAAGCGACAAAAATTTACGTTACGGCTGTCCAGAGACAAAAATTGTCGATAACGGCCTCCAGCGATGTCAATTTTCAATAACGCCGTCCAGCGATGTCAATTGTTGATAACGCCGTGCAGCGTCAAAAATTGAGTATAACGCCATCCAGCATTAAAAATTGTCGATAACGCCGTCCAGCGATGTCAATTGTCGATAACGACCTCCAGTGAAAAAAAAGTCAATAACTACTTCCAGCAACGAAAATTCTCAATAAAGACGTCCAGCGATGTCAATTGTCGATAACGCCGTCCAGCGATGTCAATTGTCAATAATGACCTCCAGCAACGAAAATTGTCACTAACTCCATCCAGCGATGTCAATTGTTAACGGCCTCCAGCAATGAAAATTGTCAATAACGGCGTCCAGAGATGTCAATTGTCGTTAACGACCTCTAGTGACAAAAATTGTCAATAATGACTTTCAGCAACAAGAAAATTCTCAATAACGCCGTCCAGCGATGTCAATTGTCGATAACCTCCAGCGACAAAAATTGTCAATAACGCCGTCCAGTGATGTCAATTGTCGATAACGCCGTCCAGCATCAAAAATTTTCGATAATGACGTCCAGCGATGTCAATTGTCCATAACGACCTCCAGCACTGAAAATTTACAATAATGCCGTCCAGCGATGTCAATTGTCGATAACGCCTTCCAGCGATGTCAATTGTCAATAACGACCTCTAGTGAAAAAAATTGTCCATAACAACATCCAGCGATGTCAATTGTTGATAACACTGTCAAGCGGCAAAAATTGACGTTACGGCTGTCCAGAGACAAAAATTGTCGATAACGACCTCCAGCGATGTCAATTTTCAATAACGCCGTCCAGCGATGTCAATTGTTGATAACGCCACACAGCGACAAAAATTGACGATAACGCCATCCAGCATCAAAAATTGTCGATAAAGCTATCCAGCGATGTCAATTGTCGATAACGACCTCAAGCAATGAAAATTGACAATAATGCCGTCCAGCGATGTCAATTTTCAATAACGCCGTCCAGCGATGTCAATTGTTGATAACGCCACACAGCGACAAAAATTGACGATAACGCCATCCAGCATCAAAAATTGTCGATAAAGCTATCCAGCGATGTCAATTGTCGATAACGACCTCAAGCAATGAAAATTGACAATAATGCCGTCCAGCGATGTCAATTGTCGATAACGCCTTCCAGCGATGTCAATTGTCGATAACGACCTCCAGTGAAAAAAAAGTCAATGACGACTTCCAGCAACGAAAAATCTCAATAACGACGTCAGGCGATGTCAATTGTTGATACTGCCGTCCAGCGACAAAAATTGACGATAACGCCATCCAGCATCAAATATTGTCGATAACGCCATCCAGCGATGTCAATAACGACCTCCAGCAATGAAAATTGACAATAATGCCGTCCAGCGATGTCAATTGTCGATAACGCCTTCCAGCGATGTCAATTGTCAATAAAGACCTCTAGTGACAAAAATTGTCGATAACAACATCCAGCGATGTCAATTGTTGATAATGCTGTCAAGCGACAAAAATTTACGTTACGGCTGTCCAGAGACAAAAATTGTCGATAACGGCCTCCAGCGATGTCAATTTTCAATAACGCCGTCCAGCGATGTCAATTGTTGATAACGCCGTGCAGCGTCAAAAATTGAGTATAACGCCATCCAGCATTAAAAATTGTCGATAACGCCGTCCAGCGATGTCAATTGTCGATAACGACCTCCAGTGAAAAAAAAGTCAATAACTACTTCCAGCAACGAAAATTCTCAATAAAGACGTCCAGCGATGTCAATTGTCGATAACGCCGTCCAGCGATGTCAATTGTCGATAACCACCTCCAGCGAAGTCAATTGTCGATAACGAACTTCAGCAATGAAAATTGACAATAATGCCGTCCAGCGATGTCAATTGTCGATAACGCCGTCCAGCGATGTCAATTGTCGATAACGACCTCCAGTGAAAAAAAGTCAATAACGACTTCCAGCAACGAAAAATCTCAATAAAGACGTCCAGCGATGTCAATTGTCGATAACGACCTCCAGTGACAAAAATTGTCGATAACGCAGCCCAGCGACAAAAATTGACGATAACACCGTCCAGTGATTTTAATTATCGATAATGACTTCCAGCAATGAAAATTCTCAATAACGCCGTCCAGCGATGTCAATTTTCGATAACGCCGTCCAGCGATGTCAATTGTCGATAACGACCTCCAGTGAAAAAAAAAGTCAATAACGACTTCCAGCAACGAAAAATCTCAATAACGGCGTCAATTGTTGATAACGCCGTGAAGCGATGTCAATTGTCGATAACGACCTCCAATGAAAAAAATTGATGATAACGCCATCCAGCATCAAAAATTGACGATAATGAAGTCCAGCGATGTCAATTGTCGATAACGCCGTCCAGCGATGTCAATTGTCAATAACGACCTCTAGTGACAAAAATTGTCGATAACAACATCCAGCGATGTCAATTGTTGATAACGCTGTCAAGCGACAAAAATTTACGTTACGGCTGTCCAGAGACAAAAATTGTCGATAACGACCTCCAGCAATGAAATAATGCCCGTCAGGCTTCCTTCATTATTGAGGCCACTAAATTCTGTTTGACCCACAACTATTTTATTTTCAACTGTGACTTCTATCTACAACAACAGGGCACGGCTATGGGAGCCAATTTTGCTCCCTCTTACGCCAACCTTGCTATGGGCTACTGGGAACACCACTATATTCAACACAACAATCCTTTTGCCCCAAACATTATCTTCTTTGGGAGATACATAGATGATTTGATAATCATCTGGGATGGTACTCCAGATAGCATCAGGCCATTCATCGAGTACTGCAATAAAAATACATATGGCCTCTCTTTCACCCATGAGAGTAACCAAGTATCCTTAGCCTTTCTGGATCTTGAACTCGGCCATGACGGCCCCCTAATATATGCAAAAAACTATACAAAGCCTACTGCGGGGAACTCATACCTGCACTTCAAAAGCTGTCACTTTCCAAAATGGATTAAAAATATACCTAAGGGACAGTTCTGTCATTTGAGACAGAACTGCACATGGGACATTGATTACATCCAATCCAGCTCATCCCTCAAAACAAAATTCAAAGAAAAACAATACCCCGAGAGTCTCGTGGAGGATGCATACCAGCTATACCTACACGGCAAACCTAAAAAAGTCGATCCTAGCCATAGAGACCATACCAGCAACTTCATTACCACCTTCCACTGTAAACACAAAAAAATGGAGAAAATCATGGAAAAACACTAGGGTATACTACAAGAAGACCCCCACCTGAAACCTATTCTTCCCTCCCGGCCCAAAACAACATACCGTAGGGCGCCCAACCTCAAGAGTAAAATTGCTCCTAGTAAATTAAAAACTACTCCCATGTCTATCACGGTACCTACCCTCATCCCTCTTGTGGGAATGTACCGGTGTCATAAGAAACTGTGCAAAATGTGCATCTTTGTGGAACATGGTCAGAAGTCTTTCCACACCAAAGGCACTACCTATAGTTTGAGGGACTTTTATAATTGTTCCTCAGATTATGTGGTATATGGCCTTACTTGCCCCTGTGGTCTTATCTATGTTGGCCGAACTATCCGGCCGGCTAGACAAAGGTTTGGGGAACACAGGCGGTCGATCGAAGGCAAAACTGACCCACACAGTGTCCCCAGACATTTTGTCACTGCACACCATGGGTCCACCTCTGGCCTCAGGGTTTGGGTCATAGAACAAATTCCCAGCTCTCTTCCCCCAGCTGAACGTTCAAAAAACTTTGTGCCAGGGAAACTTACTGGATCTACTGCCTAGACACCTTAGCGCCTGGTGGAATTAACGAAAGTATTGAGATTTCGACTATTCTTTGATTCCTCCTCTTTCTATAATTACTTGTTATTTTATATATATATATATATATATATATATATATATATATATGGAAAGGCCAGTATGGTGGCCTGGAATTATGGGTGGAGCCCGGTGGAGTATATAACCAGCCCGTTCGCCTGGCTCCCTCGTCGGTTCCGGTGCGCGATATCTGATACGTCAGAAATCAAGGGCCGACTATCCACAAGACTTTACAGTGAGCCGGGTTCGTGAGTTCCTACGTTTTCGTCCGCCTCGTGTCGACAAAGCCTTGTCGTTCGTCAGCGTCCGTCTGGTTGCCGTCTGAGTCGCTATACTCTAAATCGAAATTTTCCGTTGTCGTACAACACGTCTGGGCCGGCTGTCGCAGGTAGGGCTTCGGCACCCTTTTCGTTCATGTGTTATTAAGTCACGTAAACTAGATTCCTGAACTCACGAACCACTCACTCTAGATTACACGGACGTCTTAACTTGTATTCGATACCTCATGTCACTACCCCTTCTTCGAAGAAGTCGTTGTCACCTTTTCGGTACTTGTCGTTCGTGCCAACAGGCACTTCGTTTCGTAGCACGTCATTGCTAAACCGAACGACTCATTTCATCGTGTTCGAATCGATCGAACCGTTTCGAAATCACAGCTGTCTGCTTGTCACGCTAAATTGAGCAGTCCGGGCAATGTCAATCTCAGGTTGTTCAAAAAAAAAAAAAAAATCATTTCATACCGTTTGTACTATGTCCGTCAGGTCATTTCTTTCCATGTCAATCATTGCAGTCATTTCAATCATGTCAGTCGGTTATGTCGAATCATTTCATTTCTGCTACTTCTAACCATGTTATCATTTCTGTCACTTACCACGCTCCGATTCGAATCCCGTCGCATCTCTAACGCACCGATTCGCTTCGAAGTGCCCCAAGGTTCGGCCTCATTTCTGTACATGCTCCAGAGACTGAGTCACTCGCAGGTTCAAGCATGGTCCTTGATTCTAGTCTTTGTCATGGCATATCATTTCTGTCACTTATTACGCTCCAATTCGAATCCCATCGCATTCCTTATGCATCGATTCGTTCTGGTGCGCCCAGCTGCTACGCCTCATTTCAGTACCCCCCCCTTTTGCCTGAGCTCCACGTGGCAGGGTCCCCCCCCCTGCCTGAGCTCCACGCGGCGGGGTCCCCTCCCCCCCCCCCCTGCCTGAGCTCCACGCGGCGGGGTTCACCCCCCGCCTGAGCTCCACGCGGCGGGGTCCCCTCCCCCCCCCTGCCTGAGCTCCACGCGGCGGGGTTCACCCCCCGCCTGAGCTCCACGTGGCGGGGTCCCCCCCCCCTGCCTGAGCTCCACGTGACGGGGTCACCCCCCGCCTGAGCTCCACGTGGCAGACCCCCCCCCCCCCCCTGCCTGAGCTCCACGTGGCGGGCTCCACCTCCGCCTGAGCTCCACGTGGCAGGCCCCCCCCCCCCCTGCCTGAGCTCCACGTGGCGGGCTCCACCTCCGCCTGAGCTCCACGTGGCAGACCCCCCCCCCCCCTGCCTGAGCTCCACGTGGCGGGGTTCACCCCCCTGCCTGAGCTCCACGTGGCAGGGTCCACCTTCGCTTGAGCCCCACGTTCTATGTGCAATTTGCGTTGGAAACAAAAGGAAAAAAAAAAAAAAAATGGGGAAAGGGAAGGAAAAGGAAATTTTGCATCTGCGGCGCAACCAAGTCACGTCTCTGTCGCCATATGCACGTTATTCTAAATTCGGTTGTCTGCTCGTTTTATTTATGTAGCTCGTTTCAGTTATGTCTTTCATCACATTTCAAGTCTTACCTCCACTATTTAGCTAGACATCTCTCTGCAGGTATAGGAGTCTCATACAAACTCACCTTCATCTCCTCAGATCAGTCGAGTTTTCAGTAGGTCCAACCTGCACCGGGTCGGACGGTGCCTCCTTAGGTAAGAGAATCTTCTGGGAAGGAAACGCTCACAAGCGGTAGTATCCTTCTCAAAAAAAAAAAATAAAAAAAATGTTTGCTCAGGAGTCTCCTACGAGTCTTGTAATCCATGTCACCCTCTTAGGTTCCGTATAGGAGAAAAACCCGGACCCAAGGATTAATAGGCTCACCAAGCCTGGATTTTGCCACCATGTCCCAGGCTGGCAGCGAGGACTACACGGCTCCGTTGTCTCCGTCTCTCGTCTCAGAGAGCGGCAGCCAAAGGTCCTTCAGATCATGGACCATTCCCAGGCTGACAGCCGAGTTGAGGCGTAGGGGTGTACCCTTCCCAGCTACAGCCAGAAAGGCCGAGCTTTTCGGGCTCCTTTTTCCTCCCCCAGCCGCGGTTGAGGATAGTGTCCAGCAGGCCTCCCTGGGCTCTATCGCTGCTTCCATCACGCAGCTTCACACGCTGGTGTCATCCCTGACGACCTCAATGTCAGAGGTTCAGAGTCGGGTGGCCCTCCTCGAGACCCGCCCAGTCGTTTCTCCTCCTATACCAGCTTTACAAGCAGTGGAGAACACCAGCGCAGGTACCCCCGGGTGTACACCAGTAGTGTACCCTTCTCATTTAATTTCAGCCAACGTCAGGAAGGACATCCTAGAGGGCAAGGACGTCAATCTGGCTTCACTCCTGATATCCATTCATGAGCTGGCAGAAAACAAAGCTTACACTTGGGGGGACGTGTCGGTGGTCCTCAAAGCCAAAGACCCCAGGCTGGACAGGAAGCTTTCTGTCACCGAGTTCACCTTGGCCTTCGGCATGCTGAGGGATGTCATCTGCTCGGCCTCCCCCGGCAGGAGGGAGGAACTGGATCGTTACCTCCACGCGGTAGTTGACCTGGGGTATAAATACGGCGGTTTTTCATTTTATGACTATCACCGCTCCTTCTCCGCTAAGGCGGCCGCCAGGCTTTCCCAATTTCAGATACCTACGGATTGGAGTGTCATGGACACCGAGTTATTCTGCCGACACTTCGCAGGGCTGCGGTCTCCCCTTTGTGCCATTTGCCAGTCGGCTACTCACACCGCAACTTGGTGTGCCAGCTCAGTGGCAACCCCGCCCGTAGACGGTCCATCGACCTCAGGTACCGCCCAGGCCCTACCGGCGCCGGTACGCCTGCCGCAGACGGATAAACTGGGGCGCCCGGTCAAGACCTTGGGAGGCGCGGCCATCTGTAACAACTACAACAGTGGGTCGTGCAATTTCAGCCAGTGCAGGCTGCTCCATGTATGCTCACGATGTCATAGAGCTCATCCCAGGCTCATGTGCGAGGTCAAGCAGGCTAGAAAATCTTGACTAAGCCGGGTCAACGTGTCGTGGCTCAGTGTCTACCTCGCCAATCATCCCACCCCCTCACTTGCCACCTACCTAGTTCAGGGCTTTACTCAGGGCTTTCATACAGGACTTATCTCTCTCCCTCACCTTACACACGAGTGCCAGAACCTGCGGTCAGCAGCCACGGACGTACAAGCCATCGACCAGCTATTACGGGCAGAGCTAGACCGGGATTTCATCATAGGCCCTTTCACGAAGCCCCCATTTAACACCTGGCGAGTCAGCCCTATTGGGCTTGTCAAGGGCAAGTTCTCCAATAAACTTAGGTTGGTCTACGATTTGTCAGCGCCTTATTCTTCCTCTGTCCCCAGTCTTAATTCTCTTATCCCCTCTGAGGAGTTCTCCCTTAAATACGCATCCGTAGACATGGCCATCCAGGCCATTCTCAAGTCAGGCACAGGAACATGGCTCTCCAAGGCCGACATCTCGGACGCCTTCAAGCTCCTTCCTATCCATCCATCTCTCTGGTGCTGGCATGGCATCAAATGGAGGGAGCTCTACTATTTTGCCACTAAGCTAACCTTCGGGTCCAAGAGTAGCCCCTGGCTCTTCGACTCGTTTGCGCAGGCTCTCGAATGGATCTTGCTGCACGTAGCCCAGTGCCAGGGAGTCATACACTATTTGGATGACTTCCTGCTGGTCGAGTCACCTGGCTCCCTTCCAGGGGATCTGGATAAACTAAGGGTGGTCTTCAATAACCTTGACGTCCCTATTGCTGAGCACAAGGTGGAGGGCCCTGCGCAGGCAATCACCTTCCTCGGGGTCAGCTTAAACACCAGCACTATGCAGGCCAGCCTCCCCCCGGATAAACTAAGCCGCATCAGGTCGGTCATGAGGGACTTCACCCGCACCAGAACTTGCACCAAGAGGCAGCTACAGTCCCTTCTCGGTATGCTTAATTTTGCTATGCGCATCATCCCTCAAGGTCGCGCTTTCGTATCACGCCTGTTAGTCCTACTGTCTCATTCACAAGACCCGGAGCATATCCTCAGCCTGGACCCCGCAGCTATAGCAGATCTTGCCATGTGGGAGGAATTCCTGACGTCCTGGAATGGTGTGTCCCTGTTCATTCCCTCCGTGTCCTCCTCGTCACCGCAGGTCGTGACCGACGCAGCGGCCTCCACGGGTTTTGCGGCAATTTTTGGCCACCTCTGGCTCGCAGCCCCTTGGCCTCCTCAGATACTGGCAATTCCGGGCTTCACCGAGACGTCCTCCCTATTCGAGTTGTACCCCATCGTAGCCGCTGCCCACACGTGGGGCCGCAGTTGGTCCGGTCAAACAGTGACCTTTTCAACGGACAATCTCGCCACTGCGGAAATCATTAACAAAGGCAGGTCTAAGTCTCTGGAGATTATGTCCTTCCTGCGGCGACTGGTCCAGCTCTCGTTATTGTTTCAATTTAATGTTCATTGTGCCTTTATCCCCGGTAAATGTAATCGGGCAGCGGACGCCCTCTCCCGCTTTAACTTAGTTTCCTTTTTTGATCAGGTGCCCGGAGCCGGACCAACGTCAGCAGTTATCCCGGACTGGTCTCAACTGACCCTGGATTAACCCCTCACCTAGTAGCCGCGACTCAACTCATCAATCACTCCCTCGCAGACAATACCCGCAAGGCCTACCAAACAGCCTGGAGGGCCTTTAACCGTTTCTTAACATCTCACTCCACAGAGACCTCCCGGGTCAAGCAAGTCCTGGCCTTCATTGCCCATTGCCACTCGGACTTGGCGTTATCCTTTAACACGATCCGACTATACCTGGCCGGGGTACAACATTTTACGTCCCTCCAGGACCCTGCTGAACCCTCCTTGTTCACTTTTCACGCCATTCGGGCCGTCATGCGTGGCATCCAGAAACGCCAGCCTACGGCCTCCCTCAAACGCCTGCCTATCACAGGGGACGTTTTCAGAAACATGTCTGATATTCTGGCCACTGCACCTTTCGGACTCCACACTAGTATCGTTATACAAGCAGCCATACACCTGGCCTTCTACGGCTTCTTGCGGCCAGGCGAGTTTACCTCCAGTAGCCCCTCAGCTCGCACGCTATGCAAGCACCACCTGGTCAGGCACGGAGACCATTTCATCCTACATATAGCAGTATCCAAGACGCAGCAGCTTGGCCCAGGTACGGACATACATTTTTATAAAACTAACAACCGCTGGTGCCCGGTCGCCATGCTCACCCGCTTGTTGACCCTTCTGGCCGATCAACCAGGAACTGGCCCGCTTCTGCCATTCCACGGTAAGCCACTGAACGCAGCCCAGTTCATGGAGCATGTCAGGATACTCCTGGGCATCCTTCACCTCAATCCGGCTCACTACTCCGGACATTCATTTCGGATCGGAGCGGCTTCAACTGCCTCCCGCCAAGGGGTCCCGGTCCACGTTATCAAAAAGTTGGGTAGATGGAAGTCCACCTGTTTCGCCCGTTACATACCCAATCCGCAAGTAGAGATGGCCCAGGCCTTTGTCAAGCTCACCCAGTAACAAACTCGAATCAATAAAGGCATTCCCTACCTGTATGTTTTTGCCCCCTTATTTTGGTATACCCTACGTTAGGCCAGGGCACACTTTCAGGTCCGGTTCAAGTAAGCGAGTTTGTGTTAACCTTGTTTGTCATCCTTATCCGTATCGGTCAGAGGGCTCTGGGCCATAAATGGAAAGGCCAGTATGGTGGCCTGGAATTATGGGTGGAGCCCGGTGGAGTATATAACCAGCCCGTTCGCCTGGCTCCCTCGTCGGTTCCGGTGCGCGATACCCACCCACCCATCCCCTGTCAGGGCATTTCTCAAGCATTATACTCCTCGGGCGAGTACTCATTTCACTCCATTTCATTTTCATTTCATTTATTACTCATTTCTCTATCAAGGGTATGCCCCCTTATTTTGGTATACCCTACGTTAGGCCAGGGCACACTTTCAGGTCCGGTTCAAGTAAGCGAGTTTGTGTTAACCTTGTTTGTCATCCTTATCCGTATCGGTCAGAGGGCTCTGGGCCATAAATATATATATATATATATATATGTGTGTGTGTGTGTATTTTTTTTTTCCCTTTCATACAGTTGGCTTTACAGGAATAGTATATATTCCGTTGTCAAGTATCCTTTGTATCCATCTTGCTAATATTTACGAATTCCCACCCACTTTCATCCATTTTTCCTTTTTCATATATTTTTATTTTTATTATTATTATTATTTTTATTTATTATTATTATTATATTTATTTAAATTTTTTTTTTTTTTATATTTATATCTATTTTTATTTTTATTTCCACATCCATCATTTTCATTTTTATTTCTTCTTCATTCTTATATTTTTAGTTCCTTTCTTTTTTTTTTTCAGTTTTTTTCACTTGTGTTTTTTTCATTTGTTTCATTATTAGAATTTTTCACTTTAGTTTCATTACTAACTCCTCTTACTTCACCACACATATATAAATAAATATATATACATGTCCATACATATATCTTGCACCACTCTTTCTCCCACTGATGCCGCGTACACACGACCAGACTTTTCGAGGGACTAAGTCTGACAGACTTTTGACGGAGTTCTAACAGAGTTCTGACGGACTTTCCGAATGAACGGACTTGGCCACACACAATCACACCAAAGTCCGACAGATTCGAACGTGATGACGTACGGCTGGACTAGAATAAGGAAGTTCATAGCCAGTAGCCAATAGCTGCCCTAGCGTCGGTTTTAGTCTGTCAGACTAGCACACACACGAGCGGATTTCTCAGTAGGAACTGGGTCCGGCAGAGTTCTGTCAGAAAAATTTGAAACATGTTCCATTTCTAAAGTCTGTCAGACTTTTGCAAATCAAAAGTCCGCTGCAGCCCACACACGTTCGAATAGTCTGCCGGAATCATTCCGTCAGACTTTTGATGTTGAAAAGTCTTGTCGTGTGTATGGGGCATTAGTCCTCTTCTTCCTGTTTCCATTGTATTTAGTTCTGTGTCCTCACATTATTATGGTCCCCCCGCATTGGTCCGTGCCTTATTAGTTCCTATGCCTGTATATTGGTTCCGGCATCCCCGCCCCCTTCCCCTCCCCTGTGTGCTATTTATACCCCTGCCCTGATTCCAAGAACCCAGCTTGATAAAGGAGCGCAGCCGTCCTGTCATACACGGTCTTGCCAGCTCAAGAAACGCGTTGCATGCCCTGTGACGTCATCTCCCGTCACTCGGAGTTCCTCGTGCGTTCCACGCCTCAGACTAACGCTCACAGCTCTACATCGGCCGGCTCTGCACATCTAATACAGCCCCCAGGAGCGGACACACGCCAACAGGACTCCCCCAGCGCAAGGGATACAGATGACACATCGAGGGTCTCCCTCCGGTTTGGAATCTTTACATTGCCTGTTAATGTACTACTTAATGTGAGTGTTTTTAACCACCTGTGCATTAAATAAGAATTCTACAGTCTACACTCAGAGGGGCCTCTCTCTCTTATCTTTACAGTACTAATTGGGAACCTGTTTCAGTTTCCACTGGATGGCTGCCGTGTTTGGACCGTACTTTTACCTCCCTGAGAGTTTTTACCACCCCCTCCGAGAGTGATTAACCCCTTCCCTGTCGGATTTTAGACCTAGTTAAGGAAGGGGTCCTCTCCTTACTTCCGCCCCTTTCACTCCCATCCCCCCCATCCCTTTCCATTCCCCCTCTTGTGCTGATTGCACCTATAGCATTATTACTTGCAGCATTATCATTATGCCTTTTAAATATGTTTTTTAAATATTGTGTTTATTAAGTGTTTTTCACTTCTTGAAAAATAGTGATAGGCGGGTGGGTGTTTTTATGAGCGCCATAATACTTGTATATGAAAATTGACAATAATGCCGTCCAGCGATGTCAATTGTCGATAACGCCTTCCAGCAAAAAATCTCAATAACGATGTCCAGTGATGTCAATTGTTGATAACGGCATCCAGCGATGTCAATTGTTGATAACACCGTCCAGCGTCAAAAATTGACGATAACGCCATCCAGCATCAAATATTGTCGATAACGCCATCTAAGGGATGTCAATTGTCGATAACAACCTCCAGCAATGAAAATTGACAATAATGCCATCCAGCGATGTCAATTGTCGATAACGCCGTCCAGCGATGTCAATTGTCGATAACCACCTCCAGTGAAAAAAAATAGTCAATAACGACCTCCAGAAAAAAATCTCAATAATGTCAATAACGACCTCTAGTGACAAAAATTGTCGATAACAACATCCAGCGATGTCAATTATTGATAACGCTGTCAAGCGTCAAAAATTGACGTTATGGCTGTCCAGAGACAAAAATTGTCGATAACGACCTCCAGCGATGTCAATTTTCAATAACGCCGTCCAGCGATGTCAATGGTTGATAACGCCGTGCGGCGGCAAAAATTTACGATAACGACATCCAGCATCAAAAATTGTCGATAGCGCTATCCAGCGATGTCAATTGTCGATAACGACCTCAAGCAATGAAAATTGACAATAATGCCGTCCAGCAAAGTCAACTGTCGATAACGCCGTCCAGCGATGTCAATTGTCGATAACAACCTCCAGTGAAAAAAAAGTCAATAACGACTTCCAGCAACGAAAAATCTCAATAACGGCGTCCAGCGATGTCAATTGTTGATAACGCCGTCCAGCGATGTCAATTGTCGATAACGATCTCCAGTGACAAAAATTGTTGGTAACACTGCCCAGCGACAAAAATTGACAATAATGACGTCCAGCAACTAAAATTGTCAATAACGCCGTCCAGCGATGTCAATTTTCGATAAAGCCGTCCAGCGATGTCAATCGTTGATAACGCTGTCCAGTGACAAAAATGATCGATAACGCCGTCCAGTGATTTCAATTGTCGATAATGACCTCAAGCAACGAAGATTGTCAATAACGCTGTCCAGCGATGTCAATTGTCAATAATTGACCTCCAGCGTCAAAAATTGTCAATAACGACTTCCAGCAATGAAAATTCTCAATAACACCGTCCAGCGATGTCAATTTTCGATAACGCCATCCAGCGATGTCAATTGTCGATTACACCGTCCAGCGATGTCAATTGTCAATTACACCGTCCAGCGATGTCAATTGTCGATTACACCGTCCAGCGATGTCAATTGTCTATTACACCATCCAGCGATGTCAATTGTCGATTACACCGTCCAGCGATGTCAATTGTCGATAACACCGTCCAGCGATGTAAATTTTCGATAACGACCTCTAGTGAAAAAAATAGTCAATAACGACTTCCAGCAACGAAAAATCTCAATAACGGAGTCCAGCGATGTCAATTGTCAATAATGACCTCCAGCAACGAAAATTGTCACTAACTCCATCCAGCGATGTCAATTGTTAATGGCCTCCAGCAATGAACATTGTCAATAACGGCGTCCAGATATGTCAATTGTCATTAACGACCTCCAGTGACAACAATTGTCAATAATGACTTTCAGCAACAAAAAAATTCTCAATAACGCCGTCCAGCGATGTCAATTGTTGATAACAACCTCCAGCGACAAAAATTGTCAATAACGACTTCCAGCAATGAAAATACTCAATAACGCCATCCAGCGATGTCAATTGTCGATAACACCGTCCAGCGATGTCAATTGTCGATAACACCGTCCAGCGATGTCAATTGTCGATAACACCATCCAGCGATGTCAATTGTCGTTAACGACCTCCAGTGAAAAAAATAGTCAATAACGACTTCCAGCGACGAAAAATCTCAATAACGGCGTCCAGCGATGTCAATTGTCAATAATGACCTCCAGCAACGAAAATTGTCACTAACTCCATCCAGCGATGTCAATTGTTAACGGCCTCCAGCAATGAAAATTGTCAATAACGGCGTCCAGAGATGTCAATTGTCGATAATTGACCTACAGCGACAAAAATTGTCAATAACGACTTCCAGCAATGAAAATTCTCAATAACGCCATCCAGCGACAAAAATTGACGATAACGCCATCCAGCATTAAAAATTGTCGATAATGACGTCCAGCGATGTCAATTGTCCATAACGCCGTCCAGCGATGTCAATTGTCCATAACGACCTCCAGCAGTGAAAATTGACAATAATGCCGTCCAGCGATGTCAATTGTCAATAACGACCTCTAGTGAAAAAAATTGTCCATAACAACATTCAGTGATGTCAATTGTTGATAACGCTGTCAAGCGGCAAAAATTTACGTTACGGCTGTCCAGAGACAAAAATTGTCGATAACGACCTCCAGTGATGTAAATTTTCAATAACGCCGTCCAGCGATGTCAATTGATAACGCAGGGCAGCGACAAAAATTGACGATAACGCCATCCAGCATCAAAAATTGTCGATAACGCTATCCAGCGATGTCAATTGTCGATAACGACATCAAGCAATGTAAATTGACAATAATGCCGTCCAGTGATGTCAATTGTTGATAACGCCGTCCAGCGATGTCAATTGTCGATAACGACCTCCAATGAAAAAAAATTAATAACGACTTCCAGCATCAAAAAATCTCAATAACGCCGTCCAGCGATGTCAATTGTTGATACTGCCGTCCAGCGACAAAAATTGACGATAACGCCATCCAGCATCAAATATTGTCGATAACGCCATCCAGCGCTGTCAATTGTGACAATAATGCCGTCCAGCGATGTCAATTGTCGATAACGCCTTCCAGCGATGTCAATTGTCAATAACGACCTCTAGTGACAAAAATTGTCGATAACAACATCCAGCGATGTCAATTGTTGATAACGGCGTGCAGCGACAAAAATTGACGATAAAGCCATCCAGCATCAAAAATTGTCGATAACGCTATCCAGTGATGTCAATTGTCGATAACGACATCGAGCAATGAAAATTGACGATAACGCCACCCAGCATCAAAAATTGTCGATAACGCCGTCCAGAGATGTCAATTGTCGATAACCACCTCCAGTGAAAAAAATAGTCAATAACGACTTCCAGCAAAAAATCTCAATAACGACGTCCAACAATGTCAGTTGTCAATAACGACCTCCAGTGACAAAAATTGTCGATAACAACATCCAGCGATGTCAATTGTTGATAACGCTGTCAAGCGACAAAAATTGACGTTACGGCTGTCTAGAGACAAAAATTTACGATAACGGCCTCCAGCGATGTCAATTTTCAATAACGCCGTCCAGCGATGTCAATTGTTGATAACGCTGTGCAGCGTCAAAAATTGACGATAACGCCATCCAGCATCAAAAATTGTCGATAACGCTATCCGGCGATGTCAATTGTCGATAACGACATCAAGCAATGAAAATTGACAATAATGCCATCCAGCAATGTCAATTGTCGATAACGCCGTCCAGCGAAGTCAATTGTCGATAACGACTTCCAGCAACAAATCTCAATAACGACCTCCAGCGATGTCAATTGTTGATAACACCGTCCAGCATCAAAAATTGACGATAATGCCATCCAGCATCAAATATTGTCGATAACGCCATCCAGCGATGTCAATTGTCGATAACGAACTCCAGCAATGAAAATTGACAATAATGCCGTCCAGCGATGTCAATTGTCGATAATGCTGTCCAGCGATGTCAATTGCCGATAACCACCTCCAGTGAAAAAAATTGTCAATAACGACTTCCAGCAAAAAATCTCAATAACGACGTCCAGCGATGTCAGTTGTCGATAACGAACTCCAGTAACAAAAATTGACGATAATGACGTCCAGCAACGAAAATTGTCAATAACGCTGTCCAGCGATGTCAATTGTCAATAACGACCTCTAGTGACAAAAATTGTCGATAACAACATCCAGCGATGTCAATTGTTGATAACGCTGTCAAGCGACAAAAATTGACGTTACGGCTGTCCAGAGACAAAAATTGTCTATTAATATTATTATATGTTATTATATATATATATATATATATATATATATATATATATATATATATATATAGAAAGGCCAGTATGGTGGCCTGGAATTATGGGAGGAGCCCGGTGGGGTATATAACTAGCCCGTTCGCCTGCCTTCCTCGTCGGTTCCGGTGCGCGATATCTGATACGTCAGAAATCAAGGGCCGACTGTTGAGACCAAACGTAGCGAGTTGTGTTCGTGAGTCCCCGTGTTTGTCTTGATTGTGTCCGTGTTGTCAGTCGTCTTATCGTTGGCGTTCGTGTGTTTTCCGTCCGAGTGTCGCAATACTCAAAGAAATTGCCGTTGTCGTACAACGCGTCTGGGCCGGCTGTCGCAGGTAGGGCTTCGGCACCCATATTCTCATTTCATGTGTTACAATGTCACTCAAACACGATATCCTGAACTCACGAACCTCTCACCTTTCATTTCACGAATGTTTTAAACGGTGTCACTCGTACTCGTTACCTCATGTCACTACTCCTGTTTACTGCGAAGGAAAGTTGTTATTTCCTTTCGAGACGCGTCGGTCGTGCCACATCGGGCACTTCATTTCGTAGGCACGTCAGGTCGAGCCGAACGACTTCCCAATCATTACTTAAATATTCAAATCAGTCGAAAGCACTCCGATACCGCAGCCGACTGCTCGTTACGTTAATTCTAGCAGTCCGGATCATTTTCGAATGTCGTGTCCTTTCGAATGGTAAACCGGTCCGACCGTTCCAAATACGTTTCATTTCATACATATTGAGTCATTTCGATCATTTCATTCCGTTCGAATTATTTCGATCATTTCATGTCACTTCGCATCATTTCAATCTTTTTGATATCAGATCGATTAATTTCATTTCTGTCACTCACCACGCTCCGGTGCGAATCCTGTCGCATCCCCGATGCACCGATTCGCTTCGGAGTGCCTAGTTATTCGGCCTCATTTCTGTACATGCTCCAGAGACTGAGTCACTCGCAGGTTCAGGCACAATCTCTGATTCTAGTCTTTGTCATGGCATACCATTTCTGTCACTTATTACGCTCCGATTCGAATCCCGTCGCATGCATTAATGCACCGATTCGTTCCGGCGTGCCCAGCTGCTACGCCTCATTTCAGTACATGCTCCAGAGAAGGATTCTTTGTTGTAACCATTTGTCCAGTCGTTGATTCTTGTCTCTGTCATGGCATATAATTTTCTGTCACTTGTCACGCTCCGATTCAAATCCTGTTGCATTTATTGATGCACCGATTTGTTCCGGTGTGCCCAGCTGTCACGCCTCATTTCAGTACATGCTCCAAAGACAGGATTCGTTTGTTTCATTCATGGGCACATCCTCCGATTCTTGTCTTTGTCATGGGTATCATTTCATCTCACCTATCACGCTCCGGTACGAATAGTCACATCTGTGCACCAAATTCGTCTCGGCGTGCCCTAGGACAGGCCTCATTTTCAGTACATGCTCCAGAATCCGTTTCGTGCTCGGTCGCTAGATGGCGGCATGGCGATCCGGACATCTGTCATGGCGGATTCACTCATTTCACTCATTTCACGGTCATATCGCTTCCCGGTTCAAGTCCAGTTGATTTTCAAGCTTTGGATTCCTACCGGGGGCCTGCCTCACCGACCTCATTTCATAAATTGCTTCAAAGGTTCATACCTGGCAAAAAAAAAAAAGAAAAAAAAAATCTCACCTCCATGAAATCACTATTTTGGCTAGCATTTCTGTTCAGGTATAGAACTCTCAAACTTCACCTTCATCTCCTCAGGTCAGTCGAGTTTTCAGTAGGTCCACCCTGCACCTGGTGGGACGGTGCCTCCTTAGGTAAGAAAAAAAAAAAAAAAACATCTTCTGGGAGGAAACGCTCATGAGCGGAAGCAGCCTTCTTGTTAAGCATACATGCTTTTTCAGGATCTCCAACGTTACTTGTAATCCATGTCACCCTCATATAGGTTCCGCGTAGGAGAAAACCCGAACCCAAGGACCAATAAGGCTCGCCAGGCCTGGATTACGCCACCATGTCTCGGGCTGACAGCGAGGACCTCACTGCCCCATTGTCTCCGTCTCTAGTCTCAGAGAGTGGCAGCCAACGGTCCCTCAGAGCATGGACCATTCCTAGGATGACAGCTGAGCTTAGGCGCAGAGGCGTACCCTTTCCGGCAACAGCCAGGAAAGCCGAGCTGTTCAGGCTCCTCTTTCCTCCCCCGGCGGCGGCTGAGGCTAGTACCCAGCAGGCCTCACTGGGCTCTATCGCCTCTTCTATTTCGCAGCTCCATACCTTGGTGTCTTCCCTGACGACCTCTATGTCAGAGGTCCAGAATCGGGTGGCCCTCCTCGAGACCCGCCCGCCCGTGTCTCCTCCAGTACCAGCATCCCAGGCAGTGACTAACCCTCTCGCAGGTACCACCGAGCGTACATCAGTGGTGTACCTCTCTCATCTGGTATCAGCTAGCATCAGGAAGGACATCTTAGAGGGCAAGGACGTCAATCTGGCTTCGCTTCTCATCTCCATTCATGAACTGGCAGAAAACAAGGCTTATACATGGGGGGACGTGTCGGTGGTCCTCAAGACCAAAGACCCCAGGCTGGACAGGAAGCTTTCTGTCACCGAATTTACACTGGCCTTTGGCATGATGAGGGACATCATCTGCTCAGTCTCCCCTGGCAGGAGGGAGGAGCTGGATCGCTACCTCCATGTGGTAGTAGATCTAGGTTATAAATACGGCGGGTTTTCATTTTACGACTACCACCGCTCCTTTTCCGCCAAAGCGGCCGCCAGGCTTGTCCAGTTCCAGACGCCTACTGATTGGAGCGTCATGGATACAGAACTATTCTGCCGACACTTTGTGGGGCTACGGTCTCCTCTTTGTGCGATTTGCCATTCGGCTACTCACACCGCGACTTGGTGCGCTAGCTCAGTGGCAGCCCCGCCCTCAGACGGTCCTTCTACCTCAGGTACCGCTCAGGGCTCACAAGCGCCGGCACGCCTGCCGCAGACGGATAAATTTGGGCGCCCAAACAAGACCATGGGGGGCGCAGCAATCTGCAACAATTTCAATAGCGGCTCATGCAATTTCAGTCAGTGCAGGCTGCTCCACGTATGCACACAGTGTCATAGAGCTCATCCCAGGATCATGTGTGAGGTCAAACCGGTTAAGAAATTTTGACTAGGCCGGGTCAACGTCTCGTGGCTCAGCATCTACCTCACCGATCATCCTACCCCCTCACTATCCGTCTACCTTGTTCAGGGCTTCACTCAAGGCTTTCACACTGGACTCATTTCTCTCCCTCACCTCACGCATGAATGCCAGAACCTGCGGTCAGCAGCTTTGGACGAACGAGCCGTTGACTAACTACTACAGTCAGAGTTAGACCGAGACTTCATCATAGGCCCTTTCACACAGCCCCCATTCAACACCTGGAGAGTCAGCCCTATTGGGCTTGTCAAGGGCAAGTTCTCTAATAAACTCAGATTGGTGTACGATTTGTCAGCGCCTCATTCCTCTTCTGTCCCCAGTCTTAATTCCCTTATCCCCTCAGAGGAGTTCTCCCTCAAGTATACATCTGTAGACACGGCCATCCAGGCCATTCTCAAAACAGGCACAGGAACCTGGCTCTCCAAGGCCGACATCTCGGACGCCTTCAAGCTCCTTCCCATCCACCCATCTCTCTGGTGCTGGCATGGCATCAAGTGGAAGGAGCGGTACTATTTTGCCACCAAACTTACATTCGGGTCCAAGAGCAGCCCCTGGCTCTTCGATACTTTCGCTCAGACTCTCACGTGGATCCTGCTACACGTAGCCCAGTGTCGGGGAGTCATACACTATCTGGATGACTTCCTGCTGATCGAGCCACCCGGCTCACCTCCAGGAGATCTGCATAAGTTGAGGGCGGTCTTCAGCAACCTCAACGTCCCCATTGCCGAGCACAAGGTGGACGGTCCGACGCAGACCATCACCTTTCTCGGGGTCAGCCTAGACACCAACACTATGCAGGCCAGCCTCCCCCTGGATAAACTGGCCCGCATCAGGATGGTCCTGAGGGTCTTCACCCGTGCCAGAACTTGCACCAAAAGACAGCTACAAGTCCCTACTCGGCATGCTGAATTTCGCTATGCGCATCATCCCTCAGGGTCGCGCATTCGTGTCACGCCTATTAGTCTTACTATCCCTCTCACAGGACCCGGAGCAAGTCCTCAGCCTGGATCCCGCGGCGATAGCAGACCTTGCTATGTGGGAGGAGTTCCTATCCTCTTGGAATGGCGTGTCCCTGTTCATTCCCTCTGTGTCTTCTCTCTCACCCCAGGTGGTGACCGACGCAGCGGCCTCCACAGGCTTTGCGGCTATTTTTGGCCATCTGTGGCTCGCAGCTCCCTGGCCTCCCCAGATACTGGCTATTCCTGGCTTCACCGAGACGTCCTCCCTCTTTGAGTTGTACCCTATCGTAGCTGCAGCTCACACATGGGGCCGCAGTTGGTCGGGGCAAACGGTGACCTTTTCTACAGATAATTTAGCCACTGCGGAGATCATTAATAAAGGCAGATCCAACTCTCTAGCAATTATGTCCTTCCTTCGCCGACTGGTCCAGCTTTCTTTATCATTTCAGTTCCTTCATCCCAGGTAAATTCAATCAGGCAGCGGACGCCCTCTCCCGCTTTAACTTTGTTTCTTTTTTTGATCAGGTACCCGGAGCTGGACCAACATCAGCAGCTATCCCGGACTGGTCTCAGCTGACCCTGGATTAGCACCACACCTCCTAGCGGCGACCCAACTCATCGAGCACTCCCTCTCACGCAATACCCTCAAAGCCTATCAATCGGCCTGGAGGGCCTTTAATCGCTTCATGACGTGTCACAGCACAGAGACGTCCCGTGTCAAGCAAGTCCTAGGCTTCATTTCCCACTGCCACTCGAAGTTGGCGTTGTCCTTTAACACAATCCGGCTATATCTGGCCGGTGTACAACATTTCTCGTCCCTCCAGGACCCTACCGAACCTTCCTTATTTTCTTATCACGCCGTACGGGCTCTTATGCGCGGCATCCAGAAGCGCCAGCCAGTGGCCCGCACCAAACGGCTGCCTATTACAGGAGACGTTTTTAGAGATATGTCAGATATTCTGGCCACTTCACCTTTTGGTCTCCGCATAAGTAGCGTCTTGCAAGCAGCCATACACCTGGCCTTCTACGGCTTCTTACGGCCAGGCGAGTTTACTTGTAACGGCCCCTCAGCACGCATGCTGTGCAAGCACCACCTGATCCGATACGAAGATCATTATATTCTACACTTAGCAGTCTCCAAGACGCAGCAGCTTGGCTCAGGTACTGACATACATTTCTATAAGACCAACAACCGCTGGTGCCCGGTCGCCATTCTCACCCGCTTGTTAAACCTTCTGGACGGTCAACCAGGGTCTGGCCCGCTTCTGCCATTTCACACTAAACCACTGAACGCTGCCCAGTTTATGGAACATGTCAGGATACTTCTGGGCATCCTTCACCTCAATCCTAATCACTACTCCGGACATTCTTTCCGTATCGGAGCAGCTTCAACCGCCTCCCGGCAAGGGGTCCCGGACCATGTTATCAAGAAGTTGGGCAGATGGAAGTCCACCTGTTTCGCCCGTTACATACCCAACCCGCAAGTGGAGATGGCCCAGGCCTTTGTTAAGCTCACCCAGTCTCAAACTTGAAACATTAAATATAACCCCTACCTGAATGTTTTTGCCCCCTTATTTTGGTATACCGTACGTTAGACCAGGGCACACTTTCAGGTCTATTTCTGGGAAGGGAGTTTATGTCAACCTTGTTTGTCATCCTTATACGTATCGGTCAGAGGGCTCCAGACCATAAATAGAAAGGCCAGTATGGTGGCCTGGAATTATGGGAGGAGCCCGGTGGGGTATATAACTAGCCCGTTTGCCTGCCTTCCTCGTCGGTTCCGGTGCGCGATACCCACCCACCCATCCCCTTTTTAGGGCATTTCTCAGGCATTATACTCCTCATGAGAGTACTCATTTCACTCCATTTTATATTTATCTCATTTATACCCATTTCTCTATCTAGGGTATGCCCCCTTATTTTGGTATACCGTACGTTAGACCAGGGCACACTTTCAGGTCTATTTCTGGGAAGGGAGTTTATGTTAACCTTGTTTGTCATCCTTATACGTATCGGTCAGAGGGCTCCAGACCATAAATATATATATATATAAAATTATATATACATATATATATATATATATTTTTTTATTTTTTTTCCCTTTCATACAGTTGGCTTTACAGGAATAGTATATATTCCGTTGTCAAGTATCCTTTGTATCCATCTTGCTAATATTTACGAATTCCCACCCACTTTCATCCATTTTTCCTTTTTCATATATATTTTTTTTATTATTATTATTATTATTATTTTTTTTTATTATTATTATTATTATTATTATTTTTATATTTATTTTAATTTTTATTTATTCTTTTTTTATTTTTATATTTATATATATTTTTATTTTTATTTCCACATCCATCATTTTCATTTTTATTTCTTCTTCATTCTTATATTTTTATTTTTAGTTCCTTTTTTTTCTGTTTTTTTTTCACTTGTGTTTTTTTCATTTGTTTCATTATTATCATTTTTCACTTTAGTTTCATTACTAACTCCTCTTACTTCACCACACATATATAAATAAATATATATACATGTCCATACATATATCTTGCACCACTCTTTCTCCCATTTACTCCTCTTCTTCCTGTTTCCATTGTATTTAGTTCTGTGTCCTCACAATATTATGGTCCCCCCGCATTGGTCCGTGCCTTATTAGTTCCTATGCCTGTATATTGGTTCCGGCATCCCCGCCCCCTTCCCCTCCCCTGTGTGCTATTTATACCCCTGCCCTGATTCCAAGAGCCCAGCTTGATAAAGGAGCGCAGCCGTCCTGTCATACATCTTGCCAGCTCAAGAAACGCGCTGCATGCCCTGTGACGTCATCTCCCGTCGCCCGGAGTTCCTCGTGCGTTCCACGCCTCGGACAAACGCTCACGTCTCTACATCGGCCGGCTCTGCACATCTAATACAGCTAATGTTGTCTAATGTTGTCGATAACAACATGCAGCGATGTCAATTGTTGATAACGCTGTCAAGCGGCAAAAATTGACGTTACGGCTGTCCAGAGACAAAAATTGTCGATAACGACCTCCAGCGATGTCAATTTTCAATAACGCCGTCCAGCGATGTCAATTGTTGATAACGCCGTGCAGCGGCAAAAATTGACGATAACGACATCCAGCATCAAAAATTGTCGATAACGCTATCCAGCGATGTCAATTGTCAATAACGACCTCAAGCAATGAAAATTGACAATAATGCCGTCCAGCAAAGTCAACTGTCGATAACGCCGTCCAGCGATCTCAATTGTCGATAAAAACCTCCAGTGAAAAAAAAGTCAATAACGACTTCCAGCAATGAAAAATCTCAATAACGGCGTCCAGCGATGTCAATTGTTGATAACGCCGTCCAGCGATGTCAATTGTCGATAACGACCTCCAGTGACAAAAATTGTTGGTAACACTGCCCAGCGACAAAAAATTACAATAATGACGTCCAGCAACTAAAATTGTCAATAACGCCGTCCAGCGATGTCAATTTTCGATAAAGCCGTCCAGCGATGTCAATCGTTGATAACTCTGTCCAGTGACAAAAATTATCGATAACGCCGTCCAGTGATTTCAATTGTCGATAATGACCTCAAGCAACGAAGATTGTCAATAACGCCGTCCAGCGATGTCAATTGTCAATAATTGACCTCCAGCGTCAAAAATTGTCAATAACGACTTCCAGCAATGAAAATTCTCAATAACACCGTCCAGCGATGTCAATTTTCGATAACGCCATCCACCGATGTCAATTGTCGATTACACCGTCCAGCGATGTCAATTGTCAATTACACCGTCCAGCGATGTCAATTGTCGATTACACCGTCCAGCGATGTCAATTGTCGATTACACCATCCAGCGATGTCAATTGTCGATTACACCGTCCAGCGATGTCAATTGTCGATAAGACCGTCCAGCGATGTCAATTTTCGATAACGACATCAAGCAATGAAAATTGACAATAATGCCGTCCAGTGATGTCAATTGTCGATAACGCCGTCCAGCGATGTCAATTGTCGATAACGACCTCCAGTGAAAAAAAATTAATAACGACTTCCAGCATCAAAAAATCTCAATAACGCCGTCCAGCGATGTCAATTGTTGATACTGCCGTCCAGCGACAAAAATTGACGATAACGCCATCCAGCATCAAATATTGTCGATAACGCCATCCAGCGCTGTCAATAAACGACCTCCAGCAATGAAAAGTGACAATAATGCCGTCCAGCGATGTCAATTGTTGATAACGCCTTTCAGCGATGTCAATTATCAATAACGACCTCTAGTGACAAAAATTGTCGATAACAACATCCAGCGATGTCAATTGTTGATAACGCCGCGCAGCGACAAAAATTGACGATAACGCCATCCAGCATCAAAAATTGTCGATAACGCTATCCAGTGATGTCAATTGTCGATAACGACATCGAGCAATGAAAATTGACGATAACGCCATCCAGCATCAAAAATTGTCGATAACGCCGTCCAGAGATGTCAATTGTCGATAACCACCTCCAGTGAAAAAAATAGTCAATAACGACTTCCAGCATAAATCTCAATAACGACGTCCAGCGATGTCAGTTGTCAATAACGACCTCCAGTGACAAAAATTGTTGATAACAACATCCAGCGATGTCAATTGTTGATAACGCTGTCAAGCGACAAAAATTGACGTTACGGCTGTCCAGAGACAAAAATTGACGATAACGGCCTCCAGCGATGTCAATTTTCAATAACGCCGTCCAGCGATGTCAATTGTTGATAACGCTGTGCAGCGTCAAAAATTGACGATAACGCCAACCAGCATCAAAAATTGTCGATAACGCTATCCAGCGATGTCAATTGTCGATAACGACATCAAGCAATGAAAATTGACAATAATGCCGTCCAGCGAAGTCAATTGTCGATAACGCCGTCCAGCG